>NC_083354.1:75184385-76394385 GCF_030254825.1 Meriones unguiculatus | reverse complement strand
CTCCTCCTGGGCCTGTCCTTTGCTGCGCCCAGCAGGCAGTTAACTGAGTGCAGACACACCTCTTAGAAAGCCCGATTAGAAAGTCCCAGGGCCATTTGAAGGTGAGCTGAAGTTGACTCCTTGAAGATCTGGGCTTGCCTGGAGGCTGCCCTCCCGGGCCGGCAGCCTGTGTGCCGAGCGCTCTCTGAAGGGCTTTCCTGTTACACCTGCGGGCCAGACTGTGCCAGCGCGTGGGAGGAGGTGGACACTGGAGCGAGGCACCCTGTCCCGGGCTGTTCGAGAGGTTCAGACCTTCACAAACGCGGCTTTGATTCTATTTTTTGCTGAACTAGCTGGGTTATTTCCTGTGCTGCGTTACTGCGGGCCACTTGAGCCCCTGGAGCGGGGGCTGCCAGCGCGCATAGGCACCGTGGCCGCCAGGGAGGACTATTTTCAGCACCCCCTTACAATGCCCTTCTCATTTCCAAGGCGAAAACGAGCAAGTTAGTCTTGCCTGGGCCACTTGTCAGCCCGATGACAACTTTGACTTTGACTTGGGTGCCCCTCCCCCTCCTCAAATCCCTAGCTCAGCAAATATTTGAACCTAACCGAGTTAATCATGAAGCCGCGATCTTTATCTGAGCGAGACGTGCGAGCGCCCGCCGGGGCTCCTCTCTTCCCCGGTGCAGTAGCGCGACCCAGGGGGGCTCCGCTGGAGGAGCCGGGGACGCGCTGCCGGGGCGGGGCTCAGGGCGGAGGGACCGGCTGCAGCCGAGCCCGGGGGAGCCGGCGGCCGGGCTGAGCCGCGCGCCCCCGCCTAGCGCGCTCTCCTCCGGCTAGGCTCGCCACTGCTGTTCCCGGGCGGGCGGGGGAGCCTGGGGGGGCCGGGCCCACTCTATGGAAGAGCAGCTTCTTTGGATTTTTCCCCTCCTCGGTGGGATACCAGCAGTTCAAAGCGAAACCGCTGAAATGCATAACCTGCAAAGTAAGTCGCTTTTCATTTATGCACTTCTCTGCACTGGGCTCTTTACCTGCAAGCCATCCTCTTTAGTTTGGCGGGGCAAGTATGAGAGAGAGGGGGAGAGAGAGTGTGTGTGTGTGTGTGTGTCTGTGTCTGTGTCTGTGTGCGCGCACGCGCGCACTGCCCTCTCATGCTAACAGTGTGTGCGCCTGGGTGAGTGCTGCCTGGGGAGAGCAGATGGGTGATTAGGGGAGACACTCCCTTCTGTCCTGGGGCGGGGGTGGGGGGTTGACACACTGCAGGGAAGAGATGGGGTTCAGGTTTGGAGTTTAGAAAGTACCCGGCAGGAAGTTGGGGCTAAGCCAGGCTCACAGAGACCATGGAAAATCACCTGTCTCCCAGACCTGCTCCTTGGGTCTCCACATGGTAGTAGCAGCAGTCTACAGCCAGGCTGGCATGCGTGGAGTGCTGCACGCATGGCCCTATGAGCTATACTGCCCAGAGGACTTGTATCTTTACTTTGGGGAGAAGACTTGATTTTTATTCATATACTTAAAAAAAAAAATTGTGTAAGGACATACTCCACTATTTTTACTGTTTTTATTTGAATTTGAGTTTAGACTTACTTTAACCCATAGGAGAAGTGTGAGCTGGAAGGGATAGGGTTGAGTCTGCCGTGTCCAATAATGCAGAAATAAGTGGCCCGGAGTAGGGGACTCAAGTGGACAGCAGCCGGGGAACAGAATGCATCGCTCCACTTTCTAATGCTGTGTGATTCCAAATGTGATAGAAATCTAAAGTGGCTCCTGTGTCCCATAAATCATCACACAGATGTATAACATACAGATCCACAAAACCTACTCTTTAAAATGAAGCCACATTTTCACTGGAGCAGTACCCCTCCATAGTAATGTAAATGTCCGGAGATCCTGGCTCCCAGTGGCTGTGTACCTCAAGCTCCAGTTGTGACAAAATTACATGCAGAATGATTTAAAGAATCTAAAGGAATCATTAGATTTGTAGGGAAATTGAGGATGTTTTTTTTTTTAATTGAACACTGCTAAGAAGGAATATTTGTTGCCTTTCCTCCTCTCCCAAAAAGGTGCTGAGAGTGAGAGAGTGGGGGGAGAGAGGAAGAGGGGAGATTACATCACCTTCTTTAAAGCAGCAAGCAGTGTGATGGGTTCCTGAGCGAAACGCTTGGTGGAGATCACCTGTGCTCTGCATTCTGATATCCATCTGGCCTCTTTCTTATTTTTATTTTTATTTTTGGCAGGAACATCTTTTTGCCCAGTGTTATTAGACAGTAATATTGAAACTTACCAGTGCTGACTTTTATATTTATTTATCCTATCTGCAAATAATAGACATCTTCATGCCTGTGCTGAGTTTTCATGGTTATTTTATAAAGTCTTGCCTTGACCTTGGGATATCTGGTAGAGGCATTTTGTCTGAGTACTATCTCTTAGCTTCCCTTTTTAATGTGATGCATTTATGGCAGTGTTTAAGACTCAGGCTGTCAGTGAATTTTGGAAGACTGGACTTACAGAGTGCTTGGTCCTTTCTGCTTCTACTCTTTCTAAGGACTGTGAAATAGACCTTAGGAATATTATTTTGATGCCTCTGTAGGATTTTCATACCAAGGAATAGCCAGGCTATCTCTGAGCCCAGATGCACTAAGTGGGCAGAGCTGGAAGCTGCAGTCTATCAGCTTTTGTCAATCTGCCAGCAGCGGACTGTACCATGCTGCAAGGAGTAATAAAAAGGGAATTAGAGAGTGCACTGCTGGGAGAGCACAGGCAAATTCGACACCTTTCAGAACGATGAGTGTGGAGACATTGCGGCCGTGTGACATGTAGGCTCTGGGAGCGAGGCTGGGGCTGTGTGAAACTGGCATCCAGGAGAACTGATGAAGCAGGAGTGGTCTGGTGACATTTTTCTGACTTGATTGGCTGGGGCTTGTGATGTAATAGGTTACAGTGCAGCCCCGTATAGGTTTTAAAATGAATTCCAAGACACCATTACAAAGAAAGCCGGACTCTTTCCTTATAACTGAGCACAGCCAAGGAAACTCTCGCACAAATGTACACCACGGTTTGGACTATGGAAGACCTGGACTTAGAATGTGCCAAGACAGATATAAACTGTGGCACAGACTTGATGTTTTATATAGAAATGGATCCACCAGGTAACACTGCAGTATTAACGGAGAGTGCTAGTTAATTTTGGGACTTAATTTTTTTTTTTTTTATTGAAAACTGCTGTAACAGATTCTCTTGAGGTTGCTATTTTTACTGATTTGTTTCATGGTTTAAAATTAGTTTGATTAGGACTTTAAAATTAAGCAGATTCTTTGACTGCCTGTAGCAGCAAGCAGCTCAGGCTGTGTTCATAAATGCTGGTTCTTGCTGAATGGATGGGAACTGGATTCCACTTCTCTCCGCTGCTGTCTTTTGTTAATTGGGATCCTTGGCAAGCTGGGCTATATTGTTGTATATTGTTCCTTTACTTAAGAGGACGCGTCCTTTGTGCTGCTTTTCTCTGCTGGCTGTGGACTCTGATAACACCGGGCGCTTTAGAACAGCATGAAAGCTGTGGCAGTGACTCAAACTCGTTCTCTGATGACCTGAGACTCTGGTAAATCAGATGTGGGGACTTTCTTGCTCTCTCTCATGCTGAGATACTACACTGGCAAAAGAAGTTGGCTTTCCTCGCCTTTGTAAAATAAGTCTTGCTAGACACCTGAAATCTTGGGTGGGGGGAAGGGCGCATAAATTAAAGCAGTTCAGTTACAGTGCTTTCAAAGTTATGGTTTCAGATTTAACTAAAAGTCCTAGGTTCCTTTGGTTGTTCCCCTTAGGGTCAGCCCTCCCTGCCTGCACTGAGGACTCTTCAGTGCTTAGGGGCTTCTGGTCACCTCTTTTGGTCACTGTGTGCATGCTGCTTTGACATTGAAGAAGGGGATGGGGTTTTTAATGAGACCTAACACATAGAGCACAATGCCCCCCCGGTAACATGAAGACGAAGGAGATGTAGGTCACAGATGAGTTTCTTGAAGTGGCTTTGGCAGAACTGAGCATGAAGTGTTAACATAGAGAGACTCAGTTCTTAAAACATACTGCTGTAAATGAGGGCTTTTAAAAAACGGGACTGCTCATGCAGGACAGAGCGACCAAATTTGTCTCTCATAATTAAAGAAGGGAAGGATTGAAGCCAACTCCTGCCTGTTATTTCTGCCACTCTCAGATGCTCCTAGTTTCTTACTTCAGCTGGAGCCGCCTGGGCATAAAACTTTAACACCGCTAAAATCTAGAGCTAGAAAATGTTGACTGGATTAGCTTTGAAATTTTCTCCCGGAGCCAACCCCAGTCATTTCTCAACCTCTAGGCATGTCAGTCAGTCTGAGCGGCTCTGTGTCCTGCTCCCCACCCCACCCCACCCCCGTCACTCACTTCTACTTTCCCTTTTCAGTTGTCGTTTTAAACCACATTCTGCGATTTCTTTTGAAGACAAATATCTTCCATGGTGCATGGAATTGTGAATTCCTTGTGTCCATTCCTCACCCTCTTTTCCCTCTCCTTTCCATCATAAATGTCTTTTAGTAAATTCAATTGCCTTTTTTTAACTGAAAATAGAATTAGATTTTTATGCGTTCTTAATTAAAATAGAATTACACCACTTTCCCCCATTACTTTCTTTTTGTTGTTGTTGAGCTTGTAATGAAATGTTGCTCATCTGAGAAAATGCAAGTCTGATTCTGAATGTGCACTTGGAGTTCAGATCCCAAACAGCTTTTTTTTCCTCCTTTCCCTGCAGCACTGCCCCCTAAGCCACCCAAGCCCACCACGGTAGCCAACAACGGCATGAACAACACTATGTCCTTACAGGAGGCTGAATGGTACTGGGGAGACATCTCAAGGTAAGGCCGCCGGGCTCTTCCCTTCTGCCAGACGCAGGGAGGTTTCGAGTAAGAACAGAAAGCACCAGCTTGCTGAGTTCCATTTTTAGGATGTCATCCAACATAAGCATGAAGCATAGTTGGTTCTCTTCCAAAGACAACGAGAGAAGTCACTGAGCACTCGCTCGCTGTGGGTGCTGGGTGACACAGGAAATTGAATACCCAGGAAGCTTCCCTGTTGACAGAGATGGCAGGCAGGGCAGCACCAGGGGCACAGGGCACTGTGCTTTCTCAACAGTAGGCAGGACTCTGGGAATGAAGGGGTTTGCTCCCCTCACCTACCCTTTAGCTTTTAGAGTGCTTAGTGAGTGGGCTGGTAGAGCCTTACTCTGGATCAGGACTTTCTGTGCTGGTTTGTCAGAAAGTGGTTAAAAAAAAAACCTTTGTATTAAAGACATGCCAGTAGTGTAAATGGATGTATACTCATAAGTGCATCATGTACTTGTTTTTAGTGGGATGAATTTATAGCACTTTTGTATGAAGAAGGAAGGAACTGTTAGTGACTGTTGAAAACACACAATACCAACATATAAATGTACAAGGACAGGGATGTAAAGATATGGAACATCTGGATTTTCTGCTCAGTGTCCTAAAAAAAAAAAGTGTCTGTTAAGGCTAAAGGTGTAGTGTCACCCAGTGGTATAGCAATCCCCAGTGTGTGTGTGTGTGTGTCTGTCTGTCTGTGTAAGTGTATGGTTATTCAAAGTTGAAAAGTAAGCACTGTCTATGTTGTGCTCATTTTAGGGAAGAAGTGAATGAAAAACTCCGAGATACTGCTGACGGGACCTTTTTGGTACGAGACGCATCTACTAAAATGCATGGCGATTATACTCTTACACTAAGGTGAGCCAGGAAGTCTGCTGAAATAGGGATGTCTGGGTTGTCATTAGACTTCTTTTCCTCTTTAAATTAGCACATAAAGTAATGGGTTTCATTATAGGATTTTCAAACATACTTGGTTCATCCCTTTCCCTACTTCCTTCTCCCGTCTCCCTCTTCCCTGAGAGGCCCTCTTCTGCATGAGAAAACTTTAATAATCCTTTTTTATTGTATTTACAGGAAAGGAGGAAATAACAAATTAATCAAAATCTTTCACCGAGATGGAAAATACGGCTTCTCTGATCCATTAACCTTCAACTCTGTGGTTGAACTCATAAACCACTACCGGAATGAGTCTTTAGCGCAGTACAATCCCAAGCTGGATGTGAAGTTACTTTACCCAGTGTCTAAATACCAGCAGGTAATCATGCAGAACTCCTCACACTGCAGGAACTGCAGGAACACAGGCCCAAGATACTCTCCAGCATAGAAAATGATTTGAAATTGGGTTCTGACAAATTTTATGTCATCACCAGCATTTCATAATGGCTGAATTAGATAACACACTGACCATTTCATTAAGGATTTTTATTTGAATAAATACCTTATCAACTGACTTCTTTTTTCCTTGCTTGCATATCCCTCCAGGATCAAGTTGTCAAAGAAGATAATATTGAAGCTGTAGGGAAAAAGTTACATGAATATAATACTCAATTCCAAGAAAAGAGTCGAGAATATGATAGATTATATGAGGAATACACCCGTACTTCCCAGGTGAGTTTAAGGTATTTTTGGACTAACACATGTTACTTTCAGATTCAAAAGAATAATGAAGTGTCCCTGACCCTTTTCATTGTAGCCCATGCTTATAAAAATCCTCTGTTAAGCTTGTTTCTAACTGGCAGGGTCATTGGTGAGCTTTCAGTTGATATAACATAATTCCTGGCTGGACCTTCTGCCCAGGCTGGACATTGATAATAACCACTAATGTCAGTTTGTCCAAGCTCTGGAATGGAAATTTCACATCCATCCCCCGACCTTGCTGCGAGGACAAGTGGCTTTGTTCACTGTGCTGATTAGTAGAGAAAGCAGCATGGATGATGTAAAATAAAATTGCTTTTTAAAACAGTGACCAGGTTGTACTTAACATATTTAGGAACACACACACATGGAGCAGCTAAAAAAGAGGCCATGAATTTGAAAGATAGCAAGGAGGGGGTATAAGGGAGGGTTTCGAGGGAGGAAAGGGAAGGAGGAAATAATGTACTTATAATCTCAAAAACATAAATAAATAAAAGAATTTTAAAGTGAAAGTAGACAAAAATTCTCCACAAGAAACATTTATTTCTATAATTCTTTGACTAGAGTTTGTGAATTCATGGGCAGCCCTGCTCACAGAGTATACCAGCCGTCTATCTTAGACTCCTTCTTCACTCTCCATCCCCTTGCTATTGCTGTCTAAGCCATACCACACAGCTTATTTACATGGCATTGATGTTGTATCAGCATCAAGCAATTTAGAGATGATTTGGAGTCAAGAAGAAAATTGCTCAGGCTCTGTGTGGCCATTACAGCACTTCAGTGAGGAACTCAAGCATCTGGCTGTTAGTGGCCGAGAGGGCTCCTGGTACCCACGGATGACTGCCGACTAGCAGTGCATTTGCATTGCAATGCTAGCTAGCTTGTCCTTACAGTAAGAAGTCTACTTAGAAAGTGATAACATTGCCTTATGAAACTTGTGTTGCAGGAAATCCAAATGAAAAGAACAGCTATTGAAGCATTTAATGAAACCATAAAAATATTTGAAGAACAATGCCAAACCCAGGAGCGGTACAGCAAAGAATACATAGAAAAGTTTAAACGCGAAGGCAACGAGAAAGAAATTCAGAGGTAGATGAACCATGAGCATTCCCATTATCCTTGTGACAGGAAGTAACAACAATCATTTAAGGCTGATCTCACTTCCTGTAATTTGAGTAATTTTAAAATGAAATAAACAAAGCTTCCTAAAGTGGGTGGCCCTTGCGCGGTGGTGCTTGCAGGTCCTTACTGATCTGCTTCTCCTGCCTGCAGGATTATGCACAATTATGATAAGCTGAAGTCTCGCATCAGTGAGATCATAGACAGTAGAAGAAGACTGGAGGAAGACCTAAAGAAGCAGGCCGCCGAGTACCGCGAGATTGACAAGCGAATGAACAGTATTAAGCCAGACCTCATTCAGCTGAGAAAGACAAGAGACCAATACTTGATGTGAGTGTTTGAAACAGAGCCTGAAGAACTGACCATGGCCAAAATTAAAGAGGAGTTCTTTGCCTTTAATTTGCAAAACTCTTTTTCAGGTGGCTGACACAGAAAGGAGTTCGGCAGAAGAAGTTGAATGAATGGTTGGGAAATGAGAACACTGAAGAGTGAGTAGCCATGAAAGATGGGAGGCAGCCTGGGGTTTTGTTAATAGATTGTCACTGACTTTGGGACATCTCCGAGGGAAAATGCAGAAACGGACTGGTAGTATCCAGAGTTTTAGAAAGAGAAAAGTTGAGGGTTTTGGAGTTTTGCTGTTGTTTCTTTGTTTTGTTTTGTTTTGTTTTTTTGTTTTTTGTTTTTGTTTGTTTGTTTAACCCACAATGGAGTAAATTGACCCATGTGTCCATAATGATGCCCCCGAGCATCAGAAAAATCCCCAAATATTTTTGGAACAATGAGAGGAAAACAACAGTTATGTCTAGTATATTTTGAAGGTTAAGTATATGTTTAGTTTGATTATTTGAGACCTGGCAATCTTCTTAATACTGTCCCTACCCTCAGCTCAGGTACCTAAAGGGTGACTGCTGACTTGAAAATGGAGAAAGTAATAACTTTTTGTTAGCCATTCACCCTGGGGTGAGGGGGAGGCTAAACAAAAAGACGTGATAGGAAAGGTGATTGGAGGAGTCATCTGACCTGACTTGCTCGGAAGGAGACCTGGGGCCGCCTGGGGGCCGATAGCCTTCACTCAGCAACCTTCCCTTCTGCCTGTGTAGCCAATACTCGCTGGTAGAAGATGACGAGGATCTGCCCCACCATGACGAGAAGACGTGGAATGTGGGAAGCAGCAACAGGAACAAGGCTGAGAGTCTGCTGCGGGGGAAACGAGACGGCACTTTCCTGGTCCGGGAGAGCAGTAAGCAGGGCTGCTACGCCTGCTCTGTAGTGTAAGTAGCTTGCGAAGACCTCTTAGGCTCCATCCAAGTGCCCGATGGAGAGCAGGGTAGGAGAACACTCTCATCTTGAAGGAGCAAGCTTTGGCTAGCCATGAACGTTAACACAGTTAGAATGCAGGGTCGGTAGGTGAGAACATCACCTAAAACAGATGAAGCACTCTCTCAGGGACTGACCAAAACAATAGGGAGGGCCCCGTTGCAATACACGCAGGGGTACACCCCGAAGCGGCCCTGTTTCTGTCTTGTAGGCTAGTTCCTTTTTACTTCTAGTTGATAGTTTGGAAGAGTACTTTGAAAAGTAAGATTTGGAGGCTGAGCGTGGCTTCTGCACTCCTAGCTCTCAGAGGCTTGGGTGAGACAGTGGCGAGTGATTCAAGTCAGCATAGGCTGCAATATGGAGACTCCTGAGTCAACCAAAAGAACGGTGCAAGGAGAGTTTGGAGTCACTAGCATCATTGGGACAGAAAAACAAATGTCCTCTTATAAAGATACAAAAAGTACCTTATATTCTATGACCAAACACTGCTTCATTTAAGAACTATCCCTATTAGACAGACAGAGGGAGAACTTTGAGTTATGACGAGAGAATAGGAGAATTCAGAATAAATGCCAAGACATGAGAGTTGCGATGAGGCCTCAAGGAACGCCTTAAAGAGGCCTATTGATTGTAACTACAGGGAAGCTAGCATGTTAACTCACAAGGACAGTGGTAACAGTGCCTGTGTGTGTGTATGTGTGTGTTGGGGGGAGTTGCCGTCTTTGTGTGTGTGTGTGTGTGTGTATGTTGGGGTAGTTGCCGTCTGTCCCGTGGTTGGCTTGTGCGACATCCAGCCACATGTCTATCAAGTACTCGTGTCTCCTGGGAGCCTTACGTCTTACATACATGTTCTGGCCCTCCCTCTTTTAGACCATAGTCCTTGTGTATGTCACCTGGCCGGTGAAAATGGCACTGATAGTTTACTATGGCTGTGGGGCTTTGGCTCCCCAGGCACGAAAGAGGCCCACCAGCCGTGGCCGTCCGTGACAGTAGCTTTGTTAAAAATACCCTGTGGAATTCCAGATTGTCTGAGACCAGTTCAAAAACACTTTCTCTTTTGTTCCTTTGCCCCTTTCCAGGGTAGATGGCGAAGTCAAACATTGCGTCATCAACAAGACTGCCACCGGCTATGGCTTTGCCGAGCCCTACAACCTGTACAGCTCCCTGAAGGAGCTGGTGCTACACTATCAACACACCTCCCTCGTGCAGCACAATGACTCCCTCAATGTCACACTAGCATACCCAGTATATGCACAACAGAGGCGATGAAGCGCTGCATTCGGATCCAGTTCCTTACCTTCAAGCCACCCAAGGCCTCTGGGAAGCAAAGGGCTCCCCTCCAGCCTGACCTGTGAACTGAGCTGCAGAAACGAAGCCGGCTGTCTGCCCATGGGACTAGAGCTTTCTTGGACAAAAAGAAGCCGGGGAAGACACTCAGCCCAGGGCTGTTGGATGACTAGACGTTTCTAACCTTATCCTCTTTCTTTCTTCTTTTAATTTAAAGCCACAATATACCACCACCACACAGAGAAAAAGAAATGCAAAAATCTCTCCGTGCAGGGACAAAGAGGCCTTTATCCATGGTGCTTGTTCATGCTTTCTGAAGCTTTACCAGCTACAAGTTGGGACTTCGGAGACCAGAAGGTAGACAAGGCTGAAGAGCCTGTGCCTGGGACCGCTTGGTCCAGCCTGGTTTAGCCTGGGTGTCGCTGGGTGTGGTGAACCCAGACACGTCGCACTGTGGATTATTTCCTTTTTTTAATGAATGAACGATTACGCAGCAGCGAGGAACATCTGTTCACGCAGGACACTTTGAAAGAACATCGATGCAGTATGTTTGGAGCAGAAACAAAAATAATCAGAAAATGTTTTGTTTGAGCTTGTCAAATCAACAGCCAACAAACCCACCAACAGGGAAATGAGTGTGGACAAGTGGACTTAAAATGACATTCAGTATATAAAATATGTATATAATATTGGGTGACTAACTATCAAATAGATGGATTTGTATCAATACCAAATAGCTTCTGTTTTGTTTTGCTGAAGGCTAAACGTGCAGTGCTATGCAATTCTTAATTTTTATTATGTTGTTACCAGTTTCAAATATACCTTCAGAATAAGCTCCCCTTACCCCAGTTTTTGTTGCTTGAAAATATTGTCCTTCATTTTTTTGTTAATATTTGTTTTGTTATTTTTACTTTTTTTTTTTTTTAAGAAATGTACAGGATGCCAGAAAGAAAAAAATGGCTTAAGAATTAAAACTATGAAATATTTTACAGTTTTTCTTGTACAGAGTACTTGGCTGTTAGCCCAAGGTTAAAACGTTCATAACAGATTTTTTTTTTTTAACTAAATGTTGGGCAGGGCCCTGATAAGCTTCAAAGCTGCTTTATTCAATAAAACAGAAAAAGAAAATGATATATGCTATGACAAAGTATTGCTGAGTGCAAAAGTGTTGTTTTAAGACTCTTGAATACGGTACCTGGCAATGTTTGTTTCCTAACGAATTGTGAACTTCTTGAATCTGGAGGGAGGGGGAGGTAGCCATGGGTTGTAGCAGGCGGGAGGGGGGAGGGAAAAGATGGTATGCACTTTCTCGGGATTCCAGATAAGGGGAGGAGGATTGAAGGCGGGAGGCATCTTTCCCCACCTGGGTTTGATAGTCATTACCAATTCACAGCAACTCCAGACCTGCTGTAGCTCCAGCCCAGCCCAGCTGGCCGGCATCTCTGTTCTCAGGAGGTGCTGAGTTAGTTTTGAGGTTCCCGGACCGTGCTCTTTTGGTTGTTGTTGAACACACTGGTCTCAAGGTTGAATCCCTGCATCTAGAAGAGGTGTTCTTTTCTCCTTTTGATATTGGAGTAGTCCCGGCAGCCAGCCACCATTCATTTCAGCAAAAGCATGACCTGAGAAACAGTACTTTTAGTTGGATGTTATTTTCCTAGCTCTCCGTTCGGTTTAGAACGTAAGGCGTGTAGACCGTGACTGCGCTTTGTGGAAGTTAAACGGCTCTTCTCATTCACATGGCTGTGCAATGTTGTACATCACGGTGTGGAAAGGGAACAGTTGGTGGTGTCTTTCCTTTAACTTAGAACAAGAGTTTGAGTTTCCCTGCCCTGATGTGCATGTGCAAACGCTGGTGTGTTCTTGGGGAATTGTGGCATGCTGTGGAGAGTAGAGGCTAAGGATTGTCAGTCACAGGCTAGGGAGATTCAAGTGGCCTCTTCAGTTTCACTTTCCCTTCCTCACTATCAGCTGCACCCAGGACTTTTATTTCTCTTCCCTTCATAGACTTAAGGTGAAGGCATTTCGTGTCTTTCAGTGTTGTTGTTTTAATCTTTTGCAGCCTGGTGGTTGGGTTAGTGGTCTATGGAATGTATTGTTTTTCTTCCTATGAAATAACTGCTCATCCTCAAGAGCAGAAGTCAGTCAGCCAGACTGTCAGCCCACAAACTTGACTCCACTGACCTGACCGCCTCCTGACTGCCAGACAATTGATGATTCCCTGGGCTTACTCTGGGCTTTGCAATCTCCAGTGGTAGCATTCTGCCACTCCATTTAAGACTGAACAGATAATGCTTGATTGTAAGCTAGGTTTGTGGTTGGATTTTTTTCCTTTCTTTCTTTTCTTTCTTTCTTTCTTTCTTTCTTTCTTTCTTTCTTTCTTTCTTTCGTTTCCTTTTTCTTTTCCTTCCTTTTTGTAGCATATCATGTATGCTATCAAATACAAATAACTTTCATTTTAATAGTGGATCAGAGATTGGTTGTTTCCTTACAAGTTCTATTAAGTATTTTTTTTTCTTCAACGCTCTGCAAGATGACTTGCAACTTAGGCAGATGCCTCAGTTTCTCATTGCACAAACTTGAGTTTTTCCATCTGTCAGAAGGCAGAAGTCAACCTAGTCTACACATAGTGAGCCCTGTTACACCTGTCCTGCTGAATGCCTTCTGATGATAGGTTCATATGCTCACCAGCTCTGTCCTTGGAGACGTTTTGGCCATTAGCTTTCTGTGGATTCCATCAACGCATTTGTCTAGTAGAGTTAAGTGGCTCACGAGTGCAGATGGATACAGCACTGCTGATACGTAAGTACCCCCGCATCAGTTCTTCTCACTGACTCTCACATCCTAAAGACAAGTCAGACACTAAGCTGCTGAGAGGATGAGCTAGACCATAGAAGTGAAGAGTTGGGACCTCATCCTCCACACCAGAGGGATCTTAACCACATGAGAAGGCAGCAAGCCTATGTTTGACACATGACAACTTCATGGCCCTGGGTATATGTATATATGTATATGTGCATGGACTGTGTTTCCAGTACACCTCTCAGGCACGCAGATCCACAGTCGAGTTCAAGTACATAGCAAGCAGATGTCTAGCACAGGTCTTGTATATGTGTATGTTCTTTTTTCCTTTGATGTTGCCTTGTTTTGTCTTATAAAGGTGAAAATTGCTGACAAGTGAAGTGAGAGGTTCATCATTTGACCTTCCCCCCCTGTTTTTAGAAGCTACTTCCCCTTTCAGGGAGCAAGTCTGGGTGGCTTGCTCACCTGAGGCCTCCTTGTGTTCAGTGTTGTCAAGTCAGAGCTGTCGTTGTGGGGAACCAATTGCTTTGTTATGTATCTGGTTATGAGCTAATAACTTGTTTGGGAAGTCCTACTGATGTTCTTTATCGGGAGAAAGCTCCTGCTGGTTTTCCCAACTGTGCTTTTGCAATGCATGGTATCTAAGTCAGTTGGAAAGCAGGCTTTGCTGTCTGTTTGAATTTAGGGTCATTTAGGAAAGGGGCAGTTAAAAAGCACAATGCCTCGCATGGGACAAAGTTCCAAAATACCAAATTCTTCTACTTTTTACAAAAAAAAAGGATTCTGCAGTTCTATGAAATAACTAGTCCTGGGAGTGGGAGGGAGTGGAATTGGCTCGATTGGAAAGACTCCCACTTCACGCTGAACTTGTCACCATGAGATAGCATTGGCTGCCCAGGATGCTGCTATTTAAGAGAAAGAAAAAGAAGCAAAACAAACAAATAAAAACCCCTCCTTTATACGTGTGTATTTTTTAAAGTTAAACTCTGTTCAATGTTTTTACAAATCTGTTTATATGACATTGATAAAAAATAAAGTTGGTCTTTTGACGAGAGGGAGGATGTCATGGTCAGTTGTAGTTTTGCCTTTACAAGGCAACTGGGGTGGGGAGGGAGGGAGTGTGCCTCCTTGACATTTTGTTCAAGTTATAGATTCAGTGAAGCTATGTATTGTTTTAAGTTGCTTAATGCATTGTATTAGGTCCTCAAACAGAATAAAGGTTGTTTTGAAACTTAAGTTTCCACTTGAAATTTTAGTTTTCACTGGAGACATTTCTAAACTCCTACCAGCCAGTTTGCTTCACTATTCCAGTTCAGTTTTGCGAACTGAGGTTACAGATTGGTCATGTGAAATGTGCCCAATGTTATTTATATAGCATCTTAATATGTTAATGGTAAAAATAAATAGGTCTGGGCGATCATTTCAAGACTCGGTCTTGCTATTAAAAAAAAAAGCCTCATTCCCCTCTATCTTTCCAGTCTTCACCTTGACAATTATCTATGTACCTATGGTTTCTGATGGCTTCTGGTTTTGCCTCTTGTACGGTGGGAAATTTAAGCTCATGGTACAAGAACAAGATGCAGTGGTGTAACCTGAGGTGTAAATGGGGCCATTTTAGTCCCCAAATACCAGTTTGCATTTTCATTGCCTGGTCAGGAAGCAGCTCTCACCGTGCAATAACGTCTCCACTGACATTTCCTGCTGTTTGAACCTGTGACCACGCTACGGTGTATATACGTATGTATGTAGGCCACACATTTAATGTGGAAGCACAGTGAGGTTGCTAGATAAGACCCTGCCAGACAGTGGTGGCTCACACCTTTAATCCCAATGCCAGGGAGGCAGAGGCAAGCAGATCTCTAAGTCTGAAGCCAGCCAGAGCTGAGTTCCAGGATAACCAGGGCCACACAGAGAAACCCTGTCTTGAAAAATGAAACAAAAAGAAAACGTGGTCTAGCAGTGAGAGTGAGAGGACCCACACTTCGATGCCAACATGGCTGGCATGTGTTAAGCATGGCAGTATCACAGAACTCATTTCCCTGGCTCTTGGGCCCTCTGGTTTCCCTCTGATTTCCTCCATAGCTGCAGTTCCTGCTCTCTGGATTGTCTCCTTCAGGTGTGAGCAATATCCTGCAGACTTAGCTTGAGGACAAGGGTCTGGTCACACTGATGTCTTCTGAATG
Organism: Meriones unguiculatus; assembly: GCF_030254825.1. NCBI lineage: Eukaryota > Metazoa > Chordata > Mammalia > Rodentia > Muridae > Meriones > Meriones unguiculatus. Next base: position 76,379,162 of record NC_083354.1, on the reverse strand, counting down.
TCTACCACCTTATGCTACTTCTGTTTTCCCGGTATACCCTCTTTTTGGTTTCTGACCCTTTCATCAGCTGAGTATGTCTGCTTATTTAATTCTGCCTGTAAGAAGAAGTATGGATTACCTAGTGGCAGGATACATTCTGAGAAATGAACCCTGGGTGATTCTGTCATTGTGTGAACACCATAGAGTGTATTTCTATGCACCTAGCTGGCATAGGCTATTATACTACACCTGGGCTGTTTGCTGTGTACCTGTGGGCTTCTCCGGCCCAAATGAGCTAAAGACTGTGAGAGTAGGTCAAGCACAAGAGCAGATGTTACAATCAAGACACATGAACTTGAGCTGCCTGGGGCTACTGCTGGCGTAACATAGCGAGCTTTTACAGAAAACATTTTATAATCAGGAGTGCACTCTAAAATACGTCAACTACATTAGCCAATAATAACTGTTGTCAGGTTTCCAGTAATGCCCATGCTACTTTTTATACTGGCTTGTTCTGGAGGTTTGCATCACCCTTCCCACAATGGTAATAAGCTGTGACAGTGTCACAAGCGTGTGGGGTGTGGGTGGGGGAGATCTTCTGGCTCCATTCTATTCTTAGGGGACCACCATTGTGGTATCTGTGGCCCAGACTCGGCTGAAATGTCGCTTTGTGGCACATGGCTACACTGTTTTCCTGACTGGCCTCTGATACAAGAGATTATCACCCATTAAACTCTCCTTAGGCATTACCCATACCAATCCCCAAATGGTTATGAGTTAGAAGATATTACCCCTATTCTACAGATAGAAAAAAACAGAAACCTAGGTATGACATGACTTGTTCAAGATCTTACCATGTTAGAACACAGATCGCCAAAGCCATCTTACTCAAAGCCATGGCACCTCACCCCCATCAGGATAGAATCTAAAGATTCCATGAAAAAATATACAGAGCAGTGCAAAAAGGGATAACCGGAAATTCTTACTACTAAGGAATAAACAGCCGGACACAACCGGTAGGCAGAACGTGGTGCCTTATGACGGATAGCCTGAAATAACCGGATACTTCTTGGAAGAACCTGTCAGCATCAGCTGGTACCCTGCTGAGATGCTGACTCCCAGACCTCATCCCTCGCTTAGTAATTCAGAGTAGAACTGTCTTTCCGCTCCAGCAATTTCTACAGCTTCTTTCCATGGATACAAAGGGTTGAAAATGGCTACTTTATATTACCTCTTCTGAGCACTTCTAGTATTTTGTCAGAGAGCATTACCATCAATGAATTGCTAGAAATGTTACTGCATGATCCAATGTGCACTCCTGATACAGACTTCGTAGGGAGAGGAAAATGGTCTAGTTTGCAATTTGAGAGGCTGTCTTATGGCTGGCTCTAACCAGCTGTGGGAACCTGGCCAACTCATGTACCCATCCAGGCCTCCAGCTTCTTCTCTGTGGAAACAAAATCTGAATCTAGAGGCTCTTCAGCCTCTTTTTTAGAATATAGAGAGGGATTTGGGTGAACTGAGAGAAACATCTCCTTCCCCCAACATTCCATTTACAATCTGTTTACAACTAGAACCCACAAGCATGGCTGGTGACTTCAGGGCTGATCTGAATGTCTGTCACCCCTTTGCATTGTCAGCAAGGAGGCTGAGGGACAGCATTGCTGAACTGGTAGTCTTGCTGACAAACTAAAAGCTCTCTTTCTAGTGAACCCAAACTGACAACAGAGTTCTCCCTGATGTGTGTGGAAGTTATTTTCAAAATGACCTTTGGCCATCTCCTGACAACAGGAGGAATGGAGAGAATGAGGCCTATGAAATCCTCTAGGGTGGTGGTTCTCAACCTTTGTAACGCTGAGACCCTTTAATACAGTTTCTTGTGTTGTGGGGGGGGCACTGTCATAAAATTATTATTTGTTGCAATTTCATAACTGTAATTTTGCTAGTGTTATGAATTGCAATGTAAACACCTTATATGCAGGACAGTCTTAGGTGACCCTTGTGGAAGGTCATTAAACCGCCAAAGGGGTTGCAACCCCCAGGCTGAGAACTACTGCTCTTGGCATCATGGGTAATGGGTAAGTACCATCTTGGAAGACCTGATTGCTGATCCCATTTTTTTTTAAACAAAAAAGTGGTTTTCTTGATGGCTTTCTGAAACCGTCTCTGGAACTAAGCATCTTGTGATAGATTTAGTGTAAATAGATATAACAGATTGTTTCCTGTCCAAAGTTCAGATTATCTTCTCAAAAGATCCCACATTGATCCTTTTGCCGGGCATCGCTGTCATAAATCAGCTCAACAGAAAACCATTGAGATGCTCTCAGAAGGGGGAAAGAGGATAAATGTGCAGCCACCAACACACACTGGCTTATCTGCATTTGGTCTCCAGAAGGAAATGGAGAAATTCCCTTCTCACTACAGCACTCAGTCATGACAGTCTGACTATGACCTCAGGCTTACCTTGCTGTTAAATGCAAAACTCTGAGCCATACCTGCCTAGACACATGTAAATATCTGGCCTATAACATAAGGACAGGGCATTGAACCCCCAGGACCACCGCTCACCACATTAAGGACAGAGGGCCACGAGAGCTCCATCCATCACCAGGACGGCTCATTAAAATTACGGCTGTGACTGGAAAGTACACCATCCGTCGTATGACCAGCCCGCTGGAACCAATTTATTTATGGAGCTTTCATTTCAGAGCTCGCTGATTTACTATCCAAGTCCTCACAAACCAAAAAATATGGAGAACTTTATCACAATGGAGAAAAACTCCCTGGTCATTTCATCTCAAGTTTACTGTCATCTACAGAGAGACCCTGTGCCAAGTGGTTTGTAGCTTGAAAGAGTTGCTAAAGGTTGTGATGTGAGTTTAGATGGCTGACATCACACAGCTCAGCTCCAGGCTGGCCACCGTCCTCCCCGCCCAAGGACAGTTGACAGGCCTTCCTTGGCTCCTTTACATTGGCATGTTAGAAGTGATTTTTTTCTCCCTCTGGGCTCCTGAGTTTAAGAGTTTGTTGGTGCTTGTTATCCACTCAACAAAACTTCACTGAGAGGGCTCCCTGCAGTGATGATGAAGGGAAATGTCTGCCTTCAAAAAGGTCAGTCTTCTACTGGAGGCAAACTAAAATGGGTGCCTTCCGTTGTTTGAAGACTTATGGTAGAAATGAACAGTTAGCTTCAAGGGAGAGGGGAGCAAAGCTTTCCAGAGCAGAGGACCCTTCACATGTGAAGGGAATGGGCACACAGACTCCTCACAGTGGCCTCACCCAGCCTTGAGACACTACCATGTGTGTTTCATATACTGTCAAAGGCACCATCTCCTTTGCGAGCATTGTGGTTTGAGTGTGAAACATCTCTTGTAGGTTCACAGTTGAACAGTATCCTGGCTGGTGGGACTGTTTTTGAAGGCTACGAAACCTTTAGGAGGTTGAGTGTTACTAGAGGACATTGGGTCACTGGGGAGTGTTTTGTTGTTGTTGTGTTGTTTTGTTTTTGTTTTTGTTTTGTTTTTTTGGCCAGGTCCCATTTGTAGTCCCCTCTCTACTTCATGACTAGCTGCTTCATGATCCTGCTGCCATGCCTTCCTGTCATGACTCTAAAACCCTTCTCCTTTAAGTTGCATCTTGTCAATTATTTTTCCAGAGCAACAAGAAGAGTCATTAATACAGTGAACTGTCTCCTAGAAACAATGTCCCCAACTGTGGATCTCATGTTGCAGGGAGTTCAGATGGCTGACATCACACCGCTCCGCTCCAGGCTGGCCACTGTCCTCCCTACCCAGCGACAGTTGCCAGGCCTTTCTTAGCTCTTTAACCTCGGCATATTAGAAGTGAGCTACATTCAATTGCACAAGTTCCTTTTATTCCGGAATCAAAATCCTCAACACTAACTGCACAATAGTCACTTGAGTACAAATTTCATAGGACACATCTGACTTATTAGTATCCAGGGGAAGGCAAAAGCCAAACAAGATGCCATATAGAACACACCTAGCATATGACTGGCATCTCATAAACAGATGCCAATAAATATGCTCATGGGTAACATTTGCCTATCTAATAGAATTGTATTCCCCAGGACTGTATCTTTCACTTTTTATTTTATTTCTTAGCATAGGGCTGAATATATGGTTGATTAATGAAAATTTTATTTACTTGACTTTTCAACTAGATACACTATGTAAAATATTTACAATCACTCATACTGACATCTAGAATATTATTTTGTTTTTATTGGATCTTAGGCACACAGTCTGGGATTTATCATAAGCTAACACACTAAAAGTCACTGTTCTATGCATGGGTGGATGTCTATTAATTATTCTGAAAATACATTTAATTATTAAACACAAGTATACAAAAAGATTTTTTTAATGACTAACACAATAGACACATAATGAATAAATGAAGGGAAAGGGGAAAACTATTGATAATAAAACAGATTTTATATTGGAAAAAAATGCAATAATTGAAGGGAAATACAGCCTCTATCAGTCAAAAAAGAATCTACTGCTCCAATAGAAGGAACTTGTTAGCACATCAGGAGATAAAGATTTTCCCTCCCCTGAGGAGTCTGTCAAGAGGACTCTGTAAATGATAGTGAGCCTTGAACAATACTTTTTCTTTTGTTATTTTTTTTTTCAGAAAAAAAATCCCTTACAGTGCTTTTTTATCCACCCTGTGGTAGAAACCAAGTACAGTTCTAGGAAGCTTTTGTGGCCAGGCTTAAAAACCTGCTTGGGGCTCATTGTGCTCCTTTCCCAGCATGCTTTGGGCCATATAGACCCACCCTGCCCAAGAAAGCCATTCTGCAAAGTATATAGAAAGAAAAAGCAGCAAAATCAGGGTCCTCTACTTGGATGCTGTACTCTCACGGGCTCAGTGGTAAATTTTATGCCACTAGATGATAGTTTTGTGGTGTACAGAAATCAAGGTTAGTACGACTTTTCTTGATGCTGCAGGGTCTGAGCTCTCTATTTTCCCAGTAGACAGAAACTCGCCCTGAAGCCCAACCTCATATGGCACTGTAGTTCATTGTTCTCCCACACAGTACATTTCCAGTTTAATTACTTTTACTTCCTTTGAAGGATGACAGTACTGAGGATCAAACCCACGATCTTGCACATGCCAAGCAAGTGGTCCCACACTGAGCTTCATCTTCAGTTTCACCCTCCTGTGTTTTTTGTTTGTTTGTTTTTTTTTTTTTTTAAACTCATTGTCTTAGGGTTTCAGTGCTGGGAAGAGACACTCTGACCAAGGCAACGCTTATAAAAGAAACCTTCAGTTGGGGACTTGCTTACAGTTTCAGAGCTTTAGTCTATTATCATCATGGCAGGGGCCGTGGCAGCATTCAGGTAGGCATGGTGCTAGAGAAGTTGCTGAGAGCTACGTCCTGATATGCAGGCTGAAGGAGAGAAGTGGGCCTAGCACTGGCTTTTGAAAATCCACCAACAGTGGCACATTTTCTCCAACAAGACAACACCTACTGCAGCAAGCCACACCTCCTAATCCTTCTCAAATGGTGCCACTTCCTAATGACTAAGCATTCAAATATATGAGACTGTGGGAGCCACCCTTACTTAAACCACCATACATGTCTCCCAATAATAAATTTCAATACACTTTTTAGTAACATCCATGAACTTTGGATGCTCAAATTGTCTGAAGAAGAGGTATTTTTATCAGCTTATGGAATTTTTTGAGACATGACTAGAAATACGTGTAAGTATAGGACAGGATACAAAGAAGGCATTCAAAGAAATGTCTGGGAAGTAAGATATCTAAATGTTTACCAGAGTCTCACAGTATTTCTCCTCTTTCATCCAATTTAAAAAGATGGGTTTATGAAAAAGAGTGGGCTAGCAGGGAAATGCTAGAAAATATTCAACCATTGAACCATCTGTACACCACCATTCTATCTGGATATTTGAGGTGAAAAGATAAACCTTTGATCCAAATCTTTGGAGGAAGGAAACTCCACCTTTGGTCTGGACTCCATCTTCTGTTGGCAGCCTACATAAAGGATGTGAAAGAAGGAAGCTCCCTCTCCTTCTTTGCTTGCTCTCATACCAGATAGCAAGTCTGTCCCTCCACTGTCATTAGAGCCTACTTCTTAGGGATTCCAGCATACACTGAAGACCAGGGGAGATATCCAGTCTTGTGGACTGAACACCTACTGGATTCTTGAACCTTCCATTCATAGCCACCATTGTTGGATTAGCTGGACCACAGCATGTAATTTATGCTAATTAATCCCATAAAAATATAATACATATAAATTCATTCTGTAAGTTCTATTACTCTAGAGAACCCTGACTAATACAGTGCCCATTGACTATTCTGAGATTCCTGGATCAACCCTGTTTCTGGCTATCACCAACCATGGCCACACAGGACTGAGAGAAACAAGTTCAATTTTGTCTAGTTCTGGCGAAGGTCCAGCTCTTGGCTGGGCACTACCACTGAGGCAGGTAAGAGAAACATAAGTTCCTATGTTTCCTTTATTGTTCATTCCTGTTTTCACACAATGCCTGACCAAGGTGAATGTATGCTGTGTTGCTGTGGCAAAATGAACTTACGAAGAAAGGGTTTATTTGGCTCACAATTACAAGTCCATCATAGCAGGGAAGTCACTGTGGCAGAAACTTTAGTGCGCTAGTTATACTACAGCTGCAGTAAAAAACAGAGAAATGACTTTATACATCCACATTAGTGCTTAACTTACTTTCTCTACTCCTATGCCATCCAAGATCTCCTATTCAGGGGATCTTACCACCCACAGCAGAAGGACTTTCCCACTGATCAAAACAATCCCCCATGTACACATCCACAGGACAAGCAAATCTAGACAACCCCTCAGAGAGATTCCCTTTGCAGGTGGTTCTAGGCTGTGTCAATTTGAGAATTAAATGTAACCATTACAAGGTCTGAGGGTCACATAGATGGTGTTGCAATTCCTACTTTATTGTCCCCATGTTGCCTGTGGTCTTCTGCCACCGATTGGCCAAAAGGCAAGTATCTCAGCCCTCTCATCACTTGCTGAGACTGCCAGTGCCAGAGGCCTTTGCTAGTAGCATGCTAGATATCATCAACAGTCACTGTCACATAACTGGAGGAATACAATTTCCATTGTAGGGGCAGCCAAGGAGAGAATGACCCAGTTCAATTGTTATCTCTGCCACTACTCTTTCAGGGACCACAAGTTTGATTTTTCCATAGTATATACTTTGCCCAAATCATTAACGACATCCAAGAAGCTAGAAACAATGCCAAAATTGTATAATAAATGAATACCCTAGATACATCTTCAGGAGAAAATCACTTTCTATGGTCACCCCATAAAAGTGGTAGAGAAACCCAGTACATCAAATGCACAAATCTCAATGTAAAAGCAAAAGCAAAAGAGTGTGAAAAATGAGGCAATAGAACTCCACTAAAAGAACATAGTAGCTCTAGTAATGGGTCCCAAATAAATTAAAATGGGAAAAATGTAATACAGACAATTTAAAAAATGAATATTAAAAAGCTCAACAAGATCTGAGAGTAGACAAATAAGTATGAAATTAAGATGATGTAAGTAAGCCACACAAACATGATTTTTAAAAAAATAACCTAACAGAACTAAACCTTTAAAAACAAAGAATTCAATAAATCAATTAAAAACACAGTCAAAATCTTCAACAATCGGCTGGATTAAACAGGAAAAAAAAATGAACTCAAACTTAGGCCTTTGGTAATATCCCAGTCAGACAGGATAAATACATACATACATACATACATACATACATACATACATACATAAGTAAATATATATGTACATATATACATAAATGAAATTAAGAAAGAAAATAAGAAGAGGGAAAGGAAAAGATGAGCATATTCAAGGTTTTTTGAGGTACCATTAAAGGAACAAATATCTCCATTTGAACACTCAAAGATTATTATTAAAAAGTTAATAGCATGGAAAACAAAGTTACAAATAGAAAAAAAAACCTTCTTTAGTCTTAGAAAATACATAATCATATACAGGAGACCTATAGAACTACAAATAGACATGATCAGAAAAGATCTTCACTTCAACATATTATAGTCAAACTGTTAAAGTAAAAAAGAAAGAGTCTAGAATCTTAAAATGTACCTTGGTATAACAGCTTTCCGCATTACACTAATAGCAGGTTTCTTAGTAGAAACCCTAAAGGCCCAGAGGAAATATAATTATATATTCCATGTCTTGAAGCAAAGTAGTTGTGAAACAAGAATGTTATACCCAGAAAGAAAGGCTGTCCTTCAGAACAAAGGTGAATAAAATCCTTCTGGGACAAGCAAACTCAGAAGGTGTTTGAGAGAGTCCTACATCCAAAAGTGAAATAAAGACCCCAGTCACCATGAAAGCACAGAAACGTATAAACCCCCATTGGAAAGCAGGCGCCTACAAAGTAGAAAAGTCAAATGTAACTATTAAACCAAGGAGACAGCAAGAGAAGAAGAAGAAAAATCATCTGGAACATCCAAGTGAGAAGAGGCAAAATGACATCTTTAGTTATAAGTAATGAATTTGAACATGAAGAAAGAAATTCTCTAGTTTGAAGAGCATGGGTTACTTGTCTGTGCCTGGGTCACCTTACTTATATCTTCCAATTTTACCCATTTTCCTGCAGATTTCACAATTCTTCTTTTTCTGTATCTTTTCTGATCATAATGGAACAAAAATGACAGGTCACCAACAACAGAGAAAATATAGGAACACATAGAAATGGAACAAGATATTTTTACACAAATGATGGGTCATGAAAACAGTCAAAAGAGATATTCAATTAAAACATTTTTTTAAATGATAATATAACATGCCCCAGCTTGGAATACAGCAAAAACAGCACTGAGAAAGAGGCATGTTTAGAGCAGTGAGCGCCTGGGTTAAAATACATCAGCAGATTTCAAGGAAACAATCTAACAGTGGACATTAAGGATTTTTAAAATCAGGAACAGACCAATCCCCAAACTAGAAACTGCAATAAAAGCAAAAACAAGTGAAATGGGGACTGATGGACATCTCGGTGTTTAACAGTGCTTATGGTACAAGCCTGATTACCTAAATTCAATCCCTGACCCCTATGTAAAGGTGGAGGAAGAGAACTGACTCCACAAAGCTGCCCCGTGGCCTTCACACTTACACTGTAGCATGTACATGCCTTCCCTCACACACGGATAATACATGCCAGAGGACCCGCACACACATGCACACATACGACAGTTAGTACAAATGGTAAAGGACATTACTGAAATAGAAACAACAAAACCACAAAGAATTAATTGGATTTTGTGTAAAGATAAAAATCAACAAAACTTTAGCTAGACTAACCAAGGAAAGAAAATAGACAACCCAAATATTTAATCAGAGACAGAAATGGAAACATCACCATTCGTATCACACGAGCACAAAGAATCATTAAGATTGTAAAAAAAACTATATTAGCTGTCTAGAAAGCTCATAAAATATCTATTACTTTTTCTTTACATTACTTTTTAGATACATATGATCTAGAAAAAAAAATCAAGCCTCATTAGAGGGATTTAAGACAACTGAATGGACCAATAACCAATAACAGGTAACAAGATAAAGTCAGTAATAGAGTATATCACAACAGGAAGCCCAGGACTGAATGATGGATCCATTGCTGGCTTTATCCTTCCCAAATTATTCCAAAGAACTGAAAAATAAGGATGAAGTGGAAGTTTCTGGTTTCTTTGAAGACTCGGTTTTGTCATGTGATGTTTTGCTGCAAGCTGGGTACATGATGTTTTGCTGTGAGCTCTCTCGTGCAAGGGGGTGACTTTGGCCAGCCAAGAACATCTGTGGGTGAACTTTGAAGAGATGAGATGTAGAGGGGCCCACGCAGAGTGAGGCTTTGCTTTTTGGATCTACATTGCTGTGCTCATCTTCGTGCTTCAACACTTAGCAGAGAGAAACACTCCAGGGAACTTCTCAGGGCAATACGACTGAGTCTTGCAGCTTTCCCTGCCTCACAGTGCTGACTCCTGTTGCTGCTTGGGGTTGGTCTCTCTAGACTGGACACCTGGTATACCAACGACTGAGTGCGGTAATCCCCTAAAGACCCATCACCCTGATCAGCAGGAAGTAGATAAAAGAGGTCTACAGCCTTTTTTCCTACTAATTTCCTATCAAACGTAGGGTGTGTGTGAGGGGGACTAGAAGGAAGGTAAAGGTGTTTAAGAACCCCAAATAAAGTAGGCTTGGTGAAAAATCTGAGCCTACACAAGGAACTGTCTTTAATACCAGCATTGCACTATTACCAAAACAGACAACAGCAACAGAACATCCCAATGTCTATATAGATGCAAAAATTTTCAACAAATTACCAGCAAGCGGAATTCAGTACATCAATAAGATCATTCACTGTGATCAGGTTGAATTCTTCTTAAGAATGGTTCCTCGTATTAAAATCAATAAAGATAATATACCACATCAAGAGAATGAAGGATAAAATAATCGTGTGATCAGCTGGCCAGGGTCCCAGAAATAAACCTACACTTCTACAAACAATTGGTTTTCAACAAAGGCATCAAAAACAGATGTTGCAGAAAGGACAGCCTCTTAAATAAATGGTGCTAAGAGATCTCAATAGCTACATGAAGGAGACTGAAACCAGATCCCCTGTCCGTCACTCAGTAGAGAAATTAACTCAAGGGAGATCAAAGACCTAAGTATGAGAGCTGAAACTGAAACTAGCTATATATATTTTCTGGATAGAGTCCATAAACCCAGAAAACAAGCAACAACTGACAAGAAAGTTGTTGCTTTCTTGTCAACTAAAACTAAAACTAAAAAGTTTCTATACAGCAAATGAAAAAAAAAAATCAATAGCAAGAGATGCCCTGCAAAATCTGTAGAAAAATATTTACCAACTATTAATCTGGCAGACAGTTAGCGGCCACAATATTTGAGAAACTCAAATGGTTTAAAACAGCAACAACGAAATCCAATGTAAAAATGATTCGCCACCCGGAAGTATATGAAAAATGATCAGCATCTTCACTCATAAGGGGAATGTAAACTGAAACCGCAATGGAATACCACGTCACTCTAGTTAGAACTGCCATCTTCCAAAAAGAAGTGGTTGGGGGTACAGAGGAATGGCAGAGCATTTGCCTCCTGTGTGTGAGGCTCTGGTTCAACTTACAGTGCATGTGCGCATGTGTGCAAGCACACACACAAGCACACACACAAACACACACACTATAGGGGAAAAGAAGTCTACACTTTTGGTGGGAATGTAAATTAATATAGCCATTAGAAAGGCCCATATGGAGATTCTTTACAAAATTTACAAAAACGAAAGAAAGAAAGAAAGAAAGAAAGAAAGAAAGAAAGAGCCAACCCCTTACCAATAAAATAGCTAGAAATAAACCTCACTAAAGGTAGAATACCTCTGCAATGAAAACTTTAAAACACTGAAAGAAGAAATTAAAAACATCAGAAGGTGAGAGACTCCCACGCTATGGATGAGAAGAATCAACACTGTGAAAATGGGAATAAACTGAAGACAGTCTACAGATTCCGTGACTCTCCATTACAGGGTCAATGACATGCTTCATTCACACAGCTAGGCAAACTCTTTCAAAACTCTGGTGTGTGTGTAAAAGGTCCTAATAGCTAAGTAATCCTGAGCAGGAAGAGCGATAATCACGACACTGAATTTCAAATTGTGCTGTAGATCCATGGTAACAAAACCAGCATCATACTGGCATAAAAATAGGCATGTAACCAACAGAATGGAACTGGAAAAACGTGGCAAATGAGACAAGAGTCCCATTCACCCTACACAAAAATCAGTAAAGGGGACCGAGGTCTTAATATAAGACCTGAAACTTTGAAATTGATAGAGGAAATCAGAGAAAATACTTCCAGATAGAGCAAAAACTTTTTGAAAATGTCTCTACTAGCCAAGGAATTCATAGCAAGAATCAACAAATAACATCAAATTGAAAGCCTTCTACACAGCAAAGGAAATAAGACTGGAGAGTCAGCCTACAAAATAGGAGGGAATCTTGGCCTTCTATAAATCTAACAAAGGCATCATACTCAACTCAAACTATCTAGTCAATAAATAAAAGCAAATGAATTGTATAGACGGTTCTTAAATGTGTTACAAATGGCCTATTAATTCATGAAAAATGTTCAGCATCCTCAGCCATCAGGGAAATACAAATCAAAACAACAGTGAGATTTCAGCTCACGCCAGCAGAATGGCTATCAAGATAGCAAATGACAACAGATTCTGGCAAAGACAGGGGAAAATGAATCCTTATACATTGCCAGTGGGAATGTAATGAGCACAGCCTCTATGAAAATCAGTATTAATTAAAGTATCATACGAAGTAGCTACATACCACTTGTGGGTATACATTTGAAGGCCTTAAGTCAGCACACACTGGAGGTAACTTCCCATCTATATTTGCTGTGGCAAAAATTTGCTGTTGCCAAAGTTCTGAATCAGGCTAGATTTCTATCAACAAATGAATGGATAAAAAGGATGTCGTATGTATACATAAAGAAGTTTTACTCAGGCATATAAAAGAATAAAATTATATTATTTTCCAGGAAATAGATGAAATGGAGGTCATCATGTTAAGAAAAATAAGCCAGCCTCATCTACCTTGTATTTAAAAACACAGAGTGTAATATATATGTACATATATTTAAATATACATAAAATGTATGAACTAGGGACTACCTAGAGAAGGGGGTATGGAAATTAGGGATGAATAATAACACATCACAATGCTATGCATACAGCAAATATTCTAACTGCACCCATTATTTTGTATGCTAATTTAAAATGTAATTTAATCAAACTAAAATATTTAATCAAACTAAAATCTTCAACATGTTCACTTTATCCTATTTCTGAAGATTAGCTATCTACATATCTACTCACACACACAAAAAAATATATATATACACACACACACACACAAACACACACATACACACACCCCAAATAAATACTTGTGCTTATTGTAGCGTATTCACTTTCACTATGACATGAACTCAACCCAGGGTTCTGTCAACAGATAGATGGATCAAGCAAATGTGCCATATCTCTTCAACATAGTTCTGGAAGTCCCGGCTAGAGCAGTAAGACAGTTGAAGAAGATCAAGGGGATACAAATTGGAAAGGAAGAAGTCAAATTAAACAATAATTTTAAAAGAGGTGGAGAGTGAGAGTGAGCAGGCAGGAAAGATGTTGGAGGGGGAAAGGAGGGGTGTAAATGATGCAAATACAGCACTCATGTATGGAATCCTAAAAGAAATGTGAATAAAGCTAGTAGAAAACAGACTGTGGAGTTAATAGCCAAACAATTCATGATAAATTTCTGATAATGAAAAATGAAAATTGATTGAGAATATATACATAATATAAAGATAAATTTCAATCTAATTGTCCTAGTAATCCTGAAGGTTAGTTAGGGAGGATAATGAAAAGTAATAAATATATGTTAATATATATATGAGCAAAGGTGCTTACAGAACTTGCCTTTTAATACTATGAAAATTTTTCTTAAATTTCATAAATAATTCTCTAAAGTGAATCAGAAGATATCAGTGGAAGTTAGAAAGCTATTTTCCCTTTGGGGCTGGAGAGATGGCTCAGTGACCAAGAGGATATTGTGCTGTTCCAGAAGAATTCAGTTAGATACTCAGCATCCATGTTAGGTGGCCTTCAATTACCTGTAACTCCCGTTCTAGAGATCCTATATCCTCTTCTGAACTCTGCAGGCACATACTTACCCATAGATAGGAATACTAATATACACATAATTACAAAATATTAACAACAATAACATATGTAAAGAGTAAACTTTATAAAAATATTCTGTCTGTTGGTATATAAATATAACTGTAATATTTATATAATCGCAATTTGATTCGCTTTTTGTATATGGACAGATGCCTAGAATACGCATGTGTGGAATAAGGTTTCTTACACGTCCTGCAGTCACTGACTAGGCTAGTCTGGCTGCCCAAGGAGTGACAAGTATCCTTCTGTTTCACCTCAGAGCTGTACTTACACACAAACTCTAGTGTTCTTGGCTTTTTTAATATGGGTTCTTGGGGTGAAATTCAGGGCCTCATGCTTGTGTGACATGCATTTTCCTGACTGAGCTGTTTCTCAGCCCTGATTCCATTTTGCTTAACAAGTGTGTGTACATCTATGCGGTTTTCTGTGCAAAAACTTTAAAAGGCTACATGTTTTTATTGTTTAATAGCATTATGCAAAGACTGAAGCATGAAGAGTGAGCATGTGGACATTTTTTTTATACTCAGGTGTGGGGCAGCTGCTTCTATAACTATCTGGGCAACTAGAGGGGGGATTTCCAGGAGTCCAAAGCACATTCAGATGGCAGCCCCCTTTTTCCTCTTGACTCTCTCTGTCCTACATCAACTCTCTTCATTCTATGTGAGAATACAACACTCAAACTCTCAACAAAAGGCATGCTATCATATCCTTGAAACTTCCAAAGTCCTCTTTGCAACTTGCCACAATTTAAGAGGTTTTTTCCACATAGGGACAGTGTTGAAACCACCATTATATCTAAAGGTCATTGTATAAGGTTTTGACCTTGTCTCATTGAATTCTTTCATTTCTGGAAGAAAAAACCCATGGTGATCTTTATTCAAAAATCCATGTAAAGGACTTAAAAAAACAAACTATGTTATTTACGCACTTGGCAAGTTTGCTTCAAAGGAAACCATTTCTGAGGGACCCATTTGTGATATACTTTGAGAGGAGTTGGTTCCATTTGAGACATCAAGCCACTGATTCTCTGGTTGAGTAGCTACCTCATGATAATATGTGAAGATCATCATCGTCAACAACAAAATTGTGGTAATCACCCTTACTCCATGATTGAACACTTACATACAAAACATTGTTGTTTTTTTTCAGTGCTCATCTGCAAATGAGGAAGCTGAGTCCTGATGAGGTTATGCAAGGAAGGGCTCAAAGTCATCCAGCTAGTCTCTGATGGACCTACGACTCAAGCTCAGGCTGCCTGATGCTAAAGCCCTGCTCTGCTGCAAGGTGCTGAGATGCTCTGCAACACAAGAGTCAGCCCAGCCATGTGCTACGTCTTAGGGAGTGGGAATCGGCCAAGACCTTGCCTTTAGGGGTGCTAACTCACATCGATCTCCATGCTCCGTTGTTCCATCCTCTCTCCTACACTCCCACCTGTTAAGCAGTCCTTTTGACCTCCTCCCTCTTCACTCTATTCTTATCTCTCCAGCTTTTACTGTCACTTCAAACTGATCTTCCAGCTGAACTGCCTTTCTGACACTCTTCGCTAACGCTAGGCTCTTTCTGCAATATCAGCTAGCAAGAGAAAATCTGCCTACAAGTGACTTCCACACTAACTCTCTGGAGGGAGGCAGTTTCTAGAATTAGTCTGGAGACACGATGTAAGGCAAGACAAGACCCAGGCTCCTGTTATCTTTTGCATTCCGTGTGGGATTTTTAGCTACCTCTTTGGTTGCCTCATGCCCACAAGAAGACTGCTCCACCCAAGCCATCATGTTTACATTGAAGGAAGGAAGCGGGAAGAGTAGTAGAGTTAATGAGCCCTCCTGGCACCCAACTCTTTTCTATGGAAAAGGGGAATTTCTCAACCCACCTCACCCAGAGATGACTTAATAGCGTGCAGTCTCTAGGACTATGTAAGATAGACAGTCGGATCTAGGAAAGGCCATTCTTTCACTTAAACACAAAACAACACAACAAACTATAGTTAGAGGTAAGAAGTTGCCTTTAGAATGGCCACTGAATCGGTGTCATTCCATCATTAGAACATCTTGCAGACTCTTTGTCAAAGACTCTGTCCCCAAATAGATGCTCAATGGTGTGAATGGATGGGACCACAGTGATCTCACAATGTTCTGGGTACTTTGTTGGCTCTATTAAAACCTCTGTAGTATCTCATGCATTAAGTATAAAATTCCCACTGCAGACATACAAGCAGCACTCTTTTTTGACACCCTTTGATAAAATCTTGATTGAAACAGAGAACTACATTGAGATTGAATCATATTTCATTACTGTGAAAAATGATACTGCCTGCAGGAGGGAGTTGGCTGGGCCTCATACTTTGCCCTTGAATGGTTTTTCTAACCATTTCCGTAGAGGATGGCTGACCCTGGTACAGAAAACCAACAGGAAAAGGCACAGGAAGTGAAGCTTATGTTTGATATTTTGCTAGCAAGATGGACAGAAGATCGGTTAGGGTGGAATATCAAACTACTGGCTTAAGTAGACTCTGCTACATTCTCTTACAGTGGGAACAGTGAAGTCTGAGCATGTCACTGTTTCCTTAAGCTCTGGAAGCTATCCTGAGTCTTTCACCAATCCTTACTCATGGTGCTTTAAAACATCACAGCACTTCCTGGCCTGGTCTTAGCTTTCATCTGTGCTGTTCACAACCCACCAGGACTCTTCCAAATAGCCTTTGGAACATGCATTTTGGAGTCATAATTTCAGAACACAGAAAGAGTTACTCAGTTGCTTTGGGACAGCCTGAATTTTAGCCAAATTCATCACGGAAGCCAGAAGTAGTTCCAACTTACAGCAATAGTGTCAGATAGAACAATAAATCTGATCACATTCATAGTAACCAGTTACAGAATGGCCTCTCAGAGGTCCCTAATGGTCCCTGACTTCTGCTATTCATGCTCCATACAGTGAAGACCTGATTTATGGTTCCCCGGGAAGGCTGCAAGTCATCAGATGACTAAAATGGTCCTCTGGAGAGGTTTACATGGTGACGAACCAAGGCCTCCAACTGAAAACCACCATCAACTTGCCTACCATCTTAGAGGCAGATCCTCAGTCCCCAAGCCTTCAGGTGAGTGCTGCATCCCAACTATCCTTGAACTTGAACCCCTCAATCTCCCCTAAATCCAGGCCTCTGGAACCACATGACAGAATGACATGTCTAATAAATTAAGGCCACGGGTTTGAAGTCTCTACCCCATGTGCCACCTCAGTTGATTCTGGGATCAAATTAGAACAGGAATAAATCTACACCTGCAGACAAGACTTCACACATTCAGAGACAAAGTTGCATGGCCGCAATCACACTAGCCAGGACTAGTCAGGTTCCCTGGCCCTCTGATTTCTAGTTTGTGGTATGTTCTGTGGTTCTCCACTATAGTACTGGGACATCTGGAAAGAAAGCACAGTCCTCATTTCATCCCTCCCCAGATTAATGGACCACTGCCTACATACTAGGTTGATTTACAGCTATGTTAACACCAGCTTTAAATGCTCATCTGGGATTAAAGATATTCACCTCATTGCCAGGGACATGCCAAGGGCAGGAGGCATACTTCCTGGCTTGGGTGAGGGAAATATACTTGCTTTTCAGATGTTATACTCTTCATCCCTTTTTAAACGGTCTTCAAAAAGAAGCAAAGCTTCTGAAGTGAGGGGAAGATGATACTCTGCCTTGATTTCCCTATTTACTCATCACATGGCCACACCCAAAGCCTACCATCATGCTAAAGGATAGCTCAGAAAGTGCTCTCTCTCCCCTGATTGCCCCATATATTCACCTACAGCTCACAATGACTATTTCCAGGTTCAGAGATGCTCCCACCCCCACCACCAGATTTGCTTAATAAGAATCAGCTATTGAAGTCTGGAATAAAATGCAATTTATAGAAAATTCTTACTTAACTTCTCCAAGCCTATTTTCTCTTCTATAAAGTAATAATGTTATATTACTTGCTATATAAGAATAAATGGGGAAATCTATGCTTAGACATGGGCACAGAGCCAGACACACAGAAAATACCTGATAAATGTGAGCCATGAATAAAAACCAGCCACACAAAGAAAACACATCTGGAGAGTTGTCAGCATCTACCGGGAAGGAAGATTCCTATGGCTTTCCATACCTTGGCAGTACAGTGTTCAACAGTATCACACACTGTGTCAGTCATGTGCTATTGAGAGATGAGGCTAAGGAGAGAAAAGGAGCACTATCAGAGGATGATAGGATTAAATAGGCAGCAGGTAGAGAAGAACCAACGAGACAGGAAAAGGAAAAGAATAAGGAGACCAAACATGATGCATGTAACTCTCTTATACAGCAGAAAAGGCTTTAGCCCTGGCAAAGCAACTGTAGCTCTGCTTAGTGAAGATAAGGTGATGAAAGGAGTACATGCTCATTGCACAGTCAGTAGGTCTTCATTGTTCATTTGCCTATTTACTGCCAGGGCTCCTTCTCAAGCCCTCGGGGCCTATGCCACTGAGGGCCCTGGGATTTACCCACTCACTGTCTTTTGGCCATTGCATTAACCACACTCAGCACAAACTTCGAGGCTATCTACCTCCTGCCTGAAATCTCAATGCTCAGACTGCAAGTCTGCTTGGATCCTGGTGGTAGGTTGGTGGGATGGTGGATGCCCTTTCTCCATTTTGGGATGAATGCTAATCAAGCTTTCAAGCATCCAATGGTCATCTAGGCAACTTTTCTTTTCTTTTTTTTTTTTTTTAAAGGAGTTGGGAAAGAAGTTAGAAGAGGAGAAAGAGGAGGAGATATAATGTGAAGCAAAGGACCTTGAAGAAAAGAATCAGATTTCTTCCATTCTTTGTTGTGCACCGTGAGCCGCATCATAGTCCCTTTTGACTCACCTCAGTAACACTTCCTTTCAGGAGAACAGCTGAATGGACAAACACACCTGTGGGTAGTGACCAGGTCTTCATGCCAAGTAATTTGGGGCAGTTAAGTTAGCCATTCACGAAATAAAGTTAATGAAACCTACCCGCTGTTGTCCCAGAGAGCTTTGTGGATCCATGAATTATTAAAATAAAGTGCCTGGAGATAAGAGGTTAAACAGAAGCCACTGTGACTCATTCGGGACTTTGTCAGGGAGGAGAAAGGAGGAGGGCTGAAGGAAAGAAAAAGTTCCCAGAAGCTGTGTTGTAGGTGGACTTGTCCCTACTCTCTGTGTCATCAAGGGAAGTAGCACTTTGGCTTTTGTTCCCAAGAAAGCTTTCCACAGAATGGGGGATCCTGACAGACTACAGAGGGGATGTTGAATGAATGGTGCCTCAGATGCTCTAAAGAAAATCTCTCTGTTTGGCTGGAAGTAATTGTTTTAGAGTTGCTAGACAGTCCCCTATATGTGACCCAGGTGACTATTCAGCTCACTTGGGTAGAGAAACCAAGATGGAGGAAGGACTTGTGCATGAGGCACCCAAAGTCTTGTTAATGTTCACGATTTGATTCAGGAAGTTCAGGTTGGAGGAGCTTGGTCCTATCTGTCAAGCCCCACACCTTGCTCATGTGCTGTGCTTGAGATCACTCCAAGTGGCACCATTCTATGGAGAGATTTTTAGAGCTAGATTTACACATCTGTATTATTATTATTATTATTTACAAAAGGCATTGCCGGTGATTTGGGCAACAGCTACCTGGCCTTTCAACCAAACTAAGCCTTGTTTCTTTGTTCATTGTTGCTGCTGTTGCTCACCTGCTGAGAAACATGTCCATTCTGTGTATTCTCCTAATGATCCTGAGTTATCAGTGAATTTCCTGGCCCCATCATAGAAAAATGAGAAAGAACTTGAAGCATTTAGGAAAGGTAGACAAACTCTGACAAAGTGGAAAAGGGCTAAGAAACAGGGAGGCTGTTTGAGGATTAAAGAAAAAAAAATGACTTGTAGGAGGTTTCAAGAACATTGTAAAGACTGAAATGGACTCCCCTCCCCCCCCAGTAAAAGATTGCCTATGTCTGAGTTATTTATCTTTCAGTGAAACCCTAAGCCCTACAGACCATAGACTTCTGCTGATAGCAATACAAGCGGTTTTGTTCATATTTTTGTGTGCTTGAGAAGTCCTGTACATCATGGTGCATGAGCTTATTTGGGAAGGCTGACCATGGAATGGCAGGAGTGAGTCCCTGTAGAAATGAGGCAGGAAAATCATCGTCACAAAAGCAGGCGCTTGCAGGCATGAAAAGCCACCCACAAAGCAAGGATGCAAGGTCCCTAGGAAATGGAAAAAAGCAAAGCAGATCTCCCCCGCAGCCTCCTGAGGGAGCGAGTGCAGTTCTACCAACAACCTGGTTTTAGCCTGTAGCACCAGATGACAGATTTGTGTTGTTTTTATTTGTCGCGGCAGGAACAGGAAGCTCATACAGTAGTGAGCAGCAGGCTGCTTCCTGTGCCCATAACGTGAGTAAGCAGGGTGTTGCCTTCGACCTGTAACAATGCTCACAGCCCCGCTCCTGTCTCTTCATGGTTGAAAAGTTTTGACTGGCAACATTCTCTCTCATCTTCCCTCTGTCTTGGGTTCTAGTTTCCAGGCTGAGCCAGTGGATGACACCTCATTTCTAATGACCTTGGAGCCTGTCAACTCTCTCTTTTCCTCTTTCTCTCCTTTACCCAAAACAACATCAAAGCTGTAAGCCCCCATTTCTTAGTTCTCTGAAGTGGTCTACACCTCACCTCATCCTTCTCTAACATCATTATTAACACTTAAAAACAAGGAAACCAGAAGACCAAACATAAGTGACTCACTGAGGTCACTGGGTGAAGGGTCAAGTCCTTCCAAGGACGTCAGCTGGCTTGGATGCTGTGCCCTCTGCACACTGCAAAATACTGCCTCATCTCTGAGCTTGACAGTTGTTTCTCCCATCCAAATCTAGATAGTCCTCTAACCTTCCCGAACACTGGTTAAGCTGAAAAATTCCTGACTCCTTGCTCACTTGCAGAATCACCTACTTCTTTGTGTTAGTCCATTTGGATGGCGGTAACAAAAATACCACAGAATGAGCAACACAGAAAACATAAAAGTTTTACTCACAATTCTGGAAGCAACAAGGCCAAGATCAAAGTGGTGGCTGGTCTGGTGTTTGAGAAGTCATTTTTCCCTCCTACACAGAACCCGCTATCAGTCTTCATGGGCTAAAGCTGGAAAATGAACTTCTGCAAGCTTCCTCTAGAAATCCCACCCCGTTCACAAGTGTGGACCCTCAGGTCCTAATTGCCTCCTTACAGAGCCCATCTCTCAATATTGTCACAGTAGGATTTCAAAATCACTTTGAATTTTGGAGTGATGTAAGCATTTAAACTGTATTCATTTAGGTCAGAGGGAAATACACACAAAATGGTGAGCCTGGCTAAGTGTCCATCTGGGATGGGAAGGGAGGAGAAGCAGCTGAGGGTTCCAAGATGAAGGAGAGAGAGGACACGGGTACATTCTGGTGGTCAGTTCAGGGTATAGTTTCCTGAAGGTGAAGGCATTTCAGGGACATCAGCGAACTTTTCCCCAGAGGTAATGAGTAGGAGAAACTGGACTCCAGTTAGCTGGGGGGTCAGTGGGTCCCAGGAGGATGATGGGGTGCAGGCCTGGAAAGCTTCCTCCCAGGGTGAGTCAGCAGATGCTATCTGCCCATAATAGGAACCCTGCAGGCAATCCTGTCCAGGAGAAACAAAACCAGGTCCCAGCTGTATCAGCTAGGCTGATTTTTAGCTAGTTGCACCTAGCATGAGCTGAAAAGGATACCAATTAGCTGTTTTGCTTTGGCAGCAGTGAGAACAACCAGAGAGGCTGCAGCCTGTCTTTAGTCTGGACTGGTCGGTTTCCTCATCTAGATGGGTGGGGAGAGGGCTGCTGGAAACTGCACCATCATCATCGGCCCTTGCCCAAAGACAGGAAGAGACCCAAGTCCTGAGTTATCAGGAGATAATCCCACTGCCCTTCCTTCTCCACCTACACGGGGATTAGAAGATGGATTCATTTTATGTCAGAGACCACCGGGAAGAGTGCATCTTAAAAAAATACTAGTGCAACAAATATGGTTTTTAATAAGGACATGAATTAGAAGCTTCAATCCTCCTCTCTTACATGCTCTCACACACAGCATTTTTCGTTTCCTTTAGACTCACAAAGCATCAGGACTCACTGGGTGCTCTTCATTGATCACAGTAAGCCAGGATGCGGTAACAGAGTTGGCTAGGACACCTCTCTAACATTCCCTTGCCACAAATCTCTGTTTGTTCTACCTGCTTTCTTTTCAATTATTCTTTTCTTACCAAAGTAATACACAAACGTAATTACAAAACTGAAATACTAGTGCCCAAGATTACTAGGTGTTTTTTTGTTTTGTTTTGTTTTGTTTTTTTCTTTGCCAGGCTTCAAACTAAATCATTTCACTCTGCACACCCATGAGCTGAGCTCTGTCCGTGTCACTCTCCTGCACTGATGTTATGCAGACCAGAAGAGCCTTCCCAGGCACACAGAGCTTCTTCACCATGGCATTCGAATTTCAACTCTTGTTTAGTTTCGTTTAGCATCAACACACTTAACATCATGGCATTCTGCTACTAGAAAGTTTATAATAAAACATTAGAGTTTAGACTCTGGAAAAATAAAAGTAACAAGTTCCAAGCACACACACACACACACACACACACACACTCAACTCACTGTGCTACTCTAGGGGCACTTACTTTCAGTTCTTGAATGTGTGTCTTTGTGTATATGCTATATAGTTCTAAAGCATTTTCCAATATTTATACCTCTTGATTTATAGTTTTGATATAATCTAGTATTTATATTGGTAGATGAGCACTTTAACGCTCACATTATTTTAATATACTAACCCTAATTTTGCTTGAATTCATATTTAGTGTTTCCCTGACGACAAATCATTTCTCAGGCAAGTAATATGTACTGTTTACATTTTTATATTTCACATAACTTTTTGTATTACTTAATGTTTTATTTGATTGGGTTAAGAATCTATATAATGCTTCCAATGGCTATCTAAATATGATCACTATCAAACCTTTCACATTTGCAAACTCATCAGCAACTGTTGAGTTTCAGTACGTTTTTTTCTGAAACCCTATGTCTGGCTCCACTCTGATCGGCTTGCTCTTCATGCTTGCTGCACAGCTGTTCTTTGGGGACTTCCCTGCGTCATCATCCTGGGATTTCCCTTCACCTCCTTCCTGTGTGAGCTCCTGTTTCCTAAAAATCTGTCTCCCTCTTCCACAGTTTATCTCCTATTTTGGTCAGTACATCCTCCAACAGTTTCCTGAAAAAGGAGCTGGGAAGGTAATTTGGTCATCCGGAAGGTACAATCTCCTGAGCCTGCAGGATGGGGGTGGAACCATGGAAACTCAGTAAGTTTTATGCAGCTGTCAATCATTACCCTCTCTCATCTTTTCCAGTCTCCTAAGATCCTAGTCTCTTCTTATATCTTTCTGCATGTGTTGTAGTAATGGTTTTGTTTGGCTTTTAGTTTCATGGAAGACATTATTGGTGCTTTTAATGATTGTTGCTATTAAGGAAGTGAGTTTTGAGAGGGGGTATGTTTCCCTACTATTACTCTGCAGTTACTAAGTGATATGCATCTCTTTACTTGGTATGTATGGTTTTGGAATGAGACTAATTTGGATTTCAAGAAGAAAAATATTCTTGACTTAATGTTAGTGTTCCATAAAGCTGGTTCATTATTATTTCTCTGGTTAATTGATACCTGAAAGGTCTGATATTGAGGTGGTTTTCTGAGACCTCAATGCTCGGGCTGCTGTTGTCTGGCTGCATCATCCTGGTGGGATGTTTCTCTTCAGTTCTTGGGTGAATGGTAATCAAGCTTTCAAGCACTGAGCGATTATCTAGGAAACTTTTATTTTAAAAGGAGAGCTGGGAAAGAAGTTGGAACAGGAGAGAGAGGAAGAACAGGAAAAGGAGAAAGGAAAAGAAAGGGAGGAGGAGGAGCAGGAGAAGGTGGGAAGGTAAAAAGACTCCCAGGGGTTCTAGATTAATGATATCTCAAAATTTAAAGCTTTAAAAGTACTCAGGCAAGTGTTCCTCAGACTAAACTGATCAGTGCACTGGACAACTTTATGTATCTCAAATCAAGGTTGCTGGCCCTCCCCTAACAATCCATCCATCCTTCCTTTTGCTCTGCTTCCTAATCGATGGAGAAACCCATGTTCAGCTCAGTGCGTTGTAGCATGCTTGTGAAATACTACATGCCAGTCTTGTTCTGTAAGTAGGTTGTGACTTGTTCTTAGATATCATTATTTATCATTTCTAAGCTGTGGTTTGACTCCAGTGTCTACTATCCCCATGAAGGCTTGAGAATTTCCACAAAGAACTAACAAATAACTGAGTGCATAAGGTGGGCACTATGATAACACTGATTGTGTAGATAGGGGAACTCACTGGTAGAAAGTTAGAAGATTATTCAGATCTAGTAAATTGAAGATCTGGAAGTGATTCACCTATGGAGGGCTGACAACTGGTTTGACAGTGACTAGGGCCCAAAGAAGGCACAGACCCAAGCAGACTTGGATTTTTCAGCAATCTCCACTGCTTGGCCTCCTGACCACCACAGAGATGTTCCTGAGTGAGGTAGTGGCCAGAACTTGAACCAATGCCACAGATACTAGCTGTGGTGACTGAGTGCCCAAGGAGCACACACAGGCTCGAGACTGGGACAGTTGTGGCTTAACACTCCCAATATCAATACCTCTGAGATCCAGCTCAACTTCAGCTCAAGGAGACTAATGAGTAAAGCCTCCCAAGCATGAGGTTGTCAGTCCCAGGACAGTAGTGGAAACAGTGATATCATCATCATCATCATCATCATCATCATCATCATCATCATCTTCACACATCAGAATCTAGCCATGGAATCATGATGATAATGCTAACATGAAGACTAATCTCCTGAGGGAGTGAAATAATCTTTCTCTTCCACTTCTTGCCCAGCTGAAAACCAAAGATAGTAATAATATAACTATTCAATTAAGGATGGAGTGAGCTGATAGATATGATAGTACCATAGTATCTAAGTGTTTGACAAATGTTAAGTAGTTATTATTAAAAACATCTTTCCTCATTCACATCTTTGACTCATGGAATTTTGCATGCAAGCAAAAATACGAATAACAGTGTCAAATTTTATTTTTTGTTTGTTCTCCATTTTAACCAACTGCTGGGTGTTTTTCCTCTCCAAAAATAGAACTATCTTGATTTATAATAAAACAAAGAATCAAGTCAGCCTTCTTTAATATCACCACTGTGGCCCAAGGAAACTCTTCTGACCTTCAGTAGCTCACTTTATCTACATTACTCATTTGATATTTATTGAGCAACCAGAGGCCGCATACTCAGCCTTCTCCCAGATAAGTGCCCTCTGCCCAAAGAGTCCTCATCTGAGTTGCAAGAACCTTAACCGTGTTGAAGAGAAACTTTCAAAAAGAATTCTTCTAAATATCCCTTGCTTAGGTATGTGTCAAATGCTGCCTTGTGATGAATAAGGGTTATCTCTGTGAGAATATTCTTTTTAAATACAATATATCAGTGTGTGTGGAGGGGTATGCCTGTGTTCATGCTTGTATGTGTTCACATGTATGGGGTGTATGTGTACATACTTGCCTATGCATATGGAAGTCATAAATATATTCCAGGTGCCAACCCCTATTGCCCTTTACCTTATCTTTTTATGACAGGGTCTTTTGTTGCTTGTGGAGCTCAACAATTCAGTTAGACTGGCTCACCAGCAAGTTCCAGGGTTTCTCCTGCCTCTGTCTCACCAGCATTGGGATTGCAGGGCCCCAGGAAACTTTCTACATGCATGCTGGGCATCTAAACTCGGGCTTTCTTGCTTCCATAGCAAGTTCTTTACCGACTTAGCCTACCCACCCCCAACCAGGTTAACATTGTTTTCTTTAAGACATATCAAGCACTCTAGGCTATGTCTTGGCTCGTTGTCTTACCATGAGCGAGCACCAGGAAACTCCTTGGGATTAGTTAGCATCATTTAAGTAGGCCTCTCATGTTAGGCTAATGCCACAGAAGACTTTCTTTTCAGTTCCTCTTTCCCTATCAGACTCCAGACTCCAGATCCCTGCTGAAAGGCAATAACTGATGTTTACAGCACAAATCTTTCTTTCAGGCAGCCCAGTCCCTGACCAGTGAAGTTTCTAACAGCACCAATTATATAAAAACATGACTTTGTAAATAAAAGCAGAGAAAGAAATTTTTTGGTTAAAATCTAAGTTCTGCTGAGGTGGGTCTCTGCAACTATCTTCCTTTCTCAACTATCTTCCAAAGCTCTGGTTATGCCCTACTTCCTCCTTGAGGGATTTCCCCTTCTGGAAGTCTGAAATCTTTCCTTCCTTCATTTGCTGTAGCAACCACTTCCCCTTGATCGTGTGCCGCTTATGCTGGTAATTATACTTTTATCTAAAGACTTGTAACTGTGGCATTTGAGTGCTGATTCTATGACACTCTCAGTGGGTCCACCATATTTGTGGGTACCACATATGAAGATTAAAGGACTCACAGATTGAAAGCATTTAAGGGAAAAAAAAATGTGTCTAAACTGAACATGACCAGATGCTTATTTCTGTCTAAATAGTACAGCATGACAACTTCTGATTTATATTACATTGTATGAGTTTATTAGTGATCTGGAGAGGGTTTAGAGGTATAAAAGAAACACAAATGTTATACACAGTTAGGATGCCGTTTTTTAATGAGGGACATGAGCTTCTGCAGCTTGTGTTATTTAAGAGGTCCTGGAACCAGTCAACCCCCAAAGGACATTGAAGGACAGAGGCACTATAAAGTGCTTTAGATGGACAATCCTCCCATGATTCGCCTGGAATAATATTAGAGGAGTGGCCCAGAGAAAGGTTAGTCACCTGAGGCTAAGAAGTGCTGGAGCTGTTGATGCCCTCGCTCACTGGGCTATGTCCTGCATGAAACAGTCAGGCAGGGTGCACTAGCCCATGTGGTGACTACCCTCCCCCACCCTAACCCACTCCTCCGGCTCAGTCCTGTCTATCTCTCTCTCTCTTCAGGAGAAGCAGACTGGAGAAAATGATCAAACATTGTCATTACTTTGACCTCCTTTGGAGAAAAAGAATTCTAAAAATAGTTGAAACTGTTATTTTTAAGCCTGTATTTCATCACTGTGCTTTGTGATTCCACTGGAGATTCTTTGTGGCCAGAAACCTCCAGATATACCGCCTGTTGCAAAGTTGTTATTTTTGCTATCTGAAGGCTGGGGATGTGTTTGTTTGAAACTCTATTTACATTCTTGAGCCCCAAAGACTCTGAAGTGTCAGTATTATGTCTTCATGTTTCTCACAGAATTTAATGATGTTACATCAATAGCACAAATTCCTTTGAAGTGTTTTGACCCTCTCCAGATTTTGGGAAAATATATTATGATAATGACTAAGGTCACACTTAGGAAGTGATACCGTACCTCAGTAGGAGAAAGAAGATAGTTTATAGAACGAATTTGCTGGTGACACACTGGGGTGACCCGTCCTCCTAAAAGCGATAGTTCTCACACTCTGTTCTCAAAACACCCTCATTACAATATCATAATTCAGCATAACCCTTCTACTTCTATCCTGGTCCCCGGAAGAAGACCATGCCCCTAGTCAAGGCCATTCCTGCGACCCTGCAGGACCCAGGCTACATGACATTACCTGCACTCCTTTATTACCTCCCACAGTGTTCTCACTGTGACGAAGCGTGGTCACATTAAATAACACCACGGTCAATCTGCGGCAGGAAGAAGTCACAAAAACAAACTCATCTTGACAGTGTGAGATGAGAGGAAGGCGTACCGTCCCATCATTGTTATCCCCCGGCTTCAATGTCCGCTATCCTATGTTCATGAATTCACCACGAAGCCAAACATAGAGAGTGCATCATTTGCTTGACCATGGTTTTTGTTACACTTGATTTGTTGTTGTTGTTGTGTGTATGTTCAAATGACAACCTGTAGGAGTAGATTCTCTTCTACCATGTAGATCCTGAGGATCAAAACCAGGCTTGGTGGCAAGTACCTTAACCCACTGAACCATCTTACTGACGCATGTTTGAGCATTTTTAAAAGGGGAAAGAAAAAAAAACCTCATTAGAACACATACTTTTACATTAATGGGCTCTTAAAAGTAGGGATGTCAGAAAGCTGGAACTTCACCTTGTCATTGCTTGTGAAGGATTTTATTTCTTTTTGGAGTTGGCTGGAATAGGATACTGTAATTGTGTAACAGCTTGAGGCACTTTGAGAAAGACCCTTCTTACATGACAAGGGTAGAGGGGATCAACCACAGTTTATATCTTTTTTAGTAACTTCCTTAAGCCCTTAAACCCAGGCAGGGTGAGATAATGACATTAGCTTGCTGAGTGGCCTTCTTCTATCTTACCTAGTTCTTTTACCAAACTGCTTACCTCTAAAACAGAGAACCCTTCACCTCTAAACCAGAAACCTCTCCCCACTAAAATCTACAAAAGTAAGAACTTTCCTTTGTTCTGAATGTTGCATTTCCTATATCAATTTTTCCCTCAGCAAGTGGCTGGAGCTACTAAAGGATTTTTTTTTTTTACCCGAAATTTATCTCAACACATCTATGGAACCTGTAAAGAATACGTACTATTTAAAATAGCTCTTATTACTACAAACAATTAAATTTCTAAACCATGCAAAAACCAATCATAGGCAACTAAAATAGGCCATCACTTCGCCCCACGGACATACAAGCAAATCAACCTTAGATTTCTTTTTTTAATTCTCAAAATAGTATTAAGCTAATAATTCCACTTTTTGTAGGATGTGACTTATGTTCACCTTTCGTTACTTCAAAATAAACATTTTTCTCTCAAAAGGATGGATACTTCCACCCTCTCATAATTGCCAAAGAATGCATTTGGGGTTTTAAGGAGATTACAAGAACCAACTCTAAAGGGGGAAGTGCCAAAATGAACATCTGTTACACGTGACATACTCTTAGGTCCAAGACCTACTCCTCAGCCCTAGCCAACCTTCTTACATGAGCGGAGGCAGCGCTTCTTTCAACACACGGTCTGAAGAGCATTGCTTTCAATTCCTCCCTGGACAGCTGTGGAACCTTCTAGCCTCCCCCTCAGTCATCAGGACCATAAAACTTCCAAAGTATAAACACGGAAGGGAGTAAACACGGAGCCTGACCTGAGAGGTAGAGTATCCTCCTCCATTCACTTGCAGTTGGAATAAAGCTGGGCTCTCTGGGATCCATCTCATTAGCGGTCGTTCCAAAAATAAAGGCAGATCTGAGTCTGAAAAGACCTCCAAAAGCAAAGAAGGAACAGAAAGTCCCACTGCCAATGTACTGTCCAGGGAACTCAAAGGCATGAGCATAAAGAGAAAGGTACGTTTCAACTGTTCAGTTGTTCTGGTAACTAACTGGGAAAATAATGGCTCCTCTGAGGATAGCGACATCTTAATCCCTGGACCTGTGAATAAGTTACCACATAGCAAAAGAGAACTGTATTTACACATGGAATAAAGGTTACTGGTCAGATGACTGTAACAAGGGAAGATCGTCTGAGAATGCCCAGTGTAATCATATGGGTTGCCGAAAGCAAACAAGAGAAACAAAATCCAAGAGTTAGAGGAGATGTAACAATGGAAGCAGAATCAGCATAGCTCAAACTGTTGGCTTTGGCAATGGAGGCCAAGGAATGTGAACTTCCTGTGGCTGGTAAAAAAGACCAGAAATGGGGTGAAGACTCTAGCTCGACTTTTCCATGAATTATGTAGGTAAATTCTTCACCCATGGGGCCTTGCTGTCACTTTGTGGAGAGCATCCTAAAGCTTTGGCAACAGCCTGGATTGTTTGGGGATTCTCATGGGACCTTTTTTGACCAATAACTCAATTAGATGTAACCAATCCTCACACTGGAAGTTTCATTTAGTGACAAAAGATAGCCATTTGGGACTCTGTCTCACCATTATCTGGCAATTTCATTTACAATGCCTTCATCTAAGTATATATTTGAGAAAGCTTCTACTGTATTAGGTTGCCATACTACCCATCAAATTGCCCTTAATTTTAGCTGTCTGCCTTTCCCCACATTCTTTCCCTCATTTCTGTCTCTCTCCCCCCTCCCCCCTTGATCCTCCCTTTCCAGCCCCTACCTATCCACCCATAATTATTCTATTTTTCTTTCCTAACAAGATCTGTGCTCCTAGTTACTTACTCTACACCTAACCTCTGTGGTTTTATAGACTGCAGTTTAAGTATCTTTTTGGGTCTGGGTTACTTCACTCAGAATAATTATTTTTTATAGTTCAATCTGTTTACCTGCAAATTTCTAGATTTTTTGTTTTGCTTTCTTTCTTTCTTTCTTTCTTTCTTTCTTTCTTTCTTTCTTTCTTTCTTTCTTTCTTTCTTTCTTTTATTGAGACAGGGTTTCTCTGTGTAGCCCTGGCTGTCCTGGACTGTCTTTGTAGACCAGGCTGGCCAAGAAATCACAAAGATCTGCCTGCCTCTGCCTCATGAGGGCTTGGATTAAAGGAGTGCTCCACCATGCCCAGCAAGATTTCATTTTTTCTTTAACAGCTCAGTTATACTCTATTGTGTAAATGTACCACATTTTCTTTATTCATTCTTCAGTTGAGGGAAATCTAGGTTGTTTTTAATTTCTGGCTATCATAAATAGAGCAGCAATGAACATGGTTGAGCAAAGAATTCTCAATAGAGAAAACTCAGATCGCTGAGAAACACTTAAAGAAATGCCCAACATCCTTAGCCATCAGGGAAATACAAATCAAAGCTACGTTGAAATTTCACCTTACACTCATCTGAATGGCAAAGATTAATAAAAGAAATGACAGTTCATGCCTGTGAGGATGTGACGTGAGGGAAGCACTAATCCATTGGCAGCAGGAGTTCTAACTTGTACAGCCACTGTGGAAATCAGTGTGTTGGTACCAAAGGAAGAGGGGAATCACTCTACCCCATGATCCAACTAAACTACTCTTAGGATGCACACAAAGAATGCATGGAAGATCTTTCTATCTTCTGATATCTTCTTCAATGCCTTCCTTCAGTGTCTTACAGATTTTTTTTAAATTTTTAATTTTCCTTCACAATTTATTCATTTTATATCCCAATTAAAACCCCCTCCCTCAACTTCCCCGGTTCTATCCTCCCTCCATCTTGGCCCTATCCTCTTCCCCTAGTCCACTGAAAGGGGGAGTTCTCCATTATTGCCATCTGTCCATAATTTGTTAGGTCTCATCAAGACTGCCTGTCAACTGAGTTTGTGATTGAGGGAGCCCCTGATGCTCTCACTCAGAGAGCATGGAGACTGAGATCATGGAGACTGAGCTGTCAATCGGCCACATCTGAGCAGAGGGTCTAGGTCTTCTCCATGTGGTCTTCTGTTTGTACATCAGTCTCTGTAGGATCCCCTGGGCTCAGATCTTTTGGTTTTGTTGGTCTCCTTGTGGGGCTCCTGTCCCCTCTACATCTCTTTATTCCCACCTCTCTTTTCCACCACCCAACTCCCTGAGCTCTGCCCAAAGTTTGACCCTGAGTCTCAGCATCTGCTTCAATCCCCTGTTGGGTGGAGCCTTTCAGAGTACCCTCTATAGTAGGCTCCCATCCTTTTTCCTCTCCTCCACCACTTCTGGTGTCTATCCTGTCTGCCATTCTGAATGAGATTTAAGCATCCTCTCTAGGGTCCTCCTTAGTGTTTAGCTTCTTTAGGTCTGGAGATGGCTATCCTGTATCATACAGCTAATATCCGCTTATAAGTGAGTGTATACCAAGTCTGTCTTTCTGTTTCTGGGTTACCTCACTCAGGATGATCTCTTCTAGTTCCATCCATTTTCCTGCAAATTTCATGATTTCCATGTTTTTAATAGCTGAGTAGTAGTCCATTGTATAGATGTACCACAATTACTGTGTCCATTCCTCTTTTGAGGGGCATCCAGGTTGTTTCCATATTCTGGGTATTACAAATAAAGCTGCTATGAACATAGTTGAATAAATGTCCTTATGGAATGGTGGGGCATCTTTGGAGTGCTTTAGCTGGATCTTGAGGTAGTGCTATTTCCAATAGAGGAATATAGAATGACAGAGAAACACTTAAATGTTCAACATCCTTAGTCATCAGGGAAATGCAAATCAAAACAACTCTGCGATTCTGTCTTAACACCCATCAGAAGGCCTAGGATCAAAACCTCAAGTGACAGCACATGCTGGAGAGAATTTGGAGAAAGGGGAATACTCCTCCATTGCTGGTGGGAGTGCAAACTTGTACAACCACTTTGGAAATCAATCTGGCACTTTGTCAGTGTCTTAAAGCTTTTATCATGCAAGTGTTTCACTTCCTTGGTTAGAGTTACTACAAATATTTTATATTATTTGAGGCTATTGTGAAAGGTGTTGTTTCCGTGATTTCTTGATCAGTGTGTTTGTCATTTGTACATAGGAAGAACACTGATTTTTGTGAGTAAATTTTGTGTCCAGCTTCTTTGCTGAAAGCGTTTACCAGCTGTTGGAATTCCCACTGGAATTTTCATGGTCACTTATGTACACAATCATATTGTCTTCATATTTTGACTCTTCCATTCAATTTCTCTCCCCTTGATATTCTCCAGTTGTTCCATTTCTCTCATTAAGACTTCTAGGACTGTATTCGATAAACATGGAGAGTCACAACCTTGCCTTATTTTAATGTACTTTTACTAGAGTTGCTTTGAGTTTTTCTCCACTTATTTTATGTTGGCTATGGGCTTGCTGTAAACTGCCTTTATTATGCTGAGATGCTGAGGTATGTTCCTTTGTAGCCCTAATGTCTCCAAGATTTTCCTCATGAAGTGGTGTTGGATTTTTGTCAAAGGCCTTTTCTGCCTCTAAATGTGTGATCATGTGTTTATTTATCTTTTAGTTTGTTTATATGGTGGATTAAATTTATCAATTTACATATGTTGACTATTCTCTCCACCTTTGGGATGAAGCCTACTTGAACATAGTGGATGATCTTTTTGATGTATAGTTGGATTTGGTTTAAGTGCATTTTATTGAAAAATTTATATTTATGTTATAAGCAAAACTGTTCTATAATTCTCTTTGTTGTGTCTTTGAGTTTCTTGGGTATCAGGGTAACTGTGGCCTCATAAAACAAATTGAGCAATGTTCCTTTTTTCTCTATTTTGTGGAATAATTTGAGGAGTATTGGCATTAACTCTTCTTTGAAAATCTGGTAGAAGTCTATGCTAAAACCATTTGGCTACGGACTTATTTTAGTTTTGAATTTTTTAATTACTACTTCAATTTCATTAGGGGATTATAGGTCTGTTTACATTGCTTATCTAGTCTTTTTTTTAAGATATCTACACAATGGAATATTACTCAGCAATGAAAAATAAGGAAATCATGAAATTTGCAGGTAAATGGTGGGATCTGGAAAGGATCATCCTGAGTGAGTTATCCCAGAAGCAAAAAGACACACATGGTATATACTCACTCATATAGACATACAACATAGGACAAACCCACTAAAACCTGTGCATCTAAAGAAACTAAGCAAGAGAGAGGACCCTAACTAAAATGTCCAATCCCCATCCGGAAAGGCAAAGAGGATGGACATCAGAAGAAGAAGAAAACAGGAAACAACCTAAGAACCTACCACAGAGGGCCTCTGAAAGCCTCTGCCCTACAGACTATCAAAGCAGATGCTGAGCCTGATGGGCAACTGTTGGGCAGAGTAAATGGAATTTTATGTAAGAACTGGGAAATAGTAAGAGCTGGAGAGGACAGGGTCTCCACAAGGAGAGCAACAGAACAAGAAAATTTGAACACAGGGAACTTCCCAGAGACTCATACTCCAACCAAGGACTATTCATAGAGATAACCCAGAACCCCTGCACAGATGTAGCCCAGGGCAGTTCAGAGTCCAATTGGGTTACATAGTAATGTGAAGAGGGACTGCCTCTGACATAATCTGATTGGCCTGCTCTTTGATCACCTCCCTCTGGGGGGGGGGAGCAGCCTTACCAGGCCATAGTAGAGGACAATGCAGCCACTTTTGATGTGAACTGATGGACTAAGATCAGAAAGGAGAGGAGAACCTCCCCTATCAGTGGACTTGGGGAGTGGCATGCATGCAGAGGGAGGAGGGAGGGTGGGATTGGGAGGGGAGGAAGGAGGGGCTTATGGGGGGATGCAGAATGAATAAAGTGTAATTGATGAAAAATTAAAAAACAAAAAAGGGGGAAAAAAAAAAGACC
Organism: Meriones unguiculatus; assembly: GCF_030254825.1. Taxonomy (NCBI): domain Eukaryota; kingdom Metazoa; phylum Chordata; class Mammalia; order Rodentia; family Muridae; genus Meriones; species Meriones unguiculatus. The sequence continues at coordinate 76,345,045 of NC_083354.1, read as the reverse complement.
AGGATCTGAATTTTATTCCAGAACATAAGAAAAAAAAAAAAAAAAAAAAAAAAGGTGGATCTTGATGGTGCGTGTTTTGTTTTTAATTAAATTTTATTTTTTTACATTAATTACATTTTACTCACTTTGTATCCCAGCTGTAACCTCCCTCATTCCCTCCCAATTCCACCCTCCCTCCCTCATATCCTCCCATACCCCTCTCCAAGTCCACTGATAGGGGAGGTCCTCCTCCACTTCCATCTGACCCTTGCTTATCAGGTCTCATCAGGACTGGCTGCAATTTCTGTGGCTTGGCAAGGCTGCTCCTCCTGGGGGGGGTGTTAAAGAGCCAGCCACTGAGTTCATGTCAGAGACGGTTCCTTTTCCTTTTACTAGGGAACCCACTTGGATACTGAGCTGCCATGGGCTACATCTGAGCAGGAGTTCTAGGTTATATCCATGAATGGACCTTGGTCCTTGGTTGGAGTGTCAGTTTCAGAAAAGACCCCATGTGCCCACATATATTGGTTCTGTTGCTCTTCTTGTGGAGCTCCTGTCCTCTCCAGGTCTTACTCTTTCCCCCTTCTTTCATATGATTCCCTGCACTCTGCCCAAAGTTTGGTTATGAGTCTCAGTATCTGCTTTGATAGACTGAGGGGTAGAGTCTTTCAGAGGCCCTTTGAGGTGGCCTCCTATCCTGTTTCTTGTTTTCTCCTTCTTCCAATATCCGCCCTCTTTGTCTTTGATCATCTTACCAGGATCCTCCTTCTTGTTTAGCTTCTTTAGGTGTACAGCTTTTAGTATATTTATCCTATATTATAGGTCTAGTATCCACGTGTAAGTGAGTATATACCATGTGTGTCTTTGTGCTTCTGGGATACCTCACTCAGGATGATCTTTTCTAGATTTTCATGATTTCCTTGTTTTTAATTGCTGAGCAGTATTCCATTGTATAAATGTACCACAATTTCTATATCCATTCCTCAGTTGAGGAATGTCTGGGTTGTTTCCAGCTTCTGGCTATTACAAATAAAACTGCTATGAACATGGTTGAGCAAATGTCCCTGTTTTATATTTGTGCATATTTTGGATATGTGCCTAGGAGTGGTATAGCTGGATCTTGAGGTAGTGCTATTCCTAATTGTCTGAGAAAGTGCCAGATTGATTTCCAAAGCGATTGTACCAGTTTACATTCCCACCAGCAGTGGAGGAGGGTTTCCCTTTCTCCACATCCTCTCCAGCATGTATTGTCACTTGAGGTTTTGATCTTAGCCATTCTGATGGGTGTAAGGTGAAATCTCAGGGATGTTTTAATTTACATCTCTCTGATGACTAAGGACATTGAGCATTTCTGCTTATCTAGTCTTGATTTGACTTTGGTAAATAGTATATATTGAGAAATTTTTGTTTGTTTATTTGTGTTTTTTGAGACAAGGTCTCTCTGTTTAGGCTTGGCTGTCCTGGAGCTTGCTCTGTAGACCAGGCTGGCCTCAAACTCTCAGAGGTCTTCCTGCTTCTGCCTCCAATGCATGTGCCAATACCAGTCTGCTAAAAATTCTCCATTTTATTTTTTATGTCTTCCAATTTGAATGAGTACAAGTTTTTTAAGTATGTCCTTATGATTCTCTGGATTTCCTCCATTTCTGTTATTACAGCCCCCTTTAGAATTCTAATGTTGTTAATTTGCCCAATTTTTTCCATCTTTAGTTAATTTGGTTAAGGGTTTGTCAATTTTATTGGTTTTTTTCTCAAAGAATGAACTCTTTGTTTCATTGAGTTCTTCATATTATTTTCTTGTTGTTGTTTCTTAATGATTTCATCCCTGAATTTGTTTATTTCTTGCCATCTACTTCTTTTGGGTCTGATTTCTTCTTTTTGTTCTAGAAGTTTCAGGTGTGCTGTTTAGTTACTAGTATGAGGATTTTCCAATTATTTTGGTTTTGTTGTTGTTTCTTTTTTCAAGATAAGGTTTCTCTGTATAGCTTTGGCTGTCCTAGACTTGCTTTGTAGACCAGGCTGGCCTCTAACTCACAGAGATCCACCTGCCTCTGCCTCCCTGAGTGTTGGAATTACAGGTGTGCACCTCCGTGCCTGGCTCCAATGATTTTGGGCAAGTCCTTAGTGCTATGAAGTTGCCTTTTAGAAACACCTTCATTGTGTCTTATAAGTTTGGGTGTGTTGTGTATTCATTTTCATTCAATTCTAGAAACTCTTTAATTTCTGTCTTCATCCATTTTTTTCATTCAGTAGTGAGTTGTTCAGTTTCCGTGAGTTTATAAGCTTTCTGTCGTTGGTGATGGTGGTCTCATAGGATGGAGGGTGTTATTTCAATTTTCTTCTATCTGTTGAGATTTGCTTTGTGTCCAAGTATGCGGCCAATTTTGGAGACAATTCCATGAGATTCTGAGAAGGTGCAGGGAGGCACTCTGCATGCTACCAAAAGAGAAATGTAAACACCAAGCCAGCCACAAACCATTTGATTTACAATGCTGTCCTGGCTGCAAGATATGCTAGAGCAATGGCAGCACAAAACTCATAGAGGTAGCCAACCAATATCTGACTTGATTTAAGACCCATTCCACAAGATGGAACCAATACCTAGCACTTTTTGGCAGACCAAGAACCTGAGACCAGATAGCCCAAGGACCTCAGGTAAAAACAAATACAACTGTTCTCAAACAACAGCAAAAAGATAGTAATAAAAGACTCCTAATGATTTTCTGCTTTACTTAGCCACCGTCAGCGAAGCTTCCTCTTGCAGCAGATGGGAACAAACACAAGACCTACAGCCAGACATTATGCAGAGATTAAGAACTTTGTATCATTCAGCCCTAAACAGGATGTCTCCATAAAATCCCTTCAGGGTTCAGGGAACTCTGGGGAAGAGGAGGCAGGAAGCGTGTAAGAGGGGATAGAGCACACCCAAAACCAAGACGCGTTAAATCAACATGATCAATGCTCATATGAACTCACAGTGACAGAGGCAGCATGCACAGGGCCTGCACAGGTGTGCACCAGGTCCTTTGAGTATATATTATGGCTTTCAGTTTAGTGTTTCTATGAAATTCCCGAATGTGAGAATAAGTGTTCTCTGTTTCTTGTGTCTTCTCAGGGCTCTTCTCTTTCTGTTTGTTTCCTTTGTCCAATTCTGATGTGTTAGTTTTATATATATATATATATATACTGTTGCCTTAATTATATTATTATTATATTATAATCCTTAGAAGCCTGCTTGTTTTCTAACGAAAGAGAGAAAAGGAGTAGATCAGGTCTGGAAGGGAACTGGGGAGGAACTGGGAAGAAAAACTATACTCAGAAAATATTATGTAAGAAAAAAATTATTTTCAATCAAGAAAAAATTTCTAGTTAAAAAAAAGACCAGAAATGGAATTCTTTCTTAGAGCCTCAAAAGAATATAGAGCCATTAATATCCTGACATTAGCCCAGTGAGAACTAGGCTAGAATTTAGAATTGCTGAAGTATGGAATAATATTTCATCTAAGCAACTAAAGTTGTGGTTATTAGTTCAGACACTAATAGAATATAAATGCAATTTCTTAGCCCACCAGAGAAATAGATCATGTGCAAGGTAGTTATTGAAGAAATGCAATACAACAATTGAAAACAAATGAGCTAAGATGAAAGTTAAAATAGAGTTCTTAGGGCCAGGCCAGCAGGGTGACAGGGTACTCCTGTTTAATAGGTGCAGAATTTCTGTTTAGGAGATGTAAATATTCTGGAAACTGTTAATGGCCAACATGCATTCAATAGCTGTTCTTGGCTGTCAACTGATTACATGTGGAATTAACTAAAAATTCAAAAATTCAAAAAATGGAGAGCACATCAATGATTTTTGTTTGTTTGTTTGTTCGTTTAATTTGAAGTAGGAAGATTCACTTTTAAATCAGGTATTGAGATGGGAAGACACACACTTTTAATCTGGGCTATACTTTCTTCCGGAAGCCCAAATAAGGACATGGATGAAGGAAGCTTTTGCTCTTTGCCTGATTGTTCTTGCCTTGCTAACATACATATTCCTTCACTGGCGTCAGATATTATTTCTTCAGGATTCCATGGTCTACTGAAGACTAGCTGAGGCATCCAGCCTCATGAACTGACCAACAACTGAATTCTTGGAGTTTCTGTTCATAGCCAGACATTGTTGAATGAGTTGGACCATAGCCTGCAAGTCATCCCAATAAATCTCATATATATATTTATACATATATATATACACATATATGTATCTATATAAACATATATGAGAGAGATTCATTCTCTAATTTCTGCTACTTTAGAGAACCCTAATGCAGCAGGAGACCCCAGCATTTTGGAAACGCTAGTACCATGGGGTGAGAACCAAGAACTGCAGGAGGAGCTATGGAGTCAACCAGAACCTAGAAGACAACTGTGTGTTGCAGAGGCCAGAGCGGGAAAAATGACTCAAGCCTCCTGAAGGAGCCCAGAAGATAGTGAGTGAACCCCAGATATTAGATAGTGCTTTGTTCTGATTTTGACTGTACTTACCTCTTGAAAGAAGTATTTAATTTATTTTCAATTTTACAGGGACCCATAGTTGAGACTGTCTTTCTAAAGAAACTTTGGATTTTTAAAGAGAGTGAATTTTAAAATGTTTGAATTTATAAAGAATGTGGAAATTTTTTTGTTTGTAAAATGTTTTACATTGTGGTGTTATTAATGTGTGGTCTTGGGGATGAAAATGACAGGAAAGGTTGTGGCTTAGCAGTGATATTTTTGTGTGTCAAGTTAACAAGCTGTCAATTGTTCTGGATAGTTTTATGTCAACTTGACACAAGCTAAATTTATCTGAAAGGAGGGAAGCTCAATTGAGAAATTATCTCCATGAGATCTGGCTGTAGAGCATTTTCTTAGTGATTGATAGGTGAGGGCCCAGCCCATTGTAGGTGGTACCATCCCTGGGCAGATGGTCCTGGGTACTATAAGAAAGCAGGCTGAGCGAGCTATGGAAAGCAAGTCAGTAAGCAGCACCTCTCCATGGCCTCTGTATCAGCTCCTGTCTCCAGGTTTCTATCCTCTTTGAATTTCTGTCCTGACTTCCTTCAATAATGAACAGTGATATATGACGTGTAAGCCAAATAAACACTTTCCTCCCCAACTTTCTTTTTGATTATGGTGTTTCATTACAGCAATAGAAACCCCAACTGAGACAATATGTATGCTTAATGGCAACGAAACACATATGTAGAATCACATCGAAATGGTACACTTATTGTGTATATTTTAACTTAATAAAAATTAGATAAAATGAGTTTGATCCATGTTTCTTGATAGTAGATAAATTTGAAGATTGTGTGTTCTTGGCTACTAGTTTTACTCTATAAATATATTAATTACATAAATCTAGATCCATAAGATAATGTTTTTATGTCTTTTAGGAGTATGTGTGCAGCAAAACTGTAATAGTAGATACTGACAGCAAATCACAGTGTCTGTGCAGTGCTTGCATCTCAGCAAAGACATGGACCAATCATGGAAAACCAGGAATCTTTAGCACCATTAGTCATGTGTCCCTTTTTGATAACCGGGGTAAAACAGGACAAGAATGTTAAAAGTTACAAAGTATACAGTTTAACATAATGTTGGCAATGTTGTCATTTGTGGCTGTGTTGTTTCACCCTTGAAATTAAACAAACAAACCAAGTGGGGGTTTTATTGAGGGCTTCTTGAAGAAGCTGAAATAAAGGATGGCCTTGTTTGCTTTTCTGTTGCTCTGAGAAAACACTTTGACCAAAAGTTACCTGGGGAGGAAAGGGTTTGTATCAGCTTACATTCCCATGTCACAGTTCCTTACTGAGGAAAGCCAGGGCAGGGATTCAAGCGGAAACTGAAACAGAAACCATCGAGGAACACTGTTTACTATCATGCATGTGCTTACCCTCTGCTAGCTTTTTTATACCTCTCAGGCCTAGGAATTGTGCTGCCCACAGTGGGCTAAACCCTCTCACATCCATCTCCCAACAAGATGTTCTTTCACAGACATGGCCACAGGCCAGTCTGATTGAGGAGGCAATTCAATTGTGGTTCCTTCTACCCAAGTGACTTTAAGTTGTGTCGATAGGTTGTATCAGGTTGATCATAAAAACTAAGCAGGACAAGGAAATAGAACAGACGTTTTAACCATATTGTATACCTCTTACGTGCTATAAGACCTGGGGTCTCACAGCTCAGGAGTTCAAGATCGCGCCCTTCCCAGAAACTCCCCCAGACCAAGACTCGTTGCAAAAGCAAGAGGTTTATTAACCATTGCACAATGGGGTCACCCCTGCTGGTCAGCAAAGAGTGGCATCAGGAGACAAAGGCCTTTAGGTTTTTAAAAGAAAAATTGTGGGAGATTTGAAGTTGCAGTCTTGGCAATTTAGGATTGGATGAGGAAGCTATAAAGTAAGATAATTGGTTAGTCTTAGGTGCTCAAGCTTGGCCAGTCCTGCCAAGTGTGGATGCAGCTGCAATTGAAGGTGGGGGTGATTAGCTCATCCTTGAAGATTAGGGGCTGCAGACTTTTGGCTGGAGGTCAAAAGCTACTCAGAAGAAGTCTAGGTTCCTTGCTAAGAAACACTTCCTCAAAGACAAGGGTCTGGTCCTTCTTTTGCTGAGTGAAGGTCATTGCTTGCTTGCCCTTTTTTTTATATCTGTCCTCACAGATAGGGTCACATTCCTCCATTCTCTGGAAAGGTAGTAAGAGGCTTTAGCTTAACCTGGACCTAAAACTCAAAACTATAGGCTTTAGAAGACATATAGATTACAAAGTTAGCCTAACCCTTTCAGTGCAAGTACCTGGTGGCTGCTTGTCTCTTTCCTTTCTTTACTGTTCCATTGTCCCTTAATTTATTTTTCTTTATTTGCTTCTTGGAAAAGCAATGGAAAAAGGGCTGCTCTGTTTCCACCTTCAGCAACTCTGAAGTGGAGCACGGGTACTATATGGAGTCCCACCTCTGTGAACAGGGACCAGCACGCAAGAGATCTCCCTGCCTTAGAGTGTCTCTAATTGCAGGATACATCAGAAACACAGGGAGACACATAAAAGCAGATCTCAGAGGCCTGAGGGGAACCCGGAGCTCTCTTAGTCTGTTGAGCTTACTGCTAGGCACTTCGGGTGTAATCATCCATACCTTGCCTGGACATCTTCCAAAGGGAACATCAATATACAGCAGGGGCAGAGTGGGAAAGGAAGGGCTAGAAGGGAAATTTTACTGGTCCCCTTTCCCTGTACTCCTCATGACACACACAGCAAATACCCCACTACCCACTACCTACAGCAAACGCCCACCATGGCTTTCAACCTACACTTTCAATCACTTCCTTGAAACTTACTTTACAGACTCACAAATAAATGGAACCTCGATGTTGTACTCTACAACGAAGGTAGGCAACTGCCATCAGGAGTACATTTAGAGTGGTAAACCTGGGCTGTCAGAAAAGAATGGAGAAGATAAAGAGAATGTATTAGATGTCATTTCATTAGCATTTTGTGACAGTTAACTGCCATTAATTACAGAAATTATTAAAATAATGTGTCTTACTCCTCTTCTTTGAAATGAGGCTCTATGAGGATAACAGTTGATCTTGAATGGCCTCACAACCCAAAACAAAGCTGGCCCAGAGAAATAACTTAACAGCTGACTAGGGAACCCCCAGGAATCACTAACTTGATTTATTATCCACCTCATCTCTAACCTAACTGTGCTTTGGTCTGAACCTCTTGGCTCTTTTCCTCTTCAGTTGTATTTTTCTTACAACTGAATGAATTCTATCTCAGTTTGGGTTCTCCCAAAGTTGAAGACCAGAGCTTGAATGTAAAAGCTATTATTTGAGATGTGGTTGCAGGTCACTGAGGGTAGAGGGAGAGGGAAGTTAGACAGAAAAGGAAATACAAATAATTTGTGTGGGAATTTTCTAAAGACTAGGCAGATGTAAAAATATGCAAGGTACCCAGCTCGTCAGAGACAGCATCTGTTCTACGTGGTGCTGGCCTGACCTGCAGCTAATATCAGTATAGCCAAGGTAATATGTTAGGGGTCAGGATCTCAGTATCATTTGGGGTAGACGGTTTCTCAGCCATGGGTAAAGACTCTGTCTGGCAAGCATTGCAGGAAATAATTGAATGTGTAGGCCAGATAGATAATTCTTTCATACAAAATTCTAGAATTCTCTATGCTAATGTTCGTGTGGGTTATCATAGTTTGCCAACTAATAAGTGTGTTACATTAACATCATCAAGAATAATGACACAATCTACAGATTCAATCCAATTCCCATCAAATTACCAACACAATTCTTTACAGAGCTGGAAAGAAAAATTCTCAGCGTCATATGGAATAACAAACAAACAAAACCAGAATTGCTAAAACAATCCTATACAATAAAAGATCTTCTGGAGGTATCTCCATCCCTGATCTCAAGCTGTACTATAGAGCAACAGTAATAAAAACAGCATAGTACTGGCATAGAAACAGACTGGTGGATCAATAGAACCCAATAGAAGACCCAGAAATAAACCCACACACTTATGGACACCTGAGCTTTGACAAAGATGCCAAAACCATACAATGGAAAAAAGATAGCATCTTCAACAAATGGTGCTGATCTAACTGGATGTCTACATGTAGAAAAATGCAAATAGATCCATACTTATCACCCTGCACAAAACTAAAGTCCAAGTGGATCAAAGACCTCAACATAAAACAAGACACATTAAATCGGTTAGAAGAAAAAGTGGGGAAGACCCTAGAACTCATTGGTACAGGAGAGAACTTCCTGAACAGAACACCAACAGCACAGGCTCTAAGAGCAACAAAGAATAAATGGGACCTCATGAAGCTGAAAAGCTTCTATAAAGCAAAGAACACCGTCATCAAAACAAAACACTACCTACAGATTGGGAAAGAATCTTCACCAACCCTCTATCTGACAGAGAACTAATATCCAGTATATATAAAGAACTAAAGAAGTTGAAAAGCAACAAATCAAATAATCCAATTAAAAAATGGGGAACAGAGCTAAACAGAGAATTCTCGATAGAAAAATATCAAATGGCAGAGAAACACATAAAGAAATGCTCAACATCATTAGCCATCAGGAAAATGCAAATCAAAACAACCCTGAGATTTCACTTTACACCCATCAGATTAGACAAGATCAAAACATCAAGTGACAACACATGCTGGAGAGGTTGTGGAGAAAGGGGAACCCTTCTCCACTGCTGGTGGGAATGTAAACTGGTACAACCACTCTGATCTAGCGCTTTCTCAGACAACAAGAAATAGTGCTTCCTCAAGATCCAGCTATACTACTCCTAGGCATATATCCAAAAGAGGCTCAAGTACACAATAAGGACATTTGCTCAACCATGTTTGTAGCAGCTTTATTTGTAATAGCGAGAAGCTGGAAACAACCCAGACATTCCTCAACTGAAGAATGGATACAGAAATTGTGGTACATCTACACAATGGAATATTACTCAGCAATGAAAAACAAGGAAATCATGAAATTTGCAGGTAAATGGTGGGATCTGGAAAGGATCATCCTGAGTGAGCTATCCCAGAAGGAGAAAGACACACACTGTATATACTCACTCATATAGACATATAATATAGGATAAACCTACTAAAATCTGTACACCTAAAGAAACTAATGAAGAGGGAGGACTCAGGCTAAAATGCTCAGTCCCCATCCTGAAAGGCAAAGAGGATGGACACCAGAAAAAAAAAGAAAACAGGAAACAAGTTAGGAGCCTCCCACAGAGGGCCTCTGAAAAGCTCTGCCCTGCAGACTATCAAAGCAGATGTTGAGACTTATGGCCAAACTTTGGGCAGAATGCAGGGAATCTTATGAAAAAAGTGGGAAATAATAGTAAGATCTGGAGAGGACAGGAGGTCCACAAAGAGAGCAACGAGCAATGGAACCAAAAAATTTGAGCACAGGGGTCTTTCCTTGGTTGGACTCATACTCCAACAAAGTACCATGCATGGAGATAACCTAGAACCCCTGCAGAGATGTAGCCTGTGGCAGTTCAGTGTCCAAGTGGGTTCCATAGTAATAGAAACAGGGGCTGTCTCTGACATGAACTGATTGGCCTGCTCTGTGATCACCTCCCCCTGAGGGGGAGCAGCCTTACCAGGCTACAGAGGAAGACAATGCAGCCACTCCTGATGAGACCTAACAGACTAGGATCAGAAGGAAGAAAAAGAAAGCCTCCCTTACCAGTGGACTTGGGGAGGGGAGTGTGTGGAGAAGGGGGAGGAAGAGAGGACTTGGGACGGGAGTGTGTGGAGAAGGTGGAGGAAGAGAGGACTTGGGAGGGGAGTGTGTGGAGAAGGGGGAGGAAGAGAGGGCTTGGGAGGGGAGGAGGGAGGGAACTAGAGGGAGGATACAAAGTAAATAAAGTATAATTAAAAAGAGAAAAAAAAGAATAACGACAAAGGTTGGAAGTTGGAACTTAAGAGGCTGGGGCAAGAATGCTAAATTCAAGGCCACCAGAGGCTACATAGAGGGGCCCACTCTCTCCTTCACCTTCCCATAAAAGAGGAAGCAAAGGAGGGGCAGAGGGAGAAAAATTATTTAAGGAAATTCCCTTGCAAAAGCATCTTATTATATACAATGTAAGCAAACCCCAAGTTAGTAATACTTAACATGGACAAGCAATCTTTCAGCTTTGGTCTGTTGGGTAAGAAAATTGACAAAGACTTTCTGCACAAATCCACACAGGGAAGTTCATGTTAATTAAGACATTCTGCAGCCACTGAAGCCGTTCCTACAGAGCTTGCTGAATTCCCAAGCTAGTACCCAGAAGCACACTTAGGTAGAGGCTCAGTTTTATCCAACAGCTCCCAGTTGTGATCAAAGTTGAAAAAAATCTGAGGTGTCCCTTACAGACCAGTGCCTGTCTCTAAGTTTGGAGGTTATATTTGGTCAATTCAGGGATCTCTGAGAAATCATGTGTGAAAATTTGCGGGGATCAGTGGGTCAACTCAGGTCAGATCTAAATGTGGCTCAGCCATACATGGGTGCTGGTCAGAATTTGGCACCATTGGTTAAAGCATGGAGCTGAGGTCAGTGTTAGTGGTTTGACCGTCAGTGGACCTGTATGTTGGTATAATTCCATGGCCACAGACACTAACCTCTTTCCAAGAAACGGCCTCCTATGAGACTCCCTCTCTGACTCCCACAGGGAACAAATGAAAGGTTGTGGATAAATCTGTACACAGTCATCATGGGGAAACACAAACACAAACTTTTATCCTTCCAGAGGTCCAAACTCATGTTTAGGGGAATGCAAGAAGGCAAATCAATGCCTAGAAAGAGTTTTAGGTAAGATGAAGGGAACTCCATTTTCTTTATATTTTTTATTTCTCAAATCACAGTATCCATCAGTAGCCACTGTCATTGTTTCATTTGTGACCACTGGTGAATTTTTGCCTCTTAGTAACTTGGTGGTTACAATCAAAGAGGAGCATTTCAGAGTCCTTGGGCATTAATAAACCTCTGCTTCCAAGCAAATGGGTGAGAAGAATGAAATTACAGCAGGGAAATTTTCAGCAGGGAAATTGCATAGAGAATACACAACACATTGGATTGAGAGCTCAGCCATATAGGAGTTTCCTATCTCTGCGAAAGGATTTCTGAGAAGAAAAGGGACATTTCTAGACTGTCATATGAATCAGTTAGAAGGAAGAGTCATGACTCTTAGGATGTCAACTATTCCAGAACGCCCTTCACATTAGCTTAAGCAAAATAAATTTCTTTACATTAAGAGAGTGGAAGAGTCAAGCAGCCTTTTTTACCTTGATCTATCCCAGAATGTTAATGTGGCCAGCAGGATTCTTCATCTTTATTTTACAGCTACACTTCTGAAAGGCTTCAGGCACGTTTGCATCATCCTTGTCCTCTTTGTGGCAAGGTGACAACTGAATTTCCAAGCTTGACATGTCTTGAGCATACACAGTACCAAAAGAAGGGTAATTTTCCAAAAATCTCTGCAAAGTTCCAGAGATCTGAGATGCTCCTCTTCTAGGGGCGGGGAGGGGTAATTGTTAGGACCAATTGATTAATGTTGTTAACCATTATTATTAGACCTAAGACTCAACATTCCAGTGTAAATCTGGCACATAGTACATGACCAGTGTATGCCATTGACTGTCTGAGGCCTAGAATGGTGGACATGCTACCATTTTGGAGTCACATCATCTAAGACGGAACATTGTCTCTACTGCAGCCAGGTGGGGTCTGTTCACTGTTTCAGTGCAGGAATGACCAATAGTGCATTTGGGCTTATACAGACATTTTTCACTACCCCATCCCACACATCTCATGCTGTATTAGCCAGAACTAACCAGATGAGCCAAGAAAATACCAAATTTTCTAGAACCTCTTTGATCTTGGCCTGCCTATTCATTACAGGGACCATCGCATCTGGTACCCTTCTCTATCTAAACCTTAACTGCCACTTGACTAGGAATGTCAGCCACTTGACTAGAATGTTTGATGAACATCACCATCTCTGCCAATCTGGATGAGGTCATATGTCATCTTTAGGTCAGCACAGTGGTCAAAGAAAGACATATATGTTTTAGTTTGTGGTCCTAGGTTCTATACCATCCCTGTGGCTGTCAAAGGAGCTCAACTTATACACTCCAGAGATACCAACATCCTCAAGATCAAGCCTAGGATTGCTATTCTGCCTAGAGCATACTAAGTAGTCAGAAATGTAAAGCTTTAGAACCAACCGTCCAGCCATGTTTTTATCAGAGTGAAGTTTCGATCCAAGGTACAACTGACTGAATGGGAGATTACTGAGGACACACAGCATCTGTCTTCTGAAAAGGAAAGGACATTAGGACTCCTGGAAGCCAACTCAGACCACATGCCTGAGAAGGCTGCCAAGGGAGGCTGATCATGAATATTTATCAATGACCAGGAGACAAGGAGACAGTTCAATGGGTGAGGGGGCCTATGTATAGCACGTGACCAGTACTGCTTTAGCAAAGGTCCTATGTAGGCTCTTCCTCATGGAAAAGTGGTAATGTGTGGCAAGAGGCAAAGTAATGGCTCCCTAAAGGCATCAACAACAGTGTTGGATTGTTGAATATTACACTAGGACCTGTGAACATTATATGTTACATTCATAACAGCAGAATTAATGTGACCGGTGACATGAAGGTTCCAACTGCAGATTTTGAGCTAACATAAGGTAGGCTTTGCAGTGAGATTCATATACTCTTCAAGTTCCTTGCGAGTTGTAAAGAAGAGAAGAATCAGAGGCATTGGCAGCGAGAAGTGGATTCAGTCTGGGATTGCTAGCTTTAAAGATGGCGACTTGGGGCTGAAAGCAAAAGTGTGAAGCTGTAAAGGACAAGTGAAGATGCTTCCTTAGAGCTTCTAGAAAGTTCCAAACTGAAGTGACTCCAGGGAAACTTTCATCTCCAAAACTGTAAAATGATTGACTGTGTGTTGTCTTCAGCTGTTGAGTTTAGTTTGTCATAGCAGCAATAACAAACTAACATTGAGATTCACACACCTTAGATAAAGACAAGGATATGGATAGGACCAAGCCCTTTATAAAGAAAATCTGCTGTAGAAGCTTCCCGGCTGCCCTCTGGGGATGAAAGGGCCATTAGATAGACAAGGGCATCTGAAGCTATGGTTCCTGTGATGAATAAATTGGCCAAGACCAAAGAGGTTCTAGAAAACTTGGTATTTCCTTAGCCCAGAGTGTCTTTCCTGGAATCCAGGTGGTCCCTTATCTAACTGTCCTTGTGACTGTAAATATGGATACTAAGTTAGAACACAGTAAGCCAAAGCCAAATGCAAACAAGCAACTGGGTATTTTCTCAGCAGGACAAGTTGGGTGGGGCATTGAAAGAACTGGAACTCTGTAAGCCAAGAATCCAGGGCCAAACCCACAGACCTAGTTAATGAGCCTACACTGAGCAGCTCAGACACAGCCTGTGCTGGAGAAAGGTAATTTTGCTAATGACTGACCCTGGGTGTGCCCTATAGTGTAGTCACACAGGAGACACTTATGAAACGGTGTTCCCATGTGGGCAATTCAGAAGCCTATATTCATACAGAAGAAGCTTAGGGTTGTTAATTTTGTCAATCATCTTATCTGCCAAGAAGAAACACTATCGGGAAAAGCCTTCCTCCTTGGACTCAAATGGATTCCCCCTCCTGATTTAAGGAGTTGGTCCCAAACTCTAGGTAGAATATAAATTGGGCCCAAGGAATAAGGCTTCCACAGCTGGTAATGGGCCTCAGACTTCATTGCAGCTCCGAGCTGCCTAGGAAGTGAAGCACTGAGATCATTTTGCAGAGACTCATAGGCTTCCTACTGGGAGCTAATGGCCCCAGTCTTGTTCTTAGGCGAGCATGTGTTCACATTAAGCTTGAACTTCAGAGGCTGCGCATCTACTAGTTATCAGCATCCAAGTCATCTGGAGCAGATAAGCCACTCCAACACTGGATCACATTAGCACCCTCCTGGCAACCCCTTACAGAGGGACTCAACCTCCTCAGAGAGGCCAAAAGAGCCTCATCAGCCCTTCCAGGAACAGCTCTGCTTTAGGACTGCTGAGGTGGGGAGCTGCCGACACACTCTGCTACCCATGCCAAGTACCCACAGTTCCTCGTCGTGGGTATGAGACAGCTTCATGGCACCCAGGCATTAGTTACCAGACTTCGTGGAGGGCTCATTTGTTAAGCTACTGCGTGAAGGAGGCCCACTTTCTATGGAACATTCAAAAATACGTGCCTGGGTGTGAAGCTATTATCCAGCTTAGTCACCACAGCAACACTATGAGGTTTATATGACATTGTAAACTCAGGGACCTACAAAACAGCATCCTGGTAAGGTTAACTTGTCCAGCTGTACCACTATTAAATAGCAGGACCTGGGCATGATTTCATCACTCATCTTATTTGTTACATACTAAAGTACCCTTTGCAGAAGGTCCCACCCAACCTGCTGGTTTTCTTTATCATCTAAATAAACTATCTTTCCTTCTCTTGCACATAGTTCGTATGCTTGTAAATACAGCAAGAGATTAGATTCAGTTCTAATAATTGAATATGTACTTTCTATTTCCTTTTTTTCCCCTGTGCTGGGGATTGAACCTAGAGTCTTGTGCAAGGTAGGCAAGTGGAGTGTTGTGCTAATATCCTATATCCTTGTACCTTCAATGAGCATTTTCACAGGGCAATACACGAAAGGGTAGAAAACTCTAATATAGTTGGATACTATGAACTCTGAATTTAGCTTCAAAAGGCTGGGTTGTGTTCTTTATAAATTATAAAAGAAAACCATCTGAATTTGAAAATCTTTGATACTAAGATTTTTAAGTGAAGAAAATAATGCCTGACTTATGCCTTGGGAATGTTATAAGGATCAAATGAAGTAGCAGATGCAAAACTGCTTATTTCCTTGTAATTTTTGTACTCACCCGAATAAGCATAGACCTACATGCATCAGGCATCACTTTTGGAATCATAAAGGCCAGAAATCTAGGCCGTTCATATAGTTCAGTTCATCTTCAGAGATTCATTAATCTTGGAAATGAGTTCCAGAGTTTTAACATCAGCCACCATTTGTTGGATGCCTCCCCCATGTACATTATTTCTAATCTTCACATCTCTCTAAAGCACATATCATTGTGCACAAATGAATCTTGAGAAACTGAGCCAACGTGCTAAGTACGTTGCTTAAGCAGGTGACAGAAAGAAGATGAGCAACCAGAATAGCAAATTCAAACTGTTCAGAATCTTGAATTTTTTAGGAACCAAATACTAAATAAAAAAGCTATCAATTACATTAATCTGTTTGTAAACTTACTAATGTCTATAGAAAAAATAATCTCCCTGGAGATGGGAGAGATCACAGAAGATTGGGAAGAGGGTGGATGGCTGCTGGGATATGGCTGGGTGGGCGACCCCCCCCCCCACTCAGCCACATTCATTCTGTATCTAAATGAATGACTTAATGTCTTTGGGCTCATCATCTCTAATGGAGGATAATAACTTCAGAGAGTTATTAGGGGCATTATCTGGCCCACATGAAAGACTCAACACAGTGGCTGACAAATAGAGCATACGCTAAATGTTGCTATTAGAAGATGGTAGCTGGAAAGGTTGGGTGGAAAAGGAGATGTATACATTTTCATCTTTAACTGGAACATTCCTGGAGTGTCCTAGGCCAGGCACTGTGGATCTGGGATGGACTCAAAGCCTTACACTCCATGCAGATTCTTCCTGGGTTCATCTACAAATATTTTTCTTGATTTCTTATTACAGCGTGACCATGGGCATGACTCATATTCAAGCATTTCCCCAGGAAGGGTTCTCACCAACCCTATTATGATCTTGGCTAACACATTCTTGTCTCAAATAGCAGTTTGGGAGACAACCATATTTGTCTACCTTGGGCACCTTTAAAATGTGTAGACCTGATTTCAGCCTGGAGAACCAGTACCTCTTGGATAGGGGCCAAGCCCTTATCTTTGATCCTCTTGAGGTCCAGAGATAACTATGATCAATCAACTTAAGGCTGGGCAAGACAGAAGGGATGGACACTCAAGTGAAATGGTATGTCTCTGAGCTCTGGGAGCTCACACAGGGGCCAGACCCTGCAACCAAAGTCCTAAGGGGAAAGCACATTCCATGTTCTATAAGCTTAATTCTACAAAGAGAGGATCCTGGTGACATTTTCTGATACAGAATAGCTTTTCAAGCTTTCCCTTAATGGCTCTATATTATCCTGAAAGACATCATCAACTGTGGCCTAAAGCTTTGACCTAAGACTTACTTCATGGAACTACAAGAAACAAGGACACATGATCTCAAATTTAGAATATTTATGGCTAGATAGTCGGTGGTTAAGACACAGTGATCCTCACTAAATTGTCTTAGGAGAACATAGATTTTGACTAAATTGTGACTGGCAAATGATTCAAGGCAAAATATAACATGATTCTTCTGTGGTCCACCTCAAGCACAACAAGAATCTCATCATTCACCTTTAAACTTGACAAGTGAGGATAGCCAAATAAAGTCCCCAAAGGATAGAGAGATGACTCAGTACTTATGAACACTTCCTGTTCTTCCAGAGGACCTGGCTTCAGTTCCCAGCTATTAGTTTGAGCAACTCACAACTGCCTGTAGCTCCAACTCCAGGGAGATCCAACACATTTGGTCTCTGAGGACTCCTATTATCATGTGCACATACCCAGTCCCACATAAAATAAAAAAATAAATCTTAAAAATGAAGACAAAGTACTTGGTGGCAAGGGGTACGTGGGGTTTGTGTATGTCATTTGTTGGCTTGTTTATTTTGGGTGTATGGTGGGGATTTACATTAGTGAAGTCTTCTCTTTTGAGGACGAAGGAACCATAGAAGAAACAGGAAAAAAAATCTAGATACACACACCTCAGACACCAAAGAGGATGGCAGGGCTCTAGGCACCATTGGGGGTTAAAATCTCCAATACTTAATTCCAATTCCATTTCTAGAAATGTACTGAATTTTGAAAATGCATCTTAACTTCTATGAGGTCCATTCTTATCTACAAAAATGCAGATTCTTTTCACCCCAGTTAGTTGAAAGTAATCAAATAGCATGATTTATATGAAAATGCTCCATAAACTTTAATGCGCCGCATGTTGGTTCTGAAAGTAGTCACAAAAATGTCACCCGCCCCAAATGCCCTTTCCGGTACTAAAAACTTCAGACTGAGGGCATGTGGGGAGCATCAGCAAATGCAGGGTAGAGCTTCCCTTCTCTGTGAGTAGGAGACAGATCTTCTGAAGGTAGCTGGATGGGCATAAACCCATCCTGGGCATCTCATCAGAAGATAAACTCAGGCAATAAGGGTAAAACCTGGAGGTTCATATCATGCCCAGGCAGAGTATGACATCACTTACTTTTCATAGGGTCCATTAATTTCCCCATCAGATCACTTATTCCCTACTGAATTATCTGCATCTTTCCTGCTTTCTCCCCTATTAAGACACTATTTGAGCCTCTGTAGCTCATGGAGCTTTGAAGTCTTTCACTTTTCTTTTCAGTGACAACCCCATACACATAATATTTTAGCATGCCTTCTAGCCTGTTACTATGCTTGCTGTTGGCGTATTTCATAGAATTGGTCACAGAACCTTCAGATGATTGAAGAAAAGTCTTCCATCCCTACAGTTACTATTATGGAAAAGTCCATTATCTAATATGCCAAATGCATAGGCCCTATTCCCCAACAGACGATAAAGATTTGAGGCACAGCTCTTGTTATGTCTTCCTAAGTCCTAACGCAATGTCACACCCATAAGAAAGATTCCAAGATTGGTGCCAGCCAATGCTGGTAATTCTTTCTCATATGTTACACCCTCTCAAAGAAACATTTCAGTTACTAAAAGCTTCAGCCAGGATCTAGGTATTTGGGAATGTTTTTTTACAGAGCAAATATTTCAAAAGATATGTTAGCATGGAAAAAAAAAACATCCTTATTCAGCAACTCTTGGTTTCTGCAGTCAGGAGTTAAACCTTGGAAGACATTGCTAGAATGAATGATCAAGAGAGAGGAGGGCAAGAGAGAAAGCAGCAGGGGAGACAGACACACACACACACACACACACACAGAGAGAGAGAGAGAGAGAGAGAGAGAGAGAGAGAGAGAGAGAGAGAGAGAGAGAGAGTGACCAAGTGTGGCTAAGAGGGCATCCTCAGCTGAGAAAAATTTTAAGGATTTCGCTTCAGAGAACACTTGCCTTTCTCCAGCACACAGGGCTGGCCTTGAAGTGCCTGGAGTGTATAGATTTCAGAGTGTTAGTTCTCACCTGCTTAGACAGATAGGGAATCATAGAGAGGGGCCTTTACTGGGCTATAGAAAATCTGTAGTTCTGGCACAGCACTGTGAGGAGTAAGGAGCTATGACAACCAGGACTGGGTTTCTTGCTTGAAAAGTAAGGCACAATTCCTTATGTCACTTAGTCTTGTCTAATGGGCCTTAACTATATCCTTTGTTGAGTACAGAAGCTCTTTGAAGAGAAGCTTACAGGGAGATTTTTTTTCTTCTCTACCAGGCACTCACTGGAGAGAGCTCTTGGCAAGTGTGATGACAGATGAGTCACCAGAGCAGGCTCCAGTTGGTTCTTCCACCCCAAGAACAGCAGTGGTTGCTGATTTGCATCAGCACACCTCTATTTTCAGCGGGTTGTGCTTGGTGTCCGGGTTTCCTGTCATGTGCCTTGAGCTCTTAGTCTTTCTTGACATCTGTTCTCCTCAGCGTTGGTGTATCTTGGGCCTGCCAAAATACCTCAGCAGCACGAACAACCCATCGTGGTAGAAAGGGGAGGACTCACAATTTCTTGATCCCTTTCTTAGTTGAGTTGCTATGATCCTCACCAGCAGACACTTGGACTGAATGCTGGCTAGAAGGCCTCATCCCTGAACACCACAGAAGCACCATCCTTGGAAGTTTCATTTGCTCTTATCATAGCTTGCACCTTTCTGTTCTCTCTCTCTCTCTCTCTCTCTCTCTCTCTCTCTCTCTCTCTTTCTTTCTAATGGCAAGCTTAAAACTGTATGCTCTTGTAATTCAAAGTGTGGAGCAAGCACAGCACTGTGCTTAGAAATACAGGATCCTCAGTCTCGCTTGACCTACTGAGCTCAGATTTGCATTTCAACAGACCCAGGGTGATGTGCAGGAGAGGTGAAGCTCAGTAATCACCAAGCAAAGCCACCACCCAGCTTTGTGTAAACCGAATCCCACAGCTCCAAAAGGGGTGATCTAAGCTCTGTGAGCTGGAGTAGCTGATGTTGCGCACCCCCCACCCCCCACTTTCCTGGGGCAGAGAATAAAGGTTGTCCTGCTGCACCTCCTCCCCTGTCCTCCACCCAACTTGCCCATTAAAAGAATTTGGCGTTAGACAAATAATTTAATGCCATGTTACTTGCCTGACACTCCATTATACGTCCAACTTCTTACCAAGTGCCCTGGACACCCAGCCAGCTCTGTGCAAGAACACGGGGGCTAAAGTTTGAACTTACTTATTGAGTCATCATAGATGCCTAAAAGTCATGTCCTTATTTAAATGACATACTCGCAGAAGCCACACAGGCATTTGAAGTGATGGTGAGTGCAAGAAAGGGCAAAGTGATGGATCTTGGGAGGTAAAAGGGACTCAGTAATGGAAGGTTGCATTTCCTTTCTGAAAAGTGAAGATTTCATCTGCCTTTTTAGCTCAATTGTCTTCAGTTTGGAGGCTATTGCTTTTATTTTCTCAATTGTCTTTCCAGTCCACATTCTGTTTAGGAGGTAGCTTCTCATTCATACCCAGAAGCTCAGCCAGCATCATGTGGGAGAGTACACAGATCCGACCACTCACACAATTATGTTCTCTTGAGGTAACAATGGGAAGAAAGCCTTGGTATTCTTCAGATGAGCTAAGACTTCCAAATTTTGACTCCCTATCATGCAGGGAGACCAAAAAGAGACACTATATACTGTGCATTGGTCTCAGCCATTTGAAAGAGAGTGAAATAATGAGCCTAGCAATGACTTTATAGGGGGGCAGGGTTATGTATTACTCTTCTTAGTGATCTGCCACTGCCAGTTATCAGGGACCCAATATTGGGTGGATGTTAATGCTGAACAAAGGTGAGCTTTGACTTCCGACCTCTAACTCCAACCGAAATGTGAGTAGCAGTGTGCAGGACAGGTAGGGTAGGGGAGAAAGAGAAATCTCCAGCTTCATCCCTTTGACATCTATGTGAAGATGAAGGTGAAAAATGTTCTTCTATAAGTGGCTGGACTGGTTAAAAAAAATGGCTGAAGGACTTCCTCCACTATCATAATCATAGATGGATTTCATGGCTACCAGGAAGGGTTTTTGAGGGTTGACAATGCAGGTGGTATTATCATCCCGGGGTGCTTATATCCTGGACACTTGGAGTAATACATTCTCTTTATTATTGTACTAGATTGGGTGAAACATCAAAGGAAAACAGTATGGTCCTTAAAGGGTAGCACAATCTACTTCCTGATATCTTGGTTAGATCATGTTTTTATTCATGAAAATTTGAGTCCACCTGTATTTAAGAGATGAAGTCCCAGAATCTAACTGGCTTTGTACCACATAGCCTCTCCACCACTAATCCAACATAGCCCAGGGAATGGAGGCTTCTGCTCACAAACCATGGGAAATGGAAGAAGGGCCAGGGAACAGGAAATACAGCTATGTTAGCCAATTTTTCCTTACTGTGACAAAATGCCTGAGGGGGGGATATATTAAAAATGGGAAGGCCTAGCTACTTATTTTGGACCATGGTTTCAGGGGAGGTTTTGGTACCTGGTTTGTGACTCCAATGATCTCAATATTTTGGGCCTGAGATAAAGGCAAATATGACAGAAAATAATGCCTGACAGAAAAAGGCTGCCCAGTACTTTTTTTTTCCTTTCCTTCTCCCGTCTTCCTTTCTTTCTTGTAGTAGGCTTAGAATTTGAAGCATAAAGTAGAAAATTCCCATATGACATTTACTATAAAATTTCCTGATTATTTACACACTATATAAGTGTGTGATGTGCTTGTCATAATTGATAAGCCAGAATAGAAAAACTAGTCATTAAAGTTCATTGTTCCTATTGGGATCCACCTTCTGTGTTGTACTGATCTATAGGTCTTCACAGATACATAATCTCATGCCTACACCATTTTGTATTCTGCTCGTTCATTTCTCTCTTCTCTCAAATCTTTAGGATCTATGGACTTTTCTAGAATGTCAAAGATGGAAGTATATCACATGAAGTATTTTCAGATAGGCTTTTTATACTTAGCACAATGCAATTACATTTCTTCTGTTTTTTTATGGCTTTATAGCTCACTTCATTTTATTATTGTTTATTCTGCTGTGCAGCTAGAGTGCAGTTTATTCACCTGTATGAATGAATTCTCCAAAGTTTATGGATTGGACACTTGATTGCCTAAACAGCAACAACTAGGGGGATAGAAACTTTAAGCTGTGATGAAATCATAAAATCTGTCCTTGTGAGCGGATTAGTGATGTTACTGTGGAAGAGGGAGCCTTATAAAAGGAGAAGTGAGCCATGCTTCCTCCTACCTCTACCTTATACAGTCTATAGCACCTGCTTTGCATCATGGGATCATATAATAAGAAAACCCTTAATCTTTCCCCCAGCTTTTTGATAAACAAAATTCTTTATACATTTCCCAGTCTGCAGTATTCTGGTCCATTGGGACAAAACAGACTACAAAACTGTCTACTAGCAAAATAAAGGACCTTTATCCTTTTCTCATCGACATGGCTCTTTTGTGGGAGTAAGCTCCTACCAGGCATTCTATGTGAGTGCACACAAAGGCTACAACTGGTTTGGACTAGAAGGAAACATGAATCGAATTGAGTCAGTAAGCTACAAAGGAAAGATTTTGGTCTTGTTGAGTATGGCTAGATCTGTAACAAATTGAATTTCCATGCTATTCCAGACCACAGTTTATACCCTGGGTGTGAAAGAAAGTCTGTTTTTATAGTGTAAGAAATATGTACTGAAACGGGGTTTTATCTTTTCCGAATCCCGTTTCCGAGTGTGATGCAGCCTGGCCTCAAACTCACAGCAGTCCTCCCCTGCTCCACTCAGTCTCCAAGGTGTGGGGATAAAATACCATGCCACATCAGCCAGGCATTGTAGTGTACACCTTTAACCTCAGCTCTTGGGAGGCAGAGACAGGCAGATCTCTGGGTTTGAGGCCAGCCTGGTCTATAGAACAAATTCTAGGGCAGCCAGGACTCTGTAGTGAGATCCTGTCTCAAAAACCAAAACTCAAACCAAATGCCTACCACACTTAACCAAATTTTTCTTTCTTCTTTTGAAAGCTACACCAGTCTTCACTCTAATATCCATAGTCACACCAAAAGACCTCGACAATACACAAATTATTAGAGCATAAATTCAATACACTCCTATTCCCTGGATAGGTGCATTGGTTTAGGGCTCTGAACTGGGCAATGCAGAATGTATCAGGATCCAAAGAAAAAGTCTTCCTTACTCTTAGGGAGAAGGTTCAGGATGAAGAAGCATCATCCCAGATGAGCTAGACTTAGTTTATATGTTGTCACCTATCTATGATAGTCTTTGTTTATAGATCAACAAGGTTCCAGCAATAACTACACAGTGCCCAAAATGAAAGACCTGGTTTGCTGCTGCTATTTCTCTTACCAAAGCCAGAGAGCCTAGGAAAGATATCCCTGTACCTTTTCTGCCTAGTTTTGGGTCAATCTGATACAAGCTTAAGTCATTGGAGGGGAGGGAATGTGGATTAAGAAAATGCTTCCATAAAATGGGGTTGTAGGCAAGCCTGTAGGGCATTTTCTTGCAATTGATGGGGGAAGGCCCAGCCTGATGTGGGTGATGCCATCTCATGTGGGTGGATTCTATTGGAAAGCAGGCTGAGCAAGCCATGAGGAGCAAGCCAGTAAGCAGCCCTGCTCCAAGACCTCTGCATCAGCTCCTGCCTCCAGGTTCCTGCTCTGTGGGTTCCTGCCCTGACTTTCTTCAAGGATGGACTGCAATGTGGAGGTGTAAGCTAAATAAACCCTCTCCTCTCCAAGCTTCTTTGGTCGTGGTGTTTTGTTACAGCAATAATAACCCTAACTAAGACAGTAGTTATGTTTTGGCCCTTCTGCTCCTGCGCAGTCTCTGGCTTCTGGAACCTAGGTAGAGAGCTCTGGGGACATAGTCAGAAACTGAGAGATTTTAGATCTCATGGGAATGACTAAGATAATTTGGAATTCTAGGCACAGGAAGTTTTGGCAGGTTGACTCTTCTTTACTGCTGTGCCCTGCCAGGTAGTCCCAACACAGTAGCTCATGAAACCTTTCTGAATCCTCCCTGTTCTCTTTGCTCCCCCCCCCCACATATCTTTGTGCACATGTGTGTGCAGGTGTTTTTGAGACAGGGTCTACCTTGTCTCAGTCTGGGTATCTGTCTGGGTCCTTGGCTCACTCACTTGGCTAGGCTGGCTACCCAGCAAGTTCCAAAGACTAGCCCGTCTGTCTCTTCCTCCTCAGTACTGGTAATACAGAGGCATTCTGCCTCATATGCTTACACAGATGCTGGGGATTGAATCCAGGTCCTCAGGCTCATGGGGCGGCACTTTACTAACTGATGTACCTACTCAGCCTCTCGTCGTCCTATTTCCTTTTGCATTACAAACCACATTCCAGTCTATGATAAAGGTTTATATGAGGATTTGCTTTACAGCCTGAGAACTAAGACAGGAGGAAATTATCTCATGAGTCATTGCTACATCTCATGACTATGGAAGCAATGCAAAGATGAAGTCATTTTGTGAAAATTGAGCAGATACTTGAAGTCACTTAAAGACATCAAACTGACATGGGAGATACCCGTCTCCCCGACCTCTGGACTTTAATTTAATTTAGTGGAGTGGAGGTTCCTTACACATAGCTTCCTGTGGCTGCCAATGAATTCATTAAACCTGATCTCCAACACTGGGCCTTGTAAGTTCTGTGCCCATACCCCATAGCCTTATAATAAATTGCCTCCTTGCACTGAAGTTACCACAGAGGCTTCTGATACCTCCTGCCAGTCACTCTGATACCTGCTTACTCTCTCAGCCATGATGAAGTTCTCTGAGAAAACCTTATTGCAATTTTTGTGCCTTTAATCATTACAATGCTCAAAACCAGTTAAACAGTAAGGGCCATATCTACAGCCATGCATTAAATGCAGCTTATTTCTATTTTTATTTAAAAATATACACTCACACAATGCCCTTCAACAATTCTAGAAGTTTTCTCAAATTCAAGTCCAACAATACCCCCTAATAAGAATAGTTTAAGAATTAATCTCTGCCATGCCAGCTTTCCTCTGGATGATGGATTTGTTGGTTAATCATTCTGAAGCCAGGATTAGAGCGCAGTCAACAGCTTAATAAACTTCACTTCCTACAGTGCTGAGCCCTTCCACGGGCCTTTTGCTCTTACACCATAAACAGGACTATAAATTGTATTAGTAATTGTTTTTGAAAAGGACGCCAAGGCTTCCGCTCTACCCTGGAGATTTGAGCCTGCACATTAGCTGTTCCATTCCCTCCAAGTTCCCATTGAAATGACACAAAACACGCAAATACGATGAAAAGTTATTCTGAAAGAATGGAGAATTCTTCTCATAGGAGAATTCTTCTCATAGGGGACTACCTAGGAGAATTTAGCTAAAAATAAGAAACATATCGTTAGCCACAATGTGAGGCAGACATCTTTAGTGGCACACTGCTACATGAACCCACCTTCAAGTAGCCTACTTTTTCCCATTTCAGCTAAAAGTTGTTTTTTTGTTTGTTTGTTTGTTTTGTTTTTTTAAGAAAGCTGAGAATACCCAGGAGCATTCCTGTATGTCATTTTAACATTTTGAATGCATGCTCCATAAAATTTAGGTGAGCACATCAAGTGCTGTGGCTGCCAACTTTCATTCCATTTAAACTAAGCCCTATTCAGGAAAGTATCCTTTAAACTCGGCGTTCTCAAGAATGTGTCCATCCTAAAGCACTTTCCTATGAAGACATATAGACAAAAAATTCCCCGTGTTTCCTTTGTTCTGGGAAGGCATTGCATTGAAGTAACGACAGTGCTGCTTACGCTACCTGCTGTAGTGATGAATCAAGTTTTCTCCACTCTGAAATCCTGGCTGGGCTTCTTGGGTTCCACTCGCTGACATGTGAGCCCTTTGTGTTTATCTTCGGTAGGAACAGACATGTGGAAGAGCTGGCTATCCCAAGGACAGCAGACCAGAGTTAGCCAGTACCAGGACGACCCCTCTTAAACTTGAGCACGTTGAACAGGAACATGAAATCTTTTAGTGAAACAGTGGTTGAGGCAGTGGAGTTTTCGGTGCCTATAAGCCGAAAACTTATTGTTGAATCTGGTTTCTATTTGGGTTATTCTTCTCCTAAGAGAAAGAGATGGTGGCCTACATAACCCTGTTACCACAGTGAACATGGGGGAAAAATGAAGCAAGAACGAGCGGAAAAGAACAGCAAGGGCTGCAGAGAAGCTGAGAGCCTGACCCCTCCAGGCAGCTACATTCACTTCCTGTGGCCATTGTTGGAAACTGGAAAACAATTTCCAATCATTTGCCAGGGGCTGCTGAACAATTTTCCCCCATCAGGAAACAGTTTGAGCTTGTCTGATTGTGTGGAGATGGCAAAGCCATACCAGAACTGCAGCTGTCAGGGACAGAAAGGGCCCCTTTTTTGCCTTTCAAAGGTTAAGGCAATACGTTCTAGGCCACTGATTGAAGTTTATTGATTTTCAATTGATCAAGTGCTGACAGTATTAGGTGGCAAAATTACATCCCTTAACTCAGAGAATAATGTTTCTCATCCCAGACTCACTCTTGAAGTTGACAAATGAATGGGTTTCTGGTAAGCATTTGTTACATTTCTCAATCTGGACACTAAATTGGTATGAAGGTAATTATAGGAGTCAGAAAGACCTTCAGTCTTGCAGAAGCCTGGATGTGTTAGGAAGCAGGCTGTTTTCACTTGTGAATTAGCATTAGTTCGCTCAAGAGGAAAGTGTGTAGCAAAGGACTGGATTCAATTCAATTAAAAGAATGTGGATGTGGGTTTTCTTGGAGGCAAGGTAGAGTGCAGAAGGTTGCAGGAATGAGGGCGTCTTTCTCTCGCTCTCCCTCCTATTTCCTCCCATTTAAACACGTCTTCATTAATTCTGTAAAACCCACCAGAGAATTCTCTGCTCCCAGGGGCCTAGCCTTTCTCACTGCAATTGAAAACTGCACTTCCCAGCAGATGAGTGAGTTTTATTCCCCCTTGTTGCTGGGGGTGGAGGTGAGGAAGGAGGAGTCATTCCTCTGAACCGCTTCTCACGCTGCCTTCTTCCATATTCATGAGCTAACCTCCTCTCATTTCTCCTCAAGATGTTCTACAGCAGAACACTCATTAAAATGTACCTTATGAAAAGAGCCCAAGCCCTCGACCTCTGAAACTCAGTGTTATTATCTGTACAATGGGATTAATAATTCATCTGCCATGGGGTTATAAAAATAATTGATAAGGTAACAAAGATGCAAATACGTTTTAAGATGGCAGGATTCTCAGGGTACAGAGAGAGTTGAGTTCCTCCGGGGGAGCTCAGACCAGGAGCACGGCATCACCACTTACAGTATGATTCTGGCAGATTTTTTAAACCTTTATTTGCACAGGCTTTCCTATTGGTAAATGCGCATATAAGAGTATCCAGGTTTTCATGGATGCATTAGGGCAGAATATGCTGTCACTATCATCAGTTCGGCATGTTCTTGTCATACAGAGGAGGTTTCCTGTGTCCTCCCTAAAACAACCAACAGTATGTGCAATAGTCCAAATGGAAGGGATGCAGTGTGTGGGAAGAAATGCAGGTCAAGGTTGAATCTCAGCTGCTTTCATTCTGGGCCTGTGGCAAAGGAAGAAAGCTCGGGTGAAGTCTAGGAATTAAGAAAAGCTGGAGGACTGAATGGACTGGAAAGGCCCACCACAACAGCTGTAGCACAGGGAGGTATGTGTTACTTCCTGCTGCAGTTTAGGGCCTTCCTTCGCCGTTCCAAGGACCTGTGGCTCTCGGCCGCTGGTCTCTGACCTCAATACCTGAGAGGTAACAGTCACCATAGAGGAATTAGCAAGATTCTCACTGTTCCAAAATGGCATCTTGGTTGTCGAATGTTCAGCATAATGACCATCCATAAGAAGATGCTCTGTGAGCCGGATGGTGAAACAGTACAAAGAGCTACTGGGTGTCCTGGCCTTGGCAAGACCATCAGGGACTTTGAGGACTAATAACATTTTGATATTTCCTGTACCCTATCATTCAAAATAAGCCATACATAGGACTATGAAACAACCAGTTACCAAGTATGGTGGCACACAGGTACAATTCTATCACTTGGGAGTTGGAGGGTATAGCATCATAAGGTCAAAACCAGCTTGTGTTTTTTCTGAAACAAACAAACAAAAAGTAGTAAAATCCAGTAGACATGCAAACAAACAAAAAACCCAGAACAACCCTAGCTATGCTGAACTGAAATGAATTCATTGTCGATTTACAACTTCTAAGTTCTGGGATGTGTTCCTCAAAACTGAATTCAGAATACTCTGCCTCTGGTCTGTTATCTCTGTGCCTCAACTGCCTGGAGGCACCTAAGCAGTGCCATTTCACACTCTCTGCATGGCCACCACCCATGTCATCTCTCTAGTTCTAGCCCTCAGCAGGCTTTGCCACCAGGGCCTCTTCTCCTCTTATGCTGAAAGGAACTGGACCCCTGCCAAGACAGAGAAACTAGAGTATGTTCAGCATTGGGGAAGTAAAACAGAATGCGTTCTGTTAGGGGTTCTAAACTAAGGCTGCACCACAATTTGAAAGCATTGACCTTGCCAGCCTTGATCCTCCTCCAGTGAAAGCAGAGTGTGGAGGTGAGGAGCCCAGGAATTAGAGGCCCAGACACCTGGGTTTACATCCTGGCTGCCTCAGTTTGCAGACTCCCAGTGTTCCTCATGACAATGGGTATCATGTGAATATTTGTAAAGAGCAGCTGTGGGGATGGAGAGCAGGGTTCAGAGCGAGCATGCCATAGGTGGGAGCTTTGCTTTCTAATGAAGCCCGCTCTTGGGACCTTCAGGGATGCTCATGCCTTTCACTTACCAGGAACCCTGCTTTCCCTAGAGCAAAGCCTGGGTTGAATCCTCACCACCACAGAGCGTACCACACCTGTACTTATCTACCTGTCTGTAAGTTGTCACCGACTGTATGAATTGAAGCTGCCCAGGGAAACAGACCAATATGCCATATGATGGAGGAATCCATATAGGAAGTAGAAGCTCAGAAGTCCCACGACAGGCACCTATCAGCTGAGGAATCAGACTCCAATATGACAGCTCCGTGTAAATCTGGCAGCTGGAGAACCTGGAAGCTCATGGTGCAGGCCACATCTGAGAACAAAGGCCCAAGTGTGGAGGGAAAGGCCCTTTACTTTTATATGTCTTGGCCCAGAATGGGTTGGGTAGTGTTGGTATACAGTGTAGGTTCTTCCCCCTCAGTTAACCCAACACAGGGCTCAAGTGGCAGACATGCTTGATCTCTAAGAAGGACAGCTTTGGCCTTATCTGGGCTTCTAGAGACCACCTAGTTTTCCTAGGCTAGGTAATTGAGGAAAGGAGACAGAGACACCCTGAAGGCTTGCAAGCAAGATTTTCTTATGGATTCATTGTGTGTAGAGAGCTGCCTGAAAGGGAAACCCTTGAGTTTGACTTGTAGGAGAGGGGGAAGTTTTGCATCTGGAGCTTTTGTTCCTCTCTGAACAATTTAAAAAGAGAAAAGAAAGATTACAGAACTCCGAAAGTGTCTATTAGCATTTGGGGTTCTTAAAATCATAATTTCAGTCGTGGGGCTACACGATGACTCTGCACAGTGCTGGAAGAGTCTGTAGCTGCTCTATCCCTGGAGGGCTTACAAACAACACTCGGAGTGCCATGGAGCCTGTGAAGTCCCCATATTTGGACCGGCCTCACACTTCCTTTGATGTTCTACTGTCCCTGGCTTGAGATTCTTAATTTGTTTATAACAGAGACCTGAATTCTCACTTTGAACTTGGCCCTGGAGGTTCTGGATCTGGTTCCCCACCCAGTCAGTGTTTGTGGTAGAGTGAGTAGATGGTTACCTATATTGGAGGGGTATTGTTTATCGATAAAATATATCAGTCATTCATTAGCGATGTTTTGAATGTATTCTTAGCACCAAGTTAGAAAATCTGTACGGAGGCAACATTAAGTCTAAAAATTACGCTTAAAAGTTAGAAAAGGAATTTGATGCTTTCGCTCCATTCTCTGGGTCAGCGGCTCTCAACCTTCCTAATGCTGTGACCATTTGATACAGTTCCCCATGTTGTGGTAACCCCCAACCATAAAATTATTTTAGTTGCTGCATTCATAATTGTAATTTTGCTACAGTTATGAATAATAATGTAAATATCTGGTGTTTTTCAACGGTCTTGGGCAACCCCTGTGAAAAGGGTCATTTGATCCCCCAAAGGGTCATGACCCACAGGTTGAGAACCACTGGCTTAGGTAAGACATTTCCTGCCCCTCTCTCCAAACAGGAATAGTTTACAAACTCTCCTCTCGCCTCATAGTGACAGCTGCTATTACTGAGAAACCTCATAAGAATAACAGGTCGAAAGTGTTGGGTTTAGACTCCTGCCGAGGCGATGTGCTAATGTTATTGAGGCTGCTACTATTCCACCTTGTGAAAATTAATATTCAGATCTCATTCAAATGAAGCTCTCAGGGGAAACTGCCCTGCATATAACAATTGATTTTTCTGAAGAGCACTCCTAGTTATAAGATATTTACTCCAGTTTGTAGTTTTGGGGCCTGGGGATGTATCTGAACTATATTTAGAGAGGAAGAGAGAGCTGAAAGGCAGGGCCAGCATGCTGAACTGTAATCAGGAGGTTGATGATAAAATCATTAAAAAGAAATAAAGCAGAATCCAGCTAAAAGTATAATCAAAACTCCGAGAAGTGAAATCCTGAAGCAGAGAATCCAGTGGGGTTAGACCGTAAGAAGCTGTAATGTAATAAATGGTACCTTTCACCCAGAGATTCAGTAGTAGGTTGACAAGGCATTTCTGTCTCAAAACAAGGTGGTGGCGGCGATGGTGTGTGACGGTGACAATTTACAACAAAGGGAAACAAGAAAACAAAAACGTGTAGCATCTTTTCTGAGTGTCCTTCCTTGTGTCTATCTGTGGGGCTTCATCGCTGACACTTCCCCGGGCCCTTTCTGGGATCCAGGCAGCAGCTGAAAGCTTTCAGACAAAAGACACGCTAAGGCTCACCAGCAACCACATGTGTAGTGACTACAGAATAAACACAGCCAGGAATAGAAAGGGCCAGACAGGAAAGGAAAGGAGTCTAGGCTGTAGTAGCTAATTAAAGAATTACTTTGGATTAAAATGTGATCACAGGATTTGCACTGAAGATTGCAGCTATAGGAATACTTGATTGTGCCATACCGCAGTCACTAACTCCTAAAGGGGATTTGTGTGGGTGATGGGTAGAGGTAGGAAGCTGTTCCCCCCAACCCCAGCCAAAATCTCAGGACATAACTCAGTTCTCGGTAAAGCATGAACACAGGCAAGGTGAAAGAAATAAAGAGAAACACACATACATCAAAATACTGCATGTCTTAGAGTTTGGACATTGGCAGACCAAAGCCAGCATTCTCTCTAACTGACATAAAAATCTTTCAGTAGGGAACTTCCACATGGCCATAAAGAATCCAAACGGGACAGGGCAGAGAAGGGTTGGACAAAGAGAGGGATGAAAGAACAGGAAGTGGGCCAGACCAGGGCCGAGACACTTTCGAAGCCACCACTTGCCCGAGGTTTTCACTGACATCAGAACTGCATTATTTTATTTGTAGCTTGTTGGAGGAACTTAGGCTAACGGTCTGCAAACTGCATGTGGTTCTCATCCCAGCACACACACACACACACACACACAAAAAAAAAAAAAAAAAAAAAACAACACAAAATTTAATATTAGACATTTGTGTCCTAGAGTTTCTTGGCCACTCCCACCACAGGAAAATTTACGCTAGCCAACCTCTTCCCCCAGCCCCACCTGTTCCTTGTGGCTTGCTACACCACCCACCCAAACTCCTTCTGCTCTTCTCAAGTTCATCCAAACTCCCTCCTACTCCTATCAAGGAGCTTCCAAGACCACGCCCAAATTCCACTGCTTTTTAAAGCAGCGAGATAGGACTCTTCCTTGTTTCAATGTTTTCCATGAAGCCTAGGACCACGAAAGGCCACAACAATCAAAGGGAAACAAAGCCTGTATGGCATTTTCCTAAACCAATAAGGAAGCTTTCTCTGAAAAGAATATTCCCTCTTCGTGCGCCAGCAATTCAAATGCTGCTGGGTAGCTTTCTAACAGGAATGGTATCTATTTTCCAAACTACTGTTTGAAATACTCTTCTAAAACAATGGCTCCCAATGGTGGCACATCGTTCAATCCCATGGGTAATACTTTCATAGTTCAGCCACTCTGGAGAGAGGAGTTTTAATGTTTTTCTTCAATGACTACTTATAAGGAAATAAATAGCCATAGAATCTTAAATATCATAAGTGTATATAAATAGTTAGAAAGTAATGGCCCTAATACCAACTGTTTAAGGTTTAAAGGAAACACCAAACTCCACAAGAGTTTTGCTTTTTTTTTTTATAAAATAAATAAATAATCCAAATTCATTCCCTGCTGTTGTTATCTATTGCTGAGCACTCACCTCAAGGTAACTGTGATTTGACATATTTTATTGGGTGATGAAATGGGTCGAAACTCTACAAAGCAATAGTATTGATGGGGTTTTATTACAAAAAAGGCTTCAGATGTTCTCATTTATTTCCATCAAGGCAAGAATATCATTTTGAATGCCCATAGGTCAATACTGTCAGTTTTGTTTGACTCACATCACATTTAAAAGTCGCTGTTTTCTTAATCCTTCCCCATACTAGTGGTTCTCAACTTCCTAATCCCTTAATAAAGTGCTTCAAGTTGTGGTGAATCCCAACGATAATTATTTTACTTGTTACTTCGTTACTAATTCTACTTCATAATTTATTACTCCATAATTAATTTTGCTACTGTTATGAATGTGTTTTCTGATGGTCTTAGGTAACTCCTGTGAAAAGGTCTTTCAGATATCAAAGGGGTCATGACCCAGAGGTTGAGAACTGCTGGTCTAGACTATGTGTGTCAGACTATATGTACAAACATTTTCTTTCTTTCTTTCTTTCTTTCTTTCTTTCTTTCTTTCTTTCTTTCTTCCTTCCTTCCTTCCTTCCTTCCTTCCTTCCTTTCTTTCTTTCTTTCCTTTTTTTACTTTTTTGTTTTGTTTTGTTTTTTGAGACAGGGTTTCTCTGTGTGTAGCCTTTTGGCTATCCTGGACTTGCTTTATAGACCAGGCTGACCTTGAACGCAGAGATCTACCTGCCTCTGCTTCCTTGAGTACTGTGATTAAAGGTGTGTGCAAACATGCCTGGCTCGATTTCTTTTTTTCTTTTCTTTCTTTCTTTCTTTTTATTCACAAAATGTTTTGAATCCTTTGAAAAAAATACTGAAATGTTTTAAAGTGGAAATGTTTATATCCATGGGCTTTCTTTGGTCTTTAATATATATATAATAAGTACATCAAACTTAGAGTCCCAAAGTATAGAACTTTAGAGGAACTTTTAGAGTGAAGAAGGCAAAAAGCACCGTCATTAAAAAAAAGAAAAGAAAGAAAGAGGCATTGGCAGGGGTTACTGAGAGGGGCCCTTGTTTTATCTTTCCTCTTGAGGTGTTCTGTCGGAAAGCAAATACCACAGTGCAATGATTGCATCAGCATCTCTGGAACAGAGAGAAAAACTTGGACTTCAGAGTAACCAAGAGATCCAGGTAAAAGCACAGAAAGGAGGAAACCTTTACTCACTGTCCTACACAGAGACTGGCGGATTGGGAAGAGGTAAGCCACTAAGCTTGAGGTGGCTTCTGAAAGAACGCAAAGCTAAGAAGAGCTCAGTGGCTCAGAGACACCTAGAGGGGCCTCAACCAGTACAAGACACTTTGTAGGGGTGCCTCAACGGGCTGAACCCATGAGTTACACATACTTATTTCTAGCCATCAGAGGAGAAATCATTCTCTGTGAAGGATTCTAATATCATCTGTATCATCCAAACTTTTCATTTATAATCTTCATAATGCTATGAAATAAACATACCAGAAAAAACTCATTGGATATGCTATCAAAAGAGAGACAAATGATTAAAGAAAAAATAGAGTGGTGACTTGGTCTTAGTTATTATTCAGTTGTTGGAATTCTCAAATACAGTTGCTAAAATATGCAACTGTACAGAAAAAGCAAAAGAGATACTTGGACCACAATTAAATGGTATAACAGAGGTACAACTGAGAAATTGGAAGAAATAAAAAAATAAGGCAGAAAGAATAATTGAGAAAATATTTACTAGCAATTCTCCAACATTCTTAAAAGGAATCAAATTATAAATTTAAAAAGTCAAATTATCACAAATCAAAGAATGGAGAAATGGAGAAATGTAGCAGCTGTTGAGAAAGCTTCCTGCTCTCCCAGAAGATGGGACTTTGGTGCTTAGGATCCATATCCTTAGGCTCGCAACTGTCTATAACTCCAGATGCAGGGGATCTTGTATCCTCTTCTGGTGTCTTCAGGCATGAGCACACACATGGCACACACACACACAAACACACACACACACAAATAAATAACCTAATCTTGTAAAAAAAAATCATTAAAAAAAAGAAAACCACTGATAAATAGATTG
The DNA here is from genome assembly GCF_030254825.1 of Meriones unguiculatus. Lineage (NCBI taxonomy): Eukaryota > Metazoa > Chordata > Mammalia > Rodentia > Muridae > Meriones > Meriones unguiculatus. Next base: position 76,310,613 of record NC_083354.1, on the reverse strand, counting down.
TAGAAATGTACAAGTGAGAGGTAGGAGGAGACACAGGAAGGAGAGACAGATGCACAGACCTCCAGACAAAACCTTTGAACCTGTGGAAAGAAAAGGGAAAATGATGCATTATCTTAAAAAATGCAAACAATGTGTGTGTGTGTGTGTGTGTGTGTGTGTAGAAATAACATAAAATAGAATTAATGACACTGTTTTTTGAGACAAGGTTTCTCTGTGTAGCCTTAGCTGTCCTGAAACTTACTCTGTAGACCAGGCTGGCCTTGAACTCAGAGATCTGCCTGCCTCTGCCTTTCAAGTGCTGCAATTAAAGGTGTGCACCACCACTGCCCAGCAAGGATACATTTTTTAAAAACATATTAAAAGAAACAACTTTTAAAAAGTTATGATTATATTAAGACATGTAGGCAACAACCAAGACGTTTATTCACTAGTATATACACATCAAAAGATATACAAAAGAGTTTCTTCATGCAGAGAAAATTCTTCTAGATGATAGAATTGTAGGAAGGAATGAAGATGACTCTGAAAGGTAATAGCATAGGTAAATAAATCTACATGAATATGGATGAGAAAATGGGTGACCAAATGGCATATTAATATTTAATATGAATGAGAAAATTTGCACAAAAGATAAATGGGGTAACCAGGGACTTTGTGTTAGAATGTCTTTATATTGTCTAGGAAGTGATAAAGGTACTAATTAATGTTATTCTGAAGGGCTTCAAGAAGTCTTTCATAATCTCTAGGGTAATGATATCAAAAAGAAAAACACACATAAAGTGTTAAATAATGAGCAACTATACAATAATAAAGAAGTAGGAAAAGAAAAGCATTTCTAAAATAACAAGAAGATACAGATTAAATAAGACAGAAAAAAAAGAGAGACAAAGGATAGAAGAAATAGAGGCAGGGAGAGGCAGACACAGACATGCAGACAGATGTTTTTAAGGCAGCAAGGGGGAAATTTTAATAAAATTATATTCATAGCCATATTGTTACATGACTCGACACTCCAACTAACCAACAAATTAATATAGATAAAGATGCAATTAAATTCCGCTCACAACAGACCCACTTTATTCATAAGGACAGAAAAAAGATTAAAAGAAAATGAAGAAAAGACAAACTATTCAATAGAAACCAAGTAAATGGAGGGTAGAGTCACATCAAATTCAATATACTGTACAGGAAAAAAACATTACTGGTAAAGACATAAACTCACATACACTAATGTCGTGCAATAAAATACATAATTATACATATATGTGGGAGTCTGATAGATCTAAAAGTTGAACTCTAATAGAAGATAGAAAAAGTAGATTACAAGGTAAGTGATAACACAGAGACTCTAAGAATAAGTGAACGATATGCCTAACAATAGTAGAATGAACACTCTTATCAAGTAACTATTATAGTTACTAAACATGACTGCATGTGGGTTCTAATGGAGGCATTGACACACTTCAAACAGTAGAGAGGACGCGCACAGCAGAAGGTAGCAAGGGAGAAAATCCTCCCGACTTTGGAAGCAAAGTCTGGAACATTAACCTTAGCCAAACACATGACTAGGTTGTCTATCACATAGCTTCGCTGTTCTGTTTTCAGCCATCTTATCTGTTAACTCAGCCCCTCTCTGTTAACTCTGATTATGCCTGGTCCTTTCTTAATATGTATGTGTATCTGTCATAATTATTGTCGTGTAGTTTAGCACCCATATGATAAGTGGCATTCTGTTCTTTGTCCTGTTCATGTTTCCTGCCAGCATTTCTATGGCAGATCATTGCTGTTTTTAAATTTAATTTTATTTTTACTAATTACAGTTTATTCACTTTGTGTCCCAGCTGTAGTCCCCTCCATCATCCCCTCCCAATCCCACCCTCTCTCCCTCTTTTCCTCCCATGACCCTTGCCCAGTCCACTGATAGGGGAGGTCCTCCTCCCTTCCATCTGGCCCCAGCCTATCAGGTCTCATCAGGACTGGCTGCATTGTCTTCCTCTGTGGCCTGGTAAGGCTGCTCCCCCCTCAGGGGGAGGGGATCATACAGCTCTTCCCAGAAGCACCCACACTGGCCCTGGGCACATAAGACAGGACATACACCCCTGAGAATTCAAGTTATCTCATGCCTCCAAATATCTCCTCTGATCCTTGCCTTTTCTGGGACTTTGTGCTCCAGCCCTGCCTTTCACCCAAGGGCTAAGTCTCTTCTATACTGGGCACCATGCAGGCTTTGAAGTTGTATAGGTCTCACCTTATGCTAACAGTCTCTTATAGAAGATATGGGGGAAACACCATCATTTTATATTTGTCCCAAGAAATATGGGACAACTGCTGTGGAAGTGGCCGTAGTGTATGTCCTGAGAGAGGGAGGAAAGAATTCTTCCTGCCTTGTCTAGTGAGGCAGGGCATTTTGAACACATGGCATTTGTGATGGGCTTTCAGGACTACAGCAAGGCATTCCGTGTGGAGCAGAAACCTGGTGCACATTTTTTGACTTGGTGCATTGTTTCCTGAATAACTGCATCAGTAGGAACTTTTCTATATATTCTATATATTCTATATCTACTGATATAAACTTTTCTATAACCAGAGAAGTTTTTCTTAAGACTCTGCAACAGACATTCTCCAAAGAACAGAATGGCAAGATAGTTGCAAGTTAACTTACGGGGCTCTAGGTAAGCACTCTGCCATTAAACTATATCCTCATCCCATTCTGTGACTCTAAGTCTACCAGAGGACCACTGTTAGCAGAGGTCCTGACCTACTGTGTATACAAAAGGCCCTCTCTCTGTTGGGCTCTGTCAGCTCATGGGAAGAAACCACTGGAACATGCCCACTTTCACCCTGTCTTTTAGTGCCATTGCAAAACTGAATAAAGCAAATATTTTCTAAAAAGACGTGAAAGAGAAAGGGAAAATGATAAGCAATCCAAGCTAACTTTAAGATTCATTTCAGCAGGGATGGAAGGAGTGGGAATGTCTTGGCATTGGGATAACACAGTATCACACACCCATAGTCAACAGGAAAGCAAAAGACATGGACAGATGACTCAAGAGTAAAAGTGGCGACAACATTAATATTATAAGGAATGGCAACTGATGCTGAGCCAGCAATAAGGCGGACTCTCGGGACCTCCTGAGACCTACTGAATCAGAAACCCTGGCGAGAGCCCAGCCACATCCAGATGGTTCTGATTGATGGTAGCCTCTGAGAACTGAAGCAATGAGCAGTGAGGATGAGCAGTCCAGAGTGGTCATACCCACGGAAAGGACAGACGCCTCTAAGCTCGTTTGATTTTTGCCTTGTAAGATATGGAAGCCATGTTGTCAGATGTTTCAGGTTTATATGACTACAAATAAGACTTGAGCATCATTTTAAAAGTAGAAATAAGAATAAGAATAATAAAAAAACTGAAATAACCTAGTTACCAAATAGAGCCACGGGCAGCATTTTATCATGCTCTATGACTTTGCAATATCTAGAGCACTGATGGCAATCTCTAGAATAGTGATAGATTAGACTCTGCAATGTTAGTTCAGATTCAAGTGCACTGTAGTATGAAGGAGTCTTTCAAGTCTTTAAAGCTTGGATTTCCTCTATCATAGCATGAGCATATTAACAGTACTTGCTTCCACAGACCCTGTGAAAGTAAGGCAAGGTGGCATATTAAAGTACTTGCTTCAGGGACCTGGCATATAACAAGTGCTCCATAAATGGTCTCTTAGCATTATCTAGCTCAAGCATAAGATATTCTGGGTCAGTGGGTAAAAGGAGCCAAGTCAGGGGATTAGGGAATTGGTTGGCCTCTCTAGATTGAGATAAATGGTTCTATACATAGACAATGTGGTTGTCTCATGCAGAGACTAGAACATTCTAAGAGTAGGCAGGGAATTATTTTGATGTCAGGACCACTGGGGGAATACCATGACATTCAGTGCCATTCTGGCCAAGCTGCTCATTTATGGACAGAAGCCATTCTGAAGCAGGCATAAGGAACTTGGTAAGTCGTACATTCCTGGGAGTAGAAATAAACAAGTTCTGTTCGAAGCACAGATGTAGGTGTGGACAGGCTACCTGAGGTAGTGGCTCAGACCATCCAGGGGCCAGTGTGAGCAAGTGGGGAGAAGAGGCAGACAAAAGATAAGACCTGACAGAACCGGGGAACTCAGCTGACACCCAGGGCTTACTTGAGGCAGAGCGATGGCAAGTCTCTGGGTAGCTAAGATAAACACCAGGCCCCACCTCTGGAGGAACTGAGGTGGCTGATAGGCTTTCTGGCTTAATCTGGACAAACTCAGCACTCTAAGCATGAATGGGCCTGGAGATCGAAGGAACTAGAGACTCTCACTATGACTGGAAAAAAGGATGATGCTGGAGCCGTTCAGTGAGCCACACCGTCTGCTTTTGTTCAGTGGCGAGGACACATCGAACAAGAAGAAAATGAAATCAAAACAAACATACAAACAAAAACAAGGCTAAAACATTTATTTCGGTCTGGAATGACAAAATTTCACATCAGGACCACAACTGCCCTCCCTTATAGCCACAGCAGACATCACCAATGGGTTAAAAGATCATTTGTTGGTTCCCACAGTCATTCCCAGCGATGGAGGCTGGCACCAAGGCCCTGGGCCTGGCTGTCAACCACTGGAGTGAAATACTGAGGTGAACAAGAATGGCATACTTGAAATATCTCGTGAAAATAATTGTTAGAAGTCAAAACCTGAATTTTGGGTAGAAGCAAAACAGATGAAACATGAAGAAACTCAGGGTCGCAATGAGGCTTTCAGTCCAAGGAAATCAGAGAATATTTCTAATTTTGCTTTCTTGATGGTGTCTCTCCAGCTCCAGTCTCTTTTAGACAGCTGTACTGCCCCTTTCCCACTGTGTGCAATCTCTGTTATACATACATTTACACCCCACCACATCTGATGCTGTACTGTAATAGCTTGGTATGGTTTATGTCCACAAGTCAGTGAATCCTTTGTAAGCAAAGGGTTCTTAACCATTAGCATATTGTTATTAAAAAAAAAAAGCACCCCTCCACAAAGCACAAAATTAACAAAGACCTACTAGTTAAGGAATTCTGAGAAATGAGCTGATTTGTGGAGAAAAGATGGCAAATGACTTGTTTGAGGTCCTGGTAGAGCATAGAAGTGGAGTTGCCAACCAGACAGTAATAGCTTATGAGTACGTCAGTGTGTAACGCTGTGAGAACACACAAAGAATGTGTTGGAGTCTCTTGAGAAGTTCGGAAGATGATGGGGAGACCCACATGACTGTAAGGACATGTATGTCCCAAACAAACCAAGCAGAAACCATGCACATGTGTTTAGGGAAAGGACCAGCGAAGTGACTGTTGAAATGAGGCCGAAAGTGGAGCTCAAAGGCATTTGAGCGTGAACACAACACCGGGGCCAGAACAAACTGTGAATTAGTCCATGTGCCATCCTTATCCTGTGAGCATAAAAGTAACCACCAAAGCATCACGAGTCGGCATTTGCTGATTAGGCCCCAACTATAAACCAGGCATTGTTTTGGGTAGTCAAAAACTCCACTGTGGAACTCACCGCCCAGAGGACCAGAGACCAACCAAGTCATTATGGAACGGTGCAGTGAGTGTGGAGACAGGAGTGTGTGCAGGACTGTATAGATGTGTATAGCAGGGTCTAATTAAGCCTGAGACAGGCAGGTAGGCTCCCTAGAGAGGGTGAAGCTGAAGCTACACATTTAGAAATACGGACTGACACATCCATCATTGTCCTTGCACACACCAGGTTTCCCAGGCTTCCTAGACAAAGCCCCGCAGAAACAGAGAGAGTGTGGGTGTGGAGCATGGCTCTCTGTATTCCTTAGTGCAGCTCTCTGTATTCCTTAGTGCAGTTCCTCAGGCTTGGAAAGAAGCCAGAAAGTTTTGAATCGCTTCTTATTTATTTAGCCATTCATTCAATTTTTTGTCTTTGTTTTTTGAGAAACACACACATGCACACTCACACAGAGACAGAGAGAGAGAGAGAAAGAGAGACACAACTGCATTTGTGACTAAACTATTATAATTCTTATATGCTGCAAACTTCTATTTTTCAGGGCAAACACTCAAAATAATACTGGTACAGACTTATATTTTTCAAAGCAGAAAAACAAAAAAACAAAAAAACAAAAATTTCTTAACTTATAAAGATCAAGTGTGTGTGCGTGTGTGTGTGTGTGCTAACATTTGCTGATTTTCTTGATCACTCCTCTGTTTCCCAGCTTTCTAAATTTTAATCTTTGTAATGTTATTTTAAACTTTTGTTTAGGAAAACCCAGAAAACAAAAAACTTACCATCTTTCATTTTTAGTGTACAGTTCAACGGTAAAAATACTGCATGCTGACAACCTCCGCACTTGGGAGTTAGAAGCAGGATGAATCTAAACTTGAGGCCAGCCTGTACTGCATAGCAAGATTCAGACTCCCTAGGCTACACAGCAATACTACACTCATGTGCGCGCGCACACACACACACACACACACACACACACACACACACACACATACAGATTTTCAAGACTGAAACTCAGTTCCCATGAAACAACTCCCCAGTTCTCCCTCCTCCATCTCCTGGCAATTACAATTCTACTTTCTATTTCTCTCCATTTGACACTTTACCTTGAACAATCAGATATTTACAAGACATCTTTTTGTGCCTGGCTTATTTTACTTAGCATATTTTCAAGGTTCATTTGTGTAGTAGCCCATGCTCAAACTTCCTTCCCTTTTCAGTTGAATGTATTCTACTGAATGAGTGTTTCACATCAGATATCCACTTATCTGTTGATGGAAACCACTTGCTTCTATCTCTTGACTCTTGTGCTAGGCCCAGGGGAGTACAGCTATGTCCTTGAGTGACCACTTTTAATTATTTGGGATATGTACCCAGAAGTAGAATTAATGAGTCATTTTTTTGGAAGTCCCATAGGGTTTCCTCTTTCAATTTAGGTTGCCTATCCTTTTAGGGGAAAAGTCTATAATCTCTGATGTCAGTAGGGCAGAGCAGACTCATAAAGCTTTGCAAGTCTCCTCACCTCTACCTCCTGATCACATAAGAACCCATCCTTCTACCTTAAAGAGCAAGAGGCCACTGTCCTCATATTTTTATATCACAGTAGGTGAGAAACAGAAAGGAAATCATAATATGAGGCTCAGGCATAGAATTCTTTCACCCACACAGCAGCGCTTCAGATCTGGCCTGCCAGCCAATCTCCAGTTTTGTTGGAAAGTCCTTCCATGATCCTGGGGACTTTGCTCCTTGTGGAGCCACATCTTGAGCATGACCCTTGATTCTCGGAAGAATTCCACAAGTTCCTTTTGTGGATCCTTTTACCCCTTTGTACATGAATGGCACGCCATGGCTGACCCCTACCTATCTCTATTCATGGCTCACAGGCTCATGTTTTGACATTGGCGGCCCAAGAGGGAGGTTCCCCTTTGACTTAGAAGATCAGAAGCCTGTGGGTTTCTCACCGGAAATGGTAGTTAGCTCCACTCTCAGGGTGAATGAGGTTTTCACCTAGAGGTAAGGGAATTTGAAGGTAGGGGAAAAATCTTTATCATACTGAGACATTCATTGTGATCAAACATTTTTTAAGTGGGACAAAAAAAGGAATTTAATGTAAATATTTAATCAGATTAATATATTCGTTTGCATGCAGGAAGTTTTCCGGCACAATCCAGAGCTTGGGACCTTTTGGAAACCAAATATTTTCCAATATAACCTCATAAAGGCAAGAGGAAGGTGCAGGCTTTGATGTTCAGCCTAACCTATTGAGAATCTTGCAGCAACCATGCCAAAAGCACTGCTTCCAGGGTTAGTGTGCTGTAACGTTGAGCCTGCCCCGATGGCTCCCAAGATACCTGTTGCTGAGCCAACGTCCCTAAGCCATCGTGTACAATTCTTTAGTATCTTCAGCAGAAAATTTTAAAAAGACAACTTACGTTTTCCATGATTCTGAGCCCGCTACGTCTTGTGACGACTGGGAACTTCAGAGAATGAAGTTTTCTGCTCTAGGATAGTCTGAGTGCCAGTGAGAGCTCCTCCCCCCCCCCCCCCCGAGGAAGTATATTTTCCTATATTAAGTGTGGTTTTCACATTTGAGAATGTTTAAAGACGGGCATTTTTCATTTAAATGAGGCTTGCCCTTAAGTGTACCAACGACAGCCATCTATCTGGGCACTGTGGGGAAAGCCACTCGGCCGGAGTTTCCAAGAAAGCAGGCATCAGATCCCAGCTGGAGGCCTCCTGAGGGGATGTCACCACACATTTCTTGTGGCTTTCTCCTCTCTTGCTGGACATTAGAACCTTTGCTCCACCAAGTTTGCTGAGATCAGCCTTGTGGCTCCGTGTTTCTCCGATATTCTGAAGCTCAGTGCCCGTATTTGTGTGTGTGCTGGGGGAGGGGTGAGCTGATGCCGGATCTCAGACCTCCCTCTGAAATTTCCAATTTTGCTTCAGGACAAGGAGCTGTGAACTGACTCTGACAAAGGGGAACCCCTGAAAGATTGCTTCCTTTTTTTTATTTTTATTTTTTTATTCTCTCCTTGCATGTGCCTTCTAGACAAGATGGTAAGATCCCAAGTGAAAATACACATGAAGCAGCTTTAACATGCTGGGCTCACTAAGTCACCCAACATCCATTTGATAGTTCCTGTGATATAGCCCTGCTGTATGGCTCTTTTTATTTTATTTTATTTTGCTTTGTATTTGCTTGTTTGAAATAGTTGACTTGACATTAACCCGGCGTCTCTGCGCCTCTCATTTATTAATTCAAACCCTCTGCCCCAGGCCTGGCTAGAAGCACACGGCTTGCTTAGCTTGCACTGTGGTAAGTGTTCTGGGACAGTGCATGTGTGCACATATAGACAACTTCATACTGCTCTCTGTAGCTGTGTGTGGTCTTTTGTGGGGGGTCAGTCTCCATGCCCTGGGGTGCTTTATGACACCAGAAGGACCAACATCCTGAGTGCAGCCAATGAACTTCGGTGAACTACGAATTATTCAAACTATTTATAGGTCAGACAGGGGAAGAAGAGAAACAGCTAAGGGCCTTTGCAAATGCACATCTCTTTCCTCTCTCATCGATTCATAACCAACAAAACATTTATTATAAATGTCTGTTTTCTTCATATAAAAATGCACCCTCAATTTGATCTCTCTCTCATCTTTTCCTCTTGTATTTCTTTTCAGATTAGACTCAACTCTCAGATCTAGTCTTTGTCCTGCTACTAATTAGCTGAATGACCCTAAACCCTCAGCATCCTAGTTTTATCTGTGATTACAGAATAATGCCCCTTCCCCAAACATGTCTACCTCCTAACCCATAGAAGCTTGAGTTGGCTGTTACATGGCAAAGTGGCACTGAGGTTGCAGATGCTTAGGATTCAAATTGGCTGTTATAGAGTTGGGGAGACTGTCCTGTATTATCTGTTTCATCCACACGGGTCAGTACCATGCCACCACCAAAATCCTTACACGTAGAGGAAGACAGTAGGCAAGGTCAGGGTAATGTGACAGGATAAAATCACAACTGAGCTTTGCTGGCTTTGGAGATGAAGGGAGGGACCAAGGACCAAGGACCATGAGTAGCTTCTAGAATCTGGAGAAGGAAAGAAACTATCTTTCTGATTGCTTCCAGAAATGTAACCATTCTTGTGTCTTCATGTTTGGCCCCTGAAACCAGGGCCCAACTTCTTACCGAATTGTAAGATCTTTATGCTGTGGTAAGTCACTAGCCTTGTAGTGATTTGTCACAACAGCAATAGAAAAGGAACCTGTTCAAGATCATTATTAAAACAGTAGTGTTTTGTCTTGTTTTGTTTAAGTAGCAAGGCAATACAAACAACATAGATTGCCTGATACTTCTATCAAACACCAGTTGTTACAGCCCACTACCTGCTACTCTCAGAGTCCGGAGTGCTGGTCTACCGGCGACTGCTGCAAATCACTCTATGAGTGGCCCTGCCAGCAGCAGCTCTACCAGAGCCAGCTGACAGCAGGAGAAATCACAACGCTTTCAAATCCATTTGGTCAGGGCTGAACGGCTGCCAGTTTTCGAAGGGGATTTTCATTTTTAAATTAAAGTGATAGATCTACCTGTCTCTGTCATCTTTATGACTGTGGAGCAAGAGCAGCCAACTTTGCTTTCCCTGTGTATTCGTTCCTGTTTTAATTTGTGTATTGTAAGAACAAACCATGGGCATCTCAGCACTAAGCACCGTAAGCTTTTACACACATGCGCGCACACACACACACACACACACACACACACACAAGTCTGCAAGCTTTTAAGACTTGAGAAAGACAATAGCTCATTGCATGGATACATTCAGCCAAGAGAAAGCATTTTCAGCAGGGTGGAGAGTAGATTCAACAGTCTCTGGGAACCTTCTCTCCTGGCTCTTTGCCTAACCAGGCTCTCCACCCACCCCTTTCTTTTGCAGTTACCCCAATATTCCAAGAAATTGCTCAATTCAAAGGGCTTTCAAAACTTTAAGTGAAAATCTGGTTCCATGTGACTTAGGTATAATCCAGAAAAGGACAAAGTTCTCTGAGGAGTAACTTGTCTCTCGTGGGTTATGCAAAAAAGATGTTAATGAGACATTTATAATTGAGGCCACACAGGCATAAACGTCAGAAAAGCTTTATTTATGGCCTGCACAGCTGTTCGAAGGTACCTGCCTCTCTCTGGGTGTCTGGGGATTATCACAGAGGTAGTTAACCTTAATGCGAGGCTGGCTTTTATTCGGGCTCCTCTAATCCCAATCACACCTCACCATTTGCACTTGTTGTCTTTGGCACAGACAGTAAAAAGGGAAGGAACAGCGTTGTTGATTGCACACTCAGATGAACGCAGCATTTACCTCACTGGTGGGTGGCAGGAGGGAGTTAAGGGAGCTGAAGTTGGTGATGGCTGGGAAGGCTGCAGGTTGATCCATGTGGGGCTTTTTTTCCTTTCCTTTTCTTTCCTTTTCTTTTTCTTTTTTTTTTCCATTTAGATAGCTCAAATATTTCAGTACCCTTCATGCTATTAGTACAGGCTCATGTGTGTTCATGCAAGATGAGCATTTCAGAGAAGGGTGTGATTTTCACATACTCTTTCTTTACAGCAGCAAGGTTAAAAGTTTTCATCTGACATTCTGTCCCTCCCCCGAGCACCTCATTCAAAGTATTAAAAGGGACTTCTCATTGCTCTTCCCAGCCCACAAAAATGCTACTGACTTACTGGCTTCCATGTCTCTGACCCACAGAGAAGGTGGGACAGAGCCAGCTGGATGAGGCAGAGGAGCCGGCAGAGGTGAGGAAAGATTTTGGAAACGATCCACACCTGGAAGGAACACGGGAATGGTTTGCAACTGCACAAAGAAGAGAAGGGCTTTTGTGAAGAGGACTGGCTCAGGAATCAGAGAGGAAAGGCGGCGCGCATGAGCACGCCCGGCCCCTTCCAGGTAACCAGCCCTCGGGAAAGCGCTCCGTGGTAGGAGGTCAGAGACGCTGAGACATGATGGCTCGGAAGGTTGATCTGGCTCTGGCTCTCTTTCCAGATAATCTCTACACATTTTACACGGAGTTTTCCTTTCATGTTGTCACATGGTAACTTCAACTAGATATATGGAATGACTTGGAACCTCGCAGTAACGGTTTCAACATTTCAGACAGAGGATAAATTCTAAACTAAGGTCAACGCACGTCACACACAGGACAGGAAAAATTTTTTTTCTTTTCTTTATTACCAACACGGCATACACAGCATGCTAGAATATTTTACTGCCTTCATTTGGGGACAATGAAAACCCTGTAAGCTAAAAAGCTGGAGATTTCATGACATAGAAACAAAATAAAATCTATTTGGAGTTAGAGTTCTCTAGGCAGAAGATTGTCTGTCATTCGCTCTGGATTTGACCTCTTAAGGCAGTCTTGAAACCTAAAGTACAGCTTACAATTTGGAGTAGTTAGCCATGAATCTTTCTTAGTCATAGTGACCTACCTCCATGCTGAATTATTCGCTTGTACCGAGAATGAGTAATGCCCAGGGCAATTTCACAGAGAAAATCTCATCTTTACTAAGACAAACGACAAAATCTGAGAATCAAAAAAAAAAAAATGATAGTGTTCATTTTAGCACTGATTGTGGAGGGAGATGGGGTTAAGGGGTAAATTCTGAGACAGGGAAAGGCTGCTGAAACAGAGATACTCAGAAAACTGTTGCGTTCACTCTAGGTAATATAAGCTCCACCTCTCAAAATATCAGAATCAGATCAATACTTACTGGTTGTGTCCCTATTATGTGTCTTTTAAAATTACCTGATGTCACACTGTCATCACAAAACAAAGTCTGGAATACAAACAGAGGGCTGTGTGCAGGATTCAGTCCAGGAGCTGAGTTGGCAAAAAGACCCATGCCCTCTTCTGCACACTCACAGCTCCAGCATTACAAGATTAGCCAGCTTTGCTTCTGTGCCGTGGAAATTGAAATACATTGGCCCTTTGCTTCCAAAATAAATATGAGTTTAGTTTCCTAGCATTTCCCGTCTTTACCAGGTTCATTCCAGGACCTTGGCTTTGAACAAGATTAAACATGTGCACAGCTGAAACCAAACTGGGTCCTATGGAAATGTTGAAAGAGGGCAACTCAGTCTTAGTTGGTCCAGACAGTCCAGATTCCCACAGCAAGTATTTCTTACGCTGCTGCTCTTCCAGTAAACAGAAAGGAAGGAATAAGTCATCATATGTCTATATAAAGTCTCTCAAACCAAAGGACCAAGTAGTAGAAGAGTAGACATATAACAAATTTTTAAAAATTTTAATTTATTGGGTAAGTGGGTGAGTCAGTCAGCATGTATATGTATACACAGACACACACACACACACACACATATGGGGAGGGAACTGTAACTGTTATAAGAAAATCATTTCAAAGTTAGGTTGTGAAAAGCCTAACTTTGTTCCTCCTTGGACGAAGCTAAGGCATAATTAGGACCAGAATCAAGCTTTCTTCTGCCAGAATTGCTGAGATTCCCTGGATCACCCGACCGTGATACACAAGAAACAGTTGTACACCCACAAGCCCTCTCTGTCACCTTTAAGGACAGGAGTGATTTGAGAGAGAAGAGAACCAAGCCATGTACATTGGGGAAATCACGAGGACCCTCAGACTTGTGGCTGTTGAAGCCTCTGCAAGATGACTGATGCCTGATCTCAGCTCAAATTATACAAAGATGCATGTGGTAGAGATCCTCAGAGAAAAGCTGGATCTAGCCTCTCGGATTACAAATGAAGAAGCTGTATAGGGGAACGTTGCATTTTTCTAGCATTTTCCCAAGGGGGAGTGGTGGATTTAGTTTTGTTTCTTACAGCAGGATTTAAATGACTTAAGTCTGCAAATAGATGTGCTGATAGAGGAAACCCCTGAGCCTTACTGAGACTAGTGCTCAGGTAGTCCCAGAGCGAGCAGGTTAGGTGTTTGCTGCTGAAGTCAGTTTAGAGGTCATTCAAAGGACAGTATTTTGGCATCAATTGCTGCAGGAAAGTGGCAGCTACAAAATTAGAATTCACTACTCCTTCATGGGCTATTTTTAAGGACCCATAAAGGATGACCCTTAGGAACAAAGCTGGGCTGAGAAATGTTCCTATTTTAAGATGTCTCCATGTGTGTCTTTCTGCTTCTGGGATACCTCACTCAGGATGATCTTGTCTAGTTCCCACCATTTGCCTGCAAATTTCATGATTCCTTGTTTTTAACTGCTGAGTAGTATTTCATTGTGTAAATGTACCACAATTTCTGTATCTGTTCCTCCATTGAGAAACATCTGGGTTGTTTCCAGATTCTGGCTATTATGAACAAACACTGCTATGAACATGGTTGAGCAAATGTCCCTGTTGTATACTTGTGCATATTTTGGCTATATGTCTAGGAGTGGTATAGCTGGATCTTGAAGTAGCACTATTCCTAATTTTCTGAGAATGCACCAGATTGATTTCCAAAGTGGTTGTACAAGGTTACATTCCCACCAGCAATGTAACCTTACATTCTCCACACCATCTCTGTTTAGCTCTGTATTCCATTTTTAAATTGGATTCCTTGATTTGTTGCTGTTTAATTTTTTGAGTTCTTTATATATTGTAGATATTAGCCCTCTGTCAGATACAGGGTTGGTGAAGATCTTTCCCAGTCTGTAGACTATCATTTTGTTCTGATGACAGTGTCCTTTGCTTTTCAGAAGCTTTTCAGTTTCTTGAGGTCCCATTTATTGATTATTTATCTTAGAGCCTGTGCTGTTCTGTGCTGTTCTTAGAGCTGTGGTGTTCTTTTCAGGAAGTTGTCTCCTGTGCCAATGAGTTCAAGGCTCTTTCCCACTTTTTCTTCTAACAGGTTTAACCCACTTATAGGTGGATATTAGTCATATAATATAGGATAAACATACTAAAATCTATACTCCTATAGAAGCTAAACAAGAGGAGGACCCTAGGTCGGCTGATCAAACTTCACCACGAAAGCAAATGAGATAGACATCAGAAGAGAGAGAAAACAGGGAACAGGGCAGGAGCCTATCACAGAGGGCCTCTGAAAGACTCTACTCTACATGGTATTAAAGCAGATACTGAGACTCATAACCAAACTTTGGGCAGAGTGCAGGGCATCTTATGAAAGAATGGGGAGATAGAAAGATTTGGGGGGGCAGGATCTCCACAAGAAGACCAACAGAACCAAAAAATCTGGGCACAGGGGTCTTTGTAAAGACTGATACTCCAACCAAGGACCATTCACGGAGATAACCTAGAACCCCTGCACAGATGTAGCCCATGACATCTCAGTGTCCAAGTGGGTTCCCTACTAAGGGGAACAGGAGCTGTCTCTGACATGAACTCAGTGGCTGCCTCTTTGATCACCTACCCCTGAGAGGGGAACAGCTTTACCAGACCAGAGAGGAAAACAATGGAGCCACTCCTGATGAGACCTGATAGGCTAGGGTCAGATGAAAGGGGAGGAGGACTTCCCCTATCAATGGACTAGGGGAGGGGCATGGGAGAAGAAGGTGGAAGGAGGATGGGTTTGGGAGGGGATGAGGGAGAGAGCTAAGGCTGGGATACAAAGTGAATAAATTATAAAAATTAAAAAATTAAAAAATTAAAAAGATGTCTCTAAAAGTTGGATGATAGTTTTTCTTGATCTGTAAGCTTTAGGTTCTTTATAAATCTTTTAACCAAAATCTTTGACTCAGTGACATGAGAGCTACCATCTTTTCTTCCTAGAGTCACATCTGTCCTTCTCCTGGGACCTAGGGTTCAGACACTGTTGACAGGAGTGGATATGTCATCAGGAAGATCCACAGCTGAGGTAGTGGAAGTAGGAAGCTAATGAGCAATCAAGGGGGTAAGGCCAACTTGGATTTGCTGCTCATGGTGTCCTCTTCTCTCTGTAGCCACTGACTCATAAGGAACAGCATCTGCATCCAAACAAGACCCTCAGATGATTCTCCAGGCTTTTCCTGGTTCCACTTCCAAAGGCATCAATGCCTTCAGCCTACCATGAATGCAGTGAAATGCTCTATGTGTGATGGACAACTGCAGGTGTGGCTGAGGGATGCTGGTCCACAGAGCAGGTGTGACCCATGCCCTGGATCAAATGGAACACTGGGAAGATGGACTTAACCTAAGCAAATGCAGCTTATTGTTTCATTATGTTTTTTAAATATAAAATGAAGAATTTTTTTTTTCAGGAGCAAATAATGGAGAAAAGGCATAATCAAGAGGGATTGGAGAAAGAAGTAAAGAAAGATCATCTACACAGCACAGTTTGGGCTCAGAATATACAAAGCAGATACCACATAATGGCGTTATAAATAGACACTGCTGCTGCTCATGGAAGACCTGAATGTGAGTAAGAGAATGTAATGCTAGTCTTAATTTAATGTTGCCAATGTATCCGGCCTTGTAGAGTCATCATTTCATGTCCTCTTTATAGTCTTTTAAAGTATTATCACCCTTATTTGGGCAGAAAACTGAGTTCTAAAGAGGTGAAGTGATGTGTTCAAAACCAGATCTTCTTGGCTCTAAAACACTATATGGTTCCCATCAGGATGAGAATTATTACTTTAGTCTCTGGAAATGTTGATGAGGGAGGCAAGGAGGGAGATAAGGCTGAGAGAGTGGAGGAGAAGGGGGAAAGATCGGGATATATTCCAAATTCCAGGTCAAGCTACCTCGAAATTCCCAGATTCTCACTCAAACTGCCTCCCATTCTTCTCCTTGGGAATGGAGCAGAACTTGGCCATTCCAGCTAAGCTCATCACTCTGTTTAAGAGAGAGAGAGAGAGAGAGAGAGAGAGAGAGAGAGAGAGAGAGAGATCTTGCCATGGCTTCATACCCCAGGCCTGGGTTCCAGATGATCAGCCTCACAGCCAACTTCAGAGAAGGCTAGAAAGGCCAAGAATTAGCTAGGAATGAGTGGTGAGCCTAACACAGTTTATTAGCAAACTGTTAGAAGAACATGCGTTTCAGATGGGCTAGGAAATACAGTCACCAGGACTGATGTTGTGAAAGGCTCAGCGGGAATGGAGCCTGATTAGATGTAGTCAAGGGGAATTTGTGAGGACAGGTCTAGCTTTGATCCATTTTCTTTTATAAAATTATATGGGGAAACAAAGGCTTTGGTTTTGTTGTTTTGGGGGTTTGTTTGTTAGAAAAAAGAAAGAAGGAATCTATAAACAGTCTCATGGAGAAAAAAATTAAGCTTGCTCCTTTCCAGTTCTTCCTCTCATAGCTAGCCATGAGGTACTTTTGCTGTGCCAACATTGTAGGCACTGAGATTATCGGTGAATCCAACAGATAACCACCTGCCACCCCTTTGGCATGTACATGAGGATGGATGTGCCAAAGCTGTGTCCACTGTGTTGCATAATTAGAGCACAAGATCCTAGATCATGACTAGAACCCCATTCCTAGAGTTCTGTCACAGCCCACTTTCAAGCGTTTGTCAAAAATAACGTTTTCACCAACAGAGGCCATATGGCAAGGCTTCTTAGTGTTCTAGGTTCGGAGTAAGGGCTAAGGACTCCTTTGTGTTCATACCTTGATGTAAGTGCATTCATACATCTTTGCCACAGCAAAACATAAAGTTTTCTAAATACAAGCATCGTGACATATGTTTGGTTCCCACACTTCTAAGTGGCTCTGGGAAACAATAGATGCTCTTCCTTGCAAGAGTCCATGGCTTACTCTCGATTCTCACAAATAACAGGAGACCACAAGGATTGTCACCACAGCACCTCAGAAGTGTGTAAAAGGTTGTTACTGATGAGACAATGACAAACAACTCTGCTTTCATGGCAGCTGGAAGTAAACAATATATATGTGAATGAAAGTTGCCCAGTTCCCAAAAAGGGGTACAAGAAAACACATACAGCTTTTCATTTTTCTTTTTTTTTTTTTTCAATGCAGTTTATTCAGGAACATTGAACAATCCTCGGACCCCGGGGAAAGCCAGCCCACAGTTTAAATAGCCTCTGGGTAGCCAACCCAGGCGTGCCACGGGGGCAATGCAGATAGGTCCACATACATGGAAGCAAGCCAGATCCTCAGCCTTAGCCAAATGTGGAGTTGTTCGTGACAAAGAGCACTCACCATCGGGAAGGTGGAAGGCGGAAACCAGCTCCAACTTTAAGGCATAGCATTCCGCAGCTCTCTACAGTTCCCCCTTTTTGTTTTAGACGCATCAGGCAAGAGTAGAGGTCTGATCTCTGATATTAGAAATAAATTGGGACTTTGTACAGATGTTCATTTAGGTGTCATCCACCCAAAGAGCATCAGACCCGTCTGATACCTTTTTCTCAGAGGCGGGACCTGGGGCATCAACCCGCATGCAATCAGACATGCTCTTCTCTGGGTCCAAAGCGGCTGACCCTGAGTGCAGTGCTTAGCCTCGCATCCTGAGCGTATCATTTTAGCTTTTTATGGTATCCAACCATGCTTGGGGAGAATGTCCTGCTTCAATGGCTGTAAAGGCCTGAATGATCATGGCTGCATCACACTGTTGTGAGACTCTACTCTTGCATATATACCACAGGCAAACCAAGGAGACCAACACCAGAAGGCCTGCTAACACTCCCATGCCCGCCCATTCCTTCAGATGATTCATGGCTGCAGCAATCCATGTTGATAATCCTGTGGCTAGTCCTGCGTCCACTCTGGTAGAATTTACTGTGACAATGGCCACTCTCAGCTGCTCCATCATAGTATCGAATTCTCCAGTCCAATTACCTAAAATATAGCTCGACAATTGTTTAGACAGATTTGCAGCACAGGAAAAATTCTCATGTTGTATGCTAGTGACACAAAGTCCAGCATACTTTCATTGACAGCCAGGTTGAGCAATTTGCCATAGGGTATCAATTTGCTCCTGCAAGAGGTCAATCCTCTGATTGAACACCATCAAGCTTCCTTTTAGTTGAGCATTAATTCCTTTATGTACAACTAAGGCATGAGCTACATTGGCTAAATGATTATTCAGGG
This sequence comes from Meriones unguiculatus, assembly GCF_030254825.1. Classification (NCBI taxonomy): domain Eukaryota; kingdom Metazoa; phylum Chordata; class Mammalia; order Rodentia; family Muridae; genus Meriones; species Meriones unguiculatus. The sequence goes on along the minus strand of NC_083354.1, from coordinate 76,292,071 downwards.
TCTGAGCAGTCTGCCCAGTATGACTCATGGCTAATGCCCTGGTGGTAGCTCCAACAGCCGTCAATGAGATGGTAGTAACAATGGTGGCTGTAGTTCCAAGATCCCTTTTCTGTCTGAAGAGAGTCATAGCGTGAGGGGCATCAATGGGCACAGGCACCCAGTGAGGCATGCGAGTAACCAGGGCATACCTAACTTTACTAGCATTCCAGCATTGGGCAAAAAAGCAAGTATCATTACCACAATTACTTGGCTCTATCTGGCTAATAATGAATAAAAATGGGGGATATAGACAAACAGGTGTGGGCTTATAGGAAATATTATGAGAAGCCTTAACCCCTCGTTGGAACATCCTGCGTCAGTTCTAGAACTAGCAGTGGTGGTATCCGAGGTCTGAGTAGGTTCAGGAGACCATTGCCCCCAGGGGCGAGACGTGCTCCATGCCAATTGACTAACTCCATGTTTTCCTCCAATTTTGAAAGTCATTTAAGGTTCTTAAATTATTTTTTCCCTTTTTTCTTAAATTTTTCATCAATTACACTTTATTCATTCTGCATCCCCCCATAAGCCCCTCCCTCCTCCCATCCCAATCCCACCCTCCCTCCTCCCTCTGCTTGCATGCCACTCCCCAAGTCCACTAATAGGGGAGGTTCTCCTCTCCTTTCTGATCTTAGTCTGTCAGTTCACATCAAAAGTGGCTGTATTGTCCTCTACTGTGGCCTGGTAAGGCTGCTCCCCCCCCCAGAGGGAGGTGATCAAAGAGCAGGCCAATCAGATTATGTCAGAGGCAGTCCCTCTTCACATTACTATGTAACCCAATTGGACTCTGAACTGCCCTGGGCTACATCTGTGCAGGGGTTCTAGGTTATCTCCATGAATAGTCCTTGGTTGGAGTATGAGTCTCTGGGAAGTTCCCTATGTTCAAATTTTCTTGTTCTGTTGCTCTCCTTGTGGAGACCCTGTCCTCATTTTTCTTAAATCTGCAGAGATGTATAAAGTGGCAATGATTCTCACTGTCCTATGGAGGGTTGTGGGATGCAGATTTCTAAAAGAGACAGTGAAAACATCTGAAATGCATGATGTTTTCACTGGAAAGTTAAATTTACAGTGCTTTGATTAATGATGGAGATCTTTGACAATGAACATAGTTCAGGAGACAGGTGCGGTTGTCTGGGAGACAGAGCATAGTGTGTTATAAACTAGATGGGTAAGTTACACTTTTAATAGATGGCGTGGAATTTGATAAGCTACATTGAGTCATAAGTCCTAAGTGGCCAACATAGGAGCATACTGAATCTGTCTTCAAAGAGCTCATTATTGCGAGAAGAATGTAGACATGATCCCCTATTGCTCTAGCAAAGCAGGTGACAGTGCATGGTCTGTGGGATTAAAGCAGACAAAAGCTTCCACAGACAGGCCATATTCCCACCTAGCATCCACTCAAGCAATGCAGCTCATCTGTGAGCCTCAGCAGCCCTCCTATGTCTAAAGGTGTGGTGATAGAGTATCTATCTTTTCCCTGTCCTCTCATCTCTGCTGTGTTCCTTGTACACACACACATACACACACACACACACACACACACAGAGTAATGGACAGTCGAAAACAGATATGACTTTCATCTGTTGACACAAGAAGTTATGGGCAGTTATGACTCTGACAACCATTGTATCATACCTCAAAATGGCAACTCTACCGACAATGTTGCCTCAAGGTTACTGTTTAGTCACTGATTAGCATTTTCTCATGATTACAGTTATGACTGGCAACCTCACCTAGATTCCAAGTGTGGAAGTTATTTTGAAAGCTATAATGGTTATTCTTGGTCATCAACTTGACTACATCTGGAATTAACTAAAACCCAAGTGGCTGACCGTACATATGAGGATTTTTGTTTAGTTTTTGTTTTTCTTAATTAAGTCATTTGAAGTGGAAAGACCCACCTTTAATGTGGATTTTCTGACATGGGAAAATCCACCTTTAATCTGGGCTACACCTTCTGGTGGCATCCTATATAAAGGACACTGAAGAAGGAAATTTTTCCTCTTTGCCTGCTTGACCTGGATCTCACTGGCAACTCCATCCTTTCAGTAGCGTTAGAGCCTACTTTGTTGGGATTCCAGCATATACTGTAGAACACCTGTGACGACCAGCCTCCTAGACTGAACAACTAGCAGATTCTTGGACTTTCCACTGGGAGACAGCCATTGCTGGACTATCTAGACCATAGCCTATAAGCCACTCTAATAAATCCCATATACATGGTCTCAATTCAGCGTGTCTGGAGTCCATTCTCTGCATTCCCTGCTTTCTATAACAAGGGTAAACTGCTCATGGAAAATTCTAGCTGGTATATTTTCTCAATCATGTGTTCGTACCCTGAGGTACCAGTGACAACGTCGTGCAAGGTGCTATTTCAGGTACACGCTGTTGTATTATGAATGGTTGGAAGTCCAGGTCCTGAAGTGGGTGGGAAAGAAACCATGAGCCAAGTTTTGTCTTTTAATTCCTTGGCTCACACCTTCTTAACCGGCAGAGAATTGGTACAGCTGCCCGAAGCCAGAGTTCTCCCATTCTTTCTTTCTAGTTATAGAGAATATGATGTACCAGAAAGAGATGAGCCCAAGTTGCTCCTCTGCTACAAGTTTGCCTGTGTGTGTGTTTGTGTGTGTGTGTGTGTGTGTGTGTGTGTGTGTGTGTGTGTATTTTTGGTCAAGAGTGGGCATAAGGTGATTGTTTTGTAGTTTGAGCACTTAAGTTCTTCTGCACCAACGTAACTGCCAGTCTGTGAAGAACTACCCTTGTTCGGTATTGCTAGATTCCTGGAGATGCCAACTTAAATGAAAAAACCCTTGTTTTTTCTTTAAATGTTGGGATAGCAAATTTCAGCAACATTCAACAGAACTTTTGGGGACAAAAATATTTTCCAGTATCAGGCTATGAGCAGCCATGGCTGGCTTCACCATGCCTGCTTGTGTCACCATGCAAGTAGGTCCCTTGGAGATGCATGTTCAACGGAAGCTGAAAGTGCTCATGGGTGTTACAGAAAGCCTATGTGCACCTTGGAAGCACATTTCTAGGCTGGAACAAAGAAATACAGTGCTACTATTTCCCTCGCAAGAGGCTGGGGACTCCTGGGAGAGTTCAAAGACCTGTAATTTCCTACCTGGTTGGTCAAAAGATCTCAGACAGGTTAGGCTCTGCTCTGTGCCTTCAGGCTTTGGGTGTCCGCAGCCCGGGGAGCAGCTGTTGTTAGATTACAGCTCTGCTTCGAGGAATGTGAAAGTGCCTGGAGGTTATCCACGACCCAGAGGAGGGAAGAAGACACCATCCCCTCACTGCTTTAGAAGGGAGAAGCTGGCAATAACCCAACAGTAAAACCTGGGCACAGAAGGAAGGCTGTTCTGAGAGGCAGGAAGACACTGACGAGGTGAGGCCCTCAGATAATTAAGGTATGGAGGACCAAGCCCAATAATAATAATGATGCTAATCACAGTCCTGTTTATTGACCACTGGCTCTGGGCCAGAGACTGTGAGAAGCACTTTATAAGCATGATCTCATTTGATTCCTACAGAGGTTTCAGGAGGATTAGGTCATTTGCGCAAGGTCACTCAGTAAGTGGGAGAGCCTAGGAGGAGAGTCCAATGCGGCTGATTGCAAACCCAAGTGAAGAGCTGGTGGCCCCTGGAGTTTAGAGAGACGGGGAAGACCAAGGAGCAAATTCTACTTTGCCAAAGAGGGAAAGAAGGCTGTATGCTTTCAGAGCATTCACTTGTCTTCCCTTCTCCCCAGCACACACACAGAAAAAGATCGTCATGACTTCAACTTCATGGCTGTTCTCTTTCTAAAACTCCCACAGTGTGTTGTCCTAAGAAAGCAACATTTAGTGAAACTTTCGAAAACCCAATTTTCTTGCCTGTTTCCGCAGACCTACGAGGCAGCATTTTATTACGTGTGTATCTAGTGACATGATTCCAATCATAATAAAAGAGCCACGGACCATAGAATGACCTGATTTTTCTGAAAAGCTTTTGCTGATACAGTAACTGATTTTATTTTCCTATTAAAAGTGAAATTGAAAGACCCCTTCAGCAGCTGACTGCATGAATGACCACCTCCTCAGTCCTCCTCAACAGCCATATTGTTCAGAGAAAACAGAGCCCTCAATGACTGCGAATGAACCCAAAAGTCAGGCCTGGAGCCTAATGGCATATTAAATTATTTGACATTGTCAAGGTCACCATTCTCTGCCATGGAATCAATCTTTCCCTCAATCAGAAAAAGCATAAAGCCTTGCAAGCTCTCTTGAGACAACAGTTACAGGGGTAAAGGAGTGAGAAGACAGATGATTTATTTTTATGTGCATTTCTTGGATGGAAATTTCCACACACCTTGCTACTATAAATCCACAGGGAGGACAGAGGAAGGGAAGGCTCTGGGTGGCAGAAGGGAATGGGGTTGACCTGGTAAAGACAGCCTAGCTACAGGACACAGTAAAATACCCAGGAAGTCCAAGGATATCTATCATTAAGCCCACAATTAATCCGCCTACTTGATTTAAATACGGACGTGGGTTCTCAGAATAGGCCCATAATCATGCATGTACATGCGGGGTTTGTATGCACAGATACCTAAGAGCCCTGGATTTAGATCTAGCTGGTTACGTGGGAGGGACAGTCTCACTGTGGTCAGCACTATTAAGGCAGGTCAGCTGCCCATTGTGATGTGTACTGTCACTCGGGATGGTTCGAGACTATTCTTGGCACCAAACTCGGAAGGAAGAAGAGCTGTCAAAGCGTGCTATCTGTACCACCTACCCAGCTTATGTGAAGAGCAGAGGAATGAACACAAGAAGCAGCAGATGAAGCCACCCCAAAGGCCAAGAACACATTGTTTACCAAGTGACACCAGCAGAAGTTACATGAGACACAGTCTGAGTAGAGCACAGTCCTATTGACTTAAGACTTTGATCTTTGGTGAAAACAGCTCACATCCAACTTTCGTACGTCCTTGGGCCTACAATGAGGCATTGTCGTATGTTTGGGAATGGCTTAAAAATGAAAGAGGCCATAGAAGCAAAACAGTTCTTATCTTCCTATTGTAAATCAGGAAGCCAGAAGTTGGTGACATGCGGCAGCCTGCACTCATACTGGTACTCACATAGCAGGATAAAAAAGGCGACATGAAGACTACACCTAGCTATTTGATTTTTTAAAAGATTTTACTTAATGTTTTTAAATATAAGCTTTGCTTTGTTAGACTAAAGTTAGATATAACCTTGTCTGTAGATCATTTTATTCAGGGATTGTCAAAACCTGTGCCACCAGAAACAGGCTTGTTAAGATGAATGAATTCTGGAGTTGGGCAAAAGAAGACCTAGTACGTGGGCAACAAAGTTGTGGGAGAATACATTGTCTACAGACAGGCATGCATCCCACCCAGGAATATGGTTGTGGCTACATAAAGATTTAATGCAGTATTAATGGTGCCTCCAAGTTTTCTGAAAATGAAAGTGCAGTCTTAATGAAAAAAAAAATTATGGTTAAACACTCACTACATATACACACAGGAAGACAGACACATCACACCCACAGAGACAAACACACAGACACACTCTCATTCACATACATGTACTCACACATGCAAACTCACACAGACATACACACACATAAACATATTCTCACACACATACAGATACACACACACCAACCCAAATGATCACATTGGATCAGTGGCTTAGAATGGCTGAACTAGAGCAAACTGTCCACAACAGAGACAGAAATAATAAGCACTAAATTGAGATGACTTGCCCAGGGCATACAACTAGCTAGCAGAAGGGCCAAGCAAATAACTCACTTTTCCTGTCTCAGAAGTCTCAGTTGCTTTCACTTCACCATGCTGTGTTCAGGACATAATAAGCCTTACATGTTATAGAAAATTTCAGACCCAGGCCTAAGAAGTGATACTCTCATTCTCCATGGCCCACATTTCTCCCAGTCTGCCCAATCAGCTGCACTCATCAATTTGGGAGGTCTGGGGCTTCCATGTGGCCCTTCCCAGATGAGTGTCCCTTTAGACTTGTCTTGACTAGGCAAAGTGTGAGCAGTTGGGTCATCTTCACAGGAGGTGAAGAACAATTCCTTGACTTAGCTCACTGGGCAGTTGTGAAAGAACCTCCCTAACGCTTTGGCCTATGGACTGTTACAGACAGCATTTAAGAGCACAGCCCCAGAGTGAGCAAAAGTTAATAATTTGCCACAGGAATTAGCAAGTCCCAGTTGCATTTCCTACCATGAAGAAACAAAGCCTCCCCAAGAAAAGAATCTCTTGATGGCTGATGAAAATAGAATTGCAGTTTACCCTCCCATCTCTGTGCCCTGACTTCAGGCTCTCCTGGTGTATTTTCTGTCGTAATGGCTGATGTAGATGGATTCCCAGGACCTGCATCACTGCTGATGACATTAATGGTCTTGGGCTCCCTGAATTTTGATTGATTGCTGTAATCTGTAAAACTATTTCGGGACATAGATTTATTATTATTAAGCCTATGAAACGGTGTCAGGGTCAAGGCAAGCCAATGATCTGTGTTGTGATGCAATGGCTGGAAGCTAACCTGTAACAGAAGTGAATGGCAGGAGAGAACAATGTTTCATCTTCCACTCTTACCAGACCTTTCCCCAAAGGGCAGCACATTTAGACATATGTACTGGGTGGGGATGGGAATGGGGGTGGATGGGGAGAGGGAAGACAAGATGAGTATTTATTAGGTATTGTACTGGTACAGTTGAAATCGCTTAAAGATATTTTTGACAGAATTTCCATTCAGTTCATTCAGAGATAGTAAGGATTTTCTTAATTTCTCTCTGGCCTCTGGATACTGTTTTGGTTTCCTAGCTCAAACCGGTTTTTTTCCGAGTCTGAGAGATTTAAATATTGATACTATCCCATTCGACTTCTCTAAAAGAGAGGAGGGGAAAAAAAAACTCAGCAGAAAGCTGTATTTCTAGCCATTTTATATTTTCTTCTTTCTCCCTTGCAGAGTGTCTCGCTCCAATATTAAGAGCAAAGAAACAAATCACTTATCAAGCTACATTTCAGGAAGACAGTTTGAAGACTGTTACTTCAAATTCCTCTTCAGAGAGAAGTGGAGTAGTCAATAAAAATATTAATCCATACAAAAATTTACATAGAGGACATAAGGCTCCAAAGCTCTTAAGTCTCGTTCTTACAACAATGAAAATCCAGACAACTTCATATCTGCATGGTTTTTAAAAATAAATTTATTAGTGAACTGAGTTCATGGGGCAACTGGATTATGGCATATTTAAGGAAGATGAAGCCTGCAAGGAGAGATGAGATGCTTTCACTAAAAAGAGTTGATGACATTGAAGAATGAGTCAGCTAAAATAGCAATATTTTGGTGGTGTCCAAGTGCTAGTTGATATTTGAATAAATGCTCCTCAGAAGCACGTTTGCAGAAGTCTTGGTTCTTAGCCCTATTGAGAGATATGGACGTGCTAAGACATGAGGTCTAGTGGGTGGTCTACTTGCCTTTGGGGGTATGGATTTGAAAGCAATATTATGACTCAGCCCATTGCTCTTCCTTTCTGTATCTACTGAACATGAGGCAAGGGCTGCTTCGGCCTTATATTTCTGTCATCATGTGTACCCTTGTCACAGTCCCCAAAGTAACGGGGCAACTAAGATCTCAAACTGTGCCTCTCCCAGGGTTGAGCCCCCTAATTGGTTGTCAGCTCTGAAACCATATATATATATCAAAAGTGGATTCATAAAACTGTGTTTAATGATTGTGTAAACATATATACACATGTTTTTCTTAAAAATATATATTTATATAACGATAATCATCAGAGAAGAAGAGAGTATTAATTTGAGAGTGAGTGGGGAAATGGAAAGAGTTAGGAGGACTATGGAAAGCAGCTGGAGAGATGAAAGGAAAGAATGATGTAACCATGTTTAATTAAATGTAATAATTAATAAATAAATATGAAAAATTAAACAATAATTAAAAAATAACTTCAAATAATTTTTTCTTCTATTCAAGTGGATTATCTCAGGTATTTAGTTATACCAATAGAAAGATGACTAATACACACAATATAGGTTTACAAGGCAGTGTAGAACTGTGACGATCATAGACATGAGGAAAATTCTCACCGATTCCTCTGACTCAGGGAGTGTTCACGGAGAAGTCTGGTGGTGATCTGGGGAAATCATCCCTGGAGCCTCAGCTGGGAGAAAGGGAGAGTAGACCCTGCAACAAGGCTTCAGGCTTCGCTCAGACTCTTGGGCTATAAAATGAAAGAGGAAAAGTGCTAGGAGGTCGGCCATGAACACTGACAACCAACTGACCCTGGGATGAATAAAAAACTCTCCACTTGGGTGGCGAAGAGGAACATTTGACAGTGAAGAAAAGGACCCTTATCTTAACAGACAAGAGTTACGTTTGACACCAGAAGCTTGAAGTAGAAACAGTAACTGACCTGTAGCTCATCTCTCAGGGAATAATGCAAAAGTGATGGCAAAATTTGTTAAGGAAAAAAAAAAGCTGAAGAACACTATCTAGCCACTCAACCCTTTTGATGTTAATTAATTATTTTGTGTCACATGTGTGGGATATGCATTGTTTTCAACTGTACCTGAACTGCTCTGTTAAGGCGAACCATAGTCTGGGCCATAACTTGAACTTATGGCACTTAAAAAGAGAAGAAACTCTGACAGAGTATTTCTCCAGGCATGACAGAATCACACCAGAAGTCATGACCAAAAAGAGAGTTTGGAAAATGCACAAGAATTTGAAAATTAAGCATTGCACTTCCAAATAACCTGAAGCTCAAACATAAATGCTCAAGGGAAATAAAAATATTTATAATCCAGGAAACAAAAAGAAGCACATCAACTTTTGTGAGTACCGTTAAGACAGCACATGCAGAGAAACAGCTAGCACTGATTCGTAGAGTAAGAAAAAGCAAAAATAAATTAAATTGATAATATCATACTTAAGAAGCCAGAAATAGAAGTGCATAGCAAACCCAACGTAAGAAGGTGGCAAGAAATACCACACAAGATGTTAATGAAGAAAAATGGTAGACACTGCTTCCTACGTGTTAGTGTCTGCTGTGTGCCATCCATCATCGGAGAATGCCAGAAAGGATTCCAGGCTACTTATGTCCTCAGAATGAGATCATGAGAATTCTGGCAATAACAGAAAACACCACTTAAGAATTTGGAGCATGTATTAGATGCAAGCTAAAATATTTTCCACTGAGCACCATTTATTCTATTCAATTTCCCTTATTATAGTAAACATGAAAATAGTGCGAGGTGCTTTACACAGCTCCTTCTTCCCATAAGATCGGATCTTCCCCAGGGTCAAGATAAGAGAGGAGTGTATGGAGATCAGTGGGGTTGGCATGGTTGCCGTGGTCACACCAGTGGAGAAGGGGGCTAGCATGACAGGACCTTCTCAGCAGTCACAAACAAAACATCCTGGGTCTGCCTCAACAGACAGATAACACCACAGTTAAACTGCCTGTGTCATGAAGGGCCTCATTCCATCATTTTGTCTGTTGGGTGACCAAGGTACAGGGTGCCCATATCAGGGACAGTGCTTACTTGGCCCTAAAGCTTGAGAAATCATGAACATGGGAAGAAGGAACTGTGTAAAACAGTTGGTTTTTATTTTCATGATTAATATAATAAGGGAAATTGAATAGAATAAACAGTGCTCAACTGAAAATACTTTAGCTTATATCAAATACATGCTCCAGACTCGTAAGGGGCATTTTCTGTTGTTGCTAGAGTCTGTGCCTAGGAATTGTGTGAATGCTGGCTGCTTAGTGACCACTAGAAACCTATTTAATTTTCTTTCTTTTTATATTAATTTTATAAGAAAATAACAGGGTAAAAATAACTATGTAACAAGGATTAGACCTGCTCAAGAAATCGGCTACTGAGGATGCAAGGACTCAGAAGCAATGTTAAGGTAACAGCTCCTCACATTTCAGCACAGTGGCGAATGAATTCTTGGATAATGACATGGGTTAGAGAGAGCTCAGATCTACCCTTTACTGTTGGAGCATAGGCTGGGCTTCAAGAGGACAACTAAAGTGCCTTCTTGGGACCTTGAGTCACCTATTCCATCACTACCAAACCAGCAAGTTTTGGGAGGCTGTTTTAGTTTTAGATTTTAGAGAAGCTCCATCCTTGTCCCTTGTGAAGAGGTAATCACTACCCTTTGGTGAGTTCCTAAGCAGCCAGACCAAGTGAATTTTCACTTGAGGTCCCTTAGGGCACAAACCAGATCCAGACTCACTAACCTGTACAGACAAAACAGAGGCCTCAAGAAGGAAATCTAATCAAAGCATGGTGAGTGTGTTTCCCAGAGTCAGGCTCCTGCCTCGATCTTAAGCTTCATGCGTTGAATGCTACTTCCTTGCCTTTTCACATAACTTCCAGTGCGAATGGCCAAAGCCTTGTGTTCTCAAACAGGTCCTCCCACGTGTCTGTTCCGTAGCCCCTGCCCCCCAAGAGTTACTGCACCAGCCGGGAAGTTCTCACATCCCTAACCTCTACTGAACCCATCCATTTAGAGCATCTACAACAGACACAGAACAACTGGGAGTCAGTTGCACAATAGTGGCCAAGAGGCACATCTCTTGGTCCTCACAGAGCTTTGGCAAGGAGAATCAGATGCTGAGAACACAATTACAGATGGATAAATACGTGTAATCCATTTAGGGATTTAAAAAGTAACAAATGCCTCCTCTCCTAAAAATGTGGCTCAGCAGAGTATGCGCACATCATAAATATTCGGCTAATGTCTACCAGTATATGGAATATTGGGATGGGCAGTAAATGTTCAGGAGGACCTTAGTCATTTGCTAATCATGTCCAAACATCTTACTCAGATCATTTTGGGAAGCCTTGGTGTGGACCTTCTTAATCCAGTGTTCCCCAGCCTTCACGTGCTGATACCCAATAAAGCTCCCTGGCACAGTTCTATGGAATGCCCACCACAGGCAGTTTCTGTGTACAGCATGACAGCCCCCTCAATCACCTTGGGATACTGATTGGAAAACACCCTCTGAGAATCTCTAAGTAGGATTTCCATGGTTGCCCTGTTAAGATATCTACTCAGGGAAAGGAAAAGGGCCTCCTTCCGGTCAAGATCTGAAGAGACAGACATGAGTGCTATAGTCTGAGGGCCTGATGGGTCAGGGCAATGGACTGCTTACACATGTGATACAGACTGGCCACAAGAATACTTCCTAGTAGGTACAGAAAGTACTTGTTGGACTGTGTAAAATAATCATGGAATCTGGCAAGAAAAGCTAATTCCAGGAATTATCTACATTGAACATGTGAACAGGCGCATTCCTCCCATTGAGGGTTGCCAAGGACATCTGATTCCAAACAGGTACCTGAAATTGGAATTTAGCCATTCATCCTGTGTTTTGTTTATTGCTGCTAGCTTGTTCTGGTTGCTGTAAATTCTGTCCATGAGGTGTTGACTTTGAATATGAAGGCTGTGGTATGGATGCTGTCTTGGCTAAGTTAGTGGGAGCCCAATCCAGACACAATGCAGTACAAATCTTGCTGGGAGGCACCCCAACTACTTGCTCCCTGGATAGGGGTTCCCACAGGTAAGCAGGTGAGTCCTACCCTTCTCATTTCAAAACTAGAAAAGGGAATGGGTTTCATTAGCAGTGTTTAGTGGGATAGAAGAGACCAAATCACTGATTTTTAACTAGGAGCACCGAAGTACTGCTTGGGGCTGCTTTGATTTCACTCATAAGAGCAATAAGGAAAGAAGCAATGTTACCGGCTTTTTTTTTTTTTTTTTTTTTTTGAAGAGGACAGGACACAAACCTATAGAACACATGGAGACTCTACATTGGAGAGCCATCCCATCCAGATCGTCGATGGCAATGAGGGTTAGAAGCAGAGAGCAGAGGAAGCTTAACCAAAGCCTAGGAGACCAACACCCTAAGCAAATCTGTGAGGAGAGGAACACTGTCACCCTCTAATTCTAACTCCTTTACTTTTCTCCACAAAGACTCCAGTGTTGCAATGCTACCTTGAGTTGAAAGAAAACAGTATCTGCCTACTGCACTCCAACTTATGTTTCAGTATTAATGACATATTACACTAACTTCCCAAACACGTTTCTCTTGTTCAGGAGATGCTCTTCCAGATGGCACACCTCCCCCCCCCTTCTGAGCCACCCTCCCTTCTTTGCCTGGAAACAGAATCCCCATATTGTGCAGGAAAGCACTGCGCCCAGTTACACATACTGACCCTTTTAAACATTTTCTCAGATAGAAGTGAATATGAGACAAAACAGGAGGTTTTGAGAAAGGAAATTCCTGACTAATAAAAACAGACAAACTTGGCTGGCACTGGGCTGTGTTGCTTTTGTTCCTTATTCTCTTATTACCCAGAATACAGCTGTGATGGGTGAGAGCAGAAGTTTCCAAAGCCACACACAAAAGGGGCTTGGGTAAGAAGCTCGAAGAAGGGTGGGTGGAGTGGGTGCACCATTCTGTACTGGTTATGACTGGGCTTCTTGCCATGAGTAAGTAAATAAATAACTTTTGAATTTAGCATTTCACTATTAAAAAGTTGGATTTCTGTTCCACACAAACTAACTCATTCCAAAGTGATAAAAGGTTTGGGGAAAAAACAAGCTTGACTCAAGAATTGCATTTATTTTCAAAGTTCTGGGAGCATTAGGGCTCTTAAGGAGTGATAAGGTGTTTAGAAATGAGGGCTTTGCCATTTCCTCTTAGCTCACATGATGTAGGCTCTGCTGGACACATAAATGTCCTAGTTCGGAACCAAGAAGCTCATTAGAAAAACACTCCACTGGCTAGTAACGGTGTGAGTTATTGCCACAAAGACTGAATATATTCTAAGGAGGTGACTAATTATGAGAAAGGCTTAGGAGTCCTCCAAAGAGCTACCCTCAAGAATAATGGGCCAGCTTTTTAAAGGACATTCTCTCTTCCCAAGAAAGACCAGGAAAAGTGTTTTTAATATAACTGACCTCTGATAGAGCAGGCCTGTGCTACTCCATAAAGAGAGGATCTTGGGACTGATTCTTTTATTTTAATAGAGACTCAAAGAGAATTATGAAAACAAAAAGCCACACTCAACATCAGTGGCCAGTTTGCAAAGAGAAGATGAGTTTTGGTCATCCCTATCTTTTGTGGAGCTCATCGGGGGCCCAGTTCCCTATGAACAGAGTCTGCAGAGCAGAACCACTTCACAGATATACTGTGTCCATAACCACCTTTTACCCTCAACTTATCCCCCCCCGCCCCCACTTTAAACCATCTCTCCTTCCAAGACCTTGGAATGATGACAGAAATGAAGACAATGGGGACACCGAAGACAAGTGTGATGGCACCAGCCCCTCTCTTCTGGTTCTACACCTTCCCATGAACACTGACCCTAGAGCTTCCCCTTACTAGGAGTTGGCCTTGGACGTCTTTTCCTGTTTGTTTTTGTTTTCAATCTCTTTGGTCTTTAAGCTTCTTCTTCTTCTGCACCAACTATGTCAGTCACAGAACCTACCTCAACAGGTCCTCGTGAGGATGAACTGGGAAAATGCCCATGAAGGGTCTGGCCCTGGGACAGATGCCTGAGTGTCTCCTGTCTCAGGCAGATCCAACGCTGTGATGGTACCCAAGGACCTCATTGCACAATCTGTGGAGAATACAGCACAGCTCATTCCAGCTTTCCGAAGCTAGAAAGTCAATCTAAGCAGTGGTGCAAGCAAGTACTTCCTGGATGTGGGAGAAGAAGCTACTCTAATATTGGGTCTGAGGTGCCGAGTCCTCACTTCTCAGGCCCTAGTGACTCACCTAGCTCTTATCCCTGAGTGGGGCCCTGAGGGCTTAGCCTGACATGAGAAGCTCATTGCTGCTCCATGCTGCTCCATGCACGGAGGAGGAGGAATGGGCAGTTGAGGGAAGGAGAGAGAAGACCTGTGCACCCAAATTTTAAGGTCTCCTTGAGATTGGGCAGTCTGCACAGGTGGTCAGGAGATCTGTTTTCACCTGCCAAGTGGAACACATAGCTTTAAATTGGAGGACGTGGTACATGTAAACCATTAACACCCCTGACATGGTGACAGAGAGACAATACGCCCTTGTTCAGGAGCCTTACCTGAATTAGGCCTTTGTGTAATAGAACCTGTTCAAACTGCCTCTGGGCTAGAAGCCACTGTAAGCAGGCGGTGTTTCACCTCAAGGTTTATCTAAAAAGCCTCACCTGAGAAACACAATAGTCCTTCTCACCTGACGTGATTTCTCTTAAAGGGGTGTGTGTCTTGCAGGGAAAGGGAAAAGGAAATCAGCCAAACTACTGTTCCCCTCTGTGTAGAATTCTCCATAGGTCAGTTGAAGCAGGTTTATGTTAAGTGGACATAGCCCCACGTGGACAGGGATGTAGGCAAATGCTGCCTGTCATGGGGAAGTGCTCCTCACAGTAGGTGGAGATGAAGTGGGACATTTGTCATTCTGGGCAAACACAAGCTTCAGCAGAAAACAAGTTTAGAGACATGTGTCCTCAGGAAGAAGAGGTTGCCCTTACGATGCAGGCATACCTGCTTGCCTCTGAGTCTTTCTTCAAGAATCCCTCAGCAATCTGTATGCGTTACCTCATTTCTAGGCAAGCTCGTGTCCCCTGGAAAGGTTAAAGAATGATGAAAAAGAGAATGATGAGAAAGAGCCCGCAAAGGATCCAGCCTACAGACTGGTCAGAGGGACCTGCTGTTACCTCTCAAATCTAGGCAGAATCCTGATGGGGTGAGGTATGTTCAGACACAGCACCTCCCTTAAATATCTCTCATGGAGATATTTAATGCCCTGCAACTTCAGGCACAGCGAAAGGCTCCCTTGGGCAGCCTGTGCACTCTCATCTACATGTCAAACTAACTGCACCCTTCCTTCCTTCCTTCCTTCCTTCCTTCCTTCCTTCCTTCCTTCCTTCCTTCCTTCCTTCCTTCCTTTCTTCCTTCCTTCCTTCCTTCCTTGCTTCCTCCTTCCTTCCTTCCTTCTTTCTCTCTTATAGCTACAATTTCATAACACCTTGTAGGCCACTGAAGAATATTTTGACAAGCAATTCCAAAGAGAAACTACAAATGCAACAAATATATCACTCTAGTCTCAATGTCTGTTTTTGCATGGCCTAATGGTGAGATATTTAAGTATAATGTATTTTTACTATAAGGAGCTACATAGCTGTTTCAGAGAGTAAGGTTATTCCCTGTTGATACAGAACAACTCCATAGTGGTTGGATGGAGGCCTCCAAAAAGTCAGGCCCCTGGCCCAACACAGGACCTGGGAATGTGACCTTAAGGACCCTGAGACGAGATAGGCTTAAATTAGAAGGTATCTTTCACATAAGCCATAACAGAAACCTTAGCATGCTCGTTGGAGTGGATGCAAAACCCAACAATAGATGTCATTGTGAGAGGCACAGAAAAGCTGCCATGGACTCATTAAGGCCAGACAAAAGCAGACGTTGAGACTGAACTGACATATTAAAAGCCAGGGCATGCGTGGGGCCACTGGAAGCTGGAAGAGGCCTGGGTATACACTTCCCTCAAGGTCCAGGAAGAAGGCCAGCCTTTGACACCCTGATTTTGTATCCTCCAAGCCTGTAAATGAATATCTAACTGTGATTGGAAACATCTCATTAGGGTTATCTGTTACAGCATCCATAAGAAGTTAACACAATCTCCAAAATAGATTGAATATTAGGAAAACAAGGAAAGTAAAATAAACCAGTTAATGCTGTCATGGACACTAAACAAAAAGTGTGTGTGTGTGTGTGTGTGTGTGTGTGTGTGTGTGTGTGTGTTTCTATGTGCATAGACTGACAAAAGACACTGGTATCAGTGTTGTCTCCAGAGAAAGGAGTATTTGTGTCCTGGTATGAGTTCAGTCTCTGGAGTGGGGCAGTATCATGGGCAGAGAAAAGTACATACCTCCTGCTGGCAAAGGCATCTTCATTCTGATCCCTAGAACTCATGGTTGTTGTAGGACACATGGATTCCAGGTAGAGGTAAGATCAGCTGAGCAGCTGATCTTAAGCCAGGGAGATTTTCTTGAATTGTGGCTGGCCCAATCACAAGGGTCTCTAAAATTAGAAGGGAAATACTATAGAACATGATCAGGCAACTGAAGGAAGTGGAATCCTGAAGAATGCTACAACACAGATATAAACCAGCATGCTAAGTGAAAGAAGCAAATCATGAAGAATCACACCTCACATACATCATATTCATAGTAGGTCAGTGCATAGAAATAGAAGATCCGTAGTTGTCCAAGACTGGAATGATAAGGAAATGAGGAGGGACATAAATGACTAGGAATACAGGACTTCTCTAGAGGTAATAAAAAATGGCCTAAAATGGATTGTGATGGTAAATCAAGAATTCTGTGAATCAAACTTCATAACTGATATTTTTCTAAGTTATAATTTTTTTAACTTCTTTGTCTTGTGAAAGTGAGATGCATTTTGTAGGAGCTGAGCTTTAACATTTACTTTTGATCTTTTCTCAAGCTAGCAATAAATACACAGTCTGATGTTCTCTCAAGATACAAATGATATCAGTGAGTCAAAGCCATCAGTCAGGCCTGCAAACAGGAGGGGAAAGTTACAGACACCATCATGTGCTCAGCTCAGTAGTGATGTTGATCAGACTAGTAATTTTTAAAGTTTTAATTGAAAAAAATGTTAAAGACTTACTTATTCTTATTTTAGGAATGGGTATTTTTTTCTGCATGTACATATGTGAACCAATGAATATGGTGTTCATGGAAGCCAGAGAAGGACATTGGGTCCCAGGGAACTGGCATTACAGGTGATTGGGAGATACCATGTGGGTGCTGGGATTCTAACACAGGTCCTCTGGAACCAGTGTTCTTCACCACTGAGCCATCTCTCCATTCCCATGATAGATGTACTTTTAATGCCTTTCTGAGTTGGGATAGTTTCAATTTGTATGGATTATTGGGCCCCACTGTAAGTCAAAGAAACATCTAGAAAGTATTAAAAACATTTATTTTTATATTGAAATGTGTAGACTGTGCTTTATTGGAATTACATATCAGTAAAGCTGTTTGTTTCTTAAGTAGAAAAGTTAGAAGACTTAGAGTAATTTGACCTGTCACGCATAGCCTTATAGTTGGAAGAGAGCCACAAATCAAGACAAGCAGCTACATTTCAATTGCAATAATGAAAATTAATTCCTTCCTAGACCCTCTGGAAGAAACAGTCTATGCAACAAGTTTTAGAGTTTTACCTCTAGAACCAAGAGAATAAATTTGTATTTCTTTAATCCACTAAGTTGTAGTCATTTGTTGGCTGGTCCAACAAATGATCATATGCATTTCTGAATTGTGTGCTGTATATGTGTATTGCCTATTCAAAATTTAACTAAAACAAAGCAAGAAGCCTATTCAGGATCGTGAGTCAATGTCATCTGGAAAAAAACTATTAAATGCCCATAACACTATTGTTCAAGCAAAACACAAAGTAGGCATAAATGAGTCATTTGCACTTTACAGTGTCCAATGCTCATATGTTTAAAATGGAAACAAACATGAAAAGTAATTTTAGTTTTCAAACTTCAACTCCATATATCCAAAATGATAAAACATGATCAATATGGATGTTATAAAGATATTTTACATTTTTTCCTCATCATGTGTCTGAAGTATGACATACCCTTGACAGGCATAGAATATCTCCATTCATACATTTCAGATTCTCAGTAGCCACATATACCTTATGGCCAGAGTACTGAAAAACAATTTTTAGAACAGCCAAAGGCTGGAGGGAGATGGGAAGAATGTACCTTAAAATAATGTGATTTTCTGGAGACATGACTCAGTTGCAGAACACTTGCCTGATAAGCACAGGGCTCTGGGTTCCATCCAGCAGTTGTTGGTACTGATTGCCCTCTTGCCTGGATGGAGGAAAATCAAAGAGATCACTGAAGCATTTGATGTATCTTTGAGACATTTTCAAAGACAAATGAATTATCAAGGATCTGACACAATGGAAAGCTTAATTCATTGATGCACTCAAAATTCAAACAGAGCTCTGAATACATCGAATCCATGTGGAATTATCAAAGAATACTTACTTATAAAAATCTGAAGAGACTGCTGGGAGGTAGAGGAAGCTAGAGAGGATGACATAGGATATCTGGAGTATGTCCTTTGCAGCTAGATCCTGCCCAGATGCCTTCCTGTCACTGCTCTTTCTGTTTTCAGGCTGTGATGGAGTGAGTTGCTCTGCCAAGACTTTCCTAACATGAGTCACTGACTCCTTTGAAATACTAAGCAAAATCCTTCCCTCTTAAGATGTTTCTTCAAGACATCATGTCTGTCAACAGAACAAAATGACAGACTACAAACTGGAAAGGGTTCTTCACCAACCTTACATCTGACAGAGGGCTAATATCCTGAATATATAAAGAACTCAAGAAATTAAACTTCAATGAACTAAATAATCCAATTAAAAACTGGGGTACAGAACTAAGCAAAGAATTATCAACAGAGGAATATTGAATGGCAGAGAAACATTTAAAGAAATGTTCAACATCCTTACTCATCAAGGAAATACAAATCAAAACAACTCCGAGATTCCATCTTACACCCATCAGAATGGCTAAGATCAAAAACTCAAGTGACAGCACATGCTGGCCAGGATATGGAGAAAGAGGAACACTCTTCCATTGCTGGTGGGAGTGCAAATTTGTACAACCACTTTGGAAATCAATCTGGTGCTTTCTCAGACCATTGAGAAAAACCTCAAGACCCAGGTATACTACTCCTGGGCATACACCCGAAAGATGCTCCACCATACAACAAGGATATTTGCTCAACTATGTTTATAGCAGTTTTATTGGTAATAGCAAGAATCTAGAAACATGTTCCTCAACTGAAGAACGGATACAGAAATTGTGGTACAATTTACACAATGGAATACTACTCAGCTATTAAAAACAAGGAAATCATGAATTTTGCAGGCAAATTGATGGAACTAAAAAGATCACCCTGGGTGAGGTAACCCAGAAACAGAAAGGCATACATGGAATATACTCACTTATAAGCGGGATATTAGCCATATAATACAGGATGACCATACTACAATCCACAGACCTAAAGAAGCTAAATAGCAAGTAAAAATCTAGGGAGGATGCTTAATTCTCATCCAGAAGGGCAGATAGAATAGACACCAGAAGCAGCTGAAGAAAGGAAATAGGATGGGAGCCTGCCATAAATATTCTCTGAGAGACTCCACCCAGCAGGGGATTGAAGCAGATGCTAAGACTCACAGCCAAATTTTGGGCAGAGCACAGGGAGTTGTAGGAAAGAGTGAGGAAATATAAGGACCCAGAACAGACAGGAGCTCCATAAGAAGACCAACAGAGCCAATAAATCTGGACTCATGGGGACTTTCAGAGACTGATGCACCAACCAAGGACCATGCATGAAGGGGCTCTACTCAGATGTGGCCAAGAGGCATCTCAGTTTCCATGTGGGTTCCCTAGTAGGGGAGCAGGTGCTATTTCTGACATGGACTCAATTGCTGGCTATTTGATCACTTCCCTCTGGTGGAGCAGCCTTGCCAGGCCACAGAGGAAGAGGATGCCAGCAGTCCTGATGGGACCTGATAGGCTGGGGTCAGATGGTAGGGAAGGAGAGTTTCCCCTTTCAGAAGACTAGAGGAGGGGAATAAGAGGAAAGAGGTAGGGTGGGACCAGGAGGATACAAGGGAGGGGGCTACAATCGTGTCGTAAAGTAAATAAATTATAAAAAGTAAATTTAAATTAAAAAGACATTATGTCATAATTATATAAAGCCAACTACCACCATCTCTACTACTGTAGAGGGAGAGGGAGAGAGAGAGCAAGAGGACTGTTGAATATTTGCAGAAAGGTGTTTCCTAGGAAAGTTTAAAGTAAGTATGCCATTCATTCAGAAATATATCTTGAAGATTCATGCTATAAAGATGTCTATCCTGGTCTCCATATTTGCTGCTATGAACAACACTGACCAAAAATAATTTGGGCAAGAAGGGTTTTATTTTATCTTACAGATTCTAGTTCATCATTGAGGGTTGAGGGATGCCAACACAGGAACTGAAGGCGGGAACCTGGAAGCAGGAACTAAAGCAGAGGCCATGAAGTTGCCTCCTGGTTTCCTCCTATGTTCACATTTAGCCACTTTTCTATCCAGGCCCTCCTGCCTAGAGGGAGTACTGCCAACAGTGGGCTGGGCCTTCCTACATCAAATAAAAATAATTTTTAAAAAGCCCCGCAGACTTGCCCACAGTCCAATCCCTTAGTTGAGGTTCCCTCTTTCCAGGTATATCTAGTTGACAACTGAAGATCTCTATGACAGTATTTGTCACACATTGACATGTTTAAACAATGACAGTATTAAAATATTGCTAAAAATTTTATAAAAGCTAAAAACTGACCTAAACAATCTCAAATAATATACAAACATAGCATTCATTTTATGATTTTTACCTATCATCTATCCATCCATCCATCATCCATCCATCCATCCATCCATCCATCCATCCATCCATCCATCCATCCATCATATCTATCTATCTATCTATCTATCTATCTATCTATCTATCTATCTATCTATCTATCTATCTAGTTAGATAGCTGTCTGTCTGTCTGTCTGTTTGTATGTCTAACATCTGCTTATTTATAATTGGAGACAAGATCTCATAGAATCCACCCTGGCCTCCAACTTGCCATGTGGCCAAGGATGACCTTGAATTCTTGACCTGCTCCATCTCTATCTGGGCCAGCTCACCATCCTTGAGTCACCTAGTGGTGACTCTTCACTCCTGGCAGGTTGCCATACTGATACCAACCTTAGATTAGATACCCAATCAGCATATCACATTACATTCCAGAACATCTGGACAAGCAGTCTTCTTGCCCCAGCCTTTTGAGTAGCTGGGACTACAGGCCTGAGCCACTGTGCCTGGCTGAACTTTAACTCTTAAGCCTTCTGCCTCCCAAGAGCTGAGATTTTATGTAGAATTTAGAAGACAGAATTGGAGCCTCCTGTACAGGCACTAGATCTTTGACATTGCAAACTCTGACCATTTGCAGTAAACTGCTCAGTGAGAAAAGCCAGGTGAGGAGTGCTTTTTCTGAAAATTATTGTTAAGAATATCATTGAATATATGCACATATAAGGAGTTACGTGTACCAAGCAGATAATAATAGTTATGCTGTGAAGTAGTGTTAACATGTTGTAAAAGCATTGTTGACTTTCCCTTTATATACATTTTGCTATGTGTTATAAAAAAAAAAAGGGGGTTAGAGATTTAGCTCAGTGGTAGAGAGCCTACCTAGCAAGCACAAGGCCTTGGGTATGGGTGGATAGGGACGGGGAGGAGAAAAAGAAAATCAGCGTGCATGTGTTAGATATATCATGTGGTTTTGCCTACCTGTATTGTGGATATACACCCACTTATGGGCATATGTGTCAAGAATAAGTTGCCAGTCAATACTGTTGGAGCCAACAGTTACAGCATTGCTAAAGCGTCAGCCACCCATAGAGAGCCTCTTGCTCAATGAGCGCATTATATGGGATTCCCTTTCTTTGTACCAGGCAGTTTCTTGTACAGGGATCATGTCACTGTATGTTCTATAAAGCAAGGCTAACGCACTCTGCCTTCCGAGCAACACTCGGCCTTCAAACTACAATAGGAACTCGTGACTGTTTTTGCCATTCAGAGAAACATTCTTCACTTTCTCAATTTCACACTCTCCTAACTCGGCCCAATTCCCAGGTAATAAAGAATTGTTAGAAAGCTTGAATGCTAGCCAGCCAGATGGCTCAGCAGTAAAAGTGTTCGCCATGCAAGTCTGATGATCTGACTTCGATCCACAGAACCCATACTGAAATGAAAAAACGGACCCACAAAATTTGTCCTCTGACCTCTAAATGCATGTTTGGGCACTCATACGCTCTCTTCCACCCCTCCCCCTCCCCTCCAGAGAGAGAAACAAAATAAAATATTTAAATTGAAAGTTTAAATTTACAGGAAAAAGTATGGGGAAAGAGTTGATATGAATTGAATGCTGAATAGAGAGCCATGGCTGAGGTTTCATAGGACCTACAGGGGAACCTACCATTAGTATTTTGTAAAATGGTGGTGGTCTTGCCAGTTGCCTTCTAAAGATTTAATTATACCCTTAGGTGTGTACCGATTTCAACCTTTGTCGGAGGTTACCTGCGCAGTAGGGAGTGGTCAATCCAGAGACTTGTAACTAGCTAAACTGTTGAGAATAAACCCTAAGAGGGGCATCTCTAGGAATCTCTTTCCACCAAGGTTGGAGAAACATCATAAAAGGGGCTGGTGAGGGTGTAAAAGCTGGGGGCAGCAGAGGTGCTGCAAAATGCCATCTCGTAGACGTGGCACAACTTAGGCGTTCCTTAACTCACAGCAGCTGTGGCTCTGCACAAGATCAAGTGAGGCAAAAGTCCAGCGTGAATGGCGGAGGGGCTCCAAAGGTCTCACCTATAGCTCACAAACTATTAGCAGTTGATAGCTGATGGGAGAGAGTTGTCTTTCTTTGGTGCTATGGTCACAGGAAGGCTGTCTATGTTCCAGTGGCTACTGTATGGTGATATATGAGGATTCCATACCCACAAACACATGGGAAGCCCTGATTGGACTTAGTGAGCTCTAAATTATTGGGAGGGTGACTGTGGTGGTTGGAAAGAAAATGGCCCCCAGAGGCTCACAGGAAGTAGCACTATTAAGAGGTATGGCCTTGCTGGAGTAGGTGTGGTTTTGTTGGAGAAAGTGTGTCACTAGGGGTAGGTTTTGGGATTCAAATGAGTAAGCCAGGCCAGTGGCTCTCGGTTCCTTCTTGCTGCCTGTGGATACAGATGTAGAATCCTCAGCCACTTCTCCAGTAACATGTCTGCCTGTGTGCCACTGTGCTTTCTGTAATGATGAGAATGGATGAAATCTCTGAACTATGAACTGGCCCCAGTTATCCCTTTACAATGTGGTCATGGTATCTCTGCACAGCAATAGAAACCCTAACGAAGACACTGACATGTTGGGGCGGGGTCCAGGGAAAGCTGGAGGGAGGGAATGAGTGAGATGCATATAATCAAAATACATTATATTCGTGTATGCGATTCTCAAAAAAATTTAAAATTTAATGAACTAAACAAACAAAAATATTCCATGCTTTGATTAAAACAAAAAATCTTGGAATTTTTGAAATTGAGAAGATTTCAGACGTGGCATCTTTCTATCCTTAGCTTTGGGTCAATGTTATCAGGTAGGTGATGTGTGAAGTGCTCAAGCTTTTCACTGACAGATCACTTTGGGTCTGTTTCCATTGTGTTAGCAAAACGGATCCTGGAAGCAACTTAAGGCAGCTCTGAAGGCCCAGGACATGAGGCTTCTCTAATTCAAGCAATTCAAACAATGGCATGGCAGTTATGGCAGGTGCGGCATCAGCCACTGCCCCGAGAGGCTGTCGCTCAAAACGGCCCGACTCGGGAGCTGTGCAAATGTGTTCCTTGGACTGGCCTGTGTGACCGTGTTCTCCAGAATATTCCCACCAGGCGATCGTGACCTGGAAGAGAGTTTGACCTGAACCCCAAAGGTTTTCATAATATTTATGTTTTACACCCCTTTCCCCGTACAGCAGTTAACATTCAAAAGGTTCATGTGACAGTCTTCTACATCCTTCCTGTGCCTGCTCTCTCTCTCTCTCTGTGTGTGTGTGTGTGTGTGTGTGTATTAGACATCATATTGCAGAAACCCTCTGAAATAAGCACTCAAAGGTAACTGTCATCTCTGATTCCTGTTTTCCTCCATCCTCACAGATCAAAATGGCAAAGTAGACTGAAGATAAAGCAAATCCATTCATTTGGACAAATATGTTCTAGGGAACCTGTACACTTCAGGGACCAGAGATACAAAGACGGCAAAATCAGTTGAAAAATTTAAAATGTAGAGTTTGTGTTATTTAAGCCTTGTGGAATATTTTAAGTTATCCAACTATCAAACACAGTAAAGAATAAATAAAAAAAATCAAGCCAAGTTTCAGAATATTTCAGAAATTGTTTTGGTAGTCTTTTAATAATAATATCTTTGAAATATATATTGAAATATGAAGCAAATAAGAATACATTAATTTGTAACATATATGTAAAATATACATGTATATGTAGAAGATAAAATAATCTTTTTAATTTAGAATCATTTTTGCCTTATATCACATGAATTTTTTTGTCAGGTTTTGTCTTGTTTGATTAGCTTTTCACATCACTGATACTGTCTTCACTGGAGTCAATTTGAATTATAAAGGTTTTGGAGGTGTCCCTTGTTCAGTTCTATCTCAACAGTAGAGGTTTCTGTGTCATTACAGGAACATGACCCTTTCCCTCCCTACAGTTTACTTTAACTGCTTGTTCCCCTTCCCTAACCTTTAAAAAAAAATAAAAAAAAAATAAAGTTATTACAATTTATTCACTTTGTATCCAGTTATATCCCCCTCCTTTTTCTCCTCTCAGTTCCACTCTCCCTCCCTCTTCTCCTATGCCTCTCCCCTAGTCGACTGATAAGGGGGGTCCTCCTCTTCTTCTACCTGACCTTACCCTATCAGGTTTCATCAGGACTGGCTGCATTGTCTTCCTCTGTAGCCTGGTAAGGCTGCACCCCCCAGGTGGAGGTGATCAAAGAGCCAGCCATTGAGTTCATGTCAGAGACAGTTCCTGTTCCCCTTACTAGGAAAATTACTTGGAGGCTGAGCTGCCATGGGCTACATCTGACCAGGGGTTCTAGGTTATATCCATGCATGGTCCTTGGTTGGAGTATCAGTCTCAGAAAAGGCCCCTGGGCCAAGAGTTTTTTGTTCTGTTGATCTTCTTGTGGAACTCCTGTCCCCTCCAGGTCTTTCTATCCCCTCCTTCTTTCCTAAGATTCCCTGCACTCTGCCCAAAGTTTGGCTATGACTCTCAGCATCTACTTGGATACCCTGCTGGGGAGAGTCCTTTAGAGGCCCTCTGTGATAGACCTCTGTCCTGTTCCCTGTTTTCTCCCTCTTCCGATGTCTATCCTGTTTGTCTTTCTGAATGAGGATTAAGCATCTTCCCTAGGGCTCCTCCAAATTTTAAAAAAGCAAGGTTTCTCTATATGTCCCAGGCTAGCCTGAAAGTCACTCTGTAGACCAGGCTGTCTCAGAAATTTAGTCACTCCTCCTCCCTCAGCTGCTGAAGTGCTAGGATTACAGACAAGGGCCACCATGTCTGGCTACTCTTTGCCTTTTTAACATGGTCTTTCAAATGCATACTTGCAATGGCCAGGAGCATTTGTTACTACACAGTTTTACCCCAAAGATAATGGCTAAGGCTTTTAAAATTCTTTACTACTTTTTTCCCCACTGGTTTTTATCAGATGACCTCTTTAAGCATCCTTAAGCAAGCAACTCGTGAATCTGATTCAGGTTAGCATGTGTTACACAGATGGTAAGGCACTGCATCGCAACATGGAAGATCCACATGTAAGACTGCTCTTTCTTTCTCTGAGAAGTAATTTTAGGGACAACACTTCTCATATTCATTTGCATACTCTACAGAAGAGTTTGACTGAATGTGAATGGGCAGGATATGTAATGGACTCATACTGTTCTTGGACTCACACTGTTCTTCGTCATAGAAGACAGGCAGGTTATATTTGGAAACATGGTGGCACTAAAATCATTTACCTCACCTGCTCCTCTGAAGAGAGTGTGATGACGCATCTTCTCTGGAAATGGGAGGTGACTACAGTTGGACTCTCCTTTAGGTGAATCCCCTAACGTTCCATCTATTGAAATTTGATCCTCACTATGTGCTATTAAGAGAGTCAAAACTCAATCTAACTATGATGTTTAGAAGTGGGACTTTGGGAGATGATTATCATCAGATGGTATCCTGAAGGTGGAGTCCCTTGATTCAACCCGCTGGCTTTCTAGAAACACAGACACAGACAAGACATACATACGTGCCTCCATCTCTTGCTATATATCTTTCTATATCAGCTTGGGATTGTGCCAATGAAAGGTTCACCCTCAGATGCAACCCTTGGCCTTGGATAAGAACTGTAAGCCAAAATAGACCCCCTTTTTAATGCATACAGTCTTTGGTGGCTTTGTTATTAGCAACCTAAAATAAAGTCATAAAGAATTTTTAAGGGTGTTTAGCATTTTTTTAGTATTTTTATGATGATTAACGTTGTGGCAAAATACTATAACCAGAAGCAACCTGGGAAGGAAAGAGTTTATTTCATTTTATAGCTTGTCCATCATCCAGGGGAACGGGGCAGGAACTCAGGACAAGAACCTGAAGGAAGGAACTGATACAGAGGGCATGGAAGAGTGCTGCTTACTGGCTTGCTCACCATGGCTTGCTCAGTCTGCTTTCTTATATCATCCCAGAGCCACGTGGCCAATCGTGGCATCATATACAATGGGCTAGTCCCTCCCACATCAATCATTAATTGAGAAAGTGCCTTACAAGCTTGCCCACAGGCTAGTCTTGTAGGGGCATTTTCTCAATTGAGGTCTTCTATTCCCAAATAACTCTAGCCTGTGTCAAAATGGCATAAGAAAGAGCAACACAAGGAATTCAGTGACCATTTCTTTGAATCAGGCAGGACTGTGATTGCAGCAGAACTTGTAAGGCTCAACCATGAGGGGACTGTCTGCCCATCAGGCAAGCTCACAGAGGAGTCACATTCCATTGTTATCGGCCAGCCCCAGCTGAAGCTGTTTGATGGCCAACATCAGCCTCTACCACAGGACATGTGAGCATGAATGCAATTCTGTTCCTACTCTTTCTGCTTCCCTGTGTACAGAGTGAGCAAAGGTAATCTTTCATCACCAAGTCCTACCCACACTGCAGGTTTATGAGCTAAACAAATATGTTCTTAAGTTTTGAGATAATTTGTTATGCAATAATAATGAAAACAGCAAGGGAATTCTAAAACCTGCATATACAGAAATTAATTTCATAATTTTTTAAAGCAAGGCCTTTTATTTGCTGATGTTCTTTGGTTTGTGTGTAGGTTTATCTTGATCACTGATTTAACAGGGCTCAGGATCACCTAGGGAACACACTTTGGGCATGTCTATGTGGGTAGTTCCTGGAGAGTTCAACTGAGGGAAGAAGGCACACCCTGAACTTGAACAGCACTTTCTCATGAGCTAATGTTCCAGGCTGAATAAAAATGGAGGTAAGTAAATTACCAGTATTCATCTCTCTCTCTCCTTCCCTCCCTCCATCCTTCTCCTTCTCTCTCTTTCATTGGTCCCCTCTTTCTATCTCTGTTCCCAATTGTAGATGTGCTGTAGCCAGCAGGCATCCCTACCGCCATGCCTTCCCTGCCATAATGGATTACATCCTCAAACCATGAGCCAAAACAATACCCTTCCCCCTTTAAGTTGTCAGGCATCTTGTGATATTAGTGAAAAAAAAAAAAAGACTAACTCAGCTTATGATAGAGTTATATCATCATACATTGGAAAGTACAATGATTCAAAAAATGTATTCAAGCACACCTAATTGAGTGAATATTATAGGTTAGCAGCAGAGGTTATGTTGTCTTTTGTGATGGTGAAGTAAGACTCGCTGTGAGTTATGACTCTTACTGTCACCCAGGCATCAAGAGAGAGACTATCAGGCCACATATCACAGGCCAGGGAGAAGGTCAGCACTCATAATGCTGGCCTGGTTTCTGATGAATGTATGTCACCATGAAGTTGGAAATGAATCATTGTAAGTCCAAGATGATCTGTACTCATGTTTGTCACCACCCAACATGTTTTTAAAGATGAAGCAGTTGAGATCTGAGCAGAATTTTTGTCCTGTCTTATCTTTTCTTCATTTTTATTTCCTACGGATGTTACCTATTTAAAAAGCATCCTAGACAATCATCATAATCTATGCCATAGTTACTTTTCTGTCATTGTGATAAGACATTGGGACTAAAGGCAGCTTATAGAAGAAGAAGTTTGTTTGGGCTTATGGCTCCAGAGGGGTAAGAATGTACCATGCTGGGGAAGCATGGCAGCAAGTGGCAGGCAGGCCGAACACTCACATCTTTTACTGCAAGTAGGAAGCGAAGAGGTTGAGCTACAAGTAGTCAGGGCTTTTACTCTCAAAGCTCAGCCCTGTCCTGAGTGATGCCTTTCCTTCAGCAAGGCTGTACCACTTAAGCCTCCCCAAACAACAGGACAAACTGGGAACCAAGTATTTGCATGCCTGAGACTATAGGAACATTTCTCAGTCAGATCACCCCACCATAAAAACAGACGTGTAGGTTAGGGCATTCCTTCTGGAAGGCAATTCATGTCTTCTCCAAAAAGGACAACATGTACAAAAACGTGTTTCTTCTGTCCAATACATTCTACCGGGAACTTCCATCATGTAAGTAATAGCTATGAATCAAATTACTAGTACATTTGAAATAGTGAAGACAATTTAATTATCAACAAAATTGGATAATAAATTACACATTATTATTTAGACATAAAAGATGTAGGCTATATAGATTTACTGACAGGTGAAAAACTATTTTCAGGTATGATTAGAGTCTGTTACACAATAGTAAATACATATACAAACATATTCACACAGACAAAGCTTGAGAAGGTACCGTGCCAAAGTTGTTAAAGAAGTTAACTACAGTTGGTAGGATTATTAATTTTGTTATTTTCATCCTTTTTTCCCCCTTTGGCTTTCATGCAGTCATCCTGCCTCCCTTCCTTCCTCTCTTTTTTGCTCATCGTTATTTTCCACGCAGATCCAAAAGTTAGATAGCTTTTAAAAATGAAAGGGCAATTAAAATAACTGCAGTTGAAACTCTTTTATAACTGTACATTAGTGAAAGCCTCCAGACGAGCAGGGCCAATGGGATGTGTGTTTATACATTCTTAGAGGTACTGAGAGATTATGAGAAATAGACCCACATGAGTATGGAGGCAAACAAGTCTGCTAGGTAAATGGGTATAGTTCTAACACAAAGGCTGCAGGAAAAGTGAGGAGCCTCTGCTTGAAGGAATCAGGCTAGAGAAGTTTCCCTCACCTGGGATAGGGCCAGGCCCTTTGTTCTAGCTACGTTTCCAACTACCTGGCTATGCCCACCCAAGTCAGGTAGGGTAAACGTCTCCATTCGATCCACAGTGGAAAAAAATGTTCATCAAATGTCCAGGTGCCAGTGGCTTAGTTGTTAAGAAATAAAGAGGATTTTCTGCAGACTAGTCTTTCTGAGCCTCTTTTTTTTGGTTATTAATAATTTATTTTAATAACAAAAAATATAGTCCCATTAAAGGTGTGAGAGTTCACCACGGCTGTATAAGAAAACCAATAAAATGTGAATTGACTAGGCATATCTCAAACATAGAAACCAAGAAAACTTAAAGGGTGAACAAAGAATATTTTGAATATCAGCCAAAACGATGTTGACACAGTTATATTAATGTGTGATAAGACAAAAAATTCTGTAAAATATTTTACAATAATGATTTAAAATATTTTTATTTATTACAGTTTATTCACTTTATATCCCAGCTGTAGCCCCTCCCTCATCCTCCCAATCCTGCCCTTCCTCTTCTCTTCCCATGCCCTTCCCCCCCGTCCACTGATAGGGGAGGTCCTCCTCCCCTTCCATCTGACCATAGCCTATCAGGTCTCATCAGGACTGCCTGTATCATCTTCCTCTGTGGCCTGGTAAGGCTGTCCCCCACTCCTCAGGGGGAAGTGATCAAACAGGCAGCCACTGAGTTCATGTCAGAGACAGCCCCTGTTCCCACTTGGAGACTGAACTGCCATGGGCTATATCTGTGCATCGTGATGGGTTCTAGGTTGTCTCTATGAACGGTCCTTGGTTGGAGTATCAGTCTCTGAAAAGAACTATGGACCCAGATTTCTTAGTCCCGTTGCTCTCTTTGTGGAGCTCCTGTCCCCTCCAGGTCTTTCTGTCTCCCCTTTCTTTCATAAGATTCCCTGCACTCTGCCCAAAGTTTGGCTACGAGTCTCAGCATCTGCTTTGATACACTGCTGGATAGAGTCTTTCAGAGGCCCTCTGTGGTAGGCTCCTGTCCTGTTCCCTGTTATCCTGTTTGCCTTTCTGAATGAGGATTGAGCATCTTACCCAGGGTCCTCCTTCTTGCTTAGCTTCTTTAGGTGTACAGATTTTAGTATGTTTATCCTATATTATAGATCTAATATCTACTTATTAGTGAGTATATATCATGTGTGTCTTTCTGCTTCTGGGATAACTTACTCAGAATGGTCTTTTCTAGTTCCCACTATTTGCCTGCAAATTTCATGATTTCCTTGTTTTTAATTGCTTAGCAGTATTCCATTGTGTAAGTATACCACAATTTCTGTATCCATTCCTCAGTTGGGGGCATTTGGGTTGTTTCCTTTCTGAGCCTCTTAACTCATTTGTCTAGTGAAACTTTTGTCATTCATTGTCTGGTTAGCACTGTACTCTGTATGTCTTATCAACAAGCAAAGGCAAGCAAAGTCTATTTCTCGTTCCATTTTGACTGTATTCACAATTCACACATGGGGCATGTGTGTGCACACATTCTGAAATGCAAAGTACAGCACATTGACAAATTTCTGACTATGGTTGTGGCCAAAATGTTTGGCTATTACCAACATAGCCTATACTTTCAAAGGAGACAGGTATTTCTTGAATTAAGATAAGGCAGGGCAGTCTTCTACATCTGAGACCTGGTTAGTTCACTGTGGCATTGAAAGCCACATGTGACTCAATGGTCTGTCATCCCCCCCCCACCAGTGTTCTGACTCTTATAGGACTCATGTGAGCAAAGAAGAGTTGCTAACCTGTATGAGAAAGCCCACACCACTGTGACCCAGAAGCAGCAACTCTGGTCCCAGAAAACTGCTCCTCTAGCAGCCATCCTGTCACCTAGCGTATGTGAGCAGCTTCCTCGTGGTGAGGGGTGCAGGGGACCACTGCCCTAAGGGCTCAGTCTGGGTTCAGATGCATGTTGGCAATGGCAGCAGTGGTCACCTGCAAAAGGAGGCACTCTATCTCCAGGCACGGCCAAGAGCGGCAGTGGGAGGCCAGCTTGCCTTCTGTCTCCAGAATCTGGCTCAACAGTGTCTGCACAACAGAACTTGATCTCGGAAGCAGGGATTTCCAGCACTCACGCAATAAGCTTTGCACGAGCAAGTCATCAGGAGACAGAGTGGTCATGGGAACACCAGGATGAAGCGTTAGCTTTTAGTGTCTGTCATGGTTTTGTCTTCTATGACCAAGGGCCAGAGTCGTGGCCTACTGCACAGTAGATAAGCCCCCGTCATTAAGCTACATCCCAAGCCCTTGGTTTTCCGAGACAGAGTCTCACGCAGCCAGTCCTGGCCTCAAGCTCACAGCCCTCCTGACCTTGCCTCCTGATTGCTTGCCTCACTCGTCTGTACCACCATAATCAGGGGAACTGCCGCCTTTGCAGTTGGCTGTAATGTTTGTAATATACACAGGGTTAGAAATATGACAGGAATACTGTGATATAGAATGGAAAGCAAGCACCTTCCAGCATTTTTACAGGGGGTTTTAAATAAACAAATTATTAAGGAAGAACAAAATTCTAACTTTGACTTTTCCTTATAACCGAAGCTATGATAGTAGGATACATAAAAATGTGTTGACTCATAAAAGTTACAACGTTTCCTTGATCACTTATATAACTTGTATAATTTTACATAAGATATCAAAGAAATATTAAAAGGTCCTTGTGTAAATATGCATATCTAACTAAACTTGGATGTACATAACATAGATTCAAATGAAAAGTTAAGTTTTAGCTGGGCCTGGTGGCATAAGCCTTTAATCCCAGTGCTAGGAAGGCAGAGGCAGGAAGATCTCTGTGAGTTCAAGGCTAGCCTGGTCTACAAAGTAAGTCCAGGACAGCCAGGACTTCAAGGGAAACCTTATCTTGAAAACAAAACAAAACAAAACAAAACAACAATTAAATCATTCATAAAACTGTCCCAAATATATTTTTTAATTTATTTTTATTTTTTTAATTACAGTTTGTTCACTTCGTACCCCCATGTAGCTCCCTCTTTCCTCCCCTCTCAATCTCACCTTCCTTCCTCTTTCTTACTCATACCCCTATCCCAGTCCACTGATCTAGATGTGATAAAAAAAATATCAGAAATATATCCTAATGCAATCATAGACTATAAAGTACTCCTAAGTATAGTACTAACTCTATTAGCAGATTTCTCTCCAAATTTAAGATTACTTCCCAATCTTTACTGTGTAATAACTAATATTATTTTGAATATATTTAAGAATAAAGTTGCTAATAGTAAAAATTTAGTGGTTTAATGAATTTTCAAAAAAAAATTGAGGCAAACTATATCTTGCAAGCAATCAAAAGATATTAACTTGCTATTTGTGTTAATGCATAAAATTTTAGGAGCAACTTTGGTTTCCCAATGTGGAAGTATGTTGTTATTCATCACTATTAATACTGTTTATGTTTTGCCAGTAATAAACTATCTTTTAAGGAAAAAGCTCTGCATGCACTATCTGAAACAGTGCTCTTCTCTTGCCTTCTGAATACAGATGCTATACGTTTATTTTGTATTGAGCTCTGCAAATTGCTAGTTTTAGATGCGATGTGAACTGCTTATCTCATGAAACAATGTGAGTGTTCAAAAAATTAGAGAGCCACCTTCTAAGTTAAATATAGTAGAATTTAAGTATCATATGTTATAGAGATTAACCCTTTGGTTTACAACTTCACAAGGTTGCCCAGGAGCTCTGGGAAAAAGTCAAATGTTTCTAACTTAACTTCCGAGTTCATTAGGAGGCTGTGACCTAGGTATCATCTCAATTATCAACATCACAGTCAACTTGCCTCACATAGCTGCTTATGTCTGAAGGAACAACGCCTCATGGGGCTCCTGTCCATCCTGGAAGAATGAAGGTGTGAAATCCATCCAGAGCTGGCTCACTCCATGTGGCTAGACATGAGCGACAGATATGCTATCCTGTCTTCTGTTCACATCCTCCATCTGGCTCAGCATTATCCACCTCTGTCCAGTTGTCTCAGTTTGGGTGTGGAATGGAACAATAGCTTGTGTCTCTACAGCCTCGGTCACTACTGTAGACAAAACAGAGAAGAGTCCATGGCGATACAGGAAGCCAGAAAGGTTCAGGGGTCAAGCTCTTTTGTAACAATCCAGTCCCACAGGAACTGACTCACCACAGGAGCCCAAGTGTGTATTCCTTTTGAGGGCAGCATCCCCACTGACTTAGTTACATGTGACAAGTGTCACCTCTAAAAGGACCCATCTCTTCTTAGCATCACCATTTTGGGGACCAGGCTTCCTTCTACTGATGTTTATGGGATACAGACACACAGATACCAGATTCCAAAATTACTAGAAGTTACTAATATTTTTGATAACATTTTTCTCCAGCCTGAGCTATCTTTAGTTCCTTGTGTTCTATTCCCATTCTAAGTTGCAATGTGTTTCAGTCTTTTTAGCTTCCGTTTTGAGTTCTCTTTCCTGCAATGTACGCGCATCTCCGTTACCTTGCCAGAGAAACTGCCAAACTCCTTTTATTCATGGGGTCTCTGATAATATATCATTTTCCAACTTTTTTTTGTGCTGTGTTGAGGTATATGTGTTTCTATGTAGGTACACTTGCCTGCATGTACACATAAATGCCAGACAAAGACACGGAAAGTCTCTGGCTTATTCTTTTGAGGCAGGGTTTCTCCTCACACCTGTGTGTGTTTCTTCTGCCAGGCTGGTGGCCAGAAAGCCCTAGGGACCTTCTTGTTTCTACCCTACACAGTGCTGGGGTTGCAAGCATGAATGGAACTTCTCATGTATATGCTGGGATCAAAACTCAGATCCCTATTGTTACATAGCAAGTGCTTCTAACACCAAACCATCACTACAGCCTCTCACTTAGGAACTTCTTCTTAATTTCCAAAAAGTTCCACTTCTGCATTCTTTCCTTTCCCAACTCCTGACAACCATTGATCTTTTAAACCATCTCTGTAGTTTTGTTGTGTCCAGGATGTCATAGAGCGGGACTCATACAGTATTTAGACCTGTTAGATCGGCTTATTTAACTTAGAACTATGCATTAGAATTCCTCCATGATTCTTATTTTCATGGATGGATGCAACACATCTATGCAGTTCTGAAAACACTTTGCTGTCTAGATAGAGCAAGGTTTATCCATTTACCTATATTGAAAGACATCTTAGTTTCTCCAGGTTTTGGCAAATACAAGTAAGGCTGTAATAAACACTCCTGTGTGTGTTTGCATGGCTACGAGTTACCAAGAACTACAACTTCCATATCCTCTGGATCAAGCATGGGTTAAAAACAACTTTCGAAGTTACTACCACTTTGAGTTCCTCTCAGCAAATATTCTAGTTTCTCCACATCTTGACAATGCCTGGTGCTGTGTGTGGTTTCGTTCCTGGAAATTCTCCTCATAACAATTCCTGATGAATATTCATATTTTCATAGATGACCCATTTAGAAATAGTACAAATGGAACAGCTACATAGAAATAGAAATAGTTACAAACATATTACAAATGCTCTATAAGTCTACAAGTCAATGCCTCCCATATCACACCTCAATTTCTTAATAAATAATGGAAGGAAGAGCAGGCTGAGAGCTCAGGGGCTGCTTCCAAAGGACTTAATCTGTGACAAAGTGGCATCCGTTGTCACTTATGCACTGTGGTCTTCTGCTCCAGTATATTTCCAAGAATGTTTCCTTTAAGGTGTTTCTGTCACTTGTGAGTGAGCTGAGCATATTAGAGACTGAATTGGAGTAGAGAAAGTATTCACAGACCCTGTAGTTTTGAACCAAGGAGTCAGTTACCAATAGAAGTTATATCCATACAGCTATCTTCGAAGCCCACAATCTGAAAGTCCATGTTACACGTGTGTATTTGCACTAAGCTTTTGCTCTTCCACACCAAGCCCTTATTTTGGGGTTTTCTAAAAATGTCTTTCTTAAGATGTTCCCAAAACAAAATGGTATCAGTATTCTCTGATGTCATAAAAAGAACCATCACATTGTACCATTGGAATTCACGTCATCCTACGTTTTGGCTGGAATTGGGGCACGCTTATCTTTGTTATCTTCGTATCAGAACACAGAAAACACACAGTTCCCTTAGTAATAAAAGATCATTAAATGTGGTCCAAGAAGTTTTTTTCCTCCCAAAATTATGCTTATCTGTATAAAACTGCTTATTTCATTCTCTTGCTTAAATCTTCCAATTCTTAAGGTCTTATCCCAAATGCCACTGTACATCCATCCTTTCCCTCTTTCCCCATGGTGGACATTCACACCGTCTTTCTAGTTTCTTACATGTCTTCAGCATGGCCTTGCCTCAAGGTCTTTGTGCTGTCTGTCCTTCTGTCTGTAAGGTCAGCTCCTTCAGTTGATTTGGGTCTCAGTTCAAGCAAGTCCCCTTACAGAGTCAGGTTCCCATAGGGTAGCTACCTTGTTTCCCTCTCTGTTACTCCAGCACAATCCCTCCGGGTTAAAAAATACCACATGTCATTATCAGGATGCATCTCAGTGCACTTACTTAATTGCTTATTAACTATTTTCCTTTGTATGCATAGATGGAAGTGACGATCTGTGTGAAGGAAATCATGGGTCATTTCCATAAAAGTCAGAACCTGGTCTCTTTTGTTCACATTCCCAGGCACTAGAATACAGCTAAGGACGGAGGAAAAACAGATTGAATGACTCAGTCAAGTGCCTTTTATCTTTATGGTCCTCTATGTCTTCATCATAGCAGGGGAAATGTTGCTTCCATGGGCCTTTGGTTTAGTTTAGCAAAGGGACATCTCACCCATCCAAGAGAGCTGCTACATTTAACACACTCCTGGTACTTATAGGTGCTAGAAAGGCTCAGAGACCTGAGATGGTAGAAGGCTCACCAGAAGCTCTTAGTCACATAGTGGGAAGTCCCATTGCATTGGACTTGAAAAGTATTCTTGGAAACCTTGCATAGGACCATGATTCAGACTATCCATCAACTCAATGAGTAGGTTGTTCTATTGGCCACAGACGTAGGAGAGGCCAAAAAATAACTAAGAAGCAGAGCCTCTCTACAGGGGTGTTAGTTACACACATTTGGATGAAATATCGGAAGGAAGGAGGTGATATCAGTGGTTGAAAACAACTTACTTTTACATTTCATGCAAAAATCCATAACCAGGCCCATGTGGAGAGGAAAGTTGACTCGATTCAAATCCCATTATCTCAGCTGGGATAGTCTAAAGGAGCCTCAGATAGTCTAAGAGCCTCAGAGGAGCTGTTTACACAGAAACAGTTAAAGGATCAATGGAGGGACCCAAATTGTTCCACCACTGACTCCTTACTTCCTGACTGAACCCCAATACATGCTATGTTGCTAATGTTTTAGAAGCTCCATTGCTTCTGTGTGCATCACCATTTTGTTTCATAGGCTTTGGGCTTAACATTTTCAAAGCTCCATGATTCACCATTACCCACTGGTACGACCTTGATTATGTGAAATCTGATTTGGGCCTCCCCTAATTTATGTTACTTCTAGTTCAACTCATAAAAGTTTATGCATATATTTCTGTATTAGTGTGCTTGGGTTTGCTACAAATCACCTTAAAGTTATTGTCCCATGAAACTAAATATAAAGAAATGAATGATATAATTAATACTTAGTTATTGTGTTGAATTACTAAAACAGATACAAATTCTTTGCTTCCTCATACACATGTCCTTTGCCATGGAGCTTCTCAACTTTCCCCCAAAAGAGCTGTAGTCCACTTCTCATTTATACATTTATAAAGAGCTGTAGTCCACTTCTCATTTATACATATCTAGGTATACATATCAAGGAGGCCTTGTGACCTCCTGTGGCCAGAAATAAACATAAACTATGCCAATTCTGAGTCTAGGCCTCAAAGGCTTACTTGACTTTCTTCTTTCTTTCTTTCTTTCTTTCTTTCTTTCTTTCTTTCTTTCTTTCTTTCTTTCTTTCTTTCTCTCTTTCTCTCTTTCTCTCTTTCTCTTTCTCTTTCTCCCTTCCTTCCTTCCTTCCTTCCTTCCTTCCTTCCTTCCTTCCTTCCTTCCTTCCTTCCTTCCTTTCCCTTTTGCATCCTAATTTACCCTTGAAACTACCATGTGATTAAGATCATACTGCTATTGGTGGATGAGAAATTCATGAGCCATCTCAGAGATGTCACACTACTTGTTGCTAACTGCAGGTTGTTGAGGGAGCCCAACTGAAGTCAGAAGAATCACTCAGCCAAGTCCAGCCTAAATTAGCAAAAGAAATAATGGTTTTCTTTCATTTTATTATTCCTTTTACTTTATTATTATTTATTATTTTTATTTTATTACTTCTTTTACTTTTCTTTTACTTAATTACAACACTCTCCCCTCCAAATCCCTCCTTGTTCTCTTTAAAATTCATGGCCTCCTTTTTTAAATTAATAGTTGTTTCATACATGCATGTATATACATATGCGCTCTTAAATACAACATGCTCATTCTGTATAATGTTTTTGTATGTGTGCTTTCAGGACTAGCTCTCATGGTACCAGAAGGTACCTCTCAGGCTTCCAAATGAGGAGGGTAACCAACAGTCTTACCCAGCTATGATGTTTATGGACTACAATAGCCATCAGGTTCTAATTCTGTGACGAGACTAGCAGAAAAGTCAGTTGTCCTTAACCTCACAGTAATCCTCCTGCCTCAGCCTCCCAAATGTTAGGATTACATTATGCTTGGCTTCATATTTTTACTTAAAAGGTATCCTAAGATCAAAGAAAGAAACCTAAGAAATAAAGTGAAGTTACACAGCTGAGCCAGTTTATGACGAAAGGGGTAGCACCTGTCCTGAGTCTTGAAAGAGGTGTGTACCCTCCAAAGAATCCAGCCTGCCCTTGTTTATCTTAACATCCCAGAAGGTCATTCAGTCGGTCTCTCCTCACGTGACCTTTGGGAACACAAATTGCTCACTTGCAGATTTATTTGATTATGTCTTGAGAATGTCTTTGAAGGCACATAGATGAACATTCTGTTTTCCTTACCACATAACTCAAGTAGTACTGGGTCATAGGCTGTATATCACTTACTCCACTGGCCTTTGGTCAACTAAGCATCTTTCTCAAACGGCCTGACATGAACCTTCCTTCCTAGGGTCAAACTGTAATAATTTCACAACAGAGGAGGTTTGGGGGTATCAGTGTCCTTTTATGTTGGCGCTATAGCCCATGACATGAAAGATACAAGTTCCTCTCCAGAGGATAGCTCAGAAATTTCATTCTAGAGGTGAGCTGAAGGCCAAGTTACATAGGGATGTAAACAATGAGAGAGAATGGAAGGCTGATCACCAGGCTCAGGAGAAACACAAATTCATAACAACAAACCAGTCATTAAAAACAATAACAAATAAATGGGGGAAATAGGATATAGTTACTCTCATTCTCTTAAGGACTCTCTATACATGGTTTTACTCTGGAACAGGGAAGCAGTTACAACAGATTTGAAGGCCTGCAAAGTCTAAAATACTGGCTGTGTGGCCCTTTACAGATGCTCTCTGATCCGTTAAAAATTATTTTCTTTTGGTATATGACAGTCACTTTTGTTTGTGATTTTCCTTCAAAGTGAATACTATTGCAATACAAAATAAATTATTAATTTTCCACAAAAAACAACAAAAAATAAAAGATTTTACTCCATCCTACAGAGAATAAGTATTCTCAGTTTTCCCCTGAGTTTTGTTTTGCTTCTTGTTTTTATTTAGCATTTTTATACATTTTGTAAATGCCTTACTTCCTAGAGACCTCTGTGTGTAAGTTTATATACACAGGGGAAATGTCTTCAGAGATAGTAGAACAGGGTTAGCTGTATCCAAAGAATTAGTAGCAACTAGATACACACACACACAGAGGGGTGGTGGAGACAGAGAGAGAGTTATTCAGTTGAACTTAAGAGCTTTAGACTCACCGGGTCACATTCAATTTGATTATTATAAGTTTTCAAAGGAATCCTTATGCCTCAGTTTCTACAGTGGTGATTTTAATTTAGTCTATTAGTGAACAGCTTCATAGAGCTGGCTCTCTCCATCTTGATCCTTGCTTTCTGATGTTGAATGTTAGTGTGTATTTTAAAATATAGCTTACTATCCTAGTTTGATTTTTGTTGTTATGACAAGACATCCTGACAAAAAGAAACTTAGGGAAGAAAGTGTTTGTATGTCTTGTAATATCCAATTACAGTCAATCCTTTTAGGGAAATCAAAGCAGGATGCTGTATTACATCTATAGTCAAGAACAAAGAGAGAATAAACACATCCCTGCTTGTTTGATATCAACTAGCTTTCTCCTCTCTTAAACTTGTTCAGAGGTCCCTGACAAGGGAATGGTGCTGCCCACAATGGACTAGGTATTCCTACATTTTCCACAGGTATGCCCATGTGCCAACCCAATGTAAAGAATTTCTCATCAAGAATATATCTGGGTACAGGGGCTTGTCGGAGACTGATTCTCCAACCAAGGATCATGCATAGAGATAACCTAGAACCCCTGCTCAGACGTAGCCCATGGCAGCTCAGTATCCAAGTGGGTTTCCCTAGTAATGGGAACAGGGACTGTCTCTGACATGAACTCAGTGGCGGGCTCTTTGACCTCCCCACCCCCCGTGGGAGGAGCAGCCTAGATAGGCCACAGAGGAAGACAATGCAGCCAGTCCTGATGAGACCTGATAAGCTAGGGTCAGATGGAAGAGGACCTCCCCTATCAGTGAACTTGGAGAGGGGCATGGGAGGAGATAATGGAGGGAGGCTGGGATTGGGAGGGAATGAGGAAGGGGACTATAGCTGGGATACAAAATAAATAAACTGTAATTAATACAGAAAATAAAAATTTAATAAAAAGGAATATTTTCCATGTGATTCGAGATTGTATCAAGCTGACAGTTAAAACTGGCCAGCGTGCCTTCTGATATTTTAGTAATGTTCAGACAGAAATCTGTACCCTCAACAGGAAGACTGGCTGAATTAAATGAGGTTCGGGTTGGTTGGATTCAACTCAAGAGCTCCAGAAACTGGGAGGGGGACAATGGGAACAGGAAATTCAGGTGAAAAGTGATACTAAAATGTGAACATGGAAACTAAAAATTAGATTATGTGTTTTGTAAGCATGTTGCATAGTCCCCCTTTAAAGAAAAAACTTCATAAAAATTTCAGTGTTGAAAAATATTTTGTCATTTTTACTTAAATCATTACAAATCCTAAGCACATGTATGCATTTGCAATACATCTATAAATTTCAAGGAAATGCAAAACTTAGAAAAAGTTATATGGGAAAAGTCTATGTCAACTGCGCATCAGACAGGGGATTAGTATCTAGAATATATTAAGAGCTGCAAAGATTAAGTATCAAACCCCCAAGTCCTCTACTCAACAAATAGGCCAACAAACTGAATAAGCAATTGTCAAAAGAAGAAATACAAATGGCCAATAAATAAAGCATCTCTAGCTATTAGGGAAATATAAATCAAGATTGCGTTGAGAGTCCTTCTTAGCCCAGTCAGAAGATTATAGTCAAGAAAACAAATGGCAGCAAATGTTGGTGAGGATGTGGGGAAAGCAGAGCACTTATTCACTTGGGTATGAGCATAAACTTATATAGTTACTATGGAAACCATTACTTGTCTCGGGCTAAACCTGAAGGACTCTAAGTAAGCATATTGCAGAGATTCTTGCACATTTTTGTTTATACTTACACCATTCATCATATCCAGGAAATGGAACCATACTACATGCCGTCAATAGATGCATGGGTAAAGAAAAGTTTTTGAAACAGAGTCTCATTAAATGGCCATGACGGGCCTCGAACCTGCTGTGTAGATCAGGTTGGCCTTGAATTCCTAAAGATGCACCTACCTCTGCGTCCTAAGTGATAGGATTAATGGTGTGTTCCACCATGCTTGACCATGATGGAGTGTTTTTGCAACCATGAAGAAAAATTAAATCATTAATTTGCAGGCAAATAAATGGAACTGGAAGTCATTTTAGTAAGTGAAATATGCCAGAGTCAGGAAGACAAATCCTGCATGCTTTCTCTTAGGTGTAGAGCCTAGATTTTAAATTGTACATGGTGTGTGTGTTTGTGTATATTATGAAACTGTAATGGTAATTACGGGAGGGAAGGAAGAGATCGTCAGGGACAGTAAGGTAATGGAAAACATAGTAGTAAGAAAGCAGAATAGACTAATGAGGAGAAGAAGAGGAACCAGTCAGAGTGGGTAGGGACATGGGGAGGTCCCTGGGACCTCTGTATACACAAGTATACTGTATTCTCTGTCATTATACATAAGTATAATGACAGAGATATGAA
Source organism: Meriones unguiculatus (assembly GCF_030254825.1). Classification (NCBI taxonomy): domain Eukaryota; kingdom Metazoa; phylum Chordata; class Mammalia; order Rodentia; family Muridae; genus Meriones; species Meriones unguiculatus. The sequence continues at coordinate 76,250,551 of NC_083354.1, read as the reverse complement.
ACTGCCACAATGAAACCTCTCATTTTATATGCCAAGGTGAAAAAAAAAGAACTAATGATAAAAAAAGCTGTTAGTATTTGGGGCTATAGCAAGTCATTCATGGTACTAAGACCCAAAAGTTGAGAGCTTTTTCAAACACCAGAGGCTGCACTCAGGCACTCTTTGGCTGTCACCATGCCATAGACATACTGAATTGTATCATAAACACTGTTCGATATTGTTTGAGCAACCATAAGAGAAAGAGAGGCTCATGAACATTGAAAGAAGGTATTGGGGGAAAAATGGGCCTGAAAAAAACTATCAAGATGCATGATGTATGAAAAGTCACCAAACAATGACAGGGAGAATCTATATCAATCAGTACCTACCCAGATGCTGGACAGAGAAAAGACAGGCTAGAGCAAAAGCACTGTCCAACATGATTCAGTAATTCAAGGTAAAAATGGAGAAGGCCTTCTCCCAAAATCTATGCAGAGGAAAGAACAGAAATATGATATGTTATTCAGACAGGAAAAAATAAAAGAAGGCATGGAAGAGGATGCTAATCGAAGAAATTCACAAAAATATAAAAAGGTTCGTTAGGCCAACATTTCAACAACAACCAAGCAATATATCCTGAGCTGAAAGCCACCTTTGCCGGACAACACATGGTGAAAAGAATCTGTCCCTGCTTTCTACAACTTTGAGTGTAATCACCAAAGGTTCAGGAACTAAAGGAAAGCTGAGAGGGCTGGATATTGTAGGACAAATTTGCTTGGGGAAAGTATGCCGAGGTTGCCAACAATCCCAAACACAATGATACATAGATGTGATCACTGTAGTGGGACAATGGTTTCCAACATCTAACTCTGGACCATTGCCAAAGGCTACAAACCAGTGAGGAAAGCCACCGTTACCTCAGTGCACTGAATGTTACCAAGCAGCCTTACATATGTTCTCTCTTCAAGAGAAATAGTTATTAAATTGTAAACAACCAAAAAATTAAGATGGAAAAAATCTTCATGAAATATATTAATTCAAATCTTTACAAGTAACCTGATAAAAAGATCATTTTACCTAGAACTAAATAATTGTATTTAGTAGTAAAAAAAACAAAAAACTGTGCTTCCAAGATTAAAATAACTCAGTTCTTTTGCCTTTGATAAGGTATTATTGAAATTGTTATCATTTTCTTTTTCTAATAACTCAGTTTTGACAATCATTCTTTTGGATTATTGGGCCACTTAAAACTTTGTATCAAAATGCAATCCTGGGGAGCAACTTGCTGTGTGTTCAAAGCTTCCTGTACTTCTTTATAAACTGCCCCAGCTACGCAATACCATGCTTGCTTGGTGTCCACCGCCATGATCAAGGTCTTCTGAGGTGGGCAAGCCTAGGCTGCTGCTCCCACTCCTCCATACAGCCACCATGTGAACTACAGATGCTTCTTCTGCCTTGAAAGCTATATATTATGTTCTTCAGTTGTGCTAAAAGTATGAAAAGATAACTATGAAACTGGGCAAGGAAACTGAGTGAGTCTTCAAGTACTAGACATTTGTTTAATATCTGGAACGGCTTATAAGTCACGTGTGAAAACAAACTCTGTATCTCCCAGAAGAGATTTGTGTTTATGCAACATCTTCCTATGCCTTGTTTTGCCTGAGATCCTGTGGCTTTCCTAATAATTTGCCTGTCAATTTCATTGTTAGTAATAATAATAATAATAATAATAATAATAATAATAACAACAACATTAGGATATTTAGGAGTGCTATATGGAAAACCCACTTTTACAAGAGGAACAGGAGGGAAAGCTTCAAAAAAAGGCATCGTGGATAATCAAAGAGAAAGGATTTTGCTTAAAAAAATCATCTTAATTGATATTTCATTTTATTCCTCATATAATACAGTTAGAATTTTTAAATTTAAGCTTCATTTTGTGTTTTTGGTTGTCATGTCTACGTGTGCACAGGTGCACGCCTGAAGCCCTGGGAGGCTAGAGAAGGGAGCTGGATCCCCTGAGGTGCAGTTGTAAGCAGTGTGAGAACCATCATGTGTGTAACAGGGAACCAGCTCCAGAGCCTCTAGAAGAGCAGCAAGCACTCTTAACCACTGAGTCATCTCTCCCATCCCAACTTAAAATGTTTCAAAGGTATTAACTTTTGAAATAATAACTTTTTTTTGTAGTAACATATCTGCAAACCACCATTAATAGACTGCTTTCCAGCTCCTGCATTGCTGATCAGGCCAGAGGCTGTATGTGGTGATACTTCAGTACCTCCAGGAAAACCAAATGATAATATTATTTTTCAAAATGATTTATTTTGTACACAATGAAAAGTAATAAAAAAATTTTTGTGCTGTATCTCATTTTAAAACTTAGCCTAAAAATCCAAAAGCAGACTTTGCCTTCTATTGTGTGGAGACAGAAATCCTTCAAGAGACAGATGGCCTGTGAGGACACCCCAAATTCTTCCCTGTGAATCTTACTTCATTTGATGCTTCATTTCTAACATCTGCGGATAGAGTTCCAGACTGCACCTGTCTATGCCTCTGTGCGCCTGAACACACACCAGGCTTACGGCGTGCTCTGACTTCAGTGTCCAGCTATGTCGCCTACTTCTCTGTAAAAGGATATGCAGACTCAGTAGCCTATGGGGCACTGTTTCCTAGCACTAAGATGAAATTGTTCTGGCAACGGGTACTCAAGAGACTTCAGGGATTTCAACATCTGAGTTTCTGGTTGATTAGCTCAAGGTCACTGACCAAATTAACAGGGCTGAGGATTACAGCAATCTTGAATGAAGCATTCCAAGACAGGTCATCCTATTTACAGAAACAGTTTTAAAAATTTCCTAACACATGCCTTACTTTGCATAGTTGACTTAACCTATGATGATATTATGTAAATGTTGACATATGTAAACTTTCCTTTGCTCAGATACCTAGACTGTGACTTGTGCTTTTAGACTAGTTTTTAGTTTGCATATTTGGAGCATCCATTCTTCCTTCTACCAGGTGCTTTCCCGGAGCTACTCCTATAAAAATTTTGTGACAGTGATTGCTGACTGTCCTCTACTCTTCGTTTTCATCTTCTTTCATAGAAATGTGATTTTAAATAGGCTCACATCACAACAAAGGTCATGTTACTGCTATCCAGCCTCCTTTGCAGTTTAATATGATAAGATAGGACTAGGTTCCAGTAAATAAGCAGCAAGAATGATTTTAAAGCACAATTTTTTTTTTTCCAGACACAACAGGGATGAAGTACAAATGAACTCATGGAGACTATGACGGCTTGTACAAGACCTGCACAGACTCAAGCCAGACAAAAGCCCAGCACAAAGGAGGGGAAGCAGGCACAAAGGCCCACCCCAGACTAGAAGCTTTCTGTAATTAATAGCTGCTGAGAGAATGGAGTCATACTGGATATGTCAGCTTCCATGGCGTGACACTGAATCTATCGGCCACATTTGAAGGTAGAGGCTGTGCTCAGCGGTAGCCAGCCAACAAAAAGCAGACTCCACGCTTGTCTGTCTTCATGTTTGTGTGATCGCTTCATTTTTGTTTTTATTTAAAGAGAGGGAAAGAACATAGAGTTGGCTGGGTACAGAGGTGCGGGGATCTGGAAGGAGTTGGGAGAAGAGAAAGAATATGATCAAAATATATTGTATGAAATTCTAAAAGAAGAAAGCAGAACATCAAAATACTTTAAGGCAGCTTTTCCTGCACTGTTTAATTAGATGGAAATTTTCTTTTTCTTAAAACCTTTTGTTTAAGTTTCTCTAATTGTAGAATCTTCAGTTTCTTCCATACAGACATAAAATACAACCGATATAATGCAAATTGCAATCACCATCTTATAGTATTAATACAGATGCTCACACAAAGATAAAAAAAAATACACGAAAGAGCTGGACGGTGCTGGTACACACCTTTAATCACAGCACTCTGGAGGCAAAGGCTGGTGGATCTCTGTGAGTTTGAGGCCAGCCTGCTCTATAAAGTGAGTCCAGGACAGTCAAGACTGTAACACAGAGCATCCCTGTCTTAAAAAGCAAACAAGCAAAACACACACACACACGAGGTATGGTATCTACTCATGGACAAAGGATTATAATACCTACACATTTAGTACACATTAAGGTTAGATCCTTCATCTAGTAGAACAGGGAACAGAAGTATGTCTACAACGTACATAACAGGCTGGAGGAAGGTCATCAGCTAAGCACATTCTTTTTAAGATTTATTCGCATAATTTCTGATTACATGCATGCATTATGTGGCTGTGTGCACTTGAGTACAAGTGCTCATGGGAGCCAGGGTCTGCATATCCTTCTGGAGCTGGAGTTACGGCTGGTTTTGAACTATCTACCCAATGTGGGTGCTAGAAACTGCACTCAGGTCCTCTGGAAGCACGGTAAACGCTCTTCACCAAACCATCTCTCCAGCCCCTCAAATGCATTCTTGAAGGCCAAACAGTAAGAGTTCTTTAAATGGCTTGCTGATTGACAATGAGGTAATCCATACCCAGGGTCTCTTGGGAATTAGTTTAGAGGCCGAAAAGGAATAAGAAGTGAAATGGACCTTGAGAAAGCCTGTAGGGTCAGCTCATGGCAACCTAGCTCCGTTCTCAGGAAGCAGACTCCGCTAGCCTAGCTCCTCCTTAACCCCTGACCTCCTGTACGGTCCCATATGGAGGAAAGTCCTGGACAACTGCACTTGTTGTTTTAATGCCCGTACTTCGAAAATAACCCCCAGCTGCTTCCAGAAAGGCTGGGAGCCTGACCCCACACTCAAGAGTTCTGAGACGCAAGAGCAGCCCACTCAAACAAGCATGTGAGGCCCCAGGGCTCCTCTTCTTTCTCTGAGCGCAGCAGCTGCCGCAAGAAAGCAGCAGATTAACAAAATACTTGGTAAGCGTTCAGGAATGGCAGCAGAGGAGGTAGCCATTCCTGGGTCCTAGGATCCACGAGGGAGGGTGTGAAAACGGCGGGGTCACTGAGCTAAAAGAGCCACGGAAAGCCCCCACCTATGGCAGAGGTGGGGTGAAGCTGGAGCAGGCTCCTAGCCCTCCCAGTGTCGGCACCAGGAAGAGACAGCTGGCATTACCCAGGCATGGTGATAAGAAATGAAGCTGAAACAAAAGAAACCGGAACTGGAGACCAGGAATGTCAAATACACATAGTCACAAGGGAGAGCTGAGTCCGGGAATAGTGGGGACTGAGCAGTGAGCTACATACAGTAGACCAAATACAGGTGCTGAACCTTTCTAATTACTCCAGCATACTGGAGGTTTGCTTAAAGCAACTGACCCGAGTCTCTGTGTTAGTACGTGAAAGGCTTGGATGAGTTCCTCTTTGGAGGGATGACCCGGGGTGTTCCAGAACTTGTCTGTGGAGATGCTCCTTCAGCGCTCTGATGGCGATGCCCCCCGCCCCAACACACACAAACAGTCCTCTCTATTTAACCTGTATGCATGCCCTGCTGATGTGGAAGTGACCAGAGCATCTGAGCCTGGCAGCGGAAGGCTAACGGGAAACAAAAAGAGGGCGACGCAAGGCGAGATGCTGGCAGTTCCTGACTCAGGGCGGCAGGGTCAGCTTGATAAGCCCTGCCGAGCACCACACTATCACTGATGGGTGGGGTGGAGGTGGCAGCGCTGGGGTGTTGCAAGGCTTTTCGCCTTGCCTTGCTCTATTTATAGATTGACTGGTTTAGTATCCGGGGACCTGCTTTTCTTCTTCCTCTCTCCTCCTTTCCTTTGGTTGGCTCATAGTGTGTCTCGTGACAGCCACTCGAAAACATTCTCTTAGAGTCTCTCCAACAAAGGCATCTCAGGAACCTGACATGGAAGTTCACGCTGGAATCCCAGCCCGCAGGAGACTGAGGCCTAAGTAAGGATCATTGTAAGTTTGAGGCTAGCCTGAGTTACATGACAAAACCTACCTCATAAAGCACTCTCCTTCCCGAAATGAAAGCTTTGACTGTATCCTTCATCCAGTGCTACCCAATAGCCGATCATTTTCTATGATTTTCATCATCTCCGCTCACTTCTCCAAACTAAACTCTCAAATTTTCTGAAATTAAATCAATAAATATTGGCTGAAGATATATACCAGAGGCAGCATGAGTGGCATGAGATTAACAAGAAACACAGCTATGTCCAAAGCTCAGGCTCTCTTTGGGAAGGATACATGGCTGTGTGTCTACACAGGTGTGGATGTGCACTCATTACTATTCAAAGAGATACCATCACAATTTAGTTTGTCATTTTTCCAAATGAATATAAAAAATATGGTTACATTGTTCAGAAGAGGGAGGGGCCCTCAGCCTCCAGTGCAGACGGTGGCTAAACATTTCAGAAACCAAATATAACCGTGACTAACTAGTTGTGGATTCAACTGTGTCCCTCCCAACTTCACATATTGAATCCCTAACCCTTGAGGGCTCAGACTGAGGCCTTATCTAAAGATACCATCTTTTCAAAAATGACCTCATTTGAGTCTATTTGGGTGGGCCCTGACTTCAACATAAGTTGTATCCTTAAAGGAGGAAAAATCATCAACAGATACACACAGAAGAAATGGGATGCGAAGAGATATGGGAGGAAACGGGTACCTAGAACCCAAGGAGCAATGCCTTGGACAGATCCTACCCTTTCCTCGTAGGCCTCAAAGGAAACCTTGCTGACACCACAGTTTCAGGCTTCACACCTCTAGAGCAATGAGTCAAGCCATTTCTGTTGTTAAGGTCACCTCTGGGGTCCTGGGTTACTGCAGCCTAGGAAAACAATGTGGCCTGCTCAAGGGCAAGAGGTAGGTAGGGTGAGGGAAGCCTCAAGTCAGTTATGGTACCAGGTATGTTCTAAGGAAATCAACATTCAGAAATAAAGCAGGTGTTCAAGAGAGCAGGCAGGCCTCCTTGATAGGCTAGGAGTCTGTGTATACTGGGCTTGTTGTAATGTGTTCTGAAAAGAGAGGGGGCTTATGCAGTCTCACTGGGAGCTCATTGTAACAGATGGTTTGTTAAAAGCATGTTGAACAAGGTGGGTTAGAGCCAAGAGACCTGAAGATTTTTCACTCTATTATGGGAGGTCCTCACGCTTGCCTGGAGGGTAGAGTGATCCGGCAGACCAGGCTGATGGTGGCTGTAAGGATGGATATTGGAGGCTTAATCCCAAGAAACTGTGATAGTCTAACAAAAGAAAATTTGCTTATGTTCTTTGGAATACTGAGTTGGGGAGATTATACACAATTATCCAGGGAAGCCCCAAATACAATCAAAATGTGCCTTAGTAGAAAGGGATAGAAAGGGATAAGGAGAGAGGGTGAGCAAAAGAGAGAGAGGGGACAATGTGATTAGAGAAGGACAAGGATGAAAGGTAGATCAAAAAGGATCAGGAGGAAGAGGGCAGCTCTCCAGACACAGAAGAGGCAAGCAGATAGATCCTCCACTACAGCCTTCAGGAGGAGTGGCATATAAATTTAATCCCAGAGAGTTCCATTTAATAATCCTGGCCTATGGACTATAAGGAGAGTACATTTGTGTTCATTCAAGCCACGAAGTTGGTGCTAACTTATAAGTGCAGCCAGGGAAAATTGCCGCTCCTGGGTCCTATCCCAGAGCGAGTAGCCCTGCTCTATGGTGGGACCCAAACATCTGGAACAAGTCCCAGGTGTGCCACCAAGATGGTGTCTGCTGAGACAAGAGAATCGTGCATATAGTTCACATCTGATCTGAGGAAGCTGAAGCTGTAACCAGAAATGAGATTGTGAAAGGAGTTTTGATATGAAGAAATGGCGCCGAGGAAGAGCAGAACTCAGCCAGACTCTACAGTTGTAAGGAGAGAGGAGTAGGGGATGTGGGATGTAGTCTGGTGATAGAGCAATCCTAGTATCAAACAGGCCCTGGGTTCAATCTTTAGCAGTGTGCACACGCGCGCGCACACACACACACACACACACACACACACACACACACGCACACACGCACACACACGCTGCATGCACAAGCGCAAACACAAACATTAAGTAAATGAGGAGACAGCAAGAATATCCATAGAGGCAGAGGGGAGGGTCAGGATCCCAACACAAAAACCTGATATGTAGAGGTGGCATAAAAGACAAACAAGTCTTCCATGCTGAGGGAAAGGGAAAGAGAAGGGTGACTAAGAGCTGATAACAGCCCAGCGGCCCCAGCTGACCTTTGAGAAAAAAGTTTCATTGGCATCAGAGAGATGAGGGACAGATATCAGATGACTGGTCTAGGAGATAGGGTGCGTGGGGGTGTAAGCAACAGCAAAGGCTTTGGGAGCTCTAGCAATGAAAAGGAACGATATAAAGATAATAACAAAGTGGATTCTGGAATCAGACCCAGTCCACCCCCTGGTCTATCCCTGCTCCACTGCCTGATGGAGCCTGAACAAAGTCTAACCTTCCACGGACCCAACCACCACGTTTGTACAATAGACCTAGTACACATACACATGACTTGGCAGGTGTCAATGAAACCAAACTGGCATTGTGTCTGGCATGAAGGAAGCAAAACAGCTGGATGGAGGGATGCGTACAGAGATACAGGAGTTCTGGAGCCACTTTTCAAAAGGACATGTTGCAGGGCAAAAAAGTAGGACTCTGTTCTCACTTCAAAAGAGAAGCAATTATCATAAAATACGTATTCCAAATACCATACAGCCAAATTTAAACAAAAATTATCAGCTGTTTGTATTGGCTATCTACTATCCTTGAGACAAACCATTACTCATTTAGTGGCTTATAACAGATAATCTACAGGTCCGTTGTTTAGAATGCTCACAGGGATCTCAGTGGACTGTGATCACAATGTCAGTGGGGCAATCGTCCATTTGGAGGCTGGAAGGGGTAACTCATTTTCTTTTCTTTTACAGCTTCTGAGGCCACCTTGCCTCATGGACTCTTCCTCTATCTTCAAGCCAGCCATGTCTTTTTTTTTTTTTTTTTTCCCTCAGCTACCTCTCCTTCCAACTGCAGTTGGCAAAAGTTCTCCACTCTTAGGGACTCCGTTGATTACATAGGGCTGCCTCCCTGTATGCCTCAGAACACTCTACTTCAAGAGCCAGGCCCTTAATCACAGAAGAGTCCCTTTTGCCAAGGAAGGTAATATATGTGCAGACTTCAGATATTAGGAACATGAACTTCTTTTCTGGAATATTCCTCTACTTGCGATGTTATTTATCTGCAGCTCGCACTTAACTCTTGCGTGTTTCCTGAGCCTAGTGAGCTGACCTATAAAATTTTTCTTTGGCAAGTCCTAAATTCCCTTGACCCCAAGGACCTCTACTGTACCCTTACTTCCTCTGTTGCTTCCTCCCACTCTGTTATTCCACATTGGCCTCTATGCTGTATTACATACATTTTTTGTTCCAAATTCTAAGGAGGAGATTCCCAGGTGTTTGTAAAAATGAAAGATACAGATGCATTGTAACAGGATGCTACTCCATGATTTGCCATCAGCTTATTCAGACGTCACGTACATTAGCAGGAAAAGGCCGAAGCCACGCTTTGCAATTCAGTTAGGAAAGGAACTTAATACAAGGGACTGGGTCCATCTAAAACTTGTCGAAAAGCCAGGAGGAGTCCAGGAAGGAAGGTGAGGGAAAGCCAGAAAGAAGCTTTCACATTCATTGTTTGCTCTCAGATGCACGAAGGTGCAGAGACCGTAGGAAGCTGCTGCTGCTGATCACAGCTGCTTCTTGCACTGGTGTGGGTGACTCCCAGCGAGAGAGATGACTGGGAATCAGTGCAAAAGCTGGTAACTGCTGGAATCCACTCTTCCGCCCTCTGCAGCAGATGAGCAGCACTCTGGCTTCTCCTGCTCTCAACCCTCCTAACTCACAGGCAAGCACATCTGCTTGTCAGCCTTTGGCCAGACCTCTGCTGGTGAGAATATTAGGAAATGCCATTTCTAGGCTTCTCACCCCAACATTAAGAGGGATGAGCATACCAGACAAGCTGGCACATATAGCTAAGGAAACAACTTGGAGGGCTTAAAAGAAGCTGCCAAAGCAAGAAGCAAAATACCCATAGCACTTAGACTCCTGGTCGTTGTAAAGTTCTCAGATCTCTAAGTATGTAGGGACCATCAGTGATTTGTCTTCGACAACAACACTTTAAAAATTGCTTGTCCCAGCATCCTCTGGTCTTAGGGTTTCACTGGCTACATACTTTTGTCCATTAGAGTTTTGTTTTCCTGTTTCAGGTGTCAGAGTGTGTAAGTAATGGCTATTTCCAGGCCTAGTCCCTGAACTATAAGCTATGACTTACCTTATTATCTATTCCTGTGAGAGGAACTATATACACTAAAATTCAGTGGTTCGAAGTAATAACTCACTGTTTGCCATAAACACTGGCAGAGTATGGCTTGGCTCTTGTATATCTCATGGCATTACCTTAAACACTCATTCAGTTGCACTGGTGGCTGAATGAGATGGACATGTGTCTGGCCTTGATGTCATACCACATGTCTTTTCTCCATCAACATGGGCAAACGAGTCTCCCATACATCACAATCTCAAGTAATTGGGATCCTTGGACCATGCTTTAGATTCATACCTCATCATGCTCATGTGTCATCACTGGCAATGTCAATCAAATATCATTAAGATTTAGCATTTTAAAATTTCTTTGTACACACAAAGACAGAACTAGTGCGTTTACTTATTATACAGCCAGTCACCCATGTACCTTTTCATACAAGTCTCGTTGTTGCTTACTGAGTTTTTCCATTACCTCTAAAGCCAAGTAGCCTCCACTTTTCCACACACTGATACCAAGACCTAGTTTCCCCTTTGCATCCTCTTCCCGTTGACTACATATATCAAACACTAAACAACAGTGCCTAGTCCACACATCACAGTAGGGCTCTGGGGTAGATTTCTATTAATCATATGTAAAGCTGAGCATTGTGAGACCCTAGGGTTCATCACTGAGTAAACAAAACAGTTTCCCTCTTCTCTTTATGAGGGAGGCTATAGGTTTATACCCCTGGACATGTCTAGATGGCAGATAGCTCCTGGGACACTCTAACTCTTCTAAAAATAATGTCAGGGAGTGAAACACGAATTAGACTTGTGATTTACCAAGTGCAAGTCTGAGGGAAATGAAAATGTAGAGGTGGCAGGGGTGTGTGCCTTACCATCTTTGTAATGCCAGAGTTTTCTCTTCCACAAGGGCTGGTGAGCCATCACGGGAAATAGGAGAAAATAAATCAAAAAGAAAAATGGATTTGACGTTGGACTTACAAATCTTCTAACTTGTTCATTTAGCAGAAACATTACTTTCCTTTTGGTTGTTAGAACATGAATGTGAGTGTGAAAAGCAGAAGGAGCATTTGAGAGAGCAGGTCAGGCAGAAGGATTGCATGAGATCTGCAGTCACCTGCCAGGAAACTCTTGCTCAGGATGATGCCCACAAGAAGACAAGGTGGAGGGGCCCAGCTGCCCTTGTAATCACAGCATAGCTGCTGTGAGCACAGCCCAGATGCCTGGGCTGCCTGCAGACTCTGATAGCTTAGGCAGAAGCAAGGAAGAAACTGATAATGGAGATAGCAGCCTTGGGGAGCCTGTGGGTTGCCCAGGGCCTCCCTTCTGGGCAAGTTTTGTACCAGATGTGACGACATCCCTTAGGGAGCTGAGAAACAGCCAAGGAAAGCTTCTCCCTTTCTCCAGCTTGTCAAATTTAACACCATTGGTGTCTAGCTTTCCTTGCTTTCAGAAGAGAGCCTAAGCTGTCTTTCTACATGACAAGGGTCCTACAGAACTTTCTTAGCCAGGGCTTTGAAATAAGTACTAGAGGCGGTATGCAGGCCAATACTGGGAAGCACAGAATCTTGCTGTGTGGGCGGAGACCTGGAGGGATCCCGAGCTCCACTGGCTGCCATTTGTTCCATTTCATTTCAGGCTGCTGTTCATATTGTTTTGGTCAAGAAAATTTCTCCCCAAAAGGTACAAGCTAGATTTATGAAGCCACTCATTTCTGCCCCTCACACACCTGAGCTGCCCGCTGGTGGCTCCACTTCCACCTACTTAGCCATCCCAGGAAGCCAGGTCTAGTGTCTGTTCTGGGGCAGCAGCTTGAAGGGTTCTACCACAGGCACTGAGTAATGACCTGTGCCAAGACTTGGAAGGGCAAGTCTGGACATCATTAAGCAGAGTCAAACCCATGTATCATTTCCTTGGCGAGGGAACTGTTCTTGAGATGTTTCTGCAGTTCGTCAAACCATGCTCTTCTTCTACAGAGACCCTCAGCTTTCCCCCTGTAAGTGTAAAGGCCAACCTCCAGGGTCTTTCATGCTTGGTATAGCTCAGTCTGGTGTATGTGCATGGTCTCCTAATGGCCAGGATTGGGGCCAACAGGCCAGAAAAAACAACCGGAGGGAGAAGCCCCAGTTGTATTTCTCTTCTGCCTTGGAAGATCTGTCCTGTCACCAGAACACACATGTGCTAAACAAGAATGCAACCAAAAGGATCCACAAGTCTCTCCTGCCTTTTGGCATCCAGAAAGTACCTGTTCCTCCCTAACTCGCTTCCTACCATCCTGTACCCTACCTCCTCCCCTGAACCCCCCAGCCTCGGTTTGCCTTTCCAGCTCCTGGCTAGTCTTTTGGCCAGCTGGAGAGGTGAGACTTGAAGATCTTTGTGCAGTGAAGCTCTGAAGGTCCACTTAGCTGGAAGAATATAAATGCAGGATTTACCAAGCTTTACAAAACCACCAAAATGGATAAAGGGATGCATGCTGTCACTGTTTTTCATCACTTCTACTTGGTACAGGTAAGCTAGGTACTGCTGTCCCCACTGGAGAGGTGCACCCAAACTCTTCAGGCTACTTACAGGCAGAACGGACCCGGGAAGCCGTGGCTCCTCTTTCCTAGTGTCCTGCTCCCAGCAACGGTCAACATTTGGAGGAAACGACCTCACCTGCTTTCCCCACTCATTCCAGGAGAGTGGGTACAGGGGAGGAGTCACCTCAAAACTTCAATGCCTTTTGAATCAATTTGACTCATGCTTTGCCATGATCAAAATGCTAGGGTTTGCCCAGTAGCCCATAAGTGTAAAAACAGCACCTCCTTTATCATGTGCAACCATTCAATAGTGTCTGAACGGAAGTGGCTATCCATCTACAGGGTCAGTTAGCCACAAAGCCACTGCATCAGCCATTATCCTGCAGGGTGGCACCACTCTTGAGCGTCTGGCTCACCACTGCCCCTGGCTTTCGGAAGATGCCCGCCTGAATCTCTCACTGCTGACTGACAGGACTGTTTCATGTCGGAGGCGAAACAGAGAGGAACTAACAAGCTTGAATTAACTAGAATGTGAGTTTGGAGACTAGCAAGGTTATCGTCACTTAAGGTTCCACACTGCAAGGACAGACCCAGGACCACTCTGACACAGCACAATTCTCTGGTGATTTTATGGTGAGAAGCCCAACTTGATTTATTCCAAAGTTCAGTTACAAGATTGCTGATCCAGTTTATTTGGAATTCATGCCCTGGTTTTCTCCACACTTCTGTTGAGGGCCGGGGGAGTCCATAAATATTCAGCATACGAAGTGGAGTAGATCTGTTGTTTTTTGATTTTTTGTTTTTTTTTTTCAAAGATGAGTTTCAGGACTGCCATAATTTTTGGGAAAAAAAAAGAAGTTAAACAATAGGCTGCTAATGTTTTTTTTTTTTTTTAACAAGATGAACTGAAAGTTTTGTCTGTAAAGTTCCAGATTCTTCTTCATTTCAGTATTCTAAATAATGTACTTTACAACTTTTATTACACTCAACACATACCTTTTCATCCTTCAGAAACTTCTGACCTAGTGTGAACCTTGAACTAATATGGCAGCAGTAGTCTGCAGGTCTAGGTTGTGGATGGATGGGTGGGGAAGATTTTATGGAAATCACATTGAGGAAAATCTAAAGCATGGGAGGGCATGTGGGCAAAGCGGGGCCTGTAGCTTGGAGATGCAGAAAGCGGAAGAGCAGAACACAAAGCAGGTGTGCAGAGTGAAGCTCCATTCCACGGCGGCCCACCCTTCATGCAATGATCACTGTGGCAATCTCATCAGTTACGCCACTTTGCCAACAGTTGTATGGTGGCTTTAAGCTCTGTGGTTTGGTGGTTAGAGGTCTCTTCTCTGCTCTATTAAGCAGCTCCAGTCCGACATTTCCAACCACAAAATGTTCAACAGACACCCTAAAAAACAAACCCTGGCTCTGACTCTTTGTTCTCTCTTCCTTCCTTCCTTCCTTCCTTCCTTCCTTCCTTCCTTCCTTCCTTCCTTCCTTCCTTCCTTCCTTTCCTTTCCTTCTTTCTCTCTCTCATATACACACAAACACACACACACTCTTTCTCTCAGTAATATTCCCTTTCTTTTTGGTGTTCACCCAAGTAAATCTCATCCTCTGGAGATCATACAACAATCATGTAATTTTGTTTAAAAGCAGTTAATGCAGTGGCTGATGAAGGCTGCTTATCAGCAGCCTATTAAAGCAGTAGGATTTAAATCAGATTTCAAAAGCTTTCCTATCCACGCTTCAGTTTCATCTAAGAAAGATGGTCTTCTCTGATGAAGCCAACCTTAAATATAATTTTAAAAGTGTTTCTTTACTTAAGTAACATTTGTGTCACTATAAGGCCAGCATCTATTTCAAAATGGTAGCTCAGGTAAATCATAGCTTGTAGCTTGGTGATACTGATAATTACTTTTGTCTTCCAGGAGTTTGCAAATTATTTCATTACCATGAATGCTAGTCAATAGAGACAAATCTAGTTAGGCAGTAATTAAACTCCTTGTCAATGACAAAAATGAGAATTTTTAAATCAGGAGTGCCTTGTTATCAGGTTGTGGAGAACAATCATATTTTGTACTATCTGGAGGGATCCAGAGGCCTATAACCAACAAATAAAAAGATAAATATTATAACAGGCACTGGAGGACTTACTTAGTGCCATAGGTATCTGGTTGGGGTATTTTCTTCCATATATATTACCAGACACTGATAGCATGACTAAGAAACCAGAGATAAGTCATAGGCCTACCGGAAAACATAATCCTATTACTTTGAAGATAGGAATAAACTAAATCCTAGTAACATATTGCTATACACAGATGTTGTATAACAATTTCCTCCAAAATTGAAACACCTTATTCATCAGGATAAGCAGTTACTTAAGCAATAAGGTAAACAACTCAGATAACTTCAGGAAGTCCCTGAAATTGAACAGATACACTAGGCCCCTCCTTCCCAGAGTAAGCAAACCAAACTATAAAGACTTTGAGTTCAGTCCAACTGCCTGAAGTATGCAGAAACCAGAAACTCATTCTGGAAGAGGTTTAGACGAAATGAGTCAGTTAGAGATGACATTTCCAAACTATTGAGTGTACATTATGCTCCAGGTTCCCAGCTTTTGTGAAATGGCAACTGTGCTGAGATGGGCTTTAAAGATATAGCTGTTTTTTAAATCCATTTCTGTTCCTGTAAATAATCCCTCACCTCTACTCCTGTAAGTAACACCAATAAAACTCATGGAATTATAAAAACAAAAACAAAAACAAAAAAACAAAGAAAGATGGTCTTTGGATGTGGGAGAATTACAACTCAGGGACACTGGCACAGCTCTTATCAAGTCTCCAGCACATACCCTGTGGTTGTCATTATCTTAAATGCATATACATCCCTTCTGTGGGCAAGGGTCCCTGGGTTGTGGTGCCTGGAAGAGACACTGAGCTGTGTGTCCCTGAACAGCTATAGGAGGAGGTGGCGGAAACTTGGTAGCCCACTGCCGCGAGTCACAGAAGCTCTTGGGGAGTCTTTCAGTCTCCCTCTATTGGTCATGGCTCCGCAAGCATGCTCTGTCTATGGAAACAAGGACTAAGAGGTTCTTCTGATCTCAAAATCAGTGCCAATCTCCTTAGCTCCACACTGGTCTACCTTGTGAATGGAGAATTTAAGATTCTTCCATCAATTCACATAGTTATAGTCATGCATCAGACAAGATCCAAGCTTTCTTTTCATTATTTTTTAAACTAAAAAAAAGATTGTGATGAAATACATACGACATCAACTTCTTTTCTGTCTTGCAAAACTGAAATTCTGTACCCGTGAAGCAACCACCTGGTCTCTCTCCTTCTAGTGTCCGGCAACCACCACTCCAACCTTCTGTCTCTGAACTCTGACTGTTCTTGACATGTTATCCACAGATAGGCATCTTTGAGGCTCACCCATGTTATACCCCCTGCCAGAAGATCCTACAGACTCAACATTCCATCAGGTGCATGTGGTACCTTTAAAATGTCACTTACCTGTCCACAGACACTTGGGAGGCCACTGTGAATATCGCCGCTGTGAGCATCGGTACTCATATGTGTGCAACTCCTTGTTTTCACTTCTTTGAGATAAATAGCCAGAGGTGGAAGTGAGCCACATGGTAATTCTGAAGGGACCCAAGCACTCCTGTTTCCCAGCAGGCCCTGCTCACTGTCGGGAGGGACTTCTCTAAGATTTGCACCTAGGAGCAGAGTGAAGGAAGCTAGTCTTAGTTCACTGAACTGCCCTACGCCAGCCCCTCTTCCCCACGTGATGGGAGTCAGAAGTTCTGTAAGTTGTGATGACTGAGGAGTCTTCAGGAGCTTTTATGACTCCCCACAGTGGGCTAACTGATTTCAGGCCACTTCCTTCCATTGTCGGGAGGAAGGAAAAGACCAAATGGCTCCCAGGTGCTCTGGGATGCCATGTGTGTTGAGACTTTAGAAGAGATGCCTTGTCCAAGCCCCATTCTTTTTTTTTTTTTTTTCATATAGCTCGTGTTAAGGTTCCACCAATACAGGCTTCCAAGACCCCCTTGCTGGGACTTGCTTCTACACAGGTCTTAGAACTGCTTTTCCATAACCAGTCTTCTATCCTGGAATCTGAAAACTCTCTAGCAAAGTTTTTTTTTTTTTTTATGTATATTTACATCTGTGTTTTCATGCTCGTGTCAAATAGCGAAAATGTGGATGTCAGTTGCTGCCTCTGTCAGAAACTCTGCCTGTGCCAGATCAGCAGGGCAGTAGGCTTCCTGAATTTAGGAAGACCACAGCATTATCCAGTCCTCAGTGGGCACAAGAGCTTTCCCAAGAGCCCAGCTAGCTGGACATAAACCAAGATATACATCTACAAGGTGAGATCTGCATTAGGTTTTCACAGAGAAGGGATGAAGGGATGGAGAAACCAGGCTACCCCACCTCTTCACATTTCCACCTAAAGCAAAAAAGAATCTCTCCCTGCCCATGTCATGAAGCTCAGAAGGCAGACTTCTTGGGTGTGTGTGTCACCCCTCTGCTCTGGTGGAAGGATGGAGAACTCAGGCCTTTATGACTTGGGCCTCAGTTTCTTTCTCTATTAAGGGGAGAAGCAGTGAATAATCTTGATTGCCAGTGAGAAGCCCTACTAAACTGCCAATCGCTGAGCATAGAGAGAATGCAACTTCAAACTCCAGACTCAGGTTTGTGGGAACAAGTCCAACTCATGCCATGGCCCCTATGCATCTTCACTGAGCTGGTGGCCTCTGGGCCATCATCTCCCCTACAGCTACTGGCTTCTGACTCCTGTCTCGCCTCCTACACGGACCTCCCCAGCTGCCTCTGCCTGCAGAGCCCCCTTAGCACATGTATTTACAATGCCATTTTTTGCTTTTCATGTCTCTGCCTCCTCCTCCTCCAAACTCAATCCAGAACAATTTCTTTTGTACCACCCACAAAGGCAGGCACCCTGCTAGGCACATGTCCCAGACACACGGTTGACGTTAGCTCAAGGAGGTGGCGATATCTGGACTCAACTAACCTGCTTTCTTGGAAGCGCTCACCCTTCCGAGCAACCACCTCGTGATCATCCAAGTGGCATCTCGGGCTGAGCGGCATGTGGTTAGCAGCTCCTGGAGCCCTGGCCCGTGAAATACGGGAAGCAGGCGTGCAGTGCGTGCACAGGCATTCCAAGAATAGCCTCAGATGGAGAGGATGGGTGAAAGCCATGACTCACGGCCTAGTGCATGCACGTCTGTCTCAGAGGCAGAGGGCTGTGGGCTGTGGGCTGTGGGCGGGATGCTTTGTGGAGCAGGGATTACCTGGGAAGACAAGGAAACAGGGCAGAGTACACCTGGGAGCCCGGGAGCTTGAAGCACAGAAGATCAGATGCACTGACTCACCCAGGAAGGTGAGAGGGCGATGACCAAATACAAAGCAAGTTGCCTGTCAGGGAAGCACTTGGAGAAACAGGAAGTGTAATCGGCTGGTAGAACGCTCAGAGAAGGCCAATCAGTTCATGTCAGAGACAGTCCCTGTTCCTATTACAATGGAACCTACTTGGATAATGAATTGCCATGGGCTACATCTGTGCAGGGGTCTTAGGTTATCTCCATGCATAGTCCTTGGTTGGAATATCAGTCTCAAGAAAGACCCCTGTGGTCAGATTTTTTTTGGTTCTGTTGCTCTCCTGTGGAGTTCCTGTCCTCTCCAGATCTTACTGTTTGCCACTTCTTTCATAAGGTTCCCTACACTCTGCCCAAAGGTTGCCCATAAGTCTCAGTATCTACATTAATAGTCTACAGGGCAGAGCTTTTCAGAGGTCCTCTGTGTCAGACTCCTGACTTGTTCCCTCTTTTCTCCTTCTTCTAATGTCCAGCCTCTTTGCCTTTTTGCTCTTTAATGACCTCCCCCTGAGGGGGAAGCAGCATTACCAGGCCACAGAAGAAGACAACGCAGCCAATCCTGATGAGACCTAATTGACTAGGATCAGAAGGAAAGAAAAGAAGTCCTCCCCTATCAGTGGACTTGGGGAGGGGCATACATGCAGAGGGTGGAGGAACGGAGGGATTGGGATGGGAGGAGGGAGAGAACCACAGGGGGGATACAAAGTGAATAAAGTGTAATTAATAAAGAAAAAAATTAAACTCAAAAAAAAAAAAGAAAGAAAAAGAAAGCTCAGAGAAGAAAACTCGGCTTGGTGTTTTTGTTCTCCATTCTCACTGTTTATCAAGATGAGCGTTTGCTGAGTACAGCATCGTGGTACTGAGTCACTCTCATCCCCCTGACTGGAGGGAGTGATTCTGTCTGGGCCTATTGATGGGGAGAATCCTAGTGAGTGTGTGGACAGAGGTGGAAGACTGGGGAAGAGCGGTGGGTCTCATCTCTTTCCCAGCCTCATTGATGTACTAACATGTATTGACTGAACCTCAGCTTCCGGTGTGTAGATAGTGCCTAGCCAAGAGGCTGCTAGCTGAGCAAGGTGTACGGCTTCCAAAAGACATCAGTATAGGGACAGAGCCTGAGCCATCCCAGAGAAACAGGCATCTGCTGGGCATTTGTCTACTCACGGGTAGATAACTTCTAATCGCATCCTGTGTGCCAGCCAGCTCTGTTTATCGACATTCCAGACTTAAGGAATTAGTGGGCAGCGTTTCAATAAATTATTATAACAAGCCCAAGAGAAAGGCTGATTAATTCCCATTTTCTGGAGGAGATAGCCTGATGCCACGGCTGTGAGTCTCAGATGCAAAGTTGGTACACACAGACCATGTTGCCTCTGAGCACCGTCTCTTTGTAGACCTGGTTAATGTTCGCTATCTAAATCCTGAGAAGCCAAGAATGCCCTGTTTCCTCAGAGGAGGCGTCCAGGTTGACGGGGAATGGCAGTCTGCTGGGGAATTCTTCAGAAGGTGTACCAAACTTCACGGCCAATCTGCCCCAGGACTGACTTCCAGGCAAGATAAAAATCTAAGCGGTCTTTGGCTGAGAAGCAGGGCTGCATAAAGGTTCCCAGACAATGTAGGAGAAGTGAGAGAGAAGGGAAGCTTCAGTCCAGACACTCTCCAGCATCGGAACCCGCCGGGTCTACTAAGAGGTTCCCCAGGTGGTTCCAGAAGCACCAGTTCCGAGAACCATTCTTCCTGCATCGCCACTGTGGGCCTTTCATGCTGTGGGACGTAGGACATCATCTCAGCTGTATAAATGGACAAGACTGACCTGGAAAATCCCTTTGTTGAATGAATGAATGAATGTTAACAGCCCTGTGTCTTGATTGACCACCACGTAGCCCCTGACAGGGGTTCTGGCAAAGGAGGAAGTACCTAGGACTGCATGAAATGCCTGGAAGAAAACTATAAAAATGGAATGTAAAACTTTGAGTGGCCTGACCCGTATTTTTTGGGCTCAAAATTTCTGTAAAACTTAAACGTTTTTATGTATTTTATGCATGGGTAGGGATTTGTATTTCGAAAGGACAGCTTACATCTTTAAGTTTAAGCGTGAAAGATTATTCAGGCCAGACTGTAAAACACTTCCTCAAATTTCCCACTTGGTCCCCCTCCACCACACAAAAGTAGGCAGGCAGCATGAGCTGGGTCGTTATTTGAAATGCATCACAAAGGCATGTGGCCTAGAAATGTCTTTGCAATCTGGCAGTCTGTCTTCCTTCCGTGGCTTCCTTTGGAATCACCTCAAGCTCTTTGCCATTCGCCATCTTGGGAGGGATTGCTTATTACCCCCATCCCCACCTCTCGAAGGTAAAGAGGGAAGTGAGACCTAGCCAAGGAGGTCTGGGTGTAGGTTCATAGGCTGAAGGTCAGTTTTGTTTACTCTTGTTGTGGTTTGAACATTCAGTCCCCAGTGTTTGTGCTATTTGCAGAAGGGTGTGGAACCTTTAGGAGGTAACCCTTTCGGGAGGAAGTGGGCCACTGGGTGAGTGTGGGGGAGCTTGAGGTTTTACGTCCTGGCCCCATTTCCTGTCCTTCCTCTTAAGTTTTGTCCTACCACGCTGTGAGGAGGTGAGAATTCCCAGCCACGCACTCCTGTCACCATAGAGAGGCCTGCTGCCCTCCCCTGCCCTCCACAGCAGACAATATTCCCTCAAACTGTGAGCCCAGAAAAACTTTTCCTTTCTCAAGTTGCTTTTGTTTGGGTATTTTGTCACACCATGAGAAAAGTAACTAATTCACCTCCTTTCATCTTTATAATTAGATCCTGACTGTCACGGTCCAGCCCATGAAGAGCCATGAGCATTCTCTGCAATTGGTCCCATTGACTTAAAGTTAGTACTTTCTCATTACAAGTCAACAGATGACCACATCATATATTCTGGCTTCTTCCTGTCTCAAAGGGATAGAGGTCATATATCGAAGAAGTGCACTGTGGTCTACGGCTACAGATTTCTATCCCATTATCAATACCCTTGGACATGTCTACATAAAAATACTCAGTGAGTGGTGGTCCGGAAAAATCCAGTCCTCCGAGAACTGAA
Organism: Meriones unguiculatus; assembly: GCF_030254825.1. Lineage (NCBI taxonomy): Eukaryota > Metazoa > Chordata > Mammalia > Rodentia > Muridae > Meriones > Meriones unguiculatus. The sequence goes on along the minus strand of NC_083354.1, from coordinate 76,229,272 downwards.
TGAAAGTCTGAAAAGGATGGGTATAGACTTTTGCTGTGAGAAGGGCATCTTGGAGACTGATGATTTGCTCAAGAGACTCCAGGCCTTCCTGTTATTAGTACTAAGTCTACTTGAGAGCATATGGGCCAGAGTCCTCCCTCTAGTCTTCTGGAATTTAAATGCTGTCTCCTGGGCTGCCCTGATAAGCCCACCCTCCGGTTCTACAACACAGAAATCTCTAAGGTCATGACCCCTCCAAATGCTACCCAGCCTCCCTGGAAGGAGTCAAGGATCCTATCTTGAACTAGAACTGTTTGTCTCCTGAGGAGACGGGAGCTGTTTGCTTGTTATTTCTAGCATGCTGATCTATAAAACATGCGGGATTTCGCCCTGCCTTTGTAAGCCTCTGTGGCTCACTGCATGTGCTGAATAATAAAATTGTTGTCATTATTTCCACCTTGGCTGGAGAGATCTTTGTTTGCTGCCTGAAACCTCCAGCTGTCCCATGGCAGGATGGAAGTCAGCCATTCCATGCTAGGCAGAACTACAGCAGTCTTTCAGTTGGGAACACTTTGAACACTACTAATTTGCAATGGCCCATGGGAGTTGGGTGTGGGGGAGCTGGAGAGGAAGGATAAAGGACAGGAGCACATTGAGCAGGAACAGTTAGATTGTGGTAGATGGGCAAGGTGAAGGCCCTTCCATTGTTGGTCCTTGTCCTCTTCCCTTTGTGGAATGAGGTACCTCGTTCATTTTAGTGAGTAGAATCCCCACTTCTGCTTTTTCTCTGCTTCCCATCCCCTTATCCTTCATCTGGAGAGCGAAATGAAGCAAGATAGGAAGCCCAGACTTTGTACGATCAGGAGGACAAGGATGAAGTACGGGGACCAAATTTCTGGGTGCAGGCTAGATGAAGGAATCATCTTATTTCGCGGACTGGACATCACTAAATTCAGTAGCTGTCCTACCCTCAAACTTCACTTTGTTGCCACCGTCACAGAGCTGTGTTCACTCTGCTTTAGTCCCGGAGAAAGAGTAGTATATTTAACAACTTCAGAAAAGTCACTGGTGGGTCAGAGGATTTGACCCCTCTGCAAGGACCATCTGTGCTGTGAACTGTATGTTCAGAGAATGAGGCAGTGGGGGTAAAGGGGACATAGCAGTTCTGTCACCCAGCTCTGGGCTCTTCAAATGCTGGTCTAGTAGGGGGTCTGGCTGCATTATATGCTTTCAATTATTTATTTTAAGGAGGTTGCTATGGGGGAAGGCAGTGTGACTTTAAGATGGCGTCACAATAATCTTAATCACTTAACTGTTTGTGCAAGAGTCACCATCTGCCGTCACTTCTCTCAGTTCCCCTTCACTCTACACAATGGTGGCTATTGCTCTTTTCTATAAAACAAGTGGTCAGTCTTCCACATGAAGAGCAGGAAAAATCATGGTGCCCCAAGTCCCCATGGCACTGCCCACTTTCCACTGGGCAGACCAAACTCACCTGCCAACCTGAGCTCAGGCAACACTTTCTGCCTATCATGGTGCTCTAGCTGCCTGCATCCAGATAGGTCTCACTGGAGTTTCTCTCTATTCCTAGGCTCTCACTGACATAGTGACCCATTTTACCCTTTCTGTCCGGAAGTAGCTGTTTCTCAGGTAGTGTGAATCATTTTGTGTCCATAACGATGCAGGCAATCCCCAAACATCACACACTTTGTACCTGTTCAAAGTCCTCGAACCAGCTTTGAGAAAACTTAACAAAGCTGTTACCCTTGAGTTAACACCTGGTGTGAGGCTGCAAGAGCCTGAACTATCACATGACAAACCACTTCAAAGTCGCTACAGGGAAAGGAGCACAAAAGACCTCTTTCCTCTAACCGCCGTGCATCTTTCCTTACAGCTGAGCAATAAGCCTCCACGCACAAGTGGAATTCCAGTGTCTCTGGGTTCATGCAATGCCTACATAGTGTCACGGCACATACAGTTTGATGTTTCTCATTAGTCAGGCGAATGTTACCACATGTGATAAATCAAGGAGAACTGCCTGACTCCTTAAAGAAGGAATTTGCCTTCCTTCTCTACCACACACAAACCAGCAGTAATTTATGCACCGCCTGGAAACCAGTAGCACAAACCCTGATGAGCCACCACTCGATCCAAGCCAGACTTTCCCCACTACCCATTCTGGAACCTGGAAGCCCACTCGTGAGTGCCAATCATCTTGAATCATGCTGCGATCAAATTTACCTATTTTTTTTTCTTTCCCTTGTGACACCTCCTGTTAAGCTAAAGGACAGTAGTGGTCATGTTTATTTCTTTATAATGTTACAATGTGTTTGAAAAGTAGGTAAGTTAGATGTGGAAGAGGTATGAGTTCATGTTCACTCTGGTGGAAATGACATAAGTGTTACTACGTTTTCAGATTGGTTGTTTATTTTAATTGATTGGATAGTACTTTTAACTGAAGAAAGAAGTTCTTGCCGGATTCTCAAAAGCCAGGCCCTGCATGAGGGCTAGCTTTTACAAGTGAGCATAGCGGCAATGGGGGACATGCTACCAGCTCAAGTGAGAAAGCAGTAGAAGAAATGTTTTAAAACTTAGTAAAGTTTACATTCCCACCAGCAGTGGAGGAGGGTTCCCCTTTCTCCACAGCCTCTCCAGCATGTGTAAGGTGAAATCTCAGGGTCGTTTTGATTTGCATTTCCCTAATGGCTAATGACACTGAGCATTTCTTTTTTTTTTTTTATTTAGAAAAAAAAAGTAATTTTTTTTCTTATTACAAAACTTAAGAGAAAATACATGTCAAAATTTAGGTAACACAGACAATAAGATTAAAAATAGTCTCTGAATGTTAACTTTATTTCAATATTGTTAATTATTTTATTTCCTTATATTTATAACAGTTTAAAGCCTATGAGCTTGCAGTCTTTGCTTTAAAATATTATCTGAAACACAGAGGGGATTTTTTATTTATTTTTATTTATTTTTTCCAATAACTAATTTTTAAATATATTTCTTATTCAATTAATAGATTTTATTTATTTGACTGTCTTTTCCATGTTGAAAAACTTGCATAATATGACAAAAAATAGAGGCAATAATTTTCTGGTCTTTGACATTTTTATTACATAAAATCTACAATATTCATAAGGTAACAAAATTTTAAACAATTTGTGAGAAAAAGTAGTGCAATAATAAGAAAAATATTAATCCTGAAATTGGCACATATATGTGATGAATTTTCACAGTCTATGTACAATTATATTCTTCAAAAATATTATCTGTATTTACCTCCTTAGATAAACAATTATTCCAATTCTTGGCCTATAAAAGTTTGTAAACCATCTAACATCTGAAGATACAAAATTCTAAATATTTGAATTCTCATGTTTATTCCATTAAAACTTTTTTTTACCCTGCTGAGTTTTTATTTATTTATTTTTATTAATTACACTTTATTCACTTTGTATCCCCCCCTGCCGTTGAGCATTTTTTTAAGTGTTTCTCTGCCATTCTATATTCCTCTACAGAGAATTCTCTGCCTAGCTCTGTTCCCCATTTTTTAATTGGATTACTTGGTTTGCTGCTTTTCAGCTTCTTTAGTTCTTTATATATACTGGATATTAATCTTCTGTCAGAAAAAGGGTTGGTGAAGATTCTTTCCCAATCTGTAGGCAGTCATTTTGTTTTGATGACGGTGTCCTTTGCTTTGCAGAAGCTTTTCAGCTTCATGAGGTCCCATTTATTGATTGTTGCTCTTAGAGCCTGTGCTGTTGGTGTTCTGTTCAGGAAGTTGTCTCCTGTACAATGAGTTCTAGGGTCTTCCCCACTTTTTCTTCTAACTGATTTGATGTGTCTGGTTTTATGTTGAGGTCTTTTATCCACTTGGACTTTAGTTGATGATGAGACTCATGGCCAACTGTTGGGCAATGTGCATGGAATCTTATGTAAGAAGTGGGAAATGGTAAGATCTGGAGAGGACAGGAACTCCACAAGGAGAGCAACAGAACCAGAAATTTGAACACAGGGTCTTCCCAGAGACTCATACTCCAACCAAGTACCATGCATGGAGATAACCTAGAACCCCTGCACAGACGTAGCCCATAGCAGTTTAGTGTCTAAGTGGGTTACATAGTAATGGGAAGAGGGACTGCCTCTGACATAATCTGATTTGCCTGCTCTTTGATCACCTCCCCCTGAGCGGGGAGCAGCCTTACCAGGCCACAGAAGATGACAATGCAGCCACTTCTGATGAGACCTGATAGACTAAGATCAGAAGGAAGGAGAGGAGGACCACCCCTATCAGAGGACTTGGGGAGGGGCATTCGTGAAGAAGAGGGTGGAAGGGTGGGGTTGGGAGGGGAGGAGGGAGGGGCTTATGGGGGATACAAAGTGAATAAAGTGTAATTAATAAAAATTTAAAAAACTTAGTAAAAATATACCAGAAAGAGGGAAACACCATTTCTGACTAAGCACAAGTGAATAGACATGATTCTCAAATAACAGCAGTGAACAGGAGATAAACCCAAGGTTTAGCTACTATTAAAAAAAATGGTTCTAGGAATATTAGTGGATAAAGCATGAGATTTGGACAGTTGGGGGAAATGTTCAAGAATAAGGTTGAGAAAAGGCAGTCTGTATTTTGAATGAGCTTGCTCTAGTTTGTATTAAGGAGGTGACTCGGAAATGAACCAGACCAAGGGCAAGGACCCACCAAAGGGACTGTAGAACCAGAAGACCCAAGGTTCTCCTGACATTTGCCAATGGAGAAACCAAGGAAAGGCTATCATATTAGATAGCTAGAGGGTAGCAACGTTTCTAAGGTAATCCCAGAAGCTGTTATCCTCACAATGCAGAAAGGAAGTGCCAACATTTTACATAAAAGGTCTCTCCTTTCTTTCTTTCTTTCCACATCCTACTTTTCATGCTCTGGCCCAAGGGATTTGCCCTAGGCTTACCCAATATGAGGCATCTTTACACTCCCCCTACCTCTTCAAGCTAGTGTGCTAACCCCTCAGGTCTCAGGGCACTGGGTTCAGCTTCTGAAAAACGACTGACTAAAGAAAAAACCTGGGTCACAGGCCCGTACTTCACACCAAGACCCACAGACCCCACTTTGTAATCACCCTCCTGTGACAGTTAGCACGCATGTCTCCCTGGCACTCTGCACACACCACCCTACAACTGGCTCTCATGCCTCTGTGTTCGCAGGACCAAGCACACATTTGGCACTTAATAAGTGCTCAGAAAATGCTAATTGGCTACATAAGTGCCTCAACCAACCATCCTCCTCATCTAGGCAGCCCCGGAGAATGAACAGGCTGTTCACCCTTGAGCAAATGACTTGCTCTCCCTCAGCTTCAATTTCCTTACCTTTCCTATGTCATCACCAATGCACCTAGCTCTGGGGTTGCTGTAAGGATGAAGCCCTACAAGCAAATCACAGGACCCATACCCCATCCTAAGCATGTCCACTAAATGTTTATTGTTACTATAACTACCTAACCTTTTTGCTTCCTCATCTATGAACAGATGGTTTTGAAGGTTCCTGGTGGCTTTAAACCTGCTATGACTCCTTCCTAACCCTGGAAGAAAAGTTCTTTGTTCTCTACGTTTGTCAACTTGGCGACTTTAACCACCCTCTATTAACCTGCCTCCCCTCTCCCCCCCACCATAGAAAATTCTACAGGAACAAGTAATGATTCATCGTCGTATAATAATATGCGTGCATTTAAGGCATGGCCAGAATGACTTTCTGAACTCACATTTCATCTACCAAGCTCTTCATTTTTCTTACACAATTCTGGGAAAGTAAGAAGGGAGATGGTTTGGAAAAACTTGTTTTCATATGTAGTCCCAAGGAGAGTTGTCAGATTTGGGTTTGTTTGTTTTTCCTTTTGAAGGTCTAACAAGAGGGCAAATAAAATAATATAATCCTGTAACAGATGAAGAAACATAAAACCAAGAATAAAATATTTATATTTCTGCAAGGCAGAAGAATTACAGAGATCTGCATTACACATTGTGCTTTGCTGGCCATACCAAAGATCATTAGGATATCAATTCATGTGAAAGAAAGCACCTTTGTTGCCCAGTAGCTGTGGATTAAATGTGTGAGAGCCTACACCTGGAATCAAAATGATTGTCTTCTGTGATCTCGTAATGCCTTGCAGACACTTTCATGTCTGTTTTAGGTATGAGGAAGTAGAGACTTCATGACAGAAAGTAAAACCTTAAAGTCACCTAATTCTTGGCATCCCAAGCCAATGCCAGGAAGCTGCAAAGCAATGCAGACTTCGTGATGAGACACACGACTCCGTTTTTCTTACCTTCCGAGTCCTGTAAGTGTGAGCTATGCTCTGTGCTTGTTTCCCATAAATACATCCTTATTGATAATGTCAATAAAGTATATTTCATCATCTACTTGGAGAGCTTCCATCCTTGTCCCAGCAGTATTTTGCTTTCTAGATGGGGCAGAACAATGCACCACAGTGTCCAAGGGCTTCTCATCTGCCACTGGGACCTTTGCTATTTGGATCACACTTCCTTCTTCCCAGACTGCAGCAAACAAAATAGTTTGGTCTAAACAGTTGTTTCTGTAATGGAAGCAGTGGCAGTGGCAAGCACCTTCTACCCACATTCCTGGGCTTTCTTTTCAATGTTTAATTTTAGATTGACTCATACTGTCAGAAAAAATATTTCAATGCTAGCTGAAGATAGAGAAGGATAAGCATCAAAACTGTCAATCTGTTTTAATACCAACAGCCAATGGTCGGATGAGACTCTATGGCTTATCTGACTTCAGTCCTCAGAAGTTAATATACTTTTAACAACGCAGGGAGGTGGTGAGTCTATAAGGACTTATTTCCATTTCCCAGATGAAGAAAGGTTTGAGTTCAATACCACAAGGGTCTTGCATTCTCCCATCAGTGTCTTCATCTTACCTCGCATTCATCTGAGCAAGGAGAAAATCAAATTTGGAGTTTTCTGCCAAAATGTGATTATAGTAATTTGTCATTTTTTAGACACACTGTGGACAAGTTATTTCAAGCACAACTGTACAATAGCGAAAGCCCATAAGGACAAGGAGTGCCCCATCGTCTACGAAATGAGAAGGTGAATTCACAGCAGGCCTTGTTACATACAGAAACAAAACAAGGCCTCGGCAAGTCTTATTCCTGCTCCACAAAACTATGAAAATGATAAGAGAGAAGGGCTGTTGCTCTAGCAGAAAATTCTGAATGAGAGTTCCCACCAGTAGCTCATACCTTGACCTTGTAGGCACAGAGCCTTTGTTTGACTATCTTTAACCAGATGTGTGGCTACCACATCCACAGACTGTGAGGTGTGACAAAGATTGGGTCTTCCTCAGCTTTGCCATATTCCCCAGACCCAGCTACTCCACCGGCAGGGCAGTGTCCTTTCTTATTTCCACAAACGTGTGTATTGTCACTTTAAAGCAAGGCCAGCCACCCCTTAGTCCTCATCACCTCCAAGATAGATATTGTCTTAGGAAGGACTGACATATGGGCAACCTATTGGCCAGACGTGAGCAACTTAAACAGATGCCCCGAGTGCCTGAGAGTTAGCAGAGAGTTTCAGGCTTTGCTGTGAAGGATCATCAGATGAGCTTCTTTGTAATAGGGATTTCTGGATCCTGCCTCTGAAGATTCTGCTGTCCTAGGTTTGGGACAGCACTGCAGGTGAGTTTGCTATGAAGGCTCACGCTTCAAAAAGAAACACCCTAGCACCTGCCAGATAGTTTAAAAAAAAAAAAAAAGGAATGAACCACAATATAACGAATAGTGTCATTAGTTAAATAGTGTTTCCTAAATTCGCATTACTGTGACAATCACTGGCACACATTAAGAATTCCAGGTTCAAGCCACTGTGTCTGTTCCATGTGTATTCAGTCCGTGATTTGATATAAATGGAAAATATTCAAGAAGAAAAAAAAATAATTCCAACTTCTAGGCCTCTCTCTTAGATGTCGCCTCTAGCAGGAGCCTCTGGGAACCTCATGATTGCACTGGTTCTCCAGACGAAGCTACTGACAGGATTTTGGGGGATATCACCATAAGCAGTGGTGTTTTCTGTTGTCCTTACAACATTCACTTTCTGGCCTCTGAAGCAGAAACTTGGGGAGACCACATCAAAGTCAATGTTCAGATTCCTGTTGTCTCAAGAAAACTATTCCTTCACTGTGTCACCATTTTGGAGAAAATTGCTTCCCTTGGTCATTACTCAAAGTACACTGTAAACAGCCTAGCAGTGGAGGTGCCAATGGCTTTTAATATACTCAGGTGGGTTTTCCAAAGATTTAATAATAGATACTGTGTGACCATCAACCAAAGTAGGTAAACAATATGACTTAAGCAACCAGCACTTATTTTCTAAATATCAGTCCTTCCATATTCTAAGTGATGGCTTTTTAGTTGCATAAGCTTAACAGAGTTTGGAAATACTGACATATTGCCAAGATCTCCTTCTACTTCTTTCTTCTCAACTGCAAGGTAAAGCCCTGAGGTTGGTGACTATCTTCAAAGTAATTCTCAGTAATGTTGACAAAGTTTGGTTAAAATGCCTTTCTCAGTTTAACTTGTTGCATGCACTGTGGCCCAACGTCAATTTTTTTAACAGGCCAGAAGTTTTCAAATGTGCAAGCCTTCTGTGCCTGGGGAAAAAGCCTGAACTTTTGCCTTTGTAATAAGATATGTTCCAATTACCAACTTTAGTAATTTAATATAGTTGAATAATAACTAAATGAGACACTTTGTTACTCAGTCATTATTCAAGCTTCTGTTAGGGATGAAATGAGGGGTTGCTGGAGGTCAGCCTACGTGGTGGGGGAATGCAGCCTTAAAAGCCAACTCTGAGAAATTTCTAAAAAAAAATTAAGTTTTACAAAAATATTTAAAATTCCAGAAAGTACAGCTCAAACCTCAAAGTATATTTTATAAAATAGGATTATAAAGTGTCATAAAAGCTTGTTTGATTTTTTTGAATGGCAGAGTATTTTGTGTTGTTATTTTTGTATTTGGAAAGTGTGGTGGTATAAGACCATCATCTAAATATTTGATCTAATAAGTGCTTTATGGATGGAGATGATCCAGAGGAGCTCGTTTCCCTCCTGACCACAGGTATGTGCACATTTCTCTTCATTCTACACTGCAGGTAGCCTCGTAGGGACAGTCCAGTATCCATTACAAGGTTTACATACTTGTACCTTGCTTTGATACATACAAGACTTATCCATGGAGAATTATTTATGTGTGAAGCTTGGAGAAGCCAAGAGTTTTTATTTGCTTGTTTTAGTCTCAGGTTTGGTTTCTTGTTTTTGTTTTTTCAGATGTTCTGTAGGCCAAGTTTCTCCAATATCGGGGACTTAGACTCCTTGGAAAATTAAGTTGTTTAATTTATACACTTCGAATACATGTCATGTGTCCTAGAGCAGTGGTTTTCAACTTTCCTGATGCTATGTGACCCTTTAATACCATTCCTTATATTATGGTGACCCCCAGTCATAAAATTACTTCATTGCTACTATATAACTGTAATTTTGTCACTGTTATGAATTATAATGTAAATATCAGTCTTAAATGACCCCTCTGAAACTGCGGTTTGATGCCCAAGGGGTCTCAACCGGCAGGTTAACAGCAGCTGTTCTAGAGTATCATGACAGAGAAATTCAGGAAGGCTGATTGTCTCTGTAGTGTGAAATGCAGTTGGGAAGAATCTGAGCATGACTTGCAGGCTAGTGATGCCACCTCAGTATGACAGAAGGCAGCTCTCAGGAAAGACATGACATTTTCCCAGGATACCCATGTCCTGATCCCCACTATCCCACACCCTCAGTTAATTCCCTGTGTGGACATTACTACCAATGAGGCCATTAGTACCAATGAGGCCCTGATCTCATACCTTCAGCGTCTTTGAAGGACCACACCTGCTTCCTGGACTGGAAGGGTCTTGAGAGGAGTCAGAAGAGTTGCAAATCAGCTCTAGAAAGAGTTATGCAAAGTACAGGGGGTCCTGAGACATGTACCCCGCCAACAGAAGACAAACCACAGGGCCATATAATCTCTAAGTCTGCGATTCTTGACTTCAAAGCATTTTTAATTGCTGATGGTCTCTGACAATGAGTGTTCCTTGACAGAGGTGTCTCCCCCCTCCTTTTCTGGAGCAGAATGATGTTTATAAAGGGAAAGTTCATAGCATAAAATATGTATCCCTTAGGCTGTAGTGCCCACCCAATATGTTCCCTAAAAGTCTCCCGCAAATACATCTTTTCCCCACCAACACAGACTTCAGTGTTTAAAGCACCCATTAAAAATAATTAAAAATATTTATAGTCATTGTGCTAGTTCCTTTTCTGTTGCTGTGATAGAAGTCTGTAGTGGAAATTTTGGTTTCATTAAAAACTCAGTTATGTTATGTAATTATGCTTTTGTTTAAATCCCAAGTGTGGAATATGGGACTGCCTTAGTTTATCCATAGCTGATAACAGTGTCAAGTGGCTTAGAGAGGGGCGAGGTCTTTGCCAGCTGGAGGTAGTGGAATTCTGAGGACTCTGGGAGAGTACAAACACCAGAGCCAGAGAAAGAAGGGGCAGAGGAGGAAGAAGGCTGCTGGATATCCTGATGACTGAACTTTGTATTTTCCCAAAGAACATAATGACCTAACTAAGAACTAAGTCTAAAGAGGTCTACATTCCTTTTCCCTTCTAACCTTCTTTCTTTCCTACCTAAGATTGGGGGAATTGAAAAGCAGGTACAGTCTTAAAGAACCCCAAATAAAGTAGAGTTTAAAAATAATGCCTACAGAATTCGTGGAAAAAAAATAAATAAAACCAACAACTTATAGGCAAAAGGATTTTATTAGGCTTACAGAAGCTCCAAGTTACAGTCCACCAGAGCAGGGAAATCACAGTGACAGTATCTAGGAGCAACTTAGATATCCACAGTCAAAACAGAAAAATAATGCACATTCATTGACTTGCCTACTTGCTTTTGCTCAGCTCAGATTTCCCCAGTCTTGTACAGTTCAGGTCCTCCTGCTTAGGGAATGGTGCTGCCCATTTGGGGCTGAGTTCTCTCATATCACTTAATGTAATTAAGACACTCATCTATAGACATGTCTACATGCTGACCCAACATAGAAAATTGTTCATTGATACATCCTTTCTAGGTGATTAAGTTTGTGCCAAGTTGAGAAAACTAATAATTTCAGGCATATAATGTGTGTTGTGTCTATAAATAGTCTTACCCTCCATCTCACAACCCTCTCTTTTATCACTTCTTCTTCCTGTTAATTTATTTTGTTCCCCTGGACAAATCACTATGAACACATGATTTTTATGTGGCTACAGAAAGTTCAGGCACCACAAAGAAAAGAAAACTTATATTTGTCTTCCTGGAACTGGTTTAATTCACTGAATATGATTATCTCCAAATATGTCCATTTTCTCGAAAATGGCATAATCCCATTCTTCTTCATGGCTGAAAAATTCTAATATATACATGCATGAATCCTTGGTAATTAGGGAGTAGTTAGGAGGTGTGGCCTTTTTGAAATAGGCACGGCCTTGCTGGAGGATGTATGTTCCTGTGGGTTAGCTTTGGGGTTTAAAAAGCTCAAGCCTGGGCTTGTGTCTCTCTCCTTCCTGTTGCTTGCCAATTTGTACATAGAACTCTCAGCCACCTCTCCAGCACCATGTTTGCCTGTGTGCTGCCATGCTTCCCATCATGATGATAATGGACTAAACCCCTAAAACTATAAGCCAGCCCCAATTAACTGCTTTCCTTTATAAAAGTTGCCATGGTCATAGTGTCTCTTTCAAAGCAATAGAACTTACCTAAGAGAGACATGTTGATTTGGTGTCCTTAGGTGAATAACTAAAAATGATATAGCTGAGTTGGTTATACAGTAGATCTGTTTCTATTTTTGAGTAACCTCTATAATGATTTCTATAGATATTGACTAGTTTACATCCTACTAGCAGCGAATAAGGGTTCTCTACTGTCAATTTCTTTTTTAGGAGGCTTGCTTCATGGCTGAGCATTGATTTTCTTCTACCAAGACTCTGGCCATATGTTTCAGGGCAGAGAGTTCTCTACACCATGGAAAGAAATGTATATTTTCCCCAGAGTTCAGCTTGGAGGACAGCTTTGCTATACTAAATGGCCCTGATCTAAGAACACTCAGCATTGTTTCAGTGGAACCAACGTTCTCTATTCACTAACCTTGGCCACTTGTGAGCTGGAGAACTGAATGCTGAAGAGCACAAATAGACTGTCCTGTGGCAAAACTGCCCAGAGAGATTCTAAGACACATTGGGAGTGTCTGTCAGACCACCGCCACCTTAGAAAGCTTTAGGAATGAGTTTATCACCACCTTCAACTAAGCCCAGCTTATCTTGTCTCCTCATTTTGAGCCCAGCCTGAAGCTACACCCTGCCTCTAAAACCAGCAGCAAACCAAGTTTCTCATTCCAAATCACTTCACCCTGTCATTCCTAGGACCATCTTCAGCATTTGTTTCCTATTTTATACATCTCAATTTTGTTATGACCCAGCTCATCATAGCTAGTAATTCAGGCTGAATGCATGGCTGCTAGTGCAACCCAGCCTAAGACCACCAGGAAGACCTGGCCCTACTGTAGGCCACTCCTCTGGCTCTGAGCCGGCTTCATCAGTTACACAACTGGGCACCATGAGAAACACATGACTGCCATCCACATAGACAAAGATGGAAAATATGAGCCACCCATTTGGCAATTATGTTGGCATCTTCCTCCCTTCTTGCTGCCAAGGCCTGACCAGAAAGATCTTGGCCTGCCGACTGCCTGGTGCGGTCAGTCTAGACACAGGGTGGCTCAGGTCATGGTATGTAGAACAGCTGTGATGAATTCTATACATGCAAGTGAAGACAGAGGACAGGTTCTTGCTTCCAAAACAACCTGAGTCTGTGAGACACAGACTAGAGTGAAGTCTAGAAAAACCCTCATGTAATTATGTTCTTTTTTAGCTTTTAAGTTATGTTATGGTTTTCTTTATAGTTTCATTCACATAAGAAAAATAAAATGTTTTCTGTCCACATAAAATATGTTCCACCTTTTTCAATAGGAAAAGCAGACAAATAGGAATAAATGTTAAGTAAATAAAGAAGGATGTATGTTATGCTGGGGAGGAAACCATGTCCTTGGTCACTGTAGAATATAGTTCAGTAGTCCAGACAATTTTGAAAGTAGTTGAAGGAGGCCAGGAAGAAAACCCAAACCACACATATCCACCTATCTCATTCACCCACCCTGCAAGTCTCGCCTTCAGGCTAAGTGCTGTTTCCCTTATTCCACAAATGAGGAAACTGAGGCTGCCTGAGGGTTGTTCCTGGTCACAAGGAGTACGTGACTGGACTGGAAACGGATCAGAGTATTCCAGACACTGACACTCATAGCTGTTAGAGTGTCACGAATTTGAGCAACTGTCTTCTGCCTGAAGTGTACACCTAAGGACATTTAAAACATTCCAAGATGATGTCATCAGGGAGCACTCGGTCAAGTTACCATTGAAAAAGTCCTCTACTCCATTTCCCAAAACTCGGAGTTGAAAGGTGAGTTTTGTAATTGCCTCTGTTTTAATAGATGATTTATTTTAAGTGCCTAGTGGGGTGATGCAACAAGCGGGGGTAAGCTTGGTTTGAGGAGTTTCTCTTCTTCTGGGAAGTGTTTTTACTTGGATAAACTTTGAGTCTCCAAGAAAATTCCTCAACATGGTCATCCCAGTGTCCATAGATGCATGCGTGGGTACACATATACATGTAGGAACACAAGGTGTGTGCTCAGGAATACATAGCAGGGATGAGCTAGGTTTGAAGTGTCTCTGATAGTCTGGCTAAGTGTTTTCACTTTTATTAGCTTTGATTCTCCAAGGAAATTCCTACAGATGGTAAGTCAGATGTCCGCAAATGCACGTGGGCTCATATGCATGCATATTAGAGCACAAGGTATGTGTTCAGGAGTACATGGGCCTGTGAGTTCACATGCACATGGGGCACAAGCATGTTCAAAAACAAACAGGCATGGGCACATATACACATGGTATACACATGTATAGGATATAGGAACACATGTGAAAATGTACATATATGCGTGTATCTATCTATATGAAAAATAGGTGTGTGTATGTATGCATACAGGAACAGGTTTTTCAGTTATAGCACGGAATGCTAGTTGGACAGTAAAAAGAGGGGAGACTACTAAGACGAAAGAGCCTTCCAATTTGGAGCCAGTGGTTGGAGGTAGAGAAATTAACCCACACAGAGTGGATTAAGAAGAGGCAGAGTTTAGTTATGGCACAGAGTGCTATAGTCCATTCGCCAGCCAGAAACGAAGAGGCTCATGGCCAAACTGGGGTGTATAGCTGGTTATGGAAGGACAGAGGGCTCTTCCCAATAATGGACAAATCACTTTTCTCCAGAGCAGTTAAAGACACCAGAACATTCTTTAGAGTAGGGATAGTAGTAGCTATATTTTCTGGGAGCTCTACTCAGATAAAAATGGTCCAGTCAATGAAGTGCCTGCCACACAAGAAATGAAGACATGAGTTTGGAGCTATGGTAGCTACAGAAAAGCTAGATGTTCTCATGCATGAGGACAGGTGGATTCCTGGAGTACACTGGCCAACCAGGTTAGCCAGTCAGAGCGCTCTGGGCTCAGTGAGAGACCCTGATTCAAATGACAAGGGGAAAAGCGATAATAGCAGACCTTCAATGAAAACCAGTGACCCCTACCGATCTGTAATCATTTTAGAAGGTTTACCAAAAAGGAGGACCAGGGGGAGGAGGAGAAGGCAGCAGTGGTGGGTGTGGCTAGGCTCATGGCTTCAGAGAAAGATTTATCAGTTTCTGAGATTTGCTATTTGCAATGAGAGAGAAGACAAAAATTACACGCGTGAGCCGACGGAACACACTTGTTGAATGCAGAGCAAAGTCAGTGAAGAAAATCCTAGAATTTGGTTTGTAAATGTCTTTAGTTAGGATGGCAGAAAAATGTTACAGTTGTGATGGTTTGCAGAATGACACTGTGGAGATGCAGGTGACACCACCTGTCCTCAGCTTTCATCACGACGTCATCCACCTCAGCTTGCAGAGCTAGGGTGGAAGAGCTTTCTTTCAGGTGAGGATGGCTGAGGGGAGAGGCCTAGGATGTGTGTGAGATATTATTCTGTCAAAATGTGCAAGATGAGAGGATCGATTTAAAAGGAAGAAAAAAAATAGCAACAAGGCTAGAATATAACTATAGTTTTCCATTGAAACATAAAATTTCTCTCTAGAATCACCTCACCCTTACTTTCCTCAAAAATAATCAAAGTAAGATGATTTTTATGTATAAAATACGTCTAGTTTTCTTCAATTTCTTTAATATATGTAACCAACAGTGGTCATTGACTGCAGAGGCACTTAAAGTTTGCCTTATAGCTGGCATAGGGCACTCACCTGTAATCTCAGCACTCAGAGCCTTGGTGGTTCAAGGCCAACCCAGGCTTCATAAAGGAACATTATCTCAAAAGAAGGAGGAGGAGGAGAAAAAGGAGGAGAAGAAGAGGAGGAAGAAGCTGTTGTTTTTAGAACACTATAAAAGAGTCTCTCAGAATTAGACCGTCTAAAGCCCTACATACCAGGTAGACAAGCTAAGAGCTTGTCATCAGACTTCTCCAGTCAAACCCTTCCTCCTCAGGTCTCCCAAATATTCTGTTCCTGGGTCAGTCCTGAGATTGGTTTTATTATTTATCTGTAAGGCTCCATAGTGGGGTGTTAAGTCAAAGGGCTTTGTAAGCATCAGCCCCCTAAGTGCTCAGTACCTACATGTACAGCCATGTCAGCTTCTACATTACATCATTCTCAAACACAACACTCGATTCAAAACTTTTTAATGAAATTTGCGGGTAAATGGTGGGATCTAGAAAAGATCATCCTGAGTGAGCTATCCCAGAAGCAGAAAGATGCACACGGTATATACTCACTCATATAAACATATAATATAGGATAAACCTACTAAAATCTGTACACCTAAAGAAACTAATCAAGAGGGAGGACTCTTGCTAAAATGTTCAATTCCTATCCAGAAAGGCAAAGAGGCTGGACAGCAGAAGAAGGAGAAAAGAGGGAACAAGTCAGGAGCCTGACACAGAGGACCTCTGAAAATCTCTGCCCTGCAGACTATCAATGTAGATACTGAGACTTATGGGCAACCTTTGGGCAGAGTGCAGGGAATCTTTGCAAGATCTTTTAGAGAACACTGGAATAAAACAGCAATAGAACAAGCTACAAATAGACTAAAAATGACCCTGGTTACAGGTCTGAGGAGAGTTTGTTATGGAAATAATACAATTGCTAAGGAAATTTGTTTGCTCCTCTGACATATGGCATTTTAAGACACTAACTGGAATCTTAGAATTGATGGATCATGAAGACAGTGAAAACTTTCTAGGCACTTCATATACTTCTACTAGAACTATTATTTAGCATTATATATTACATATATTTATAAATATTACAGTATACATTGTATATATTATAATTATTACATTATTGTTATTTTATATTACATATTACATTTACCTAGGCAACATCTGCTTTTATTCCATGTTTCCCTTTCCCAAATTTTTTTAAATGCCTGAACACATGAGATGAAGCAGGCTTAGTGAGAACGGTGGGTGTATGGCAGTGTGTGGTTAACACCATAGTTCTGCTTTTGTCCATATCTCACAGGTAAGAAGAGTAGTTATTTTTAGCTTTTCAGGAAAGTTAATGGCAGTCTCAGTAGTAACATCAGTTGAGGACTAGCCTGCCCATGACTACATTATTTGCTTTTTTGGTGTTAGATTTCAATTGCAGCAGAACTGAAAAGATACCTAAGCTCTGTGGCCTCTGGATTTTCAGTTGTGTGCCTGTGGAATGTTCCCATCAGTCATTCAACAGGGGCCTTGCCATGTGTTTCTCTCCTGTAAGCACACTGTTGCACCTGCACCCAACTAACCCTCAGAGGGAAGGCTTCAACAAAGTCCATCAGACCCTAAACATCTGCCTCTGTTGGGCCATTTGTAGAAAGAAAGTGAAAAGAGAAGGTGCTTATGGTGATGATCAGGTTTTTTTTAATATATTTCAAAATCAAGACATTTGAAAAGATTTATTTCATCGTTTTTATTCTATGTGTATGATGATCAGTTTTTACGTTTTGTTCTAAGTCTGATTTTCTCCCATTTATTTTGTAAAGGGATTTTTTTTTAAGGCTAGCCTTGATGCTTCTTTAAAAAAAATGTTCTTCTTTCAATTTGATTCTACCATATTGGTACTATGACATTTATTTAGGAAGAGAGTTCTCTCAAAATCCTCTCGAACACAAAAGCTTTTTCATATTAAGGGATCTGTTATCTGGTCATGAACAATTTAAGGCCTCTAAAGAGATATCAGCTCTAAAATGTGACTGAAAAGCAACAAGCTTTTATGTCTTCATCATGGACAGAAGAGGTATCCCCCCAAAAGGGGCAGTAGATTCAACCCTCACAACCTACTATAATCCCGAAAGAGCAGTTTTATGCTGGCTAGTTTCATGTCTACTTGACACAAGTTAGAGTTATCGAACAAGGAGGAAAAGCCACAATTGGGAAAATGTACCAACAATATTGGGCTATCAGCAAGCCTATGAGGCATTTTCTTAATTAGCTATTGATTGTGAGAGAGCCCACCCATTATGGGTAGCCCACCCATTATGGGTTGGTGGTCTTGGAGTGTACAACAAAACAGATTTAGCAAACCATGAGGAGCAAACCAATAGGCAGCACTCCTTTATGGTCTCTGCTACAGTCCCTGCCTCCGGGTTTCTGCCCAAGTGCCTGTGCTAATTTCCGTTGATGATGGACTGTGAGGTAGAGCTGTAAACCAAAATAAGTACTTTCCTCCCCAGGTTACTTTTGATCATGGTTTTAACCCAGCCATAGAAATTCTAAACAACAGCAAAACCCAAAGACTGTTATTGCTACAGAAACAAAGAATGATAGTTGTGAGATCTAATCGTAGACTCCCACAAAACTGATGTGTTCACCTCTGAATACATACATAAAATAATATTATACAGACCAAGAAGGTTACGCTTAGAGTTGTCTGTATGTGTGTAAAACAATAATTAATGAAAAAAGAGGGCATGAATTTGAAAGAGAACAAGGAGGCGTATATGTGAGGATTAGGAGGAAAGAAAGGGAAGGAGGGAATTATGTAATTATATTATAATATCAAAAATAAGATAAAGAAGGAAAACATGATATACCCATGACATGGAGCAGACAATGCCAGCACTAGCAAGGCAGGAAGCAAGAAATCATAAAGACCATCACTGGCTGGAACCTATCATCTAAACTTCATGAATACTTCTTGGTATGATATCAGCTGTGAATGGGAAGGCCAGGATACCCACATTTATGTTCCACTGGCTGCAAATTCTTTAACTCCCAGAATGACGGTTGACTATGTCTCAGCAAAGAGCCCACAGTCTGTACAAAAGAACACACTCTCTCACTAAGTTCAGCCAAGACAAAAATGAAACAGGAAGGACACCATGACTGTTCTTAGGAGAGAAGAGTCCCAAGACCAAGTACACAGAACAATATTCCACACTGTCCTCACTAGTTGGACTCTTAGAAGGAAGATAGAAAAGGGGGCTTCCTCCACATTCAATTGTCTGGACCCTGAGCAGATATCTGGGAATCTGACCGGGAAGATATTTATTATTGTTGGTGTAATCGGAGATCTTGAGATCCCAACTGTAGTTTCTGGAAGACCAGACGCTCCCAGACATCACAGACTTGTCACCAAATCCCAGAGAGAAAAATTTCTTCCAGTTTGAGTCCGGTGGTCAGGGGTCCAATAATTATCTCACAGACAGAAAACCAGGAAGGAGTTACTCATGGCACACGCAGAAGAACTCAGTGTCTCAGGTGGGCTTCATGTGCCAAGCCTAGCAAAGGGACAGGAGAGTGAGATCGCGGGTGGGAAGGACTGAAGGTCCGATTGAGTTTTCACACAGTTTGCCTCTCTCGCCTCTAGCTGAATTCCAAGATACTCCTGGGAATGGAGGCCGGTGGCAGCTGCAGTTCTTGGAATTCTTGTCGGATAAGTAAACCTCTGTATCTTACTCAACCGACAAGATTTTCCTTTAAGATAATCTTTATTGCTACTCTGAGAGTCTACACACATGCAGCCCCATGAAACCAGAGCCTTGCACCATCCCAGGGACTTCTAGGAAGAAAACTCCACCGAAGTTCTGAGATAGGCGTGTTTTAGAGACACACCTGCGGGCTGCAGGAAGGACTGGTGACGGTCTTGGCGATAGAGAAATTGCTGGATAATCTAAGTGCACTGCGGGGTTATCAATAAGGTCCCTGCACAGACTGACATCATCCTGGGCCTCACTCCAATGGTGTGAACCATCTGTCTGTGCCACGGTGAAGGCTGGAGGCTGTTAAACTCATCAGATCCAAAGCCTGTTACTTGTCTTCTAAACATTGTTTTGCAATATTTCAAGTTAAGGAATACCAACCAGGGCTGCTGATTCTTTTCCCAGGTTTGCCCACTGCTTATCACAAACAGGAAGAAGCAGATTGTTTTTTATTTTGGGGTCAAAGTTTTATCCTATAACTTCAAGGAAACTTTATTTCCAGTGGAAATATTGGGAAGCAAATGTGAGGTTCAGAGTGCCAATTTCAACTGACAACTTTTCATCATCTCTATTCCTTTACAGACAGTATGAATTAATGCTATCTTTCTGCAAAGAAAAAGTGCCTCTGTCTACTAAAGTCCTCTTTATAACTCCAGGAACTCTGGCCTTAGTAGTATGGTCAAGAACACCTACAAAACTCCTGTATCTCAAGCCAATCCTTCAAATCATCCATTTACAACATGCCATGCAGAATTAATTTTTCAGAGAAGATGAGAAAAATAAAAAATAGGCAGAGTGAAATTTCTTACAATGGGTATTGTGGGTTTGGAACTTTTAAGCTTGCATGGAAAATCAAGAGCAAGAGAAGATAAAACAATAAGAAGAGTCCATAGGTTGTAAAAGGCTTTACTCTACTCACTTAGAACTTTGTATGTCAATGGACCAAATGATGGCTCCACAGTATCATCAAAATAACCCACCTGCACTGGTTGTTCTGGGTGGAGGCGGCTCTGTACACTGAAGATGATCAACAGAACTCCTAACTTCCACCTTCACCCCAGCCACGACCATCAGAGATGGCTGATTGGCATTGTCAAATGTCCCCCAAGAGGTAGAACCAGTACCTTGCCGGTATTGGGGAAACATGGCTTTAGCAGAGTCTAAAAAGAGTCTCAGAAGGTTGAGGGGAAAGTTTGGAATATTTGTACAGTTCTAAAGATGGGTGCTTCAATGTGCATCCTTTAGTGCAGGCGTGCAGGGGTGCACTTAGGTTGGGTGAGGATTGTAATGACAGAATTTTGTAGACTTGCTGGATATAACAAGGTAAAGATTTTGAGATGAGGGAGCTAGAAGATGCTCAAACTGATGGAAAATTTTCCTATGATGCCTTCTGTCGTGGAATCACAGGATTTTTGTAGAAGTTTCTTGAATGAACACCAAACAACCATTACTTTTCTGAGCAAGGGTTTTCTAGACAATAAAGTTGTACTAACATAGATGCTGACAGTGTATAATCATGCATCTATGCAGATATTAACGTTTTAGACCTCAGTGACTCTCCCAGGTTCCTTGATTTTATGTTTTGTCTCTGCCATTTGACACACTACTGCTATATTTAGAGAAACCAATAAGAGTGAGAAGAACAAGTTAAAGAGTCCCTGTTCCAGGGGTCCAGCCAGGCCTTTCCATACTCCAAATTTGCTGAATGATTTGTGCAAGCATGTGCTTCCCCTGATCTCTAGTTTCTCCAACAAAATATCCAAGCTGACAGTGTCTTCTTTTCCAGACCTGCTGGAGCTAGAGTGAAACAATGCATGTCTAATACCCTCGTGGCACACATGTTGCATGGGTATAAATCAGCTGTTCAAAATGAAGAGGGCATGTCTCAGCAGTGGGGTACCCATACTTGGACCATCACACCTTTGGAACGTGCTACCCTCATTCTCATTCTTACCAACAGGAAGAAAATGTTGGACTTTCTGGAAGAAGATGTTGGAGTATTTTCTCTGAACCCTAGAAATGCTATGGAGGGAGAGTTGCCCTTGTCATGCAAATTCATTCTTTCATGTTTTTAAGCTTGTTGTTCTAAGTCTAAAATGTATGAGGTAGGGTGGGATGGAGTTTAGCAATAATACGGCTATGAGGGTGATGAAATCATAAAAACACTGTGCGCAAGCTTGGAGAGGGCGGAGACCTAAAGACTGTCCACTAGAGTGCCTGTCCAGTCTTTCAGACTGTCTTAAGGACAATGCCTTGCTCACTAGCATGACACTGAATCTAGTACATTGTGGGATTCTGATTTCTCTCTCCTAAACCTCAAAAGAGACCTTTCTCTTTATGTAGAAAGTCACTCCTGCTGTATGCATTTTCTCAGTCCTCACCCTATGAGGTAGATGCTTTGATAAGAAATCTGACACTCAGTCTAAATAACTTGCTGAGTAGACCCAACTTACTTGTAAATGGAGGCAAGACTTAAAATTTAATCTGTCTCATTTCCAAGGTTGGTGATTCCCCTACTACAAACAAGTTGCTATGGTCTCATCTATCCCTCAAAACATCAAAACAGAAAAACCCAAAGATAAAACATCAAACATACATAGGCCTATTTTACATAGACCTGGTCCATATGTAGACATTTTGTTATATGGGCAAGAAATAAGTAACCTTCTGTGGTGTTTTGAATGGGAAATGTGCCCCAGAATCTCATGGACTTGACTGTTTAGTCCCTGTTTAGTGGTGCTGTTTGAGGAAGTAGTAGAACATTCAAGAAATGGAGCCCTCCTGGAGGGAATATGTCACTGGGGGGTGGACCTCAAGGCGGCACAGCCTGGTCCCACTTCTGGTTCTCTCTCTGTTTCATTGTGCCTTTGAAGATGTGATTTTTCAGTTCCCACTCCTGCCACCTGCTGCCATGCTTCCCTTGCCATCACAGACTCTCCCTTTGATCTGTAAGCCAAAGTAAACTCACTCTTTCCTAAGTCATTGTTGGTCATGTTGCTTTATCGCACAACAGAAATGAACCTGTGCATCTTGCAAAGGTTTTTCTCTAACCTGACTGTAGGCTGGCATAGAACCAGGCGGCCGTGCCGGAAACCAGTTGCCAGTTCTGAAAACACATTGCCAGTCCAGTTTGCCTAATTCTAAAACAATAAATGAACTAGCCCCACCCATTGGTTCATAATAGACTGCTTTTGACAGGACTGGGAGAAAGGAAAACATACACTATCCTTTCTACTAATGCTGTTTCAGAGCTGTGTGAATTTATTTGATAATGCTTAGATAACAAAGGTTATCAGGAAAATGGTAATGGGCCAGCAAATCTTGCTGCAAAATACTATAGATGGGAGGAACATTGTGTTTAAATGTCTTTTAGCGAAGTGTCTCAAATAGCTTTCTGTGATCATCTAGCTATGGTGTTAATGGTATCATCTTCAGGACAGGTGATTAATGAATGGACTTCTAAATGGAAATGTATTTGTGACCTCTGTTTTGGTTTCCTTTATGTTTTCTTTTTTAAAACCACAAATCAGGCTTACTTTTTCATAGCTCTGTGCTGTACTTGCTTTGTGACTCTGAGCAAAACTCCTGATCTCCCTGGGCCTTTTAATTTCTGCCTCCTGGGAAGGAAGAGTTGGCCTCATGATCCTTAAAGTCCCTTCCTTCCCTTAATTCAAACTGATTCACTGAGGTCAACAACTGACTAGTGCCCTCTGCAGGGGACTTTCTCAGCACTGTGGGAATCCAGGAAAAATGTTGGCAACATTTGCATATTGCTGTAACAATTGTCTAATATATACATATATATAATATATATATAATTAATGAAACATAACTGTGAATCAACTAAGTTTTAGATTTCATCCAGACTTCTTTTGTGGGGACCACCTTGGATATGAACTGTACTGATTCCTGTGGGAAGAGGCTTCCAGAGCACAAATACGAGTCTCTTGATAATCAGTTCAGCAGTGTCTGGTAATGACCTTTCCTGGCTTTCTCAGTTGTCATCAAAATACTTTTCCCTCCCCTTCTCAGGCAGGTAGAACTCAGCATTTTCTAAGTTTTCTGTGTACTTCCTACCCTTAAGAGTTGGTGAACTGTGGATTTTTCCATTAGGGTGGGAAATGGCGGTTTCAGTGTTGCCTGTAATTATGGGAGCCCCTCACTGTAAGAGTGGCTTCGCTGTGAGTGATCAGGAGGTCCTTTCATGACTTTGCCAGCAGAAAATGTACGCACGCTCAGTAATTGATTGATTCCCTTTCTCCTCAAGCATTGCCGAAATGTTTAATGCTTCGTGCTGAGACGCGGAAGTTGGGACATGCTCTTTATTCATTCCTAAGGTGGAGGATATAGAAAGAAAGAAAAAAATATATCTTGGAAGGCTTTCAGGGCAAATCTGGAGCTGTGTAAGGCTACTTCAACATTTGAAAAGTGAATTGTTGTTTTAAGTTTCATTGCTACAAAAGCAATGTGTGCTTTGTGGAAAGTTATAAATTCAGGTAAGGGGAAATCGTAACTGAGAGCCCCGCGTTCTCAGCCCTTACAGAACAGCAACTCTTCCACAGTCGTGCATGCGCATCCTGAAAGCTTTCTCTGTGCAAGTTTAAGTACTCGTCTGCCGGTTCCTGTCAAGATGAGATCATGCGGTACGTGCTGTTCATAACCAGTTTCTCTTTTTCAGTTCACGATCTCTATTTTTCCTATAAATTTTCATCTCATCTAAAACCCAGTTTATAGTAAAATTTGCCGTGCTTGTCCCCAAAATGTCTTTTTACAGTTGGTTTGTTCAAACTAACTCAGGGCCCTGCATAGCTTTTTAGTTATTCTGCCCTATAAAACTCATTAATCTAACATTTTTTTTCATAAAACATTTTTTTAGAAAAAAAAAAAACAGGGAAGGTTAAAGTTTACAGTGTATGTAGTTTCTTGTTTTTCAGATTTGTTCTTTAAAATTTTTTTTTAAAAAAACTGCCTAACTATCTGCTTTGTCTTCACCTACTATTGTTACTGCTTATTGTTGTAACAGATGGTCAGCTTTTAAATGTAAAGCCTTTAGTCTAAAATGAAGAGTGTAAACCTGCTCAGAATCTTAAGAAAACATTCTATGTTTTTCTTTCAGTTTACCCAGACATAAACAAAAGAAAGTAAGTCAAAATTTATGTCAGACATATAGCAGGAATGTGTGGCAAACAGAACATTTTATTTCTATCCTGCCCTGTGGTACTTGAGATCTCGCATGGAGAGTGAACCCTAAGTTGACTGTTAACAGAAAGTACCAAACTAAATGATGGTACAGGCTGATGCTGAGAGGGTCAAGGTAGGAGTAGAGGTTGTCTCAGGCACGCAGTGGGAGGCAGGTCTGGCTTGGTGCAAAGGAGGACTTCTCTAGAGGAATGCCTATTGAGAGAAGATGGCAAAGGCTGCTTTGGGTATCAGAAATGGAATTTGCCAAAGTGTTGGAGTTAGTTTGGGGGTGGTTTTTCTTATGGTCAGGATAGAAAACAAAACAAAACAAAACAAAACAAACAAACAAACAAAAAACATGGGCAAAATGGAATGTGAGGAGCTGGGAATGAAGGTCCAGGCCAGCTCATCCAGAGCCCCATGCCAAATGAATAATTTAAGGATTGATTAAATAGGCAAGAATGAGCAATGTTGGGCTGCAAGCAGCAGCAAGAGTGACCTGATTGATGCTTTTACTAAGGACATGCTGACTTCTGTGTAATGAGTACTCCGAGGGGACAGGAGTGGAGACAAGGAACCTGTGAGAATAACATTGTGACTGTTCAGTTGAGAGTGAATGACTTGACTTTGATTTATCAGTAGAAAAGATTGAAGAGGGGTGACTTAAAGATACATTTAGCCTGTCAGGAAATGGAACCAGAAAGATACGAGGTCTAAATGTGATGGAGAAAGGAGAGGAGGAAAAAAGTACTACCAATGATATATCAGTTTGGACTGCTTTTGGTTTTATGCAAGTAATTATAGTCCAACTCATGCTGGCTTGGGACTTAGTGAAAATGTGTTGTCTCAAGTACCCAAAAGTCCTCGGATAGATCAAATGCTTAAACACAGCTGGACCCAGGAGTTCAGCTCATGTCTTTAACAATAGCTCTCTTTCCTATTGCAGGTTGGTTTCATCTTTTCCTTCCCCATAGTGACAAGATAGCTATGGGTACCTCCAGGTTTGCATCCTTTACTGGTCACTCCCCTAGCAGAGGGGATTTCTCAACATTTTTAGGAAATGCCCTAGAATGGGAGCCTTGTTAGCTAGTCTTGAGTAACATGCTTATGCCTGGAGCTCAAGAGTAGAACCAATTCTACCTCAAAGAAATACACATAGAATAGAGAAGCAAATTTACCACTGTAATTGTGAGGGAATGATAGACAGGCAGGAATTACAGCACTTACTATGTGTGACTCCCACAAGTTTTATAGGCATAAGGGAGTGAATGGGAGGTCATTCTCTTGAAGAAGAAAAGAGTGTTGAGGGAAAGATTCCAAGTTTGGGTTTGCACATGCTCTTTGTGGGGCCTCTAGGTTTTACCTGTGGATGCTAAGTGAGCTGAGAAGTGCATGGATCCAAGGCTCCGTAGAAAGTTCTTGGCTGTAGTTGAAAGTTAGCAGTGTGGAGGGCATGGGTATGTCAGATGAGGAGTATGTCAGATGAGATGAGGAAATTTAATAGTTGGGCAGAGGAAGAGAAGAAAGTTGCAAAGCAAAAAAAGCAAGGGAAGGTGTGGCTGGCAGGTTAGAAAGAAACCTAGTCAGTAGCTTGCCATGGAAGCCAAGACTCTTTGCTGAGGGTGATCGTGGGATGGCTAACTGCATGACAGGCCTCTGAGAGATCCAGTCATTCAAGAAAGTGTGACTGAAAGCTGAATCTTGGTGACTGCTGGTGGCACTGGCCAGAAGAATGGGAAATGGCCTAGATTTAGCAAGGAATAGCAAGAGAAAAGCAGGGAGTTTTGGCAGGGGACAGAAGAGGGGTTGAATTGATGACACATTACAAATTGTTGTGAGAAGGCTCTAAGGAAGACTTTTAGTTTAGATGAGTTGTCTTTGTTAGATAAATGACGTTTATTATAAAGGAGTCCGGAATTATCCAGTGAAAAGATAGAGGCAGATGGGATTCAAACCCATATGGAGGGGGAAATCTTGGAATGGAGAAGAACCAATCCCTTCACTACAACTGGAAGGGGAAAGAATAAAAAGAGGTATGGAAGAACACTCAGATCTTGTAGCCAGAAGTAGAAGCCATTTCCATAGCATGGTTTCTATCCATTTGCAGAAGTACGAGGTGGCATTATTTTCCTAACATGGGTAAATAATCACAGATTAGTGAGGAGAGAGATTTGAAGTAGGCTCAGAGATTCAAGGTAGAACAGAATCTTTGAGCAGGATCTGTGGCCAGGGAAAGTTGTGTTGGCTTCATCTGACCTGTTCATGACTTTCTGCAATAGGCTCCAGCAAGGGGGCTGCTGTCTCTAAGAAGATGGATAGCTTATATGCCAGACGTGATGAAAGCAAGCAGGAGAAAGGAGTTGATGGTAGGGTAAACACATTGTAACAACACACACGGAGACCAGAGTTTAATGGAAAGCATTGCTATGGTTAGCCTGGTAAAATGAGCATGGGTTCTGGGTTTCATAGACGATGAATAAACCAAGGGATCTCAATTGATGATGAAGGGAGGCAAAAGACAACCGACAGGGAGGTTGATAATAGAAAGTCCCCAAGCAGAGAGAAAATGATTGTAGAAGGTACAGAGGGATGACTATAAATGATAGAGTCAGCTTAAAAGGAAGGGAAAGCTTGGTCTACAGAAGATCACTGGCAGAGAGGCATTGGCTGGCCTAGTTCTAAAAGGTTTTGAAATTTTGAGTGGTATTCTGAGGCATTTATCCTGTCTTTCCCTGATAGCCTGGCAATTTAAACCTTCTATCATTACTTGTGTTTCTCATCATTTTCCGTTTTTTTATTAAATTCACTCTGAAAATAAAATATTTATCTTCGTATGACTTCCTATTTTAATAAATGACACCACTATCCATCATGCCCCAGACTGGAATTGCTCTTTGTGCCCACTCCACTTGCACCCATTGGTAGATCCAGTTCACTCAACATTCAAAAGAAATGTGCACGATTCTCTTTTCACAGCCCTCACTGCTCTCAGACAGCCATTATCTGTTGCAGACTTTGGTGAGAACCTTAAATTCACCTTGCAGCCATCCTTTCTTCCCTACACCTGCTCTCCTCCCATCTCCCTTTGCGTGCCTACCATCCATTCTCCCCATAGGCCATCTTCTGAAGACAGATGTCAGATGTCTCTGAAAATGAAATCTGCCTTTCTCCCCACCACTCTAGTATGCCCCACAGTCCTCTTTGGGTCCTGGAAGCTTGATTCTTCCTCAGCTCCTTTGCCACAGCTGTCTTCTTGCCTTGGAATGCTCTTCTCCCTAGCAGGGTTCTTTCTTGTTATTCAAATTTCAGAATTAATGCCACCTCCCTAGAAAGTACTTCCTTGTACAGCCAAAAGTAGGGTGGACAATTCCATCTGTCTCACAGAAACACACATTCCTTACCCTGTCCTTTCTTTTCTATGTCTCTTTTCCTTTCCCACCCTTAAAAAAGCTCTCTTTAACCCATTTCTTAAGTTAGCCCATGATATATATAGACATCACTTAGAATTCCCCGAGTACCACTGCGAAGCTAAATTCATGAAGTCAACACCGGCCTCTTTCTTTTCTTTCTCTCTCCCTGCCTTCCTCCTACTTACCTTTTCTTTCCTCTTTCTTCCCATCCCATTCTCCCTTCTTCACACTTTATATAATGTCATGGACCTTCATGATATTATTGCCACATTTCTTAACAAAGTGGCAATAATGGTCTTAAAAAAGGGAGTACTCAGTTTGAAGCCCAAAGACTTAGGCAATCCAGTAAAATTCCGTTTTTCTCGGTTATTTTGTTTTTCATTCTCAGTTTTCTTTTATTCAGAGTATCAATGAAAACCGAACCCAGGTCACTGTTGAATGAGAAAGAGAGTATATCAGCTATCTATAGAATATAATAAACTTGCCCAACACTTAGTATTAAAATAGCCATTCAACATGTCTTTCTTATATGGGTCAGCTGAAATGTTTTGTTGATCTGGACTGGGTTCACTCACTTGCACTAATTGGCTGACCACCCAGCTTGAGTAGCTGGCCTAGGATGGCCTTCAGCTGAGGTGACTAAGCTCTGTTCCATATGATCTTCTGCCTCCCAGCAGGCTAGTCTGGGCTTGTGCTGCTGCTGGTGGCAGAACTCCAAGAAAGAAATCAGAAACCCGTACGTGTTTTGAGTTTCTGCTTGCCTCAAGTTTGCTACCATCCGTAGTCCAAACAAGTCCATGGCCAAGCTTACTGTCAAGGGCCACGAATGGAATAAGGTACACCCAACCCATGGCCAGAAGCATAATGAATCCATGAAATGGAATAGAATCATAACAATGGGGTGGTTCTTGCCCTGAAAGAGTTTCCTTGATGTTCTTCAACCAGTCTGAGGATGCCATGGTATGTTTCTAAGCTCAGCATGAATATTTAGTGAATGTCTATCAGTCTCTAGACTATGTCTATTAGGGTGCTGAAGATACAGTGGTGAACATAAAATGGGCTCTGTGTTATACTGGTAGAAGACAGCATGTGGGTAGGTGAACACACAGAAACAGACACAATTCCACATTCTGACAGATGCTCCAGAGACTTTGCTTCAAAGTTCTTGGTAGGACTCAGGCAAGGATGACACAGAAAGAGGAAGTAAACCTTGCTTCTGGGAATGTACAGTGGTGCAGCCATCGAGAAATCAATGCGGAGATTTGTTAAAAACATCAAAGTTGAGCTACTTACATGGCCTGCTGCAGCATGAACTGAGGTGTATACCTGACAAACCACAAGTCAGCCAGGGACATTTGCACAGTGAGCATTTATGGCTGTGCCATTCACAGCAGCCGTGATACGGAACCATGGCCTAGAGGACCATCAACAGGTGAGGGGATCAACCAAATGCCGTGTGTCCGTAAATAACGAGATTATGACATCTGAGGGAAAGGGACAAAACCGGAGATCTTTATGCTAAGCAAAGTAAGGAAGGCCCAGAAAAGCAAATGCGTGTTTTCTCTCACACGCAGGGTCTAAATCTACATACATACATAATATGAAGATAGAACACACACACCTGCATGTGTGTGTGTTAGAGAAAGAGAGACAGAGAAGAAAGCAGAAAGGTGACGGTGGGAGGGGAGAAAGAGATCTAAAAGGGAAAGGTAAAGAAGAATGAGAGAGAGTAATGGCATTTGTGTGGCATGAAAGCAGAAAGGGAACTATGAGGGGGAGGAGAGGAGGCCAGCAAGAATGAGGGAATAGGGTCAGGGAGCATAACAGGTGGGAACAACTGAGGACAAAGTCTGTCTACGAACTTGTGACAATAAACCCATTATGTATGCTAACTAAATAAAATAAAATAAAAAGGCTATTCACAGCATCAGATTTTTCTTGGAGACAGGGCCTGAGGCTTCTTAGTTTTGAATTCCTCGTTCCTCGCAGGGTGGTTGGTGCTGTAGGGAACCTCAACTGGACAGAGCTCAGCAGAAGGCACGGTGAAGGGAGAAAGCAGGGCTGAGGGTTTGCTGAGGAGCTTGTTCCACTCTTGTGTCTTCCCAGGAGAAAACACAGGGATTGCTCCTTTCCCCCAACACTGCCCTTCTAAGATCAGTCCACAGGGAACCCTCCCAACATGACGTCTGCTGTGTATCCATGATCCTGACCAGGAGTGTTGGTACACAGGCTCTTCTGTCTCGTCACGGCCAATCATGGTGGCAAAGTCAGAGTAGAGAGAGAAGGCTGCTCGGAACTGGGTGTTTGCCTCACCATTTCTGGTTCTGTGAAAATGGGAGTTAAACATTTTGAGTAGAAAAGTTCTACATTATCCTCCCCTCCTTAATGTGAATGAAAGAAAGGATCAGGTTCCTGATGACAACTTTGCCATTAGCCACTGGAGTTCCTCTGCGTGCGACAGCCTCTCCTCAAAGCTACCAAAGCTTCAGTCAGTAGAGAAGCATGGCCACTGGAAGAGATCAGTTAATATTAAAAGCATTGATAATGCCATTCTGTATGGTATGACTGCATGAAAATATAATTAGAAGAATGTTTCAGGCATTTAAACTTTTGTTGCAGCTCCTTGTTGTGGGATTATTTATTATTATTATTATTATTATTATTATTCTCTCATATATTATAGCCTGGTCACAGTTTCCCCTTCCTCCTTTCTTTCTAGTCTACCCCTACCTTTGCTCTCCTTCAGATCCATTCCTTCTTTTCTTTCAGAAAAGGGCATGCCTCTCAAGTATATCAACCAAACATGGCAAATCGAGTTGCAATGAGAGTAGGCACCTCGCCTTATATTTAAGTCTGGAAAAGGCAACCCATTAGGAGGAAAAGGGTCCCAAAAGCAGGCAAAAGAGTCAGAGATAGCCCCCGTTCCCAATGTTAGCAGCTACTCAACCATAACATATATGCAGAAGACCCAGGTCAGACCCATCCAGGCTCCCTGATTGTTAGTCAGTCTCTGTAAGCCCCAGTAAGCCATGGTTAGTTGATTCTGTGGGCCGCTTTCTTATGATATCCTTGACCCCTCTGGCTCCTACTGTCCTTCCTCCCGCTCTTCCACAGGATAGCTCATCTTGTAGATCAGAGGATTGTTGTGGTTCTTAACTGCTTGCCCATGGATCCCTGTCCTTGACATGAGGCATTCTCATAGTATGACTTCTGGTAGATGGCCAAACCCTCCTCTTGCACTAACAGAGCTAGTCAGATTCTGATTTTCCTTCTACTTCCTGCCAGGGTTATTTGCACATCTGATCAGTCACAGCAATAACATGGTCCCAGTGCCCCAGGTCAGGAGACAGAGCTGCCTGTTACATGTTGGTTTGTTCACACCCCTAAATTCACATGTTGAACACCTAATTCAAAGTACCTTAGAATACAATCACATTTAGAGATAGGGTAATTGCAGAGAAAATCAAATTAGAATAAGCCCTGAAATTTGGATCCAGAGACTTATATAGAGGGAAGACAGTGTGAAGAAACATATGACACCATGAAGCCCACACAGGGATGGTTATTTACAAGCCAAGGAGAGAGACCAGGAAGAGAACTCTCCTTTGCAACACCCAGAAGAAACCAACTCTTTGACAAAATCCTGGTTTTCAAGCTTCCAGAATGCTGAGACTATACATCTCTGCTGTTTTATAAGTACCACCCACCAATGGTACTTTGTTACAGCAACTCACACAAGCTAATATACTATTTCCCCTGAAAAATTCCCCTGGTGTGGTTTTGGCTCTGGTCCTGGCCGTGTTGGGTTCCTGGCTCTCCATCTTCTAGTCATTTATGAAGCTGTTAGATCTGTCTTCAAGAAAAATTCTTTTCAGTAAAATTGATCCAGAGTTGGTTGTTTCCCACTAAGAAGCCCAGTGAATACAGTACCATGTTCTGGAAAGCTTCCCCTCTATAGGGAACTTGGAAATAGCTTGCGATTGTGAGCTCCCTGTGGAGTGTGGCTTTGTTGGATTGGCATATCTGTACTTCCTGTGTGGTTAGTGGGCTTTGGGCTAATTTAATGCTGCTTCTGTCTTGCATTTGATTTTTACAATGCAGTTTTCTTATGTAACTCACTTCAAGGTTGGCAGATTGGTTGACTCTCTTCATTGAAAATATGTAGAGTCAGATGTCATTTGCATGGTGCCACCTTGGGCGCAATGTGCTTCCTGTGAAGTGGGGACTCTTCGAATACCCTCAGGCTGTTGTTAACCCCAGCATTTAGAGCTGTGGACATGAACTAGATAGTCCAAGCTTATTCCTGTTTTCTAAGCCACCCGCCCTGCTGCCTTTGAGTTCAATCACATTAACATGGCCTCTTTGTTGGTACATTGCTGATAAGTATCAGAATTAAATCTGGAACGAAAGGCTTCTGTTTCTTCTATGGTTTGAGTCTGAATTACTGACCCAGGGCGTAAGTGAAGCTACCTTATCTGACCATAGTGTTATGTTGGCTCAAAAAGCTGGTGAACTGAAGTAGAATTTTTTTTTTTTTTGGTGGACACGTTATACTACAATTCAAGAGAATAAAACCACCGCCAAGAGGCAAGTCCTCCTCTTCAAGTTTAGAGAAATACGGGAAAGGGGAAAATGCAATAGTATAATATGATGCCCCAAGGGAAATAAAAATTACATAGACTGTAATGCTCATATGAAAGAACTATTGCATGAAGAGGTTAGCTGTGTTCTGTCCTCTGAGCACCCACATTCACAAAAGGAGCATTACAAATCTTAACTCACACATTGATTCCCCATTCATTAATAGTTGGAGACATTAACACCACATTCTTACAATGGACAGGTCATTGACACAGAAACTAAACAGAGAAATAATGAAACGAACAGATGTTATGAATCACAGGAACCTTACAGATATCCATAGAACATTCCACCCCACACAAAAGAGTATACCTTCTTCTCAGCACCCCTTGGAACCTTCTCCAAAACTGACCATATACTTGGTTATAAAGCAAGCCTCAACATATACAAGAAAATTGAAAAAAAAAAAAACCCATATCTTACCAGATCACCATGGATTAAAACTGGACTTTAATTACAAAGGAAACAACAGAAAGCCTATAAACTCATGGAAACTGAACAACTCTCTACTCAATGACCACCGGATTAGGGAAGACGTGAAGAACAAAATTATAAACTTTCTAAAATTTAAAATGAGGGCACAGGAGTCTAGTATATGACTGGCACTGTAGGAGCTTTACAGCCATTGCCTTTTCTCCTCTACTCTATAAAGCAGAGGTAGAGGAAACACTCAAGAGACAGACAGGAGCTCAGGAAATCATCATGGTGAACACAGAAGACATTCCCATCAAAATGAAGGCACAACATACCCAATCTTATAGGACACAATGAAAGCAGTGCTAAGAGTTAAGTTCATAGTGCTAAGTACTTTTACAAAGCAATTGGAGAGATCTCATACTAGTAATCTAACAGCACCCCTGAAAGATCTAGACCAAAAAGAAGCAAACACACCCAAGAGAAGCAGATGACAGAAAATAATCAAACTCAGGGATAAAATCAATAAGTTAAACAAAGAGAACAAATGTCCCTGTTGTACAGTTTTGCATCTTTCAGATAAATGCCTAGGAGTGGTATAGCTTGATCTTGAGGAAGCACTATTCTTAATTTTCTGAGGAAGCTCCAGATTGATTTCCAAAGTGGTTGTACAAGTTTATATTCCCACCAGCAATGGAGGAACGTTCCCCCTTCTCCACAACCTCTCCAGCATGTGTCACCCCTTAAGTTTTTGGTCTTAGCCATTCTGAAGGGTATGAGGTAGCATCTCAGGGTCATTTTGAATTGCATTTCCCGAATGACTAAGGACATTGCACATTTCTTTAAGTGTTTCTCTGCCATTCAATAGTCCTCTGTTAAGAATTCTGTTTAAGAGAGCTTGGAGGACGTGGAGCATGAACCAGACCTAAGATTTCACAAAAAGTTTACAAGCTTGGGCAGAAAGAGTAATTGAGGGGGGCCAAGATGGTGGCGCCGGGAGAACACTGTATCTGAGAAGCGGGACAGCACTCTCCATGCAGCGACCAAGAGACTGAACTCTGTGCCATAAAACAACAGCTATCGTGTTTCCCAGGTGAGGGGAGGCTCCCACACCATGGGAATCGGTCGGGTCCACTCTCGGCTGCCCAGCCAGAACCCAGAAGAAATCCCGGGTAACGCGGGCTTTGGGTCTCTGGGCTGGTGCCGCAGGCCTGTATGTCTCGATCACTTTCCCAGGCTGATTGGTGGGTACAAGGGCGCCAGAGACTGGGAGTCCCAGTAGCAAAAAAAAAAAAAAAAAAAAAAAAAAAAAAATACCATGGGGAAGCAAAGTTGCGAGACTGATCATGGCTCACGCAGCTGGAAGGTCTCGCTGACCACGGATACCCGCCGCCAACTGAGCTCCCGCTGCGCGCAGAGAGCAGCTGCACACCCAGCTCAAAATCCCTACTCCCTCTTGGGAGGAGGCTGGAGGCGTACAGCAGAATCTGCCACAGACCACATTGTCTGTACCCCAACCCGAGATTGGGGCTGAGAAAACCCAATCCTTTCGGGCACTCCCCCAAATGCCGCCATAACCCGGCCGCAGCGGAGCTGAAGGATAAGAGGCGCACAGCAGCTTCACAGTGCCGGGATCCCAGTGCTGCCGGCTGCGCCTAGCAAACAAACTTCAGCGCG
Organism: Meriones unguiculatus; assembly: GCF_030254825.1. Lineage (NCBI taxonomy): Eukaryota > Metazoa > Chordata > Mammalia > Rodentia > Muridae > Meriones > Meriones unguiculatus. The sequence goes on along the minus strand of NC_083354.1, from coordinate 76,194,764 downwards.
GAATCTGGGACTGTGGTCATTCTACATGTCCTGAGATTCTCCTGCGTCCAGCTCAATAAGGTCTAGCAGCAAGTTCTATCACTGGTGCCCCCCTCCCCGACCCCTGGCAGAGAAACCCCCGGCTAAGGATTGGACTGAGAAGCCCCAACCCCTTCTGGCACTCCCCTGAGAGCACCTCCATAAGCTTGCCTTAGTGGAGGGGAACATCAGAGGGGAAGGACAGAGAGGCAGCCTGCCAAGGACACAGCACCCTCTCTCCAGCTCACCCAGCGGCCCCTAGCAGAGAAACCCAAGCTCTGGATCTGAGGACACTCAACCCTACCTGGTACAATCTCGGGATGACAGAGAGATCTGGGCCCGGGATCTGGGATTGAGAACACTCAACCCAACTCTTTCCCGTGCTACCCCGGGACCAGTCAACATAACCCTCCTGGAAGAGGGAAAGGACAAAGAGGCAGCACACAGGAAAGGTGGACACCGAGTCCTGCGGCCACAGTGTCACAGAGCTGACTGTTAGCCTACCCACGCACTTTCCAGAGCAGGACCAAATCAGAGATTAGAGAGCAAGGGGAACCCCTGTGCATTCCAACTGGTCCTGCAAGAGAGTGAGTGAGCCTTCTAGGGAGAGTTTGCGCCAGACCCAGGGCCTCTCCACAGAAGCAACCAGACGAGATCCCTGCCACCCACACCCCTAGTGTGGGCATCATAGGGATTCTTGGGATAGCGACCGCATCGTTGAAGCCTCTGCCTTGCGGGTCCACCAGTGTAATCCAGGCAAACAATCCTTGGATCTCAGACAGAACTGCGTAATAGTGGCTTGCAGGCCACTGCAATAGTCAGAGAATCCGTGCATGCACACTGCGCCCGCTAAAAGCACACACGAATAGCGCCAGCGTCACATTCCTTACTTAGGCAAAACTGAAACCACAGTGCACACTCCCAAATCAGTGAACCTCTCTCATCTTCAACAGTCCAAAAAACAGAAAGAGACGATCATAGCCCGAACTACAGTCTCGAGGAACAAACAGTGAGGATTATAAATAACCAGATGGCTAGAGGCAGACGTAAGAACACTCCCAACAAAAATCAGGACATAATGACCTCACCAGCAACCCCACAAAACAATGGACACTTCAATTCACTAGATATATAAGAAAACAACCTCAAAACTATGTTTCTCCAGCTATTAGAGGCCCATAAAGATGAAATGAACAAAGCCCTCAGAGAAATAGCCAAAGAAATCGAGATTAACCAAGAGGAAACAAATCATGCTTTCAGAGAAATGGCCATGAAAATTGAGGCAAACAAAGAAGAAATGCAGAAAGCTCTCAAAGAAATGTCCACACAAATGAAGGCAAATAAAGAAGAAATAAACAAAACTCTCATAGAAATACAGGCAATTATACCCAAAGAAGTAGAGGCACAATTAGTGATACATAGAGAGGAAATGGACAAAAAAATAGAAGCCGTCATTGAAAAGCAGAACTCCACATTCAAACAGATGAAGGAAATGGTGCAAGACATGAAAACAGAATTAGAATCAATAAAGAAAACACAAATAGAGAAAAACCAGGAGCTGGAGAACATAGAAAAAAGATCAGGAACTACAAAGGTAAGCATCACCAACAGAATACAAGAGATGGAAGAAAGAATCTCAGGAGCCGAAGATACACTTGCGGAAATTGACACGTCTCTCAAAGAAAAAATAAAATCAGAAAAGTTCCAAACACAAAACATCCAAGAAATCAAGGACACCATGAAAAGACAAAATCTAAGAATAATAGGAGTAGGAGAAAAAGAAGACATCAGGCTCAAAGGTCCAGAAAATATTTTCAAGAAAATTATAGAAGAAAACTTTCCCAACTTAAAGAAGGAGATGGCCATAAACATACAAGAGGCCTACAGAACACCAAGTAGACTAGACCAGAAAAGAAATTCTTCACGTCACATCATAGTCAAAACACTGAACCTACAGAACAAAGAAAAATTCTAAAAGCAGCAAGGAAAAAAGGCCAAGTAACATATGACGGTAGACCATCAGAATCACATCAGATTTCTCAACAGAAACTATGAAAGCCAGAAGGGCCTGGGCAGAAATCATACAGTCCTTAAGGGACCACAGATTCCAACCCAGACTACTATACCCAGCAAAACTTTCAATCAACATAGACGGAGAATTCAAAATATTCCAAGACAAAACCAAATTTAAACAATATCTACATAGTAACTCAGCTCTACAGAAGTTAGTAGAAGGGAAACTCCAAACCAAAGAAAACAACTACATCTAAGGAAACAGAGGAAATAGATAACTACACAACAAAAAAAAAACAAAAGACTACAAGCAATGAAACTCAGTGACACCACCAACCCCACATCTAAAGTAAGTAACAAGTGTTGGTCACTAGTTTCTATCAACATCAACGGGCTCAACTCCCCAATAAAAGACACAGACTAACAGAATGGTTGCGGAAACAGGATCCAACATTCTGTTGCATCCAAGAAACACACCTATGCAACAAAGATAAACACTACCTCAGAGTAAAGGGCTGGAAAAATGTTTTTCAAACAAATGGTTCCAGAAAACAAGCTGGAGTAGCCATCCTAATATCTAATAAAATAGACTTTCAACCCAAGTTAATCAAAAAAGATAAGGATGGCCACTATATTCTCACCAAAGGAAAAATCCACCAAGAGGACATCACAATTTTGAATATCTATGCCCCAAATACAAGAGCACCTACATTTGTAAATGAAACAATATTAAAGCTTAAATCACACATTGATCCTAATACCCTAATAGTGGGAGACTTCAACACTCCACTCTCACCAAGGGACAGATCAATTAGACAGAAAACAAATAGGGAAATAAAAACACTTACAGAGACCCTAAATCAAATGGACCTAATAGACGTCTACAGATCTTTTCATCCAAACTCAAGAGTATACCTTCTTTTCAGCACCTCATGGAACCTTCTCCAAAATAGACCATATAGTTGGTCATAAAGCAAACCTCAACAGATACAAAAAGATTGAAATAATCCCTTGTATTTTATATGACCACCATGGACTAAAGCTGGACCTCAACATCAACAGAAATAACAAAAAGCTGACATGCACATGGAAACTGAACAACTTGTTACTCAATGACAGCTGGGTTAAGGAAGAAATAAAGAAAGATATTAAAGACTTCCTAGAATTCAATGAAAATGAAGGCACAACATACCCAAATTTATGGGACACATTGAAAGCAGTGCTCAGGGGAAAATTTATAGGACTAAGTGCCTGCAAGAAGAAATTCGTAACATCACATACAAACAACTTAATGGCCCAACTGAAAACCCTAGAAAAAAAACAAGCAGATATACCCAAGAGGAGCAGACAGCTGGAAATAATCAAACTCAGGGCTGAAATCAATCAATTAGAAACAAATTAAACTATTCAAAGAATCAATGAAACAAAAAGCTGGTTCTTTGAGAAAATCAACAAGATAGACAAACCCTTAGCCAAACTAACTAAAGCAGAGAAAAAAAAGCAGAGAGAATCTATCCAAATCAACAAAATCAGAGATGAAAATGGGGACATAACTACAGACACTGAGGAAACTCAAACAATCATTCGGTCAGACTACAAAAGCCTATATGCCACAAAATTTGAAAACCTAAATGAAATGGACAATTTTCTTGATAGATTCCATCTTCCAACATTAAGTGAAGATCAGGTTGAAAGACTAAATAGCCCTATTTCCCCCAAGGAAATTGAAGCAGTCATTCACAGTCTCCCTTCCAAAAAAAGCCCTGGACCAGATGGTTTCAGCGTGGAATTCTACCAGACCTTCAAAGAAGTGCTAACACCAATTCTCCTCAAACTATTCCACAAAATAGAAACAGAAGGTACATTACCAAACTCATTCTATGAAGCAACAGTCACCCTGATACCTAAACCACACAAAGACCCAACAAAAAAAGAGAACTTCAGACCTATCTCTCTTATGAACATTGACACAAAAATACTCAATAAAATACTTGCAAACCAAATCCAAGAACACATCAAAGATGTCATCCACCACGACCAAGTAGGCTTCATCCCAGGCATGCAAGGGTGGTTCAACATACGGAAATCCATCAATGTAATCCATCACATAAACAAACTGAAGGAGAAAAACCACATGATCATCCTTAGATGCTGAAAAAGCATTTGACAAAGTCCAACACCCATTCATGTTTAAGGTCTTGGAGAGATCAGGGATACAAGGCACATATCTAAACATAGTAAAGGCAATATACAGCAAGCCTGTAGCCAACATCAAACTCAATGGAGAGAAACTTAAATCAATCCCACTGAAATCAGGGACAAGACAAGGCTGCCCACTCTCGCCATACCTCTTCAACATAGTACTTGAAGTCCTAGCCAGAGCAATAAGACAACTAAAGGAGATCAAGGGGATACAAATCAGAAAGGAAGAGGTCAAAGTGTCACTATTCACAGATGATATGATAGTATATATGAGCGACCCCAAAAATTCAACCAGAGAACTCCTCCAGCTGATAAACACCTTCAGCAAAGTGTCAGGATACAAAATCAACTAAAAAAAATCAGAAGCCCTCCTGTACACCAAAGACAAAAGGGCGGGGAAAGAAATTAGGGAAACAACACCCTTCACAATAGCCACTAATAACATAAAGTACCTTGGGGTGACACTAACCAAGCAAGTGAAAGACCTGTTTGAGGAAAACTTAAAGTCTCTGAAGAAAGAAATTGAAGAAGATATCAGAAGATGGAAAGATCTCCCGTGCTCATGGATTGGTAGGATTAACATTGTGAAAATGGCCATCCTGCCAAAAGCAATCTACAGATTCAATGCAATTCCCATCAAAATACCAACTCAATTCTTTACAGACCTTGAAAAAAAGATTCTCAGCTTCATATGGAGAAACAAAAAACCAAGAATCTCCAAAACAATCCTGTACAACAACAGATCATCTGGAGGTATCTCCAACCCGGTCTCAAGTTGTGCTACAGAGCAATAGAAATAAAAACTGCATGGTATTGGCATAAAAACAGAAAGGAGGATCAATGGAACCACATAGAAGACTCAGAAATAAACCCACACACCTATGAATACTGGATTTTTGACAAAGAAGCCAAAACCATTCAATGGAAAAAAAACAGCATCTTTAACAAATGGTGCTGGTCCAACTGGATGTCCACATGCAGAAAAATGAAAATAGATATATATTTATCACCCTGCACAAAACTAAAGTCCAAGTGGATCAAAGACCTCAACATAAAACCAGATACTCTAAATCTGTTAGAAGAAAAAGTGGGGAACAACCTAGAACTCATTGACACAGGAGACAACTTCCTGAACAGAACACCAACAGCACAGGCTCTAAGAACAACAATCAATAAATGGGACCTCATGAAACTGAAAAGCTTCTGTAAAGCAAAGGACACCATCATCTAAACAAAACGACTGCCTACAGATTGGGAAAGAATCTTCACTAACCCTTTATCTGACAGAGGACTAATATCCAGTATATACAAAGAACTAAAGAAGCTGAAAAGCAGCAAACCAAGTAATCCAATTAAAAAATGGGGAACAGAGCTAAACAGAGAATTCTCTGTAGAGGAATATAGAATGGCAGAGAAACACTTAAAGAAATGCTCAACCTCATTAGCCATCAGGGAAATGCAAATCAAAACGACCCTGAGATATCACCTTACACCCATCAGAATGGCCAAGATGAAAAACTCAAGTGACAACACATGCTGGAGAGGTTGTGGAAAAAGGGGAACCCTCCTCCACTGCTGGTGGGAATGTAAACTGGTACAACCACTCTGGAAATCTATCTGGCGCTTTCTAAGACAATTAGGAATAGTGCTTCAAGACCCAGCTATACCACTGCTAGGTATATACCCAAAGTTTGCTCAAGTACACAAAAGGGATACTTGCTCAACCATGTTTATAGCAGCTTTATTTGTAATAGCCAGAACCTGGAAACAATCCAGATGTCCATCAACGGAGGAATGGGTACAGAAATTGTGGTATTTTTATACAATGGAATACTACTACTCAGCAATCAAAATGGAGGAAATCATGAAATTTTCAGGCAAATGGTGGGATCTAGAAAAGATCATTCTGAGTGAAATATCCCAGAAGGAGAAAGACAAACATGGTATATACTCACTTATATAGACCTATAAGATATGACAAACATAATGAAATCTATATACCTAAAAAAGATAATCAAGAGAGTGGACATGGGGTAAGATGATCAATCCTCGTTTAGAAAGACAGATGGGATGTGCATTGAACGTATGACAGGAGTCTACTGAGCGCATCTGAAAGACTCTTAACTAGCAGTGTTGTCAAAGCAAAGACTCATGACCAAACCTTCGGCAGAGTACAGCGAATCATAAGAAAGAAGGGGAGTTAATCTGATAGGGAAAAGATAGGAGCTCCACAAGAACCAAATATATCTGGGCACAGGGTCTTTTCTGAGACTGACATTCAACCAAGGACCATGTATGGATATAACCTAGAACCTCCACTCAGATGTAGCCTGTGGTAGCTCAGTAACCAATTGGTTTCCCAAAGTGAGGGGAACAAGGACTAGTTCTAACAGGAACTCAATGACTGGCTCTTTGGCCTCCCCACCCCCCAAGGGAGGAGCAGTCCTGTTAGGCCACAGAGGAGGGCTTTGCAGCCAGTCCTGAAGATACCTGATAAAACAGGATCAGATGAATGGGGAGGAGGTCCCCCCCCATCAGTGGACTTGGAAAGGGGCACGGTGGAGATGAGGGAGGGAGGGAGGGAGGGAGGGGCTGGGAAGAAATGAGGGAGCGGGACACGGCTGGGATACAGAGTTAATAAAATGTAACTGATAAGAATAAAATAAAATTAAAAAAAATAAATAAAATAAAATAATCATAAAAAAGAGTAAAAAAAAAGAATTCTGTTTACCCTATTTTTTAAATTGGATTACTTTGTTGGTATTTAACTTTTTGAGTTCTTTATATATTCTGGATATTAGCACTTTGTCAGATGTAGGGTTGACAAGGACATTTGCTCAAATATGTTCATAGCAGCATTGTTCATAATAGCCAGAATCTAGAAACAACCTAGATATCTCTCAACTGAAGAATGGATACAGAAATTGTGGTACACTTACACAATGGAATATTACTCAGCAATTAAAAACAAAGAAATCATGAAATTTGCAGGCAAGTGGTGGGAACTAGATCATCCTGAGTGAGATAACCCAGAAGCAGAAAGACACATATCCTATATACTCACTTATAAGTGGATATTCGTCATATAAAATAGGATAAACATACTAAAATCTACAGTCCTAAAGAAGCTAAACAACAAGGAGGGCCTTAGGGAAGATACTCAATCCTCCTGCAGAAGGGCAAACAGGATAGACATTGGAAGCAGGAGAAGACAGGGAACAGGACAGGGGCCTTATACAGGGGGCCTCTGAAAGACTCTACCCATATTTGTTATTAAAGGAGATAGAGACTCATAGCCGAACTTTGGGCACAGTGCAGGAAACCTTATGAAAGAAGGAAATAAGAGGGAGGTAGAAAGATCTGGAGAGGCCAGGAACTCCACAAGGAGACCAACAGAACCAACAAAACAAAACAAAACAAAACAAAACAAAACACCAAAAAACCTGGGCCCAGGGGTTTCTACAGAGACCAATACTCCAAACAAGGACCATGCATGGAGAGGACCTATGCCCCTTGGCCAGAGGAAGCCCATGGGCTGCTCAGTTTCTAAGTGAGTTCCCTAGTAAGGGAAGCAGGGGCTGTCTCTGACATGAACTCAGTAGTCAGTTCTTTGATCACATCCCCCTGGGCGGTGGAACCTTGCCAAGCCACAGAGGAAGACAATGCAGCCAGTCCTGATGAGACCTGATAGGCTAGGGTCAGTTAGAAGGGGAAGAGGTCCTCCCCTATCAGAGGACTAGGAAAGAGCCATAGGGGAGAAGAGGGAGGGTAGGTGGGACTAGGAGGAAATGAGGGAGGGGGCTACAGTGGGAATACAAAGTGAATAAATTGTAACAAATAAATAAATTATTAAGTTTTAAAAAAGAAAATTATTAAGTTTTAAAAACAAAGAGAACAACACAAAGAATCATCAAAACCAAGATTTGGTTCTTTGAGAAAACTAACAAGATAGACAAGTCCTTATCCAAATGAACTAAAAGACAGAGAGACAATATCCAAATTAATAAAATGAAAAGGGGGACAAAACAACAGATACTGAGGAAATCCAAAGACTCATTAGGTCTTACTGCAAAAGTCTGTGCTTCACAAAATTGGAAAATCCAGACCTCTTCTTCAGTTGCTGCCCTGCCCATACCAATATCTATGAGTCAAAGATAAAATCGTGTCTTCCTCATAACCCAAGTAATTACAATTCTAAATACCTGCCTTAAGCAGAACCTCCTTATCATGAAAGTTCTTCCAAATAGCACTCATGGCTTATCAACAGCACCAGTTTGAAGAAAAGAGGGCTCATATGTCACTATCCATGAGTACAGCTTGCATGTCACAGGTAAATTCACTCCAACGCTATGTTTTAAATTTTATCTTACAAATCTTTTTATTTATGAATTACATAGAGAGAATAATTTGATCTAGCTGAGGAGGGAAGAGGAACTCAGTAAATGATGGTTGACTCGGTCTTTTTCTTTTCCCAATTACATCATTGCATTTTGGAAGTACCAAAAAATATCCCGACGTATTCTCTAGGAAATACACCTGACTTTAAATTTGCACTCACTGTTGAATAAATGAGTAAGAACAAGAAGTTATATTGGGCCTCTGTCCTGTGGGACCACTATAGCAGCCTTCTGCTGGATGTGCTTATTTGGACCGTAGATGTACCCAGACTGGGAGCCTGAGAAAGCTCTCTGTTTGCTGTCAGAGAAAACTGCTTGTGTGAAAATGTAAGTTACCACCAGATAGGAATTTCATATCCCCCACCCTTTCCACAGAAAAGAGTACTTGAAGCCAAATGTCCAATAAATAGTTTCCTAGGTAGCAAGGAAATTATCTTTGAAACTCTTTTGTGATTTCTTAAAAAACAAGGTCTCATGAGAGACTACATCCTGGACCCAAACATAAAGTAGACAATGGTAATGATCATGTGGCTATTACTAAAAACAACAGCGACAAGAATAATATATAAATTTAACTGGGCATTTATTTTCTTCTAAGAATCTTTGCATGCCTTCTCACATAATTCTCATAGTAACTATATGAGTTGCATGTTATTATAGTCTACAGCAACTGAGGAAAGTGAGTCACAAAGAAAAAAAATATATTTTTGTTAAGGTCACACAGTTGGTAGAGCCAGGATCTGAACCCAGGAAATCTGGTTTTAAAATACGCAAGCATTAGCCACTACACAAAAGGCCAATCACCTCTTACCCCTCTGGAATCTCCCTGGCTCCATGTCCAGTTTACAGTGCTTCGATCTGAGAATTTCTAATGATTCCTTCTGGTAACCCTACAATTACTTCTAGTCGGTTCCTCAGTTTAGACCAACTGGTATATTAACGTGTATAAGGTTTCAAATGTGTAAGCAAGTATCCCAAAATTATTACATAATGTATTTGCTCTCACTAATTTACTCCTCAACAAATTTGGAGAACAATAGATCTTTGTGGTTGAATCTAGGTTTCTATTTACTTTCTTTGTTATGTTAATGCTGGTTCCAGTACAGATTCTTCCTCTCTTCATCACAAGATCACTCCATGTTCTAAAGGGTAGAATCTTAGAATCACTCACATCTGGTACTAAGGAATCTGGCAGGAATATTTACATTATCGTGTGCCCTTCTAGGCAGAAAAGCCTAGATTCTGAGTTTCAAGTCAAGTGCACCTAACAAAATTTGATTCCTTAACGACTGGCCTAGCAAGACATGCCTGTTACTCCAATAGTGAAATAAACATCATTGGAGTAACCAACAACTTCCAGATTGAATTTTAAGTTCCACTCCACAAGATGAAAATACCTGGTGCAACTATCAGGCCAAAACCCTGTGGCGAGACATGTCATTGACACTAGGGGAGAATCTATTACTAGTAAACATGTTTATTTATATTACAATCAATAAAGAGTATCATGACACATATAATTGAGAATTCTTTTATTATTCAGATCTACCTATGTAGATTTTTATTGCATTTTTATTTCTGTTTACTTCTTATTCCAAATAGACAATGATGATCATGGTGATGATTATCATGGTGATGATGGTGGTGGTTGGTGATGATGATGGTGATGACAGCAGTACAATAACAATAATGATAATTAGAGGTATAAGCAGATAAAAGATAACAGATGGCATAAGATTAGTCAAGATGAAAGTTGATTTCTGTATAAATATTTCTTTCACCAATGCATAATTTATATGAAATATATTTAATGAGTCAAAGAAAAGATTTATGATTAATCCAAAACTACAATGTAGCAATATTAGATTTTTTAACTGATTTCAGTCATGTAGTTATTTTGATTTTTTTTTTCATATTGGTTATGCTCTCTCCTGAATAGCCCTCCCCCTCCCTGCTTCTCTTCTTCCTTTTCCTTTTCCTCATCCTCCATGAAGCATTCCTTTTCCAAGTGAGCTCTAGGCAGCAGAATGTTGGCACTTGGGCTTTTCTCCAGTTTGATTTGGTTCTCAGCCATTACCATGACTTTGCTTCTCTGAGGCGTCGTCTTCTTTCTAGGTGTAGTCTCCCCCTTTCCCAGTGCATCCTGGGCCTTGCCAACGGAGGACGCAGAGGCACGCGAAGGAGGGGGTGGGGCAGCTATATGATGCTCCTGCTTTTGGGTCTCTGAGGTTACACTCTACTATTCTGGCCCTTCTGCTTCAGGCAGCTTCACTTTTCCAATGCCCATTACAAAGGGCTCTTTTGTCCATAGCTGGACCCTAGCTGCGGCTGAATTTTCATTATTTCATGCAGAGTCTGTTTTAGAGTCAAATGCAAACCAATCTCCCGACCCCTCTCCCATAGTGACTTGTCCATATGCTTGAGAACTCACCCGAATGATATGCTCAATGACTTTTTCATCCACAAGTGATACCATTCTCACTTCACTTCGCAGCAGCAGAAGTTGGTTTGCTCAGCAAAAGCCTACTTCCCAGGCTTTGGTGTATGTGACCCAAACACCAATCATTTCCATTAGTCCCAAGTATTTATTTGGTGCCTATGATGTGGTGAGCACTCTATGAAGAAACAAGTAAGATCCAAACTCACTGTCACAGAACTCTACACTCAAGTTGGGGAACACAGAAACACTCATGAACACATATAAAAGACACATTTACAACTGGACCATGTTATGAGCTCCATAACATGATCAAAGATCATGATCCCTCCATCAAAAACTGTTAAAACTTATGATTTACATTAATGCGTTGCCTAAAAATAAATGTACTAATACTGTACCTTAAAAGCCAATTTTATCCCAATTTTCACGGGCCCCTGACTGCCCACTGAGCCTAAAGGAGAACTGAAGTTTGTGTTCCATCTGTATTTGTCTCATCTCTTTATTCTGTTCATTTCTTTCTTGGAATTAACTAATTAATTAATTAATCATGTACAAAACACATATATCCATAGAACAGTGATGAAATAACTTTAAAATTACTCTATTTAATTCATTATGATTGAAGATACAAATACAGCTAGCTGTCAGACAATAATAGTAACTAAATATGTTGCGTTCTAATGAGGTGAGGACCAGTCCCACATATTCACACATTAAAGACAATATCCTTATATATGGTATTATTTTTCTCACTACCATTTTATACCTGATTATACTGATCACCGTAAAGCTAAGTAACTTGTTTAGGGCCACATAACTACCAAGAAGCATAGACAAGATTCAAACCCAGGCTATCTGGCACCAGTGCCTTAGTCACAGCTTTAGAGGATATAGGATATAGATTACAATGTGTGAGGACCCAGGCTACTCTCAGACTGATGGTGAACTTTCCATTCTTTACAAAACTATAGCCTGCCAAGAGCCCACTATTTGCAGGTTTGAAAACTCCATCAAAAATCTGTACACTTAAAGAAGCTTAGCTAGAAGGAGGACCCTGGGTAAGATGATCAATCCTCACTCAGAAAGACAAACGGGATGGACATTGGAAGAAGGAGAAAACAGGGAACAGGTCAGGAGCCTACCACGGAGGGCCTCTGAAAGACTCTACCCAGCATTGTATCAAAGCAGATACTGAGACGCATAAACAAATTTTGGGTAGAGTGCAGGGAATATTAAGAAAGAAGGGGGAGATGGAAAGACCTGGAGAAGACAGGAGCTCCACAAGAAGAGCAACAGAACCAATATATCTAGGCACAGAGGTCTTTTCTGAAACTGACACTCCAACCAAGGACCATTCATGGATATAACCTAGAACCCCTGCTCAGATGTAGCCCATGGCAGCTCAGTATCCAAGTGGGTACCCTAGTAAGGGGAAAAGGGACTGCCTCTGACATGAACTCAGTGTCTGTCTCTTTGACTGTCTCCCCTGGGTAGGGGAGCAGCCTTGCCAGGCCTCAGGGGGACAATGCAGCCAGTTCTGATGAGACTGGATAAGCTAGGGTCAGACGAAAGGGGAGGAGGACCTCCCCTATCTGTGGACTTGGAGAGGGGCATAGGAGGAGATTACAGAGGTAGGATGGGGTTGGGAGGGGAAGAGGGAGGGGGCTACAGTTAGGATGCAAAGTGAATAAATTATAATTAATATAAAAAATAAAAATTTAATTAAAAAAATTCCTTAGGGTGAAGTACCTAACAGGGCTGACCTTACATAGGGACTCATGTACTTGAAATGTTCCTATTCTGGAAACCTATTGTGCCCTGAAGCTTCCTCTGATGACTGTCCTGGGACCAGAGAAGAAGGCTGACTTTCTCAACGCAGTCCTTCCTCCTATGCTAGAAATGGCTTAAAGGATGGGCTTCCCTAGACTTGCATAGTCCATAGACTTGAGAATTGGGATTACAGCCACTATTTGCCTGGGTTGTATCCTTACCAACAATGAAGATTCATAGATAAGGAACCTATAAAGGATGATGCTACGTTCAAAGTCCACAATGCCAGAACAATCCTTATCTACCAAGCAGAAATGTATGCAATCACTAAATGGAAGACAATTTTCATTTGCAAGATATTATCACAACCAACCTAATGATCTCCCCTAAGTAACTGCCAAGATACTTGTTCCTGAGTCTCCATAAGTGCTTTGAGTGATGGGAAAATATCTTCTTGAACTGATACCATAACTCTGGAGCTGTCCAGGAACTGTGTACGCTGAGGGAGCACATACCCTGACTCATTCTGTATCTTTCTCATGCCCAAAATATTCCCTCAACAAGAACCTTAGTGCTGAACTGAATGTCGTGAGAGAACACTGGCAGCTTCACCTAGGGGGCAAATCTTAGGAACTTTCTTTTATCCTCTCAGAGCCAATCAGTGTGCTGTGATTAAAACTGAAAGAGTCCCTTGGACAAAAGAATTCAGGTTTAAAAAAAAATGAGCTGAGCGATAAAAGACTATGTAGGTTTTTCATGTAACATTGCCTCCTTTCTTTTTTGTTGTTTCTTAATATTTTTAACTAAAATACAATTACATCATTTTTTTCTCTTCCATTTCTTTTTTCCAACTCCTCTCATATACTTCTCTTTGATCTCTTTCAGATTCATGGCTTCTTTTTAATTGTTTTACACACATACACACACACACACATGTACATATATTTAAATACAACCTGCTATGTTTGTGCAGTGTTGCTCACATCTACATAATTCCAGGATTGACCATTTGATATTGAATAACCAGTGAGGGGTTGGTCCCTGAGGGAGACTAATTTCTCCAGTTCTAAGATTCTTTAGTTACCCACAGTGTTTTGTCTAGTTTTGGGCCCCATGAAACTCCCCCCACCCACATTAGCACCTCTGTTGTTTTTGTCCTTGTTTAGGTCCTGTCAGGCAGCCATATTCCCAAATATCATGTTTTCCTTTGTGGTTTAAATGCTATGAAGATTCTAGTCCTGACTCATTGGCCTTTGATAGCTCAACAGGAGTTTCTGAGAAGGGATTCCAGGCAGAGGCAAGGGCTTCCTCCAGGGAGTGTGGCAAGATGACAGATGGCAAGTTCTTTGCCTTTCAACACATAACTGTAACCTGGTTCACTGTCTGGGTTTATTTTCAATCCCAAACACAAGGGCTTATTGTTTATAATAAGCTGTCCTCCAAACCCATTTCCAGGAAAAGCTTTTCTGTGGATGTCACCTTACATCACTTCCCGGGTTGCATGGTGACCATGAGGACACCAGGACCCAGGGCCAAGTATCAAGAACCAGCATATGGTTGGCGAGGAAGGGTGTGTAGCCTTTTCTTGTCCTTGTTACTATTTATGCTAGTTCCTAGCCTAGTCTCAGAGGCATCTTAATGAACGACAGAATTTGCAGCCTGACTTCTCCTTTCTCACCTGGAAAGAAAACACACATTTAGCCATTCTTACTTGTTTGAAGGGCGGGGGGGGGGGATTAATGTTGTCTGGCAGGTCAGGTTTCTATATCAAGGTGGGAAAACTCTGGAATATATATTTACAAAGTAAATAAGCTATACCTTCTCTCAGCCTATGGTCTGTGAAACATTGAATGAGCGATTCTAATTCTACCCCGAGTCCCATGTTCATTCCCTGAGTTCACTCTTGCCTTTATTCTCTACTTTTTTCAAGCTAGAGTATCATGCTCCCTGGTTCCACATGAGACTATGGGGATTACATTGGGATTTTTCAGAACATTTGGGATGGTAGGGACATGAATTTGAGCATCAATGCTAGCTATACAGCTTCACCTGAAATATGAAGCAAAGTACAGATCTTAGATTCATGAACTGCAATTCACTCTGGGGGAAACTGGATGAAAGCTGAAGCTTGGTCTCAAAATAGCCTGAACAATTTTAGTTTCCTGACAGTGTTCGGTAGCAAGCCTGTTAGAGAACACCATCTTGAAGGTTCTCATTTGCATGCTGCAGATAGCACATCCTCACGGCACACCCAGAACTTCCTAAGCATCAGTCACCAAACTGTACCTGGCATAGAGGACAGTGCCCAGGAGAGAAAGCATTAGTTGGCCCTATACCTTGCATTCTCTGTATTTCTGTCTGGTTCAGTAGCCAGCAACTCATGTCATCAAAAACCAGAGGGGCAATGGAGCGAACAGGTTAATGTCAAAGGTTCTCAAGTCAGGACTCCATTCTAATCTCAGCTCTGCAGGTGTTAGATGCATGATGAGGGCAAGTTCCTTAGCTCCTCTGAATGCTGGCCTTCTAAGAGACAAAGTATAACAGGACTGAGCGTAGTACCTGCCATTGTGTGACCTGGGGCTCAGAAATCTCCCCTTGCATTCTTTCCTTTTTATTGAATATGAACAAAACTGATACACGGGCAACATGAATGCAGTTCTCATGAAGTGTCAGTATGTCTTTATCACCAAGGTCCTGATGATGTAGATCTTAAAATGTTATTGATTAACTGAAGTGAAAGTTTCTGTTTTATTTATTTATTTATTTTTGAAAGACTCAGTTTTGTGATATGATGTTTTGTTGCAAGCTGGGCATCTGATGTTTTTCTGTAGGTTGGCTTGTGAGAGGGCATGTGATGTTTTGCTGTGAGCTTTCTCCTGAGAGGGGTGTGACTTTGGTCAGCAGAGAACATCCATGGGTGGACTCTGAGGAGAAGAGATGTATAGAGGGCCACACACACTGAGGCTTCACTTTTTGGGTCTTTTGGGTCGCTGCACTGATCTTCATGCATTGACACTTGACTTCAAAGAGAAAAGCATTCCAGAGAATGTCTTGGGGCAATCCAACTGAGTCTGTGGCTTTTGCTGACTTGTGCTGATTCATGTTGCTGCTTGGTGTTGGCCTTTGGACTGGACTGCTGGTATCCTGACGAGTGAGTTTGGTAATCCCCTGACGACCCATTGACCCTAATTAGCAGAAAGTAGATAAAAGTGGACCACACCCCTTTTCCTTACTAATTTCCTATCTAAGGTGTGGAAGTGGGGGTGGAAGGGAGGTGACGGTGTTTAAGAACCCTAAAGAAAGTAGTTTTGGTGAAAATATCTAGGCCTATAGCTACAGTTATTGTTTATAAAAAGGACACTTGAATGTGCTACTTACAATTCTAAATATTAGGTTACTTTGATAAGGCAATCCTGGGGTGAGGGGCCTCTGTGAAAGACGCAGCAAATGTAAACCAAGTGATTCCCTTCCCACTGCCTCTGTGCAAGAGATATAACAGGATATTCTCTGGCTTGATAAGATTTTGGTACTTGGCTGCTGTTGGCAACAGCAAAGGATAGTGCCATCTTGCACGCACATATTTGCACACACATTTGTCATGGGATTCAAAGGAGTTGAAGAACAATGAAATTCAGAATCTTTACATTAGACATGTTATTAGAATATATCTTCAATATTGAAACACTTTTTGGTTAATTGTTTTAACAGAAAAGGTCACTGGAGTGGGAACCAAGGAAGGAAACCATTGGTTCAAGTTTAACAGCAGAGGTTCTCTGAGAGGAGCCAGTCTGACCCTGATGATCCCCTTCCTTAACTCAGTCATCCTCATCCCTGGCCTTGCCCAGTGCAAAATGACTTAATATGTGAGAAAGAAAGCTTACCTTGCTGTGACCCAGCTGCTAAGTCATAGAACCTCCATGCTGGGCAAAACAAGTCACTCTGGGGAAGAGCATCTGGCCTTCCGGTCATCTCTATCCAAAGCATCAATGGTGGCAGCCTTTCTGCTTGTACTACATCAGCAGAATTCCTGATCTTAGGAGAGACACGTAAGAGCAGTCATCTCTGTCTTGAGTAATTGTGCTGGTCAATCTGGGCTAAGATTCTCAGACTTTTCGTAAGCAATAGTCAGGAACCAAGGTACAAACTTATCAGTGAGAACGAAGGACTCAGATTATTATAAATTGAACATCCAAAGCCATGTGACATTATTCTCCATTCCAAACTGACAAAGTGGGGTACATTGGCTATGCCCACATGCATCTGCGTTGGCAGTGATCATAACAGCTGTCCTGGAGTCCTTCCATAACTCCTCAGAGAATTGTGAAAACTGAAATAGATGGCACTATGCAGGATGAGACCCTTTACCTGCCTACTTTCCAGACATCAAATGAGGGATGTGCTGGAGCGGGATTTAGAGTCCCAGAAGCTGAGCTTACCTTTTAAGATGGACAATAATTTTTTATTTTGACACCTTGTTTCTAAATTTCTGCTCCCACAGGTTAGACCTTTGCCCAATCTCAATTATTAACACCCAGATTTAGTTTCAGGATCCTGTTCTTGGGAGGCACAGGTGCAGCTGCATTGGACTGGCCCTGCATCTCTGCATTCCTAAAGGATGGTTTATTAGACAAGTAAGTAGATATTCTTGTGATGTATCAGGAACAAACCAAGAGTGAGATCTTCCTCGAAGCTCTGTTTGATACAGGCTCAAAGGTGCCATCTAAACTGGTTGCACTGTAAATCAGCCATATTTGGAACAGTTTTAAATCAAGAGTTTGAAATGGGGAGGGGGCTTTCCTTTTATATAGAGATGTTGATACCAACAGAATTGGCAGTTCTGCCAAGGAACCCATATCACATTTTTTACTTGGCAGTCTCAAGGCAATTCCCAGCATCAGCCCTGACTTGTTGCATTGTTCCTAGGTAGGGAGTCCTCAAATGCTTTCACCCTAGTGAAATTAGTGCACATTAGTATCCGGTGTCAGGTCTGTGGGGGAAACAAAAGGGAAACTGTTGAGCCTGAATCCAAGTTTCCATTCTCCTCTCTTTCATCCCCCCCCAGCAAGCCTTACCCCTCACTTGCTAGGTAATTGGACAGATGTGGTGAGGGCAATAGAAGCTCTTATGGAAATTATTCAGCTGCTTCTTAGAATTTGGTCTGGGTTGAGACTCAGTTTTAAAAGATGCCATCCCTTTGTGAGTCTGAGAAGCCACTATGTGTCTGCTGTCCTTGAATGAGCCTGTTGGAAAGAAGTGCCCAGTGTGATCACAGTGCTTTAAAGATATCACACATCCATTCAAGGAAGAAGTCTAGGTTCTGATGTAAAATGTCTATTCGCTCATCACACCCTTTAGCAGATTTTGTGGTAGATGCATAGATTCTAGCAATCTTCCAAGTTAATCCTTTTGCTTTGCTGAAAAAAAATGAGCTAATCTAAAGTCACCCAGTTGAGTGGCAGGCCCATCGCCAAGACTGTGGTTTTGTTATTTGAAATGCTCCTTGTAGCATCCCACATAAATCCCAGTAAGATGAGATGTTGTCTTGGAGATGGTTATAATAATGGAGGGAAATAAGACTGTGGATTAACAGTGATGATCCCAATATGCTAGTGCCACAGAGAGAATGAGGACATTAATCATATGTTTTTTCAGTCCTCAGATCAAATTTATGAGGGAGACACATTCATCCCGTTTTATTGATGAAGATTTTGAGACTCAGGGCTCTGCAGATCTTTCCTAGTAATGTCATAAATATAGCCCATCTACAAGCCCTCTTCTCTGAAGACCCGGAGATGGTAGACTTCCTGTCACAGCTCTGTAGAAGGCTGCTTGGGAAGGTGAGATTGGATTTGGTGCATTGCTCCTGATTAGGCAAGAGCAGTCCCACCAGATGGAGGAACCACAGATGGCCGCTCCATGATTACATCACCACCCAGCAAAAGTTGGGAGCAGCTACACACCCACTATTCTGCAGTCTCAAATGTAAATCGCCTAGAAAACTGAGCATTGAGAACAGAGAGAAAAAAAATCTCACAGGTTGAACTTTCAGCCGCCCCAATGACAGGCGGTCTTTGCTGGGCCAGGAGTAGTGTAACACATAAAAGGGGGTTTCTGATAATGAGAACAAAGCCACTGTCCCTTTTTGAGTTGTTTTGTTTTGTCAGGAACTAGAGCAGGCATCAAGAGGGGCCAGAGATAAGGAATTTGACAATACACCAAGACAGAGTCAGACAGAATCGGGTGAGGACAGGTGGATACAGAACATGTTTTGAGTTCAGAAAGAAAGAATGGCTTGAACCAGGGTTTACAGAACAGGGCGTGGCAGACATAGGAAGAAACATCCAAGGAAAGGCTTCTAGAGAGAGTCCTGAAATTTCATGCTTGTTTACTTATTTGAGACAGATCCAACACAGAGTAGGGTAGCTGGAGATGATAAGGAATATATTCTGCACTTTCAGACACCTAGAAATCTAACTGCAGCACCTTGTCGCTTGTGCACGGGACCTCCGAGCCTCCCGGAAGACCTCCACTCGCTTTGAATCTATCTGGACGGGTTTCTGGTGTTGTTACATTCCTTTTCTAAACAGGGGTCCTGAGTCAGAAACACGAAGACAGACCTTTCCAAAACTGGGATCTTACCAGGCTTCTTTAGTCACAGCAGGGTTAAAGCCACAGTTAACCAGAATCAAGTAATTACTGAATTTGCATTTCATAAACACACACTAACTTGGAATTTAAAATGCAGGAAAATTAGGTCACTAACTGGCAATGAGCAGGAACTGTTCCTTGAGCAATTGCCTTTTAGACCTATATGGATGGAAATCTCCAGTGTGGCAGCCCTGAATTTTCTGCACTCTTGGTAGTGGGAAGAGTGAAAACTGCAATGTTTTTAGCATGTTTTCATCTAGGACAAACGTGAGCATGCTCTTGAGAAAGACATGAGTACACTCACAGCAGCTGTCCTAGACTGAAACATGAATTCCCTGCCCTCTACCTGATGGGCACAAGTTAATAGCTTATATTTTAATGAATAAGTATTTTTTATATAGATCCTCATATCTTTTTATAAAATATATTTTATATATTACTAAATATTATATAATATTTAATAATACAATATAATATATTATATAGTTATATAACACAATATAATATTAATAATTACATATATAATTACATATAATAATATTAAATTTTATATATTATTAAATACATTATGTAAGTGTATTTATATATTATACATTATATATAAATAGTATAATATAGTAAATATATAATAAATAAATATATATATATATGTGTTCATGAACATCCCCAAACATAGACTCCTTATGGAGCCAGATGACTTGCATTGCAAAATAAAAACTGTTCCATCAGTTAGGAGTTGGGACACTTACCATGAAGACTACCTATGGACTCTGAAGTGTGTGTTTGGGCAATTTCCATTCTGGTGACAGCAGAAATGACCCCCAACATAAGCCATGCCTGAAAGAACCATCTGTCCAGAAGTGCCCAGAACTGCAAAGATATTCTACAAACTCAGTTGGGAAATGGCAAGTTTCTTCTCTTGTCTCACAGCACCCAGCTAAAACACTGGTCTAATGGCTGCGGTAAACTTGCTTTCCAAATTATTGTTAACATCTGCGTCCTTGATCTAAAAGTTTCCTGTGATTATGAGGAAGAACAGTCCACACAAACACTGTGAGCGAAGAACATTTCATTTCCCACGCTCACACCTTCAGCTGGTTGGTGCTCGTGGTACCTGTGCTGTCTATGCGTCTATTCTACTTCACACAAGACCGGTGTGAATTAGTGTCCTGAAGAACCGTGGATTCTTTGAAGTCTATTTGGAGATGTTACTCTGCCCTCAGCATCCTTGTAGCTATAAACAACAGGGAGGTGTTGATTGGTGGATATATTTTTAGTCAGATGACTTCAGCCAAAGTGCGGAGTGCTTCAGGCAGTAAGCGGTGAAGTCTGTCTGATTGGGCTGTGTAAACCCGCTGTAGAACTCTTCGTAGAACGGATGGCTGGCCCAGCCTGGCCCAGCATGCTGTATCTACCATTGTGTGTGTGTGTGTGTGTGTGTGTGTGTGTGTGTGTGTGTGTGTGTGTGTATGTGTGTGTGTGTGCGCGCGCTTCAGATGGCCCTTAAGAATGTATTAAAATCAAGAGTAGAAAGTTTGAGAGAAATCTAAGAGGTGAGAGGGGGCTACAATCGGGATATAATGTGAATAAATTATAAAAAATTAAAAACAAAAACAAAAAAGGGGGGATACAATCCATCTTGGAAGGGAAGGCATGGAGGCAGGAGCTTGGAGCAGCGGATCACATGACATTTGCAGTCAGGAAGAGGAGGGTGGATAGGAAGTGCGGTCTGCCTGTCAATCTCAAAGCCCACCCCTAGTGACTCACTTCTGCCAGCAAAGCTCAGTCTCCTTGGGGTACCACAACCTTCCAAAGCAACACCACTCACTCAGGAGCAGACATACGAGACTGTGGGGAACATTCTAGATTTGAGCCTCAACACCTTGAAAATGAGCATACTGAGCCTAAGCTTGCTAGTTCCCATTTGCTGCTGGGTAATGATCACAGTGTACACATTGTAGTCATAAACTGCATGTAAACATACACTCTTTCTTTTTCTTTGTTAAAGGTGTATGCATGTGTGTGCTCAGGAGCCCAGAGAGGCCAGAAGATGGCATTGATTTCTCTGGAGCTGGAGTTAAGGGGGCATATGGGACAACAGCTGTGAGTTCTGGGAACTGAACCCAGGTCCAATGAAAGACCAGCAACTGCTCTTAGGAGACATGTCTCCAGCCCCAGGGGCTCTGTTTTCTATTAAGGATGTAATTTTGTCCAGAGCCCTCCATTTTCAAACATGGCAAAGGAAAGTGGACTTTACTCTTCGGGTGATTCTGTTTCTGCTGTTCTAGGACCATCCTAGCTTCTCTGGACAGTATGTCTGGGCTTCAGTGTGAGGTAGCTTGTTTGCACCTGACCACTGGTAGTTTTTCTCACACTCGCCCATCACGAGGACCCAGCATCACAAAATGGCTCCCTCATCTCAACTCTTAGATTTTTCTCACACCTTCTTCCACTCAAGATTTTGATGAAGATGAAAAAGTCTATCCTTGTTCTGAGCTATGGGCCTTTTCTCCTCTCCCTGATTTCCTCCCCTAGAACCTGAAGGATTTTGGTGCTTTCCCATTTCATCAGGTAACATTTCACACACTTATCCCTTACTTACTTTTTTTTTACTAGGGTTTTTAAAATAAAGCTTGGAGGGCAGGTCTAGCTGGCTTGAATCTTTCAAATCATCCCTTTCTGTTTTCCTACTGTATTGTTCCAAATAAATGTTGTATTTGTTTATAGTGTGCTTGGTGTTTCTGTACATCTATACACTACAAATGACCTAGCAGGCCAGTTGGCATATGCATCACCCTCATACTGAACGTGTGTGTGTGAATGTGCTGAGAACACTGAATAGCCCTTCTCAGCATTTTTCTTTCTAGTAACTGCAGTTGCCATACTTACAATAGCTTTCCAGGACTTGGTACCCTGTCTCATCTGAGAATATGTTCTGTTCCCCAACAGTTCCCCACTTAACACCTCTTCCTCTCCTAGTCCCTGATGACGATCATTGTATTCTATGCTTCTGTGAGTCTATTAGATTTCACACCCAAGTGAGAAGTGAGAACATTCAGTATCTTTATTTCCACGCCTGGCATTTTTTCACTTTGCACAATATCCTCCAGGCTCATTCATGTTGTCATTAATAACATTATGTCTTTTTAAATTCTAGTTTCTATATTCTATGAACCACATATGATGTTGTGTGTTGTATATTAAATAGTATTCTATTGTATATTATGTGTACAACATTTGGTTTAGAAATGTGTTTATTAATTTATGGTCACTTTTAATTGCCTATCTTTTGATTTTTATATTTATATGTACCCACACATGGTCACATGCTACTGAGCATATATGGAAGTCAGAGAGCAATCCAAAAGTGAGAGCATTCCTTCTACTATGTAGATTTCAGGACTAGAGCTCAGGAATTTAGGCTTGATGGCAAGATTCTTTAGCTGCTAAGTCATATTACTGGCCCTAATCCCCCATCTCAGCTATTATAAGCAGTATTAAAATTAATAGGCAAATGCAGACAGTTCATTGACATACTGGTTTTATTTCATATATATGCATAAATGTATACACACAGATACTAAAATAACTACCATGTAATCTGGCACTCCTACATATACATCATGTTACCAATTATGACGTCATTAATTTACTTGTCAATCAACAATGTGTAAGCACAATCTTTTCTCCAAAACCTCTCTAGTTTTGTTTTGTTTTGGGAACAGTTATATAGAAACTATGGAATGATAACAACTTGTGTTGTTAATTCACAGTTGTCTCTTTATGAATGATACTGGTCACTTTTTCATACCTGTTGTCAACTTTTTATATCTTCTAGAAAAAAGAACGAGGTGTAATTGTGGCTCTGTGGGTCCTTTGTGGTTCAATATGAATTTTAAGATGTGTGTTTCTATTTCTGTAAAAAATAATCTGGGTTGTAGTTGAAGGAATAGCATTGAATCTACAGGTAACACCTGTGTTATGGGCATTTTAACATCACTCAATCTTAAACAGGATGCCTTTTTATCTATTCGGGTCCTCTTTACTCTCTTTCATCAATGTCTTCCTATTTTCATTTGAAATGTTTTGACTTTTTCATTTAATTTTACTCTTAAGTATTGAGCATTTTGATGTTGTAGTATATGGAATTATTTTCTTAATTTTTTGAATAGTTGTTTACATTATATAGGAACATGACTGATTTTCATATGCTTCTTTTGTATCCTGAAATTTCACAAAACAAACATTTGGAAAGTCCAGAGTATTTTCTAAAGTCTTCAAAGTTGTCTACAAATAGAACCATGTCATCCACAAATAGAGATAATCTGATGTCTTCTTTTCCACTTGATGCCTTCATTATTTTTTTTTTTCATTTAGCTGTTCTGGCTGTTATTTCCAGATCCATGTTGAATAGAGGCAGTAAAAGTGCACTGTGGTTGTATGATATACAGTTTTTACCATTGAGGCACAGTCCTTCTACACTCAGTGTGTTGCACATTTTGATAATGACAAGGTGTTGACCTTTGTCAAACACTGGTCATATCTATCGAGGTCCACACAGAATTTTTATGTTCACGCTGGTGGCATGCCAGGGTTGCCTCTTGATAGCTAAAGGGAAGCTTACAGTGTTGAAGGCTCTTCTCTTTTTCAAAAACCTCTTTGCAAGATTTATGTCAGACTGCAGAATCAAAAAGACAGCTTTTATACTCAGAGGGAAATAATGATGTGTGAGGTTTGGTATATGCCGAGCCTTTCATGGAAAACCATTGTAAAGGCCAAAGGAGTCTGGGAAAACAGAAGGTCCCACAGAGTAAGAGTGAAAGGAGAAAAGAAAATGACTCTTGTGGTTCGAATGTGAGGTGTTCTCTCCAGGCTGGTGTTCCGGATAGTTGTCCCCAGATGATGCTGTGACCTTGCCATCCCTCCTACAGCAGTGTTCTGAAACTCTGAAATCACAGGGCGAGAGAAATCTTCCCACTTAAATTGTTCTGTCAAGTATTCTGCCACAGGGTGCAAAAAATGTCTACTATAATGACTGCCTCCCATGTTTTGAACACAGTCCCCTTGAGCTTCCAAAGAGACCAATGTCTACGTGAACCAAATACCACCAACTGAGCCATATGCTTTCCCTGTGGAAGTCTCTCTCAGGTTCAGAGAGATTCCTGATATTGTGGATCTTGTAGAAATCACTCAGCTACTTGGGGTAGAGTCAGGATTTGAGCTCATCGGTTCTGTTCTGACAACTTACAAAGTACAATTCTGAGTTGTGACAAGGTGACAGAGAACAGAAGAGTGTGAGTAAGGAAATCCACAGCATGAAGGAGCATGTGCCACAGACCCTGCCTTCCCAATGTCTCCAATAAAGTTTTTATTCTCCTGGAAACACATCAGGCAAACTGAAGTATTGCTACCTGCAAGGCTTTTCATCAAGAGCTGGCTGAGAGTTTGGCAAGAGGAGCGACCAGGAAGAAGGCAGGGAATGGTCCCAAAACACCAATTCATAGGAAACAAACTTAAGTTTATGAAGTTTTCACTCATACCTCCTCGAAAAATTATTTAAATAAACCACTTATCGGATGTTTCTTAGGAGCTTACATTTTGGGGTCTATATTTTTACTGGATTTCTTATTTTTAAAAAAGGCATTAACAGAATACAGTATTCAAATGATTTGCTTTAAATGGGAGGCATCCCATTTAAAGTAACTTCTGGTCCCCAAATCTCCCTCTTTACTCTTTGCCCTGCAGCTCTGCCCTCTCAAGACAGTTCTGTAGGAGGAAGACAATCCATGGATCCTGCCCACGCTTCGCTGGAACGACAGGACCTTGGATTCTGTTTCTGCCCATACTGATAAGAAACCATGTTTGAAGTAGCAGCAGTGACTGGACCTTGGGGACAAAAAATGGCAGTCCTGTGTCCTTTTAGGAACCTCCGCTGTTTCTTACAGTGCCACTCAAGAGCATGAGGCTATATTGTAATATTGCCTCCCACTCATGTGTTCTATACCACAGTACATGCCATTAGGAGGAAAGTAAAACACAGAGCAGCACATACACAGCAGCTGCCAGAGCAGCAATGAAAACGCATAAGATCAGTAGTCAATGCAAATGAGAGCATCTTCGATTACCGAAGCAGCTTCTGTCCTATAATCAAAGGGAGAAGGGTGGTGGGAAAAGAATGCCGCAGAGAAGCAAATAGGGAAAGTATAAAAGGATTGGAGCAGGGACAGCAAACGAGCAAACGGGGAGAGTTTTAAAGACAGAGAGAGGAGGAAAGTAAAGGAGCCAGCATGCCTATTGAGAAAGAACTCAAGTGATTTTTTTTTTCTTTAAGCAGAAGTGGGAGAGATGGCCTGAGAAACAAAATAATTTCTTTGTCTCGTGTGCGAAGCAGGGTAAGTGGGGACAGATGCCAAAGGCAGGCACATTTCCCAAAGGAGGAAGAAATAGAGAAGAAAATTGGTTTCCTGCCAGAACAGGTGGAGTGTTGATGTGTGCACATCTGACAGGCAGGATTCAGGAGCCTTCCAAGGGTCTGACCGGGCCAGTTTGAGGTTGTCATTGAGACTTCAGAGAAAAACAACACCGAAGCACTTCAGTGGTTCAGTTTCAGATGTCTTTGGACACACAAGACATGCAGGGGCAGAGAAGGAAAGTAATTAGCATCCCGCTCTTGAAGAGCCCAAGGTTGAAGCTGAGCTGAACTCGGTTATAGCTCATGACTTGATATTCTTAACCAAGAAGTATAGGAAAAGAGCCAAGTGTCTGGTTAGTTCCAGGTGCAGGCAGATATCAGCTCACTAGACTCCCTGTGACCTTATCAAACACTGTCAACACTTTATTGCACTTTTTTTTTATCTTTTGTTTCTCGAGTAGGTGTGCTGGCAGTTGTAGCAGTGGTTAATAAGGGAGAGGGTGGGCGTAAGTCTGAGATTGGGAAAGAGTATGGGAATGTGGAAAAGTAAAGTGAACGTTGCTAGAGTTTAGAACCTTATTTCATTGGAAAACCTGACTTTTTTGTGAGACTCTGAAATGGCATACTTGCTCAGTTTGAAAAATATAATTATTATATTTGGGA
This sequence comes from Meriones unguiculatus, assembly GCF_030254825.1. NCBI lineage: Eukaryota > Metazoa > Chordata > Mammalia > Rodentia > Muridae > Meriones > Meriones unguiculatus. The sequence goes on along the minus strand of NC_083354.1, from coordinate 76,168,201 downwards.
AAAAAAAATAATAAATGCTCTAGGCTAGATCTGGGATGAAACTGTCAAACTTGATTTGTGATGACTGAGTTATAGTTGAAGAGCAGTGGAGATATGTGATTACAAACTTGGACCTTAGCTGAGGACTAAGATCCTTTGGGGTGTGTTTGTGCATACGTGTGTGTGTGTGTGTGTATACACATATCAACACACACACATGTGTTCATTGGTATGTGTGACCTATGAAGGCCCAAGGTCAATATCAGTTGTCTTCATCTCCACTATATTTTTTGAGACAGGGTCTCTGTCAGAACCTGGAGTTCACAGAGTTAGACAGACTGTCTAGCAAGTTCCAGGGATCTCCCATCTCTGTCTTTCCAGGGTTGCCATTACAGCTGCACAGTACCATGGCCAGGTTTTACAGAGGTGCTAGGAATGAACTCAAGTCTTCATGCTTGTTCAGCAAGCATTCTACTGACTGAACCATCTCCCCAGCTCCTGCTTGAGCTGTGATTCCCATTGTACTTTGCTCTTGTGACAAGAGAGGCCAAGCTCTGTTACACTGGGTACTGAGCTTTCTGGAGATTTTTCTTAGCTATAAAATCCTGAATCTGTTTACCATCCTGTTTATTTTTCCCTCTTGGGAACAGCCGAAAGCTTCATTTCGCATTCTCCCATTCTATCGTTGTAAAGTTCTGCCCAGTGGAAAGTGAATACAGGTGGTTATGCCATTGCTGGGTTGGCACCCGAGGCTTCCCACACAATGTTCCATGCTCTTTCTTTCCTCTCAATGTCTGCCAATCATAGCATGGGCTTTGATACCAACAAGAAATAAATTGTTTACTGTGTGATGGCAATGAGATGTACAGGACATTTGTTATAGAAGTTAGGTAATTCCAAAACTACTTTAAATTAGCAATTCACTTGACTGAAAGCCAACTGGGGGGTTACTATAATGATCAAATAAATTCTAATATATGGAAAGTACCAGGATCACATCTATTGTGCAATAAGTTCTCATGTATTATGTCTCGCACAGGCCAAGTAGGTAGTTGGTGGCACTCATGAACTCCACTTAGTCTATTAGCTAGAAGCAACACTGTTTCCATCTTCTTAGCATAGGACTAGGCTGCTCATTCCTTGTAGTTGCTATGGGGCTCTTGATAGGCTTAAGATTAGGCAAAACACTGTGTTTGAACAGTTGGAAACCCTCAAGGACCTCACACAATCAGATATTTGAGCTGTCCATATATGTCTTTGCATAGGGACCCAAGAGTCAAAATATTATAAATATCATTGCCTAGATACCACCAAAGAGTGTAATACTAATTCTGGGAGCTGTGAGAAAGCTTATAAATAGCCTCTATAAAGAGTAATGCCCAGGCTATTTTATCTTTATTTTCAGTTGTGTATGTGTTTGTGTCTCTATATGGGTATGTTCTATAGATGCCCTTTGAGGCCAAAGACATTGTATTCCATTGGAGCTACAGTGACAGGCCATTGTCAGCCTCCAGACATGGGCATTAGGAACTGAACTCAGACCCCGTGCAAGAGCAGTACATATTCCTAACCACTAAACCATCTTCCCAGCCCCATACATAGACTACTTCTAGGCACTTTCCAATGTTTAATCAATAGGAACAATGATAATAGAAACAAAAATTAATAAATCATCACAGTCATTTGTATATTTTTAATTTCGAGATCTTGAAGACTTTTCTTTATGCCTTCTACTTTGTATACATCGGGACACTATTTTATAAATTTGTTGGATAGTTTAATACACGAGTATACTGTATTTACATAATTTCTATCCTTCAGATTTTCCCCTCCAATTCTACCTCCCTCCCTCTTGGATTTATGACCTCTTCTTCTATAACTATTTTGTTATGTATATACTATATATTGTTTTACTCATACACATACATAACATACTTACTCCTATTTAGTGTTGTTCATGTGTCAGTGTATTTAGCAATGACCACTTGGGATAGGAGGACCTATCATGTGTCTCATAGGTTGCTATTTTGCACCACGAGGCACTGTGGCCTTCCTGTTATATAATTTCCTCTCCTAACAGTTCATCTGCCTTCTACCCACTGCAGCCAATTTCTTATTCTTATGTTTGCTTGACATAATGAGGCTAATTGGCCCCAGTGCTCTGTAAAGCATCTTTTTACCTATCTGCAAACTTCATATTAATGCATTATTGGCTATTGTAAACACTGCGATCTTAGAAATGATGAGGCAGTTGGAGGTCATTTTTTTTTTAAAGGAGCATTAGTCTCAACTGTAAAATTCTTTTTCTTCAATAGGTTTGGGTCAAAAGATAAAGACCTTAATCTTCCTTTAATGTGGAGATGAGAAAAGCTGCCCATGTTCAGGTTTGGCAAATGGTAGCTGGCTATTTGTCAAGCATGCTATGTGACTGCCAGCAGCTCCTCAGATGTGTTCCGCCAAACGCTTTCCCCTTCACCTTTAAGCGTGTTAGCATTTCAAAGTGTGTCTGAATTTCTAATTTATTCATACTCAGTGAATCAAAGTTGTGGCACTTGTCTTGATCAACACTTTTAGGTTCTACATTCTGAATCTTTGACCAAGGAAGCTGGGAGAGGTTGGCACCGCCACTCCTCAAAGCAGAAACTGGACAAACTGGTTGTCTCAGTCAGGGAAGCAGTGTGGCTCCCTCCCTTAGGATTTAAAACATTCCCTTCCACCTACCCTCACTGAATTCTCAAGGGTGAGGAAAAAGGCATTTCCCAATCTGAACTGAAACCAACCTAAAAGGAAGTAGCCCTAGATATCCTAGATGGAAGAGACTTGGGGACCAGCAACCTAAGTGGAAGGGAGGGGTAAGAGGGTCTGTCCCAGGATCCAGTTTAAATGTTACTTTACAGAACACTGAGAAACAGCAACTGCACATATCAAGTGAGGTCAGTGGAGATGCAGAAGAGGCAGGGTGGGGAGTGGAGGATAAAACCCAGGGTGCTAGGGATCCGGCGGCCACTCCTTGCCATTTCTCTCCGCTACCACCATTGTGCTTTAAAACTAATGTCTTGGTGGGCTGAACTTCCCAGAGGCAACCAGGAACTACCCAAATACTAGCTTAACAAGAGTGACAATTCAAGGCAAATATTTGTTGAAAGGGTGCGGACGCTGAACCTGTCAGACTCCACAGGCTGAATAAATACCCAGGTTATGATGTTATTTTATCTCCCATGACGCCCCCACCCCCGCAACTTTTTATAATGTTTACATTGTTTATAAAGATGCCAGAGTGTCTTGTGAGTGTGAGCAGAGGATACTCACTTGGCACATATTCCTAAGAATATTTCAACCTAGACAGACAGGTTGAAAACTCCAATAGTTTGATTTGGAATATCTAACATGGGATAGAATGATCTTACATTCAAGAATTACAAGGTAGCCTTGGGCTGCCATAAAAATCAGTAACTTTCAAGTTCTTTATACATTAAAAGGACTACTTTTTATTTTTTAAAAATGGACTTTTTATGGGTATAGCAGGCTATCATTAAGAATTCAGTTTATTGATTTTTTTTTTAGACCAGTAGTGTTTGGTTTTGTCCTAGGTCTCTTTGGGCTATCGCTAGCTAGTCTCTGGTTCTTGGTTACTCAAGCAGTGTCAGGTGTGTGTTCCTTCTTGTGGAGTGTGCCTTAGGTCAAACCAGGCATTAGTTGGTTGCCCACAAGTTCTGTGCCACCATAGCCCTAGCATATTTTGTAGGCAGAACAGATTAGAGGTTTTGTGGCTGAGTTGGTGTCCATGTTGGTGTCCCTGCCATGACCCCCTCACTTCCACGCCCATTTATCGCCAGTCCACCTGTTAAAATCCATTTTATTTTCCTGTCCTAGGAAGATTCCTGCATCCCCACCAGACCCCTCCTTTTTTACCTAGCCTTTCTTGGTCTATGGATTATAATTTGCTTATCATTTACTTAAAGGCCAAAATCCCCTTATAAGTGAATACATACCATATTTGTCTTTCTGTGTCTGTGTTACCTCACTCAGAATGTTTTTTCTAGTACTATCTATTTGGTCATAAATATCATGATATCATTTTTTTAAAGAAATGAGTGATACCCCATTGTATAAATGTATCAAATTTTGTTTATCGATTCTTTGGTTGAGGGACATCCAGGTTTTTTCCAATATCTGGCTATTATGAATAAAGCTGAAAGGAACATGGTTGAGCAAGTGTGCTTGTGGTAAGACGGAACACTTTTTGGGTATTTGCCCAAGAGTGGTATAGCTGGCATATCTATCTTGAGGTAGATAATTCTCAATTTTCTGAGAAACTGCCATATTAATTTCCAAAGTGATTTTACAAGTTTGCACACTACCGGAAGTGGAGGAATGTTCCCCTTGCTCCGTACCCTCACCAGTATGAGCTGTTATCTTAGCCATTCCTACAAGAATCTCAGATTCATTTTGGTTTACATTTCTCTGATGACTAAGAATGTTGAGCATTTCTTTAAACATTTCTCATTTGAGGTTCTTCTGAATTACTTGTTTATATTTGTTCCCTGTTTTAATTAAATTGTTTCATTTTTGATAGCTAGCTTGAATTCTTTATATATTTTGGATATTAGTCTTCTATTAACATAAAGTTGATAATAGTTGTTTCCTATTCTGTAGGCTGCTTCTTTGAATGATGGTGGTTTTTGCCATATAGAATCTTTCCAATTTCATGAGGTCCCACTTACTAATTGTTCCTCTTAGTGCCAGCATTATCTATTCTGTTTAGAAAATTGTCTTTTGTGCCAATATTTTCAAGACTAGCCAGTCTCCACTTTTTCTTCTATCAGGTTCAGTGTATCTGGTTTATGTTAAGGTCTTTGATCCATTTGGACTTGAGTTTTGTGCAGAATGATAAATATGGATCTATCTATATTACTCTATAAGCAAGCATTCAGTTAGACCGTTTGTTGAAGATGCTGTCTTTTTTTCCATTATATCTCTGGAGTTTTTATCAAAAATCAGATGTCCATAGGTGTGTAGATTTATCTCTGGCTCTTCTATTTGATCCAGCTGATCAGCCTCTTTGATTTTATGCCAGTACTATGTGGTTTTTATTACTATAGCTCTGTAGTATGGGTTGAGATCAGGGATGGTGCTACTCCAGAAGCTCTTTTATTGTTCAAGATTGTTTTAGCTATCCTGAGTTTTCTGTTTTTTCGTATGAAGTTTAAAATTATCCTTCCAAGATCTGTAAAGAATTGTATTGTAATGTTGATGGGAATTGCACTGAATCTATAGATTGTCTTCAGTAGGATGGGCCACTTTTACTTTATTAATCCATAAGCATGGAAGATCTTTCCATCCTCTGATATCTTCTTCCATTTCTTTCTTCAAAGACTTAAGAGTCTTTGATCATACAACTCTTTCATTTACTTGGTTAGAATTACCCCAAGATATTTTATATTATTTGAGGCTACTGTAAAAGGTAGTACTTCTCTGATTTCTTTCTTAGTCTGTCTGTATATAGGAGGGTTACTGACTTTTTTTAAAAGTTAATCTTGTATGCAACCACTTTGCTGAAAGTGTTCATTAGCTATAGAAGTTACCTGGTGGAATTTTTAGGCTCACTTATGCATACAATCATATTATCTGCAAATAACAATACTCATGTCTTCTTTCTCCCCAATCTTCATCCCCTTGATCTCCTTCAGTTATCTTATTGCTCTAGCTAGAACTTTAAGTACTATACTAAATAAACATGGAGAGAGTGGACAACCTTGTCTTGTTCCTGATTTTAGTGGAATTGCTTTGAGTTTCTCTCAATTTAATTTGATGTTTGCAATAGGTTTTCTGTAAATTACCATTATTATATTTAGGTGTGTTCCTTGTAGCCCTAATCTCTTCAGGACTTTTATCATGAAGGAGTGTTGGATTTTGTCAAAAGCCTTTTCTGTATTTAATGAAATGAGCATGTAAGTTTCTTTTTTCAGTTTTTTTATATGACACATTAAATTTACTTGTTCTTGGATTTGGTTTGCAAGTATTTTATTAAATAATTTGCATCTATGCTCATAAGGAAAATTGGTCTGCAATTCTTTCTTTGTTGAGTCTTTATGTGGTTTGGGTATCAGAGTAATTGTGGCCTCATAAAACAAATTGGGTAATGTTCCTTCTGTTTCTATTTTATGAAAATACTTTGAGGAATATTGGCATTAAGTCTTCTTTGAAAGTCTGGTAGAATTCTGTGCTAAAACCTTCTGGCTCTGGGCTTAAGAAAACTACTTTAAACTCTCTTCCAACGATGACTATGGAGAACAAAGCTTAAGTTTATGAAAGAGAAAAATGCTTGAGGCATCTCTTTATCTTTATGTATATTAGTGGGCTATGGTTTCCTAATACCAGTATTGTTCCTTTTTAGAAATAAAATCAAGTGTGACTGATGATACGAGGAGGATGACATTGGGATTTCTAAAGCCTGAAGTTCACAGCCTCAAGTAACCTTCTCCCCTTGAGAATGATGGGACCTATGATTTTCTCTAACCCAGTAGAGTACAGTAGGATATCATAATCACTACTGTTATATATTGTGGCAAAGTCTTCATATTGCTAGCCCACTAGCCTGCATGGTAAGGTAATGAGGAAAACCTCTGGGAACTGAGGGTGGCCTGCAACTGAGATCCAACAAAGAGCAAGGGAAAGAAGATGATTTTGCCAGTAAATCAAATAACCTTGAAAATACACTCTTCCCTAGCCAATCCTCCAGATGACACTATAGCCTAAGAGACCTTATGATACCTTGAGCAGAGGGCCCAGCGAAATAGAATTCAGAATCCTGATTCATGGTATTTTGAAAATAGAAATACAAATAGCCAATAAGTAGTTGACTAAAAATCAACAGGAAACATACCATCAGGGATGTGTTTTAATCCTCTTACAGTGCACGCGGGAAAAACAGCAATAGCAGCGATGATCACCTGCCACTTTGACTTTTGGATACTCCATCAAGAGACAGGTTAGAAAGCACAGAACCCCAAACACTGAATTTTCCAACTCAAGAGCTCACTGTTGGAGCCTCCCTCAGGGCTCTCTCTAAACGTCTGCTGTGGCCAGAGCAGTGCGCAGATAGTTGCATTTGCATCATCAATTGAATGGAGCTTGGATTAGGTTATATGGAGTTTCCGACATCCCATGCTTCCAGTGAAAGCCCTCCTCTGTACTGTGACTTCTCAAACCTTCAGGGTCAGGTACGCCCTCTGCTGCTGGCCTCCTTGTTTAGTGCCCTGGACCCCACTGACCTCCTATCTGTTCTTTTACCACATGGGCCAGTCTTGTTTTAATTTCTTTTTCTTTCAAGATACATCTTTTCTTAAAGCTACATCTTTTATTAGCATTCAAAAGAATGAGTTGTATATGATATCTAATATATATTTATCATTACATTAAGTTCATATTCATGACCACTATTCAGTCCTGTCCTGCCTTCCTCCCTGTTATGGCCTCCTTTCCCTCAATTAGTTTTTATTATCCTTTGATGCCACATACTTTTTCTACTTTCATCATGCACATTTACGTATATATATATGCATTAAACCTAGATTCTATATACAAGAAAAAGTGTGTCTTTGTCTTTTCTGAATTTTGGCTTATGTTGCTTAATAGAATGCCCCCCAACCCCAGTTCTATTAACTTTTCAAGTGACATAATCTCAATCTTGCAGCTCAATAAAAGTCCAATGTGTCTACGTTTTCTTTATCTGTTTGTCTGTTGATAGGCATAGTGGCTGTTTCCATATTATGTCTATCATGAATAGTGCTGCGGTAAACATAGAGATGTAAATACCTCACACAGACCAACTGAATGCCTACATCTAAGGCTCCTTCAGAAAGTATTCTCTACAATTCCCATGTCTGAGCCATCAGTGTCAGGGTCAAAGGTCTCTTGCCTCAGGAGGGACTTCCCCAAAGTCCCTAAAAGCAACCTTTTCCCAGCATGTCTTTTCCATATGAATTTCTTGTCTTTCCTCTGGAATTTACTTATAGGATGGTTCTATGTCCTTCTCACTGGGCCATAAGCAATATGTGAGTAGGGACCTACCGTCTGGCACCTGTGGCAAACTGAACTAGAATGTCACATGGAAAAGTCTTCGTAAAATGGCTCTTAATACACAGGTGTGTTAAACTGTGATTACACCAAGACGGCCAGGGTCTGACTTACTTTCCTCTTATTTTTCTTCTTTGTACACTTCCCTCCTAGGTTCAAAATCCTGGAGCCGTTTGGCTCCTAACTCAGCCCACATTTTTTTTTTCATAGCTGCACATGGAATACTATGCAGGGTATCCAAAAGAAGAGAGGCGCTGCAGAGGACAGGTTTCTGCCCTTAAGGACTCTACAAATTAACTGGTTAGGAAGATATAGCTGCACAGACTGATCACAATTTTTTTTTACAAGGCTTGCACTATGCTGAGATCTAGGCCAACCTAATAAGAAATCATCTCCAAGTGCAGGGGAAAGGAGCAGAGTCCTTCCTCCAGGAGCTCTGTGCTAAAATGAGCTTGTTCAGTGAAATGTTGCAAGGTCACACAAAGCAGAATGGAAGAATTTAAGGAAAGAACACTAGGAAGCCAATCAGTCCTGGCCTCAACCTCAGCTCAGTTGGGATCTCTGCAGGGTGAGATGGCCATTGGTTTGTTTTCAAGGCACCTCAGCATGTACTACATGCAACCAGGATTAAAATCCTTTGCCAGGTACCAGAGGACTGGACTGGTAGGAAATGCCCCTGAAGCGCCAGGAAAAGCAGTGATGTTCAGTGCTTACCACTGCTGCCATGTAGAATAGCCTTGTTTTAGGGCAAGGCCCCCTAAACCAGTGGTTCGCAACCTTCCTAATGCTATCACCTTTATACAGCTCCTCATGTGGTTGTGACCCCCACCCATAAAATTATTTTTGTTGCTACTTCAGAACTGTAATTTTGATACTGTTATGAATTTCCGTGTAGTATCGGATATGCAGGATATCTGATATGTGACCTGTGTGAAAGGATTGTTCAGCCCCCAAAGGGATCGCAACCCACAGATGAAGAACCGCTGCCTCAAGGCAACTTTTGGATGAGTTCTGATAAGTGATTTCACCTTTTTGAGCTTCTGCTTACACATGTGTAGACTGGAGGTAGTAAAGATTCTAAATTCTTGAAGTCAACATAGAATCATACAAAATCAAGCACATAAACGGACCTGGTACTAACTGTTGGTGAGACATTGGTTTAACAGCTCAAGTTATTTCATTATCATTTTCTCTCTGTGTACAAAACCCTTAATTCCTTACTAAGCCAATAAGCTGTCCAGTGTGCCTTTCCAGAGTCCTTGCATTCATCCACCTCACGGGTTGTTGGGAACTCCTGCCTGCCCCAGCACACTGGCAAGTGAAGCAGAACCCTGGGAATTAGTGACTGTTACAAATGGAAACCGTGTGAGGAAGGGGGCCAGAATCCTCACCCAATGAGACCTGGCGAGGTCCAGGATCCGAATGAGCCTGCCTATAAAATACTGCAGGACATTTTTCAATGAATCGGGATGAAGCTTTTCCACGTCACCTGGCTCACAGCACCATCCTTCTCTTTCTTTTGTATCCTTAGTATAGGACTCCGTTCTAGAATAAAAACTCCTAATTCCAATCATTTTATGTATCTTAACGCTGACTTCCGCCCTCCAGAGCTCAGAGCTCCCTTACGTCAGCTCTGCATATAATACTTAGAACGAGCCCTCTGCAGGTGTCCTGAAGTGTGGTCTGCAATGACGTAGGCCATCACCAGGAGGTCAGCGCAGAAAGATCGCTAGTTCAAGGCTGTCTAGATAAAACAAGGACACAGACAACAGGAAGCCCAGCCTGTCAGTGTGCCATTCGTGACGCCACTTCAAGTCTCAGAAAAGAAGTCTATTTCTTTGGACAACACGACATCTAACTCCGGGGTTATCAACTTGACAGGACCTAAAATCTCCCAGGAGGCAAATCTCTGGGCATCTCTGTGGAGGTTTTTAGGCACGACCTCCCCTAATGTGGGCAGCAGCAGACCCCAGTCTGGGATCCTGGAGCGAGTAAATGGGAGAAAGCCAGCTAGGCACACCTCCACCCCTCTCTGCTTTTTGGGCTGTGGACACCCTCTGTTCTCGCCACCAGGACCTCCCCGCCATGGTGGACTGTGTCCAGATAAACTCTCCCTTCCTTGAGTTGCTTTTGTCACAGAAGTGAGAAATATGATGAATACTGATAAATATGAACAACTCCCCGGAGATCATGGTTTCAGTATTTGCTTATTCTGGTGTTGAGATGGTCGCCTTGAAATTTGATACATACGTGGGAAATGAAGATCTGAAAGAATGCCCTTCAGTCTCTGAGGGGGGTCATTTTGGAGTAAAATCCAGGCTGACTTTAGAATTCTACCTTATTCTCTTTAGTGCCCTTCGATATGTGTAACTTGTAATGAATTTTACGACTTTATACTATGAAAAGATAAATTTCGAGATGACAGAAGGTGAATGCAGGCTTAACAACAAGACCTTGAAAAGTGGGTTTAGAACGTGCCAGAGATTGCCAGGTTGGGAAAGAGAGCTGTCAGTGAATAAAATCTTTGAATATGGCGTGGGCTGAAAGAAGGGCCCGACTTTGGAAGGAGAGGATGGCCTTCCTAGTTCCCACTGGGCAGCTTTCGGTCCCCTTTCAAAAGCCCCAGGGCGAGGTGTCAGCAAAGCTCCAGTGCGGCTGTTCCTGCAGAATGGAGTCCAGACCTCCACACCCACTGGGAAAGGCTCGCCTCAGGAAAGACCCAAGTCTCCATTCCACATGCCGAGTCTGTGCTTTTCACGGCTCCAAAGAGCTGCCATTCAACGTTTTCCCCTTCTGTCATTCAACTCGGAAACATTCCTCTCTGTGGATTTTCATAAACTCCCACTGCCCAACACCAGGTGCAAACTGAAAAAAATCCCACTGGCCCTTCCAGCACAGGGAGGCCTAGTGTTCTTTGAACAGAGCCTCTCTTTCAGTCCAGGAGTTCTGCTCACAGCCCCTGGGCACACAAGTCAGGGGCTTCGCTTTCATCCGCAAGAACTGCTCTGAAAATCTGTGGCAGCTGTCCCCCACCCAGACCCTGCCTAGGGGCTCAGAAAGAACTGTCTATGCAAACCTGGGCGTTTGCCAGGGATGGGGACCGAGGGATTCTGTGCAGATAGTAACCTTTAAGTGTACAACAGTTCTGGCTCAGTTGTGCCATTTTCCACCCACCGGAAGTTTCTGTATAGCCGGTATTATCATTTGGCAAATGCCTACAAGTGTGCTGCTCCCCTCACTTTGAAGCAGGGGGACTCCGGGGCGGCAGCTTTGTCTATTCAAAACACTCAAGAGAATCTACAGATTCAGTGGTTCTCAGTGTCCCTAAATCTGAGACCCTTTAATACAGTTCCTCCTGCTGCTACTTTATCACTGTAATTTTGCTACTGTTATGAATCGTAATGTGAATATTTTTGGAAACAGAGGTTTGGTCGCAACCCACAGGTTGAGAACTACTGTGTAGATCATGATGTCAGCTCTGGGCTAGAACTTCTGGCTCATTCAAATGGGAATTCAATTCCGGTTTCAGGTCAATGCTCCAAAGAGCTTGTGGCTTGAACAATCATCCATTTAAATTCCATTTTACAAGTATTTGTTGGGGATCTACTTTGCAATTTTACTTGCCATAGACAATCCAAACACACATCATCGATTGAATTGGACAATCAGGATTGGTTTTTCTACATTTGCCTCCAATTTCTATTTAAATGTTTCATCCTCTGCTAATGAGAATAAGGACAGCAAGCTACTATAGCCTTAACATTAGTACTTTCTTGGTCCAAATTGATTTGTCCCTGTAAACCTCATTAATGGGCATGGCATCCAACTTCACACTTGACTCATAGTGACAGGGGGAATGGTCTCTGGTATGATTACCAGCCTTGGTCTGACTCACAGTTCAAAGAAACAGTTCAAGTAGCATCCTGAAAGAAAGACAACTAAATGTCTGATCAGAAATGCCACATAAAGCTCTTTATCTAAACTCTCAAACTAGGTGCCTTCAGGGTCTTCCAGGGTAGAGATGATCCCCTCCAACTTGGTAATTCAAAAAACAAATTATAGGTTATTCCTAAAGGTATGTCCAGCATTTCAGTAGAAAAAAAAAAAAAAGTGCAGTATGAGGCGGCATGGCTAGCTGTATGTAAGAACTGCTACCATACGAATAGCTTCAAGAAATAAAAAAAAAGAAAAGAAAAAGAAAAAAGAGGGTGGTTTAGGTATAGGGTTGCCTCAAAGGGAAGAATTGTGGGTTTTGGTAGAGAGACCCAGGTGCCACACCCCTACCTCAAAGCGACCACACAGGAAAGAAGCTAGGAAATACGATCTCGGCTTCCTCCTGCTTGCTGATTTCTTGCTGGTGTCTCCCATTAGTTAGATATCTCTGGGAGCCGGGAGAGAGTGATGGGGGCAAAGAGAACAAAGAACAGTGACTCCATCTTGGTGGGCGGGAACAAGAAGAGCTAGAACACCAAGGTTTCATGAGGGCAGCTGGGACTCGCAAGGAAAGTTATAACAAATGAATTCTTTCTTGGATGCTGAACACAAACATACAACTAGGGGCTGTGGCTTGAGATAATTTTTGAAGTCTGATTTTGGTGGAAAGGGTAGGTATTGTGGACCAAAGAAGTTCGGGAGAAAAAGTTAAATGGCTGGTATCTGGGTGTGTGTAAGCAGCTCTAGTTAAGAGGGAAACCTAGAAAGGCACAGTATGCATGGCTGAGGAATTTTTCACATGCCAGGCTGTGATGCTATATATTTTATGTATTTAAAAGGGGATGTGGTATCACTAGATCCACATGATAGAAAGTTTATTAGCTGTATGAGGTTAATGGTGCTATGAGCATCAAACCTCTTTATAGAAACAAGTAAGACAAAGCTAGAGACAGTAGTCAAAATAAATAAACAAATCCCTTCTGGTCCTGATAGTCCCAAAAATGTGGGGTACTGTAATCAGAAAGGAGTGAGTACAATCACCTTTCCTCATAACCCTAAGATAGTTGTCTTCCCCAGACAGTTGTCTTAGTTCATTTGCAGTGTTCTCAGATAGTAGCCAAACCTAAGGAATTTATAATAAAATATTTATTTAGCTCATAGTTCTGAAACCTGAGAAGTCCATGAAACTGTAGTAGAAGTTTCTTCTACATTACAATGTGGATGGTGGTGCCACATGGTGAAATCATGGGTGACAATGATGAACAGGCATGTTCAGGCATCGGAGGGTGATAGAGAAACCAGCATGCTTTACAACCTGCTATCATGAAATCAGTCTCCCAAGAAAGACAGTAATTCCTTCTCAAGGTCCCATGTCCCAACACTGCTACATCAAGGAACTGAAGTTCAATATGACTTTTTATGAGGGTAAACCACACCCCAAATGCAGCAGTAGTTCTGCTGCGGACTCTGGATGCTCTTGTGAACTCTCCCATGGCTGACCACCCACTGCAATCCTGCATCACTCTAAGTAGCTGCTGTATCATGTCACATTCGATTACAAACACCCTGTAATTTTCTCTGGGTTTGTTGTTCATTTTGATTAATTGCATTGTGACCTCCTGGAGTGTCTCATGCCTGATGCTGCTGTGTGTTCTTCACCCCCAGTGCTGAGAGGCCTTTGAACATAGAATTTGTTTTCTCAGGAGCATGTGACCATTCTTTACTCACGAAACAACGGATGCTTTCGGAGCAGAGTTCCTTTGTAATTCACCAGGATCTTCTAAGTGTCCACGTGCTGTCTGTGCCCGAGTATTATTTAATTAGATAAAAAGTAGTTTTGAGCACCTCTAAGATGCTAATCAAATATATGAATTTGAAGAATGAAACCTTAGAAAATCTGTTCTAATGCATTAGTGGCTGTGTTACCCTTTTCAAATAATGGTTCCAATCTTGCCGAGACCTTCAAAGCCTAGTCAAAGATGGAACACTGTAGGAAGCCTCAAGGAAAGAAAGATGTTTTGAGTTAGTAAAGTTCTTTAGCATGTGTTGCATTATATATAACATGCAATGCTACTCAAGCCTGAGTTTGGGAGCACAGACTCTTCTTTAAGAACCTTGCGCAAGAGTGGGTACTGTCTGAGTGAGTCCCTGTAGCCTCATAGACACGCCCAAATTCAGCTTCCCTACAGCTGATGTTTTCTGTCCTGTTCTTGAGAGTAGCCTGGGTATGTTGGTAAGCCTGCAAGCCCACCACGAGCCTGCTGAGTCACAACCTCAGAACCAGTGATCGTGCAGCTCAATTCCTGGCATTCTCTTGAGCCCACATACGATGCAGAGAACTACTGAGACAGCTCTTGCGGATGTTTTGTTTAATCTTGATATTTCATATATACATATGCTGTTTTGCTTTTTGAAATAGAACCTCACTATGTAGCTCCAACCTTATTATCCCCCCAGCCTTAACCTCTGACTTCTGGGATAACCCACACCTGGCCCCACCATCATTTTCAGTAGATTTAGAAATTCTTTGAACAGGAGCCATATACAGATATCCATGCTTTCCAAGTGTGGCCTGCTTCCAGGAGCACAGTAGATTTCTATGTACCATTATGTATTTCTCACAGTTCTAAGAGTTTTCTATATATCACCAATTTCAAACTCCCACACCCAGAATCTAACCAACATATCCCAAGTAATTATCACATCACTAATTACCCCCAAAACTGCCATAGTGTTACTTTCAATGAATTCCATTAGGCAAGCAGACAATGTGTGTCCAGAGTAAGGGACTAAGAGCTCATGTCTCGCTGAAGGGAATGCTGAAGAATTTGTAACTACCTTTAATCTTTCTCCTAGCATTTTCCAAAGCCTATGAAAAACAGACTGGGTATAAGTTCTTAATTGGCTTTATGGTTCTTTCAATGAGCCAAAGGAGCCAGTCATCTTTTGTGGCTCAAGAAGAATTCAAAAGACATAGGAAGAGGCATAAAATAGAGAAAGAAAAAAACAAAAACAAAAAACACCCCAGTGTCTGTGGTCCCACATATGTTCAGTGCCCAGGCAACTTGGTCACAGTGCTTCTGAGCCTCCTCTAAGTGCCTCTGCCCCTTCCACAGTGTCCTTCCCCAGAAGGCAACTGACACTTCAATAGCCGTGAGTGAAATGGCCACTCTCTGTTGGTCTCAGGACAGGGCTGGAAACTGGTGCTGAAAGCACATTAGAGAGCTCTAGGCAAAATAGGTTCCCCATGACCCTGCGATGGTTCTGTACCCATTGCCACATGGGTATCCCTAGTTGGACTCAGTGGGGTGAAACTAAGTAATAAACAAATCAAAAGCATAAAAGGTGAGCATGAGGTTGAGAGATGTGGGGTCTTGGTGGAACTGGAGGGTGAAATAGAGGGAGGATGGATATGGTCATGACATACTGTATACTCACAGAAAATTCAATATATATATATACATTTGTAAAAGAAAAGAAGTCTTGGGAAACAGCTACAGGAAATTTACCTCCCAGATCTCCCATTCTAGGGATTCTTATAGTTTGCTTTGTTGGAATTTGCAATTCTGGATGTCTTAGGATTCTAAATCTTAGTTTCTCTCTCCACCCCATTCTTCTCTGTGTCTGTTTCCCTGTCATGTATTTCTCCCTTTTGTCTCTCTTTATCTATGCCTCTGTGTCCTCTCTCTGTCTCTCTCTGTCTCTCTCTCTCTCTGTCTCTCTCTCTCTCTCACACACACACACAAAGGCTATCTTATCTTAAACATGTCTTTACTTAAACACGTGTTTAAGTAAATCATCTGGTCTTTTCAGCACCCACTTGATTCTATGCCTGCGCAAAGTGCATAGCTTAGCAAACAGACAGATATGAACTGAGCTGGTCAACTATTAGGTAGTCAGAAATGAAGACTTTACTTGGTCAACACATAAACCAAATAAGCAGTCCTTGTAAGGCTGAGTTAAAGTGGTATTTCAGCTAAAAAGCCCTTTTGTTGAGCTTGAAAATTCTTGGCTAATGGGGTAGGAGTCATAAAGTGCTTTATGAGTCATGAGAAGGTCAAAGATCACCTTTCAACTTTTCAAACTGGCCCTGGCTACTTACTATTGTGGTAGCTTTCCTTCCCTCCCCTACCCCTCCTTCCTTCCCCACCAGCCACATCATCTATGTCTACTTTACAGTGTATCTGTAATGAATTTGGATTCAGTTCAAGGAATACACAAGAGGACTTCAGCTCCCAGAGCAGGCTGTGCTGTAGGAGGGACAAAGAAAATACCCGGGGGCAGTTCTGTATTTCCAAAAGATTAAAAATAATTAAACAATAAGATATTCAACTTGGATTGTTGAAGACAGTGATTAATGGCTCTTTTCCCTCTAAGGATGCCCTCCCCTGAGCTAATCTGACCCAACGCCATTTCAAAGGAGATGTTGGTTAACACTTTGTTTCATTTCATGTACTCAAGTAAAATCAGGGTTGTTATGGCCTTGACATTCAAACCAACCAGCTGCCTCCCTCCCTTTCCTCCTGGAATAATGGAGGGTGAAAAGGAGGAGGCGGTTTCAAAGGCATTGGTGCTTAGCTGAGTAATTATCCATCTAGCCGAGTCAACAGAGCAGGGAGGGGGCAGCATGTGTTGCTGCTAGAAGAGGAAGATGACAGTCAGAGCATGAGTGTCTCTTTGGGGGACAGGACACTACAACTGTTGCATACTGGTACCCAGCAAATGCTGGCTGGCCAGAGAAATCATAAAGATGATCCTTTTAGCTTGTAAAGGTGAGAAAATGACTTCCTTTCAAAACGTATGATGTTGCCATTACTGTTCTCAAAGGAGACCTCAGACTTCACATTCTCATCCAGCATCGTTGTGAGCACCTATGTGTCAGACTCTCAGTTCCATATTGCAGGGCATTAAAATGGAGTTGATACTAGAAGCAGCTATAGCAGCATACTAGAAATATGCTCCCCAACACCTGGTAGTCAGCCATCTTGTCCCTGTAGCACATCAAGACACTCAGGACATCATCTGTGTGGATAACAGCCACACTTGTGCCCTCAGCTTTCAGGTAGCAGTGCTCTGGCAATGTGGTTGAAGACAGGGTGAGTAACCTTGGTCGTTTACTTTAAATTGTAGACATATAACAAAAGCATGGCTTTTGGAGCCCTTGTGTCTGTCCTGCTCTGTCCTTGTGGTCATGGAAAAAGTCGTTTGCAGTGGAAATTCACCAAATTAATTCATATAAAGAGGATTTCCTATGGCCTATGGAAATTGCTGTGGTCGTTCAGAAGTGTGCAAACTCATTTTTTCAAGTCCATAGATTCAATTTGAACTAAGCCTTGGCCTCTGACCCATGATAAGCTTAACATTAAATTTAGAACTTTTCCTGTAAAGTCTTGGTGATTTTTCCAAAGGAATTTATCAGCCTCCAGTCTGGATTTTATAACATGAAGAAACTATAGAGTAAACCTATGTCTTATTCTATAATCCCATCAGTGGACCTATTTTTAAAAAATAAGGGTTCGTTCTTAATGAAATAACTTTGGCAACATTTCCTTTGCTCTCCTGAACTTGAAGTTTGTCAAATTCACAACAATGATTTTCCATTTGAACTGGTGGAAATGAAGATTGTTTTTGTTTTGTTGGTGTTGTCAATGCAAAATGTAGTTTCTGTGTAAATTGAAGATGGCCCTCTAAACATCCCCTCCTGGAATATACCTCCTTAAACCCCTAGTGCATTGACTGAAGTCTCCATTCTTACATGAGGAAGATGTTCCTATAGCTCAAGGAATGATCTCTGAAAACACAGAAATCATCTTCTCCATCAAAGGCAGAAAAGACCTAGGGAATATTCTCCTAGGAGCCACAGAGGCATGGGGCTGAGGATCTCTCAAGAATACTATCATTAATAAAACAAACCACATCACTACAAACATGGACAAAAACAAAAATTGCTATAGAAATGCTCTGTGTACTTATACTGAGTACCTGTTTGTTGGCTCTGATCACTGCTTACCCAAGTTTTGGAACACAACTAGTAGATCAATGCAGGGAAATTGGCAGCTTCTCTAACAAAGTACAATGGCTGAACACAATGTTCATTTTCCATTCTGTCTTGGAGGGCTGGTGACGCCTGCATAGCATTTCACCATGTGATGGCTTGGGGATTTGGGATCCTTATAGTTTGTGCCCTTATCACCCACAGCTCATTGCCTCCTTATCTATGTAGAATAAAAAGAAAGAGCCAACAAATATGCATAGAGAAGTCAGTGGCAAGCTGCATGAAGACATGTCACATATTTTTCTTCATTACAATGGCCAGGACCAAGACATATCTGTAATCTGGTAGAATGGAAAGATTTTTTTTTTAACCTTTAAGCTATATCCCAGTGATTCTAGAAAAAGAAATGAGACTGGAGAGACCACCGTCTACTCTGAAACTTGGGCCTTATGATTTTAGAGCACTGGATGGATCGGAAAATGTTTAACCTCATTGTACTGTCTTGTTTGGGGTGTCAACTTGACATAAGCTAGGGTCATCAGCTAGGAAGAAGCCTCAGTTGAGAAAATGCCTCCATGAGATCCATCTCTAAGATATTTTCTCAATTAGTGATGGGGAGGGCCCAGACCATAGCAGGAGGTGGCATTCCTGAGCTGCAGTCCTGGTTTCTGTAGCAAAGCCATGCAAAATAAGCTAGTAAGCAGCACCCCTCTGTTGCTTTGTTAGGAGCTCCTGCCTCCAGGATCCTGCCCTCTTTGAGTTCCTGTTCTGACGACCTTTGGTGATGAACAGCAATGTGGAAGCATTGTTAATGCTTAGCTGAGTAAACCCTTTCCTCCCTAACTTCTTTTGGTCATGGTGTTACCTTGCAGCCACAGAAAGCCTGACTAAGACACTTAGAGACAGAGTCTCTTACTGCACCTGGAATTCATCAATGAGGCAAAGCAAGATGGACAACAAGTTTCAGTGATCCTCTCATCCCCATCTTCCCAGTAGGCAGGTCATCCTGTATAATGCTTTTTGTGCTAGGCCAGAAAGAATGAGACAGAGGGTTGCTTAGTGGTTAGGAGAAAGTGCTCAGGGCACACTGCCTCAGCAGTTCAGATTGCAGCTCTTAATTAGAGATGTGGTGTTGGATAAAATACTCTGTTCCTTTGCAAGTTAGATTTGTCTACGAAATGCCAGTGAGAATGCCTATCTTACAGAATTTTATATAAGATGAACTGTTTGAAGCACTCTATGCTTTGGAAACTCAAAGAGGAGAGGAACACTGGAAAGGAACAAAGCTCTCTGGTGGGAGGTACTGGTAATATATGTATGGCCAGAGATGAGGGACTTATTTAGGACAGTACCCCAAATTTGGGCCCAGAATCCCCAAAATTTTAAGTGATAAAGGCCTGTGAGATACCAAATAAACTACTACAGATATAGATAAATGTCTCCTGACCTCAAGGAGGGAGAAAACTGGACTGCAGAGTCCACTGGGAAGTAAGAATGCCTTGTCTTCTCTGCTTGTCTCTGTTTCCTTCTACTGGCTTGGCTTATTCTTTTTCCTCACCACAACTGAAATTCTTTACCTGGTCACTGTAGAAAATGACTGTTACTGATGTTTTCATCTTCTTTACAAAGGAAGTCATCCAAACCAAAGTTGTTCAATTTTAAATTCTCAGGTAAGAGCCTGATTGACTCAGTTTGTTGATGTGTCATTCTTGGTCCATTTGACCAGTCAAGGAGGTTCATGATGCAGAAATATGACTTCTATAATCCTTGGGATGGGAAAGGTGATGGATCTCATATAGGAAGGGCTTCATGGACCCCATTCCCCCATTCTTCAGGAGTCTGAGCTCATATTGTCATCTCCTGACATTCCGTTATTGTTTTGTTTGCTTTGATGACACAGGGTCTCACTGTATATCCCCAAAATTGTTCTCAAACACACTATGAAGACCAGGTTGGTTTTGAACTTGTGATTTTCTCGACACTCTCACTTGTGGCATATAGCACCACTCCCAGCCATCATGGTTTTTATCTTATCATTTTTATTACTGTTTATCTTAGTTGTTCAAAGCCTCATAACATTTCTCCCTAATTAATTAGGTTCTAAAGTAAGTTTAAAAAGGTAAGGGCTGTGGGTTGCATTTTCTTTCTGTTCCACAGTGTTGGTAAAGTGGCCAGTGGGTAGGAAGTTGAATTATACTAAAAACAGCATCACATGTCTCATATAATCCCTGCCATGGAGTTCTATCCTAGATCATGAGACTAGTTTCCCTGGACTCTTGGGAGAAGAGTTCTCTTCTCTATACTCCCATAGGAATCAGTATATTCTCCAGTTAGGTCTCATCCTACTGTTTGGTAGATATGTTTCTCCTCCTGCAGTGGGATCATCTCTATTTGTCTCTGTCCTTCCCATACTCTCCCTTGGATTAGCACAGTGTCTGGTATATCATAGCCCCTTAATAACGTTGGTGAACTAGTTCAGAGAAAAATATTCCTGAAAAATTATTGGAAAAATCTTCCTTGGAAAATATTGTGTCAGCACATCTATAGCCATGTTTTTTTGTTTTGTTTTGTTTTGTTTCAGCTGGCTTGTAAGTGATACCAGGTGAAAGGTGTTTATTTTGGATTCTCTAATGGCAAACTCCTGTGTCCTAAACAAGACAGACACTCCGTGGGTATTTGTTGATGGTGATAATAATTAGGTTAATGCTTTCTTAATTATTCTACTTACTGCATGATGCTAGGTGCTATCATTAACTCAAGTCTCTAATACCTACCGTTCAAATAAACAAACAAAACTGTTAACAGCATCTTATTGCTGATGCCACAAAATAGTCACACTGCCTGGACTTTCTGTATGGTTTGCAAGGCAATCTGTGTCCCAACCCCCAAGAGCACTGTGTTGGCTTTCATTTCTAATCTAACCACCACTGAAAGAGTTATTTCACCATGTCTACTCAGACATCTGGAATCAGGTAACTACAGGAAAACTTGAAAGGCATCAAACCAATGTTCATACATAGTTCAACAGAATCATCCACAGTACACATTAGTATATATATATATATATATTTAATATACATGTATATAGGCATATACACACATATATTACATATGTGCATATGTATGTAGGGTGTGTGTGAAGTATGTATGTATGTATGTATGTATGTATGTATGTTGCTTCCCAGTCTTTAATTCAATGTTCAGGAATGAGCTTGGGATTGTATTTTTTTGTTAGTTTTAATATAGCATCAGACTTGAGGAACAGACTTAGAAATTCTGACCCATATTACCATAAGGGCTCCAGAAAATTCTACGCTGACTGGTCATTATGTTATAAGAAGTATGTCAGTCAGGCTAGGGAGAGGACTCAGCTGTTAAAGGCCAGGCTCACAACCAAAAATATAAGAAGTGTGAGTCAACGAAGAGGAAGAATATTCAAGAGAGTATTGTTGGATGGGCCTGGCAAGTAGGGAGCTATGATGGGCAGAGGTAAGTGTTTTGAGTCACAGAGTGGATGAGAGAGGCACCTTACCTGATGAATTTTGAAAACCTCTCAGGAACATGGGGCGAGGCACAAATAATGAAGCAAGTCCACAAATAGGGCTTCTGAGGAGCAAGGATAAGGAAGCAGGCAGGGAGTCATACAACAGGTCAGGAAAGGCCATGAGGATATTCATCTGTCCATGGGGCAACTCATGCCACTTGGGGGTTATTTCAGAGCCATACCGATTCGTGGTTCCAGACTGGATGCAGAGACTTGGGTCTTGGCTGTGCTTAGGCTTTCTTTCAATAGGAAGAGTTGTGGACAGTCATTAGGTGATAGGTAAGCAATGACATAGCACAGGGCAATGTTGAGACCTTGGATGGCTCAGCTCTTAGAATTTGATGATATAAGTAGAGAATAAAATAAAATTTAGAGAAATGACTGAGGAGAAGATAGAAAGACCAGGAGAGGAC
Source organism: Meriones unguiculatus (assembly GCF_030254825.1). NCBI lineage: Eukaryota > Metazoa > Chordata > Mammalia > Rodentia > Muridae > Meriones > Meriones unguiculatus. Next base: position 76,146,258 of record NC_083354.1, on the reverse strand, counting down.
CAGAGCTCCACAAGGAGAGTAACAGAACCAAAATATCTGGATAACGGAGTCTTTTCTGAGACTGATACTACAACTAAGGACCATGCATGGAGATAACCTAGAACCCCTGAACAGATGTAGCCCATGGTAGCTTAGTGTCTAAGTGGGTTCCCTAGGAAGGGAAATAAAAGCTGTCTCTGACATGAACTCAGTGTCTGGCTCTTTGATCAGCTCCCCCTGAGTTAGAGGCAGTCTTACCAGGCCACAGAGGAAGACAATGCAGCCAGTCCTGATGAGACCTGATAGGCTAGAGTCAGATAAAAGGGGAGGAGGACCTCCTTTATTGGTGGACTGGGCGAGGGGCATGGGAGGAGAAGAGGGAGGGAGGGCAGGATTAGGAGGGGATGAGGGAGAGGGCTATAGTGGGATACGAAGTGAATAAATTGTAATAAATAAAAGATTAAAGAAATGACCGAGAATGATATTTAAGAGCAAAACAACCCCCCTGATGTTGCTGAGTGTTTGCCATAGCTTCACTACATGCTTCTGTGGAATGGAAGAAGATGTCAAACTTGGATTGTCTGTAGGCCTTTGATTCTGCACAAAGGATGAACCTCTGAAGGCACAGCCAACCACCATGAGAATGTTCTCCAAAGTCAGTTGGAATCAGGAACTTAAGTGTGAACACTAGCAGCCTCACGACAGAATGGAATGGCCGAGAAGGTGGGCAAAGGTCAACTCCAGGATGGCCTCACGAAACTCAGGACTTGGGAGTATCTCTACAGGAAGAAAAGCTCTTATATGTGAATGAGATTTCATGGCTTGGTGAGATGGCTCCATGGGTAGAGGCAATTGCCAAGCAAGCTTGACAGCCCAACTTTTATCCCTGGAACTCATACAGAGGAAGGAGATAAATGATTCCTGACAATCTATAACCTTGGTTCTCATGCTATGATATGTATAATCACATGCACACACACACAGACACTGATAATAAGTTTGTTTGTTTTTTTTTTCTTTTCATGAGATGCTACTCTGAACTTTACTGGCCTACTGGTTCTCTCAGCGTCTCAGCTTCTTGCAGTGTATGTAGCAGATCTCTGGGTGCCTCAGTGTCCTTCCCAGGCTGTAGATAATTGGGAGCACTATGTTATGTCATCAGCATGACCCTACCAAGGCTCAATAGGTGGGGCACTGAGTTGAATATGGAGATCCCAAGGACTGGCCCACTAAACCTGACATCTTCCACAGCATCTTCCATGCTTTTACTAATCTGGAGGCTCCAACAACAAGCACACCCCGACTTCCATTCAAGCTCTGGCTTTCTGGCAGGCGTTAGATTTGCCTCCTCCTTAGCTAGAATCCCAATTTCACTCATAAATAACTACCCCTTCACAAAGTCCAGACTAGAGCTGATCTCATCTCTAACCCAACACCTATTAGTGTAGGGAAATATCCCATTTTCCATGTTACAATCATTCCCTGATCATGTGATCCAATTACAACCAAAAAGATATACAAGACCTCTACAAGTATTAACATTTCTGTAGAAACCATCCTTGCCTCTAAGAAAGAGCAGGGGAGAGTAACAGAGAATAAGGGGCATTGAAGGTATTGCCGAGCATTGGGGTCAGCTTTCTCTGACATCCATGCTGCTCTTGGGTTTCCAGTTGTGTGAAGTAATATACTTCTTTATTTCTTAAAGCATTCTAAGTCAGAGTTCCTTGTATTTTTACTTGAAAGAACTCTGATTATCGAAGGTCCCAAGATGAAGGGAAATATCTGAGCACATACTTTTCATTCTCTTCCCCAGCCCCCAGGCAATGGAAGGATGTTTTCTATTCTCCATTCTGGTCTGCTTGGGAACCCTGCTCCATCCTCCTCCACCCTGAACTGACATTCACTTTTCTTTGCATGGACTTTGCCTCACGGTTAGGACTTCTGTTTAGCTAAAGTGAAAACATAAGGTGTCTAAAGTGTTGTGCTTTAGGGAACAAGCCCGAGGGATTAAAGGATATGGACATGGTATGTGTTTCAAATGCTGTTGTGTGGTAAGGAGTGGACCTGACCCACATCCACAATGCACACCTAGGCCTTTCAGAGCTGTATCGTTGTCCCTTAGGATCATTTTCAAAGCACCATATAAAAGTCACTACCTGCACTTTATTTTATTTATGACAACCGCTTACTTCCTCCCACACATTAGCGACATTTCTTAGTACACACAGCTACCATATGCTGGACAAGATGGGTTCAGAACATTCTTGTTCCATAAGGTTCTGTTGAACATAGGTGTCTCTATTCAAAGTAAAGTAAGAATTAAGAGAACCAACCACAGGCTTAGAAAGAACCAAAGATGAAAGCTGTTGTGGGAAAGATCTAGTTGTGTAGTGAGCTATGAGTGTAAGTTTTGTCTCTGCCACGTCCCTAATGTCTATGAATTTTAGTTTCTTCATAAAGTAGGGACAATAATACTTATCAGCGAGGAGCATTCTGAGGACTAGAGTTGACATATACAAAACATTTAGGAAAGTTATCAAATTGGTTGTTACTCACTGACAACCCACATTGTCTCTGGTTTTCTTCCCATTTTGTACCTATAATGATTCAATATTCAAAATGTGATTCATAGGCCGGAGGCTTCAGTGTTATCTGGGGGTTTGTTAGGAAAGCAGCATGTAGGCTGGACAGGCAGTTCAGTAAGTACTCACCTTGCAATCGTAAAGTCTAAATTAAAGCCCTAGAACTCACATAAAGAAAACGTGGCCAGGCATGGTGATGCAAACCTTTAATCTCAGCACTTGGGAGGCTGAGGCAGGTGAATCTCAGTGAATTTGAGACAAGCCTGGTCCACATAGTGAGTTCCAGGACAACCAAGGCTATATAGCAAGAGACTGTCTCAAAAAAAGAAAGAGGGGGAAGGGAAGACAGAGAAGAAAAAGCATGGTGGTATATGTTTGCTATCATGAGGACACTCTCTGGTCTCCATACACACAAGCATGCACACCTGCGCGCGCGCACACACACACACACACACACACACAAACACACACACCAACATGCAGCAGCACACATAAACATAAAAAAAAGAGAGAGAAAGAGAAGACATGGAAAAAAAATAAGATCTCCGAATCTACCCCAGAATAATTACAACAGACCTTATATTTTAACAGCATCAGCAGCATCATGATTTGCATACACATTAAGGCTTGAGAAATGTTGGTGTGTACATGGCTGAGAAAAATCAAAACAAGTAAACTATGACCTCCTGAAAAAGACCAGAATAATAAACTACAGAACTCAATATGACACAAAATCTCATGTCTTCCTGGTGGCATCCCAGAATCCTGCCCAAAGTTAAGCTATGGCTGCATAGCCATAACCTCCCAAGCCACCCACAGTAGCTCACAACTGTAACCCCAGCACTTGGGAAACTGAAGGAAGAGAATTAAGAGTTCAAGGCCAGTCTCAGGTACTCAGCAAGGCCAACCTGAGCAACATGAAGCCCTTTCTCAGATAAAAAGTTGAGAAATAGCTCCCTGAAGTTAATGGCATTAAAGAATAATATTAAGACCCTAAGGAGAGAAATTCAGACAGGAAGGGGGTCTGGTGGAACCTCAGCCAGTTCAGTTGGTAAGACAAAGGCCTTGCAGGCGAAAGGATGTGAGTTTGACCCCTAGAACCTAAATAAAAATGCCAGGTGTGATGGCATGCTGGTAATCCCAGCTCTGGGATGGCAGAGACAAGAAGAGTAGTGGGACTCAGCCACCATCCAGTCTGCTTTAACTAGTAAGCTCCAGACCAATGGGAAACCCTGTCTCAAAGGTTGTGGCCAGTGTTCTTGAAGACAAACTCTGTCTTCCACACTGGGCCACACATTTGTGCACACACACTCATACACCTGTGTGCAAACATACCCCACATACATGCAGACAAACATGCACAAAATACATGATTTCAGACAGTGCATTTCAGACAGTGGATCTGCAGGTTCTGTCGCGGAGCTTGCAGGGCGAGGGTAGGAATTACCTGAAGGCTTTCAGTCATATCCAAGTCACTGTTGCTGTCATTAGCAGATTTGTTAGCCCTGTCAGCTAGAACACAATGACATCTCTCTATGGCTTTGTCTTCCTCAGAATGTGTGGATGTGGGGGTTCCAAGTCTAAGCAGCAATAGGTCAGGGAAAATAGGAAGAAAGAAAGAGGGACAGAGAAGAGAGCAGTGAAGAGAGGGAGAGAGAACAGCACAGAAAGGGAGAAGAAACTGAGAGAGGGAGAAAAATGAATGGGAAGAAAGAAGAGAGGGGGAGAGGAAGAAAGAGGAGAGAGTACCACAGGATAAAGGGAGCCATATTCAGTCAGTTGCATTCTAGGACCAGCTTAGGAGGCAGCAGAGCACATTCTACTGCTTTAGGGACATTGAAAGGGTCTGCAGAGGCCAAAAAGGATAAACACAGACCCAGTCATGTAACGGAAGCCATGCAGCTATGAACATCCATGTACCAAATCTGACTGTGCTCTCTTCAGCCCACAATGCTTCAGGCCTCCACCTACCACTGACCATGAATGAGCTCTTAGTCTGGTGTCTTTCTCAGAAAAAGCTATAGGCTATTCATGTCCTTTCAGGGTTACCATGCTCTTGGGGATTCTTGCTGTATATTTCTGTCCCAAGAAAAATAGCTTCAAAGCTAGTTTCACTTTCTACTCTATTTTGTTCTTTGGGATGACTCAAGTATAGTCAAGTACCTTAAATAGCAGATTAAAAGTTTGTGAGTAAAAAACAAGTGGAGATGGTAAAGATAATGGATCATTCACTTGTCTGACATCCTTCAAACACTTTTTGTTTGTTTCTCTGTACATTTGAGATTCATTGAATCAATGATTCAAATCAAATGATCACCACAAAACGTGTCCATGTGCTGTGATGTTTACTTTTGGTAAATACCTTATATCTCAGACTAAAACTCTCCTCTGTGCATTTTCATCCACACAGAACAACTTTCTTGGCAAGATTGCTCTCAATCTGTTTGGTTGTTCTTATATTAGAGAAGAACGAAGAAAATGGGTGGAGGGGATAGAATCTTCTACATATGACAACATAAAAAAATACTAGTGTTTGTTTCTCATTAAAATGAAGTCAGAGACAAAAACTCCAATTGGATCTGGCCTATAGCCATTCATGCTACGTACCGGAGGAAGACAAACATAAGGCAACCCAATATAGACCTGGCACAGGCTTTCAGGTTTCTAATTCTGCACCATCTTCTGTGTTCCCTCTCGCCAGAAAGCCACACCCAAGCCTTGTACAGTTAGATGGCTCTTCTTGTGATGGTCCTTTCTCCCCACCCGTCTCCTAGCTGCTGTTAACACCTTGCCATTCCCCTCACCAGCCTCTCCCAGAAACACACAATCGTCACTCAGCTCACGCACACATTCATTCAAAAGCACACAAATCACAGTCACACCATCATTCACCAGGAGTCACTCACACGCGCAGTCACACCCACGCAGCCACACACTCACACACTGTGCAACTGTTTAACTGGCTCTTTCTTTCCCCCAAACTCCAGCTTCCCTCATAACCAGGTAGGGGAGGAAGTGTCTTTTCTCTCAGGAGATTTATATGGCAGCAGCGACGCACTTTCAAGATGCTTCCTAAGCTCACTCGGGGCCCTGAGTATCTGAAAGTCTGGCTGCACACCAGTCCACCTATTCTTGGCTGCCTATCCAAGTTATCAGACAGTGATTACAACTGTCTGAGACATATATAAGGTGAAGTTTTAGTTTGTTATAATTTCTATCTATCTATCTATCTGGTTGTTTTGCAAAACACGTTTTCTCTGTGTAATCCTAAAACTTGCTCCCAACATCTGGCAAAATTTATTTCTTAATTTCACAAAATTCTGTCATATAAATGTTAAAGAGTCGATTGCATCCTTGATAAAGATATGTTAAAAATACTAACTTCTGCTACTGGTGAATGTCTTTAGAGATACAAGTATCTTGATAATCATGATCTAAGAGTGGAGCCTGACTGGGTATGACTGACATCATTCTAACAGCAGAGACACAGAGTCATACAGGGGAAACTTGTGTGAGCGCAGAGGCAAAGGTGGAGGGAATGCATCCACAAGCCAAGGAACATCCAGGACTCCTGGCCGCAGAAAGATGATTTGCAGCCCCAGAGAGGTCTACTCTGCGGAGGTCCCCTGCGGAGCACGCCACGCTGCCAACACCTTAAGATCTGACTTCTAAGCTCCCTGTCTGAGAATCCATTTTTTATAGTTTAAGATGTGTCATCTGTGGAACTTTATTGTGCCAACACTAACAATGACTCCCAGTGACTCTCCTGATGATGGCTATGAGATGAAAGAGAGGGTTGTCAACAAGGATGAGCATGGGAAAAGCAAGCTATCCATGTTGAATGGTACCCTGATACACAAATGTGGTCCTTTGTCACTGCAGACCCCCTTAGTTTGGATCACGAAATGACTTAAGAGACCATATTTGTCTTTGCTCCTCCAAGAAATGATAAGGTTCAGCCATAATGACATACAGCTCTCAAATACAAAGACATTTACAGTAATTGAAGTCAGGCATAGCTGGGTATTCTCTGTGTGTTTCTGGTCGTGTACCAGGCCAACCTCTGGTGGGTTTCTCAGATTTCTACTGCTCTCCCTGATAGTGTGTCTACAGTACCCTGGTGTTAGCCTTACATGTCAGTTGATTGGGAAAAAAAATCCAGATTAGGAAGAGAAAAAGTTTTAAAAGGAAACTATGGGGCACACCAAACAAGAAACCAACTTCCCAGTGATGCATAAAAAAAAAAATATTATATCAACTATACAATAAGCCAGGCATTCCATGTATCTAATATATCTAATTTTCATCAGTATTTTTTATTGTACATAGTGTTAGGTTTCATTTTTGATAATTTATTGAAACTGCATCATGTAGTATGATAAGTAGCCCCATGCCTTCCTTTAGTCTCCTTACCTCTCACCCTCTATCTTTCTATTTCACATCAGATGCAAATACTTAAATGTACCTAAAAAGAATTCCGTGATATCAAATGAGAGAAAACATGTTGCTTGCCCTTCTGCCCCCTCTTGCATCTATTTCCCAACAAATAAGATAATTTTATTTTTGTGTCTGAGTGAAGCTCTTTTATGTATGTATACATAGTTTTTGGTGTTGTTGTTTTCCCATTAACCTGTGAGTAGACACCAGGTTGATTCCATAGCTTGTCTTTTAGGTCAGTGCAGCAATAAACATAGATGTGCTGATTTGTAGAATGCTGCCTTAGAATCCTTTGGGTTCATACTCAGGAGTTATAGATAAACCATGCAGGTGTGTGTGTGTGTGTGTTAGGGAATCGAAATACTGGTATTCACAATGGCTGGACCAATTTCTATCCCCTTTCCCTGCATCTTCCCCAACATTTGTTGTTTGCTTCTTAATGATAGCCATGAAAACCAGAGTGAGATGGAATCTTAATGTGGTTTAAATTTGCATCCCCCTGATAGGTAATGATGTCAAACATTTTTTCTTAAGTTTATATGCATTTCATCTTTTGAAAATTGTCTGCTCGCTTCATTAGCCCATCTATGGGTTAGGTTGTTCAGCAGGGTTGGTGTTTGGTTTTGAGCTCTTTGTATAATTTAGACTGGAGAAGGGAGAAGAAAACAAAACAGCCTCTTCAACAAATGGTCTGAGAAAATCAGACAAAAGAAGCCAGCTCCCTACCTCTCTCTCATAGTGAGCAGAAATCAATTCAAAAGGAACTGAGTAGTTTAAAGGAAGTTCTGAAACCTTGAAAGTGTTAGGAGAGAGCACTATGTGGCCTCTAATGTCCACAGCATTCTTGGATGTAGGTATCATATCCATCTGCCAGAGTGATAAAACTGAAGCTCGAAGAAAGTCACTAAAATAGCTACCCAAGGGAAGAGCTGCACTTCTGGCACGGTAAAGCCCAACTCTTCCTCCACAGAACATCATAGAGATTGTGTTCCGTGAGATAAGCCATCCAAAGTCAAAGGAGGAGGCTGGGTTTCACTACCATCTTGAAAATAAAAATGACCATATATTTTTTTATTAATTACTTTATTCATTTTGTATCCCCCATAAGCCCCTCTCAATCCTACCCTCCCACCCTCTTCTTCACGTATACCCCTCCCCAAGTCCACTGATAGGGTGGTCCTTCTCTCCTTCCTTCTGATCTTAGTCTATCAGATCTCATCAGGAGTGGCTGCATTGTCATCTTCTGTGGCCTGGTAAGGCTGCTCCCCCCTTAGGGGCAGGTGATCAAAGAGCAGGCCAATCAGATTATGTCAGAGGCAGTCCTTCTTCCCATTACTATGAAACCCACTTGGACACTAAACTGCCATAGGCTACATCTGTGCATGGGTTCTAGGTTATCTCCATGCATGGTACTTGGTTGGAATATGAGTCTCTGGGAAGACCCCTGTGTTCAAATTTCTGGTTCTGTTGCTCTCCTTGTGGAGTTCCTGTCCTTTCCCACTTCTTTTATAAGATCTATTTCCCACTTCTTTCATAAGATTCCATGCACTCTGCCCAATAGTTAGCCATAAGTCTCAGCATCTGCTTTGATAGACTGCGGGGCAGAGCCTTTCAGAGGCCCTCTGTGGCAGGTTCCCAGCTTGTTTCCTGTTTTCTTCTTCTTCTGATCTTTTTAAACTGAGTCTAACAATAGTCTTACTTTAATACTAAAGAATGATAGAGCAATATTCCTGATGACATGATGACTTTTGGCACCTAGAATATAGGAAATAACAGTAAAAATGTTCTCTTCTTCTCCCACAGTAACAGATTCTTAAAATTTTAGCTGTAACGATGGGAAATACATGAAACAGTTATATAGACTTAATAGCTTTACCTTAAGAACATGAGGATACCCTTTGCCAGATCTTTTTGCACACCTCCTCCCCTTATGTTGCTAGTAACTGATACATGGTAACTTGAGTTCTGACTACCACCTTGAACTGAGATAATTGATTCACTCTAAAGATGGTATAGCAGTAACCAGAAGAGCCCACATCTTTGAGGACTTCCCAAGCTCCCATTTGTACACAAAAAACTAATACATGTTTAAAGTGTTTATGCTGTTGTAATTGTGGTCTTCATTGCCTCTGTGTTCCCCACTGGGTCTTTACAGGCTACCCTATCCTGTTCCTTATAAAATTCTAAGGAAGTCTAAGTCTCTTAAGCAAAGCACAGGGTAGCTAATTCCTATGTATTTCCTACAAAGTTAATAATGCCTATCCCTTGTAAATGAGGAAAAAGCAGAAAAGAAGCACAGTAGGAAGAGGAAGGAGACCAGCAGGGGCTGAGGAGAGGCCCACGGGGATGATTGCAGTCAAAAGACAGGGTATAAAAAAGTGATACTACTTGTCAAAATTTTATATTGGGAGGCATGGGGGAGGATTGAGGGAGAGTAGCTGGGAAGAGGAGGAGGGAGGTAGGGGTAGTGATACGATTCTATTTCAATTAAAAATATGAAAAATAAAAAGAGACCTTGTCATTTATTTTCTTATTTACTGATAATTTTGCTTACATAAGGGTTACAGTTTGGCTTGTCAAATCCTCTGTCTCTATCCATCTATCTATCTATCTATCTATCTATCTATCTATCTATCTATCTATCTATTTCTGTCTTTCCCCCTCTTCCAATGCTCTCATATAATATAGTAAGTGCCTTGCTTTTCAATCCTTAGATTTTCTATAATCATGTCATTTATGAAGATAACTATATATCTTCATTCTCAATCCATATAAATTTTATTTACACGCTTTACTGCATTAGCTAAGATTTCTAGTTACAATGTTCAAAGAGAAAATAAAGGGGATATCTATCTTGGTTCCTATCTTAGTAGGAGACATCATACTATATATTTTACATGCATTTCAAAAAAAAAATCCTTACAAATCCTGTGAGATAAGAGCTATTACAATCTGTACTTTCATGTGAAGATACTGAATTTTAAAGAGATTATGCTCAAGGTGACGTGGCTCATTGGCATTATAAATGAGACTTAAAAATCACACAATTTGTCTGCAGAGCCTGGCTTAACAGTTACTGTTCCAGGGCCTTCGTGGACAAGCGTCAACATCTGGAGATACTCACTCTTCGACAAGCATATAGATCTAAGTGAAGGGTATGCAGGTGAGCACGCACTTATGTGAGATGAGTTGCTGATTTTAGCAACTGAAATCTCTTTGAATGACACCTGCAATAATAACACTCAGCAGAATCAGAGTGAACTGAGAATGCATCTCCCTAATTAATGAAACTTAGTTATCTTCCTGTTCCCAGTCTTTACACTACTAGCCATCACATAACATCAGTTGGTGTGATACTGAGAATATCTGAGAATCTGGGTGTAAAACTGGCAATTTAGAAATATAATGAGAGAGTCAAGGACTGACCTCAGTGATACTCAGAGGTAGCTATTGGAATTGAGTTGGCGGTACACTTTGCTTCTTCATTCTCATCAAGAATATGGTCCTGTCTGAGTTTCCTGTGGACACCACTACAAATTGCCTCAAACTTGGCAGATCGAAACAGAATACTTCCTTACAGCTCCGAATGCAACAGCTTTCATAATCAGCGTTGCAGAGCAAAAAACAAACAGGTTCTGGGGAACAATGTGTCTCATCCCTTCTGACTTCTGCTGGTTTCAGGGTTTCTTGATTTATAGCCATATCAACTTATCCTTCAAGACCAACCTCTCAATTTCTTTCTCATATGCTCCCGATAGGCATCTCCTAAGTGTCTGGAAAGTCACTTTGTATCTTTCTTGTAAGTACCCACATGTGATTTAGTGCCTCCCCTGTGATCCAAAATCATCTATGAAACTCATCATTCCCATTTTTCAAGTGTGTAAAGATTTTGACACACATAGTGGCATTCAAAGCTTCCAAAGATTGGGATCTGAGATTTAGGGGTAGGAATGTTATTCAGCCTCATTATGTGACCTATAGGAAAATACTCTTTTGGTAAGCTCCCCCAAATTAAACTGCTATTCTAGAGATATGGAGTGTTTCTCAACAATGGCTCAAATTGGAACACTGAATGTAAAAGTAACTTTTGTTCACCTATTTTAGTCCTGTCCCGGAGGCTTAGCGCCTCCTTTTCCTAACCTAGGCCTAGTCCTGGAAGCTTCTAGCTTCAGTACAATCTAATTTAGGCCTAGAACATGTTCAGCCTCTGAGACTTACTGCTTAACAAGCTCACACTTTCTTGTTCTTACTGAGCTCTGAGCTGGCTAGCTCAACTCAGCTGTTCTTGCTCAAACTTCCCTTTCAGCTGACATATTTAATCTTTTTTTCTCTTGACCTCTGAATTGCCCCACTTGGCCTCAAGCTAACTCAAGCTATATGCTCTGATCTTCTGGCTCCTTCTCATTCTCTGGCTCATTCTGTTTTCACCTGGGTTCTTTGTCTGCAACTGGTCTCTATTACCATCCTGGTAGGTAAAAACTTCTTTCTCTCTCTCTCTCTCTCTCTCTCTGTATTGCCCCATAAGTAGCTTCCCTTTCCTCTCTCTTCTCATGAGAGTTGGGCATATCCTATTCTATCAAGTCTTTCTCTGATTCATCACTGTTTCTGTCACTCAATTGACATTACTTTCAAACATGGAAGCTTCCTTCTTCAAACTAATTTTACCTTCATTGTTTGAGATTAAAGGCATGTACCAACATACCTGGATCTAAGCTTTTCTTTACCTGAAACTTGCTCTATACTAGGATGGCCTTGAATTCATATCTGCTTGCCTCTGTCTCCTGGATTAAAGGCATGTTTGTATTCCAGCCCTATCCTAGAAGGTCTTTGGATATGATTTTTTGGCAGAACAGCCATGTTCTGAATCAACAACTTCTCCCATTCTGTTTAAGCTAAAAATCGTGCATAGTTTAATTTTTACAATAGCAACAATTATCAATCCCACAAACTTAACAGTTCAAACAAACGTCCTTATGAAGATCCACTTAGCCATTACTGCAATGATCCTCCATAACTGCAGCCTCATCATCTGTCTTTCAGCAACAGTCCATTTCAGCATCAAGATTTTCCAGTCTGCCTGCCAATCTGCTGAACTGTCCCTCTTCTGCTGAACTGTCCCTCTTCAGCTGGTTTGTTAAGCTGTCTCCATGCAGGGGGATCTGCTTTCTGCATCATCTGCATTGCTGTCTTTCTGCTTCTCTTCCCTGAGTCTTGCCTTTCATTCGGAAGCTTCTCTTATTTGGATTGGATCTTTATTAATTTTGATGCAACCCATAGTCTTTCATCACCTATGGAAATATAGGCAAAACCTCTTCCCTAATGTATTTCCTGAATTCCATTCTGATGTTAAAAGTATTCAAGTTGAAAAAAAAAAAAAAAACAGTATTCAAAAGTTGGTCTCTGACATTAACTCAGTGGCCTGGTCTTTTGATCACCTCCCCCTGAGGCCACAGAAGAAGACAATGTAGCCACTCCTGATGAGACCTGATAGATTAGGATCAGAAGGAAGGGGAGAAGGACCTCCCCTATCAGTGGACTGGGGAAGGGGTATGGGAGGAGATGAGGGAGGATGGTGTGATTGGGAGGAGATGAGGGAGGGGGCTACAGCTGGGATACAAAGTGAATAAACTGTAATTAATGAAACAATAAATAAAAATTTAAAAAGTATTCAAGTTGATCTAATTTAGTAGTTTTTTTTCCCCTACAATCCAGTGTCTTATTTATTTTAAAGTAAGGTTTCTCTGTATACCTTTGGCTGTTCTGGACTCACTTTGTAGACCAAACTGGCCTTGAACTCACAGAGATCTGCCAGCCTCTGCTAGGATTATAGGGGTGCACCACCACTCCTGGCTACTATCACAAACTGCTTAGGATAACTAAGAAATGCAAACTCATCATCATTCAAATTACGATTTTTGTTAGGTACGAGTTTCGTTAATCCAAGATGTTTTGTAAGTAAATCAGTCAGTATATAGCTAGAAACAAGTTATTCAGATTATTCAAAAAACCTCAGAGATCTATAAAATATGGCATTTAAAGATGTTTTATTAATTTGAGAATTTTTGACAATGAGACATGTCAGTTCCTGGCAGCACCTCCTTTCAACTTAAAGATTTTGAGCATTAAAAAAATTCTCCTTGAGGGGATGGCTTCATATATGGAGAGACTTTGACAGCATGGAGAAAAAGAAAGAGCTTTTTGAGCTTTCTCTTTAGTCTTTTGGGCCTTTTGGGCTTTGAGCTAGCTTAGGCCTTGGGTTTTGTGGCCTTTTTCTTCTGGGCTGTAGTTGAGCTATTGAGCCTCTTGGGTTTTATTCCATCTGGACCTGAGCTGAGACGGAAGGCCAGCTGTGTGCTTTCTCTGCCTCTCTGAGCTAGCAGGTTTTCGCCCCAGCATCTGACTCCAGAGTCTTTCTTGGTAAAAAAGAATGGTTGGGATTTTCATTTTTTTAAAAAACAACTGGATGTCAAGCCACTATTTAAACATTAAATGGAAGTTGTTAGTAGAGCAGAAGAACTATAGGCTTAATCATGTTAATTTATGTGTTTAAAATTATTTGTTTGGTTTGTTTTTTTGTTCTGGAACATAATTTATATGTAATTACTGCTGTAAAGAGTAACTGTGAGTATATTTATGAGGAGTCAGGTTATAAAGTGTACATTTCCTGAGGTGGGTTTTTTCAGCGCTTCCATCTTCTCCCTTTGTATTTAGATAGCTAGAAACTGCAAATTCAGCACATAGAGCTTGTTTGCAAAACAACATTTCCCTGAAGACCAGGGTGAAGATGGCACTGCTAAATTCTGTGATGATCTATACTATTAGTATGTTAACTTTGGGGGGTTGCATAGTGGCTAGATCATCACTATCATGGGAGCTGTATTGCCCTCCCTTATCACAGCATGAGATACCTGACCATGCTCAGAAATGTCTCCCTGGTCTAAACACAGGGATGAACACTGAGCTGCTCTGAGTACACTCGGTGTTCTAAGCATAATCCTGGTATCGGAAAGGGGCATTTGAGAATCCTCAGCTCTAAGTAAACTCAAGCTCAGAGAAAGGTCTGTGTGATGGGCAGGCCAAGGTTATTCCAGAAAGCATCAAATCTGAGCCTCTTTGCAACCATCATCTTAGTGTCAGCACAGATTTCAGTCTCTTCATTATTATTCTAAACTAATAGCTGGTATCTGACACAGTCTTTTTTGATGGCCTTAACCAGTGACTTTCAACCTTCCTAATGCTGCAACCAACCCTTCAATACAGTTCCCTATGGTATTGTGACAACCCCCAACCATAAAATTATTTTTGTTGCTTCTTCATAACTGTAATTTTGCTATTGTCATGAATCTTAATGTAACTATCTGTGTTTTCTGTTAGTCTTAGACAACCCCTGTGAAAGTTGTTTGACCCTCCGAAGGGGTTGCGACCCACAGGATGAGAACCACTGGCTTAGACAGTATACTGTGGCTATGTGCAAGCTTGGGAAAACCTTGTGAGGAAAAAGCCTAACTGAGCTCAGTTTCTGAAAGCCTAAGATGACTTGCAATGGAAAACAGGTCTCCAGCAGCAACCCAGGAGGTCACTACTGACAGCAGCAGCCACCTCTCTCTGCCAACACTTAGCCATCCCTTCAGGAAGTACACATTCTCCTTCATGAAGATGTATAAACCTGACTCCTTATAGAAATGGGAAATCAATTCCAGATTCTTCTTTATTGGGAATTAAGTATAATCCTTGAAAATAATGAGTTCTGAGGTCATTGAGGGCTTGCTCTTTTCCTGCTTGCAGGGACATTTTAATTTGAGAAGAAAAAGTGACTAATGAATGGGACATCCTAATTCTGGTGATTCCCACCACCCGTTTTAATGTCAACTTGACCACAGAAATGTTAATTTTTTTCTCTTCTCTCCTTTTCAGGGTTCAGGAAGAACAGCGTCATCAAAAGGGAAAAGCTGGGACAATGTCACCATGGGGGGGAAAAGCTGGGTAAATCCTGTTCCCTCCATGGCCTCCTAGGAAACAAAACAAGACACAGCTGGCCTGTGTTTCCAGAGCTCTGAGGAGTGCTTACACTCACCAACAGAGTTCCCATCAAGCAGCATTTCCCCCACTTCTTAGTAGTAGGAGACAAGCAAGACAGTGTCCTTCAGAACGCAGAACATCCAAGAAGGCAGAAAGGCAGGAACTATGAAAAGAAAGCGTTCACCCAACAAACCTCCCAGTCAACAGACTTCCAGTGCCTAACTCCCAAGGTGTCGTCCACTGGATGCCAGTCTAGACGCTAATTCTATCAGCATCCTTTCTCTCTAATGCATATCCCAGGTCTGTGACATCACAGTTAGTTAAACAGAAGAACTGATATTAGAACCCAGAACACGGGATTCTTCAACTGGATACCCTCAGCTAGTTGTTTTCAATCTTCAGCATGCCCAAGCATCCCCCAAAGGGCTTGTCAAGCAAACTGCTGAGCCTCCCCCCCCACCCGCAAGAATTTTCACTCTGGTGGGCCAAAGGTTCCCATTCAGAGAAGCGCTGTCCAGAGCTTCACTGTGATCTCCCATGATCATACTCTGAAAAAAAAGCTATTCAGGGAAGGCTTTCAAGTGCTATTTTATGGTTTCTGTTCTCTTTTCTGCTTCTTGAGAGGTTCTGAAAAGAGACTCTGTCAACAATGGCTGGCATGCCCTGGAAAAGAAACAGGAGAAGGTAGGGTACTGGGGACACACTTTCTCAGTTCAAATAAAGCTCTCTGTGGCCACCCAGGACACCCATGATCCCTGACATCCCTCATTACGACAGTGGCTGTCTCCTTTGAAGTAAAGGCCTCCATCGTGCAGGCAGGAGTTGACCCTGGTTCTCCTGCACACAGCATCGTGTTTGTAGATCTTATTGACATAATTGAGACTCCTTTGCATTTCTATGTCTGTTAAGCAGCCCTGTCCACATCATTTTGATTCCACAATATATTTAGACACGGGTGCATTGGCACAGTTGCATCTCACTACTGTTCCCTCTGACAGTCAGACATATTTTCTCCATGATGGTCTTACTCCCAATTCCTGTGTGTGGGGGGGGGGGGATGTTTCTCCTATTTTCTCCCTTCCTTTGGACTCACTGTTCATGGTTTTCTTGTACATTATTTAACCATTAACTGAATACAGAGTGAATTAATGCAGTGCAATCGGATGAAGCAGACATAGCTGAGCAGCTGATTTGCATACGGTAAAGATCTAACTTTTTCTTTCTCACTTTCCTTCTCCCAGTAACATCCTGGGTCCAGACAGCCAACCATCCTTCTCTATCTCACGCTCTTGGGATGGTGAGGCCATTCACAATGGGCTATAACTCCACCCAACAATGGGGTAAAGTTCTATAAATTACCACAGCCCCTTATTAGATGAGACTCTCGTGTTTCCATAGCTCTCATGGAGATACCGTAAGAAGCCATGTTACTCACAAAGGAAGTTTAGTGTGGCCTACGTATGGACGAAAGGTGATTTATACTTCATTCCAAAGCCCAAGGAGAAGTAAGAGTGGGATATAAAGCTTCAAGTTCTGCCTGTCAAGTAACTTCTTTTTACTAGTTTTGATGTTTTGGAGACCCTGGCTGTCCTGTAACTCACTATATAGACCAGGCTGGCCTTGAACTTACAAAGTTCCACTTGCCTCTGTTTCTTTACCTGTATTGAAAGACTTACAAGGGAGTTTTTTTTCCTAAGAATTTATGAAGTGGGCATAATTGCCTTAAACGGCAATATATCTGCATTTAAGGATATATATATATATATATATATATATATATATATACATATATATATGCATTTTTCAGATACCTGTAATACACAGGGTATTATTAGAGTTAGAGGGTCTAGTTATGCTCTTTATTTTTTTCTTTTCTTTTTTTTATTTTTTAATTAATTCATATCACATCCTGGCCACAGCCCCCCCCTCCTCTCCTCCCAGTCCTACCTCCTTCCCCTATCCCCTATCCCCCATTTCTCAGAAAAGGGAAGCCCCCAACCAGCCATCCCAGCTCATCAAGTGGGATGAGGACTGAGCACATCCTCTTCCCCTGAGGCAGTCCTGCCAGGGGAGTGATAAAAAAAAGAAGTCAACAGAATCTATGTCAGAGACAGCCACTGCCCCCCTTACTAGTGCACCCACATGAAGCCTGAGCTGCCCATCCAGTGACATAGAGGTAGAGGACCTGTCCAGTCCATGCATGGTCCTTGGTTGGTGCTTCAGACTGTGTAGGCCCTTCTGGGCCCTGGTTAGTTGGCTCTGTTGGTCTTCTTGTGGAGCTCCTGTCACCTTTGTCCCACTTTTCCACTAGACTCCCTATGCTTCATCCAATTTGGCTGTGAGTCTCAACATGTGTTGAACTGTAGCTGGGTGGAGCCTCTCAGAAGGCAACTCTGATAGTCTCCTGTCTGCAAGAATAGCAGAGATCAAGGACATTTGCTCAACCATGTTTGTAGCAGCTTTATTCGTAATAGCCAGAAACTGGAAACAACCCTAATGCCCCTCAGTTGAGGAATGGATACAGAAATTGCGGTACATCTACACAATGGAATATTACTCAGCAACAAAAACCAAGGAAATCATGAAATTTGCAGGTAAAATGGTGGGAACTGGAAAAGATCATCCTGAGTGAGGTATCCCAGAAGCAGAAAGACACACAGGGTATATATTCTCACTTAGAAGTGGATATTAGACATATAATATAGGATAAACCTATTAAAATCTGTACACCTAAAGAAACTAATCAAGAAGGACGACTCTGGCTAAAATGCTCAATCCCCATTCAGAAATACAAAGAGGATGAACATCAGAAGAAGGAGAAAACAGGGAACAGGACAAGAGCCTGCCACAGAGGGCCTCTGAAAGGCTCTGCCCTGCAGACTATCAAAGCAAATGCTGAGACTTGTAGGCAACCTTTGGGCAGAGTACAGGGAATCTTATGAAAGAAGCGGGAAATAGTAAGACCTGGAGTGAACAGGAGCTCCACAAGGAGAGCAACAGAACCAAAAAATCTGGGCACAGGAGTCTTTTTTGAGACTGATACTCTAACCAAGGACCATTCATGGAGATAACCTAGAACCTCTACACAGATGTAGCCCATGGCAGTTCTGTGTCCAAGTGGGCTCCAAAGTAATGGGAACAGACTGTCTCTGACATGAACTGATTGGCTTGCTCTTTGATCACCTCCCCCTGAAGGGGGAGCAGCCTTACCAGGCCACTGAGGAAAACAATGCAGCCAGTCTTGATGAGACCTGATAGACTAGGATCAGAAGAAAGGAGAGGAGGACCTCCACTATCAGTGGACTGGGAGAAGGGCATGGGTGGAGAAGGAGGATGGGGAGTGGGATTGGGAGGAGAGGAGGGAGGGAGTTATAGCTGGGATACAAAGTGAACAAACTGTAATTAATAAAAATTAAAATAAAAAAGAATAGCAGAGTATCCTTAATAGTGTCAAGGGTTGGCTCTCTTCCACAGCACCCACTGAGTTGGGCCAGGTTCGGTTGGAGAGATGGCTCAGCTGTTAAGAGTACTGGTGGCTCTTCTGGAGGACCAGAGTTCAGTTCCCAGCACCCACATGGCAACTCACTATTTAAACTCCAGTTACAGGGGATTGGCACCCTCACACACACATGCATGCAAGGTAATAAATTATTTTTAAAAATAGTTATGCTCTTTAAATGAGTGATTGTAATGGCTCTGGACTTGGCTTTCATGTGCTCCTCTCATGGACAAAGAGGCACAGGCTTAGAAGTTGTCTAATTTTTCAGGATCTAGTTGAGCTAAGGTTGGAAATCAAATTGGTCTTTTTCCTTCATTGCACTGACCGCCTAGAAGGGGCTGTGCTGAGTAAGGGCAGCAAAGATAGACAACCAGGAAAGAAAAATCAAGGGCGTAGCATGGGCCGAGGATTCAGCATGGATTATACAATCAGGAACTTGGAATTATTAACAACAAAGAGAAAAATCAGTGGAGACAAACTTGAGAAGTGGTGAGAAGCACACTAACAGAATTTCAAGGTGGACCAGAGCACAGTCTAAAGGCACCTTAGCCAAGGACCGTGGGCAATACACACTCTCACATCAACACATCTGCTGTGAGTTACATGCTACTAAGGAGTAACTAGCAAGGGAACTATAAAGTATAAAGTTTAGAAATGTATAGAACAACAAACTAAATTGCCAAAGGTGGAGTAGGGGCAGGAGGAGAGATGGAAAGAGAAGACAGATAGAGGAGGACAAAAGGAGGGAAGAGACTAAGGGAGGAAAGGAGTGAAAGGGAGGGCAGAGATGAAGAGGAGAGACTTTTAATGCCTCTGTAGAACAGGCATGTAATTATTCTGATGTCTGTGGCAACATTGATTTTATGCTAATAAGGGAAGCTGCAAACACACACACCCAAAAAAAAATAAAAACCTTGGAAACATCCTAAGTAAACTACAGAGATGGGTTAGAGTGCTATCAGCCAGGGCTGCTTCTGAGAAAGGAACTGTGTAAATTGAAAAGCTCGGCTTAACTATATGCTTCCAGGTTGCTCGCAAACAGCCTGGAGGTTCATTTGCCTTCCTCTCCTGCTTTTTCTTGGTTCATTACCAACGTAGAGCCAAAGAGATGCTGTCACAGTGCCCAGGCAATGAAGGGTGAGTTCTGAGGACACACCTGCTAGTCCTTTTATCATCGGCAGCAAATAATGTTAAGTAGGATTTGTGCCACATCTGAAAATGCTCCCCAAACAATCGCTGTCTACTGGGTAACTATTGTGAGGAGCTCAGGGCCAGGGCCAGGGCCCTCCTAGACCTATTTCCATGCAACTGTTTGGGGGGGGACTATTGGACAGTAATTGAGGTTAATTGTCACTGACAAAAAACACAGCATATGATCTTTTTACATCTGTTTGGTGAGATGGTTCAAGCATGGAAAGATGTTCCCAGGGGCACCACAGTGATTTGCCCTAACTGTTTCTATGCTCCTTACATTGAAGGGTTATGCACAAGCTAATGAGGCTAATTGTTATTGCTCTGGCAGAAGCCCCTGAAGTATATGCCCACCTCCTGCCTAAATGTCAAAGCCATTGTCTTCTTGTGCTTTGGCTCATCCACATTTTGTGGTACACATTTAAAAGAAGAAAAACAACAACAAATAACAAATACAAGTTCACACAAGTGTAGGTTGGCAGCCCTGGCTGCTTCTCTCTGTTCAAGAAGCATTTTGTTTTTCAATACTAGAATAAAATGACTTAAGAAAAAAAAAAAAAGAGTCTTCCATATTCAGACTTTGCCTTCGAGCTTCAAAGCCTTTTACAAGCTGCAATTCATTAAATGCAATAACCATTTGAGGCCAGTGGACCGACCTCTGCAGGGAGAGGGGCCAAGCCCTCCCACCCCACCCTCTTTCTCTTTGTGTTCCCAACCAGGAAGAGAAGGAAAGAGGGTGGAACAATGATGCTCCCATGGTGCAGCCATCGCCATGGCCCTCAGCCCAGGCCCTGCTTCTCTGGCTTCTCCCTGCCAGGGCTCCACGCTCCACTTAGCTATTGGGAACAGGCTCTTCCTGGGGCTGTAATTGTCTGCTTTTCACAAACAGACAGGCTTCTGCACTTTTATTTCCTTCAGATAAATGAAGAGTTTCCTAGCCACAGGGCCCAAGCAGGCCTGACAGCTGCCCCATGGGACAGATCTCTCCCTGCTTGACCACTCCCAAGGCTGAAATCCAAGAGGTTTGTCTGCTTCTTTGTCACCACAGCCAGAGTGTCCCATACCATGCAGGCCCACTGTTCTAACATAGACCCTAACCATCTCAGCCAGGTCGGTTGCCCATCCAACATTCCCACCCACCACTGCCAAATGATTTCTTCTCTAGAGATTCTTGGTGTGGAAAGAGATGTCTACTGAGGTCCTGAGGGTCATTCTACAGTTTGGAGGCCACATATCTTTTGGTTTCTGTTACTTCATATGGACTCTACCCAGACATTTACTTAAAGAATGGGAAAAATGAGGCACCTACAAGCCCCGATGAGATATTAAATTTCACAAGGCAATGCCAGATTTTTATGGCCTTTTCTCTAGTTGCCTTTGCTCTCCTAAGTCTGCCTGCTAGCCATTTATAAAGAGAGGTTGTGGGGACATAGTATCCCTTCAAAGCATTAATAATTCTTCTGTAAGAAGGCAAGTTTGGTCTACTTTAAAAACCACATCACTTTTAATGGTATTGGGAACTCTCAGGACTTTTAGCCACAAAACAACCTGAAAAGCAAAAGTGTATGTCAGAATCTTCTGAGGCCAGAATCCACATGGGTGGAGCCCACCTAAATAAATGCCTTTTCTCAAGCTTTACCTAAGATACCTGCCTCCCCAGGGCTCGATTTCCTTCTCCAAGGATGGACATGCTGCCTTGCATTCAAGACCCAGCACACTGCCCAGCTTTCTGTGAGCTCAGCCCAACCGGATTCTTCCTTCCTCTTAAAATGCTCAAAGATATAAGTTCATATTTAGAAGGGCCTGCCTCCTCATTTACAGAGTAACAAATCAAGTTGTGTGTTGAAGCAATTTTTCTTCTGACACAAGTCAGTTTGTAGAAGGGACAAAAAATCCAAGTCTCCTGGAAGTGGATTACTCTTCTTGCTTCCCCCATAAATGATTGCCAGAATCAGGGAGGCCTGTAAATTGCCAAATGGCATCATATATCGGAGATTTAGTCTCACTGCAGAAACAGCTGGGATAATGAGGCTACAGCATTCATCAGAATTCATTCCAATTTCTATGCCACAAGAGCCCTGTCTCTCTCAGGATACTCAGTGTTTCCCTCTGAGTATCTCCAGGAAGATTCACAGTGGGAGTTGTCCTTAGTTCCCAGCTTCTTGAGTCTTCACTACTCTACTGAGGTTGCTAGGGGTAAAGGTGCAGCTTACCCCTACAGCACCTACTTAGAATGAACAAGGCCCTGGGTTCAATCTTCAGCACACACACAAATACACAGTACATACACATACATACACACACCACAACTCAGAATGCTAGGGGAGCCTCTCTAGGCACAGACAAATACATCCGTTATCAGAGCTAATCATCATCACTTTGTAGGAATACTTCTTGGTGTCAGCCTGACACTTAACTTCAAAAACAAGCTACCTGGAAGGACTTAGCTATTAGGAAGAAATACAAATGACTCAGAATATACTTATGTCTCATTAGTGTATTCAAATTTAAATAAGTTCCAATGTTTTATTGAGAATATCATATAAACATAGAATGTATTTTGATCAGATCCTCCTCTATTCCCTCTTCTCTATTCCCTCTCTATCCTCCACCACTACTTTTCCCTTCCAACTTAGTGTTTCTCTCTTCTCCCTTCCTCCCTGCCTCCTAATCCAGAGTCCAATAGTGCTCCCTATATATGCATAGACATAGAACATCCACTAGGGCATGAGTAGCCATTCAGGCTTTGCATCCTTGAATAAAACTTGCCATCATTCATGTCCCCAGCAGGCATCAATAACTAATAGCTTCTCAGCTGGGATATGGCTTCATGAACCCCTCCCCCAGTGCATGCTGAGATTTTAGTTGGCTTGATCTTGTACATGTAATCACAGCTACGGTGAGTTCATGTATGCAACAGCCTTGTCAATATCCAGAAAATAGTGTTTCAATCAAATTTGTAATAAGAACAGCATCAAGAGTACAAAGGCCTTTCCAAAATCCATTGAGAGAAAGATGCTTATATGATGAACATGGAAACTCACAAACGTCACATTGATTAACTACTGACTTCTAATCAGGTCTGGTCAATTGTCCCAATGGTGATTTTAAAGGCAAACAAGCTATGAAGAGCCATGTGTTAGAATGGACTGACATATTTGCATTTCCATTGGACTGGCACAATTCCCCAGTCTCTCCTTGATCTCCATGACTTTAATACTATCAACCTTAAGATAATAGTTCAGTTTTTATAAAATATTCTTCAATTTAAATTCATTTGCATCTCATCAGATTAGGCACATTGGCAGAAATGTCATAGATTTGATGTCCTTCATCTTATCCTATATAATCATGAGTTTGTTCCATGCTGATGATACTGTGCTTAGGTATAGGAAAGTCTCATAACCAGAACCACATCAAAATGCACAAAGGAAAAACAAGCAAACATATGGAAAAGTATACAAAGAAAAATAATATGGGAAAACTCAAATCTGTTCATGACACATTGTAAGGAAATACAGAGAATTTGAAGACTCTAATTGATAGGGACACACACATGCACCCTATGACTCCTATTCATAGGTAACCAGCATGTTTTAAATAGCATAAAACAGTAATACATTTCATTAACAGAATATTCAGTAACAAAAAAACCCAAAATATTTCATGTTAATAAAAGCCTGAAAATTAAATTACAAGGGAACTATTTAGTGATACTTAAAGAAAATAACTCTTAGGGGCAAAGGAAACCTCAAAACTCTGATTAAAGAATAGGTAAAAGAGCTAGGTATGGTGAGATTGTGCCCATTACCCCAGTAATTGGAAGGAAAGGCAGGAATATCAGTAGTTCAAGGCTAACCTCAGCTACAGAATGAGTTTGAAACCAACCTGAGCTGCATGAGATTCTATCTCAAAAACCTAATAAACAAACAACAAAAACCCTTGAGAATTAATTATGAGAGCAGCATGGAAGGAATCAATGTAATTAAATGTGTATTTCTTTTTTTTAAGATTTACTTATTTATGAGTATATAATTGTGCCTGAGTGTGTATATGTATACCACCTGTGCATAGATAAGCAGGAAGGCCAGAAGAGGGTATTGGATCCCCTGGAACTGTAGTTACCTTCAGTGAAAGTTGCTCGTTGTGGGTGCTGGAAATTGAACGTAGGTCCTTTGTAAGAGTAGCAAGTGTTTTTAATTGCTGACCCACTTCTCCAACTCCTAGAGCAATGCATTTCTAACCTTGCTTAATAAACTGGGAAATACTATAGGAAGAATTCACTGAAGATGTAAAGAAAGCAAAAAACAAAAACAAAAAAAAAAAAGAGGGAAGACATTCATTAGAAAAGAAGCCAAAACTGGAAGAAAGAAAAAAAGAGAGAAAAAGTATTAAAAATGTGAGGGCAATATAAACTTAGTCACCATTAAAGTTCTGTGCTGTTGCTTTTCAGAAATGTGTGAACAGACCAATGGAATCAAATAGGGTCCTATGTAAAGACGCCACGGACCAACAAAGTCACATTTTGAGGCAACAAATGACGATTTATCATTTAAGAAATTATACTGGGGAAATGGGTCAGCCTCTGGGGGAGGGGTGGAAGTCACAATTCCTACTCCATGAATCACCAAAATACAGATGGATGAAGGGATTCCTTAATAGTCAAAATACTGCTTCTAAGTAATAGTGGAGAAAGATAAACATTATATCCTATAATAGAAACAACCTTCATAAAATCAAGCATAGACAATCACCCAAAGGGAAAAGCATAATATACTGATTATAGGACAGCAAAAAGTATAAATCAGAAGTACAGGAAATGACATATTCGAATAGTGTTTGCATTATGTAAGGGACAGAGAAGCAATCTCAGTTTATAAAATGTTCCAGTGGAGTAGTTAAAATAAGACCATGCTTGCGGATTATATTTATCTATATATTTAATCAGAACTAAATGAAAACAACCAAATCACATTATTAAACAAAACTGTTAAAAATTAAAGGAGGTAGAATTTTGTGTTTCTCATCTTGACGGATTCCTACAGATGGAGTTCTCCTCAGGGTCAGGCTTCATGTAGAATGAGGCACCACATACTGTGCTTTCAGGGACATAATTTAGAATGATCTGTATAATAGAGGGAAACAGGAAAGTACATACTTAAAATGCACTGTGAATATTCCAGTCCAGGAATGTATTCTAAGGATATAATTATGAAGGTGAGCAAAGGCTTACATGTAAAATATATAATTAGGAAAAAAATAAATGCAACCTAAATGTCCAACAATAGGGGTCTGATTGAAAAAATTATAGGGAGCAAAAAATATGAAATTATATTCAGCTATTAAAATAATTTTGCTTAAAATATATAATGCTGAGTGGAAAAGGCAAGATATAATACAGTTCTTCTTTTAGCTAAAATTACGTAGTACCCACAGAGAATATACATGAAACACATATAAAGATTTACTAAACTGCCAACATAGTCATAGCAGCTGTAACTATTTGGATAGTATGATTTTTTTTCCACTGAAAATTGTTGTGTTTTCAATGTTCTAAACTCTGTAGTGTACACACATCAGAGGAAACGCATTATTATAACACAATGGCAGTTACTAGATGCTTTACCTACATTTGCTGGTAATGAGCTTGGCTCAGACCAAAACCAGTCTACCAGGCATCTTTCTTCTTCCTTTGTCCCTATGCACCCACTCCACCAGAACCCATGTTCCCAGAGTGGACGCTTTGCATGTGAGCAGCTATGTTTTGGAGCCTCTTGATGGGTTCAGAGTTCCTGGAACAAAGCCCCATCAGGCCTTGTGGTTGACAGCAGCCCTAGGAGCCCATCGGCAGCTTACCTCCCAGAGGGCTCTTGTCCCTACACGTCTCTCTGAGATACAGCCAGCACCAAGACAATGGGATCATCGTGGTTTCTATGGAAAGTCAGCCAAGCCGAGAACCCAGCATGGTCAGAACAAAGTGTCTGGGACGTTGTGCACAGGACAGCCTGTGGTGGTTGGCCTCCCTGCGTCCAGGCCTAACAATAGCCCCCCAGATCAAGAGCGACTTAACCAGAGCCTCTGAGGCCAGCCTGGAATGAACTTTTCCCAACAAGGCAATAGTTTCATGGCCATAACAAAAGTTAAACCAACAGACAAAGCTAGAAAGACGTTGTCCCTCTGCTGTGTGTCCATTCCGTTCTGTACACCCACATCTGCCTTGGAACTCTGCGGAAGTGTTTTATCCTATGTGGGAGACTTTCGGTCCTTGAATGAGCTCCGCATCTCGTTAGCTGGTGAAATGCTCTGAGAGCAGAGTTTCCTTCAAGGAGCAACCTGATTACTCGTGCTGTACACTCCATGCTGCAGTGAGGGGACTTCTTAGGGAAGCCCAGTGGGCTTACTCAGTGTTCGCTCGCCCTTCCCCTTCTTTTCCTTTGCATGCTCCTCAAAATTGCAAATTCTAAGCCAGGCTGGCCATGCTGCCATTTTGAAGTTACCATGTTGTTAATCCTTTATCTATTTTAAAATGACCGCGGAAGCTGTTTCAGTGAGTCTACAGGGATGGCTGCTTCCAGACAGGACGAATTTGGAGAACAAATGAAAGCATGGGAAAAGAGGAAAGCCAGATGTTTAAAACCGCTCTGTTAAGATGGCTTAGCACTTGCCTTTTCCTCAGAAAGACAAGGGATGCTCTTGTCCTATGAATTATAATCTTCCAGACACTTCTCCACTAAAGTTCAAACACAGGTTCTTACTAAATTAGGTACAATTTGGAATGCTTTGATGAGTTTGGACACAAAGAGATTTTCCAAAACTGCCTGCCTGTCCCAGTTCTCCTCTGTCCTCTCATGGGAAATCCATCATTTGATGTAAGTTCTCTACTGTTTGCATTTAGTATGGTGAAACTTCTTGGCATGAAAGTCACAACGGCCTCCCAAACTGTTCTGGTTTTAGATTCTGGATACTTCTTTCATGCAAATAACTTATAAATTTCCTATTCTTCACATTTCTGTTTGCAGGGAGGTCTTTTTCTTTCTTTCTTTTTAAGAGAAAAAAAAAGCAAGCTAATATAGTATCCACATGCCAATTTTCTTTAGATAACCCAAATTTTACATTAATCAAACTTATTAGGGCCCATTATCATAGGCATAAAGGCAGAATCAGATTGAGAGAAGTAAATCAATAAAAGTATAATGATTTGAATTTTGGTAATTATGTCAAGGAAAATGTAATGGAGAAAATTGTCTTTTAATCACTATGCTAAGAAATCACATATGCACATGCAAGAATTGAGACTTAATACCATATAAGCTAGGTAGTGCTGGTGTGCACCCCTAATCACAGCATTTGGAGTTCGAGGTCAACCTGGTCTACAGAGTGAGTTCCAGGATAGCCATGCCTACACAGAGAAACCCTTTCTTGAAAAAAAAAAAAAGACAAAAAACAAAAACAAAAAAAAACAAAACAGAGAGAAAGAGAGAGAGAGACTTAACACCATACATACCAAATTACTTTGAATAATGAGATTCAAACATAAAAGATAAATTCAAAACTTTGAGATGAAAACAGGAGAAGTGACAGGTGATGGCTCAGATCTGCCCAAGCATGAAGAACTGAGTGCAGTCCCCCTCCCCAAGCATCCCTGTGAAAAGCACCTATTGTGGCAGGTGCCTAAAATCTCTGCACTAACAATCAGAGATGGGGATGCCCAGACACTGTGTCCAGGGAGTCCAGGGACTGTCTCAAAATAATACGGTAGAGAGGACAACACCCAAGGTCAGCCTCTGGCTTTCACACATGCACATACACAGGTCTGTCGCCCTCACACAAGTATGCAAACAAGTGTAAACAATTGGAAAAAGAAGGGAGGGAGGGAGAGAGGCAGAAAAGGAAGGAAAAAGGAAGGAAGGAACGAATGAAGGAATGAAGGAAGGATGACACCAAAAACATGACCTATAAAAAGAATAACATAATAATAATATAATAAGAATAACATAATAATAACATAAATAATTTAGACTTCCTTAATTTTTTAGTTTTTCATAAGGTATCATTAGAGAGTTAAAAGATAAAGTCACAGACTGGAAGAAAAATGCCTTACAGATACACATATATAGTGATTAAAGGACTTGGATCCTGAGTATATAAAAAGTTCTCATAATTCAACAACACAACTCCATTTAAAAGGTAACAGAAACACTTTAACAAAGAAGATAATAAACACAACAGAAAGATGGTCCACATCGTTCTCCCCTAGGGCTGCATTTCTCAGCCTGTGGGTTGAGACCCCTTTGGCAAACTTCTATGATACACACACACAACTACATTATGATTCATAATGGCAAAGTTTCAGTTCTGACGTAGCAACACAACTAAGTTTACGGCTGGAATTTGCCCCAACACTAGGAACTGGATGAAAGGGTGGCAGCATTAGGAAGGTTGAGAGCAACTGCCCAGGGGAGTTTTGCTGCACTACGACAACATGATTTCATCAAAAAGGAGGCTATGGCAAGAGCGGCTCACGATGCAGGGAAAGAGGAATCACTACACACTGTCCTCTACAGGACAGGGAGCAGAGTGCTCAGAGCTAATAAAGCATTGAACTACAAAGACAGCAAACTAGAGGTGGCAAACAGGAAGTGCACATTGCAGCCGATCACATGAACCATCTCCAAGAAGGTAAGTCTACTGACCAGAGAGTGAGTTAGTGCTGCCCGGAGCTAGCGTTAGGATCCAAGGTTAACTGCGAGTGAATATAGGAGATCTCACTGGAGTGATGGAATGTATTAAAGTCGGGTGGTTGTCATGTTGCTGAACTTGGTATATCTACAAAAAAAGCACTGCGTTGTTAAAATGGGTGACTTTTATCACATAT
Source organism: Meriones unguiculatus (assembly GCF_030254825.1). NCBI lineage: Eukaryota > Metazoa > Chordata > Mammalia > Rodentia > Muridae > Meriones > Meriones unguiculatus. The sequence continues at coordinate 76,117,676 of NC_083354.1, read as the reverse complement.
AAGTTATAGCTGACTGAATTTGTTAAAAGTCCTTAGCTACCAAAGGAAACTCAGTGATAGGTGACTATGAAACTAAGATTTTGCTTTCAACCTCAAAATGTTTTCTGTACCTACCTAACTCTGAGAGAAAAGCAGGCAAATGATTCTGTCACTAATTTCTTTCCTGGAAGCATCAAGTGCTCTGTTAACTGAAAAGAAATTAAAAACAGCATAACTGCATACCCAGAGGAAAAGCTGCATTTCCTTTGTAGGAGATATCCCATGTCAAAATAATGATGATGATGATGATGATGATATATCCCATCTCAAAAATAATTGGCCCTGGAAAGGATATTTTAAAGTCAGATGTTGGGAAAATCATATTTTTCTTTTCCAAACCAAAAGAAAGGAAGGGATTGAAGGAGAAGATGGGGAGAGAATAAGGAGGGAGAGAAGAAAGGAGGAGAAGGAAAGGCAAAAGCCAGCGAAGAGGCATGGCCTATAAAGTCTAGAGAGCCTCAAGCTCGCCAGAAATCTCAAAAATTCAATGACCCATATCCCCATCACATCCACCCCAAGGCCAACATCTGGGGGGAGGGGCCCGTACCTCCTCTCCATCAGCACACCTATCCCAGTACTCTACTCCATAAATTTAAAAGATCCCGCAAGACTGCAACTGACAGGCCAGTTGTCCCTGAGGTTGGTAAGTGCTCAGAGTCACTGCAGGAACCCAGTGGCCAGTCCCAGATAGCCAGGGACATAGGGCAACCTGGTTATGAGAAAGCCCCGATCCTCTGCCAAATGCAGCCTGTCTCTGCCTGCAGTGCCTTAACAACCTGGTGCAGATTATCCTCAGCCATCGGTGGAGAGCTAGCACATCCTGGTCTTTCCTCCCCCACCCCCATTTCAGCTGAGAGCTCGCCAATCATCAGACAGTTAATCTTGTGAAGAAAACGTGGGGATGGAGATTTCAGAACATGTATCAGTGAGCCCCAAAATGACAAGTGACACACATCCATAGTCAGTTTGTAATCGGTGCTGTAATCAGAGTGGGGGAGGGGTCTCAAGTCAGAGAGACCTTGTAGAAGAGAGAAACTGGGGGTGGTGAAATGAGTCCAGTTGTCTCTGAAGAACTGAGATAGTTTCTTTCTAGGCAGAGAAGGCAGGTGTTAGAAATGGGCTTTCTGCCGACACAAGAGATGGGTTACGGTATTGTTCATTTTACCAGCAAAGGCTCTGACTGGCCATCAGACAAAGGTGGCTTGTTTTTTCCCCCGATTGAGTGATAGCATGGATTGGCTGTGGTGATTGCAAAGGTGTTTGGCCAATGTGAATTCGTGAGCTTGGAGAAGAGTTTTCCAAATCCTGTTAAGGTTTATGGAAGTCAAGAAACCACAGAATTCCAACTCTGGTTCTATTTCTCAAGTTCGGCTTAAGGTTTTCTTCTTGTAGTTAACTGGCTTTTTTGTATTTTGATTTTTCATTAACACAGAAGGCTTGCTGTTGGCAATCACACCCTGGAATGTCCTTGCTGGAGCTTAACATTCCAGCACATTCTACATTGCCTAATGATGAAGCTGTGGTTTGCCAGGAAAGGACTTTTAACGCTTTCCTTCTAGAACCGGGTAGACCTATCCCCGTGCAAACCTCAGCTAGTTCAAACAGAGCTTCTGTAATGGCAGGGGGAGAGCAAAGCTGCTATAAATACTTTTATGGGCTGCAGAGGTGATTTACAGCCAGCTTTATTAATCCTATAAAAAGGCACAGCTGAACGCCTTTAAGTTGCATGCGTACAGATGACTAATTAAGTACACAGTTAAAAGTCTTGACCCAGCACAATTCTGACCATTAAAGAAGTAAGTCTTGAATTCCCCTCCAGGCAGAAGTATTTGGATGGATTTGTGGGTGGAAGGGGGTGGGAGATAGGTAGAAGGGGGAAGTTGACATTGTGGACTATGGAAGGTACAGCTCACAAGGGGAAATCTAGTTACCATTTTCCCCTACACATACTAAGGGCAGCAGTGTGCCCACCCCAGACTGCCAAAGGCCACATTCCCTGACCTCTGACAGCAATAAGGCTGTGGTTAGTGAGAGGGAGAATGAAGGAAAGGACCTTGGCAATAAAGAGGAAAATAGAATTCTAATGTTGCTAGAGGAATGGTGTGGTTTGATCTCGCCTTGCTCACCCACTTGGCCCACTGCACTCCCACAGCTGATTTGCACTCTCAGAAACTGAGGCTCAAGGACGGAAGGTGATTTTCCAACCAGCAACAAGACTAGTTAAGGGCAAGGCCAGGACAAGGACCCAGAAGGGACCTCTAGAACATTCACCTTTTGAGACACCATTCATTCCCCAGGCCCTGTTGCCAGGAGACACAACATGTTTCGGTGGGGGAGAGGGGATTAGTGGAAGGCACGTAAGGTAGGCTATGATTCCAAAGGCAAAAATGTTTGCCAAACCATTTATCAGAAACATAAAAGGCCCTTTCAGTCTTCAGGTTCTTGGAAGGGACTGGAAGAGGAGGGAGTGGCCTTTCCCATCAGGCGACAAGCTGCAACAATTCCTCCATCAGCTCAATGAGTCTGCTTTGTTAGCTGGCCCTCTCACAAAGCCTGGCTCTGTTTTAGAAGCTCCCGTCTCAAGCTGTGAGTGTGTGCTGTGAGAACACCAGGTTTGGGTGTTCTCAACCAACAACCACCAACAATGTCAAGGGTCCCTCCAAATCTCACCATTACTCAAGCTGAAATCGAGGCTGAGGTTGCTCCCCCTCAACCCCCATGCAATGGCTCTACTTGCTTTGATTGAGAACTCTAGAGTAGTATCAACTCCAAAGTGCATGACAAGTTTTTCTTCCCTCTTCACATGTGAAACATGGAGCCTGGCTATTGCCTCTGCCTGGGACCATTGCCCTCACCGTCTTTCATTAGTCTTGTTCCTTTCATCAGCTAACTCAGATTCAACTCTCAGCTCAAAGGTCACTTGCACTCAGAGAAATGTTTCTGGAACCAGAGAACTAGGGTTCTTCTCAGAGGCTTCCAATGAACAGTATATGCATACCCTTGACACCAAACATATACTCTCTACCAATTGTTCAAATTGGTTCTTCCTGCCAAAAATGGGCACCATGAAAGCAGCAACCATGCCTAGTCTCCATTGCTCATGCCATAGTGCCAGCATATAGGGATGCATGTAAAATCCATATGCCTTAATAGCCAAGGATTCCTCCTCCATCCTCTGCCTCAATCCATCATTTTCTATACATAAAACCATCAAGGTAAGAGAGCTGTGAAAGAAAATGACCAAACATGGGTTCTGGATTCATTTACTAAAACCATTACAAGCTGAGTGGCTTTGAACAGCCTCTGACACAATGACTGAAAGACAGACTAATGGACTCCCAGTTCTGCTAACAGAAGCCAAATCAATGGGCCTCTCTCCTCGGCTTGTAAGTGGTTATCTTCATGTTTGCATGGTATTCCCCCTATATGGTTCTCTCCCGAGTTTACTCTTCTCCAAGGATACCAATCCTGTTGGATCAGAGTCCACCTCAAGGGCTTCATTTGAACCTAATCAGCCCCTCAGACATCTTATTTCTAGGGTCAAATTGTACTTAAAAGCTAGGACTTGGATGAATTTGGGGAAACTATATTCAACCCACAGGGGAGAGCTATTTCCCAGAATAACCAGCTTGAAAGGTTAGAAGCCACCACCATCCAAAATGCCATTGTCTGTGGGGCTTGGCAGCCCAGGCAGGTTAGCATACACTAGGTTGAATTGGGAGAGTTAAGAAATTCCCCACATCATTCTATCAGAAAGAAAAAAAAAAAAAAAAAAAAAAAAAAAAACATCAAAAGAAAACCTACTAGTTACTAGTTACAGAACACCTCCTATGCCTAGTAGTCAGAGCTGTACCCCTTGTCCCCACCAGTCACTCCTGTGACCATGCAAAGAAGCAAAACGAACTAGCTTTCCTAGGAAGTTTCAGTAGTTTTCATTTCTCGTTCTCAATTTGCAGTTATTCCCAGAATAACTGTAAAATTGGCATTCCAGCCATAAGCCCAGTGAGTAATCAGTGGAGGGCTGAACTGTGCCTTTGCTTGCTGACTTGGTTTGTCTTCCTCAAGTCTCTGTTCCCTCCAGCAAGGGTAAAACCAGGAGGCTCTCTAAACACCTGCTCTCCTGCAGGCTACTGTCTCAGTTCGCATTTGCTGAATAGAAAGTGATCACATTAGCTACTTCTCCTGCTGCAGCAAAACAGGTGACAGGTGACAGAAGTGAGTTGAGGGGGTGGGGGACTTATTTTGGCTCACAGTTACAAAGGCAGTTTCTCAAATGGTGCCTGGATAAAGAAGCAGGTATAACCTTCAAGGTATACACTTTCTAAGAACTCAGGTTTGACAGCTGGGGTCCAAATTGCAAAGATAGAATAGATTCATAAGACAGTGCCACCAGCAAAGGGCCAAGCATTTAGACACTGTACATTTCATATTCAAATTATAATAGTGATGCTGAATAAGTAGCCCCTGTACCTCCATGAGCGAGTCATATTTCCTCACCCATAACTCCTCCTACAAAGTTATCTTTTAAAATTTATTTTTTAATTGTTGTGCTGGTGGTAGTAGTATGTGTATGTATGTACCTGCTCAAATCTATATAGTGTTATTTGTATGTTTTCCTTTCTGACCATATAGTATTGGATAATCAATTGGTGTGCAAGTTATAATGTGGCCTAGTTTTTTTCCTCCAAATTTCTTTCTGTTTTATTATTTTCTTTCTTCTTTTTTCTTTCTTTCTTTTCCTTCCTTCCTGTTTCTTTCTTTCTTTCTCTCTCTCTCTCTTTCTTTTCTTCTTTCTTTCTTTCTTTCTTTCTTTCTTTCTTTCCTTTCCTTTTTTTAATTCTAAAACCCTGAATCCTTATGCAGCTAAGCACTACGGTTTTTGCTTTCTACCTTTTTCTTGTCTTATTTCTTCCTGGTCCCTCACACACTCTCCAGTGGCATCTTCCATCTCTTGTCTCCTGTACCGGGAGTTGTTCAGGTAACTGCCCAGGCTTTCTGAGTGACAGGTTTTATTTCCTCAGGGATAGCTTTTTAACATCCAAACGAGACGTGTTTCAGAGTGTCAAATACTACTTCCATCAGCACTTACCATATTTTATAGACTTGTCTGGGTTGTCTCCAGTCAGACGAATTTCCACCAAGGAAAAGACTGTGCTCTCTCTTCACAATTGTAGCCCAGGGATCTATTTTAATGATTGGCAAACAACAGGTATTCAATAAACCATCCCTTGAATAATACCCCCTCTCCTTTAACTGCTTCTTGGTCTATAAATACCCACATCCCACATTATGATTTCAATATGAAATACCCCCCACATACACACACTCACATACACACACAAAAACTCATGTATTGAAGGCTTGGTTCTCACTTTGTGGCAGTCGTATACAGTGTGTGAGGGCCTTTTCCTGGGGAGATGTCACACACACACACACACACACACACACACACACACATACACACACCTACTCACCCTAGAAAAGCTGCCCATGACAAATCAAAGTAACTGCACCAAAATGTAACTTGATGAACCAATAAGTTTTTGTTTCATTGGAGTGCGGGCAAGGGGTTAATTACAGAAGTAGGGGGTGGACCTCAAAAAATGTCCGTCAGAGGAAAGCTCACCCCAGCGTGAGCGCTGACTCACAAAGCTGCATCCCCGGTGCCCTCTGCATTAGATGCAGGCAGTCTAAGAGACCTCCTTGGAGCACCTTGCCTGCTCAGTCTTCTTCAATAGTCTTTTGCTGCTGCTATGCAGCTAGGGAGGAGCCATCTTGAATCTGCCAAAATTTTAAAGTTTGTTTACCTCCTAAGCCTCTCCCTCCCCCTCCTGAAGCAAAATTTTCAATTCAGAGGAAGCTGTTACTTTACTTAAAAGTTGACTGCATCACCAGGATCATAATGTCATCGGTGTATTGATCCATACTGAATATTCTACTAGGAGATGGGGACTGCTTAAATGAAGTGGGTATGCCTTTGAAGAGTGTGTCTTGTCTTTCCCAGGTCTGGCTTGCTGGCTTCTGTGAGGTGAGAAACTTTGCTCTGCCATGCCTTTCAAAAAACAGGATGTTCAGCCTCACCATGGCCAAGAAGCAAAGAAGCCAGCAGACCATGGACTAAAGTCTGGACAACTGTGACTTGAAATAAGTCCATTCACCCTTAAGTTGTGTCCTCAGATGCTTCATCACAGTGAGGAGCCCCACATGCTAAATTTCCTAAGGTTATTCTGAGAGAACTTCTGACAACACTGATCCACTAGTCCTATGGCACTAAGCTGGTTATACATACCCAAGAAACCCATACCCAAGAAACATGTTCACCATTTAATAGCAATGAAGAATAGAGTGGTTTTGGAGTCTCTTGAATTCTCTCTAGGCCTTTGTTATAAGACTGAACTGGAATGAGGGACTTTCTTATACCAAACCTGGAAAATTCCCTAATCTTTGTCTCATTCTCAGTGGCCATTTTCACAATTCAAGAATAGAACCTTTTTCCTAGGTGCAACTGTGGCAGTCACTGCTCTTAACAGCTTATTTCCCCCTCTCCACTTTCCACTAAGGACACATGGTTGTTGAACACCCCTTAGTCTATGAAATCAAATGCAATGATTTTTTTTTTTTTTTTTTTTGGTCTGAGGACAATTTGTGTGTGTGTGTGTGTTTATTCACTTTGGCATGGCTTAGCTGCTGTTCAGAAGCTCAGCAAGAGGAGAATGAGCAGAATGAGGTGGGGTGTAACTGTCAAGCCCGGCTCAAGTTTGCTCTTGGATCCCTCCTAAGAGTGACTCATGTGGTAAACAATACAGCTGCTTGTAGGAGGCAGCCCTGTCAGAACTGACAGATGGCTGTGTGTCTCTGGATCTTCTGCAGTTCGGCAGACAGGCTTTGGGGCCAAGCAACCATATCAAATCCATCTTGAGTCAATGAGAAATAAGAGAACTCTCTCTTCCAGTGGTACAGATAAGGCAAAGTTCCCTGAATTCTGGTACTCTGGATCCATTCCGCATGCTGACCCCAGCTTACTTGCTGATCGCAGCTTCACCTCTGGCCTGCGAGAATACTGCTATGTCACTAGAGAGACCGTGAACACTTCCTTTCAAAGAGCACTGCTAGTCCCAAAAGGGAGTCTGGATGGGACAGTGAATATGTGATTCTTGTCATGAAGAAAGAATGATTTCTGGCAAATATGAGTTTGGGAGAACAAATGGGGGTGTTGAATGATGGCCCTTCCCTTGCTTTAAAATGGTCTGGCTTTATATTTCATTTAGTACACATTGCCCGTAAACAGTATGTAGAGGTCTCAAATGAAGAAAGCCAAGGCCAAGATGAACTCCCTAGAGCTGTTGGCAGATAGAAGCAAGGTCAGTGGTAAACTTCTCTCCACCTCTTTCCTCTGTTCAGGATAAAGGGATACTGGGCCCTGCTCTGCTCAGCTCTGTTCTGATCTGGCCTTCTAACCCCTAAAATGTCTGTGTTCTAGCCAGGGCAAGCAGTAATTTTGTTAGCCAGGATTAGAGGGACTCAAAAATGCCTTCTCTGCCAAATATGTCTGCATATCGCTCTCACTTCCTGGCCTCTGGAAGCTCTCTTTATGTTGAGACACAGCAGCCTTCTGTAAGTATGCCATCACAAAGGGAAACCTCAAGCCATCATCTGCTGTGCATACCTTAATTCAAATTCATGGGCACATGACCAGGTGCTTTGAATTATCAGGAGGCCAGAAAAACGAAGAGGTGGGCTTCAACACAGGGTCGGAATGGAAATCTGAGAGAAGGGTGCCCAAAAAGAATAGCTTCTAATCAGTGATCCTGGGCCGGCAGAGTATTTACAGAAACGTATGCCTCATTGTGGACATGGAAGCAAGAGAGACTAGAAAGGACGGGCAGTCTCATTCCCCAGGGCAGCGAGACTAGAAGGCTCTCTCTCCCACATGAGTTTTCCAGCAGTGGCGGTAAATCTTTCCATTTCTGAGATTTAGGATTTTATCCGTTCGTACCCTCAGTTAACAAACCCTGCCAGATGCCTGCTTTAGGCCTGCAGAGGGACAAAGCAGGGCAGCCTGGGTGGCTTTGGCCTGAGTGGGGCATCTCCACAGCTCAGCCTTCTCTTAGGCTTCCTCATTCTGCTCTGCTCCCAGGCCATGCTAGCCCATGCTGTCCCTGGATGGCACCCATGGTCCTTACTCTAGGGAGGACCAAAAACCTTAGCCTGCCCTGGTTTTAAAGGTGTGCATACCCATGTGTAGGCAACACCCTATAAGTTTCAAAAAGTGTGCAATCCACAAGGTCACACCAGGTCTATTCACACTTTGATCACAAGGATTCTTGTGCCACCCACAGGCACCTCGTTCTCCACCATCAGCCTCACTGAGACAGGCACCGATGTGTTCTCCATCTGTACAATTTATCTCAAGAATGTATGGGCCGGGTGTGGTGGCGTGCACCACCTCTAATCCCAGTGCCTGAGCGACAGAGGCAGGTGGTCCAGGCCAGCCAAGGCTTGAGAGTGAGACTGTGTCTCCAACAAAAATGTTTCTAAGTATTTGGAGCTGGAGTGCCAGCTCAGCAGCTATGGGCACTAGCTGCTCCATCCAGACGACATGGACTTGGTCCCCAGCACCCGTGACAGGCAGCTCACAACCGCCTGCCTGTCACTCCATCTTCCCGGTGTCTGATACCTCCATGGGCGCCTGCACATACCTGGCACCCAGGCATACAGGAGAGCCCTCACACATATACAATGAAAATCTAAAAAACCAAGGATGGGTGCACTCATGGATGATCAGTCTCAGGGTACAAAATCTTTTGAGATCAGTTTCTCTCTCTCTCTCTCTCTCTCTCTCTCTCTCTCTTTCTCTCTCTCTCTCTCTCTGGCAGCCAATCTATGTTGTTAGGTATGTCCCTTGTCTAGTTATACTGCCAAGTAGTATCCCAGGATCTGCTTATGCTATAATTTAACTGTTCAACAGGTGAAACATATTCGGGTTGTTTTGAGGGGTCTGAGACTGTGGGTAATAAATGTATATGCTTCAATATAAACCAACATTTTCACTTCTTAGGGACTAAGACCCATGGATTCTCAGTTCATGTTGAGGTCTTTGATCCTCTTGGACTTGAATTTTGTGCAGGGTGATAAATATGGATCTATTTGCCTTTTTCTACAAGTAGCAGAGACTCAGAGCCAAACACTGGGCAGAGTGGAGGGAGTCTTGAGAAAGAGTGTTGGGGAGGGGGGAGAATAGAAAGACCTGAAGGGGATGGGAACTCTACAAGAAGGCCAACAGGGCCAACTAACCAGGGCCCAGGATGGCTTGTTGAAGCACCCCACCAAGGACCATGCATAGACTGGACCTAGGCCTTCTACACAGATATAGCCGATAGGCAGCTCAGGCGTCGTGTGTGTCTCCTAGTGAGGGGAGTGGGGGCTGTCTCTAACATAGACTGCTTTTTGATCACTTTCCCCGTGGTGGGGCTGCCTCACCAGGCCACAGGGGAAGAAGATGTAAGCAGTCCTGATGTGACTTGATGTCCTTTTTTTTGAGAAGTAGGAGAGGGGCATGGGAGAAAGAGGGAAGGAGGGTGGGACTGAGAGGAGAGGAAGGAGAGGGTTATGATCAAGATGTAATTAACTAATTTAAAAGATCCTTGGGTTCAGTTTTCTGGATCACAGGGCAGCTGAATAAGTGGTTTTGTGAGGCACAACCAGGCACTTTCCAGAATGGTATAATTTTACATTTCCACTAGCAATGCTTGAGTGATCCCTTGCTTCATATAGAAAATGCTTTCATTCGACTAAAACCCCAAATCCAATTCCTTTTGGTACTTTCTGCCAAGTGTCCAAAACAAAAGCAGGAGAAGAGGAAACCCTTGCCTTCCTTATGTAGAAAAACCTGTGCCCCCCGCCTCCCCCAGACACTCCACCCACACTGCTGTCTGCTTTCATGTTTTCCCTCCTCTGGGGGCCTTCCAAGTTGCTTATCAGTATCAGCTGCAATTCCTTTGTATCTTGTTCTGATCCTCATGTGCTAATCCCCCTAGATGCCATGCCAAGCCCCAGGGTGCAGTGTGTTGCCACCACTACTCATGACTCAGCGCCTTGCAGGAAGAGCCAAGCCAGCAGCCAGCAGGCTCCATGCCAGCACTAGCCCCCTTGCTCTTTACAGGCCCCAGGCGCAACTCTTGTCTCCATTCCTGTGTTGCTAAGAGTGCAACAGAACTCTATGGGCAGAACAGAGAATGAAGGCTCAAACTGGACAGGACCAAGAAAAGAGCATGCTGGGAGGAACCTTGCTGTCCTTCCAGAGTGGATTGAGTGTTCGTTAGCTCCTGTACATTATTACCTAATCTAGTTCTAGAAGCATCTATATGACAGTGGTAGTTACCAGTTGTTGGGCATTTGACATGATTTTTAAAACATTACATTTCTATCTATCTGTCTATCTATCTATCTATCTATCTATCTAACTATCTATCTATCTATCTATCTATCTATATCATCTATCTATCATCTGTATATCTTGTGAATTTGGTTCTCTTCTTCTACCATGTTGGTCCCAGGGATTTTAAAAAAGGTTTTTAAATTTTACATGTGAGGCCTGGAGATTTTAAAAATGATTACATTTGTTTCTTTGTTTGTCTGGGGAGTCAGTTTCCTCCTTTTACCATGTGGGATCCAGGGACTGAACTCAGGTCTTCAAAATTGGTGGAAAGTACTTATATCTGCTAAGCCACCTTGTCAACCCTTGATGTGATGACTGATTGATTGACTGACTGATTGATTTTGGGACAGAATCTCATTATGTAGACCTGGCTGGCTTTGAACTCACATAAATCCATCTGCCTTTGCCTCCCAAGCTAAGATTACAAGTATGTACCACCACGCCCGGCAGAAGCAAACATTCCAGGCATGTTGTTTTCTACGGTCCCACAGCCCCTCTTACAAGGCTATTCTCCCTTCTCCACATAACTCTAGTCATCTTGCATAAGTGGGATTATGCAGAGCAAGGTTATATAAATCTTGAGACATAGACCTTGGGCTCTTCATCCTATTAGGTCATACCAATATAATCTCCATGTCAACAAGATTATATATCACAACAGCAGCTTTGTATGACCTGATGTTTCTTCAGTTGACTGATAGTCCATAACTAACATCTCTTAACAATTTATAAATACTGTGGCAAAAAAAAAAAGACCAAAACTTTCTGTATGTCCAAAAAAATGTATGTAATAGCCAACTTCTGGCAAGGGCTGCAGGCAAGTGTGTTTCTTATCCACCTGCTCACAGCCCATGGCATACCACAAACCGGCAAGGACACAGAGTGGCTTCATAGCATACCACAGCCCGAACATGCCTGTTTGTCACATGCCATTCATGCCGGCAGTGCGTGCTCCTTCCGTCGGCCCCAGCGCTCTCCCACTCAAGCCGTTTCACCTTCTGCAGGGATAACTTGCTGACTGTAAATACTTCTCCACGGAGAGCCTTCCCCCATTCAAGCTGGATGATATTTGACCTATGTGTTAAATGCTTCTCCACTCCTCGCCGTAACCACACTGCCATCCTCTTCACACACCCAGCTTCCGAAGCCTGCTAAATATTCTATCTTGTCCCAAAGAGGATTGCTTCCTAGATAATTCCTTGCCTCCTTAACTCAGGCTTGTTATGGGACCTCCTGACACTTAAGGCTGCCAGAAACAACTTGCAATTCCCTCTACCAGCATTCCACGCCTCTTCAAGTCCTGGCAGCTGGGGAGCCTCGCTTCTCGGAGCAGGAACATAGCCCACCTTTGCTCATGCCACTCACTGCTGCATCCTTTGTGCCCTTGCTAGGTTGTGTCCCTCTAGCTTTTAAGCTGTTCTTCTCCCTTTCACCAAAGGAGCTCGGTTTGGTTATCGTTTAAGCTGTCTAGGACAGAAGGCTAGAATTTAAGAACCAGAAGACAATGCTTTCAGACCTGATTCTGGAACTAAGAGAACTCCCAGACACAGGGTTCAAAGGCACAGGCTAAACAGAACAAAGTAGCGCACAACAGTAACAGTAGCCTCCAGAGGCAAAGGCGGGAGTTGTACATGTTCAAGGCTAGCCTGGGCTGCAGAGTAAGACTCTGTTTTAAGAAAAAATTTATTAAAAAAAAAAAAAGGCAAAAAACATTACTAGGTTACAGGTCACAACCATCTTTTGGCCCATAAAACCCCTGACCCCACTTTTATTACCAGGAACACCCCTTCATGTGATCTTTCTGTCTGGATGCCTTATTTCATAGTCCCAAAAGCAACAGACGTTTTCAACTAGACATCTTTAGTTGGATGTTACAACAAACAAACAAAAGCTTAATTCTTGTCAGAGGCAGAGCCTGTCCATTTCTAAGGCCCCCCTGCACAGCTTTTTCTTCTGGCTTCTTCCCTCTGTCAGGCTGGGATAATCATCAAACTAGGAGTCTAGCTATCAGATTTCAGTTCTCTCTCTTCTTTAAACCCCAATCAGAACCTTTTCAATGCCATCTCTTACATAATTTTATATCCATCTTTTGCCCTCTATGTCCACGTAATAATGTTTCCCAACGTAGTACCTCTAGCACAGGATCTTCTACCATGAAAACTCTTCAAGACACTGCAAAATGATGAGATGGGCTTAGGGGGGACTGCTGAACTAAAACCCCACATGTATCTAAACTTCAAAGCCTAAAACTTTGAGTCTTTTGTTTGTCTGTTTTTAATACAAGGTCTTTATACAGAATTTCTTTGTTCCTAGAAAGATAAATACTAAAGATGAACGTTTTTTTGTTGTTGTTGGTTTTTTTTTTTTTTTTTTTTTTGTGTGTGTGTGTGTGTGTTTGGGTTTTTTGTTGTTGTTGTTGTTGTTCTTTTTGGTATTTTGGTTTTTGGTTTTTGGGTTGTTGGTCTGTGTGGCCTTGGCTGTCCCGGAGTTGCTTTATAAACAAGGCTGGCCTTGAACTCACAGAGATCTGCTGCCTCTGCCTCCCCTAATGCTGGGATCAAAGGTGCACACAGTTATCTTTTGTTCAACCTAAGGTGTCAAAAGTTCATGTACAGCCCTAGCCCAAGAGCTCCTGGATGAGCTACCTCTGGCTCATTTCTCTTTCTCTCCCCCACCTTCTCTTTCTGTCATCTTACAATTGCCTTTCTAAAATATTTACTAGATAGAACTACCCCTCTGCTTAAATTTGTCCAGTTCTTATCTAAATGGTGCATAACTATCTAATGAGCATGTGGGACATTTCAAAGTGTGTCCCTCACTTTCATCTCTTCTCTCTTCCTCTTCCCTACATCCTTTTAGCAATGCAGACTTCGTTTTCCAACCACTCCCTAAGACTCTGTATTTTCTTTGCTGACACACGAGGCTGTCTTAGCCTGAAATGACCTTTCCACTAAAGGCAGGCCCTGATTTGTAATTCATAAGTATCAATCGTGGGAGTGTACACAGAGTGTATACAGTTTAAAGATAAATTTAGAAATAGAAAAGGGCCAAAATTGATGGTGTCTTGACCTGTAGGAATATCATTTAAAAATAAAGAATAATGCCTAGGGTATACATACATACATACATATATATGTATATATATATATATATATGTATGTATATATATATGTACATATATAAGTATATATGTAAGTGTGTTTCTGTCTTTCTTGAGGGTCTTACAAGATAAGTGCATTTCTCAATACTCTTAAAAATATTTCTTCGAGCACGTCTCGCCCCTGGGGGCAATGGTCTCCTGAACCTACTCAGACCTCGGACACCACCACTGCTAGTTCTAGAACTGACGCAGGATGTTCCAACGAGGGGTTAAGGCTTCTCATAATATTTCCTATAAGCCCACACCTGTTTGTCTATATCCCCCATTTTTATTCATTATTAGCCAGATAGAGCCAAGTAATTGTGGTAATGATACTTGCTTTTTTGCCCAATGCTGGAATGCTAGTAAATTTAGGTATGCCCTGGTTACTCGCATGCCTCACTGGGTGCCTGTGCCCATTGATGCCCCTCACGCTATGACTCTCTTCAGACAGAAAAGGGATCTTGGAACTACAGCCACCATTGTTACTACCATCTCATTGACGGCTGTTGGAGCTACCACCAGGGCATTAGCCATGAGTCATACTGGGCAGACTGCTCAGACCCTGAATAATCATTTAGCCAATGTAGCTCATGCCTTAGTTGTACATAAAGGAATTAATGCTCAACTAAAAGGAAGCTTGATGGTGTTCAATCAGAGGATTGACCTCTTGCAGGAGCAAATTGATACCCTATGGCAAATCGCTCAACCTGGCTGTCAATGAAAGTATGCTGGACTTTGTGTCACTAGCATACAACATGAGAATTTTTCCTGTGCTGCAAATCTGTCTAAACAATTGTCGAGCTATATTTTAGGTAATTGGACTGGAGAATTCGATACTACGATGGAGCAGCTGAGAGTGGCCATTGTCACAGTAAATTCTACCAGAGTGGACGCAGGACTAGCCACAGGATTATCAACATGGATTGCTGCAGCCATGAATCATCTGAAGGAATGGGCGGGCATGGGAGTGTTAGCAGGCCTTCTGGTGTTGGTCTCCTTGGTTTGCCTGTGGTATATATGCAAGATTAGAGTCTCACAACAGTGTGATGCAGCCATGATCATTCAGGCCTTTACAGCCATTGAAGCAGGACATTCTCCCCAAGCATGGTTGGATACCATAAAAAGCTAAAATGATACGCTCAGGATGCGAGGCTAAGCACTGCACTCAGGGTCAGCCGCTTTGGACCCAGAGAAGAGCATGTCTGATTGCATGCGGGTTGATGCCCCAGGTCCCGCCTCTGAGAAAAAGGTATCGGACGGGTCTGATGCTCTTTGGGTGGATGACACCTAAATGAACATCTGTACAAAGTCCCAATTTATTTCTAATATCAGAGATCAGACCTCTACTCTTGCCTGATGCATCTAAAACAAAAAGGGGGAACTGTAGAGAGCTGCGTAATGCCGTGCCTTAAAGATGGAGCTGGTTTCCGCCTTCCACCTTCCCGATGGTGAGTGCTCTCTGTCACGAACAACTCCACATTTGGCTAAGGCCGAGGATCTGGCTTGCTTCCATGTATGTGGACCTATCTGCATTGCCCCCGTGGCACGCCTGGGTTGGCTACCCAGAGGCTATTTAAGCTGTGGGCTGGCTTTCCCCGGGGTCCGAGGATTGTTCAATGTTCCTGAATAAACTGCATTGAAAAAAAAAAAAATTTCTTCATTTCCTTATTTATTTAGTTCAATCATTTTTCCTTTTTATTTTTTAAATGGTGACTTGCTAAGTTCTCATTTCTATTCTTTTTCCTTTAGTAGCACGAGTACTGGCACAAGAATTAACTCATATTCATATAATTTTACCATGCCAGGAGCTTATGTGAATTTAATCCTTATAGGAACCATATGCAGCAACTTTTCATAGCTGTTTTATTGTAAGACAATAGAAGTTCCAGAGTGTGTAAAAAAACTTATGAAGATAATTCACCTAGAAAAATGTAAAATAGAATTGAAATCCAAATTTATCACCCTAAGTGTTTATCTGTTATACTACATTGGCTCATGATGATGATGCTGAAATTGTGGAAACCCAGGAAACCACAAAAGGGAAATATTTTCGTAGTTACACTACACATATTGTCTGCATCAAACTTACGTCATCATCTCTACATTAAACTGATTAAGATGAACTTTTTATGAACTGACTTTTTAATGTAATAGGGCTGTTGAAACATTTTCCTATGCCATTAAATTATCTCTATGCAAGGTTATTTTTGTAGTTTGTAAAAAGCCATTATATGGATATATAAACAGATTTATTTCATTAATTCTATATTGCTAGACATTTAGTATTTTCATATTATAATTAATTCTTTAATGAACATTTTACATAAGTCTGATTATTTCCTCTACATAAATGTCTGATTTTTTAATAGAATAGTATAAGCTGAAAGTGTTTAAGCATTTAATTTTTTTCTTTTTTTGCCAAAACAGCCTTCTGAAAGATTGTTCTAATTTTAAACCTCAACCAGTAGTTTTTAAATACGCCCTGCTTCCATAGACTCCTGGTAAACTTGGTGCTGCTGCTATTTTTATTTCAAGTTGTTTTCTTTTCCTTTTAATAGTTCTCATTGACTTCATTTTAAAAGCATAAGCAGAGAGACCTCTGCTTCCTCTCATGAAGGAGCACTAACTGACTGACATTTGCCCCCCCCCTTCTCTAACTCACAAACAACTGGTCAAAGCATAAAAAAAAACATCACTTTTGCAGCACCGGACAAAGCAGTAGAAGAGCTATGACCTCTAGAGGCAATTTTCTAACCTTAGGGCAGGAAGGGGCACCCATGCAGAGTTTGGCAGGCTCCCCAAATTGAGGAGACATAGGATCCCAAAAAGGCTGAGGCAGCAGTCAGTTTGCAGGGCAGTGTTCCAGAGAGGGAGGAGCTACCCAGTGGAAGAATCCAGCAGTCTTCATAGGACTCTCTGGATGAAACCCAGCTTACAGATGTTTATGTGAACTCCAAAAAATCCAGGCAAAGAGCAGCTGCAGGGGCTCTCTTTCCTAAGACTCAGAGGTTCAGACACTGAGACAAACTCATATGTTCACTCAGAGGAGGACCTCATTTCAATAGGCATGTGACAGGGACTCCAGAAAAACCCAACATTGGCAATGTAAACCTAACAGCCCTGGGATAAGCCTGCTCTCCAGCTGCCCCGACAAAGATCAGACTGATGGGCAAGTGAAGATTTTGCCCAAACAAATATCAGCATGGTAAGGAAAACACCAAGATCCAAATATTCAACTTATAACAGCTTATTAAAAAATGCTTCTTATACCATTGGGTAACAAATCTGACTCCTAATCACAAGAAAATCCAGTCAGTCAAAACAAATAATCCACAGAGGTGCAGAAGTAGCTTAAATGTGAAATTGGCAGAATCTCAAAAATGAATGTCTTGGGGCTGGAGAGATGGCTCAGTGGTTAAGAACAGAGTCTGCTCTTCCAAAGGACCCGGGTTCAATTCCCAGCACCCACATGACAGCTCACAACTGTAACAACGATTCCAAGGGATCTGACACCTTCATACTAATACGCATAAAATAGAATTAAATAAACTATTTTAAAAACCTAATGTCCTATCTCATGAGTTTATAAGAAAGAGGGGCATACATGAAGTGAAAATATATTCTAAAGCCACATAAACATGCCAGAAAACCAAAATTACATAACCAAAGTTAAAAGATAGTTAATGGCCTTAACATCAGATTAGATATTGTGGAATGAAAGATCAGTAAACTAGAAGATATAGTATTCTAAATTAAACACAGGTAGGTGAGACCGATATATGCAAAGAGAACAGAACCACAATAACATGACAGACAAGCATTTTAATAGCCATGTAACTGGAATAGATTGAGATCTAAGAAAGAAACACAGGGGTGGGAGGCAGGGGCAGGGGGGCAGAGGCAGCTAAGAAGAGAAGATCAGAGGCATCCTAAAATCTGCATCCTAAAATACTACATTTTCAGAGAGCACGAAAATCCCAGTTGAATAAACTAAAACTGCAGCACACTGATACGGTAGCCATCCTCCAAGATGGCTCCCAGTGGCCCTTACCTGAAGCTTCCTTGCTGTTGTGTGTCTACTAACCTCATTATATAATACCGGCCTGTCTGACTCCTTGGCATAATAGAAAGAATAACATACAACTTTTTAGTGTAAATCAAAAGGAAACACCAGAGTTTTTGCTGGCGCTGTCGGAACACAGCCACTGCATCACGGAGCATCACTTAGCAAGCCCAGCATGGATGTGCCATTGTGGCAGCAAACTGTCCTGCCTCGTGAGAGCCATCAGATGACTGAGCCCCACTTAACTTCTTGGTGCAGCCACCTTGGGAGTTACTCCTGGACTCAGGCCCATAGAGATCATGGGAAGCATCATAAGTCTCCTTACTTGTGGTGTGATAATTTGCACAGCAATAATAAACTACATTTCTACTTGCTAACAAAAACTAATTATAAAAAGTTATTTTTAAAAAGCCTCTCTATAAGAGCAGTGAAACAGCCTGAAATACTTAGCAACTAAAAATAACATAATTTTACTGAAAATTATAGTATTACTAAATAAATAGATGTAGACTTAAACAAATGGAAATATCTTTCATGTTTAAAGTTTGGGCGATATAACATTGTTAAAATATCACTTCTGCCCAGATTAATTTACATGTTCAGTTGTGGTTGCAATAAACATTCTACCAATCCTTTAACAAGAAAAATGGATCAGTGGTTGCCTGAAGCCTGGAGCGAAGGGCAAAATACTCTGCAAAGCAGGCAGGGAAAGTTTCTGGTGGTAAACAGCATTTTCTGCATCTTGACTGTGGCAATAATTTTGTGGGGGAAAGCAGCAGGGGAAATTCATCTGTGTACTGTATGTAATCAAGAAGAATTATTTCATGGGGCTGAAGAGATGGCTCAGCGGTTAAGAGCACTGTCTGCTCCTCCAGAGGTCCTGAGTTCAATTCACAGCAACCACAAGGATGTTCATAACCCTCTATACTGGGATCTGATGCCCTCTTCTGGCATACAGGTGCACATGCAGATAGAGACACTCATACACTAAAGAAATAAATCATTTAAAAAACTGATTTCACAAAATGTGTAAACCAAAAATATCTCCCTGCCTCTAGCATCCGTTTTTTACTCTAGGTGCACCTGATGTTATCAAAATTAAATATGTAAATACATTCTTATATGGAGTGTATTTCCCTTAAAAAAAAAAAAAAACAACTAAACTGTCCACCTGCTACATATTCTCCTATACATCTTGGCTTTTGCATCACTCACTATATTCTGAAGACCACTGTCTATCAATCTGTGACGATCCCCTTTTCATACCTGGGGGATTATAGGCATGTCACACTTTGCTGCCTTAGTACCCTCGCACTCCTGTTGTTAGCCAGCCCCACCGTGGATTAGCCATGTGAGCAAGCAAACTCATGAAACCCTATATCTTTCCAGAGACGATTTTTCCAAAAGACGAACTGTAACTGGGATGAATGACGACTGTTTTCCATGTGGATGGTACAGACTGATGCTACCACAAGCAATAATTTGCTTTCTTGTCTTTGACAATATAAAGGATGGAAAACAGGGTCTTTATTTACTTGAATTTGTTTCTCTAACTGTAAGATTGAAGGAATATCCATAGCTCCCAAGATATTTTGTGTTTTCATTTCTGGGACCTAAGTTTAAAACTTTTGACTGTTTTTTCTATTACATTCAAAAGTACATATTTATATGTAGTTTTTTTCTATATATACAAATTATTTTTACTTCAGCAATGAATTGCAAATACTTCTGCAAATACTTGCATTTCTCATATGAAGAGTGTGTGTGTGTGTGTGTGTGTATGTGTGTGTGTGTTTGGGTGCATGTGTGTGTTCATGCATGTAGAAGCTGAAGATAGATGTTGTGTTTTCCCTAATCACTCTCTGCTTCTCCGGCTAATCTAAGTAACCAGCTTGTCTCCACATTTCCCCCATCCCTGCCTCCTGTGCACCGAGACTAGATTAGCTGCCTTTCCATGGTGCTGGGGGTCTGAATTAATTATTCCATCGATATTTACTGAATAACCCACCTTCCTCCAAAGATCTGAAATGCTCTCTGACTCACATATATTCCTAGATCTAGCCCCATGTTGATGTATCCCTATTTCCAGACTTTCTATTTGTTCTACTGCCCTTGCTGGCTAGTCATATAAGAATACCAGCTTGTTTTAATTATTACGGCTTTATCGAAAGCATTAATAACTCAAGAGGCTTGTTTCTCTAGCTACTGAAAATTTTCCTAGCTGTCTTTGTTTCGTGGTAAAGTACTTGACCAACATTTGCTTGAATTTGGAACCAGCTCGAATGGTTCCATGGTATATATGTCGTTTTTATATTTTATTGAGATAATATAAAATATATGGGCTTTAGGAAATCATTATTTATGATTTTAATTGTCCCTATCCAAAAGCAATTACAGTATGCATTTTGTTTGGGAAAATGTTCTTTTGCTGGTCTCCAAATCCTTTACTGACATTTAAATTTTTTCACATAAATCTTGCATTATTGCCCTGTTGTTTTAATCTAATGGAAATTTTCCTTTTCCTGTTAAAAATCATAATGATTTTGTGTGTACATATTTGCCTAACATCTACCTATTGAGAGATTTTGGACCTCAAGAATAAAAATCAGATGTTATTAAATGCCTCTAAGCCTCCTAATATTTTTATTTTACCTGTAAATGGAGTAAACTTTCCTAACATAATTTTGTAATATTAAATACTTTCTGCATTTCTAGGGTAAGTTCTACCATACTGCATTATGTTTTTCAATTTGCTACTGGATTCTGTTTGTTACTTTATTAGGATAGTCCATCAACATTCAAAAGTGAAACTGATAGCCAGAAGGTTTTGTTCAATTTCTGCGAGATTTTGAAATCAGTGCTATATTTGTAATGTAGGCTGTGTTAAAAGCTTAGTTCTGTTTCTGTGTAGTCAAAGCGTGTTCCACTGTATTGAAGTTCTCTATCCTTACAGGTCTGGAAATTCCACGTCAACTCATTGAGCCTATTGTTTCTTGGGAAGGCATATATCTTGCACTTTCCTTCCAGTAATTTTTGGATAATTAGGAAAATGACATTTTTTTTTTTTACCAAATTTTACATTGCATCTGGCTTTTTAAATTTATTTTTTTTGTCAACCAAACACCTTATAATTTCTTTCTGTACTTGCAGCTATTTTTTTATATTGTAATTCCTTATTTTCCATTTTACTTTCTTCCTTTTAGTCTTAATATGGTTAGCTGAGTTATCTTTTAGTGTTTACCCACAAAAGGCAGCTATTGGGTTTACTATGTCTATAATATATACGTGTTATTAGTATTTGTTTATTTTTTGAGTTCTGCTTTCTTAGCTTGGTTATATCTTTACCTTTTTAACTTTTCAAATGAGATGATTTCAATCAGCCACGTTAATACTTTATTCATTATCATAATTTTTCCCTGATAAGACCTATATTCTTAGGAATGCCTGATGTTCTACTTTTATTGTCACTCTTATTTCCCAGGTAGCAATTCTGATGCCTTCTTCAGCTTAACATTTCCTTTAAAAGGGTTTAAAAGTTTTTCCAAGAGGTATTTTATTAAATTTTCCCTTATGCTTCTGATTTCTTCTACAATAAGAATGAATTTGTTAGAACTATTTCTACTTTGTGCAACACATTTGGTTGTCTCTTACAGGTGTTCCATAGATACAAACGTGTAAAACATCTCCAATTTGCGATAGAGGGGTATGTTTTTCTGCTGTTTTGTTTACTTATTTCCAAGATCTCACACATCATACATAAAACTCTACTGCTGACCCGCAGCCCAGCCCACCTTCTATTTGCTTTTGACTCTGACATAGTCTCTGCACCATGCCAAGGCTAGCCTTAGGCCTCTGGTCTTACTGCCTCTTTCTCTGCCTTCAGAATAGCTAGAGTACAGCTGGCATCACCAGGCTGCCCCCAATAAGAGTATTTTTAAAAAGTTCCTTTAGCCCACAGGTTTAGAGGCAATAACGGTCATGCCAATAATCCCAGCATTCGGAAGGTGGATAGAGGAAGATAGGAAGCTTAAGACCATGCTCAACCACAGAGGGAATGGCAGAGCTAGTGTTACACAAAACTGTCTCCAAAAAACTAAATAATTATAATTAAAATAAATGAATGTTGTTTTATGCTCTCACACATATTCAGGCATACACACATGCACATAAAATCTAGGTCAATAATCTTAGCTAGGTTTTATTTCCTTGCTTTTTTTTTCACATTTAATCCTTCATAAACAACTTCTTGTTTCTCCTGCTATTGATTCCACTTTCTAATCTATAGCAGAGTATCTGCAACAGAGTATAGCAGAAGTGAAGTTTCTTTAGCTGACAGGTTTGGAGGGCAAAAGTCAAGGATCAATGGCAGCATCTGTCCATCATCTGATGAGCCCTCCTAAGGCATCACAACATGGCAGAGAAGCAGAAAAAGGAAATGGCCATATGCAGAAGGGATCAAATGCACAGGGTAGCCTTGCCGCAAAAAAAGCATTCTTGCAGTACTGCCTGTGAGCATGAGGACACACTCCTGTGAAAACTCCACTAATCTCCCAATGGCAGGGCTCACAAGATCTAACTGCCTTCCATTAGGCCCCACATCTGAAATATAAACCTCTCTATGCTACCATATGATGAAAATGCCCATACTACAGATTCATTGCACCCTCCATCAAAATTCCACTGACATTCTTCACATAACTAACAAAAACCGGACTTAACATTCATGTGGAGGAGCAGAGGATCACAAATGGCCAAGAGTGATGCTGGGGACATCACAATGTCTGATTTCAAATTTTACTACAGAGCCATATAAACAAAAACAGGATGACTTTAGCAGAAAGAAAACACAGTGGATAAATAGAACAGAATAAAGAATCTATACGTAATCCCAAACTACCACAACCAGCTGATTTTTGTCAAAGGTGTTTTCTTAGTATTCTATTGCTGTGAAGAAACACCATGACCACAGCAACTAGATTTAGTCCATTATTAGCACGGCAGCACACAGGCAGACATGGTGCTGGAGAGGCAGCTGTGAATTCTACATCTGGATCCACAGTCATCAGGAAGAGAGGCACACTGGGCCTGGCATGAACATTTGAAGCCCCAAAGCCCACCCTCCAGATTCAAATTATCAGCCTAGGAAGCAAGTGTTCTTTAACCTGCTGAGCTATCTCACTAGCCTGAGAAAAAAGTGCTTTTTTTTCATGTTTATTGTGACAGAAATCACAATCATATTTATGAAATCAACCCAAAGTCCATCAAACAAAAACGAATAAAAAGTGTATAGTATATGTATGCATTTTTCAGACAGAAAGAGGAATGAATTATATTATCTTCAGGACAAGAGACAGATGGAACTGGAGACATCGTGTTAAGCAAAAGAAACTAGACTCAAACAAATGTTACATCTATATTCCAATATTCCAATCCTATATGGAATCCAGATTTTCAAAAATTATATATATGAAAATCAAAGCTAAGTATTTGAGAGAGGGGGAAGGGAGCAGTAGGAGGAAGAAAAGAGGAAAAGGAGAGGATGGTGATGGGTTAATGGGACCACAGAACATACTATGCGTGTATGAGAATAACAAAATACATCATTTAGTACAAAGAGTAAAAAAGTAATAAAACAGGAAAATGTGATCACTTAGGGATAACAAATACATTTCTTTTATTTTATTTCTATTTTTAATTAACTTGAAGGACACATTAAAATGCATTAGGGTTATAGGTATAGAAGGGCCATATGAACTGGTCACAAATGTAAGGAATAGTTCTGTGGTCAACACTTAGAATTTTTTATTTGATTTTTTTTTTATTTTTTGAAATGAAAACATAACATTTCTCTACTTCCCTTTCTTTCTTTCAATCCCCCAGATAAGACCCCCTGCAAAAAACATGGCCACTTTTTCTTTAATTCTCTGTGTATGTTTATATGTTCCTAAATACGAAGATACAACTTTCTCAATCTATACAATGTTACTTGTATGTGTATGATTTCATGGCTGACCGCTTATTATTAAATAACCAATTACCATATGGGGGGGGTCTTGTCCTTGGGGGAGAGTATTTCTTTCTCCTCCAGCATTCTTTAGTTGTCTACAGATCTTTATCTGGAGCATTTTTTAAAATTTGGAACTGAATAAATATATTTATATCTAAAATAACTAAAGTTAAATGTCTTTCCTATTCTTGAGGGTCTGAATGGAATTCATAGATCATTTTTTTTATCTTTCCCATAATAAGCCTTCCTTTGTACAAACAAGATGCTTTTTCCTGTTTTAGTCAAGCTTTGTTTTATATCTCTAGATTCTCAAATATTTTCTATTGATCATAAATATTTCTCTTATTTATTACTAAATACTATTAGTGTTCTAAATTGTACTTTTCTGTTTCCAAAAATATTATTTACATTTAGAAAGATGACTTTCTTGTGCTAATTTTGTACATAATGATCATCCTGAATGTGTTGCTTTTGAAAAGTTTCCAGTTGAAATCTTCTCATGCCTTTCTTTCATTGAGTTGAATCAATTTGTACTTCTAGAACAGTGAGCAGTAAATTACAGAAATGATTATGGGTTTTCTTGTTTTGCTCATAATTTTAATGAGGGATATAATTTAGGTCTCACAACAAGTAAATAAATGTCATTTTAACGAGCCTTTAGTACAATACTTTGGAGACCTGTGGTCAGGACATGATAGGCAAAGTATTGACAAACCGCATTAATGGACCAAATCCTCCTTGTTGTCCATTTTTATGAATAGGCTTAAGGGAATTCAGCCATCCTTGTTTGCCTATGTATAATATGGCTGCTACCACCAAGAATAGTTACTGGTGGGTTCTTTACTGAAAATACTGGACATACAGTTCCAGAATATACTTCAGCAACCATTCTAAGATATGTCTTGCCTCACACACTACATTTATTCTGTTGTTACCTATTTAACTTCGGGGGACAGTCTCCATACCCTGACAGACACTGGGCTCCAGACTGGTAGAAACTCAGCATGGATAGCACGAGCTCTTCTGAAAACACTCATCATTTCCTGTCACACCCCAGTGACCAAAGTGTGTTATATTGTATCATGCCTCATGTGTGGAGCTACAGGAGAAGGGAATATGAATGAGGCTCCTATCAAAATTCTTGAGAGTTTTTATTATAATAAAGAGAATGAGAGAAAGGAAAGCAATCGACCAGCTAAGCCCTGCTAGGTTAAATCAGGAAAATTTAACACAGTTCTGGAAGGAGCAGAGACACCACATATGACTGAGAACCAAAAAACTCCGAGCGGGGTGGCGGAGGGTGTGGAAAGAGAAGGGAACACCTCAAACAATAATATGCCTAAAGTTAGGCAATTTACTCAGAAGGTGAAAAGCAAAGGAAAAACTTTGTCCGCTCTGAATTCTGTATCTCCCAAATCAGGGCTCTGTGCTTTCTTATTCTCTTTAGCTAGAATGACAAGGTAAAGGGGGGAAACCCATGCAATGGGTTAAGAAGATATGCTCGACTTGAAGGTTACATGCCTCCTGCTGTAAGGGCAAATGATAAGATAAGGCATGCAGATGCTGGGAAGCCCAGTTCCCACACCTCAGGAATGAACTGACTGGACTAACTCTGGGCCTTTCTACATGCTTTGCTCTGGCCACCTCCTGTTTCTTTGGTATTGTCAGAAGATAAGAAAAAATTTCTGGGTACTGAGGATAAGAAATCATAGTATAGGGGCTTCCTATGAGTAATGGGCATAAAATTTGAAATGTTCCCTTTTTAAAATACTTTTAAGAAAAAGAAAGAAGCCAAACCCCCTCCTGCACTGCTCACTACCTTCTGACTCCTGGCACCGACTTGAGGAAGAGAAAGTGGTATCAAAACTACAAGGGCTGCCTCACCTTCTTCTGCTGTTTCTGTCTGGTGTTTCCAGAGCACTGTGCTGTTCCACCTGGGAGTTACAATGGCCCTTGGACCACAACGAGCAGCTGCAAAAAAGTTCCAATTGGACATCTGGCTGGGATATTTGAAAGATCTGCCTCAAGAAACCCTGCAGGTTTGCAAGAGGAGACCTTGGGTGGCTCTTTGCCAGCCACTGATATCTGGTACCTGAGAGCCAACTAAGATGTGAGAGGCAACTCTGGGTATCCAGGATATTTGCACATGCTGTAATCCAGCCCACTCTGTGATGTCATAATCTTTTCACACACCCATGCTTGCATCTGCCCAAGTCTCCTTTCTTAGTGGGATGTAGCCCACCATCCTCAGCATGGTACCAGGCACTCTTAGTTTCCTGATCTCTCTCATATCTCCTATGCTTTCCTACGCCTCAGCTACGCCTCATAGTGTTCACGGCCTCCTTGAGGTCATCTTATAGCCTGGACAGAAACTCATTCACTGACTAGCTCAGCTCATGTCAACTCATATTCCTTTCAGGGTTACTGACTATATCCTCCAAATCCTGAGGGTTCTCCTCAGTCTAAGGTAACTTTGTCTGAATGATGCCATCACTGCTAGCTGCATATAGACCTTTAGTTCAACAGCTTCAACCTCATCACAGAAAAACAATTTAGTTCGTTCTCAGGAACCCCACATATGGATGGTCAAAAGCCAGGCTACTTTCTCTTCCACTGGCAGCAACACACACTACGTACAGGTTTACTACCTTGCCTATTAGTCATTTGCTTGGCGCAAGGCAACTCTAGCCCAGGCCACCTAACTAGTCTTACCAGCTGCTGCCATGGCCTGACATCTCTCAGCAGAGTCAAGCAATAATGCAAGGGTGAAGAATGCAGGGCCAAGGCCAGCGTATTGACAGGCCCAGGCAGCAGAAAAGCATCCAGTCTTAATTTATGGAATATTCATGAGACAAGCTGGTGGTATGGGTGGCATGGTAGGCACGGCTATGTGGCCTTGATTCTGTTGAGTAGAACTTCTGCTCAAGGATCTGAGTCCTGGCTCTGCTCTGTTGGATCCTTAATACTGTATAGCATTTAGAAGACAAAGCTGTCCAATGAATACTTATTAAATATGAAAGAATACATACAGTTTCCTAAACCTCATGTTTATGATTTTTAGAATACACCAATGATACACAAAGAAATAAGTCAGCAAAGACTGATAATTCTGGTGACTCTTAGATATTCTAAGGACGATCTTCAATAAACATCCTAAGTGTATTATCACCTGGAGGATCAGTTTGGCTGGAAGCAAGCACCCACGCTCCTGTCTTTAAGCAAGTTTGAGCTTTCAGTTTATTAGCCCTCCTCCAAAATGCAGTTCCCTCCCTGAGCTCTGCTTCTCCTATCTACATCAGCCCACATACTCTCTCCGAGGTGCTTAATTAGTTCTTTATCCCAAGTTACTTTTTCCAAAAGGAAATTCTAAACTTAGAAGAATCATTTGAAAGTTTTGTATAACATAGACAAGAACAAACTCCAGATAGATTAAAACTTGCCTAAAACTACATAAAGAACCAAATCATGCAGAAATGGAATTGGATGACTATTACACATCTAGAGGGGATGTTTTGTAAGCTTACAGCACTAGAAAACATTCTAAAAAAGAAAAAAGCCAGCAGGTTTACTACTAAATCACAAATGCAAACAAATGAATAAAAAGTAAAACTTTAAAAAGAGGCCACAAGGGTGGAGATCATCTGCTACAGAGTTGTGAGTTAGGATCCCCTGTGCCCACAGTATCATAGGTGACAGTAGTGGCCCGCCTGATTATAAAGCAGAGATAACAGAAGCCAGGAGCAAACTGGCCAGCGACACCCGCTATATTAGCAATGCTAGATAAGAGAACCTGTCTCCAAAGAATAAGGTAGAAGAACAATTGAGAAAGCTTGTTGGCATCAGCCTCAGGCCTCCACATCATACATACACATGTGCAACCACATACACGCATGCACACACATACCATAGACAGAGGCATACCAGGGAAAAGACCTAGATAAAAGAAGCCACTGACTAAGCCACAGCTGCAGTATACTTACACACAATATACTTACGTAAGATGTACGTATGATATATATAAGCTAGACAAGGTAAACGCGATGAATAAAGGGTTAACTTTTAGATGAAGTCAAATAAACTTTTAAAATACTAACTAAAATTTCTCAACAAACCAAGAAAAATAAATTAATAATAAGAAAACATTTTTAAAATCTAGAAGTAAGTTTAATATCAGTAAGAACATGTGTATCGAAATAAAGATATCATTTTAATGGAGAATTGATCAAAACAAACAACTATGTAACACCCAGGGCCAGAGGACAGAGTAATGGGTGCATTTGGCTCCCCAGCCACCATGACTATGACTGACACAGCTTTTTAGGAGAGCAGCTTGGCAGTAGAAATTAAGTATCAGAAAAAGGTAATGACTTTTTTGATCCAGTAATTTCACTGTGGGTACACCTCTAGGGAAATAATATAAAATATAGAAGGGGAAAACTATTTAGCAAGCTGTCATCACAGATTTATAACTTAACACTTTTTAAAAACCTATCTAGAAGTCCAATGAGGGTATGGTTAAGTAACCACAATACATCATTTGAGAGATCTTTATGTGGTTATTAAAATTATAGTTGGAAAGAAGCTAAGCAGAAAAAAAATGTTCCTGCTGTTAAAAAAAATATTAAAAATGATACCTACACTAAGAGAGTGACTACCAAGAGTTGCTATGTAGATGGTAGAGATGTTTTAAATCTCCCCAAGCTTTCTGGGAAAAGTTGTTGAGCCTGACACTTACTCCTCCAGAAGCCCAAACAATCAGCTTATTCCTAAGGGTAGACATGAATGAGAACATCAGTCACATGACGCCATGTCACTCTCGGCTTGTTCTAAAGCTCAACTCACCCCATCTTCTGAGCCTGAAGCTCTGCTCTCCAGAGCCGCTTTCTCACTCTGAGAGCCGACTATTGTGAGGTAAGTCCTCGGCTGCCCTGTTCTCTGTTGAACTCAGATCTGTGTCTGGCCTCAGTCAGCGAGGAGGCGTAAAGACAGTCAGCTCGGGGATAGAAAATGCTCTACAGGGTCGCCCTACACAGGATGAGTACCCATAACACACTGCTACAGGGGAGAGGCGGCAAGCGTCAGCTCCTAGATCGCCACGTGCTGTAAGAACGCGACCAAAACACGCCACTCGTGTTGTCAGCACAGCACTGTGAAAGGCTAAGCTAGGCAGGCAGGCAGCCTGGGTAAGAGCTCGCCCTTACTCTTAGTGGTGGTGGCATTCTGTTGACAGATGATCATCTGGAAAATAAGCTAGAATAAGTGACTTTTCTAAACGTTACAATGTACTTGCCTTGAGCCTGACCCTAGGCACAGCATTTACTAATCCATTGAACACCCTCAAAAGCCTCAAAAGGTGTGTGCTCTCACAGTCTCATTCTCCAAACGGGGAAACGGGGTACAAAAAAAGAAAGCCTAATTCACGAGAGGTCACTTGGCTGGTAAAGGATTAAGGTCTGGAATAGGACCATCTGTATTAATGTTTTTTGCATTTGGTTTTTGTTTTCTGCTTTTGCGGGGTAGAGGATTAACTGCAGAGGCCCACGTTCCACAAGTCCTCTGCCACTGAGCCACTTCCCCAGTCTTTGGCGTATGGAGACAGTCTTAGACCGTGATCATCCTGTCTCAAGGTCCCAAGTGCTAGGATTATAGACATACAACCACACACCTGGCCACAGTTAAGTATAAAACTTGATCACTGTTTTGTAAGTGCTTTTGTTGGTCTTAAGTCCTACTACCTGATCCTCCATTAAATTTCCCAAAGTCCTTACAACTGGCGAGTAAATAAAACTGTGAAAAAGCATCTATTAGTAATGGATTGACTGATAATTCAATTCAAATTTGTATAGTAAATCCCTAATTCCAAGCAGATTAGAATATGACCTTGTTTCCAGGCTGGATTCTTAGAAATCTAATTAAATTTAAATTAAGTCATTAGGGTAAACCATAATCTAACATGACTGCTGTCCTTACAAAATAAAGGACTGTAGAGAAAGACTGACCAGACAGACACATAAGGTGAGGGATCACGTAAAGCTGAACAAATATTAATGTGGGCCTCTAGCAATCCAACGAACACTGAAGAGTGCTAGGAAGCCACCAGAAACTAGACAGAGGCATAGAACAAGTAGGAACCAACCTCGATGACACCACAGTGCTGGGTTTCTAGATTGTTCTTAAGGAAATTGTAGCAAATTAAGTGTTGCCTCCTCCACCTGTTATCACTGTCCAGCTAAATAATAAAATCATTTTGTTCAAGCAAACAGTTGAAGCAGATGGACATAGGGATCAGGATAAAGGAAAGGGCTCGGAGGGTTGGCTGAGGGTAGTTTGAAAACTACTTTTCATGGGGTCTTGAGACTCCAAGCTTGCAGCTGAGAAGCATCTGTGTGGACAAGTAGAGGGCAGAGACCTAGAAGCCCCCTCCCACACACCCCAGCTTTAATGACAACCCACCCACTTTCATATCTTAAACCAACTGCATTCAAATGAAATAAATTACATTTTGAAACATCATGAAAATTTATTTAAAAGCAGAATTGAAAGCCAAGCATGGTACTCATCCACAATACAAACATTTTGGAGGCAAAGGCTGTAGCATCAGGACTTCAGAAACAGCTTCAGCTATATAGCAAGTTCAAGATGAGCCTAGGCACTATGAGACTGTGAGAGACACAGAGACAGAGACAGAGACAAAAGAGACAGAGAAAGAGAGAGAAAGAAAGACAGAGAGAGACAGAGCTAACAGGTGATGTGGCTGGGAAGATACTTACTCCACAAGCCTGACAACCTAAGTTCAGACCTCCCAAAATCCAAATGAAAAGCCAAATACAGTAGTGCAGGTGTCTGTAAGCCCAGTATACTCCTACAAGGGGATAGAAAGCATGGACAGGAGTTTTCAGAAGCTTGCTGGCCAGCCAGTCTGGTACACACAGCAACAAAAGAGAAGGACCCTGTCTCAAAACAAGGTAGAGGCTAAGGATGGACACCCGAGGTTGCCTTGGACCTTCACATGCACACCATGATACACATACATGTTTATTCACATGAGAACACAAACACATATACATGCATACAAAAAAAAACATTTTAAGCAAATAAAAGCAGAACCTGTTTCATTTCTTCACTTGCTGTCATTTTAGTGTCACTAATAAACACAAGACTATGTTTTATCTCCCATAGGCCAGTTTTATTGTCTTCAAGTACCATGTCTTGAATGTGTCAAGAAAAAACTCATTCACTTTTATCCATTGACACTAGTAATAATTCATAAAATACATTTGGCATCTAGGCAAAATAACCATTATTTTATTTAGTCTTAATAAGTCTAAGATTTTCCTTCAGAAATATCATATAGTATTATCCAGTTTGTGCTTTTTGCCTCATTTTCATTCTTAGGTTATTTATTTCTCAGGTTCAGAACAATTGAGTGAGGGCTCTCGGGTGAAGAAAACACAGTGAAGATTCTCTGTTAAATAAAGAGGAAAAATTAAACAACACAGATTAGCATGTTTCCATTTCAAAATGCACTGAACAGGATGTTCGAGCTGGCAGGTTCTCCAGAAGGCTGGAGGTTAATAGTTTAGGGTTACATCTGGCCTTAAAGGAAGAGATGGCAAGGGTACCAAGCCCACATACTAGAACATAGTTGTCACTGTGATTGCCCTCAAGTCTGACTAAGATGAACTTCGTCTTTGGATATGTAGCCTTAAAACAGATGGATCAACCTGTAATAAAATATTTACTGTGTGTGTGTGTGTGTGTGTGTGTGTGTGTGTGTGTGTGTAAGACAAACCCAGCAGCAGAGTCATGAAAATGTCAATGGAAAACGCAGCAGAGAATAATTACTTCATAGGTTCATAGTGTGAAGGCCTAGATCAGTGGGTTCTCAACCTGTGGGGTGCGAGCATTGAAAAGCATGTATTTCCTATTGTCTTAGGAAACCCCAACCATAAATTTATTTTTGTTACTACTTCAGAACTATAATTTTGCTCTGGGGTGGTGTCTCAGTTCCCAGGACCATTGGAAATACGTGTTTTCCAGTGTTCTTGACCTACAGGTTGAAAACTGTTGGCCAAGGTGGCCAGTAATATTGTGTTTCATTCCTGGCCTTTTCCATCCCTGTATATCAACGATTGTCTTACTGAAGCAAGGGGCATTTTCTCTGAGGTGTATTTAATAATTGAAAATTGACATTCAAGAGAAAGAAGAAGCTTGGCCTGGTGGTACAGGCCTACAGTCTGCTGTTGAGGCTGAGGCAAGGGCTTGTGACTTCATGAGAACCTATGTCAAAATACAAAGTAACCAAAAAAGTGGGGGATACACATCAGTGGCAGATCACCTACTTAACTTGTATGTATGAAGTCAAAGTTTAATCCTGAGAACTACACAAAAGGGAGATGAAGAGAATTCATATCATCCTGCCACAATAGTCAATAAAAGTCAATAGCTGAAGGAGGAACATGCATAGTGTTACCACTCTCAAAATAATACACAGAGTTAGACATGATGGCACATGCCTATAATCCCATCTCTATTGATGCCTTGGATTGTGAGTTCAAGGCTACCCTGGAATATCCTATTTTAAAACAAAACAAAATTCACTAGACTTGATAGAAAAGTGTGAAAAAGAAGAAACTAAACAAAAAGACTAAAAAGTCAAGCTGGAGAGATGCAGTTAAGAGCACTGGCTGCTCTTACAGAAGACTGGAGTTCAGTTCCTGGAACCCACACGGCGGCTCACAACGCTTTGCAACTCCAGCTCCAGGGGATCCTGATCTCTGTGGGCACTGCATGTACTCAGTATACGGAGATGGAATCAAGACACTCACAGACATAAAATACAAATAATAAATCTTTGAAAAAAGACTATAAACTCACGAGCCTGATTTTTCAACAAAAGTTCCAATATTGACACATCAAAACAACTGTACAAGATCCCCATGTAGTTTCAAATAGTCCCATAACAGTGTTGTTTTCCAAAGATGACCAAGATACCCCTGCAAAAATACTCAATAAAATACAAACCAAATCCAAGAATACATCAAAGATATCATCTACCATGACCAAGTAGGCTTCATCCCAGGCATGCAGGGATGATGCCATATATATAAATCCATCAATGTGATCCACCATATAAACAAACGGAAAGAAAAAAACACACACACAATCATCTCCATAGATGCTGAAAAGCATTTGACAAAATCCAACACCTGTTCATGTTTAAAGTTTTGAAGATCAGGGATACAAGGTACATACCCTAAACATAATAAAGGCAATATACAGCAAGCCTATAGTCAACATCAAATTGAAATCAGGGACAGGGCAAGGTTGTCCACTCTCTTCATGTCTCTTCAACATAGTACTGGAAGTGCTAGCTAGAACAATAAGACAACTAAAAAAAATCAAGGGGATACAAATTGGAAGAGAAGAAGTCAAAGTATCACTATTTGCAGAGGATATGAGAGTATACACAAGCGACGCCAAAAATTCTACCAGAGAACTCCTACAGCTGATAAATACCATCAGCAAAGTAGCTGGATACAAAATTAACTCTTAACCACTGAGCCATCTCTCCAGCCAAAATTAACTCAAAAAAAAAAAAAAAAAAAGTCAGTAGCACTCCTGTATACAAAAGACAATAGGGCTGAGGAAGAAATTAGGGGAACAGCACCCTTCACAAAAGACACAAATAACATAAAGTACCTTGGTGTGACTCTAACCAAGCAAATGAAAGACCTGTTTGAAAAAAATTCCAAGTCTCTGAAGAAAAAAATGAAGAAGATATCAGAAGATGGAAAGATCTCCCATGCTCATAAATTGGCTCATAAAATGTCCATTCTACCAAAAGCAATCTACAGATTCAATGCAATTCCCATCAAAATACCAACACAATTCTTTACAGACCTGGAAAGAATAATTCTCAACGTCACATGGAAAAACAAAAAACCTAGAATAACTAAAACTATCCTGTACAATAGAAGAACTTCTGGCGGTATCTCCATCTCTGATCTCAGGTTGTACTATAGAGCAGCAGTAATAAAAACTGCATAGTCCTAGCATAGAAACAGAATGGTGGATCAATGAAATTGAACTGAAGACCCAGAAATAAACCCACACACTTATGGACACCTGATTTTTTTTTTTTACAAAGAAGCCAAAACCATACAATGGAAAGAAGACAGCATCTTCAACAAATGTTGCTGATCTAACTGGATGTCCACATGTAGGAAAATACATACTTAACACCCTGCACAAAAGTAAAGTCCAAGTGGATCAAAGACCTCAACATAAAACCAGACACACTAAGTCTGTTAGAAGAAAAAGTGGGGAAGAGCCTTGAACTCATTGGCACAGGAGACAACTTCCTGGATTCCCTTTAGAGGAGGAGACAGCACCTTTGAACATCCTAAAAGAGATGGATGGTAATACATCATTTTAGACAATGTTCAGAGGATTGTTTTATGCTGACTCGACATAAACTAGAATTACCAGAGCAGAGGAAGCCTCAATTGAGAAAATGCCTCCCATAAGATTGGGCCATAGGCAAGTCTATAGAGCATTTTCTTAATGTGAGTTGGCCCAACCCACTGTGGGTGGTCACATCGCTGGGCCCATAGTCCTGGGCTCCACAAGACAGCAGGCCGAGCTACACGTGGGGAGCAAGCCAGTAAGCAGCACCCCTCCCAGGCCTTCACATCAGCTGCTGCTTCCAGGTTTCTGCCCTCATGGCTTTTGACAATGGAACTGTGAGGGGAATAAATGCCACTCACCTCCACATTGCTTTTGATCATGATGCATCATAGCAACATTAACCCTAACTAAGGAAAGCAATTTATTTATCTCTTATTTATCTACCTTGTTAGGGTTGTTTTGGGGGGTGGAGGGGGAATGAAATAGATTGTTTACAAATAGTGATTAGAACAAAGCTTGGCACCTGGCAGGCATCCAGTAGGGTTATGTGAGTATTATTTGCAGCTTAATTAGAATTGTCATGGTTCTTGGAGGGTGTGTAACATTTCCAGACTGTAAAAGATTTTGAAAATAAGTCCTCAGTCAAAAGAATGGCCAGCTCACGCCAACGCTTTACAGCAAGAGACTAGAAAGCAAGACGTATATGGTATTTTGAAGTTCATCAGCTGGAAATGCTTTGGTAATAGTCTCACCTGTGATAAATGACAACCCAGAGAAAAATAAGCACCATGTTTCTAATGTGACTACTTCGAAAAAAGGAGGGGGGAGGGAGACTAACTCTTTGCAACCAAAGTTCCATGGAAGTGTGAGGTTTCGATGTCACCCAAGTGTTTTCAGAGTCACGCCTGGTCCGTTCTCAAGGTCGTTGACAAACACAGAGCTGCCATGTGCACACCAAAATAATGCGAGCAAGCACCTGTGCGCTCGTGCTTCCCGCCTCTAATTTTATCTCCCCCATGTGTTGTTTGTCTCCCTTTCAGTTCCTGAGCGGCACAGGGGGATTTTCTTAGAAGGTTCATGTCTGTGCTATCCATGCCCGTGGTATTACGCTTGCAAAATGAAGAGTCTAAACTGTGAGTGTGACACAAAATTATGGGTTGGGTTTCTCCTTGCTTCTCTTCAGCTTGCTACTTCTGGTTCAAGCCCCGCCTCTTCCATTCTAGTTCCTGCTAGAAATATTTATGGAGTATCTGGTGTGCGGGGCTTTGGCCTTGGAAACTCAGTTCAGTTCATTTGAGTTGTCGCAGGATAGAAAAAATTTTAAATTCAATTGAAACATGGCTTGGGAAGCTGGCATGGGAAAAGCAGGGTTTAATGAAGTATGAGTTCAAGTTTCTGTTTGCATTGGTGTGACACTCATCCATTCATTTAACAACTATTATTGAGCTTGAGCGTTCTTCTCCAGGAAGATCTTACAACCAACAACAACAACAAGCCTTGCTGAGGGATGTTAAAGTGCTATACGGGGAAAAAGTGGAGGCAAAAATAAAAATAGTAAAGGATAAAATATAAAGCTTGCTATGAGCCGGGCATGGTGGTGCACACATTTAATCCCAGTGCTTGGGGAGGCAGAGGCAGGGAGATCTCTGTGAGTTCAAGGCCAGCCTGGTCTACAAAGCGAGTCCAGGATAGCCAAGGCTACATAGGGAAACCCTGTCCCTAAAAGCAAAAAACAAAAAAAGACTTGCTATGAATTGAGATACACAACTAATCCTATATACGTGTGTGACATAAATAACCATAAGAATATAAGTCAAAATATATTTACTGTAAAATTTCATTCTAAATGCTGTGAATTGCTTAACTATTTTTTCCAGTGGGCACAGGATATTTTCAAAAGAAAATATAGGGAATAATTAGAGAAAATTCTGACTTTGGGGAATTTAGGAGGCTTCCCAGGAGGAGGTGTTGGAGTATTTTCCTGAGAATGGCTGGAAGGGTAACAATGGGTGTGGCCAGAATCGGCAATGCTCACTAGTTCAATCTGTGTGTCAAGCCTGTGAGCCAGGTCATTCACGAATAGCAAATACAAGCCTCAAAAAGAACCAAAAACAAAACAAAACAAAAAACCACCACTGCCTAACTATGTCCTTACTTCCGGAATTCAAGAATCTGATATTTAAGAAATTCACACGTTCATGGAGATAACCTAAGACCCCTGCACAGATGTAGCCCATAGCAGTTCAGTATCCAAGTGGGTTCCATTGTGATAGGAACAGGGACTGTCTCTGACATGAACTGACTGGCCTGCTCTTTAATTACCTCCCCATGAGGGGGAAGCAGCATTACCAGGCCACAGAAGACAAGGCAGCCACTCCTGATGCGACCTAATTGACTAGGATCAGAAGGAAGGAAAAGAAGTCCCCCCCATCAGTGTACTTGGGGAGGGGCATGCATGCAGAGAGTGGAGGAAGGGAGGGATTGGGACGGGAGGAGGGAGGGAACCACAGGGGGGATACAAAGTGAGTAAAGTGTAATTAATAAAGAAAAAAATAAAAAAGAAAGAAAGAAACAAAGAAGGAAGGAAGGAAGGAAGGAAGGAAGGAAGGAAGGAAGGAAGGAAGGAAGGAAGGAAGGAAGGAAGGAAGGAAAAAAAGAAAGAAAGAAAGAAAGAAAGAAAGAAAGAGAAAGAAAGAAAGAAAGAAAGAAAGAAAGAAAGAAAGAAAGAAAGAAAGAAAGAAAGAAAGAAATTCACACGTTAAGTGACTGGAGTTTCAACCTATACATGCAGCTCCAGGATTTATGCATAACCCTGTGAATTAAAGATCTCTCTGTGGAAATGGGTGGCAGAAACATGGAGGTAGAGAAACTGTGTGTGTGTGTGTGTGTGTGTGTGTGTGTGTGTGCGCACGCGCGCGCGCGTGTGCACGCGTTTGTGTTCATTACCATACAGGGAAATACTTTTCCTGCTATGATATAGCATTATTCATGAAATAGTTATGAATGGTTTTTAGTATTTTGCATGAATATTTTACAATTTTACCATTGGAAATACAAGCTGAAAGAGAAAGGTCTTCATTTCCTTATTTTTTTTTTCTCATTGCCAATTGTTTGAAGGGAGTTGACAAAAGGGCACTTGGCTAACAGTCGCTACCAACTGAATGGCAGCGAGGGCTGGATCTGGTCTGTGAGTAAAGATGTCTCCCGTGGACAAAAATCCACACACTGTTTCTCTATGGAGAGCTGACGGTGCTCAGCAACAGGACTCGGATTCTGGACGCAGTGTTGACGGAACAAATGAAGAAGGTTCATACACACACAGGCCGCTTCCTGCAGGACGAGATGGTCAGAAAGCCCACCATTCCGTATTTCCACCCGAGGTGTTTTATTCCCCTAAAGACAGTGATCGTGGTAACTGTTTAGACAGAAGATGAAATGAAAGTCTTTCTGTGTGGCACTGATCTTCAATGGTCTCTATCATCGATGTATGTAGCATCTTAGTAGGTTCAACATATTACTGTACAGTCAGATTTTTACTGTACAGTTTTTAATGCTGTACAGAAAGCCTCCAAATTTCTGACTCACATGGTCAATCTCTCTCCAGCAAATGATGTTTTTCTTTATCCAGCAAAGACAAAAATCTGTAAGAATACCACTGAGAATAATTTTTTTTCAAAAGATACACCCAAATTTTACTGCAGAATATGGAAAATGCTTTATAATAACTGATAATATCAAAAGGGAAACTCAGAATCCATTCATTGGCATCTCCCAAATTACAACATTCAGTATTAAAGTGCCAGACTTTAGTGCAATTGACACAACATATGACGGAAAACATGAAGTAATTTCCAATGAAAAATTATTCCATAATTTGTCAATCTAAATACCAAGAATGATCTTGCTACTATTTCCAAGAGTCTTTAATTGGATAGTATAATAAATAAAAAATTAAAGCCACCTGGATATATAATCTGGCAGAACCCCAAGCAATGCGATGTTGACATAAAGCTCTTCTTAATTTTACTAAATTTAAAATGTTTTATTTTTAAGACTCAATGATTATTTATTTGACATGAATGCTTTATTCCTTAGTGATTCCCAGACACCAGCCTTCAGGACTCCTAAGGGAACACTGTGTTTCCAAGGCTCCTTCTTGTGCTTCAAATTATCCAGTACTTATACTTTCTTTCCATAACTTTAAAATTGCTTTGTAAGTAAGTGACTTGCTCAGCATTTCTCAGGCCCAAGCGGGAGCCTTGCCTTTCCCAGAGTAAGTGCTGCCAAGTAAAGGTAATATCACTGGAACATTAAGATCAATAATCTTGAAACATTGGGGATTTTTTTTCCTTAAAAAAAAACATGTCTTCTCTCATTACATATATTTCCCTTGGAAGGTATAGTCCATCTGAAGTTTATTATCTATAGATAAATTTTAAAAAGAAAAGAAGTAGGTACAAATAGAAAAAGCAGAGTGCTTAGTCCCCTTGGTAATGAAGGTCTACTATGAGGGAAACAAGTGGATGTCTGCCTATTGTGGTAACTGCTTCACCTGAGGATGCGTAGGATCTCAAGACCCATCCATGGTTTCCCAGTTCCCACTGTTCACATTTGGTGGTAGCAAGCTCACTATGAGAATGGAGACATTGGTATGAGCTGTCTATATCCTGGCTTGAATAGATAGCTGGTCGGATGAGGAAGATTTGGGCTGTGAAGTAATGTGTGCCTAGATTGCATTTTTCCTTCTAGGCCTTACAACTTATTTTTCAACGGTATTAAGTCATGATCTAGAATGATATAAGGCTGTAAGGAACTCAAGGGTCATCTTCCTCATACTGATGGAGACATCAAGGTAGAAATGTAGGATGTCAAACTGGAGCTTATTTCTGGACCTTGGTAGGGCACTATCTTCAGTCTTTACTCTCTGCTTTTTATGTTTGTGATAGAAGCACCACCACCTCATAATCATCCTTGTGAAGGAATCACCTTACATTATAGGGGTACAGAATGCATTCTCAAGGAATTGGTGGTCTCTCCCCACAAGCATGTGAGAGAAAAGTTCTCACTGATGGAACAGTTTGAGGGCAGTCATTATTGGAGCACCTTAACAATCTTCTGAAGCTCCTTTTGCATTTCCAGACTCTTCCATTCCACTCTGTCTCTGAGAAAGACAATGCACCAAGAAGCCTCCTAACAAGTCGGCATGAAAATAAGAATTACATCTGAGATCAGATGCAGAACTAATCTTTGATTTAATCCTACTAAGCCTTGTGCCCAGTTTCTCAGAGTTGGTCTGGATCCAATGTAGACAGAGGTTAAACAAATTAGCACAGGCATTGATGATGGGAGCAGCATTTTATTTGAAGATTATGTCCACCTTGCCAGCTCAGACTTGCAGCAAGTAAGTAAACTTAGATTAACCCTAGATTTATCCAAAGACAAAAGAACCTTCAGCCAGAAGACTGAGATAAGACAGGGGGTAGGGAGGAAAGTATGTTGTGTCCTAATCACTGGGAGAGAGCGGGCCATCCATCTGAGCCAAATCTGTCCTGATCTATAACGAGATCAATCGCATCTGAAGCTCTTTGGGTCCTGGCAGGAGGACAGGCCCAGCAGGGCAGCACTGAAGAGCGATGACCTCACTAGAAAGCACAGCCAAGGCCACCAGCCTCCACTCCTGGCGCTCCCTTTTTCCTGCTCTCTTCTCTTCAGCCACTGTTAGATTGCCAGTTGCCCAGCAAAGCAAAGCTTGACTGCATAGTCAAATATCAGTGTACTGCACTTGCAGTCTCTTTCCCAATGAACTTGGGAAGGACCTTTTTACTTTAATCCATCTGAAATGGTATGTAGGTTGAAATTAGCCAGCTGTTTTAAAATGGTTGACAATCACCCTGCACAAAACTGAAGTCCAAGTGGATCAAAGACCTCAACATAAAACCAGACACATTAAATCGGCTTGAAAAAAAAGTGGGAAATACCCTAGAACTCATTGGTACAGGGGGAAACTTCCTGAACAGAACACCAACAGCACAGGCTCTAAGAGCAACAACCAATAAATGGGACCTCATGAAACTGAAAAGCTTCTGTAAAGCAAAGGACACCGTCATCAAAACAAAGCGACCACCTACAGATTGGGAAAGAATCTTCACCAACCCTTTATCTGACAGAGGACTCATATCCAGTATATATAAAGAACTAAAGAAGCTGAAAAGCAGCAAACCAAGTAATCCACTTAAAAAATGGGGAACAGAGCTAAACAGAGAATTCTCTGTAGAGGAATACCGAATGGCAGAGAAGCACTTAAAGAAATGCTCAACCTCACTAGCCATTAGGGAAATGCAAATCAAAACAACCCTGAGATTTCACCTTACACCCATGAGAATGGCCAAGATCAAAAACTCAAGTGACAACACATGCTGGAGAGGTTGTGGAGAAAGGGGAACCCTTCTCCACTGCTGGTGGGAATGTAAACTTGTACAACCACTCTGGAAATCAATCTGGCGCTTTCTCAGACAACTAGGAATAGCGCTTCCTCAAGATCCAGCCATACCACTACTGGGCATATATCCAAAAGAGGCTCAAGTACACGAAAAGGACATTTGCTCAACCATGTTTGTAGCAGCTTTATTTGTAATAGCCAGAAGCTGGAAACAACCCAGATGCCCCTCAACTGAAGAATGGATGCAGAAATTGTGGTACATCTACACAATGGAATATTACTCAGCAATGAAAAATAAGGAAATCATGAAATTTGCAGGTAAATGGTGGGATCTGGAAAGGATCATCCTGAGTGAGTTGCCCCAGAAGCAAAAAGATACACATAGTATATACTCACTCATATAGACATACAACATAGGAGAAACCCACTAAAACCTGTGCATCTAAAGAAACTAAGCAAGAGAGAGGACCCTAACTAAAATGTCCAATCCCCATCCAGAAAGGCAAAGAGGATGGACATCAGAAGAAGAAGAAAACAGGAAACAACCTAGGAACCTACCACAGAGGGCCTCTGAAAGCCTCTGCCCTTCAGACTATCAAAGCAGAGGCTGAGCCGGATGGGCAACTGTTGGGCAGGAGAACAGAATTTTAGGTAAGAACTGGGAAATAGTAAGAGCTGGAGAGGACAGGGTCTCCACAAGGAGAGCAACAGAACAAGAAAATTTGAACATAGGGAACTTCCCAGAGACTCATACTCCAACCAAGGACTATTCATGGAGATAACCTAGAACCCCTGCACAGATGTAGCCCAGGGCAGTTCAGAGTCCAATTTGGTTACATAGTAATGTGAAGAGGGACTGCCTCTGACATAATCTGATTGGCCTGCTCTTTGATCACCTCCCTCTGGGGCGGGGGGGAGCAGCCTTACCAGGCCACAGTAGAGGACAATACAGCCACTTTTGATGTGAACTGATAGACTAAGATCAGAAAGGAGAGGAGAACCTCCCCTATTAGTGGACTTGGGGAGTGGCATGCAAGCAGAGGGAGGAGGGAGGGTGGGATTGGGAGGAGAGGAGGGAGGGGCTTATGGGGGGATGCAGAATGAATAAAGTGTAATTGATGAAAAATTTAAGAAAAAAGGGAAAAAATAATTTAAGAACCTTAAATGACTTTCAAAATTGGAGGAAAACATGGAGTTAGTCAATTTACATGGAGCACGTCTCGCCCCTGGGGGCAATGGTCTCCTGAACCTACTCAGACCTCGGACACCACCACTGCTAGTTCTAGAACCGATGCAGGATGTTCCAACGAGGGGTTAAGGCTTCTCATAATATTTCCTATAAGCCCACACCTGTTTGTCTATATCCCCCATTTTTATTCATTATTAGCCAGATAGAGCCAAGTAATTGTGGTAATGATACTCGCTTTTTTGCCCAATGCTGGAATGCTAGTAAATTTAGGTATGCCCTGGTTACTCGCATGCCTCACTGGGTGCCTGTGCCCATTGATGCCCCTCACGCTATGACTCTCTTCAGACAGAAAAGGGATCTTGGAACTACAGCCACCATTGTTACTACCATCTCATTGACGGCTGTTGGAGCTACCACCAGGGCATTAGCCATGAGTCATACTGGGCAGACTGCTCAGACCCTGAATAATCATTTAGCCAATGTAGCTCATACCTTAGTTGTACATAAAGGAATTAATGCTCAACTAAAAGGAAGCTTGATGGTGTTCAATCAGAGGATTGACCTCTTGCAGGAGCAAATTGATACCCTATGGCAAATCGCTCAACCTGGCTGTCAATGAAAGTATGCTGGACTTTGTGTCACTAGCATACAACATGAGAATTTTTCCTGTGCTGCAAATCTGTCTAAACAATTGTCGAGCTATATTTTAGGTAATTGGACTGGAGAATTCGATACTACGATGGAGCAGCTGAGAGTGGCCATTGTCACAGTAAATTCTACCAGAGTGGACGCAGGACTAGCCACAGGATTATCAACATGGATTGCTGCAGCCATGAATCATCTGAAGGAATGGGCGGGCATGGGAGTGTTAGCAGGCCTTCTGGTGTTGGTCTCCTTGGTTTGCCTGTGGTATATATGCAAGATTAGAGTCTCACAACAGTGTGATGCAGCCATGATCATTCAGGCCTTTACAGCCATTGAAGCAGGACATTCTCCCCAAGCATGGTTGGATACCATAAAAAGCTAAAATGATACGCTCAGGATGCGAGGCTAAGCACTGCACTCAGGGTCAGCCGCTTTGGACCCAGAGAAGAGCATGTCTGATTGCATGCGGGTTGATGCCCCAGGTCCCGCCTCTGAGAAAAAGGTATCAGACGGGTCTGATGCTCTTTGGGTGGATGACACCTAAACGAACATCTGTACAAAGTCCCAATTTATTTCTAATATCAGAGATCAGACCTCTACTCTTGCCTGATGCATCTAAAACAAAAAGGGGGAACTGTAGAGAGCTGCGGAATGCTATGCCTTAAAGATGGAGCTGGTTTCCGCCTTCCACCTTCCCGATGGTGAGTGCTCTCTGTCACGAACAACTCCACATTTGGCTAAGGCCGAGGATCTGGCTTGCTTCCATGTATGTGGACCTATCTGCATTGCCCCCGTGGCACGCCTGGGTTGGCTACCCAGAGGCTATTTAAGCTGTGGGCTGGCTTTCCCCAGGGTCCGAGGATTGTTCAATGTTCCTGAATAAACTGCATTGAAAAAAAAAAAAGTAAAAAAAAATAAAAATAAAAATAAAATAAAATAAAATAAAATGGTTGACATTTATTTATTTATTTATTCCTAATAG
Source organism: Meriones unguiculatus (assembly GCF_030254825.1). Lineage (NCBI taxonomy): Eukaryota > Metazoa > Chordata > Mammalia > Rodentia > Muridae > Meriones > Meriones unguiculatus. The sequence goes on along the minus strand of NC_083354.1, from coordinate 76,074,322 downwards.
CTCTACCTCTGTAAATCAGATTTATAAGAAACTTTTAACTACCTCTCTATCCCCTTCAACATACAATGCATCTGTCTAAATAAACAAACAGCTCTTCATTCACAGATTCCGTAGACATGGAAGACTAAAGTCGTGGTATTTAGGCTCCACCATAAAAGAAAAGCTGAAATGCCTTGTCACCCTAATCTTTAACTTCTTTCCTTTCTTACATACCACAGATATACAAAATTGAGAATATCTTTACCAATCACTTTGATTAGAGATCCCACAAGAGTACAACTGGTGTGAAAAGGAGATCACAGAAAAGATACACAAGTTCAAGTCAGCAGGGGGCTGGAAAAGCAGAATTTCCCTATTAGGAGGAGGAGAATGCTGGGGGAGAGAGTCCAATGCCAAAACATTTTTACAAAAATGACATCGAAGTCCTCTTGGATTCCAGATAACTCTTACAAAATATTTTGATGGATTAAATGCAAAAAGTGAATCAAGCATATGGATTAAATTTTCATTAAAATACAGATGGGATTTTTTGTTATTAAATTAACTAAAACGTTTGGCAAAGTAGATTTGATTTTGGCCAGTCCCAGGGACATTTGAAAAACAATTTTGAGCTATTCAGTGAACTAAGCAGAAAGCAAGCGTACCCATCCCTAGAGTTTGGAAAAAAAATGAAATTTGGCTTATCAAGGTCTGAATCAGTGTCAAATATGTTTTTTAAACACCAAAATTGCTTACATGCTTTGAGAATACAGTTGACAGGCCCAAAAGTTATTGAGTAACTCAGATGCCCAGTACATAAAAGGCAGCAATCCAGTGACCTAAGAACACATGAGCAGATCTCCCTTCCTCACCCAGATATTAAGGACTGAACCAAAGCCAGAGAACTCTTGTGTTTGCAACTATACTGTCTAGCCTAGAAAATTGACACCAGACAGCAACTTCCTAGGATTTTTTTTTTCCCCTCCAGCATCAAAAACCTGGCTTTACTTTACTTATCAAGAGAAAAAAAAAATCTCAAAGGAATTTAGCAGGGAAAATTTTGGCACTCAAACACAAGTCCATTTGAATATCTTTCCATCAGCCCATGGGTTACTGGGGAAATAAATTAATCCAACTATCAGTAACATCTGATACATGACTATACATGAAGTTTCAAGTTTAGTAATCTTTTGTTCCTTCGCATTGTGAAACAGCACTCTGCCCCTACTAAGACTACAGCTTTGGGCTGGTATTTTAGAAGGACAGGATCATTGCAATAGTCAAGTTTTTGGTAACTGGATGTTAAGTATCAAATGCCAATAGTGGTTCAACTCAATAGTGGTTTATATCTAAATCACTTAGAATGGATATATTTGTAAATATGTGACCCATTCTTTCATGTTCTTAACTAAAGTGCTGTGTGATGTTGGGGCAACAGTCTAAAGGTGGTAAAGGGTGAACAGGGCTGCTTGCTTGCCTCTGAAACACATGTCAACTTGCAAGGCTCTTTCACTTGTGTGCTTTCCATATAACAGACAAGTCAGGAAAACAGAACTGCTGTAGGTATTTAAAATGAAAAAGAGTTCATAGTGAAATTCAGCAATTTATAAAATCATTGCAAAGGCTGAGAGTGTGAAGGTGGAGGCTTCTAGTGATAACACTCCAACATTCAAGGGATGAGGTTTTGCAGGCCATGCTAGATGTTGGCTGACTAGCACAAGAATAGATGGTTCTCAGGGAGTCATTTGGAAGGCTTTGAAGAACCTCCCAATGGTGTCTGATGATGTCCATATGCCCATGACCAGAAAATGACCTCTCCTTTTCTGTAGTCCACCTCTTCTCAGTAAAACCTGAACTAGAAAGAACCATATAGTAAAATGAAATGTAGTTTCTAGAGTCCTGTCCAGGTGTACAAGTAAGGGTCTGAAGGGAGAAAATCCTACTCAGTTCTAATAGATTACTGGCCCTTGTGTGCTCTGTTGCTTTGTTCTAGAGGCTTTTTTGGCCCAGCTTGCTCCTGTGTTCCTTTATTCTTGCAGCTGATTCCTGAATTTTCACTTCCATGTGCAGAGAACCTCCAGCTCCATCAATGCCTCAGCTCCATCAATGAGTCACCTCGTGATTACTTTCCTCTGTTCTCTCTTTAACTGTTTCAGCTCAGGATAGTTACTGCTTGAGTCACTGCAGTGCCTTCCTCACTCATACACTTTGCTCCAGCTTGCTGCATTAGTTACTTTTCTTGTTGCTCTGATAAGACAACAGACAAAAGCAACTTACTATAAGAAAGAAAGGTTTATTTGGTGGAGGAGGTCATGGTTTGAGGAAATATGCTCCATTGTGGAGGGAAGGCATGATGGCAGGAACATGAGACAACTAGTTACATTGCATCTGCAGTCAGAAATGAGAAAGACACAGATAATGGTGCTCTTCCTTCCTTCCTTCTTTCTTTCTTTTTTCTCGTTCTTTCTTTCTTTCTCTCTCTTCCTTTCTTTCTTTCCCTTTCTTTTTCTTCCTTCTTTTCTTGCTTTGCTTCTTTCCTTTTTTGGGATGCACCTACATTCAAGGAGTGTTTTCCTTCCTCACTTTGACCCTTTCGGAAAAGCCCCCAAAGACACAACCAGAAATGTGTCACCTGGGCACTTCCAAATCACATCAAGCTGGCCATAAAGACTAACTATCATACCCACTCTCACCATACTGACAAGTCTATCAATGAACCCACATCCCACATAAGATTCATCAGTTCTCTACATTACCATCCTCATAACATACCACAAATGCAAACTAATAATATAACATATTGTTTAAAAGTCTTTTCAGAATGGAAACCCTAATCTCAATATAAACTTGTAATACTCCCTGTTGGCATGCAAAACCCTCCATAATGAGTTTCAAGTTTCTTGCCCTGGCCTTTGTTCATGAATTTCATAATACCTTCTGATGATACCCAATACATGTTTTTCTCTTCATGTTCCATGGCAGTTAAGAGGGATACAACTGTGGTATTCAAAAATGAGGGGTAATGGTGAGGAGATGAGACACCTGAGGAAGTGGGGGCTGGCAGAAGAAAGCAAAAGCAAATGTGCAAAAAGGAAAAGGAAAAGAAGCAAATCCTGAGACTGGTGACATGTAGAAGATGAGACACGGGGAGTGTGGAAGTCAGGATGCAGCTGCCCGTAGGTGATAAGGACACTGGTGGGAGGAGCTTAAGTCCAACTTCCAGACTCTCATCTACACAGACTCCAGGGGCCAGGGCCAAACCCTTTCACAGAACAAGAATCCATTAAGGGGTGAGGGTTCACTCTCCATGAAAAGCCTCAATCACACTTCTCCATTCTCCAAATTATGCTTGATAGCATGGAGCTGTTGCAATTATGGTGATGATTAACCAACAATTACAAAGCATCTTATAGTTTCCCAGATAGTATGACAAATGCTTCATCTAAGTAACAAGTTCTGAATCCTTTAATCAAATCCCAGAGTTTTCAACGTGTTCCCATGCTTGGCTAAGTCAAATGGCATTCATATGCTACATTTTTATGGAGACTTTGAATTCTATTAACTCAGCTAAACTACTACGTTTAATTGAGTGTTACTTAAATTTAACAAAGGGACACGACAGTCTCAGAAAGATGCAAATGAATGAATGACCACAATTCTTTGCAGCAGGAACTTGTATTCTCTCCTTAAGAAAACCCACTGGTGTTACAAGAAGACACAGAACAGGTCTTGACCACTAAATTGGCTGTTCATTCCTGGTAGGTAATAGAGCCTCTTGGATAAGCTTCTGTGTCCAGGGAGAAACTGCAAAGCAGATGTGCAAGAAGGAAGAAAAGGTCATTTTGGGTTTTTTATTTTACATCGATATTTAATATGTTATAGTTACGTAATTTATAGTAAGCAATATAAGTTATATGTTATATAACATACATGTACGCATAGAAATATATTTGCAATATTTTATAATTTATATTAAGATTTTTGTAATTAGTGGGTTATAGGGGCCAGTTTATGTTGCAGATATTAAAATTAACTTTTGCATATTCTTTCTCCTCCCTGATGCCAGAAGTCTTGTCAATATCAACCTCCAGGGACTTTTCGACAACTTGTGAGTCACACTCCAGACTAAAATTTGTAAGACTTTCTCAGCATAATGTGCTTCAGTCACTTCACAAATCATTGTCCCTTCCTTGTTTCTCCTATGTGGAGTTGATGTCTACATTAATTTCAGTTGCAGTGATCTGATCTTTTTATACTGATACCTACTGTAGCATTTATTAAGACCTTGCGCCTTTCAAACTGTGGACAAATAATTTTGCAACAACCTGAAAAGCAGAAGTGTTTTCATTTGGGACATCTGGTCACCCAGTTAGTGCCATGACATCACAGAGCACCATAGCTCCCAGCTTCCTTACTATTTTGAAGAAGCACAACGACCTCTTCCTTTATATCACAGCTTTATAGTCAGGGAAAAAAGCACTTCTTGGTTCGGGCTTCTTCATGGACAACAGACTGCTAGAGACTGTCTTTGCAGTGTCTCCTGCCGAGCATGGTTCCCTAGGCAGGGAAAGGATGAGCAATGGCAGTTTGATGAGCTCCATAGCTAATTCTCATGATTTTCCTCTTCAGTTGTTGTAACAACTATCATCTTTATATTACTCAAATCCCTTCCCTCTCCACAGTCAGGCAGGTGGCCTCTTTCTCTCAATGGTCATATTGCCCCTTCTTGTGTCAAATTACCCTTTTCTTGTCTTTTTGTTTGTTTGTTTCCCTTTTTATTTTTATTTATTTTTATTAATCACACTTTATTCACTTTGTATCCCCCCATAAGCCCCTACCTCCTGCCTTCCTGATCCCACTCTCCCTCCCCCTTCTTCAGGCATGTCCCTCCCCAACTCTACTGATAGGGGAGGTCCTCCTCTCCTTCCTTCTGAGCTTAGTCTATCAGATCTCATCAGGAGTGGCTGCATTGTCATCTTTTGTGGCCTGGTAAGGCTGCTCCCCCCATCAGAGGGAGGTGATCAAAGAGCAGGCCAATCAGATTATGTCAGAGGCAGTCCCTCTTCCCATTACTATGTAATCCACTTGGACACTAAACTGCCATGGGCTACATCTGTGCAGGGGGTCTAGGTTACCTCCATGCATGGTGCTTGGTTGGAGTATGAGTCTCTGGGAAGACCCCTGTATTCAAATTTCTTGTTCTGTTGTTCTCCTTGTGGAGTTCCTGTCCTCTCCAGATCTTACTATTTCCCACTTCTTACATAAGATTCCAAGCACACTGCCCAACAGTTGGCCATTAGTCTCAGCATCTGCTTTGACAGTCTGCAGGACAAAGCCTTTCAGAGGCCCTCTGTGGCAGGTTTCTAGCTTGTTTCCTGTTTTCTTCTTTTTCTGATGTCCTTCTTCTTTGCCTTTCGGGATGGGGATTGAGAGTTTTAGTCAGGGTCTTCTCTCTTGATTAGGTTCTTTAGATGTACAGATTTTAGTAGGTTTATCCTATATTATGTGTCTATATGAGTGAGTATATATCGTGTGTGTCTTTCTGCTTCTGGGACAGCTCACTCAGGATGATCCTTTCCAGGTCCCACCATTTACCTGCAAATTTCATGATTTCCTTATTTTTCATTGCTGAATAATATCCCATTGTGTAGATGTACCACAATTTCTGCATCCATTCTTCAGTTGAGGGGCATCTGGGCTATTTCCAGCTTCTGGCTATTGCAAATAAAGCTGCTACAAACATGGTTGAGCAAATGTCCTTATTGTGGACTTGAGCCTCTTTTAGATATATGCCTAGAAGTGGCATGGCTGGATCTTGAGGAAGCACTATTCCTAGTTGTCTGAGAAAGCGCCAGATTGCTTTCCAGAGTGGTTGTACCAGTTTACATTCCCAGCAGCAGTGGAGAAGGGTTCCCCTTTCTCCACAGCCTCTCCAGCATGTGTTGTCACTCAAGTTTTTCATCTTGGCCATTCTGATGGGTGTAAGGTGAAATCTCAGGGTAGTTTTGATTTGTATTTCCCTAATGGCTAATGACGTTGAGCATTTCTTTAAGTGTTTTTCTGCCATTCTATATTCCTGTACAGAGAATTCTCTGTTTAGCTCTATTCCCCATTTTTTAATCGGATTACTTGGTTTGCTGCTTTTCAGTTTCTTTAGTTCTTTATATATACTGGATATGAGTCCTCTGTCAGATAAAGGGTTGGTGAAGATTCTTTCCCAATCTGTAGGCAGTTGTTTTGTTTTGATGATGGTGTCCTTTGCTTTACAGAAGCTTTTCAGTTTCATGAGGTCCCATTTATCTCCATCCCTGATCTTAAGCTGTACTATAGAGAAACAGTTATTAAAAAAAAAAATCCATGGTACTGGCATAGAAACAGAATGGTGGATCAATGGAACTGAACAGAAGACCCAGAACTAAACCCACAAACTTATGGACACCTGATCTTTGACAAAGATGTCAAAACCATACAATGGAAAAAAGACAGCATCTTCAACAAATGGTGTGGGTCTAACTGGATGTCTACATGTAGAAAAATGCAAATAGATCTATACTTATCACCCTGCACAAAACTAAAGTCCAAGTGGATCAAAGACCTCAACATAAAACCAGACACATTATGGTTAGAAGAAAAAGTGGGGAAGACCCTAGAACTCATTGGTACAGGAGACAACTTCCTGAACAGAACACCAACAGCACAGGCTCTAAGAGCAACAATCAATAAATGGGACCTCTTCTTATCTTTTACTAGAACACCTGTGAGTGCTTTGTGGCTGCTCAGATAATCCAGGATAACTTCATCTCCAGAGCCTTAAACACAGCCACAAAGGCTCTTTTGCCATAAGGTAGCATTCGCAGTTGCCAAAGATTAAGACCTCAATATCTTATGGGAAACCATTATACAGTCTCCCGTGATTTTACTCTTAACTCTCCCCCCTGCACCATCACACACTGTTACTACCCCGGGGTTAAAGCTGTGGCTGCAGAGGCACATGAAGAGACTTCTTCTCACTTCTAAGTACCAGCACCAAACTCAAACTTGAAGCCCATTCTCCCAGATCTAAGGATAAACTGAAAGAAGAGTAGGGATGTTAAGAAGTATCGACAACAACTTTTCCAAAGCTTTTTTCTCAACTTTCTATCCAGTTCCCTCCATATGGCAGAAAGAGACCCAAAGTTATCTTCTATGTCAATCTGCCACTGGCTGGCAAACAAAAACAAAAGCCCCTCTCCATTTATAGACCTATGCTTCACAAAGAAATGGTCAATGGCAATCAATTGGAATTGAATTTCATAATATATTAATTCCTTTATGATGTTTTTACTTTCAACTTGAGTTGAGAGCAACTTTTAAGTGTTTTCTGTTCCAGAAAATGATCTTTGTTTTGACAATTGACTGTAGGTGCTATCATAGTTCCTGGATTTTTATTTGTTTTTCAGAAGAGGAAACCAAATAATCTAGAGGTTAAATAATTTCATCTAATTTTCACAAACTACAACTTGAGCCCAGGAATGTTGAGCCCCTAGGACCATACTATACTGTATATAGTCTAGTGCTTTATAGAGCTGTATATTTTAAGCATCTTATAATTTGTAAATTCTACAAGAACAGGCTTTACTCTCATTGCCTACTTTTTTCACACCACTGAGTATGGTTTATTGCATGCATCAGACTTCCGTGGGCTGAAAAGATAGTTACTGCAATTGTATTTTCTTTTCCCATACACTCCTCCACATATTCTTTATGGACATATTCTTTGTCCATATACTTCTAAATATATCCTTTTAGGACATTACTACTGAGAGAACAGTCCCCAAACCAGTGCTACAGGTATCCCGGGGGGTCCTCTGGGGAATGCAGAAACTTAGGGCCATACTCTAGACTTACAGAACTCAAACCTGCATCTTAGTGAATTTTCCACATGACCCACGTACATCAAAGTTCAAAAGGCACATGATTCATTTGAATGAGCATATTCTCTATAGAAAGAACTGGAACACTTTGGCCCCAGAATCTTCAAGTTCATTCCAGGCCTAGAGGGCTACAATTTGGCCAGTTCCACAAAAGCTTTTCCTTTTTTAAGCCCTTGTTTTGAAATGACATATTAGGCTTGCTAGTACAAACTTTAATTTTCTTCAAAGCACTTGAAGTGCAAATAGACAAAATTTCCCTGCCCCAAACACACACAGAGACCCGGCTTCAAATGGCATGTTTGTGGTGTAAGCCAGGAAGGCAGCAGCCTGGGTTGGCAAAGACCCACAGGCCATCCCTGGTACAGAGAAAGACCTGATATAATGGTAACATAAAATAGCGCCCCAAGAGCAGCCCACTTGTACCAGCTATCAGAGGGCTTTTACAACTGTGTTTCTTCTTACTGATCGATACAAACCCTGGGCCACCTGGCTACAGAAACCTGTGAATGAAGGACATCAATAAAGACTATAGAATATCCATAGAAATGCTCTAGAGCAGTGGGTCTCAACCTTCCTAATGCCACAGCTTCTTTAATACAGTTCCTAATGTATTATTTTCAATGCTACTCCATAACTGTAACTTTGTTACTGTTATGAATCATTACATAAATATATGATATACAGATTACATAAATATATGATATATGTGACCCCTTGTAAGGTTCATTTGGCCTCCATGGGGGCCGCAACCCACAGGTTAAGTACCACTGCTGTATAGTCTCTTAAGAGCAGTTTATAATCTCAGATCATAAGGTCAAGTTTCTTCTATTTATTGGTAGACTTTTGTAACTCACAATTTGGGACTGAAGTCCTTGCATTTTGCTATTTCTTGACCAGAGATAGCCCCTAGCTCCTGAGTGGCATTCTCAGACCCTCTGTACATGACCTTCATGTGATGTATCACACTCTCTTGCACCTGGACTATCTGACCTAGTGTTTGTCAGTCATCCAGAAAAAAACAAAACAAAACAAACAAACAAACAAAAACCAATCTACTTTTTGAAAGCTCATACAGGTTGTCCAACAAGCTTAATCTCTAATCTTAAACTGAACTGTCTGATAACATGGGAAGAGAGATTGTGTTAAATACAAACATAGAAAATAGTTTTAAGAGATAATGCTTTTTCAGAAGTGAAAACCATTCTTGGTAGAACTGCTGTTATATTGAACACTGTAGAAGAGAACATTAAAGGATTGAGAGGAACAGTATCAAAATGATTCAAGATAAAAACATACAGAGGAGGAAAATGATTTAAAACAATAAAATCAAGAAACAGAGTACCACCATAAAATGAGAGCAAGTTCAATTCTTTATGGTTTACATTATCAAACTCTTCAATGGAGACAAACAATAGAAAAAATAATAGAACATTATCCAGAATTTCAAGAGAACTACAAGATTTGGTGGTAACATAAGAAACTCAACAGCAAAAATAAGAACTGGGAAGGAAACTCCAAACACTTCATTGTTTGCTCAAAGAAAGGAGGATACAGATCACACATCTGTTCAGAAGCAGGGTGGTGAGAAGAGAGGCCAAAAGCATCTTCAAGGTGATTTTCAACACAGAATTCTACATTTTGACAACAATAACCATTTACAACCAGAAGGTAGATCATTTGTTAGATAAACAGCAGCTGAAGGAATGCACTGTCATTAGTCATGTCCTCTAAAACATTCAGGAGATTGTTTAGTCACTAAAAATGATATGAGATACATGCCTACATAAACAAGTGAAAAATATCAGAAGCTGTAACTCTATGTGTATTGAGGCTTATGTGGGGGGAGGTGTTCACTCGAGAAGACCTTGGTAGAAGTTGGGCCTCTCCTTTCATCATGTGAGTTTCAGGGACTGAATTCAGATCAATGGGATCGGCAGCTAGCATTCACCCACTGAGCCCTCTTACTGGCTCTCATGACTTAATGTTTACCTACTGGAATACCATTCAAATTAATTGTCCGTTTTAAACAGGGATTAGCAAGTTTTTTCTAGTAGTCAGACACAAAATGTCTTTAGCTATTGTAGTCCAAACAGGTTTTTTGTTTGTTTTTGTTGTTGTTGTTGTTGTTTGGTTTTTGTTTAGGTTTTTTTTTGGGGGGGGTTGGTTTTTTTGGTTGGTTTTTTGGGTTTGTTGTTGTTGTTTTGTTTCTTTTGTTTTTTTTTTTTTTTTTTTTGGCCAGGTACTCAACTGTACATTAAACTATTGAAGTTTTCATTAAAAATATATACATGAGTGTGGTATGGTGGTAATTACAGTAAAATTTTATTTACATATACAGTTGTTATGCTACTTTATCCTCTGGACTTTAGAGTACCAATTCCTGATTTGGGTAGTGTCAGAAATGTAACAAGTAAAAGAGAAAAACTAAAGTCCACAGGTGGAAGCTGGAAAGAGACTACTGTAAATTCTGTACACTGTGTGTGAGCCAGGACAATGCTACATGAGCGTTAACTGTGCTTAGATCTTATAGATCTTAAAGTAGAACTGTAAATTCTAAAGTAGATATTAACCAGAAAAAATTTTATGGTGAATATAAGAACAGGAGCTGGAGAGATGGCTCAGCAGTTAAGGGCACTGACTGCTTTTCCAGAAGACCCACGTTCAAATCCCAGCACCCATATGGCAGCCCACAACCGTCTGTAACTCCAAAATCTGACACTCTCACATAGATATACATGCTAGCACAACACCAATGCACATAAAATAAAGATAAATAATTTTTTTAATTAAAAAAGAATATAAGAATAAAATCAAATATCCAAACATCCAAAAACAACAGCAACAATGAAAAAGCAAGAAAATCTAAAGAGCAAGCTGGACAAGTATTGAGGGCAGCGTGGAAACAGCACGCTGATAAGAGAACACCTACACAACCTATGAGTCCTGAGAGAAAATGTAAATATTCCACACTCAAGGCACTAGAGAGAAAACTCAGCAGTTCCGAGTACATGCTGCTCTTCTAGAAGACCCCAGTTTGGTGCCTGGTGCCCACATGAAGCAGTCAACAGCCACCACCTGTAACTGGAGCATCAGGGGATTTGACATCTTCTGGAATCCAAGGTCAGCTGCACTAGCATGACACATCTGCACATAGACACACACGTGCATAATTAAAAGGCAATTAAAAGTACATCTTAAAAAAAATACTAGGGGCAGAGAGATGACTCGGAGTTTAAGAGCACTTGCTCTTGCATAGAGGTTCAGTTCCCAGCACTCATGTGGTAGCTCACAACCACCCATAACTCCAGTTCCAGGGGACCTGATGTTGTCCTCTGACCTTGGGAGACATGAGATATGCATGTGACACTCACGCATGCATCCAGGCAAAACACTTATAAAATTAAATAAAGAAAAAAATATATAACCTTAAAGGATAAAAACTAGACATGTATGTATCATGTACCAGGCTGTTCTACTCAGGCCTTTAACCAGGAATCAAAGAAAAGAAAAGAAAGTGTCCATACAACTCCTTGTATATGAATATATTCGGGCTCTTCATTTCCTTGCTAGTGCTCTAAACAAGAAACAACTCAAGTCTATAACCAGATGAATAAGTAAATTTTGGTATTTTCATGTCAGAAAACATTATCTACAATGAAAATGATAAGCAAATTTTGGTATATTCATATAATCTAATATCACTGCAATGAAAAGGAAAAGACTATTGATATCCCAATAAAACAGCAAAATGGATGAATTCAAACAATTATGCTGAGAGAAATAAACTAGGCAAGAGGGATGCATATGATTCCATTTTATAAAAACCTTTAGAAAAATTAATTTATATCAATAGATACATGTGGGATAGAGAATGCAGCACTCAGAAAAGATGGGTTGTAAAAAGAAAACAAAAACAAAAACAACCCCCCCACACACACACACCAAACAACAACAACAACAAAAATCCCTCAAGTTTTAGACTGGCTTTGTTCACTATCTTGGTTATGATGATGATAACTTAACTGGTGTAGAAATATGTCAAAATCTATCGAAACTGAGCACTTTTAAATATGTGCAGTCATTGGATGTCAATCTCAAAGCTGTTAAAAATAAAAACGATTCAGAAAAATTCATGTGAATTTGTGCCATTTGAGTTACTTTCCAGTAGTGTCTTAATGGCTCATGTATCCACACATCAGGAGCCTGCATTGCAACCCACTTCCCCAAGGCCACACAGAGAGGCACTTCCAAGGAGCCAAACTTGATGTTACAAGCTCTAAAAAAAGGCCTGAAAATGAGCATAATCCTGAGGAGCCAGCTATCATCCCTAACCTTCATAGTTATTGTATTCCCGCCTGTTTACTGGTTCTCTCTGTAGACCACAGTTACCAGTAACAGTATCATTTCCTGCACCAACCCCCTTTCCATTATGCCATAGGGTCTTTTTCAAAATGTGTTTGTGTCCACTGCTGAGATGCTGTGTTACCCAGCCATAGGTCAGTTGACACTTTTGGCTTATAGTTTTCTCATGACTTATCCTAGATCTAGAAGGGGGAAGAAATGACATATCTGGCAGCCAGGACTGCTAGGAGTGCATTTTAACGCTGCAGCAGGCTGTGTCTGCAAGTGGGCACACACCCCTGTTGCCTCCAGCCCTGGATGCATGCGGCTCATGCAGTGCCATGGCTCGCTCCAATAAAACAAGGGGCCAAGCCACAGGCACAGAGGGGGAAAAGGCCAGTTCTGCAGCCTATCTGCATCCGTTCAATTACGCTAGCATTCACGAGCAATAAATTAAATTGAACATCCTTAATGCTATTTGCCATTCCTGGCTTTCAGTTGATTTCCTTAAAGAATTGGCATTCCGTTTTCTAATTTCAGGGAATATTAAGTAAGAGCTGTTTTCTAAGTAACAAAATCCAGTATTTGACTGCCTCTTCCCGGGAGGCAGCCTCCACCCCTTTGGCAGTTCTGGGGTTGGAGGTTATTTAAACTGATTTTCAGCATAGTGTCGGGGTAAGGCTCATAGCACTGGCTGTTACAACCCCACCTTTCACTCAGGAAGAAGCCCCTCTGTCCCCAAGGGCTGCTGCTCTCAGATGGCCAAGGAAATTGTCTGTGGCTAACAGTCACACAGTGATTTTTGGCAAGTGATTATTATGACTTGGATCCCTGAGCCTCTAATGCCTATTTCCTCTCTTTTTGCTTATTGTTACTGCTGGCCCTTCATTCCCCTGGTTAGCTGGCTTATTACTATTTTTTTTTAAGCAACAGGAAGTTGCTATTGTCTATTTGGAGCTGGACTTCTTTAGTCTTGCTCTTTCCGTTGCTAAGTTACAAAACGCAGAAAGAAAACACTGTATTTATCCCTTTCTGAACGTCAGCTTTGCTTGGACCCTGGCTGTTCAGGTAAGTGGACTTTTCCAGTACACATGTCCTTCCATCTTCTCATTCTTGATTCGGCTGCTAATTGGCCTGTCATTCTTCACTCTGCAAAAGTCATTTGCAGTGTCTGAAATGCTTCTAAAAAAATAAGATAACAAGGCCAAAAATCAATACACTTTAAGAGAAATTATAAGTTGTCCTTTCCTTTACCAGAAAGACAGCATTGAGGTGATTTGATGGCAAAGAACGTCTGCACTCTTCTTGCAGACAGAATCTTCTTAGACAACCGTCTTAGCCACAGATTCTTACGTGTGTTCTTCAGCATGTGCCCTCAGTTTCTCTTGTGTGGCTTTCTGGGTGCTATTTAATAAAACCAACCACAGGGTCTTTGCTTGGCTGCTTATTAGGCATTTGAACAACTCTGATCTGAAATTTGCTTCATAATCTGTTTGGCCAGTCATTTAAGGGCTGTCAGCACACCAGGCTCCTCCAGGCCTCTCGGAGGCCCCATTTCTTGTTAACGATTCAGTACCCATGCTTACAATAGTCACTCACTGGCCCACAAATGTCTCAGGCTCCAACTCTCCCAGATGTATATGAAATCAATAGTCTCAATGTTTGCCCATGACCTTGAAACATACAAGAAAGCCAGCTTACCGTGTCTGAGAATGGGACCAAGTGGACATTTGCTAAGAGAGGGGTACTTTAGGTGGTAGTTTCAGAGCTAAAGAGAATACAGCCCAAGCTTCCCTTCTAAAACATTGAAATTACATCTCCCTTGCCTAAACGTGTTTACATTTTTCTTGAGTCTACTTACATGTCAGCTTTTGTGTAATCCTGGATATGTATCTGAGGGCCACTGCTAAGGGATTGATTGCACTGCCTGTAGGAAACTAGAGATGGAGTGAGTTGAGTCATTCGGGCAGATGCACAGTGCCACAAGCCAGAGCCAACAGCTCCCAGATCCTCCCGGCATACCTGCCCCTGCCCCTGCCACAGAGCATCTGGTGGTATCCAGCCTCAGTGGGCAGAGAAAAGCATGCAGCTCTTCCCCTGCCATCTGCATTTTCTATCTTCATTTATAATGCACACTGAAGCCAGAGCCAATATGCCCTGTCTGATGAGCTATGCAAAGCCTTTAGCTTTTCTTTTAAAAGAAGAATTACTATATTTTCTTTAGGGAAAAGGGGTGCATTTGCTACTTTGTATGAGGCTGATACTAGGTACAAGCCAAGAAAAATAAAGCAGGTTTAGTTCCCAAGCCTTAGGAAATTCAGTGGGTAAAAGCAGGTGGATAAAGAGATTTGAGCTGGGACAAGTCAGCAGAGGCATCAGTAAATTAATAAGAGAGGATTAAATATTTGCAACACACCAGAGATAGGAAAACCTGTAAGTGCCACAGTTGGGCAGATGGATGAGCAGAAAGATGGATGGACAAGAGAGAAAGGGAAGTAAGGGAAGAGAGGGATTGAACAAGAAAGAGGACGTCCCACATATGCTCAGAAACTGGTAGAATATCCAAAGGAGTCTATGACTTGCTTCTAAATCCAATAACATTAATGAAGGAATGATCTGTAAATTTAATACTAGAGGAAAGTTCATACTGGATGCTACATTGTTAAGAATCTGATATGGAAAAAATCTGCAAATAAATAAATAAAAAGAGCTGTAATGAAAACTGAAGAGGTAAAGCAAAATGAAGTTTCTGGGTATCTGTGTCAGGAAGACAGAAGGGAAAAAGGATCTGGGGGACAGAGTTTTCTAGGAAACATTTCAGGTACTAGGGTACGAAATGAAGTCTGGGCAATTAATTTTTTTCTGTTCTGCAAGAGCAATCTAATTTAGGAACTTCTGATATACATTACACTTCAAGAGGACACCAGATCAAGCTTTTTAATTGTGATTTTATTATTACTTAAAGATCTACATTGCTCATTCTTAATTATTGGGTAGGTGCGATCTCTTCTTTCATTTGTTTTCACTTTTGTTTTCAAAAAGGGACCCATTGTAAGCAAAATGTACTACTGCATTGAGACTTAGGCTAGAACATTAACAATAATATCACCTCATGGCCAGGGATGTAGATCAGTTGGTAGGTTACTTATTCAGCATATATGAAGCCCAGGGCTTGATCTCCAGCACCACACAAATTTGTCATAGTAAAACATGCTTTTAATCCCAGCACTTGAAAGGAAAATGCAGGAGGACCACATAATCATAGTCATACTCAACTCTGTAGTGAGTTCACGGCCAGTTTGGGATACATAAGACAATCTATCAATCTCTCCCTCTCTCTCCTCCCTCCCTCTTTCCTTCTCTCCCTCTCTCCTTTCTACTCTCTGTCTCTCTTCCTAAACACACACACACACTACCTACTGATAGTTTAACTTTAAATATAGTTTTTATGATACTGGTAATTAAACCCACACTAAAAGCACTCTGTACTGACTGAGCTACATACCAAGATCTGCTTGAAAGACAACATGAGGTAAAACTGTGTATAAGGCATTAAAGCACAGTGCTTGGCACATATGAAACACAGGGACATAGTACAATTACCGCTGATCACCGCCATTATTCTCGGACAGACAAGACTGCTGCAGCCGCTTCTGCTCCCCAAAGAGCTCCTCCATCTCTTCGTTACTACTGCCCTTCCCCTGTATGCACCTCCTTTGAAATATTAGCTGTGGTATTTGAATGAGAATGCCCCCTAGGCCCTCAGTTGGTGAAACTGTTTGGGGAGGATTAGGAGCTGTGGCCTTGCTGGAGGATGTGTGTCACTAGAGGCTGACTTTGAAGTTTCAAAAGACCACATCAATCTGTTAGCTCTCTCTACCTTGTGATCAAGTCTCAAGACGTGAGCATTCAGCTACTGCTCCGGAGCTGTGCCTGTCTGTTCTATGCTGCCATGCTCTTCCCAACATAGTCATAGACTAACCCTTCAAAACTGTAACCCTCCAATAAACTCCTTCTGTGTTTTGCCTTGGTCATAGTCACTTATAACAGCAATAGAAAAGTAACGAAGACATCAACTTCTTCCTCCGTCTGATCCCTACTTTGTTGTACCTTCTCAGCATCCTTTGCAACAATGTTTCCATGTACCTTGTCCTAAATGCTCCTCTCCCATTTTAGCATTCCTAAGGACTTGCCCATCCTTGATTTAGTTGGTCTTCAATCATCTCATCTCTTCATTTCACTGTGCATGCCAAACAGTGTCTACCTTGATCTTTCATGTATTGATTGGCTTACTGACAGCTCTTCAGGGAGAGAGCCCCTTGCGTTTGCAGACCTGAGTAACCATCCATAACAAACAGACCCTCAGACGACTGCAAGCTCCTTGAGAGCAGGACTTGCCCAGGACATCTATGTTAATTAATGCCCACAGGACTTAGAATAATACTTAATGCATAAGTGGTGCATGTGAGTTACCATGTGACAAAGTGCTACTGGCTGGGAGGCTTAAACAACAGAAATTTACCTTCACAGTTCTGGAGGTTAGAAATCTGAGATAGAAGTATGAGGAGGGTTGCTTTCTTCTGAGATCTTTTTCCTTAGCTTGAAGATGTCAGTGCCTTCTTGTCATGGTTTAAGACACCGATCATATTAAAAGAAAGCTTACGCTAATGGTCCTTTAACTGCCCCTTTAATGGCCCCATGTCAATTACAGTCAAATTCTAAAGTACTGAGAGTTAGAACTTCAAACTGAATTGGCCAGGTAAGGGGCACATGATTCAATCCATAGTGGTGATTAATACTTACGGTGAATGAACGGCCTTGTACACATCCCACTGTCTATCCAACATCACCACTTACTCTAGTTCACCATGTAGTAAGCAGATTTCACGTAAGTTTCTCAGGTGGGTGTAGTAGGAATACACATAAGTTACAGTTGCTGCCAAAAGCAACCTACATTTTAATGGAAGAAACTCCTGCATGCAATATTGATAAATGGAAAATAAACTCAGTTAAATATATATACTAGGTTTGTATAAGCCAGAAGAGAACCTTGCATGGTAGTGGGTCCAGGGAAGGCTTCCTTGAGGAGACCATTTCTGAAGTGAGCTATAAAAGATCAATCAGAATTTTGGATATTAGCTGTCTGTTGGATGTAGGGTTGAGGAAGATCTTTTCCCATTCTGTAGGCTGCCATTTTGTCCTGTTGACAATGTCCTTTGCCTTGTATAAGCTTTTCAGTTTCATGAAGTCCCATTTATTAATTGTTAATCTTAGTGTCTGAGTTGTTAGTGTTATGTTCAGAAAGTTGTCTTCTCTACCAATTAATTCAAGGCTGTTTTATTCCCCACTTTCTCTTCTTTAGATTTAGTGGATCTGGTTTTATGTTGAGGTCTTTGATCCACTTGGACTTGAGTTTTGTGAAAGGTGATAAATATGAATTTATTTTGTAAAGAAAGACAAGAGTGAACTGCTGTCAGTGTTAGGCAATCATGTGGTAAATAGATTTAAGGCATTATTAGATGACTGGGAAGAAAAAGACAACAGAGATACAGTTCCCTTCATTCAGGTGTGGGATAAAGAAATTTGCTCAATGGTAGTGAGAAGAAGTCAACAAATGTGAGAAACATTTATAGGGTCCCACTTACATGGTTCAGTATGCAGGCTGAGTGAATACAGGGTGATGGAAAAACAAAGTATAAAATCACCTGAAGAAATGAAGTGTTAAAACTTCATGCTCATGTTTTAATATTATCATCACCACCAGCACACAGGAACCCATGAGATGAGCACATCCCCAAGATGTCTGAAGAACTATTATATCAGAACCCTGAGGACGTGCCTGGAACCCATTACCAAAGCCCTCAGGTGACTGTAACATGACCAAGAAGCCCCATTCAAAGAATAAGAACATTTCCCTTTCCACTTGGGAAGATACATAGTTCTAAACATTTCTTTCTTTCAGCTCATACTGAATCATCAATTACCTATGTGAAAGATGGAAAGGAGGGGAAAAGAGGGAGGGAGAGGAGGAAGAAAGGGGAGAAGAAGAGGAGAGTTGGGAAAAGAGAGTGGAATGGAGGAAGAGAGAAAGAAAGAAAGGAAAGGAGGAAGAAAGAAAAGAGAAAGATGGAGGAAGGGAAAGAAAGTAAGTTGAGAAGGATGCTGAGGAAAATACCACCCAGACTACTATACCCAGCAAAACTTTCAATCAACATAGATGGAGAAAACAAGATATTCCATGGCAAAACTAAATTTGAACAATATCTATGCAGCAACCTAGTCCTACAGAAGATACTAGAAGGAAAACTCCGACCCAATGAGATCAACTACACCCAAGAAAACATAGGATATAACTTCACAACCAAAGAATAAAAAGAAAACAAGCATACAAAAACATTATTATCACCAACTCCACAATAAAAGACACTAACAATCATTGGTCACTAATATCTATTAACATCAGAAAATTTACAACTCTCCAATAAAGACACAGACTAACAGAATGGTTGTGGAAACAGGATCCAACATTCTTTTGCATTCAACAAACACACCTCAGCAACAAAGATAGACACTACCTCAGAATAAAGGGCTGGGAAAAGGTTTTCCAAGCAAACAGACCCAAGAAGCAAGAGGAAGTAGCCATTCTAATATGTAATAAAATAGACTTTCAGCCAAAGTTAATCAAAAGACATGGAGAAGGACATTTCATTTCTCATCAAAGGAAAAGTCCACCATGAGGACATCACTATCCCGAATATCTATGCCCCAAATATAAGGGCACCTGCATTCATAAAAGAAACATTATTAAAGCTTAAATCACACATCAATCCTAACATTGAAAGTGGGGACTTCAACACCCCACTCTTACTAAGGGACAGGTCATCAAGAGAGAAGCTAAACAGTGAAATAATGAAGCTTATAGTGGCCATAAATAAAATGGACCTAATAGATGTCTACAGAACTTTTCACCCAAACACAAAAGAATATACCTTCCTAGCACCTCACAGAACCTTCTCCAAAATTAACCATATACTTGGGCACAAGGCAAGCCTCAACAGATACAGGAAGATTGAAATAATCCCTTGTATCCTATCAGACCACCATGGTCTAAAGCTGGACCTCAACAATAACAGAAAAAATTCCCAAATAATAATCTTTATGCACTAGAAAAAAATTTAAAATTTATTTATTATGTTTACACTGTTCTGCCTGCATGTAGGCCTACATGCCAGAAGAGGGCACCAGATCTCAGTATAGATGGTTGTGAGCCATCATGTGGTTGCTGGGAATTGAACTCAGGACCTTTCGAAGAGCAGGCAGTGCTCTTAACCTCTGAGTCATCTTTCCAGCCCCCACTAGAAAAAAAATTTTTAACTCAGATTTAATATATGACTATGGTTTTGAAAAATATTTTTTAGAAAATTTACAATAAAGTACAATATAAGCACTGCATAGACAAGGGATCCTGTTTAGATAGCTGAATGAAAAAAACAAATTGAATGACTGATCTTTATCACCCAATATGTGAGCCACTCATACTAAAAGAAAAGCTGCATTAAAATACCTAACTGGTCAATATCCCAATCAATGTTTATTTTAAAAATCCACAGTGGAATCCATAATGGTGACCCCAACACAATGACCTTTGGAGCAGCTCTCCTGCTTTCACAGGTTATTTCTAATCAACTTGATAGAAAATGTTCAGGTCCAAAACCAAACGATTCCATTCCTGGAAAAATCATTATTAGTTAAGTAATTAAACAATCACTCACTTATTAACTTTTTGGTCCTTTGGTCATGCTTGAGAACACCAAAATTGCCTGGCAATTATATAAATTATATTTCTATTCCCTGTTTAGTAATTACTCAAAACCATATTTTCATGAAGAATAGGTCACACAGGGACACAACCTTCAAAGTAAGGAAAACAGGACAGGGTGAAAAATTTGCCCAAAGAAGACTGCTAATCCAGAAAGCATGCTGAGAGTGAGCAACCCCAAATGGAATGAAGGACCATAATGTGATTCAGAGAATTTTTGATATTTAAGTGATAAGCATGCTCATTTCATAATTATAGAGATATCAAGTTATTATCACTTAAAAATTTAAATACAGCCGAATGTGGGGCACCTGTAATTCTAGCAGTCAAGAAGCTAAGGCATGAAGTTCATAAGTTTGAGGCTACCCTGGGTAAAACCCTGTCTCAAAAAAAAAATACATCAAGTACTGGAATTGTAGCCCAGTGGTAGAGAACCTGTGTATCAGGTGAAATTATCTGGATTCCTTCATATCACTTAAAGCAGTAATTCTGTTTGGAATTTATTGAGACATGTAGTTGAAATATACGTAGGATGATATTTGCTACAAAACTGTGCATAACAGAGCAAACTAAAGGAAGTTAAAAATCTACTACTGTTGATTAAAATCAGTAATTTAGAGCTGGTGAATGGGTTGGTAGGTAAAAGTGATTGCTGCCAAACCTATTGATCTGAGCTTAACCCCCAAAATCTTCCTAGCAGAAGGAGAGGAAAGATTCACCAGCTTGTACTCTGATCTCAACATATGTGCTGTATGTAATGCACATATATACATGTATATAATTATTTAAAAAATGATGGAGGTGGAAAAATGAATTAGTAGTTAGGAGCATTCGTTTTTACAAAGTATCAGAGTTCACAGACCATGACCCATGCCAGGCAGCTCACAACTTGGCCTGGAGCTCAAGCTCTAGGGATCCAATGCCCTCTTCTGGCCTCTATAGGCACCCTGTACACTACAGTACACATGCCCACATACAACACACACATACACACAAAGAATAAGTAAATCTTTAAAATTATAGTAATAAATGCCTTTGCCATAAGTAAAACATGCTTTCATCATACATACATGTTTTGCTTGTATATACATATATTAGTTACATTTACATATAAGGAATTTATATATTTATTAGCAATGCACATATATGTTTTCATGTATATATGCTAGGGATTATACCTCTTATATATGAGGATAAGTGGCTACATAGACAGTGGAAGTAACCAGCTTGTGTAAAAGCCCAGTTCTGCATGTGGTTTTGTGCTTAGTTTTACTTCAGTGAGTGTCCTTCCAAGGTTGCAGCTGAGAGTGACCCTCTAGTGTGGGCAGGAAGTACTACCCATCTCTCACCTCCACCGATGTAAGCCAGTGCCCTGCACTACTCTGGCATAGGAAATGCTCAGCAGTGGTTGAAAGGCAGCAGCAGTGGAAACAAGATCAGCAACAGCACTTGCCTCCTTTTCAGACAGGAGCTTTGCCCAGCCCTAGCCTGGCAGGTGCGGCTGCCCTTCGGTGGAAAGCCATGCTCGCCTCTTCCTTCAACCACCCAGAAGCACCATACTGCTCAGCCTTCAGCACAAGCTCAGCCTCACCTCCTTTGGGGATTTCCCCAATCCTACCATTTTTCCCCACAACTTTCTCCTTATTCCTCTTCTGTCACTATTTATCTTGTGTCTTAAAGAACTGGGAAATAGTAAGAGCTGGAGGGGACAGGGTCTCCACAAGGAGAGCAACAGAACAAGAAAATTTGAACACAGGGAACTTCCCAGAGACTCATACTCCAACCAAGGACTATTCATGGAGATAACCCAGAACCCCTGCACAGATGTAGCCCAGGGCAGTTCAGAGTCCAATTGGGTTACATAGTAATGTGAAGAGGGACTGCCTCTGACATAATCTGATTGGCCTGCTCTTAGATCACCTCCCTCTGGGTGGGAGCAGCCTTACCAGGCCATAGTAGAGGACAATGCAGCCACTTTTGATGTGAACTGATAGACTAAGATCAGAAAGGAGAGGAGAACCTCCCCTATTAGTGGACTTGGGGAGTGGCATGCAAGCAGAGGGAGGAGGGAGGGTGGGATTGGGAGGGGAGGAGGGAGGGGCTTATGGGGGGATGCAGAATGAATAAAGTGTAATTGATGAAAAATTTAAAAAAATATATATTTGTGAGACCTGGAGAGGACAGGAGCTCCACAAGGACAGCAACAGATCCAAAAAGTCTGGGTACAGGGGTCTTTTCTAAAACTGATACGCCAGCCAAGGACCACTCATGGAGATGGCCTGAAACCCCTGAACAGAGGTAGCCTATGGCAGTTCAGTATCCAAGTAGCCTCCATAGTAATGGGGACAGGGACTGTCTCTGACATGAACTCAGTGGCCTGCACTTTGATCACCTCCCCATGAGGGGGAGCAGCCTTGCCAGGCCATAGAGGAAGACAATGCAGCCACTCCTGATGAGACCTAATAAACTAGGATCAGAGGGAAGAAGAGAAGGACCTTCCCTATCAGTGGACTGGAAGAGGGGCACAGGTGGAAAAAAGGAAGGGTGGGATTGGGAGGGGAGGAAGGAGGGAGGTACAGGGGAGTACAAAGTGAATAAACTGTAATTAATAAAAATTAAAAAAATTTAAAAAATGTGAATTACATATATTTACATACTGATTTTGGAGTTTTTTAAAATCCCCATTGCCCTCTCATATTCTTACCTCTCTTACTGGAATACTTCTTTCCAGCAATTCCTCTCCTACTTTGATAGCTTTCATAAAAATTGTAATAATTAATAAATTTTTAAATGTCCATTTACTAGCCTGCCCTGACCCATTGTGAGAGCACATTCAAACCAAAAATTCAGATCTTGGCAACTTGCTAATTCCAGGTGCAGCCCATCACCAAATGCCTAGCAGAGGTCCAAAGGATACTGGGAGTGAAGACAGTTGGAAGCCTATCCTGATCTGGCCTGTTCAGCTGATACTATGACCAAGAAAGTGTCCCACTGTTGGGACAAATTAAACAATGATGAAGCACACAACAGATTTTATATGAAAGAGGTTTATTAGATGGAGATGGAGAGAGAGAAGGGAAAGCAGGACATGATGGGGGGAAGAGAGGAAGGCGCCCCGACAGAGATTGGGGATAGGGCAAGAAGGCATGAGAGGCTAAGAGAGAGCAAGAGAGGGACAATGTGGCCAGTTGGTCCCTTTAAGGAGCAAGGTAACCATGCCTGCCAAGTGTGGCCACCTGGCCTGCGACACATGATAGCATCATAGGTTGCTAGGCAGGTGCCTAAATTCTAGCACCCACTCTCCAAGTTCTCCTGCAGGTGACCCAGCCTTGCTTCCCAGCTGGGTCAGGTGCTCTGTAGATGCCCTGTTCACCTAGATGTGAGGCTGGAAGACAGTTTACTCCCCAAACATCAGGACACATAGTGCCCCCTAGATGTCCTCTGACTCCCCCAAACCCACTGTTTTCAAATCAAATAAGATGCAAGACTAGTTTAAGATCAGGCCAAACTTTCTGAGGCTTGTCAGGTATATGGACACCAGCCCTTTTGGAAGGATAAGGTGGTACCCCTCTACTCCACATTTTGCCAGAAGAATTTACCCAGATCCACTGCTCCATGCATAAAAGGATCTGACCCTGAACCCTCAGCCATGGGTTTCTGGATAGATTTATGTCAGTCAAGCCCTGGGCATCCCAGAGTGCATGCTCTTCCTGAACAAAGAGGGAGGGTAGAGACTGGAAGGTTATATACGCCAAAAGATGAGCAATGTTTTCATTGGACCCACTGAGTTTTCTCCGAGGCTCGGGAGTAAAGGAGCATTGAGCTGTGCCCCCTGACCTGGCACTGTGGGAGGTGAGGTTTCCATTAGCAGGCTGCAGCCCTTCCACAGGGAGCAAGGTCCAGGGAGAAGCAGCACACGGACAGCTTCCAGCTCCCTGTTCATTCTCTCGCCGGTCCTCTCCTCAGCCAGTACAGCTTCACTTCTGAGAACAGATTTTTTTTTTTATGGAAATGATAAAAGCCATCAGACGGTCTCGTATTATTCACTTTTAGAGAGCAAGGGGAAAAGGGAGAAAGCAGGGAAAGAAGAGAGGCTCAGCTGTAAGCTGCACTCTTGCTGAGGAATATTTAAGGAAACTGATGTAATTCTGCTAATAGATTGTTGTGATACCATTAAAACGATTTGGAGACTACAGAGACTACGCACCAACGTGGAGGAGTTAAGAATGCTCCAAATGACTGTGACTTCGGAAGAAAATACAGACCACCACACATTAAAACCAAACAATTTCAGGAAAGACGGGAAAACATAAAGATAACCTGAGAATAAAAACTAGTAATCCAGCCACTTGGGGACCTAATGTTAATATGAATGCATCCACGAAGTCATTTTTGATCAGGTATATATGTGTGTACATACACAGACACGTTATTTTCACAAAATTAAATGGAACTTTGTGCTGTATGGTTATTTTTATATACTGTCTTCTCAATATAGTATTTTAATCTTTAAAATATGCCTTTATAGCTGCATAGAAGTGATTGTGTCAACATCCTAACTTATTTTGGTTGGAGCATATAAAAATGTTATGTAGTTCAATTGTCAAATCTAAGTGATCTCATGTGGTTCACTCTAACATTTATCAATGGCCATTTGGAGCAGTTTGGTTGTGTTAATTACAACAAAATCATCACGAATAATCGTTTGATGTTATTAATTTAATTTTAGATACATATAAATTTAGAGAATTTATATAGCTTTGCACATTTCAAGGTCTCTCAAATATTTTTTCATATTGCCTTTTGGAAGACGTGTGCCAGTTTGCATCCCGTAGCAAGCAGTGCTTGCCATGTTGTTTGCACTCTGCTTCGATGCAGGAAATGTCTTTATATTTTCCACATAGCACAAAATAATCTAGTACTAACTGCAATTTTCACTTTCTTGCCACTTAGGATGATAATCTTCCACAGTAGCTGTGAACAATTTTTTTCTCATCAAAACTTGTTTGTATCAAGAGAAAAGACCTTCCATTGAAGTGTCTGTCTGGGCAGAAGAATAATAGCAATGAGCTCTAAAGCCGGAGTATGAGGCACAGAGAAGAGGCAAAGGAAATCCAGCAGTGAAAAGAAATATGAAGTTCCTAGGTTAGGTTCCTAATTTTCGATGTTAGAGGGGACAGAGGTGAGAAAACCCAGCATCCCTGCATCAGTCCAGGACATAACACAGTGAAGCTCACGAGCACGAGGGTCCAGGAAGGAAAGCTTCTGTATGATTGCTGTGGCCAGTATAGTCTCAGTCTTGGTCAAAAGTAACCCTGCACCCCAATGAGCATCCACTGCCCCAGAGAGATACAACACCTGGTTATCCCCAAACAACGACATAATGGATTAAAGTCCAAAGGGCCAGAAGGTATAAGAACAAGGACCCCTGGGAAAGATGGTGGGCTAGAGCAGCCTTTGCGTGACCCAGTAAAGAAAAGTGTGATAAAACAGAAACTACTTACTTTTTCAAAGACAGGAAAAGGAAAAGATTTTGTAATCCACAGAAATAGTGACAGGACTGCTGACAAGTACTAAGAAACAAAAAATGCGATAGGCCAAAAAGAAGAACTCCGAGTTGAATACAAATCTAGCTATGCACCTCCTTGGTAGGGGAGTAGGAGACAGAAGCCTCATCCCAAATTACTGGAGTTTGAGCCCTTAAGTATGAGCTGATCTCTGAGAAGCTTTTTGAATAATACTAGAAAAAAAATTAAACCAACAGATGTGGAAATTGCAGTATGGAGATACAAAAAAAAAAAGTGAAAAAAACAAGGTAGCATGACTCCTTCAAAAGATCACAACGCCTCAACTATTAAATTAAAAAAGAGAAATGGTGAAAAGCTAGGTAAAAAAAATCTCAAAAATATACAGCAAAATCAGTAACCTCAAGAGGATACAAATGGGCAGATGAATGAAGTAATGAAATCTATCCAGGACATGGAAAGGGAAAGATAGCAGCTAGCAGACACAGTCAAAAGAATGAACTAGAAAATCGGTAACATGGATGAAAAGATGGGCAAGGTTACAGTGTTGAATATTTTAGATTCTAGAAGAAAATCAAGTAAAAATGCTGGAAATAAAAACACAACAAATCAAATAAAAATATACAGTGGAAAGCACTGGCCAATGACTAAGCAGAAAAAGAAGGATACTAAGGATGGAGGACAAGGCCAAGAAGTGCTACATTTAAACATCAATAACAAAAATAGGTAAATGAACAAGCATACAAGAACTTAAGAAAATGACCAAAAGGCCCACCTAATACTCCGTGAGATAGAAGGAGCTGGGCCAAAAACTAAATACAGTTTACTCGGTGAAGTAACAGCAGACAACTTTCCAAATATTGGGAAAGATTGACATTTAAAATACACAAGTATTTAGAGACCCAAACAGACTTGAACAGAACAGAACCTCTCTACAGCATATTATAGTCAGCAAAGAAACAATTTCACTGGCTGTAAGATGAAAATCCCAATTCGTCTGCAAAGTCAGAAGCATAGGATAACATTAGCTCTGTCATCATCTGCCTTCAAAGCCACAGAAGTGTGGGATTTTCATTTCAGTCCCCTAAAGTAAATAACTGCTAGCACAATGCTTAGATGCAGCAAAACACAAAACCACCTTTTAAAGCTGACAGACAAATAAGGACATCCCAAGAAAGGCACAAACTAAAGCAGTTCATAGCCACCAAGACAGACTGCAGAAGATCCTTAAAGCAATACTACGCACAAGAGGAGAAAAAGCAGCCTCAATCGCAGAACCCAAGAAAGAATAAAGTTCAGGAGAGGAACAGTTTACAAGGAGCACTAGAAAGGAAAAATCATGTTCAATACTGTAACCCACAAAGCTCTAATTAAAAAAAAAAAAAAAAATGGAGCAAGTAAAGGACAAACAGCAATCCAACCAACATTTCAGGAAGTAGCAAGCGTTGTCCAACAACAAATATTAAATGATCTCAAGTCACCAATAAAGAGCTACAGATTAAGCAGGACATGCCTCTCTGAGGTCAGGGTGGGGAGCAGACAGGGAGGGGGTAGATAGAAGGAACAGCAGCAGATTGGGTCTCTGGGAACCAAACTGAGGGAAGAGGAGAGTTCTGCAGGCAGGAGGCCTACTGGTTGATAGAGGAGTAGATCTGAGGGAGACAGGAGGGGGACTGGAAGGAGTGGAGAGAGGGAAAACTGCAGTTAGAATGTAATGCATGGGAGAAGAATAAATTTTAAAAGAAAGGGAGAAAAAAAAAGAGATTATTCAGCTTGATTAAAAATCTAGATCCAGTTGTGTAGGCTGGTCTTCCTGTGGGACTCCTGACCCTGGCAACAGGGCCTTTTTGTTTGCTTTTGCAACCCTCTTCCTCATCCAGCCACAACACAAGGGGAGGTGCCTGGCGTTGCAACTTGATAGCCATGTTTGGTTGATGCTCCTGGGAGGCCTGCCCTTTTCTGAAGAGAAGGGAGTCAGAGGGGAGCGGGGGAGGCACAAGAGGAAAGGAGGGAGGGGAAAGTGCTGTTGGGATAGAAAAATATTTTTAAAAGAGAGAGAAAAAAACAGGCCCAACTATGTGTTATCCGCAAGTGCATGAGTCACTGTCAGAGACGCCTACAAACTGACAGTCAAAGGGTAGAAATCAGTTTACCCACGAAGCACAAGTTGAAAACAAGATAACATAGCTATTCCAATTTCTAGTAGTTTTCAACCTTCAAAATTAGTCAGAAGAGATAAAGAGCCACTACATACTAATAAAAGAAAAAAATCACCAGGAAGCTATGAATATGTACATACACACACACTGAGCAAAAGTGTCCTTCATTTCATCATGCAAACACTAATGGATATAAAAAGTCAGATCCTCAGGTAAAAATATTGGGTGGCATCAATAACCCAGTCTCATCTTCAGATAGGCCATCCAAACTAAAAGTCGGCCGACAGTGCATAAGCTACATCATAGATCAAGTGGGCCTGACAGATGTGTTCAGAATATTCCAATCCAGCAGATATGAAACACACATTCTTCTTAGCAGCCCATAGAATTATTCTTAAACTAGAACACATTCTGGGTCAGAGAAACTCTTAACATACAAAAGAATCTAAATATCTTCTTGTCTCTTATCAGATCATAATGGAATAAAACTAGAAGTCAATAGCAAAAAAGCCCCTATCCCACATTAATACCTACCCCCACACACAAATACTTAGTGACTAATGAATATATTAATGAACATACAGTGGACAATTGAAAAAAAAACAGGGAAAATTTAAATTCCTAAAATTAAGTACTAGAACATTTGAGATTCAGATAAAGCAGTTCTAAGAGGAAAGTGTATAGTTAAGAGAACTTACATTTAAAAATCAGGGAGGTCAACCCGTAATCAATATAAAAAATAAAATTTAATTTAAAAAAATCAGGGAGGTCTCAAATAAATAGCTTAGTGATACAGCTTAGGGTCTCAAATAAATAACTTAGTGATACACCTTTTGTTCTTACAAAAACAAGGATGGACAAGCCAAACCCCAAAGGAGCAAATAGCAAGAAACAAATGTCAGCACAGAAAGTAAGGATATGGAGACTAAGAGAACAGTATACAGAAACAATAAGTTATCTTTTTGGGAAAATGAAGATGATTGTCATATTCTTCTAGCTACTCTGATAGAATCAAAGAAGAACTAAATTAATAAATTACCAACGAAAAGTTGTTATTACAACAGAGTCCACTGAAATCCAGAAGACCATTAAGGAATACTTGGAAAATCTGTATTTTAAGAATCTGAAATGGATGAAAAAAACAAACAAAAAAAAAAGAAATGGATAAATTCCTACATACACAGGGCCTACCAAAATTAAACTAAGAGGATAAGAAGAATGTAAACATATCCATAATAAGTGAAGATATTAAAACAGTAATACTCTCCCAACAAAAACAGATTCATTCTGATTTCTACCAAATCCTTCATCATTAACAACAATGTTCTTCTATTTTATTCCATAAAATAGAAATAATACTACCCAATTAATTCTGACATCAAAACCAGATAAGGACACTGCAAAAAAATAAATAAATAAAATAGAAACAGACTAATTTTCTTGTTGGACATAGATCTAAAATTTCCCAATAAGATATTTGAAAACTAAATTCAAGAACATGTAAAGACTGTACACCATGATTAATTTGGTTTTATTCAAGAGATGAATACAAATAAAAAAAAAACTAAGAAGTCAAAACATTTCTATTTCTAGATGACATGACCCTCTACTTTCACCAAAGTTGCTGGATATATAATTGATATACAAATATTAAAGGGTTTTCTATATTCCAACAATGAACTTGACAAGAAAAAAAATCAGGAAAACAATCATATTCCTAATAGCTTTCTGGGAGTACCTAAGAATAAACCTAACAAAAGTGAAGAATCTCTATAATGAAAACTTTAAAACTCCAATGAAAGAAGCTGAAGATGACATTAAAATATGGAAACATTTTCCTGCTCATGGTTTGGCAGAGCCAATACAAAACTAATCACATTATTAATAGCACTCTGTAGATACAATGCAATCCCTATCAAAATAACAACAGAGTTCACACACACACACACACACACACAAATCCTCCTGAAAGTATATGCAAAACTTCAACCAGCCAAACCAATCCTAAACAGAAACAATTCTGGAGGAATCACAATACCTTATCACAATTATCACAAACTACACTATAAAGCCACAGTAACAAAAAAAAAAAAAAAAAAAAAACTTGTTACTAGCACAAAAAAAAAAAAAAAAAAAAAGTGTACCCAGAAATCTGCAGCTACCTTGTCTCTCACAAAATTAGCCAAAACTTACATTGAGGAAAAAAACAAAACAAACAAACAAAAATGGCATCTTTGGTGCTGGAAAAACTAGATTCCCATGTGAGAAAGGTAATGCGCTATCTCTCTCAACCTGTACAAACACATCCAATCAAAATTTCAACCTTAAAAAAATTTAATGAAATATTTTAGGTAAGACTTGAAATGCTGAACATGTAAGGGAAACCTAAGATAGGAGTTTTATAGGCAAAAGTTTTCTGCAATGGCCTCCAGTGGCACAAAAAATAACCCCAGGAATTGACAAAGCAGATCTCTTGAAATTAAACAATTCTGTAAACCAAAGATAATAGAGTTGAAGCCCACAGACTAGGAAAAAAAAATCTTCAACTATATATCAAACATGGAGTTATCATTTAGAATAAATACAGAACTGTGAAAGTTAAAAGCCAAAAAATTTTCTCCAATCAGTAAATGGGATAATAATGAACTTAATGGATCCTTCTCAAAAGAGTACAATATCCAATAAATACATGAAAACCCACTTAACCCCTTGAGCTTTCAGGAATAGAAATTAAAACTGCCCTGTGATTCCATCTCACCCCACTCAAAATGGCTAATGCCAAGAAAACAAACGACAACAAATACCAGTGGGGAAAGAGCAGCCCTCGCTGCCGACAGAAGCGGGAACCAGTGCGGCCACTATGGAAATCAGTGTGGACCCCCCCCCCCCAGATACTAGAAACACGACTGTTGCATGATCTAGCTGTAACCTTTCTGCTGTATACCTAGAGAACCTTAAAGTCAGCATGTGTCAGGGACACTGCTGTACAGTTGTCGTGGCTCCATTCACAATAGTCAAGAAGTGGAAGCAACCTAGATATTCACCAACAGATGAATGGAAACAGAAAATGAGATACACGCGCGCGCACACACACACACACACACACACACACACACAGTGGAAGTTTAATCTGTTGTTAACAGTGTAATTATGGTGAGGACTGGGGAGATGGCTCAGAGGTTAAGGGCCCTGGCCGCTCTTCCAGAGCTCCTGAGTTCAATTCCCAGCAACCAGATGGCAGCTCACAACCATCTATAATGGGATCTGGTACCCTCTTCTGGCATTCTGGCATGCAGGCAGAGCATTGTATATGTAATAAATAAACAAATCTTAAAAAAAAGGGTAATTGTGTATTTCTAAGAAAATGAATGAAATAGGAGATCATTTTGTTAAAACAACCTGGAGTTAGACAGGTATATCGTTTTTCTCTCAAATGCAGAATCTAGATTTAATATATATGTCAAGGGAAATAAGAACAAAGTATAATTACATCTACATGAAAATGTCACAATAACACCCACTTCTTACATGTTGGCCAAAAAGAAAAAAATTAAAAGATTGGAGGCAGGTCATTTAGGAAGTGTCGTCCTAGGGGACTTCTACTAATTTCCTTTAAAGTAAGTGGCACCTCACCAATTGTGTCAGGATACAACCCCCACAAGAAGAAAGTACATCACATTCCTTTCCATTCTAACCAGCAACTCCTACAAAGAGAATTCTGGGAGAGCTACAAAGACATCAGGGGCTCAGTGCAGCCAGGGGCTGATGGAACTTCTATAAAGGGATATGAATGACTGACTTTGTTCTCCAGAAAGCAACCTAAAGAAAAGGCAGCAACTCTAGCCAAAGTAACTCTGGGCCAACTAAAATATCAGACTGCATAAAAATATGGAGGCCTGTCAAGGAAAGACGCCATTGTGAGTAGTCGCAAAAGCTTCTTTGACCCTCAGAAAGTCCCTGGTTCCCAATAAAACTCCAGACCCTCCAAGTTGGTTTGGCTGGAGAGCCTGAAAGAACACAGCCCAGAGCCTTCCTGGAGCCCGTCAAAGACCTTTGTACAGGTTGCCACGTTCCTACCATCAGGGAAGCCAAACACAGTAAACCAGCTGGTCCAGTTGAAGAATGCACCCAGATTAGTTTTCCTCCCCCTAGCTCATTGGCTACAAGGATATTCAAGCTGCAATAATTTAGTTTCACACATCACCAGTAACTATGTTTTATACTTGTTAATGATTAACGGACTGTGCTTAAGCTGTAGCCCAGGATCCAGGACTGACGGGCATTTCTAAAGTTTCCTTTTTTTTGGCCTCTTAGATCCTGGCCTATCAGGGGACAATCGTCATTAAAGGCAGGAGACAAAAAGTGGGATTGGAAGCTTCTATGTTCCAGAAAAGATCAAGAAATCTAGCTTCTAATTCTCTGAGGCATGCCACTCCATTGATATCAGAGTAAAAGGGTATGCATGCAGAGCCTTAGTTATGAATGATTATTTTTTCTTGTATAGCTTCTCTTCATATAGAAGCACAAGCTAGTGGTTCTTCTATTTGTTTCATAAATACTTCTTTTGACACATGGAGTATCTCTACTGATTACCACGCCCAGTACCATCACTGGATTCAGGTCTTTCATGCTTCTTTCTCCAAGCTTTATAGCCCAGAATGTGAATCTTCATCCAAAACGAACTTTGAAAGTTGAGAGTTCCTGGAAGACTGACTTCAAGACTAAGGGAACACTTCTTAGATTAGAACCTTCCTCAAGGGCCCTCAGGAAAGTCTGTCCTTTTCCCTGAAATGGTACATCACAAAGTTTCTGCTTCTAAAACACTGCTAACAGAACCTTCTGTGCTTCGGACTTATACACCTAACCTGTTTATATGATTTTGTGGTGATTTTACAAATAAAACCCATAAAGCTTAACTAGTTCATATTTCCAATCTTCCAAATACACACTCTAAGCCCTAAATTACAGAACTTTCACAGAAAATGCCAGTTTCCACTTTTTTCCATTTTATTTTTCCTCTATTTTTATTTTATTGAAAATGGATTTTTTTTCCTATGCTCTGATTATGGGTTCCCCTCCCTCAACTCCTCTGAGATCTTCCCTATCTCCCCTCCCCTTTCTGTCCCTCATCAGAAAATAAAAAGGCATCTAAAGAATAAGGTGAAACAAAAACAAACTGGAATAGGACAAAACAAATAAACAGAAGGAAAAGAGCAAAGAAAAAGAAACACAAGAAACACATACAGACACAGAGACATACATATATATTTCTATACACAGGAATCCCACGAAACCACAAAACTGCAAGCCACAACATATACACAAAGTATTTGTGACAGGAAAAAAAAAAAAAAGTTGTCCTGACAAGACACTCTGAAACAAAGAATGTCCAAAGATATGGCTGAGTTTGTTTTGTGTTGACCATCTATTGCTCAGGACGGGTCTGCTCTTAGGAGTGGTTTGTATCCAGCAGTGTGTAAGCACTTTGTTGAAGAAAACTAATTTTTCCTTTGCAAGTACTTATCGATTGGAGATGGTGTTCATGGTACAGAGGGGACGTGTCCATGTTCCCTCTCAGTACAGGGACCCCATCTGATGCAGACCTGGACAGGCCCTATTCATGCTACGAGTCTCTGAGTTTATACGTGCCTTGGTCCTGCTATGTTTCAAAGGCCTTGGTACCCCCCCCGACTCCTACACTCTTCCTGTATCCTCTTCTACAGGGTTCCCTAAGCTCTGAAGGGAGGGATTTCATAAAGACATACCATTGAGGGCTCAATGTTCAAAGTTCTCTCACTCTCAACACATTGTCGGGCTGTGGGTCTCTGTACTTGTTCCCACCTGCTGCAGGAGGAAGCTTCTCTGATGATGGTTGAGCAAAACACTGATCTAGGAGCATAGTGGAATGTCTTTGGGGATCATTTATGGTTATGTTCCTTTAGCAGAAAAGTAGTATTTGGTTTTCCCCTAGGTCTCTTGCCATATCTGGTCTCAGATTCTTGGTCACCCAAGCATTGTCAGTGATGGGTTCCATCCATAGAGTAGGTCTTAAATCCAATCAGATAGTGGCTGGTTGTTCCCACAAGCTCTGTGTAGTTATCACACTTATGTATCTCGCAGGCATGTCTTTATTATAGATTGAAGAATTTGTAGCTGAGTTAATATCTGCTTTTATTCTAAGCTGCTTTTCCACTTACAATTTGTAGTTGGGTTAGTACTGGATTTTATTTTACACTGATTTTCCCCCTACAAAACAAGCACGCACAGGCAAAAAGTAAAAAATAAAATCATTCCATGCTCTATCCTCCAATGGGTCAACTATAAACTATGGGCAATGCTTTGTAGAGACAAAACTCAATTGCTTAGTACAGTAATTTTTTTACAAACAAAAATCAAATAGCCAAAGGTACTAGGGAATGAATTCAAGCAGTAAACTCTGAGAAAGAAGCCGAGATTTGATAAGATTGGTTCAGAGTGAGTTAACATTTTTTGTATGCCTCTGCCTGAAATCAGGTCAAAGTCAATGTCATGTAGGTAATGAATAGAAAAAGCCAAGTATTTCATGGCTAAAGAACAGATTTGAGAAAGGGAGGGTTAAACAAGTAAGAGTTCTTGCTGTAGAGGCATAATGACCTGAGTTCAAAACCCTACAATACACTTAGGAAAAAAGCTAGGTGTGGTCAGGTATGCCTATAACCTCAAGACTCTGTGGACAGAGCACTGGGAGACAGGAGGATTCCTGGGGCTTGCATGCTAGCTGCCAGCCTAACTCCAGGTTCACTGCGAGATTCCGTCTCAGGAGGAAGATGCAGAGAGTGATAGAACAGGACAATTGAAATCTTCCACTGGCCTCATATGTGCAAAGACATGTGCAGCTGAACATGGATGTCACATACACCACACACATACACATAAACATTTCTACACAATAAAATACAATGTTAAGATGTTCAGATCGTAGTCTGAAATTTCTTATCCGAAGACACTCTCCTTCTTAACGAAAGGAGAGAGAATTTCCTTATTATTATTTGAGAATTTTCATACAATACATTTTGATCATATTTACCCTCCCCCCAATTCCTCCCAGAACCATCCCTCTTCCCTACTCATCCAACTTTGTGTCCTCATTTCCTTTAAGCCCATCAAGTCTGATTTGTGCTGAAAATTTTCCATTTGGTGAAAGACTTAAATTTGCAACAGGAAAATCACAACAGGAAAACTATACATAACCTTTACATAGTTAAAATGCTAAGAAAAAGAAACAGAGAGACACATTATAAAAGGAATTAAACAACTTACACACCAGGAGAACAATGGTTCATACATATTGATTTCTCATTCCAAATTTCAGAAGCCAGAGAGAGTAGAATATCTTTGGGAGAACTGAGAAACAAAACAAACTGAAAGTATAAACTTTGTATTCAATATCCAGCAAA
Source organism: Meriones unguiculatus (assembly GCF_030254825.1). Taxonomy (NCBI): domain Eukaryota; kingdom Metazoa; phylum Chordata; class Mammalia; order Rodentia; family Muridae; genus Meriones; species Meriones unguiculatus. The sequence goes on along the minus strand of NC_083354.1, from coordinate 76,039,150 downwards.
ACATTCTTTCAAGGAGGAAGAAGATAAAGCCATTGTGATGTAAAGTGAAACAATTCTCACTGATCTGAACTATAATAAGAGCTGAAGAAAGTACAGTGTGGAGTGAAATTATATAATTTCCAGTGAGCTGAATTATAGTGAGAGCTAAAGTAATTCTGTAGCTAGAAAAGAAATAGTACCAAATAGAAACGGTTTACAGAAAGGAGTGTAGAACATCAAAAGTAGTAAATATTGGGGCTAGAGAGATTGCTCAGCAATTGAGAACATTTTCTGTTCTTCCAGAGGACAAGAATCACGGTGGGTGGCAGAGGACCAGTTCCCATGATGAATGGCACTCAAGCACCTATAACTCCAACTGCAAGAGTTCTGATGCCCTCTTCTGGACTCTATTGCTACTCATGCTTACATGTTATATACTCACAGACATATACACTCTACATGAATAAAAATAAATCTTTTTTTAAATAGTAAAGATTGAAGTAAATATAAAAACATCTCGCTTACTTTTAAAATTTTATGAGTTTACAAAATAGTATGCTATCATCTCATGGAACTTATAATGCCTATTAATGCATGTGATAACTGATTTACAAAAGATGGAAAGACAAACCGACACATACAGTATTCCTTTGTATATTTATATGAAACACAATATAATTCTAAACTGTAGACTGCAAACAGTTAAGAATATGTCATAATCCCTAAAATTAAAGGTAGAGTGTGAAACACAATTGACATTTAAAATTTATCCAAAAGAGAGAAAAAAGGAAAAAAAATAGAAAAACAGAAAAGCATAATAATAAAATCAGAGACCTAATCCAACCATATCTATAATTTCTTTAATCATTTATGCATGGAATGGAAATTCTCAGAATGAATTAGAAAGACGAAGATTCTAATACAAGAGACAATCTGTAAAGCCTGCAAGAAAGCCAATTATCCCTTCAAAGAAGTGCTAACTCCAATTCTCTCCAAATTATTCCACAAAATAGAAACAAAAGGAACATTACCAAACTCATTCTATGAAGCCACAGTCACCTTAATACTTAAGCCACACAAAGATCCAACAAAAAAGAGAACTTCAGACCAATCTCTCTTATGAATATTGATGCAAAGATACTCAATAAAATACTTGCAAACCGAATCCAAGAACACATAAAAGATATCATCCACCATGACCAAGTAGATTTCATCCCAGGCATGCTAGGGTGGTTCAATATATGGAAATCCATCAATGTAATCCACCATATAAACAAACCACATGGTCATCTCCCTAGATGCCAAAAAAGCATTTGACAAAATCCAACACACATTCATGCTTAAAGCCTTGGAGAGATCAGGGATACAAGGAACATGCCTAAACATAGTAAAGGCAATATACAGCAAGCCTATAGCCAACATCAAACTCAATGGAGAGAAACTTAAAGCAATCCCACTGAAATCAGGGACAAGGCAAGGCTGCCCATTGTTTCCATATCTCTTCAAAATAGTATTTGAAGTCCTAGCTAGAGCAATAAGACAAGTAAAGGAGATCAAGGGAATACAAATCAGAAAGGAAGAAGTCAAAGTTTCACTATTTATAGATGATATAATAGTATACCTAAGTGACCCCCAAAACTCAACCAGAGAACTCCTTTAGCTGATAAACACCTTCAGCAAAGTGGATGGATACAAAATTAACTCAAAAAAATCAGAAGCCCTCCTGTATACCCAAGACAAAAGGGCCGAGAAAGAAATCAGGGAAACAACACCCTTCACAATAGCTAATATTAACATAAAATACCTTGGGGTGACTCTAGCCAAGCAGATTAAAGACCTGTTTGAAAAAAACTTCAAGTCTCTGAGGAAAGAAATCAAAGAAAACATCAGAAGATGAAAAGATCTCCCATGCTCATGGATGGATAGGATTAACATAGTGAAAATGGCCATCCTGCCAAAAGCAATCTACAGATTCAATGCAATTCCCATCAAAATACCAACACAATTCTTTACAGACCTTGAAAGAAAAATTCTCAACTTCATATGGAGAAACAAAAAAAAAAACAGAATCTCCAAAACAATCCTGTACAACAACAGATCCTCTGGAGGTATCTCCATCCTTGATCTCAAGTTGTACTACAAAGCAATAATAATAAAAACTGCATGGTATTGGCATAGAAACAGAATGGTGGATCAATGGAACTAAATAGAAGACCCAAAAATAAACCCACACACCTATGAATACTTGATTTTTGACAAAGAAGCCAAAATCATTCAATGGAAAAAAGACAGCATCTTCAATAAATGGTGCTGGTCCAACTGCATGTCTACATGCAGAAAATTGAAAATAGATCCGTATTTATCACCCTGCACAAAACTAAAGTCCAAGTGGATCAAAGACCTCAACATAAAACCAGATACTCTAAATCGGTTAGAAGAAAAAGTGGGGAAGAACCTAGAACTCATTGGCACAGGAGACAACTTCCTGAACAGAACACCATCAGCAAAGGCCCTAAGAACATCAACAAATGGGACCTCATGAAACTGAAAAGCTTCTGTAAAGCAAAAGACACTGTTGTTAGAACAAAACGACAGCCTACAGATTGGGAAAGGATCTTCACCAACCCAACATTGGACAGAGGGCTGATATCTGGAATATATAAAGAACTAAAGAAGTTAAAAGGCAATAATTCAAGTAACCCAATTAAAAAATGGGGTATGGAGTTAAACAGAGAATTCTCCGTAGAAGAATACAGAATGGCAGAGAAACACATAGGAGATGTTCAACATCCCTAGCCATCAGAGAGATGCAAATCAAAACGACCCTGAGATTTCACTTTACACCCATTAGAATGGCTAAGATCAAAAACTCAAGAGATAACGCATGCTGGAAAGGCTGTGGAGAAAGGGGAACCCTCCTCCATTGCTGGTGGGAATGTCGACTGGTACAACCACTATGGAAATCAATCTGGTGCTTTCACAGACAATAAGGAATAGTGCTACCTCAAGATCCAGCTATACCACTCCTAGACATATATCCAAAAGATGTTCAAGTACACAATAAAGACATTTGCTCAACCATGTTTGTAGCAACTTTATTTGTAATAGCCAGAACCTGTAAACAACCCAGAATTCCATCAACGAAGGAATGGATACAGAAATTGTGGTACTTTTACACAATACTACTCAGCAATTAAAAACAAGGAAATCATGAATTTTGCAGGCAAATGGTGGGATCTAGAAAAAAAAAAAAATCAACCCGAGTGAGGTATCCCAAAAGCAGAAAGACACACATGGTATATACTCACTTATATAGACCTATAAGATAGGATAAACATACTAAAATATGTACATATGTACACCTAAAGAAGATTAAACAAGAAAGAGGTCCAGGGGTAAGATGATCAATCCTCATCTAGAAAGACAAAGGGGATGGACATTGGAAATAGGAGAAAACAAGTAACAGGAAAGTAGCCTACCACAGAGGGCACCTGAAAGACTCTACCTAGCAGTGTATCAAAGCAGATGTTGAGACCCATAACCAAACCTTCCGCAGAGTGCAGGGAATCATATGAAGGAAGGAGGAATTAGTATATCCTAGAGGGGACAGGGAGCCCCATAAGGTCCAAATATATCTGAGCACAGGGGTCTTCTATGAGACTGTTTATCCAACAAGGACCATGCATGGATATAACCTACAACCCCTACTCAGACATAGCCCATGGTAGCTCAGTATCCAAGTGGGTTCTCCAGTAAGGGGGGCAGGAATTGTTTCTGACATGAACTCATGAGCTTCCCCTCCCCCCTGAGGGAAGAGCAGCCTTGCTAGGCCACAGATAAGGACATTGCAACCATCCTGAAGATACCTGATAAGCTAGGGCCAGACGGAAGGAGAGGAGGACACCCCCTCTCAGTGGACTCGGAAGGGGGCAGGGAGGAGATGAGGGAGGGAGGGGAGGATTGGGAGGGAAAGAGGGAGAGGGCTACAGCTGGGATACAAGTGAATGTATAAAATTATTTGAAAATAAAAAATATATTAAAAGAAAGAAAACCAATTATCAAAAGAAAATCAACCCAAATCAAATAACTAAGTAAAATGGAAATGTGGAGTTACAGAGAAAATTTAACAGACCATTCCCTCCTCCCCCCCACAAACATCAGTTTTCAAGAAAATAGCCTCTTCCTGAGCCCTCTGAGATTTCCCTTTCCATGTTAGTGTGGCAATTGGTGTTGTCATTGTCTGGGTCTTGTTAGGCAGCCATATTGCTGCAATTGCATGAGTGCAGCTTTCCTGTCATTTCTAGCACCATCGAATGGCTTCTGAGACAGAAAGAAGAGTCTTCCCCAGGAATAAACCTAAGTGGTTATGCAATACCACGTGCCCCCGTCTATTCACACAAGCAACATTAGATGAACTCAGCAGGCTTATTTATATATTTATGCATTTGTGTATAACTTGTGCATGTGCACACGTGTGTGTGTGTGTGTGTGTGTGTGTGTGTAGCAGGGCTGGGTGACAATTGTGGAGAATTCTGGCTCTTAGTTACTGGGTGTTCTCCTTTTACCTGTGGCACTTTTTGCTTTCCAGGCATTTCAGCCTCTACCTGAAAATTTTATAGTTGCATTGCCAACTCTGTGATTCTTTCTAACTGTTCAACTGTTCTTCTAACCATCTTGAAAATGGAATGCAAGAAGATGATGAAGAAAAGCCAGAGGATCACCTCTGTGTGTAAAGCAAGAATGAAACCAGCTGTAGCAGTCGCACTAAACCTTACGCTCATATCCTGAAAGGTATCTTCATCTCTCCTCTATGGCAGTAGTCATTATTTTGAGCCCCACACTGGGCTCCATTTGTTGGCACACTTTTTAAAAAACTCTTTTATGTGCATTTCTTCTATCTCTTTCTCCCTACACCACCCCAATCCCTCCAAAAACCTCAACACCAGGTAGGAGAGAGAAAGGGTTAGTGAGGGTGCACTGCTTCCTGCTGGTTAGGGTCATTGTAATCTTTGGAACCAGTCCAACCTTATTTCCAGAGATCTCCAACTTCTTGTTTCACTGCATCAACAGCAACGAGGAGCCACAGGGGGAAAACAGCAGCAGCCTTGTTCTTTCTCAGAGCTCCTCAACACTCTCTGGGCTCTGGCATTTATTCTCCTTCCAGAGTCCTCAGGTTCAAACTATCTGCAGCTGGCAAAGAGCTCCCCTCAGAGCTCCCATGGGGCAAATAGTCTGCTGCTGTGGACCATGTGAATCAGTCCCAGATCCCAAACCTGGGACCAAAACAAAACCATGTTTATATCCACAACACCATGAATTTTAGAGGTATTAAAGGGAATGGGACATTATGAAGAGATGGAGGTAGGAAAAGGAAGGCGAGAAATGATGTAATTATATTTTAATTAAAAATTTAAAGGTTGTTAAGAAATCATCTGCCTTTGACAAGGTACATGATTCAGGGTAAAAATGCCTGTCATCGGTTCTAACAACCCAAGTTTGAGCCCTGAAACCCATAGTAGAAAGAGAACTGACCCCTGCAGATTGTCCTCTGACCACCACATGTCTTCCATGGCACATGCATGCCCCAAAACGCACACACACACACACACTCTCACACACATACACAGTAATACTACTACTCCTAATAATGATGATGTTAAAAGAATAACCTCTGAGAATTTTGAGCCTTATGCTTCAGAACCAATCGATACTCATTGATTTCAGTCAAACAACAACATAAAAATTATCTGTTTTTATGTCCATGAACCCATAAAAAGGTAACTCCTGACTACACAGACAATATTCTGCTCCCTTTATTGTATAAGAATGCCTAATCAAGCATGACCCCATTCTTGCTCTAAGACCAGGCATTAGGCAAGGTGTGTCTACTGTTTTTCAATGTAAGCATACTCAAAAATCCCTGACTCTGGCATTAAGCATTTGAACATTACACTGTTAATTTTTAAGAAAGACAGTTGGCTTTGACTTCTATTTCTGACAGAATCGTACCACCTGACTTCAGTTTTTATTATTAACTATAATATAGTTAATATAATATAATTATAGGTTTTTCTGGGTAGCTGGAGTTTAACACCCTCTACTCAAAGCCATTTTCTTCTTTGCCTACGCAATTAATTGGAAGTAGTTCTCCCAAAGATGGAACCCTCTCCCAGATCAATCCATAACATCAAATGATGCTGGTTTGAACCAAATCATCTCTAATATGTCTACACTAATCTGAGTGAGCCAACCTTAGCATAAAATTGAATTTTTTTTCCAAAAAGGAGACTAGGAAAAGAATACAAGTGTTTTGAATTAGACGCATCTCTAACAAAGAACATGGCTAAATTTTAGTAGATGTAAGATTTGAGGGATCTCCCCCCCCAAAAAAAACTAATAATATGACATATATAACTGAGGTGACACAGATTAGAGTGCAATATGGAGTCAAAGCATATTGTTTGGAAGGGTGAAATACTCAATTTACCTGGTGTTGTGTGGTTACATGTCCTTAGTCATTCTTAGGCACAATGAATAAATGAAATACTTTGTCCTTTGGGAAAAATTAGTTGAGAACGTTGTAAGATAAGAGTAGTTTGACAATCACAAGAGACTCATAAAAGTCAAACATACACAAATAAAAATAAAACAAGTACTTTAAAATATGAACATGCTTTCTAAAAGTCAGAGGCGAGGAAGATATAAAATAAAAAGAAATTCTCAATTTCAATACCCTTCCATTTTTTTTTCCATTACACTACTCAATCATACTTCTCAGAGGTAAAAAGTATCAACAGTTTCTCATCTTATTTTTTCAGAAATTTCCATATGTGTGCATATTTTCATATTATTTCTTTAGCCTCATTGGGATAGAATGTTAATAACTTTAGATTTATGAAACAACTTTCAGAAAACACATATTGTTTCTCCAGACTCCTACTGTTTTACATAGTCATGGCACATTTGTCAACATTCAAAAGTTAATACTGCTGTATTACTGCTCACAGAAGGACAGACATCCACCAAGCTATTAATTTTATTCAATGATGTCCTCTTTGTTGTTCCAAAATTCACAGAATTTAGCTGCATCTGTTCTGTTTCTTCACACTCTTCTTTTTCAATGTCTACACAGTTTTGGTGAATACTGGTCACACATTTGGTATGCTGACCCTCTGATTAGATTTGCCTAATATCTAGTTCATATTTCACTGGAGTCATGGATTTCAAGGAATAATTGAGACTTATATTCTCATCACATCAGAAAATGCATGTTACCAACATGGTGGGGGTTTGTTTTGTTTTGCCAGCTAAGGTAATGTTTAGCAGTTTCCTCCATGTTAAAATTAGTATTTTTTTCTTTCCACTCTTCATAAACAGGTCACTAAGTTCAACACTCAAGGTAATGGAAATTGAGCTCAGTGTCTTAGAGAAGTCAGTATCCACATGGAGTCATTGAACTCTTCTGAAGGGGAAAATATTCAGTTTTAAATCACTTGCCCATTCACTGCAACATTGGTTCTCTCATTATGCACTTGCAGAATTACTTTATACTTTGCGATATGATGTAATGCTGCTCCATGCTAAGACGCACAAAATTGTTCCTCTTGCAAAGAAGCTTTTAAAATAGACTTTATTTCTTAGAGTGGTTTTAGGTTCACAAGGAAACTGAGCCAGTGGTGCAGAGGTTTTCACGTGTGTGTCTCACCACACATATGTCATCAGCATCATCAGCATCCCCTGTCAGAAAACATTTGTGCAGCGAAGAATGCTTAAAATATCATCAAAACCGGGTTACCCAGTTTGCTTTAGGATTCATTCTTGATATTATACATTCTGGAGATTTAAGCAAACAGATGATAGTGTGTAGCCACTACCATTGCATAATACAGATTTGTTTTAACCACATGAAAAACATTCTGTATTCCAAATATTCATCCATCTGGTCCCCTACCCCTAAGTCCTTGCAACCCCTGACCTTTTTAGTCTGAGCTTTTACCTTTCTTCAATGTCATGCAGTTGGAATAAGACAGTGTATCAGCTCTAAAATGCTTTCTCTCAGCAATAAGCACTTAAGACTCTTCATGACTCTTCATGAGCTCATTTAACACAATGTAACATGCACTGTCTGGAGTCAACATAGTTCCTGTATCCATTAATCTGCTGAAGGATATCTTGATTGCGTTCAAATTTAGTAACCATGAATAAAATTTCTATAAACATTTGTATGCATATTTCTGCATAGGTATAAGTTTTCAATTCCACTGGGTAAATACCAGGGCCACAATTAGAGGGTTATATGGGAAGAGTGTGTTTAATTTTGGAATAAATTGTTGAAGTATATTCCAAAAGGGCTACATCATTTTTTCAGTTGTATCCACAATGAATGAGAATGCCTTATTGAGCCTTGCTCTCTTCGGCATATGACACTGTCACTGTTCTGTATTTTGTCATTCCATAGGATTGTGGGAGAATCTCACTGTCACTTTATAATTTCTTGGTGAAAATGTGGAAAACTTTTCATATGCCTATTTTGCATCTGTATATATTCTTTGTTAAGGCTTCTAATAGCCTCTGGTACACCTTTCTAATAATCAGTTTCTTAGGCTTGGATGTTAAGAGTTTTTTTGATATTTGGTTAGTAGTACTTTTCCCTTGCTGATGTTTTATGGATCTCTGTGGCTTGTCTTGTCTGTCTTTGAACACTCTCTTTTATGAAGTACTTTTTCTTTTTGATGAACTTTATTAATACTTCCTTATCACATTTCCTTTTGTTATCTCTGATTTGTGTGGTTTTGATTTAGGTCTGCCACTCACTTTACAGTTGACTTCTATGAAAGGTAAAGGGGTCTGTGTCTAAATTCATTATTTTCTATGTTAATATCTAGTCATTTCTGAACCGTTTGTTTAGAGACAAAAGAAGAAGAAAAACCTTTATTTGCTTAGGGTTAGGGACTGCTAAATAGTTAAGGCACTTGCCACGCAAGTGTGCAGATCAGAGCTGTTTCCTTAGAACCCACATTTCTGCTGGATGGGCATGTGATGGCCAGCCTCTAACTAATTCCAAGCTTGGAAGCCAGAAACAAGGGATCCCCAGAGCAAGCTGCCCAGGAAGCCTTGTCATCTGAGTAAGCTCTGGGCTTGAGTGAGAGACCCTGTCTCAATGAATAACATGGACAAGCTAATGAAAATGATTTCCAACCTCAGGTCTTAACATGTACTCAGACACGCATGTACCCCTACACATACAGCATGTGCAACACACACACACACACACATACATACACAAAAAAGGGAGGAGATCATATTTTCCTCATATTGTTTTTTCTCCATTCTCAAAGATTAATTGGATGTTATGTCACTCTACTTCTGAGATCTCTATTCTGTTCTGTTGATTTATCTTTCTACTCTTTTGCTAACACTACAGTGTTGTAGTTACCATTGCTTTATACCTGGAATATTCTCTAACTGTTCTCTTTAACTAATGCACTTACTATTCTGGATAATTTGCCTCTCTATATAAATATTAGACTTAGCTTGCCAACAGACACAAAACAACTTGACAAGGATTACTTGTCTATACATCCAATTGGGAAGAATGGATATTTTGAAAACATTGAGTCTTCCTAATGACAAACACGGGCAATATCTTCATCTATTTCTTTAATCAGAAAGTTTGTAGTTTTATTATATGGGTGTTGTACATACTTTGTCATATTTATATCAAATATTTTATTTTACAGCATGGTGTTGTAAAGCAGTGATAAGGAGGGACTTTATTTTTTTCATGATCTAAATAGAAATGCTTCAAGATTCTCACTATAAATAACAGTCAAAATATATTTTCCAGCAATAGTAGATATCTTCTATTTTTTTCCCAAAACATTGCCCCAGTTCATAGATGTTAGGCATTCAATCCCCTGAAATGTTTAGGGGAACAGTTTATTTCTCTAATTATGCAACATGGTTCTCTTTTGTAGTTAGGTCTTTATTTGCTAGGGTGCAGGACCTAAACCTAGGTACTGACATTTTAGGTTGAGTAGAAGAATGACTGGAAGAAGCTGGAGAAGTAACAGCATAAATAACTCAGGGCTTGAACATTGCAGGACAGAAAATAAAAACCAGTGGAAAAACTTGTTCGGTAGAGGAGGGAAAGCAATGAATAAATAAAGGAGAAGGAGGAGCAAAGAAATGCTTCAAGAGACTATAGATAATAAATACCAGGATCTAAAAATTAGGGGACCTGACCACGGTATATTCTTTGAAAAAACATTCTTTCAAGAGCCTTCTTAACACAATTTTTTTTAAAAAAATATGGATTAACCAGCTATGAGTATAGGAATGAACCTAGACATGAGTGTTAATATCTACCAAGTAGCCTGAAGCACCAACAATTGCTTGTCTTTTCAAATACCAAAGTCTGAAAGAGTAAGAGGAAAGGGGAGGGGTGGAGGGAGAGGCAGAATCAAAGCTAAATTTGTTTTTCTATTTGTTTTTTATTTTATTTTTTAAATAAAATTATTTTTGTTAATTACAATTTATTCATTTTGTATCCCAGCTTTAGCCCCCTCCCTCATCCTCTCCCAATCCCTCCCCCTTCCTCCCTTGCTCCTATCCCAGTCCACTGGTAGGAAAGGTCCTCCTCCCCCTTCCATCTGACTCTAGCCTATCAGGCCTATTAGGACTGGCAGCATTGTCTACCTCTGTGGCCTGGTTAGGCTGCTCCTACCTCAGGAGTAGGTAGTCAAAGAACCAGCCACTGAGTACATGTGAGAAACAGCCCCTGTACCCCTCACTAGGGAACTAACTTGGACTGAGCACCATGGACTACATCTGAGCAGGGGTTCTAGGTTATCTCCATGCATGGTCCTTGGTTGGAGTATCAGTCTCAGAAAAGACCCCTGTACCCAGATCTTTTAGTTCTGTTGCTCTCCTTGTGGAGCTCCTGTCCCCTCCAGGTCTTTCTATCTCACCATTCTTTCAGAAAATTCCCTGCACTCTGCCCAAAGTTTGGCTATGATTCTCAGCATCTGCTTTGATACCCTGCTGGGTAGAGTCTTTCAGAGACCTTCTGTGGGAGGCTTCTGTACTGTTCTCAGTTTTCTCCCTCTTCCAATGTCCATCCTCTTTGCCTTTCTGAATGAGGATTGATCATTTTACCCAGCATCCTGTTTCTTGCTTAGGTTCTTTAGTTGTACAGATTTTAGTGTTTTATCCTATATTTTATTTCTAATATCTACTTATAAGTGAGTATATACCATGTGTCTTTCTGCTTCTGGGATACCTAACTCAGGATGATCTTTTCTAGTTCCCACCATTTGACTGCAAATTTCATAATTTCCTTGTTTTTAATTGCTGAGTAGTATTCCATTGTGTAAATGTACCACAATTTCTGCATCCATTTCTCCATTGAGGGACATCAGGGTTTTTTCCAGATTCTGGCTATTATGAATAAAGCTGCTATGAACATGGTTGAGCAAATGTCCTTTATTATGTACTTGAGCAACTTTTGGATATATGCTTAGGAGTGGTATAGCTGGATCTTGAGGTAGCACTATTCCTAATTGTCTGAGAAAGCAACCAATTGATTTCCAAAGTGGTTGTACAAGTTTACATTCCCACCAGCGAAAGAGTAGGGTTCCCCTTTTCCCACATCCTCTCCAGCATGTGTTGTCACTTGAGTTTTTGATCTTAGCCATTCTGATGGGTGTGAGGTGAAATTTCAGGGTCATTCTGATTTGCATTCCCTGATGGCTAAGGATGTTGAGCATTTCTTTAAGTGTTTCTCTGCCATTCAGTATTCTTCTATTGAGAATCGTCTGTTTAGCTCTGTACCCCATTTTTTTTAATCAGATTACCTGATTTGTTGCTTTTTAACTTCTTGAGTTCTTTATATATTCTGAATATTAGCCCTCTGTCAGATATAAGGTTGGTGAAGATCCTTTCTCAATATGTAGGCTGTCATTTTGTTCTAATGACAGCGTCCTTTGCTTTACAGAAGTTTTTCAGTTTCATGAGGTCCCATTTATTGATTGTTGCTCTTAGAGCCTGTGCTGTTGGTGTTCTGTTCAGGAAGATGTTTCCTGTGCCAATGAGTTCAAGGCTCTTCCCCACTTTTTCTTCCAACCAATTTAGAGTATTTGGTTTTATATTGAGGTCTTTGATCCACTTGGACTTTACTTTTGTGCAGGGTGATAAGTATGGGATCTATTTGCATTTTTCTACATGTAGACATCCAGTTAAACCAGCATCATTTGTTGAAGATGCTGTCATTTTTTCCATTGGTTTTGGCTTCTTTGTCAAAAATCAAGTATTCAAAGGTGTGTGGGGTTTTTTTCTGGGTTTTCTATTTGGTTCCATTTATCCACCATTCTTTTTCTATGGTAATACCAGGCAGTTTTTATTACTATTGCTCTGCATTGCAGCTTGAAATCAGGGATGCAGATGCCGCCAGATGATCTGTTGTTGTACAGGATCGTTTTAGCAATTCTGGGTTTTGTATTTTTCCATATGAAATTGAGAATTGTTCTTTCAAGGTCTATAAAGAATTGTGTTAGTATTTTGATGGGAATTTTATTGAATCTGTAGATTGCTTTTGGCAGGATGGACATTTTCACTATGTTAATCTTACCGATCCATGAGCATGGGAGATCTTTCCATCTTCTGATGTCTTCTTCAATTTCTTTCTTCAGAGACTTGAAGTTTTTTTTCAAACAGGTCTTTCACTTGCTTGGTAAGAGTCACACCAAGGTACTTTATGTTATTAGTGGCTATTGTGAAGGGTATAGTTTTTTAAATAGCTAAATTATACATTTTCTGTAGGTTTTTTTTTTTAAACCACTAAGGGCCCTAGATTAGGATTTATTTTACCATCTACTACTTTGCAGACAAACTCCCTTCAAACAAAGATGCTTGAAGTATGTTTATGTCACATACACATAAGAAAGGGTACCCTTCTTTTCTACTTTAGGGTGTAAATGTTGTTTTTATTTCTTCATATGGTGGGATGAGATGAGAGCCTCACTCACACTTTACAAACACATGTTCTGAGCATTTCTAGCTAGCTATCTCTAGGCCAAGGCCTGGAAGCTTCTAGCCTCTGTACAGTTTAATCTTCTGGAAGCCTGGACATTGAAGGCTTCAGCTTCCAGCCTCAGTCTGTTAACCTAGGCCTAGAACGTTTTCTGCCTTCAAGACTTACTGTTGAATAAGCTCACATTTCTAGTTCTTTCTGAACTCTAACTGGCTGGTTCAACTCAGATCTTTTGGCTCAAAACTCCTCTCCATGCTGACTGATTCAAACTGGCTTCTCTCAGCTTCTCACTAAATTGCTCTGCTTAGAAAAACTGTCTTGGAAGTCCATGAACTAAACATCACAAACTCAATTGCACTCAACTGAACTGTACTGAACAGTACTGTACTCCCAAATTCTACTGTTCTGTATCCACAAATTCTCCTGCGCTCTCTCTCTGAGCTGCTCTTAAGTAACTTCTCTTTCTTGTCTGTTCTCATGAGAGTTTGGCATATCCTACCTATCTCTGACTTATTCTGTCAAATCTTTCTCTGAATTGTCACTTGTCTGTTCCTCAATTAGACTTCATTGTTTAGGATTAAAGGTGTGTACTAAATTCAAGCCAGAAGAATTAAAAGTCTCTCCTGTCTATATTCTAGCCAGAGGGATTAAAGATGTATACTAAGGGTGTGTCTGTATTCTAGCTGGATCACACAGACTTAGGTCTTCCAGTGTGATTCCTTGCCAGAGTAGCTATGCTGCTGGATTAAAATTCCTCTACATTAGGGAGTACTAATGAACTAGAACCACACTTTCTTTTGTCTTACAGCCTCTGCTTCAAAGTTTCTCTATCATTTTTACTTCAAGCAGAGTCCCAGTGCTAACCTGCCTCTACCTCCTTTATAAGACAAACATACTAACACATTAACACTAACTAAACATAACAAAGGGCCACCTCTTTCCTAGCCACAGACTTACCAGTAGGATTGAGGCCTAAGAAGTATCTTAGGAGAATATACTAACACTTAGTAATAACAAGGAATCCTTCATACTTCTAAAATAGATGTGAAGTTTGGGGACACTACCCTCTCCCTATGGGAAGAACCAAGAACACCATGTCCTTGTTTTAAATACTAGGTTGAATCATTGTTACTATTACAAATCTTATTTGGTTTAAAATGTTCTTTTTTTTTTTTTTTTTCATTTGCCTGAAAATGCTGCAGAGGAAAAATTGGTTTTTAAAATAGAACAGATAAACTAAATAATATCAATTTGCAAACCAATTTAGAATCAGAACAATCCTATTTATAGTATATGGACAGCTCTGCCTCACCCTAAAGAGGTCAAGAGGTGTCATCCAGTTTTCTATTTGTCAGGAGTGAACCCTCAGATAAAGAAGGGGACAACAAAACAACACTGTTATACCAAATAGCTTGTTCTCTCTGATAACTGATATGTGATTGGTTTATGATGAATGGAAATTGTAGTCTACTTCTCTATGACTTGCAAGTCCATAATTGAAATATCAAAACCCCACAAGGAGAGCAACAGAACCAAAAAATCTGAACACAGGGGTCTTTCCTGAGACTGATATTCCAACCAAGGACTATGCATGGAGATAACATAAGACCCCTGCACAGATGTAGCCCATGGCAGTTCAGTATCCAAGTGGGTTCCATTGTAATAGGAACAGGGACTGTCTCTGACATGAACTGATTAGCCTGCTCTTTAATTAGCTCCCCTTGAGGGGGAAGCAGCATTACCAGGCCACAGAAGAAGACAACACAGCCACTCTTGATGAGACCTAATTGACTAAGATCAGAAGGAAGGAAAAGAAGTCCTCCATTATCAGTGGACTTGGGGAGGGGCATGCATGCAGAGGGTGGAGGAAGGGAGGGATTGGGACGGGAGGAGGGAGAGAACCACGGGGGGGAACACAAAGTAAATAAAGTGTAATTAATAAAGAAAAAAAAAGAAAAGAAAGTGACTAAACATCCTCTTCAGAGAAAGCAAAAAAAAAAAAAAAAGAAATATCAAAATCTGCCTTAATTCTCTTATAAAACAAAATACAAAGGGCTTTTGAGAGCATGTCTGATTGCATGCGGGTTGATGCCCCAGGTCCCGCCTCTGAGAAAAAGGTATCGGACGGGTCTGATGCTCTTTGGGTGGATGACACCTAAATGAACATCAGTACAAAGTCCCTATTTATTTCTAATATCAGAGATCAGACCTCTACTCTTGCCTGATGCGTCTAAAACAAAAAGGGGGAACTGTAGAGAGCTGCGGAATGCTATGCCTTAAAGATGGAGCTGGTTTCCGCCTTCCACCTTCCCGATGGTGAGTGCTCTCTGTCACGAACAATTCCACATTTGGCTAAGGCTGAGGATCTGGCTTGCTTCCATGTATGTGGACCTATCTGCATTGCCCACGTGGCACGCCTGGGTTGGCTACCCAGAGGCTATTTAAGCTGTGGGCTGGCTTTCCCCAGGGTCCGAGGATTGTTCAAGGTTCCTGAATAAACTGCATTGAAAAAAAAAAATATTGTCAAAAAAAAAAAAAAAAAGAATTGGGGAGGGACATAGGAGAAGAAGAGGGAGGGAGGGTGGGGCTGGGAAGGGAAAGGGGACGATACTACAGCTGGGATACAATTAAATAAATTGTAATAAATAACAAATTAAAAAAGCCAAAAAAAAAAAAAGAAAGATATTAGGAACTGACCTACTTCTACAATCTTCAGTCAAGCACTAGTTAGTTTTCAAAGCTCAGGTAGCAATGTCTCCTTGCTCTGAACCTCAGAGATACATTAGCAAGGAGCTTTTCGTACCTATTTAGATGGCAAATGTACTTATCCCTTCTCTTCTCGGTCAGGCTATCAAGAAACACACTTTAAAAATCCCTAAGGGATACATAATCATTCCTTCAAAATAGCAATTTGGCTGTAGCAGTCGTTTTCCCATTCAGCTACATAGGCCTGTGAATGGTAATGGAGACACTAATGTCTTTTGGTTTTTCTGTGGGTGGAGAAAACTATCATCTGCAATTAGTAAGAAATAGCAGAAAAAGGCAATCGCTATAGACGCTAAACTGAAAACTTACTAGCGGTCTGTGATGTCACCGAACATCTCGGGGGGAACGGAAAGGGAGTGTTGGGGGTAAATGAGCAGGCCTTTACCAGGACCTCTGTATAAAGAGGAGGAAATCCACAATAAAGTCTCAGGCAACTCTTCTCTTGCCTGGCTTCTTCTCTGCTGATATACCTGGTGCCTCATATTCCACAGCAACAGTAACAACAGTAGCACAAAGATGCTGGATATTAGCCACAAGGTCGGTCCCTGGCTGTGGGCAGGAGGTTCCCTTTTGACTCTCATCTGCTCACATGAGGCAGAAGTGATTATGAGAGGGCTTTGAAACCCATTTCACAGATATCCTGCTGGTTAGTGGATGAAAGAAAACAGAGCAGTGCCTGAGAGGGCCAGCTGAGAGAAGAAAGGGGTAGAGGATTGGCCATTAGCCAAACCCAATGCCACCCCCATCATTTTCCATGCCTCAAAGACCTGTTCTCTGACACTATTCAAAAATGGTTTCTCCTTGCTACTTCAGATTATTTTTTTACTTGCTTGTGTAACACTGCCTCGGGGCCCTTATTTTAATCCTCACTTGAAACATATAAGAGGGACCAAAAAAAAAAAGAGGGACCAAACTCTCCCAGGGGAATAGTGCAGGTGTTAAACACAAATAAAATCTATTAAGAGCATGAGTACTACTGAGTTAACTAATTAATAATTGGTCATTAATAATATAATAATAAACGTATATTACAAGATCTTCTGAAAGTCACTTTTCCTACAAATGAGCAGACATGTTGACAGATGGAGACTTGACTCCCTAGTTACAAGATGTTGAATTCTCCTTTCTGCCCTTATCCCAGCACCAAATATCTTAAACGTTCTGTAGGTACTAGAAACATCTACGCAGCCATCTTAAACATTCTGTAGATTTTACAGACAGCGATGCAGCTATTTTAAACTTTCTGTAGATAGTAGAGATAGCTATGTGGCCATTTTAAACATTCTGTACATACTAGAGACAGCTATGCAGCCATCTTAAACATTCTATAGATACTAGAGACAGCTAAACAAAGACTAGCAAACTACCTTATGCCGAAGGTGTAGCTCACTCAGGGCTGTTTAAAACAGTTTGTACCAGACTTTGATATCTTAAGTGTCAATGAACTCTATATGACTCTGCAGTTATTTCTTCTTTGGTCAACTGAGAAGCACTTCTGATGACCTAGCAAAGGGATTGGTGTGATTGGTACTCAGAAACAGAACTGCAATTGCCAAATGGCTGCCTGTGATTAAACCAGAGAGAACAGCAGTGGTTGATTCAAACAAACGTCTATGGTTGATCCAACTTCCCTTCTCAGGACATATTAAAGCAAGCTATTTAGTGGGGAGCTCCTCCCCTGTCTCCATTCCCTGAGGTCTCCTAGCCAATCACCACATGAGCCTGAACAACTTTCTCTTGGGGCTAATGCTCTCCTGAGTGGTCTTTTCTTGCCTCCTTTCAGCAGTTCATGGGGAGCTGGCAACATGAAGGAAGAGTACCAGAGAGCCAAGATGATGGCAAAGGCATCAGAAAGGCTTACGGGGTAGAACAGCAGTGGCAGTGGCAATGGAAGCTGGTAGACAGAGCTGTGAAAACAGAGGCAGCTGGAAGCATGAAGTTACCTCCTTGTTGCTGTGATGAAACAGCTGAAAGCAACTGAAGAAAGAACAGTTTCATTTTAGCTTAGGTTTCAGAGGGACACAGAACTCATGGTGGGGAAGGGATGGATGGCATGGCGGCAGGAGTAGAGAGTTGGTTGGTATTTTTTTTAAAACATACAGGAGACACACAGAGAGAGAATAGGAAGTGAGAGCACGCTATGAGCGTGCTCAAATCCCATCAATAGTGATATATTTTCTCTAGCAAGGCTCTGACTCCCAAAGACTTAGTAACATCCTCAAATACCAGCATCAACAAGGACCTAGTATTCAAATACATGAGCCTATTGGGGCTATTTCTCACTTAAACTACCACAAAGGGATAGTGGTCCTGGGGGTATGAGGGGCATGTGCCCAGTTTCCAGGAAGCTAAGGCTCCTGCATGGCCTTAGAAGTTGTCTTAAGCATTCCCATCAGAGTAGTCCCTGTCATAGCCAAATTAGAGAAAAGCACAGAAAGAATAGTAGGAAGAAAGAGACAAGAGAGAGAGAGAGAAAAAAAAACACATAAATAGGAAGGATAAGTGGATAAGTGACTATGAGGGCCCAGAGAAGAGAAAGTGCAGGCCCTGGTCACCCGAAGAGTTCTGGAGAGCTAGCACATCTTCAAGAGTCATGAGTAACAAAGTCAAGGACCTCAGATCCCAGGCTAGGAACCACAACCACCAAAACCCACTACCACCAAAAGCAGCCAGTGCTGGTGTCTTTGTGCCCCCTTGAACAAGAATGTACAACTTCTTGAAGGGTTAAGGGGTCCTGCTCTCTGAGGATTGCACAAAGATTGAAATGCTAGAGGGTTTCAGCTGCTGCCATTCCAGCCTGCCTTCTGCTACTACTGTGAAGCAGTGAGGAAAAATGAAAGCTTCCAGAGTCTGGCAGTTTAAGAGCTTCTCCTCACCCACTCATCTTTTCTATCAAGGCAACTAGATGATTGATTGGCTTGCTTATTCTCATGAAATCTCCTTTTTTTAAATGTTGCTTCTTTACAGTAGACAGGGATTCTCATTCCAACCCACTGTGTTCCCCTTCTCTGAATTCTTGATAAGCCCTATCATCATCATCATCATCATGGAGAGTTTCTTTTTAATCAAGTGTTCCTTATATGCCCAGTGTTATTCTAAACCATTTATATATGACCTTACTTAATCTCCACAACTTTCCAAGCATATTTAACTATGATGGTATCTGGGCATGAACACAGATCTGTTGATAGCAAATCCCATGATCTTCTCCAACATCCATGCTCTATTCTTTGGGCTTGCTCACAATATCTTAAATGAATATCATTTTTATATTATTTCATATTCCATACGGATATCTTCTCCACATTACATAATTGAGTTCCATTTTATGATAGATAGGGGTCATTTATTCTATGTGTATCTACTGCCTGCTTTATCTAGCACGATACAAAGAACTTCATGGATACTCAATATTTGCAGATTGGTAGAGAATGAATAAACATGTCCCTTCCTTCAAATCTCTATGAAGAACACCTAAAGTAATCCTTCTGAACTATGGTGTCCGAGAAGAAGAGAGCTTAGTGTTGGTATTATGGAAAACCAATAAATCATATTGCAGAGATTTGCTAGGGTCCTAAATCTTTTAGTGATAAGCAAGGCTATGGGAAGCAAGTCACATGCACGCACACTATCAGAGACAATGTCTAGAGATAGCATCCTGCCCACAAACAGTGTTTTAATTGTCAACATGACAAAATATAGAATTACCTGAGAAGACAGTCTGGTTTGTCCAGATCTAGTTGGCCTGAAGATATGTCTATGAGGAAATTATAAGTTCCCTAATATAGCAGGACCTGCCTACTGAGGGTAGCACCATTCCCTGGGCTTACGGCTCTGGGTTATATAAGAATCAAAAACAAAAACACAAGCGGAGTAGTGAACTTGCATGTATTCACTATCCTCTCTGCTCCTGACTATGAATGTGACAAGCTGCTTCAAGTTCCTGTTGTCACAACCTCGCCCACAGTGGTGGGTTGTAACCGCAAACTGTGGCTAAAAATCCCTTTCCCCTCTAAGTTGCTTTTGTCAAAGTATTTTATCACAGCAACAAGAGGCAAAACTAAGGCAAGTGATTTGACTGTGGCAACCATTGTTCTCTTAGGATCCAAATTACATCTGCCAAGCAGTTCTAGGATGGCACTTTAGCAGTTTCCTGGGCTCTTTCACCAAGCTTTAAATAGCTCAATGAGATCATTGAGAATTGGTGCCAACTGAAAGGCTTCTGATGGACCTGCTATTAGAGGCCACTGCATTATAAACCTTCAAAGCTTTGCTTGGCCATAAAATAATTCTGAATGCAGTGTCAAGAGAAGAGCTCCAACATGCACTAAATACAATTTAGAAGATGCATAAAAACTAAAGGGAGGGTCAGCTAGTTTACATAACGTATGAATTTAATGGGAATGTCACAAACTGTCAGGAAAAAAAAAAATCTCAGGAACCAAAGGGCTCCAGCACTGCCCTGATATGGACCTTCGGCCATGTTATCGCACCTTGCCACATCTTAGTCTCTTAGCCCTGTAATGAAGCCTAAACACATCCTGATTCTGAGAATCAACTCCAAGATATCATCTGGGATTGGTTTGGTGGCCTGAGAACACTTTTCCAAACCTCGTGTAAACACACACTATATGATTTTAGAGCTCTCGGGAGCTTGTTGGTTTTTGTTTGTTTTAGTGGTGTTGTTGTTGTTGTTTAATTAATTAATTGTTGTTTTTAAGACTGGGTCTCATACTCACCATGTAGCCTACACTAGCTTTGAACCTGTGTTTCCTCACTCTTCAGCCCCCAGAATGCTAAGATGGGGTCAACATGCCCAGCTTTGCTACCTTTTAGAATCTCTATTACGCAAGTGTATCACTCAGACATTCCTGCTTCCAGGAATGGACATGTGAGTTATTTTCAGGGTCAGAGAAAAAGCCAGAAGCAGCAAGGGCACAGATTCCAGACACTCCAGCTGTTGCTTCCCCATTGGGCCACGTAATTCTCCTTTAGGGGGACTACACAAAGCCCTGTCAGTTTTCTCATCAATTCAGCCACACTGAAAATTGTTTCATGTGTTTTTTTATTTTTTCGATGGCATAGAATGTATTAGACACTGTTATGATCTTTTGAACAGCATGTTTTGTGGTTCTCTTCCCCCTACCTCCCCAACTCTCGGCTAACCCTGACCCCCTTTTTTTCTTGCATGTCTGTATGTCCTCCTGCCTACCGGACCCCCATTTTTCATTTAATATCACCCTCTCTCAGTCTCCTTTCTAGGTTTTCAGACTTAACTCACACTTAACCCCTGTTTACATGTATGCACGTGTACATTATAGGCTAGGACTCACATATGGGGGGGAACCTGCCGTTCCTGTCTTTAGCCACAATTTTGTAATAGCTTATCAAGTGACTTAAAGGAATTTCTTATCACAAATTACCATAATTTTCATGTCAGTTCAAAACTAGGAAACGTTTTAACACATTTAATTGGACAGAATGTTAGGAGCAGGGAGCAGAGTCAATGACTGACAGCAGACAAGAAACCCAAGAATATAATGGAATATCCTAGCCCACCTGGCCAGAGCCCTTCTCCTTCTTCAAATCTTCCATCTCTATTCCTGTCCCACAAGTAAGTTCTCTGCTTCTTTCCTTATTGCTACACTGTCTCCTGTTCCTTCTGGCCACCTCTAGAAGCTAAGTCTGTCCTCCTTCCCCCTTTGTTGCTTGTTTTAACGAACATTCTGGAAGCCAGGAAACAAGATGCCCACACATGTTGAAATCAGAAAGTCTTGGGACTAGAGGTAATCCAAGATTCCCACTGACGAAAAGTGACAAGCCTGCGTTACCTGCCAGCAACTGTGTTTTCAGTTGAATCGAATGAGGAGGCTGTCAGAGTCTTGCTAACTATAGAATCTTTGCTTGGTTTCAAAGGCAACATCACTTGGGTTTCTGTTCTGACTTTGAGAAAGGCCTCTCTGCTACCACACTTTGGCTAATTCTTAGTCCACAGAGACTATAATGGTGACATAGTGGAACCAATGTGCCAGGAACAGGTCAGAAGGAGGTCATTTTCCTGAGAGGCATCTCCAATAAGAACCTTCACAGTGTTATACATCTGTGACCCAGCCAAGTAGCAGTGACCAGGTCATTCCTATATATAGAAATAACAAGAGGTGGGCTGAGGATCTGAGCTTGACAGAGCTGAAATCTGATCTTTTAGGCTTTGATCAAAAGGGAGACAAAACCTGGAAGAGAGTGCACTGAGTGTCAGGGAATAAAATGGCACTTTCCTCACAGAAACAGCTAGACAGGAAGCAGCTCAGGCAGCCTAGGTCCTGAAAAACTATGTCCTCTACATCCCCTAGCATTAAATTACAGTCACTAGCACATTTACCTCACAAATAAATTATTCACTGTCACTATTACTTTAGGGCCCTCACATATATTTGTCCCTCGCCCTTCAGCTCTATGAACTGTTCTGCACTCTGGGATAGATGCCTCCCTTCTGCCCCACAATGCCCTCAGAAGACTGGCTCTCACACTTGCACTAGAAAGGTGAGCTCTCAGGTGCCTGCAGGCTTCTCATCTCTGGGTGTGACGCTGGCAATGGTGGCTCATTGTTGGCACCCTAGTGATGTGCCCTGTGAGCATGCTCCCTTTAGGCTTTAATAAATGAGTAAACGCAGATCTTTGTGTCCCTGTGATATAATTTCCCCACCTACGAAACAGAGCACTGCAACCATCCTCCAAGAACAAGCCTCAGAGAAGGTCCCTAACAGAACTGAAAAAGGCTGCCCTTAACTTAGCAGGGACCAACAGCAGCTTCCCCCTTCTCTTAGGGATGAGTAAAGTAGCCCACACCATGTAGATACAGTGTAAGCTTCCAGAGGAGCAGTGACAGACAGATCACAAATGACTTTCGAGATCCATCTTCTACTGTGACTGGAACCAAAAGAAATAAAAAGGACGGTGCAGCAGCTCTGGCCTCCAAAGCCGGACAGGATAGGCTGGTGCGCCCCAGAGCACCATGGGAGTTGTGCCTAAGCACACACTGAAGCATCCGCTCGCTAGAGACCCGGGCAGGAATTCAGGCTCTGCACCGTGAAGACACTTCTACCTTTCCCGAGCTCTAATTCAATTTCGGGGGGTGGGGGGTGGGGTGGGGAGGGGTAGGAACAGCTGGTATTTTTCCCTTGATAGCTCTGAATAAACCCGGAAATACTTTGTGCTTCTGGGATTGGGGACAGGGTAAGATGAATTGCTAAACTTTAATGGGTCCTTAAACAGGCTGTGCAGCCACAGGGAAAGCGTCGAGGAGGCTGTATTTTCATTATGCCTTCTTTTAAAGACCTATAAGATTTTAAAAGAACCACATGAATTCTGTTTTTAACTTGCATGAGAAGCCTGCAGTTAATTTTTATGAGCATATTTCAAACCCCTGCAAAAGAGCTTGGCTAAAATCTCTGACAGAGCTTCAACAGCAAGCTTTAAGGAGCTCTTAGAAGAAGAAAAAAAAAAAGAGAGACATTTTTATTTCCGTTGTACAGTTCCTCCTGAAAAAGCCATGTCATATTTGGGTAAATAGTATTTAAAGGACAGCAAATCTTGTTTAATGAGCCTCCCTTGGAAAATGTCACCTATGAAGGACCATCCCGTTAGGCACAAACCATCAAAGGCAAGGCTGACCGATCTCTGCTTAAGAGTTTTCTCAGTTTGGGTAAGCGCTGTTGAAACACATTATAAAACACACCTCCAACTTTTACTCACTCCCTTGCCGCCCTGAAAGGCCTCCTGTGAGTTTCTGTTACTGTTCCTTAAATTGACAGTCAGTATGATGGCAGCCTTCCTAAACCCGATGACTTGACTTGACTTGTAAATTAGCCAGACTTACAAAGAGATCTTCCATATAACCAATGAGCATACCTAAAAGTGAACTTACTGTTTAACTTCTGACCTTCCCTCCAAATATCAATGGTGTACTGAAGTTACCAGAATGGAGCAGGCGGTTCTCCTGTACTGTCTACCAACCCAACGGGTAAAGGAGTTAGCCCTAGGGACTGAAGGCAGATGAGGTTTTCTTTTTCTCTCATGTTTTTCTGTAGCCTGAAACCACCTTTCTCCCTCCTCTCCAAAAGTAGAAGACCCAAAATGTGGCAATGTCCCGACTGCTTTTACAAAGTTGGAACCACTGTGGAACTCAGTACTCAGTGGCTGGCTCTCTGATCACCTACCTGTGAGGGGGGGGAGGAGGACAGCCTTACCAGGCCACAGAGGAAGTCAATGCAGCCAGTCCTGATGAGACCTGATAGGCTAGGGTCAGAGGGAAGAGGAGGAGGATCTCCCCTATCAGTGGACTTGGGGAGGGGCATGGGAGGAGAAGAAGGAGAGAGGGTGGGATTAGAAGGGGACAAGGGAAGGGGATACAGCTGAGATACAAAGTGAATAAATTGTACTAATTTTTTAAAAGATATTTTAAAAGGTAAAAAACAAAACAAAAAAACAACAACAACCCTGAAGTAAATGAAAAACCATTCTGAGCAAAAAAAAAAAAAAAAAAAAAAAAAAAAAAGTAGAACCAGCATGGGCATTACTACAGTGCCCCATATACTCCCAAGACAGGGAGTCAGAAGAGGGCCAGGGCCAGAAGACTATGGGTTCAAGAGAAGGAATGAGCACAAGTCCAGGGAACTAAGTTTATTGGGCCACCAGGCCACAGCAACAGGTCATTAGAAAAGTCCCTGGGCTTGGTGCCATCAGAACTATAAAGTTCAGAGTCCCTTCTGTCACCTCCAGCCCCTACCATCTTCTAGGCACTATATCCTAGGCCAAGCACTGAAACATACTATATCTGGAAACTGCTTAACTTGTTGTCAGAACTGAAATATTTTACACATATTAACCCTACGACAAAAGTAGTCAATCTCTTTTTCTCCTGTCCACCTTGAAGTGTGAGGACCAAATGTAAATATCTTCTTAATCATAAGATTATTCCCAGAATGGAAGAAAAATTTTATTTTAGGATTTGGAAATAAGGAGCTATTGTTAAGTGTCTCTGAAGAACCAAATTTGGAAGCAAGACATGAAGATTTACCAGAATTAAAGATTTCACTATTTCTGTGAAACCAACCATGTAGATTGCAAATGTGTCTGGGGGAGTAGACAGCTTCCTTTGTAGAATAGCTTACAGAGAACTAGGGCATCATGGGAAATGCAGCACCATTCCTCCTTCAGCCTGATTAGAAGAAGCAGCAGAGCAGTGTGTGCTATCCATGCACACAAGCTCCATGCCAAACTCATAAAACCCTGTTTATACATTTTCCAAGCTTGTATCTCTCAACAACTGACTCTGTTAGAACCCAAAAATATCTCATGTAATCTACTCCACTTTCTCACTTGACAGATGAAAAGCCCAAGGTCCAAAGAGATGAAGTAACCCCCTCCAAGCCTATCGTTGTTTTCTGTTTCTCCAAAGATGTAACAAGCAAAAAAAAAAAAAAAAAAAAAAAAAAAGCCATCTGTGTGACATGGGACAGGGAGACCAGCAAGATAAAGTATATTTGAACCTTGACAATTTCATTCTTTCCCTCAGCCTCAGTTTCCACCTTTCTAAAACTCAAGTACTTTGGGGGTGGCTGTGAGAATACAGAGAGAGAATAAAGTATTAAGCATATTTCCTGCCTGGAAGTGGGTCGGTATCAACAAAAACATGTGTAATAGGTGGAGTTGTTTTTACATCTGCTGATAGCATAGTGGTTTATGAAAATATGAAGTCAAGAATTAAAATAACTTTAATGATAATTATTATTTTAACAACAGTATGCCCAGCATTTTTTTAGTATATTCCTGAATATTTTACCACCTGCTTTAGATGCACTATTTCCCTCAAGTCTTCCAATTCTACACCTTAGAAAAGCCTACAAATTTGTTTGACAATCAATAAAAGATGTTCTTAGGGTATGAGTATAGGCCTCATAGCCTCATGATTTCCTGCTATTAAGCTGGATAAAGATTCACCATGTACAGGTGAAGGTAAAATAAAGTAAATGAAATATGCTATTTTCCAATCTAAAAAAAAAAATAGGAAAGGCTTCAATTTAAAGGAGGGTATCAATCACTTCATTTAACCAAGCCATACTGTTATAATAAATGTCATGGCTGAGTGTGAGGTCACTTGATGTCAGCTTACTACATCCTTTAACAGGGAGCCAGAAGTCAGTTCTGCCATCCTAAGATTTATCACTGGTTTACACTAAAATTTGTTTGCTTTTCTATTGATTATCTGAGATACAAAAGCTTGAGAATTGGCTGCTTTTTATTGGATGTGTCCCTGTATCCATCAAACTTGCTTGAGTGTGGCTGGGGCTGTGATATCTATTTGAACATGGTCAATGGTCTTCTATTCCTATTTTGAGATCTTCTGATATTTTTACCTATGCACACTGTTAACCAGGTTAATTTTGTCTCTTCTACCCCTAGAGATAAGCTAGGAGTTGGAGCGTGCAGGAGAGAGATTGTTTAAGGGTGCTCAGACAACTCTCCCAAAGTCATACGTTCAAGGAAAAGGCCTTCGGGTTGCAAAATGTTAGAAGGAGGGTGCCTTATATTGTGAAATCTGTAAGGATCTCACTTTTCTGGAACTCCCTGACATCTGAACCCTCTTGCTGCTGGAAGTATTCCAAGAGCACCATAAAACCAGGGCTGGTCCTGTCTGAACTGAGTCCAGATCATTTCAAAGTGACTCAAGGCAGGGAAATAAATATTGAACCTAGTTAAATGCTGCCTGAGATGATGCTTGGCACCGAGTGTCCAGTCTCTGATTTGCTCTTAGGTTACATGGGTTATTTTTCTTTTTAAGCTCAAATGGATATGCCAGGGTAAGTTCCTTCAATGGCAGCAATTATTTGGAAGCACAGTTGCATTTCTGACACATTTAGTGAAATGAAATGTAAAGATTTATGAAATGGCATAGGGTGGACAGAGCAGATGTCCAAGGCCCCAGTTTCACGCTCCTTGACTCCACCCGGAATCACATTTAGCAGTCCCTATTCCATTCCTCCTCCTCTGCTGGCTTAAGCTAACTCTATTTCTTTTCCTTATTTTATCTTCTTCCTTCTTTTTTTTCTTTCCTTTCTTCTTTTCCTTCTTTCTTCCTTCCTTTCCCATTTCTATTCTGAAGGCAGTGCCTTTCACTTCTGAATTCACAGGAGGAAGAAGACTCAACAGGACCCAAAGAGAAGTCCTTATGATCTGTGGCTTGCCCCAGCCCCACTCTAAACCACACAGACATGAAAACTGGGTGGGACTGCTCTTTAGAAATGACAGATTACACCTGAAAAAGCAGAGTGGAGCAGAGGGACCAGAAGCACATGTGGCTTATTATAAACAATCTAGGCCCTGCCGATCCACCATGTGACATTTTCCTTTGAGAAATCATGTTGGGTCCAGTCTATCAGTACCTCAGGATGAATGCTACATGTTCTGGGCCTCTCTTTTCTCCAGGAAGAGTGGGACACCTCCAGGATTATTTAACCTCACTCAGCACTTTAGATTTTTTTGATATCCTTAGCCCATCCAGAGAGGCTTCTCATAGAAGCCTTTGGAGCCAGGCATACCTAACATACAGGGATCCCTAACTTGTGCTGCTGTACTTCCTGACTCGGAGCAGTTGACCTAAAGTTCCCCCATGTTCAATTCATTATCTATAAACTAAGGGTGTTAATAATTCCTACCTGGGTACATCTACACAATGGAATATTACTCAGCAATGAAAAATAAGGAAATCATGAAATTTGCAGGTAAATGGTGGGATCTGGAAAGGATCATCCTGAGTGAGTTGTCCCAGAAGCAAAAAGACACACATGGTATATACTCACTCATATAGGCATACAACATAGGACAAACCCATTAAAACCTGTGCATCTAAAGAAACTAAGCAAGAGAGAGGACCCTAACTAAAATGTCCAATCCCTATCCGGAAAGGCAAAGAGGATGGACATCAGAAGAAGAAGAAAACAGGAAACAACCTAGGAACCTACCACAGAGGGCCTCTGAAAGCCTCTGCCCTTCAGACTATCAAAGCAGATGCTGAGCCGGATGGGCAACTGTTGGGCAGGTGAATGGAATTTTAGGTAAGGAATGGGAAATAGTAAGAGCTGGAGAGGACAGGGTCTCCACAAGGAGAGCAACAGAACAAGAAAATTTGAACACATGGATCTTCTAAGAGACTCATACTCCAACCAAGGACTATTCATGGAGATAACCCAGAACCCCTGCACAGATGTAGCCCAGGGCAGTTCAGAGTCCAATTGGGTTACATAGTAATGTGAAGAGGGACTGCCTCTGACATAATCTGATTGACCTGCTCTTTGATCACCTCCCTCTGGGGGGGGGGGAGCAGCCTTACCAGGCCATAGTAGAGGACAATGCAGCCACTTTTGATGTGAACTGACAGACTAAGATCAGAAAGGAGAGGAGAACCTCCCCTATTAGTGGACTTGGGGAGTGGCATGCAAGCAGAGGGAGGAAGGAGGGTGGGATTGGGAGGGGAGGAGGGAGGGGCTTATGGGGGGATGCAGAATGAATAAAGTGTAATTGATGAAAAATTTAAGAAAAAAAGGGAAAAAATAATTTAAGAACCGTAAATGACTTTCAAAATTGGAGGAAAACATGGAGTTAGTCAATTGGCATAGAGCACGTCTCGCCCCTGGGGGCAATGGTCTCCTGAACCTACTCAGACCTCGGACACCACCACTGCTCGTTCTAGAACTGACGCAGGATGTTCCAACAAGGGGTTAAGGCTTCTCATAATATTTCCTATAAGCCCACACCTGTTTGTCTATATCCCCCATTTTTATTCATTATTAGCCAGATAGAGCCAAGTAATTGTGGTAATGATACTTGCTTTTTTGCCCAATGCTGGAATGCTAGTAAATTTAGGTATGCCCTGGTTACTCGCATGCCTCACTGGGTGCCTGTGCCCACTGATGCCCCTCACGCTATGACTCTCTTCAGACAGAAAAGGGATCTTGGAACTACAGCCACCATTGTTACTACCATCTCATTGACGGCTGTTGGAGCTACCACCGGGGCACTAGCCATGAGTCATACTGGGCAGACTGCTCAGACCCTGAATAATCATTTAGCCAATGTAGCTCATGCCTTAGTTGTACATAAAGGAATTAATGCTCAACTAAAAGGAAGCTTGATGGTGTTCAATCAGAGGATTGACCTCTTGCAGGAGCAAATTGATACCCTATGGCAAATCGCTCAACCTGGCTGTCAATGAAAGTATACTGGACTTTGTGTCACTAGCATACAACATGAGAATTTTTCCTGTGCTGCAAATCTGTCTAAACAATTGTCGAGCTATATTTTAGGTAATTGGACTGGAGAATTTGATACTACGATGGAGCAGCTGAGAGTGGCCATTGTCACAGTAAATTCTACCAGAGTGGACACAGGACTAGCCACAGGATTATCAACATGGATTGCTGCAGCCATGAATCATCTGAAGGAATGGGCGGGCATGGGAGCGTTAGCAGGCCTTCTGGTGTTGGTCTCCTTGGTTTGCCTGTGGTATATATGCAAGATTAGAGTCTCACAACAGTGTGATGCAGCCATGATCATTCAGGCCTTTACAGCCATTGAAGCAGGACATTCTCCCCAAGCATGGTTGGATACCATAAAAAGCTAAAATGATACGCTCAGGATGCGAGGCTAAGCACTGCACTCAGGGTCAGCCGCTTTGGACCCAGAGAAGAGAATGTCTGATTGCATGCGGGTTGATGCCCCAGGTCCCGCCTCTGAGAAAAAGGTATCGGACGGGTCTGATGCTCTTTGGGTGGATGACACCTAAATGAACATCTGTACAAAGTCCCAATTTATTTCTAATATCAGAGATCAGACCTCTACTCTTGCCTGATGTGTCTAAAACAAAAAGGGGAACTGTAGAGAGCTGCGGAATGCTATGCCTTAAAGATGGAGCTGGTTTCCGCCTTCCACCTTCCCGATGGTGAGTGCTCTCTGTCACGAACAACTCCACATTTGGCTAAGGCTGAGGATCTGGCTTGCTTCCATGTATGTGGACCTATCTGCATTGCCCACGTGGCACGCCTGGGTTGGCTACCCAGAGGTTATTTAAGCTGTGGGCTGGCTTTCCCCAGGGTCCGAGGATTGTTCAATGTTCCTGAATAAACTGCATTGAAAAAAATAAATAAATAAAAATAATAATAATAATAATTCCTACCTGGAAACACTGCTGCATTAAGGTAGTTACACAATTCAATGCTGAGATTAACCCCTCACAACACACATACAGAGTAAACAGTAAGTGGTAGAAATTATAAAACTTCCCTAAATGCCAAACCACTTCTCTTTCTGAAAGGCCTGAAAACACAGCACAGTCGTGACTACAGTCCCAGTTCTCTACAGGACTGGATCAAAGGCATTCGAAGAGGTGAAAAATAATTGGAGGGCAGATGCGGAACCTACCAACCATCAGGTAGAGGGTACACAGCTGTTACCAAGACACATGGCTGTTTCCTGGGTTACAATGATGAGAGCTCAGGCTTTGGTCAGTTTCTACATTGCAAGGTGGGGGCCCTCCTCAACTTTAGAGTATAGATCTTTTCAACCCGGTCATATCTTGAACACGTAGACACAACAGTGTACAGATTAAGCCCATTAAGGAAAAAAAATCAATAAGGAATATCTGTCTCACAGAGCACCAGACTTAGACTGTCTTTTTTTCAAGAACTATTTGATCCAACGTAAGTCCAGGAACCACAATTTACATGTGTAAAAGGTTCCCAAGGAACTTCATCCACACACTTTTATGTTATTTGAGCCTCCTCCAAACCTCTCAAGGTGAATATTATTATCTCTGTTTTATAGACAAAAAGCCAATGCCCAGGAAATTTTAAGACAGATCTTATTTCTTGATCTCATGCCTTCTGCCCTCATGGTTGTTAGGTACTGTTCACCTTTCTCCACCAGTTGACAATTAGCCCCCTTCAACTTTTATCACCCACCACCCAGAACTCACATACCTGGAGTGCCTCTTCTTAGAAACATGCCCAGTTTATGGGCCCTGGAGAAGGTTGGACATGAGTGAGACATGAGGAGTACCTACTTTTAAAATCTAGTTACTCCTGTGTACCACACACAAAATAACCCAAAGGAAAGAAAATAAGTTTAGGAACTTCTGGGAGACTTTTACTCTCTCAGCTTTTGGGCACAAACTTGGCACAAAGGGCAATTTGCCCTGTAGCTCATGAGTATCAAGACCATAGTAATATCATTAATATATCCCCTAGATCTTGGGCACAAAATGAGAGTCTCAACACAGGTATAAGACAATGGGGATTTTACAACTGAAGACAGATTGGTTCTTTTCCCAGACTCTCTGCTCCCATCCAATGAATTATTTTTGCACCTTCCAACACAAGTTTTTAGGAGGGCCCCAATGACCCTGTTTTTGCATAGTGTGAAAGTCCCGAGCTTCTCAAATAAGCAGTGCCTGTGGATACAGAAAAAACAGAGCCAGTGATATTCATTCCACCCTTTCCTCCAACTAGAAGGTAAAGAATGATGATGAATGACTCCTTGTAACCAGGTATGGATCATACACCAAAGAAGCCATGAAGTATACATCGTTGTGATTGGATAATTTCAAACTGTCCCTCATTGCCTCTCCCTAGACCTAAAGCTGTGA
Source organism: Meriones unguiculatus (assembly GCF_030254825.1). Classification (NCBI taxonomy): domain Eukaryota; kingdom Metazoa; phylum Chordata; class Mammalia; order Rodentia; family Muridae; genus Meriones; species Meriones unguiculatus. The sequence continues at coordinate 76,007,678 of NC_083354.1, read as the reverse complement.
ATCTGGAAGGGGACATTCAGGATGAGCTACAGTCACTGGACAACGCCTCCCAGAGAGTCCAGCTCTATGACTGTGCAGCACACAGAGAGCAACTTAATGGGAAATCAGCTATATGGTGGAACAGGAGAGAGTCTGCCTTTGAGGACATGTTCCAAAATGGTTGTCTGTCTTCATACTCAGCCCCAAAGAAGGCAGGGTTTTCCCTTCAAGGAAAATAAAGCCTTCTCATACCCACCATCAGCACAGCATAGTCACTGAACACACCTAACAGACGGAACTCCCTGGAATAAGCCACTGGGCTACCATTTGAGGTTAACTAGAGCACGCCCAATGGCGTTTGTAGAATCTCAAGATATGATCCCATTAACCTCTCTGAATAAATCAGCCCAGCATTTGCCAGCAGAGTTTAAATAGTTGGTTGACTAGGAAGCCACTGGCACTGTAAATCTAAAGGTGACCTATAGAGTACTCTGCTAATGCCAAGGGTAAGATTACTGAACTGCCCTAGAGTCAATTCATCAAAACAGCATTTGCCAGGGAGCTGACAGGTCTCCTGCCACCACTATGGCATAGGTCTAGTACATTAGATATGACTGCAGTATCTTGAACTTGAGGCAGTGCTGATGTGACCACACAGGAATCTCCTTCCCCAGAAGCTTGACAGACTTCCTCCCAGAGTGCTCCTCTTCTCTGGAGGAAGAAGGGAGCACAGTGAAGCACAGGTGTTGGAAATCAGAATATCAAGGTTAAATCCCTCCTCTTCCCATCAAGCAGGTGATAAAAATCAAGGGATTTAACCTTCCCAATCCACAGACTCAGCAAAAAGGAATACAGTTGCCACACAGCCCAACAAGTTGTTTCAATGGTTGGCTGGCATGCTTGGTGTGAAGGCTGAGCACAGTGCCTGACTCCTAGTCAAAATTAAGTTGAGATGGATTCAAGTCTCCTGTCAGAGCCTATGCTTCGCCTACTTGCACATATGGACTTAAGGACTCCATCCTTCCCTTGTCTCTAGGCTGCTTCTACTTTTACTCCTTTGAAACTCATTTCAGCTGTCCTATGGATAAGATTCCCAGTTACAGTCCATACAGGCAGCACGTGCTGCCTTTCAGGGTCATGTGTCCTCAACTGAAGGTTGCCATGCCTCAAGGGACTCTCCATATAAAATGGTTTATCAGTAATCATGAAGATTAATAGAGCACAGAAAGAGAGGTAGGAGGATGGGGAGCACTCACGAGAGTCAGTTGTGAGATAAAAAGTACATATGTGAGATATTTGATAGGCAGAGTTGAGAGATATTGGTCCAGGGGTGCTGAAGAGGACCTAGTATTATCAGATGGAGGTCAGGATATGAAGATCATGCTTGGAGTACTCAGCAGCCCAGAGTGATATTGCTATGGCTACATCTCTGGGGCCTGGAATCTCTGGCAAAAGGAGAACTGGGCCAATCTAAAGTTTCTCTCTTCCTTCTCACGTGACCATGAGTATGGGCCATCTCAAGATGATGTGAGAAGGCTGTTCTCTGCAGTTTTCTGGGATCAATGCAACCACACCAATAGCCTCTTTGCCCTTCCTCATCTCCATTGATCTGCTTGTACTTGGCCACACACACACATTCCCCACCTCCAGATCTGAGAGAAGAATGCATAGAACAAACGCCAAAGGCTTTATTTAAAGCAACAGTTCTTGGCCTGAGTGTTGCAACCCCTTTGGAGCCACCGAAGAGCATTGGAAAAGACAGATATTTACATTACGATTTGTAACAATAGCAAAATTACAGTAGCGATGAAAATAATTTTATGGTTGGGAGTCTCATCACAATGTGAGTAACTGTACCAAAGAATCACAGCATTAGGAAAGTTGAGAAGCGCTGATATAGAGGGAGACCGGCCAGGTATATCGACGTGGGTCCTCAGGGATAACAATCTGACTCATCAGGTGTCCCCATCATTTGCTCCTTGAAAACAATCGTCCTTATACATAATTTTTTTTTTTTCTGCAGACTACCTTGTGGTTGGCAACACAACCTTACAAGGAATACCGAACCAGAAAAGACTTAACAGTGCGAGAAACCAGGCCCTCCAAAACTATAACAGTATCTTGTGGTGACTGTGACGGCTTGCCTACCACCCAACAACCAGGCAGCCTGTTGAGGGCGCAAGTACTGGAGAGAGGGTCTTGGCCTGTTGCAATGAATTCACGGTGGCACACAGCCCAGCCCATTCCTGTGTGTCCCCAGGCATTTAACGAGTGTTGTTAATGATGATGAGGCAACGCTTTCGGCTTAGATCTGTCAGGGTCCCCAAGGCACGCACTGATCCCCTGAGAAGCATATATTATCTGAAGCTTTCCCTTTTGCTTAATTACATTGTACTAATGTTCTCTTTCCACTGGATTTCTCCCTGCCAACTCCCCCATTCAGCCAGGCTTCACTGTGGGTTGGATTTACATAAAAGACCAGCAAATTATAATTGTGATGATTGATCACCGAAGTTTCCTCGGGTTCAGATTGTTTCCTAATGTGGGTCATTTTTCATCATAAAGAGTCGGCTGATAATGATGTCATTTCCATTGCTTGAATTTCAAGGCAGTGGCCACATATCACTGCGTCTAAATGACTGTCTATAGGGCGGCGAAAACGCATTCTTATCAGTTTAAAGCAGTTGCTGCCTTACTCCTGGGGACAAAAATGAGAACAGGAGCCTTCTGAAGCTCGTCAACCAGGAGCTCCAGGAATGGAAATCTGCCTCTGCAGCCGGGGAGGCACAGGGTGAGGAGGGAGGTGGCCTGGCAGATCTGCTTCTGTGTGAAGCTATGCGGCAAGTCAGCGTTGGAGAGAAACCACAAAGTCAGACTTGACAGAAAATAAGCTGCACCGCTGCTCCCTGGATGCCTCGGATACCCTTCTCCACAATCATGGCACTGCGATTCCATGGCAGGATTAATGAGGAAGAACTGAGATCACTTTCAGAGCGCTCTAGGCCGAAAGTCGTCTTGTCACAAGAGCCGATAAATGAGCCTCTGGCTGAGTGATGGGGTTTGGCATGGAGCTGGAACATGACCTTCATTTTGTGTTCTCGAAGCATGTGTGTGAGATAGAATGATGTTGTTTGTGTATTTAAAACACATAGTTGTGTCATTATAACCCAAAGCTTAAAGGTCCAGTGTGAGTGAGCTGTGTCCCCGAACAAAAAAAAAAAAAAAAAAAAGATCTGGTTTCTGGCATTTCCCTCTAGTCAAGTTGTGGTAGCGCATCCCCTGAGATGCTCCAGGACATTCTGCAGAGGTTGAAGTTTGCACATCATCCCCAGCTCTGCCTTCCACAGCCTGTCTCGTTTGGTCCAGCATGTCTCCACCCCACCTTATTGTTTTAAAAATGCCTAACTCAGAGAAAAACTGAAGAAACAGCACACTAGTACCCAAGTTCACTTAGCACGCACACACACAATTTATATTTAGTCATCTGAGAGTCATCTGCCGTGTCTTTATGACATTTTACTCATATATTCTAAGGATTTTAAAAAGAATAAAAAGCATTGTCCTCATTCCAAGGACACAGTAGTTCTACTCAAGAAATTTAACATTGATAAAATATTGTTCTTCAATACAGAGTCCTCTTCCCAGTTTCCCAGCTACTGTTTTTGTAGTTTCCTATAGAATGTGTGTTTTCTGTGTGTTTGTATGTGTTTTTGACTGCGTATATGCATGCGTTTCCATGTACACATTCACACACATCTTTGGGATCCAATCAAAGATCACCTACTGCATTTAGCTAATATGTCACTTTACTTTGAACTTTTAAATTTACTTTTTGCTCCACGCTATTGAATTAGTGTTAGCAGTTTTGATATAAACTAATTATTCCAAAAATTCATTTCTTAGTATGATAGCGAAATATCAAGAAGACATAGAGACATAGTACCCCCAGTTGAAGGATTTTTCACTGAAGAAATTAAAATAATTTGAGCACCAAAATGACAAGTGAAAAAAATATTTTAAAAATGATGGGATATAAGCTGATATTTTAAAAGTAAAAGGGGGGAGGAAAATGAAAAACTCACCTTAACCAAATAGCATCAACGAATAAGTGAGGGAGGAAATCAGAAACAGAAAAAGAATTGTCACCACCCAGCCCATATTAGTATTTCCCTTATCCCACAGTGGGAACCTAGATTCCCCCCAGCCCCCACAACTATAGCGCATATGCTTCCAACAATCAACTAAGTAAGTTTAAAGATTGCCTTACTTTTTTCTTCTTAAAAATTATCACTTGAGACCATAATACTTAGTGATTTTTGTAACACGTGGGATTTCTTTTAATCTGTTTGATATAGTTCAGCCTTCATTTTTTTTTTCTATCCTTGCCAATTTAAACTTTATTGTTTTTTTTTGGGGGGGGAAGGGTTGGTTGGTTTTTGGTGATGTGAAACTATTATCAAGATGTAAAACTCAAAACTAAATAAAAGGTTATACTCAGAGCCACCGCCTCTCTTCCCCTCGGCCTCGGCTCCTGCTGACCCCATTGATAACCAATTGTACTAGTTTCTGACTCATGTGTCCTGTGCTTCTTTTTGAAGAAGGAAAAGAAAAAAAAAAAGAGCAGATTCCCTGGCATGTTCTCAGACATAAATGTTTGAGCCTCTTTCGTAATCATTGATTTTGGATTTTGGAAGAACATTTGGGAAAAAGTCCCACTAGATGAGTGTTCTCCCAGAACTTTCTTACTGAAACAGACAGAATCGTGTCTGGAAAGGAAAAAGGATGGAGACCAGGTCTGGTATGTGACATAAGGCGTTACCAGCATCAAACCCCTCCAAAAGTGCACTTCTTGTCTCGGTGAAGAAAACTAAGTAAATAACTTGGCCAGATTCTGTTTTTCTTGCTAATGTGATCCAATTAACCACCCAGCCATGGGCTCCACACAAGTCAGATCCTATTGATCCTGCGGCTTAAGACTCAGCCTGAGGATAAACTGAGCTCAGGAAGCTCAGTAGGCCGCCCTCTGCAGTCTCGCATGCATTCCAACACATGTGTGCACACACTTTCGAGTCGCAGCTGTCTGATTTTCCTCTCTCCATGTGTGCCGTGGGCTTTGCTCACGCTCACCCCGGGAACCAAGAGAGGTTACAACTAGATCAACAAGTGTGTCGACTGAGCCCTGAACATTGCTCACATGGCTGAAACTTGGTTGTTGGGTCGACGGCGGAATCCCTTGCGATTTAGAAAGGTGCAAGGAGAAACTGAAACTGAGTTCAATCTCCTTCCCAGGGCCAGATGAAGGAAGGCGCTTGAGTATCACAGGACAGAACTTAGTCCCCAGCAGCTTTCACGCCCCAGCATGCATTGTGCTTCTGGGCCTTTGTGACAGGGAAGAACAACCACCCACTGCCTTTCTTACCTCAGGCCTGACAAAGGTCTGCCCACATATACTTCCGGTTTGCATTTCAGAAGTCTGAAAGAAGCCTTGGTTGGACTGAACTTTGTGCATTCCTGTCTCCTGGATCCTATGGCAGAGCCTATATGACTCTATGCCCGCCTCATAAATCCTGGCGTTTCATCTCCCGTTGCACTTGAGCAGAAGCCCAATGAGGGGTAATTTTCCGACTCTGCTCCTACAGAGCTTCCTGAGGGATTCCCGACTCGGTGGACCAAGAGCAGAACCCTGAAATCTTCATTTCTAGCAGATAATCCAGGTAGCTCTGGGACCACTCTGGGAAACAATTAGAAGTCTGCGTGTTTTCTCTCTACCTTCCCCCTCACTGGGTCCTCTGATGCTACAGATAGCCTTCCACGTATCTCCTCAACAAATAGCCTTCCACTTATCTCCTCAACAATTAGCCTTCCACCTATCCACGTTCACCAGCCTGTGGAGTGGAATCTAAACAAACAATGGCTCCCCCAGAGCAACTGCCCTCAGCTGGCTGAGGCAGGAACTGCAACTCCCGGACACTCCCTGTTCTTCACCTCCACCCCATGCCTCCCCTAAAAATATTTATCCTTTGAGTTGTGAGTGGCACTGTTTACCTTCCCTACAAATGATGAGCCTTATTCTGCTGCCTACTCTGTTCTGTTTACTCACACCAATGTAATTTTAATTAGAAAAGAAATGTTAATGCGTATGTGTGCGCTTCATTTATAAAGCTATCCAGAATAGTGTGATGATTAAAATTCTCTTTCCGTCACCCAACTTGCAGAGAACAATTCCACTAACACCTAGCTAATCATGTGTGACTTTCCTCAAAACATAATCAAATCAAGCTGGGTTTGACATCTATAGAGCTGGTACAATTTATGAAAATTACTGCTACACAGTAGGCTAGTGGCGATGAGGAGTGTTTGGAAATTGTCTTAGCCATCAGTTATCAGGGGTCTACAGGAGGAGCCACACAGATGCAGGCAAAGCTCATGGCAGATGGGCTGGCTGGCTGTGGGACATAGGTGGTCTTCAAATTCCTTCAGTGGCTGTCAGTAACTACGTTAAAAAAGAAAAGAAAAGCTTGTAAAGAGTGTTTTTTAAGGAGTCTTCAACGAAACCAGTAGCTAAGAGGAGCTAAGGAACCCAAGCCCAGAATGGCTCTTTGATCACCTCCCCCTGAGGGGGGTGGGGAGTGGGTGGAGCAGCCTTGCTGGGCCACAGAGAAAAACAAAGCAGACAGTCCTGATGAGACCTGATAGGCTAGGGTCAGATAGAAGGGGAAGAGGACCTCTCCTATAGTGGACTAGAGGAGGAGGGGCATGGAAGAAGATGAGGGAGGGAGGGCAAGATTGGGAGGGGATGAGGGAAGGGTATACAGCTGGGATACAAAATGAATAAATTGTAATAAATAAAAATTTAAAAATAATAAATGCTGGGGGAAGAATTCTTTCTGTGAAGTAAGCTGAAAAAAAAAAAATCTTGGCCGCAGTGTCTCTTCAGAGCAATAAAAGAGTAGCTTATCTATAAGATCAAAGAAAAAAAAAGGAAGGATGTATGAAGGTCTTGTGCATTCTGTCACATCAAAGAAGCATTCCACTTAGGGCAGACCTAATAGAAGTGTCACTAAATACACCAACAATACTCCAGGGATGGACCCCAGGCTCAGTAGTTGGCCCACACAAAAGGACTCCTTTTTTCTTTCTTTCTTTTCTTTCTTTCTTTCTTTCTTTCTTTCTTTCTTTCTTTTTTTTATTTTCTTTTTTTTTTTTGTATGTCTGTTTTGCTTTGGTATTTTTTGTATTTTCTTTTGAATTTGTTTGTTTTGATTTTCTTTTTGTTGTTGTTTTTCTTGGTGTTTTGAGAGAGACCGGGAATATGAAGTTGGTTGGTAGGGAGGAGCTAGGAGGAGCTGAGGGAATATGTTCAAAATATATTGGATGAAAAATATTTTAATAAAAAATTAAAAAGAAAAAGAAAGAAAGATAGAGGGATGGAGAGGAGGGAGGAAAAGAGGAGAAATGGGAGAGAAGAAGGGAGACAGGGGAGAAAAGGAGATGGCCTGGCAAAAACGACTAGACTATTTAGTTCCCCGATCTGCCCTGCCCCAGGCCACTAGCACAGCACTGATGAGCACTGGGATTTCCTGCGGAAGTCTCACTCCTTCCTGCTTGCTGTCCACTTATGATTTGAGGCAGCCTGGTTTCTGCCAGCCTTCCCCATACACTTAAGGAAAAGGTATATATACTTATATGACAGACCGGGATAATCAAGTATTTGACAGAAAATAGGAATTCAATTCATATGACTGAATTTCTCATGATGGAAAATATACATAACAAAATTTACAGTGTAGGTCATTTTAAGGACATAATTGCCACAGCATGAAGTGTGTTTGTCTTGTCCAGTCATCGCTGCAATCACTCTCCAGACCTGTCAGCATGGCAAATAGAAAGAGCCAACCGTCAGCTCATGTTGGCAACATTCATGAAGCTTTTCACGTGGCAGGCCTAACACTGGAGAGCACAGGACTCCATCTGAGAGTTTGAACTTTGTTTTTCTTCATTTGTATTTGCTTCATTAATTCTACTCTTTATTAGAAGTATTCAAAAGAACCAGAAAAAAATTTGAACTCTAGAAAAATAAAATCCATTCTAAATTATACTTTTTATATACACTAGATATATTATGGGGCTTTAGGGGGTTTGTTTTTCCTTTACCTGAAAATTTTTTGCTAGGTGAGCAAAAAATCACCCTGAGCATAATTTGATTATTATCTACCAGTTATCAACCACTATGATTAAGAATACTAAAATAAATCCAAAATGAAAAGATACAGAATTGCCTAAAAAAATTATGCAATAATGAAATAAAATATCTCTACTCAACACTCTTAGTTTTTCTATTATCCTACCCTCAAAATTATAGCATCATTCAAGGATGGAGGCACCATCTTTGTGGGGTTTTCTCCAATATTTTAATCCACTCACATATGAATTCATATTTACTTCATACAGAAAAGGCAAAATAATAAAATATATAGAAAGATATGTTCACGACTCGTAGACAAATGCTAACATTAATATGAAGAAAGGTCATATAGGCAAAATCTCAGACTGTGAGTCTCCGGATAATGAAATATTAGATGGATTTTCTAAAAGTCTAGGCTTAATTCAGTTTCGCTAAGGAAAAAAAAAGTAAATAAAGTGTTCTCAACAAGTGAATCACTCAGCATGGCAAACTTCACTAGAAATGTCTATGATCCAATCACAAACCTGAGCAGTCTGATTTGCTGAAAATACTTCTTCATTCTCCTTTGATGACCACGAAACAAAATTCCTTTGACATTGGTTATAAGTAGATGAGGTGAATGTGCCCAGAAAAGTGAGTACAGTAAAACGCACAACTCAAAAGTGAAAAATGTCAAATGAATTAATAATTCTAATAATGTTTACAAATCTAAATGTGAAAAGGGTTTTGAAATTATGAAGCAAAATGTCATGTGCTCTCTCATAAATGAACTAGGAGCCATTAAAGTTTTCAAAGTTGTTATATTTTGGTGGTGTAATGGCAAGAATCTGGAATCCATATTTAGAAGACATACATATTTGTATGAAGCTACTAATGATGGTGAATGACATGTGGAGAAAGGGGAGCGATTTGGATATCTGCGCCCTCTGAGCTAGAAAAATATGCAAAGGAAGATTGCATATTGGAATCTGTTCCTTGCTCCTGTAGTAGGTGTCTATTATCCCAACCCTTGGGAAACAATTAAGGTGGGAAGATGTACAGTTTATTTATTTAAAATAAAATCCAGGATGTAATAGCTCAGCAGGTACAGGCTGATACCCTGAGTTCATCCCTGAAACCTCCGTGGTAGAAAGAGAGAGCCTATTCCCAAAAGTTGTCCTATGACCTCCACACATGCACTGTGATGTCCTTACCCCTCAACTCCAGCACACACAATTTAAAATTAAATTAATATAAAATAAAATAAAATTGTTGCTTTGTTAAATTTTTATTAGACTTTCTAATACTTTTTTGTTGTCTTAGAGAAAGGGTTTTACTGTGTAGCCTTGGCTGTTTGTAGACCAGGCTGGGCCTCGAACTCACAGAGCTGGGATCAAGGTGGGCACCACCACACCCTGTTCTAATATTTATTTTTTTAAACACTACCTCTAACTTTACTTCTGCAAGCTATTTATGAAATGAATCTTAAATATGAAAATACAGATGGTTCACTGGAAACAAGTGTTAGAACTATTAAAGAAATCCCAATGATTACAACATAATTAAATTTTGCTATTATCACTATGACCACTGCTGTAGTGCACAGCCCTCAGATTTTGTTCTGAGAAAGACCACACCATGTTTCATGAAGTCCTAGGTACCAGCAAATTTGAGCTGCCCTGTTGGCACCCCAAGCAGAAAACGGGGAGGCACCAGTGAACTTGCCTGCTACCATGCAGAGGACACAAAGGGCAGATGTTGCTGCTTCACTCGTCCAGGGACATGGGGACCTGATTCCTGAAGTGGGTGGGGACACAGCCCTGAGCCAGCCACGAGTCTCCCCTGACCACTCTCACTGTTGCCAGCTTCGCTGCTTCATACAAGACTGGCAGCCGTTGAAAGCCTTGGCCCTGCTTCCCATGCCTTTGAAAAGGCCAATTTAAAAACAAAAAAGAAACAGAAATAGTAAAGGCTATAGCCCAAGTTATGCCTTTGTGCCTTCTGATTAAAGGCTATGAGTTTGAAAGGCAAAAGAGAGTATGGGAAGTGAGCATCTAACTGAAGTAGGACATTAAAAAATACACAGCCGGGTATAAAAAAGATGTCACACACAGGAGACGGGGCATCAAAAAGAATATCAAGTGGATATTTCTTAACCAACTTTGAAGTGAAGAAACCTAAGGAAATGGGGGTGGGGAGGAGAGCCAGAGCATCAGATTTTGGTGTGTTTAGTTTTCATGTATCTGCTTTTTAAGATGTATTTTTTTTAAGCTGGGCATGATGGCACACACCTTTAATCCCAGTATTCCAAAACAGAGGCAGGTGGATCTTTGATGCCATTCCTGTCTACACACAGACAGAGCTACATAAAGTAACCCTGTCTCAAAGAAAAAAAAAAATCCTTGTTCTTTTTAATTACATGTATGTATATGCGTATGTGCACATGAGTCCAAGAGTCTGGGGAGCCAGAGGTGCTGAGAGAAACCCTGGGAGTTAGACTTGAGATAGTTGTGAGCCCTTGATATGGGTGCTGGGAACCAAACGCCCCGCTCTTAAGCCCTGAGACATCTCTGTAGACCTTAATTTTATATATTGCTAATGAACACATATTACCTCCCAGGTTTAAAATAAAGAACTTTCCATCCATAACAGTGGTCACTCAATGAAGAGGAAATAACCACAAGGCTATAATTGGTCCCTATTAAAGAGATATTTAAGCAGCAGAGGCCAAAGGACCTGTGGCTAAGTACACGAGATATTCCTGAGTTGGAAAAGAGTAAAAGTAAATTTTCTTACAGTTCCACATCCCCTACGTGATGTAAGAGTTTAGACGTAAGGTGGCTCTTGGAATCTGATGTTCTCAGATTTAATCCAAGCTGTGGGAATTGCTCATGGCATCGGGGCTAACATCCATCACATAGAAAACACTGAGAACTCGGGGCTGAGAGAACAGTGGTGCCCATCTACGCAGGAAGCTTGATTGTGCCTACAGGTCTTCTTGTACCCTCCTTCACCTTATTTCTGCTCCAAGGTGTGTGACTGATACAAAATAAAGGTCCCTCTTCAGGCTTCCAGCTGTTTCTAGCAGACTTTTGGGGTTATCCCCAGTAGGCTCTTATTTCAGCAGAAACTTGGAAAAGGGGCAAAAGCTGGTCTCCAAGGGTCTTCTTACATGAATAGCTGTGTCTTTCACCTATCAGTTTCTACTGCTCTGAAGTTTGGCCTCTCTGTATCATCCCTTTATTCTGGATTCTAGAAACTCTCCCCTTCCTTCAACCCTTCAGGCCTAGAGGCTACAACAACTTCTTTGCTAGTAGCCTATTAAAATCCTCCTATATTTTATGGCTGCTTACCATTGCTCTCACTTTGCAAACAGTCCGTCGCATCATCCTCTTCCACCTATTTCAATTTTAGCACATGCCTGAGCTTTGCCAGGACCCTAACTGTACCCTGGGATTGTTGAGAAACTGTACATTATATTTAAAAATCTAACTCTGATTTTCTTTACCATTTTCTCTTCTGTATTATCATGGTTAACCTTTCCTGTCAGACCTTCATTCGATTCTTTCACACAGTGATGAGCAAACTTTATCAGTAAAGGATCAGACAGTAAACAGCTAGACTATTGTGGGCTACACAACCTACAGCAGTTATTCAGCTCTGCCCTTGTATAGCAAAAGGAGCCATGGGCAGTAAGACATAAATGGATGAAGTGTAGCTGTGTTCCAGTGATATTTTATTTATGAACACTGAAATTTGAATTTCATATAGCTTTTATAGGTCGCAAAATATAATTCTTCTTTTGATTATTTTCAACCATTTGAAAATATAAAAAGCATTCTCAGTTGTGAGCCATACAAAAATGGGCAGTTTGGCAGGATGAGACCTAAAGGCCAGAAAGTACCAACCCTTGTTTTTAAAACTTAGCATCAGAGAGTTTTTATACTAAAATTATTATTCTATATTTTTTTTACCACTTCCCTCCTTTTTAAGACTCTCCTAATTCATTCTTTGAAGCTAAAGCTTGCTTACTTTCCCCCAGGATCTTTGCCAACTGGCATTAAGTAGCATATTCAAACCACTCCCCTCTACAGCACCTCCCAGGGCCAATATCCTGGAAGCTGTTCCCACACTAAAGCCATTCCAGCATTCTGTCAGGGATTAGGCACATCCAAGAGTACCCTATGTTATCACCACCTGAAAAGAACACGAGTCTTAGCTCATGTCGACAAAGACTTCCCTGAGCAGAGTGCAGAAGAAGATGGGGTTTGCGTCCAAAGGGCTCCACCTCATCACGACCGCCTGGCCTTGCACACACTCAGAATGCTATCAGCTTTCGTCTTCCTTCTTCCCCCTCCCCAGCCTCAAGACCACAGTCAATGCAGAAGTGTAAGTAAACGCTAGGGTGTTTCACCTACTCCAACTAATACACAACTTTCACAGCCAAACAGGTTTACACACTCAAAAAGAAAGTCTTCTCAAAATAAGTCCTTCCCCAGAGCAGTGGTTTCCAACCCTAGTTACATGTTAAATTACCCAGAAAATGTTTTTTTTTTATTTTTTAAAATTTTATTTTATTTTATTAATTACACTTTATTCACTTTGTATTCCCCCATAAGCCCTTCCCTCCTCCTCTCCCAGTCCCACTTTCCCTCCCCCTTCTTCACCCATGCCCCTCCCCAAGTCCACTGATAGGGGAGGTCCTCCTCTCCTTCCTTCTGAGCTTACTCTATCAGATCTCATCAGGAGTGGCTGCATTGATATCTTTTGTGGCCTGGTAAAGCTGCTCCCCCCTCAGGGGGAGGTGATCAAAGAGCAGGCCAATCAGATTATGTCAGAGGCAGTCCCTCTTCCCATTACTATGGAACCCACTTGGACACTAAACTGCCATGGGCTACATCTGTGCAGGGGTTCTAGGTTATCTCCATGCATGGTACTTGGTTGGAGTATGAGTCTCTGGGAAGACCCCTGTGTTGAAATTTTCTGGTTCTGTTGTTTTCCTTGTGGAGTTCCTGTCCTCTCCAGATCTATTTCTCACTTCTTACATAAGATTCCATGCACTCTGCCCAACAGTTGGCCATAAGTCTCAGTGTCTGCTTAGATAGTCTGCAGGGCAGAGCCTTTCAGAGGCCCTCTGTGGCAGGTTCCTAGGTTGTTTCCTGTTTTCTTCTGATGTCCATCCTCTTTGCCTTTCGGGATGGGGATTGAGCGTTTTAGTCAGGGTCCTCTCTCTTGATTAGTTTCTTTAGATGTACAGATTTTAGTTGGTTTATCCTACGTTATTTGTCTATATGAGTGAGTATATACTGTGTGCGTCTTTCTGCTTCTGGGACAGCTCACTCAGGATGATCGTTTAGAAGATGGAAAGATCTCCCATGCTCATGGCTTGGTAGGATTAACATAGTAAAAATGGCTATCTTACCAAAAGCAATCTACAGATTCAATGCAATTCCCATCAAATTACCAACACAATTCTTTACAGACCTGGAAATAAAAATTCTCAACTTCATATGGAATAACAAGAAACCCAGAATTGCTAAAACAATCCTCTACAATAAAAGATCTTCTGGAAGTATCTCCATCCCTGATCTTAAGCTGTACTATAGAGCAACAGTAATAAAAACTGCATGGTACTGGCATAGAAACAGAATGGTGGATCAATGGAACCAAACAGAAAATGTTTTAAAAAAAAAAAAAAAAAAAAAAAAGACTGACGAACAGAACCCAGGCCACACTAATTAAGTTGCTCTCTTCAACTTTTAAGAGCTCCCACTAGATTCTGTTGCAGCAGGAGAGGTGAGGCTTATAAGCTTCAAAGGAATAGCCAAGGAAGAAAAATGTTCAGACATTTGTGGGGGGTCAGGATATATTCATTTAGGTCTTCTTCCCTTTCCGTTACTCTTACTCTTCCATGCAAAGCTTAAGAAATTAAGAAAACAAAAAGCAGTTGAGAAAATGGGATGGATCTGAACATCTTTCCATTAGGCTCTAGAAAGAGTGAATTCATTACACAGTTATTACTTTTGACAACAATTATGAGAAGTCTTGGGAAGTTTGTGATGGGCTGTAGAGAAGATCCCCCTTAGCTGGAGAGCAGGGCAGGCTTCTTGGAGGAAGTGGTACTCGGGCTGATCTCTGAAGCCTCAATGAGAATTAACTAGCAAAAGAATGGGAGAGTAGAGAGAAGTGTGCAGACCACTAGGAGGGGATGCGTAGGAGCCTGGAGCCTAGAGCAACGGTTCTCAGCCTTCCTAGTGGTTTAATACAGTTCCTCGTATTGTGGTGTCCTCCAACCATAAAATTATCTTTGTCACTACTTCATAACAGTAATTTAGCTACTGTTGTGGATCATAGTGTAAATATCTGACATGTAGGATGTCTGATAGATGACTCACGTGAAAGGGTAGTTTGACACCTTCCCTCCCAAAAGGGATCATGACCCGCAGATAGAGAACCACTAGCTTAGAGAAACTATGAAAAGTCATTATTGGTGGAATCTAGAGAAGAAAGAATGGCAGGGCAACAAGGATTAGCCAGCCAGGACCTTGGAGGCCTTTCTGTATCAGGAATGTTGTCTCATCTGCTCTTCATTACAGCCTCATCTAACAGACTCAGCACTGGGCACAAGGTTTCCTCACCAGGAAGAGGCAAGACAGCTCACACTCACCTCTACCTAACTCCAAAGAACAAGTCCTTTTCATGGTCCTGTCTCACTTTTTTTTTCTTTGCCTTCAGGGGTGAATGAGAAGGCAGAACAGACTAATCAGTCCTGCAGACTTCCAAAGGCTTCCGACTTCTGGCCCTTAGCATTGGTCTGCCACACAGGCATGCAGTCATACTCATTCATCTGGCCCTTGCTGGGCACTTGGATGACACATATCTAGAGATGTAGACAAAAGCATAAGACCTCAATGCTCTCAGAGTTTACCATCTTCCCTATAAGAGCAGAGGTT
Organism: Meriones unguiculatus; assembly: GCF_030254825.1. Classification (NCBI taxonomy): domain Eukaryota; kingdom Metazoa; phylum Chordata; class Mammalia; order Rodentia; family Muridae; genus Meriones; species Meriones unguiculatus. The sequence continues at coordinate 75,992,582 of NC_083354.1, read as the reverse complement.
CTCAACCTATGGGTCTCGACCCTTTGGGAGGCGCACATCAGATATACTGCGCATCACACATTTACATTATAACTCATAACAGTAGCAGAATTACAGTTATGAAGTAACAACAGATATAATTTTACAGTTGGGGGCATTTTCACATGAGGAACTGTATTATAGGGTCTCAACATTAGGAAGGTTGAGAACCACTGTAAAAGAGACTGAGGAGGCAGTGCACTCAGCCAAATTCAAAGCTGCAGATTCTTAAAGACTGAGTGGGATGAGACTAGAGAGGTTAGGGAGGTCATCCTTGATACTCATACCTAGTGGATAATACCTTTCTGCCCTGATCTGCGATTCTAACAGTTTTAAAGATAACCGAACCAAGATTGATAAGAATTTATATATATATATATAATTTTTTTTCAGCAAGGGAATACCATATTGTGAATAAAATTTAAGTGGTAGGTTAGAACATTCTGGAACATGATCAATGAATAAAAACTGTATAAATCTTCAAAAAGAAGTTATGAGTCAGTTCCAAAATCAATAACATATATGAGATTGATCCAATCATCTTCCAGATGGCCAAGGAAATCTGAGCTGACTCCTTAGTAGAATGGTTAGTGTACGGATGTAAAATGAACAAATTTCAAAAAGCTTCATTAAAATCTTAAAATACGACAGAAAAATCTGCAGCAGATGGTACGGATAATAGACAGTTAAATGTCTGGCAATGGAAGTGGTGAGGCTTTCTCACCAACTATGGAGCCTGGGGAGAGAGGCAAGGGGTTGAATTATAGGAAATAGAGTATTGATTTTTGAGAGAAAAAAAAAAAAAGGATTGATCTTGCTAGTACCTCAGGTTAACCTGGATTTTTACTGAAGCATTCAGCAGGATTCTAAAATTAAAGAGGTACCTCAGCAGACTTTCCTGAGACCAAGGAGGTGTTGAAGGAAAGGGCGTGTCTAAATTCCCATGCTCACACAGCCAGTCCACAATGTGCTTGTCAGAGAATCCCTATCCATCTATGCCCCTAAAGGTATAACACACCTGCCTACCAAGGTGAAATTTCCAATTGTTTCCCCACACATGGCCAGGGAAGGTAGTTGAATGGGGAGCCCTTGCTGACTTCTAGACGAGAGTCTATTGGCTACCAAAAGCACTCAGTAGCTATTCAAGCATGCTTGGCGAATGGGCACACATCTTCTTCCTCTCTGGGGAATGCTTTCCTTGCCTTGATAGCCATGACATTTTCGGGAACTCAATGAAAGAGAATAAAAAATTGAAGCCATCACAGCACAACTAAAGGCATCTCCCCATCATCTCTGCCAAGCTAACCTCCAAACACCTAGAGGTGCTTCCTTTTTTATGGAGACTTCAGTGAGTTGGGAGCTACACCTAAGAACCATGTTCTTAGCTGGGTGTGGTGGCACGAGCCTGAAATCCCAGCACTCAGGGAGGCAGAGGCAGGCAGATCTCTGTGAGTACAAGGCCAGCCTGGCCTAGTCAAGGACAGCCAAGGCTATACAGAGAAACCCTGTCTCAAAAAAACCAATGCTCTTTCTTTTCCTTTCAAAAATTTCCCAGGGCCTTCATATCTGAGTCACCCTTTCCTCGAATAAAATGCCAAAATGCCAGACGCCATTGTAAGAAAAAACATGCCCACCTACACAAATACCAGTGTCAGCCACACCTGATTTACCACTATTAATAAAATAGAAATCCTTCCTGATTTCTGCTCTTTCAGTTTTAGGGCCCTTGATCTGCTCTGTCAGTTGCTTCAGCTCACAGGACTTGAACATATAGTCTTAAAATGGTTAAGTGAGGCACAAAGAGATGAATTCTGATAGAAATGAAGGATAGAATGTTCCTACCCCTAAATCTGTTCCTCCTGTCCACTGGTGAGTTTTCAGCTGCTAACTGTTTTAGGCTCACTACTCAGAACCTGCGTGTCTTAACGACTTCAGCAGCACCTGGGGACTTGGTAAAGAAACAGAAGCCCAGCCCCCTGCCCTCAGTCTGCAGAATCAAAATTCACACCTCCTCAGTTCTGCCAGGTGATTTAGTCAGAAGTACACTAAAGGAACTTCCCCTAAAATGCGAGACTATTAGTACAGCCCTGAAAAGAGGTTAGCAGTAAGTTAATACGTGTTAACCCTGCCAGTGGGGCAGGATTTCATGAAGAGCAAGAAGGAGAACATGTGAGCAGTGTTATTCTTATTTACAACTTAATTGACTTTATTTTCCAACCCTGAAGTGCAAGTGATGCAAAATGACCCTACACACAGAAATGGTACGCCTGAAAGCTCAACAAAAGGACAGCTTGATAGTATCATTAAAAAAAAAAAAAATCAAAACAGAACACAAAAATTGTGAGGAAACTTTACTATAATACAACCACAGGAGAAATTGTTTAAACCTAAAATGGTGGTTTGGGTTATCAGGTAGCACCTTTCCCACACTTTAATAATTTATTTTCAAAGTATATGTATTTTTAATTTTATTTATTTACTCGTTTATTTGCTTAGTGGTGTGTGTGTGTGTGTGTGTGTGTGTGTGTGTCTGTGTGTGTGTGTGTGTGTGTGTGATGTATCAGTGTACGTGCGGATGTCAGAATTTGCGGAGCAGTGGTTCTCCCCTTCCTTGTGTGGCTCCTGGGGCTCAAACTCAGGTTGTCAGGCTTAGCAGCAAGCTTCTTTGCCTACCGAAACACCTCACTAGTCCATAAAGCACTTCTTTTCTCGGGGCATTAGTAAAACCAAGAGGAGATACGGTGTCTCAGAAACGAGGTTGGTCTCACATGACCTGGCTCCCATTCCAGCCGCACTGTGTCACCTGAAAACAGATGCTTTTCCCTGCTGAGTGTCAATCAGTATCTTATCAAAGCATGCTAACAGGGTCTGAGGATTCTATGTTGGGAGGCGCTGGCACCTGTAGCGCAGTATGGGGGCCTTCCATATGAATGCACCTTGTCTCCTTTCTTCCACGGTTTTCGCCTGTGTGTGGTGACCCCTGATGGGGGGTGTCGAATGATCCTGTCACAGGGTCATGTAGCAGATACTCTGTAGAGCAGATATTTATATTATGACCCATAACAGTAGCAAAATTACAGTAACAAAGTAGCAATGAGATAATTTTGTGGTTGGGGGTCACCCCAACATGAAGAGCTGTGTGAAAGGGTCACAGAGTTACGAAGGTTGAGAACCGCTGCTCTAAAGCTGTGCCGGGCCTGGAGAGATGGATCAGCGGTTAGGAGCACTAGCTGCTCTTTCAGAGGACTGGAGTTCAATTCCGAGTAAGCATATGGCAGCTTACAACTGTCCGTGACTTCAGTTACAAGATATCCGACACCCTCTTCTGACCTCAGAGAGCACCAGGCAAGCATGGGGTACACATAAGTACAGGCAAAGCACACATACATGGACACATTTTTAAAAGAATAAATATTCAAGAAAAAAAACATCAGTTTTGTTTTGGATTTTTTTTAAGTTGTGCTAGCAAATGATTGAATCTGAGCTGTCAGGGCAATGCAAATGAAGACAGTCCTGGAGAGTCAGACCCAGTTGCTAATATTTAGGGGTAATCATGAGGAAGGGAAGGCAGAGGACCAGCCTCTCAGTGCTGCTCAGAATGAACCACTGAGGCAGAAATGGCCACTGGTGCACCAGCTAGCTTGTAGAGAAAGAGATTGTAGGAGACTCCTGGGCTGAGTAGAGCTGGCTGAGGTAGAGCACACCACATCTGTCCACCATCAGTCTCTTGGCTCTCAGCCTCACTCTCCATACTTCCTCTGTCCATTCTGGACAGGGACTGGATCTCTTGCCAAGGGACTCCATGTGTAATGAGGCAAGGGGAGGCCAGAAAGCTTGACCAAGGTGGGAGGAAGGGAGAAGCTAAGTCGTCCTTTTTTTTTCTGTTTGCCCAGGTGGTACCCTGTAGGACCACTTCAGCAGATTCTCCAGTTCCCCAAACAAACAGCTCCTCTGTGCTCTCGCCTCATGGCTGCCCCTGGCACCCCAGCCATGGCTCCACTAGCACGAATTCCACATGTGGTGCACGCGTCCCAAGACTGACACAACTGTCCACCATTGCCAAATTCTGAGACGCTTCCCGCCCCCTCTTCGGCATCTCGATTATAACTGTAACGGCTAGAACGGCACAACCAGTTCTATGGCACAATCCATCTGTTGAAAGACTGAACTGTTTCATGTTTCCTCACTAACCTTTAGCTGACATAGCATCTAATCAAAGCATATCCATGATCATTTGTATAATTATGTATGATTCCAAACTTTTGAAAACATACAAACTCAAGCTACATAGTGATTACTCTCCTGGTAAAGAGAAAGAAAGGAATTTAGTTCAGCATTCGCTATCCAAAAATATCGTAGATCTGCTAATACAGGATAATTACTAATTTGTGAACATGACATGCATTTAATTCAGCATTTGCAAGGATGATGTAGAAAGGCAAATGAAAAATGCAGAAATTAATTCCCCAGGCATAATTTAAAATGCATTCCCCAAATACCCAAAAGAATAAGGAAATATTTTTTTTTAATCTAGCAGTTACAGAACAGGGATAGGAAATGATGATAAGAATCATAACAGTACACAACTAGATCAAAATAGAAACTGCAGATAGTACTCAAGAAGCACACAGTCAGAGAGGCACTAATCAGAACCACAGATCCTCCTCAGATAGAAAAAAGAATAATAAATGAAGAAAGCAAAGGAGACCCAGGAGGGATCAGTGCAAAACTTAGTGCAACTTAGACATAGTTTTCAAAGTGCCAGCTAGATACAGACCTAAAATATGATGGAAGAAGAAAAAAAAGCTGATCACCATGAGCACAAAGTGTCCTTCCTCTGAGATGACATTCTCTCTCTCTTTCTCTCTCTCTCTCTCTCAAACATCCAATTACTCCTGCCAGTTTCTACAGTATTGATTGTTCCAAGATCAACAATGCTTTAGCAGTTTTGCATGCCTAGATAAGAGGACTATTAAAAACTGTAAGAACTTGAGAAAAGCAAATCCAAGGGATAATGAGCTGGAGGCCATGATGGACAGAGGAAATGAGAGCCAGATTGGCTAAGCAATCACATTTCCGGCACAGACCCAGAGAAAATCAGGGCTATTGTGTGGGACAAACAAACTCCAGTTAGAGAATCGATTCTAGCACTGACCTAATTATCTAGTGTCCAGCTCTCATTTTTATGGGATGAATCCAGGCAAGTAAAATAAATTCTTGGAGACAAAGCCACCTTTTCTAATAATGAAAATTACTTCCTTTTATTCTTCTTGAAGTCCCAGATGGTCAAAAAAAAAAAAAATCCCAGCATATTACTTTTTGTGCAGATTGAGCCTTAAATATAACATCTATCTGGATAATATCGACTTCCACAGGTTCATATAGGTTATTTCTATGTGGTCAAGGGAGGCGTGAGGGAGTTCTTTAAGAAAACGAGTTCAAAGGAAGGACAAGAAGCCTAGAAGCCTCAACTCTGAACGATAAAGCACCAGTAAAATCGATTGTGCCTAAGTAAATTATTAGTTGAACGAAGAGGAAGGATTAAGCTAAAATACCAAGAGCTCCTTGTTAAGCCGAGCTGTTAGGATCTAAGTGCTCCTGAGAAACCATTGCTAATCTAAAAGGGGGTGGGAGAGAAGCAACTGCAGTCAACTGTAATATAGCAAGAATCTGTCACGTGACTTCATTACAGAAATGAAAGCAACCCAGGAATTATGTGGTCTATTCAAGCCTTCAAGGAGCACGAACAAAGAATATAATTATACATCAAGCCTGTTGATTAAACAATTACTATTTAAAGCAGATATAGATTTAAAATTAATTTGCTTCTGCATTCTGAGGATTTGGGGACCAAGATAAATAGTGTTTGAAGTTTAATTATCTGTGTGTAAGATGAAGGGGCTCATTTCAATTTGGTTAGCACTGCGAAGCATTTTGGATGGTATAAGGAGGAGGATCCAACATCACAGCAAGTCTCTGCAGCACCAAAATGTGTGATTAAAGTGAGCAAGAAGCTTTGCTCAACCTAATCCCCAGAGAATGGGGCCAGTGCAAAAGACACGGTACAACTGCACATTAATAATCAAATGAGCATTCATAAGAAGTTTACCTGGAGGGCAAACACACCGTCTCCAAGAGAACAGAGGAAGGCCCTAGCTCCACCGCAGAGACAGCTGGGAAGTGGACACCTTTACATAGGCAGACAGGTAGGACACCTACCTGCCAGCTACTCTAAATAGAGTGGCTCTTACTAGAGCCTCTATATAGAGGACAACCTCGGTGTCCCAGGAAAGACCTGCAGAGTTGAGGGGTGGGTAGGATGAAAGGATGAGTATGAATTGGCCTGAGAGACAATAAACAGAGACCAGGCCATTACAAAGTTGAAGAGCACTTGTGGTGATGCGTGGAATCTCTATGTCCACACACACACTTCAAACCACAGCAGATGAGATTTCCTGCCCTCAAACCCAGCCTACCAGATGCCCTGAACGAAACCTGTGCTTAGTGACCTGATTGTATTTGAACAGCCCAACCCCACCCCAGCTAGAAGGTGCCACAGACTGTCATGTTTCTGTGAAGAAAGGAACTGGAAAAACTTGAGTTACCTCGGCAAAACAGTTGTCTTCCTGAGTTCTTCCTGCTCCCTGAGCAAAATGTGCCTAAGTAAATTAAAAGAAGCCTTTGCTTCTTCATTAGAGTGTGGCAAATATTAAATATAATGTAAAAACCCTAAGCACATTCTTCCCCTCATTAGGAACCCCTCATTCCGTGGGTCACCATTGGATGAAGGCACTGTCCAAACACTGCCTCCAGCCATGGTGATTTTTCCGTGACCTCTGCCCTCTTGTTTCCAAGTTTATGTATTTGCTCCTTCAGACTGTCTTGGAACATGTTTCCCTCCTCTTCTTCAGCAAGTGGATACCTCCTCATCCTTCAGATTTCACTTCAATTCATCTAAGTAGTACCTAAACACTTGGGTTTGGATGACAATCATCAAGGTCCAAAATCCAGACTCCAGCATTTACTATTGGCTTCACTTTTATCCTCTGGAGATTCCTTTGCTGTAAAGCAGTGTGGTATCATGGACCCACAAGTGAATGCATGAGATGCTCTCAAAATGGAGCCCATATTGTGGGAAACCTTGGAAGATGCTCTCTGATCATAGTCCCTAAAGGTCTCCTGCAGTAGTTGGGATCTAGAATGCTTGGTCCCCAGCCTGGTGTTATTAGAAGATACTATACTTTTAGTGGGTATGGCCTAATGGGGGAGGTCTTAGGTTGCTGGGAGTGTGTTTTCAGAGCACACAGTAGGATTCCAACCACTTGTGATCTTTCTTTTTTGTTACCTGACATAAAGAGAATGACTTTGCTCCCTAAATGCCCTTCCTGTGCACAACACAGGCACAAAGGCAAAGAAGCAAAATGGATAAAGACCTCCAAACCTGTGAGCCAAAATAGACCCCTTGTCTGTTTGCTCATTATCTCACACTTTTCACAGAAACATGAAGCTGACCAACACATTTCCCTCTAAGTTTGTATGCTTATTCTTAGCACATTTCTTTCTCCACTAGATCAGAAGTCTTATGGGACAGAAAATTTGCCTGAGTTTGAATCCATACTCTAGACTTTGTCCCTAATAAGATAGACACACAGTAGTTCCTGGTATGTGGCAGAGCCTCAATAAACTCTTTCAAACAACTCATTAATAATACCAACTGATAAGCCAAAAGGAAATCTTTGTTCGTCTAAGAGTGAGCTTTGCCTCCTAAGCTATGTACTGGGGTGGTGAGGTGCAACTGACATCTATTGGGAGCAGGCCAGGGAGGCTGCTAAGTATACAGTGAACAGTAAAGCAGCTCCAGCACAAGGCACTGATTACTTAGCACAAATGGCAATGGTCCCAAGACTGAAAGAACCTGAGTTCTGACTTTCTCATTTTTTCTTAAAAGTTTAATTCAGCAGTTGAGTCAGGGATAGCAGGCAAATCTAGCCTGCCAGAGGTAATTATCCTCATCCTTGGCCCCATTTACTTCTTACGTTACATGGCCATTCTTGTCCCTCCCTATCTCCTCAAGCTCTGTAGGTCTAGCTGGACACGTTCTCTGCTCACCATCCCTTTGCCAGCTGGGAGACTAACACACAAGAACGTACCTCCTCTTTTGTTCTGGTCACTCTTCTCCCTCTCACCTGTGCACCTTTTCATAGCAGAATCCTCAACAGATGGAACTTGTAAGCACTACTACTTGGTTTTCTGAATAGAGTGGATTCAAATAAAGACCATGAAGCCAGAGCTGGGGTGTAAATCAGTGCTGACATGTACAAGCTGCCATGCGTAATACACAGTCAAGACAAAGAGAACTCACCCTGACAGTAAGTGCTGTGCTCAAAAACGATCAAGACATAAAGTCACAGGGATGAATTACAGGATCAGAGGGAAAGTAGAATAAATTATTCTGAAGTAGAGCTCAGATAATATCAGATGCTCTGTAGCATTCAAGTGCTAGAGACTGATAAAATTAAAGTCTAATATTTCATTGACTACAGAAAATGACATGAATACAATGGTTTCAAAGTATGCTAAACAGAAGTGACAAATATTGTTGACAGTGTGGAAAATTTAAAAGCTCAAGCAGACTAAAGCCAAAGCACTGGACTCTTAAGACTCAAGAAAAACATTCTGACTCACAGACTCAGAACTCTGGGATTTGGATACCCACTTTTTACCTTGTGCTCAGATGGCCTCTTCCTCAATGTAGGTTTGTCACCACAAACAGATAAGGGTCTATTTTGGCTCACAGGTTTGTTGAAGATCAAAGTGATTCAGCCACTATGGAAAATACCCTGGTGTTTCCTTGATATTAATCAACAGATAAATGGTTAAACAAAAAGTAGTGTATCCACATAATAGACTCCTCTTCAGTCATGAAAAGAAATGAGATAGTAATACAAGTTATGGTCTGGACGAACATGAAAAAAAGTATGCCAAGTGATAAAAAAAATCCCATGTTTTATCATCTCATCTATCTAAACATTAAGAATAAATCAATCCACAGAAACAGACTATGGATTGATTTCCCAGGTCCTGAGGAAAAGGGGATATTCAGAAAATGCACAGGAAGTGTTTAAAGGGTAAGAGATTCTACTCGTTAAGCAGTCCAGAGTGAGGGAGCTATTGGAACTAGATGAATGGTGAGCATAAAATACAGTGGATGTATCCAGACCTCTTACTTCTATAGAAACTTGCTGCACCTGGCAAGAGTTGTCATCAATTATAAGACCATTAAGCTCAGAGAAAGGGAAATGATTCCATGAAAAAGATCATTATTTCGAGATCATCAGATGATAGCATAAGATTATGTCTCACTTCCCATTCTTCTTTTCCAACATGAACACCGGTAAAATGATAAGGATCAATTAACGAGAGGAGCAGAGTTGGGGACACGGCTTAGTGTAAAATAGACGAGTTACCAATGGATTCACAGCTATGTATCAGGGGCCTGTTCTGTGTCTAGTACAGACAGAATTCATATGTTAAAACCCAGTCCTTAACGTGACAATATTTATAGGTGTGAATTTTAACAGATTAAATAATAAACAGGATCAGTGCCCTTATTAAAGAGACTCCAGAGAGATCTCTACACTTCTACTATGAGAGAACACAGTGGAAAGACAGCCAACCATGAACCACAAAAATTTTCCTTGTCAAGCCAACATCCTAAAGTATCTTGATTTGGACTAGCCAGCCTTTGAAATTGTAAGAAGCAATATTTTGTTTATAAGCCATCCAGTCTATAGAATTTTGTTTTAGCTATAGAAACAGATTTACCAACACTAGGGGTGGACTAGCTCTAAGACTCAAAAGCACCATTGTAATTCTCAACTTCAGAAAATTGGGTTTTGAATATCCATTCTCTTTAGTATTAAAGTTTTTTTTTTTTACCAACCTAATTTTATTAACAAAACCTTACTCCCAATATCCACCATTTCTTTTTTAAATGTTTTTAACTGAAATAGAATTATATAACGTCTCCTTCCCTTTCCTCCCTTCAGGCCCTCCCAGTCACCCTTCCTTGAACCTCTTCCATACCTCCCTATTCTAAAGTTGATTGCCTCTTTTTCTTTTGTTATATCTGTTATATCCATACATGTGTATGTGTGTGCACAGATGTATGTTAGTATAACTTGCTGAGTCCATTTTTGTTCATGTATATATATACATATATGCAGTTAAATATCTACATATACATACAAATTTAAACATATATATATATATATATACATGAACAATATGTGTATGTGTGTGTGTGTGTGTGTGCGTGTGTGTGTGTGTGTGTGTGTGTGTGTATGTGTATGTGGTTTCAAGGCTGACCACTCTACATTGGATAACTGATAAAGTAGCTCATCCCAGGAAAGCCTAATTCTTCTCCCAGCAGTCAATATTTGCCACAGTTCTTTGTCTAGGGGTGTAACCTCATGAAATTTCCCCCCTTCTGTGTTAACACATCCACTATTATTGCTAAACTCCCAGTCCTGTTTATGCAGCCATTCCTAATACAGACTGTTTCACAGCAGACTTCCTAGGATTCTGGCTCTTACAATCTTTCCAACCCCTCTTCCAAAATGTTCCCCAAGCCACAGGTGCAAGAGTGGAGGTGTGGATGTATGTATTGGGGCTGGATTCCCTATAATCCATTGATTTCTGCATTGTCTCCAACTACAGTGTCAAAGGCCTCACTAATGCTGGAAAGGTGACTAGGTTTCCAGTACCAGGCATGATTTCTATCCTGTTGGGTTATCCTATCACACAAAAGAGAATTGGTCTCCTATACTTCCACAGTGAACGTATAGTAATCTTCTCCCAAAAAATTTTCCTTAAAGAAACATAATACCATGGTTAATAATGATCATCAACTTTGACAGGATCTAAAATCAAACAGGATGTAGGAAACAAACCTCTTGGCATGTCTGTGAAGCAGTTTGAAAACTGGTTAATCAAAATGAAAAGACCCACAATAAATGTAGGTGGTCCCATTCCATAGGCTAGGAACCAAGACTGAGTGAAAAGAAAAAGATGGTTCAAGTACATTTCTCTCTACTTCCTGACCACAGTGTGACCACGTGTTGCCACTGCCATGCCTTACCAGCCACGAAGGACTACGTGGTTGCTTGAATGAGAATTATCTTCATAGGCTCATATATTTGAAGATCTGGTCCACAGTTGGTAGAATTGCTTAGGAGGGATTGGGAGGTGGGATCTTGAAGGAGGTATGTCATTTGGAATAGTCTGTGAGACTATTCCCCACCTCCTACTTGGAGATCAGAATGTGATCTCTCAGCTTCTGCTCCAGCACCATGCTGGCCTGCCTGCTGCCGTGTTCTCTACCATGATGGTTATAAACTCACCTTCAGAAACTGTAAGCCCAAATGAAATCTTCTCTAAGTTGTTTTGGTCATAGTGTCTTATCACAACAGAAAAGTAACAAAGACACCATATTCTCAACTGTGAGCCACAAGAAACCTTGCCTTTCTTAAGTTGCTTTTGTCAAGTATTTTGTCACAGTAGTGGAAAAAGCTGTTGCACATGATCCCAGGCAAACCAGTAGAATATTGATGGCCAAGTAGCCTTGCCTTTACTTCTTGAAGTATATATGTAGTCTCATAAAACAACCATAGAAGGTCTCACCACAGAATTATAAGCAAATTGCCTTGGAGAAGAAGGAAGAACTGATATGTAGTCAAATGCTCAATGTCCTCTTGTTCTCTCTTGTCTGAGAAAACAATATGAGATCACTTTAAAAAACAAAATTTTAAAATAAGTGACTTCTGCTCATCGCAAAGGAGATTCTGGTTTCTCTTTAGATTTCAGCATTTCTGTCTCAAGTCCAAACCTTGGTCAAAGCTCAGGATCCCAGTCACCTAATGTGAAACAGACTTTCCTCTGGGGTGTTCAAATTTGGCTATGAGGTCCAATCGATGACCCTTTTCACAGACAGAACTTAAGGTCTTCAAAAACATATTCTTCCATATAGGCAAGAGCAAGTGACTATTGCATATGACAAGCTCAGAGAAAACAGGAAATTACAAACACTTTCATGAGAAATTTGGTGTCATTGAACCAGGACACTGTGTTCTGTCTTTCAGTATTATTAAATCCAATCCTGGGTGGCTTCTGGAACAAGGCAAGTGGACAGGATTTCTTTGGGCTAACATCTGGAAGCATGCATGTTCCACACAGTTAAGTCTATAGAAATGGGATTCAAATGGTGGGACTGCCGTGTGCCAACCTAAAACCATCACAGCACAGTGTGTCTCAAAGATACCTTAAGATAGCATCACAAAAAAATGGACAATGGTTGGCAGCAGTCAGCTTCCAGCCTTGCCAGGCTGGGGTAATTTTTAAAGGGCAGAAAGCATTTAATGACTATGAATACTTCATTTAGCTCTTTTTTTTTTTTCTAATGCATTATAAGAAGTCCTCTTTTCAGCAGTTGACTCTGCCAAATATCCAATCTCGACATCCCATCCAACTAACAGGGGAAATTTCATCCAAATCTTTTATTAAGCCTTTCTGGGGCACTCAGTACTTGCAGAAGACTCTGAAATAATTTAGTAGCCAAAACTTGTGTAGTGACTCAGGTCACCACATACAGAAAGGAAATTGCCCTCTTACTGTTTAACACTGACTTTGCAGAGAAAGACCCTCGAGGCTCTAGGGAGATTTATAGCTACTTGCCAAGATCTTATTGGAGTGAAAATAAAGTACAAGTCTAGACTCTGAAAACTCCCAGGGCTTGTCTTACAGACACGGAGGGGCAGCTGACTCCAGGGGGTGAGGTGAGCAGTGACTGAGATGTCTCCCATGTGGTCTGTGATAGTCCTGGAGTTTTCCATCAGGCCTATGCTTCAAGGAGTTTTTCTGGTACAAACAAAGCCAGTATTGAGACAGGTCAAGGTGTTGCTTAACAGGCGTGATACATTAGTTAGCTAACATATTAATTTGTTTTTCCTTTATCTGCATGACCTGGTATTACCCACAAGGAGAAGGAGGTCTGAAACAAGGAAGCCTGGAACAGGCAAGTTTGGATAAGGCTCAGATGGATGAAGAGAACAATCCAAAGCATGGGCTTGTCTGGAGCAAAAGAGATGAACTAGTTAAGAGGGTAGCCATGGGCGGAAGAAAAGGATAAAGGTACCAGACACTTAACTTCCACTGAAATGGAGCAAAGAACAGAGAAAATGAAAACCAGATTTGGCATGGTTGGCAAGCCTGCCCCAGGCCAGCACTGCTTGCCAGAGGAAAAGCCAGTGGTAGGAAGATGTGAGTTTGTGAGACCTCAGGAAATGACTTACAGGGAAACAACAAACTGTCAAAGATCTATGAGGCTAAGAGTGCATTACAGGACAAAGCTGTACATAAGAGTTTCTCAGATTGGGAAAGTAGAGGGGGAATCCTGAAACTTCCATGGGACAGTCAAACTCACCCACATCCTGGGGAGGCAGATAGCCATGGCACATTCCACAGTCCATGTTGTGACTGAACTTCTATGTGCACCTCTCCAAGTCTACCTAAACTTCCTGATCTAAAAATGGAAAACTGATGATAAAGACGCCCCAGTCCCAACTATGGCATCAGAAATATGTTCGTGAACTTTCCCACACCCATGCTGGTTCTCCTCCTTGATCCCTAGCATCTGTTTCTATGTTCCCTCTAGGATTACCAGGACAAAATTGTTAATAAAAAATAGTCTCGTCAGTAAAATATAATTATTTAGTGGTAAATTGATAAGGCTTACCTAAATTTTTTTATTACATATGTGATCCTGGAAGCAGGTTCTTTCCTATATCCAAAGCTCACGTCTTGGCTTCTTGGCTTTCATGAACTCATCCTCACCTCTTTAATGGCCACATCTACGTGCTATGCTGACTTCTCCTCTCTGTGCTTCAGGTTGTACTGGATAATCCTGAAAGATCAGGGAGGGATGTTGATGCCCTTCTCCGACAAGCCCTACTTACTTATCTGTCTAATCCCTAATTTTTTTCTCATTGTGTTGTCTCCCCACACAGTGTGTGTGTGTGTGTGTGTGTGTGTGTGTGTGCTCATGTTCATGTGTGACTACATTCATACCATAGTACATGTATGGCGGGAAGCTCTCTCTCTCTCTCTCTCTCTCTCTCTCTCTCTCTCTCTCTTACTGTGTGTGTGTGTGTGTGTGTGTACGCATGCATGCATGTGTAAGTTTGTGTGTGTGTGTGCATGCTATCATTTATGTAGGAACATACGCATGCCATAGTACAAATATGAAAGTCAGAGGACAACTTAAAGGAGTTGTTTTTCTCCTTCCAATATCTGGATTCCAGAAGCAGAACCCAGGTTACCACACTTGGAAACGTGTAGTTTCATTCCCTGAGTCATCTCATTGGACTAGTGCTATCTATTCTTATAAACTAACCCAGAGAGCCACTGGTTAATGTGTAAGAAAATCCAAGAAGAGATATTGGTGTTCATATGTAAAATGTTAACATTATTTTTACTACATCAATCTTCATAGGTAACAAACTGACATTTTAGCAGAGACATTAAGAACATCAAATCAAAGACCAAGAAACAAACCCACGTACATATGGTCACTTTATTTTTGACAAAGAAGCCAAAACTAAACAATGGAAAAAAGAAAGTACCTCTAACAAATGGTACTGGTCTAACTGGATGTCTTCATGTAGAAGAATGCAAATATATTCATATTTATCAACCTGCACAAAACTCAAGTCCAAGTGGCTCAAAGACCTCAACATAAAACCAGACACACTAAATCTAATAGAAGAGAAAGTGGGGCAAAGAGCCTTAAACTCATTAACACAGGAGACAACTTCCTGAAAAGAACACCAACATCTCATGTACTTCATGAAACTGAAAAGTTTCTGTAAGGCAAAAGACACTGTCAATAGAAGAAAACAGCAGCCTACAGATTGGGAGAAAGATCTTCACTAACCTTACATTCAACAGAGGGCTAATATCTAAAATATATAAAGAATTCAAGATACTAACCACTAACAAACCAAATAATCCAATTAAGAATGGGGTAAAGAGCTAAACAGAGAATTCTCAACAGAGGAATTTCTAATGGCCCAAAAAGAACTTAAAGAAATGCTCAACTATGTTCATAAGAACTTAATTTGTAATAGCCAAAATCTGGGAAAAAACTAAATGTCCCTCAACCAAAGAATGGATTCAGAAACTGTGGTACATTAACACAATAAAATACTACTGAGCTATTAAAAATAAGGAAATTAGCAGAGGGAGGAGGGAGGGTGGGATTGGGAGGAGAGGAGGGAGGGGCTTATGGGGGGATGCAGAATGAATAAAGTGTAATTGATGAAAAATTTAAGAAAAAAGGGAAAAAAATAATTTAAGAACCTTAAATGACTTTCAAAATTGGAGGAAAACATGGAGTTAGTCAATTGGCATGGAGCACGTCTCGCCCCTGGGGGCAATGGTCTCCTGAACCTACTCAGACCTCGGACACCACCACTGCTAGTTCTAGAACTGACGCAGGATGTTCCAACGAGGGGTTAAGGCTTCTCATAATATTTCCTATAAGCCCACACCTGTTTGTCTATATCCCCCATTTTTATTCATTATTAGCCAGATAGAGCCAAGTAATTGTGGTAATGATACTTGCTTTTTTGCCCAATGCTGGAATGCTAGTAAATTTAGGTATGCCCTGGTTACTCGCATGCCTCGCTGGGTGCCTGTGCCCATTGATGCCCCTCACGCTATGACTCTCTTCAGACAGAAAAGGGATCTTGGAACTACAGCCACCATTGTTACTACCATCTCATTGGCGGCTGTTGGAGCTACCACCGGGGCACTAGCCATGAGTCATACTGGGCAGACTGCTCAGACCCTGAATAATCATTTAGCCAATGTAGCTCATGCCTTAGTTGTACATAAAGGAATTAATGCTCAACTAAAAGGAAGCTTGATGGTGTTCAATCAGAGGATTGACCTCTTGCAGGAGCAAATTGATACCCTATGGCAAATCGCTCAACCTGACTGTCAATGAAAGTATGCTGGACTTTGTGTCACTAGCATACAACATGAGAATTTTTCCTGTGCTGCAAATCTGTCTAAACAATTGTCGAGCTATATTTTAGGTAATTGGACTGGAGAATTCGATACTATGATGGAGCAGCTGAGAGTGGCCATTGTCACAGTAAATTCTACCGGAGTGGACGCAGGACTAGCCACAGGATTATCAACATGGATTGCTGCAGCCATGAATCATCTGAAGGAATGGGCGGGCATGGGAGTGTTAGCAGGCCTTCTGGTGTTGGTCTCCTTGGTTTGCCTGTGGTATATATGCAAGATTAGAGTCTCACAACAGTGTGATGCAGCCATGATCATTCAGGCCTTTACAGCCATTGAAGCAGGACATTCTCCCCAAGCATGGTTGGATACCATAAAAAGCTAAAATGATACGCTCAGGATGCGAGGCTAAGCACTGCACTCAGGGTCAGCCGCTTTGGACCCAGAGAAGAGCATGTCTGATTGCATGCGGGTTGATGCCCCAGGTCCCGCCTCTGAGAAAAAGGTATCGGACGGGTCTGATGCTCTTTGGGTGGATGACACCTAAATGAACATCTGTACAAAGTCCCAATTTATTTCTAATATCAGAGATCAGACCTCTACTCTTGCCTGATGCGTCTAAAACAAAAAGGGGGAACTGTAGAGAGCTGCGGAATGCTATGCCTTAAAGATGGAGCTGGTTTCCGCCTTCCACCTTCCCGATAGTGAGTGCTCTCTGTCACGAATAACTCCACATTTGGCTAAGGCCGAGGATCTGGCTTGCTTCCATGTATGTGGACCTATCTGCATTGCCCCCGTGGCACGCCTGGGTTGGCTACCCAGAGGCTATTTAAGCTGTGGGCTGGCTTTCCCCGGGGTCCGAGGATTGTTCAATGTTCCTGAATAAACTGCATTGAAAAAAAAAAGAAAAAGCAACCACCTCCTGTTAGGTGTCCAACCATTGGAGGTAGCACGGCAATTAGAACAAGGGTTTGCTTTTCATCCTCGGTGATAAAAACTAAAGCCATATAGTGTTGCCTTTATTGAATATGTAATATTGAACTTTGTGACTTTCCATTCATAAGAAAATGCTAAACCTGTAAAAAAATTAAATCTTATCTACTTAGTCAATAAATTATGAGATAATTAAAAAAATAAAAAAAATAAGAAATATTTAAAGCTTTATACTTTCCTTATTATATATTTTTTTAGTATTTTTATAATTTCTTGAGAGCCATTTAATTTCAGTGACTAGTCTTGTACCAACATGCTAAAGCAAATGTAAGAAAACATTTTTGCTGATTTGTTTTTCCCTCAGTTTAAGTAAAAGAACAATAAAACAAAAAACAAAAAAAAATAAGGAAATTACGAAATTTGCTGGCAAATGGATGGAACCAAAAAAGGTTATCCTGAGTGTGGTACAGAACCAGAAAGACACTTGTGGTATATAATCACTTATAACTGAATTTTAACCATATAATATAGGATAAACATACTAAAATCTACAGACCTAAAGAAGCTAAACAAAAAGGAGGACTCTACAGAGCATGCTTAGTGCTAACTCAGAAGGCAAACAGGATAGACACCAGACACTATGGAAGAAGGGGAACAGGACAGGAGCCTACCATAGATGTTCTCTGAAAGACTCCAGCCAGTAGGGGATCAAAGCAGATGCAGGGACTCAAATAGCCAAACTTAGGTCAGAGTACAGGGAGTCTGATGGGAGAAGGGGCAGGGGAACAGAAGGACCCCTGGAGAGGACAGAGCTGCATAAGGAGACCAACAAAGCCCAAAAGTCTGGGCCCATAGGGGCCCGCAGAGACTGATACATCAACCAAGGACCATGCATGAAGAGGACCTAGAACTCCTGCTCAAATGTAGACCATAGGTAGCTTAATCTCCATGTGGGTTCCCTAGTAAGGGGAGCAGGGGTTGTCTCTGACATGAACTCCTTTGCCTGCTCTTGGATCACCTCCCCCTGGCAAGTCAATCTTTCCTGCCCAGAGAGGAAGAGGATCCAGGCAGTCCTAATGAGACTCGATAGGCTAGGGTCAGATAGTAGGAGAGGAGAAATACCCCTTTCAGTGGACTAGGGGAGAAGGATGGGTGGGAGGAGGAGGGGGGAGGGTAGTTTGATCTTAGGTTATTAACTTGAAGTGAAAGATCCAAGGGTGGTGCTGAGTGCAGTGGCACACACCTTTCCCAGCACTCAGGAGGCAAAGACAGGCAGATCTCTGCGAGTTCAAGGCCAGCCTGGTCTACAGAAAGTCCCATGACTGTTACACAGAGAAACCCTGCCTTGAAAAACAAATCCAAACAAACAAAAAATCCAAGGCCAAAAATCAACAGTAAGCTCCCAATTATGGCAAGTAGCATCCCTTGGGGGCAAATATAAAAATCTTGTGAAATTGACAAAGAACCTGAGTGGCTCATCCTCCTAAAAAGGAACAAAATTGCTTCATAGGAGACAGTAAGTTCTGTCCATCTCAGCCATAATGTGGAACAATTTATTTAGACTCTTGGACCCTTTGCATGCCTCATCTACAAAATGGCATACATATATTTGTGTCAGCACTTTGGAAGGATTTGGTTGAATGTTTACGGAATATGAATAGGACAAGCAACTCGAGGTTTTCTCTACCACTGTAAGCAGGTGAAAGCACCAGCATTTTAAGGGTGGAATTTATACTCAAATGTGCTCAAAGGTTGGAGCTCTGCTGAGACTAATACCCCAACCAAGGACCATGCATGGAGAGGACCTAAAACCCCAGCTCAGATGTAGCCCATAGACTCAATATCGAAGTGGGGTCCCTAGTACAGGGAGCATGGACTTTCTCTGGCATGAACTCAGTGACAGTCTCTCTGATCACCTCTCCCTGGGGGATGCAGCCTTGCAGGGCAGCAGAGGAAGACAATGCAGCCAGTCCTGATGAAACCTGATAGGCTAGGATCAAATAGAAGGGGAGGAGGACCTTCCCTATCAGTGGACTAGAGGAGGGGCACAGGAGGAGAAGAGGGAGGGGAGGTGGGATTGGGAGGGGATGAGGAAGAGGGCCACAGCTGGGATACAAATTGAATAAATGGTAATAAATAATAATAATAAACAAAAACAAAAATGTGCCAGAGGTAACCATGGTATACATATTGTTAAAAAGAGTGTGCCCTTTGGGACAGCTGGCAAAGCCCTGGACTATCTGTTTCTGGCAGCTTCCAGAAGAAAGAGACCCTGGTTGTCTCTGAGAAGAGACGCCCTCCTCCCACCACGAAGGTACCCACACCATGTCCTTTCTCTCACCTCTCCTTTCCCCCACCCACTCCCTGCTCCCCTACCAGCTGAAAGCCTGCAAGAGCTTGCCTAGCCTGAACGCTGGGTTGTTATTTTGCTTCTAAAATGCCTGCCCAGATTAATCAGTAACCAGCAGCTTCTGCCTGCCAGTGGGGCTCCTGCCCTGACATGAGTCCCTTCTTCTGCCAACCAGAAGATGTGATGTTTTAGGGAGGATTCATCTCTCAGCCTGTACCCTTCCTGCCAGTGACAGCCTCCTTTGAAGGTTACCTGTCTTTGCTGGCCATCTCCCACATGAATGCGATGTGAAGTGGGTGCTTGCCCTGACCTTGGAGAAGCACACCAGTCTATACAAGAGTTCTAAAAAGGACCACTTGACATTTTCTATCTTATTTGTGTCTGGACTGAGAAAAAAAAATGCATCACGTGGAGAGATTCTCTCTTAGGTCTGGGAGAGATTCTCTCTTAGGTCTGGGGACGTGGCTTGTGAATGGCACTTGTCAACTAAACCCTGCAGTGATATTCAGCAGGCGCAGAGTGGAGGAAATGTTAATGAAATCCTGCCTGGCTGCAGGAACACATTTGAATAGAATCAAAGTCATATGTGGAATGTTTTTTCCCGTATACTGTCTTCTCAGCATATATTAACCTTTTGCCAGCTTGAAAAAAAAATAAAAAAGCAGCAAAGTGGGATGATTCACTCATTCAATCATTCTTCAAAGCATTATCGACACCCGTTATGTACCAGACTGTATACCCCAGCGGTAAGGATTAAAATATTGAATGAGGCAGAGATCATTTTAGATGAATAATTCACCACTAAACATTTCATCATGAGAACCCCAGTACTCAGCTTCTTAAACAAAGCAAAAAGACCACATACAAACCTATTTCTAAACCCCTTGACTCCTTGGGATTAGGAAATAGGGAAGGTGGACTCCCACTAAAGAGCAAATATTGTTGAGTTTGCTAGGGCATGCTTTGAATTTATGAAAACTTTTACAGAATGAAAAATAAAGCCAAGTTGATACGTGGGAAAGTCTTACAAGCAACTAGAATGGATGGAATGACCTGGGCAATCTTTCAGGAAATTGCCCGGACCTGTCCTTGTTAGTGAGATAGTTTTTCAAACAAGAAGGGTCTGCAATGGCCAAGCTGGGCTAGTCTTCACTTGTCCAGTCTCTGACCCACTGGCTGATACCGCTGATAGCAAATTTCAGCTAATCATTGTTCTGCTGATGAGCTGTGAAAGCGCTCCATAATTTAGCCAACGCTTCCCGATGCAGCTCTTTTAGAGAACTCAAGAACTTAACTCTGGCACCATTATCAGAAGTGCACATTCCCATTGCTGAGTCAGAAGAATGAAACTGGAGCTGGCCCTGATACAACTGAGCGAGTCAAATTAGAGATGACTGCTGCAGAGCAAACCCTGCTCCTGCTAAGATTACTGGGGGTGGGGGAGGGTACCTCAGCAAATGTCTATGACCCATTCATTCACCCCCAAAACATGGGACACTCCCCATGTTTCTAAGTGCTGGGAATAGAATGTGATAGAGGAAAGACTTCATTCTCTCTACTTTTATATTATAGTGGCCAGCAACAATATAGGTACAGTATAATTTAGATTCTTATAAGAGTGAAGAAAAATTGACAAACACACCAAAGAAAAGTTTATGAAACCACTTACATTGGACCTATTGCAGACAATGGGACTACTCTCTCCTATTCAAACAGAAAGCAGTTTCACACTTGGTTTTCCATATCCAGTTTCCAAATCTATGAATGAGAAATATTTGAGAAAAATGTATCTGCACTAACCACATACAGATTTTATTATTACTTCCCAAAACACACAGAACACAACTATTTACATTAGGTTAAGCATTCTAGTAACCTAGAGCTGATTTAATGTACATGAAAGGCTATGCATGTTATATGCAAATAATAGGCATATATATATGTGATATGAGGATCCATAGTTTTTATATCCACTCAGGGTCCTGCAACCAATGCCTTACAGACAGTAGATGAGTATACATGGAGTGGAAAGATGACAAATCATTTCAAGGCCTGGTGGAGCAGGCACTAGGCTCATCTCTGGAGAACACTCCCCAGCCTATGCCGGTTCTGGTATAGGAAGTTCTTGGATTGGGGAGGTGCTATGTTCCAGCTGACTGCAGATCCGGTCTAAGTCCCAACAAAAAGGCAACAGCTCTTACTGCTGTTGCAAAAGCCACTGAATCAGGGATCTGCCTCTTCCTGATGCAAGATCTGGACACAGATGCTACTGCTCACTTCCTCTAGACTCATGCAACTTCTGCACAAGCTGTGCCCGCCCAAGGACGCTCAGCCCTGTACAAATGGAAACGCTTTGAGCCATAAAACGGGTGCCCTGCATTTTGTTGGTGGAAAATAAACCTCTTCTAGGATCCAAGCTTTAGGAGAGTCTAAAAAATGCCAGGCAAAGGGTTGCTCTGCGTTCTTGGCATAGGAAAAGAGGGACTGAGTGGGTCCTAAACTACCTAGCTGGTGGTAGCCACTTCATCACTTTGGGAGAGTGATCAGAATATCTCTAATGGTGGTAATATTTGTGCTAAAAAGACATGAAGGATCAGAGAAAAAACTTTTCAGGCATGGAGAAAAACAATAGTAGTAAGTCTTTGAGTAGCAACTGGCCCAGTAAAGAACACAGAGAAGCCGTCAGAAGCTAAATCAACCACTCTCAGAAAATCACACTTTTGATATCCACTAGATTTTAGTCAGGATATTTGAAAATTCTGGACAGTTTTATGAGTTGGAAAATTTTGTTTTCTATTTAAAAAAAAAAAAAATCTGACTGCAAGGTAGAGAATGGGTCGCCAAGGGGCAAAGGTGGGAGACAAGACAGGCAATATTTAAGGATTAGAGTTTGTGATGCCATAGGATGAGACAAGCATTTCTCTGTCTCTGCTGTGGGGAGGACCACTGCATTTCAGGGCTAATTAGATGAGACACATTGCAGAACCAGGCACATTAGGTTGTCCAGTGTTTCCAATCTAAACAAAGGGTGGGTGACACTTCACTGACTGGGTTAAAAAAGAAAAAAAAACAAGAAAACATGTTTACAGTTGACCAAAATATATACTCTTATATATCTCAAAACAAATCTGCTAGGTGATCACCAGATGTTGGACATGGCCTCAGTCACCAAGCCTTGTTTTGATCTCCCAACTGGCCATTATCCTCACCCCCTGGAGTATCTCTATTGGTTTATATTCACTGATATATGCGTTGTACAAAGTGATGAGCTTTGTATGGCACTTTCATGTATCATATGCTTTGACCATATTCAACTCTCCTGCTCCTTTGACTGTTCCCATCTATTCTCCTAATCTGGGGGCATTTAGGGGTGCTGAAAAGCGGTCCTCAAGCTGTATATATGTAAGCTGCTGTTGAGAAGAAAACCATACATAGACATTATGATAAAGGTTGATGTGATAAAATAAACATCGAGCCCTGTGGAGTAGTAAGATGATTAGTGCCCGATCTTCACAAAAAAAGTCAGCAAAACCAGTTGGAGGTTAAAAAAAAAAAAAAAAGATGTGCTATAAAATGTTGTATGAATTTAGAGCTGAGGTGAGCCAAAGTCCCATGTTATCATTTTGGTGAAGCAAAATAATTTTCAGGTCCCTGTCCTCATCTTTCCTCTTTCCACCTCTCTTAGCATGAGACATTTGCTGTAATTAATACATGAAAATATCTACTGAGATTCACAAACTAGTAATTAAATGTATCAAAAGTAAAACCATACATTATTATCACTTTATAATCACCCAGAACAAACTTAGAAAGACCACAGCATTAGACTCTGCTGTAATTTCCTCAATAAATAAATAAATAAACCAATGAAAGGAGTCTCAGCAACAGACAGAAGGAGAGATGTGCCCAGGCCCTGCTTCATCTAAGCCCTTGGAGTTCTTAGGATGGTCCAGTTGCTGGAGCAGATACAAATAGCCTTTGGCTCTTTTGAAACATTCAGTCTTTCACACATCTCCAGCACTCTCTATGGGTACATTGGTGCCAAAGCAGAAGAAGATTCAATTTCATGTTGCTAGGTGCTCACTCTTCTGCTGCTAATAAAGAGGCAGGTGCAGTATGCTGAGCTGTTTTCTAACAGGCAGAGGATTTAAACTCTTTATTGACCTTTTTCAGATCTTGCCAAATCACAGAATAAGACAATCCATAACTTGTTCCCAGATTCTGTACCTCAATTGCTTTCAAGGGAAAGCCATCAGTATATACTTGGTACTTCCAAACAAAAATTATTTTGCCAATATAGAATTCTCCAAGCCCCAGAGATAAGAATTTTTAAGCCTTTCCCTTCAAAAATAAGACATAAACATACAGGCCTAAAGTTACTACCTGTATAATTGAACACTTGTGGATGATAGGACAGAGACTCTACTCTCAAGAGATTAAGATCAATTGAGTCACCTATTATATGAAAAAGGGAAGATGCTCTGTGTAAAACAGAAATTTGTTTTTGTTTAAAAAAATGTATTTAATGAAATAATGGGTTCAGCCTAAATGACCAACTAAATTTGGCCCATTTTTTCTGTTACAGAACTATTAACTTGGGCTTAGCTTCTAAGTCTCATGCTGTCTCAGACTGTAACAGGCTTGTGTTAAGTGCTCACACAAGAGTGGTAGAGGGACCTGAACCATAATTTGTTAATTTTTTGTCACCTAATAAGAGGAGGGATTTGTGTGTAACTTTTCTTTAGACTCTCTTGGTTCTGAACAGATGGCAGATATTTAATACACATCTCTAGAGCACGCTGGTGAATCATGGCATCCATCTGTGAATCAGGCGCACTCCACACTGGGCATTTTGGCTGCTTTTGTAATGTGCGCTCCATTTCTTTCTTAGTGATAAGCGTTGACACCTGTCTGAACACATCAGTTAAAAAGATGGGTCTGGCTTACGAAAGGCAACTTCAACTCCTTTTCGAGAGATTAGCAAAGACATAGTCATCTCACCCTTTGTTCTGACCAAGAAGAAAGGAAGGAGGTGGCTTCTGGGAATGTTCTCCTTCGTTCTTAGCAGACAGTAGTAGAAAGCTATTTTCACTGCCTTCCTATATGTGACTATGGAGACTGTAGCCCAAATGCTGCCCGCAGCCATGTTTTGAACATGAGGAAGTCAATTTGAGAATGAAGCTGAGCTCCCAGAAAAGTGAAGAAAGAACCTGGCCCTTGATTACATGCTTTGACTCATCAAGTCTAATATAAAGATCACTCTTCCTCTGAATTGCCTTTTGTATGACCTGATAGCCACCTTGTTTAAGTCAGGTGGATATTCATTACTTGAAAATAAATGTATGTGATGAGAGGGCAGCACCAATTTCAGAAAGAGATTTTGTAAGATTATCTAATTATTTCAAATGCCTTGCTTACCATTCTTTAGATTGCATATCCAGTAATCAACTCTTTATTACTAAAATGTGTATAATAGTCTGTTAATATCAATTTTAAGAATTAAGTCTAGGAGGTAATCAGAATGACATCATATAGCTCCCACTGAAATCATATACTCATCCTTGTGTTTGAAAGAAAATCTTATTAAGTGCAAATTTTGGTTACATTGTCAGTTGGTTATATTTGGACGGCTCTTTTTCTTTTACATTTTACTTATACCTGGGTTTCTCTCATCAAAATTGATACCATAATTATAAGGTAGGCTGTAAAAACTGGAGGGAAACCAGTTCTGCAGGTAACTAATCCATCTTCCACACACTCAATAAAACACCTGTTCTATGCCTGGATAGACACAGGCATGGGACTGATTGTCTACCAGAGGGTAGGACAGTCGCTAAGCACATAGACTTGACATTATCAACTGTGTGCCTTGAAGTGAAATACTTAACCTCAACCAATTTCCACTTACCTTTTGTAGATAAGACGCTGCAGTCATTGTATTTCTCTCCTACCATTATTCTGTGGGTTATATAGGCTAATGCATGTGAGCACTTAGCATCCCATCTGCCATGTTGAAATCAGCTGCGAAATGTTATTCATAGTCACTCTGTGGTGAAAGTGATCAATGGGTTTTACCTGGAGGAAAAATATTGGCATTTTAAAAGTATAGATTGATAAACTAAGTTCTCTACATAGGTGAGGTTTCAAAGAGAGCAGTCTGGGGCCCAGCAGACAGGGTAACTGGTCTTGGAGCTTTCCTCCTTGCCATGTCTCTCCACCTTCCTCACATGGTATCAGTCAACATCCTTGTTCCCTTCTTTGTCATTGCACTACTTAGGAATTGGCTGAGATCCTCACATGGAGCTCAGCAGAATGAAAAGTTGTAACAGCATAATGAGGACTGCATGGCTTGACATAGAAACACCCAAATCTGTCTTTTTAACATAAAGACTGTAGACAATCAATAAATAAATGAATCAAGAGGAAAAAATTAATACAACCTATTCATAATGGTTCAATTCAAAGAAACCCAAGATTTCTTGAGGTTATGGTCACTGTGCACAGAACCTGTGTTGTGTGAATGCAGGCTTTGACCAGGCCATTAATGTGACCTTGAGCAGATCCAGGCATCCCTGTGGACTTTAGTGTCCTCGCCTGTCACACAAAGACCTTGGATGTGAAGCAGCTTTCTTCAACATGAGCTGTAAGAATGTAAAGGAAAGAGGAGCTATGGAGGAAGATGCCCGAGCAAGTGAGACTTTCAACTGCTTTCATTTCTCATGCATGCCCTTTCATAATCACATGTTTTATGTACTTTTTGATAAAACAGTTGAGCAAAGATCCATAATTATCTCTAAGTTTCCTTTCAGATGGCTCCAGTCATCAGCCCTCCACACCCAACCCAATATCTCTGTTCTACTAAATGCCAAGGGGGTGTTGTCAACTGCGCTGCTTCTCCCGGGATGACCTAGGAGCCATGATTTCATGACTCCTTCACTGGGACACTGAGAGCAACCTGATAATGAGACCCCTAAAGATGCTAGGATAAGAAAGGTGCTGGGTAGACAGTAAAGAGAATGAACCAGAAAGCAGGAAGAAAGGAACTGGTACCTTCTTTGAGCCTCCTTTGAGAATCTCGAGCTGAGCTCTTTCCTGAACCCACCCCTTCCAACTCCCAAGGACCTCAGAGAAGAACAGCTGAGAGGTGGAATCTGGTTGCACTCAGTGTATTTGATTCACCATGTTTGTCTCAGCACCTTCTTTCAGGGCCCCCATAGAATCTAAGGTGGCATTTATTGGACTATTTGGAGAAACAAGACTTCTCAATGAAGCTGGACTTCCCTGAGTTGCTAGACTGGCCGTGAGACTTCAGGATCCTCCTATCTCCACCTTCTAGGTGCTAAGATTGCAGACCCAGAGCACTAACATGATCCAATTCTTACTAGGTGCTAGGGATTCGAACTCAAGTCCTCATGCTTGCACAGTGAGCACTTTACATGCCAAGCTAGTTTCTTAGCATCCCCTTTCCCTATCCTTTTTTAAATTTACTGTATTTATTCACAGGGGAGCGTATGTACCATGGTACATGTGTAGCATAAGAGGACAACTTGCAAGAGTCTGTTTTCTCTTTCCACCATTTGGGTCCCAGGAATGGAACTCAAATGGTCAAGTCTTGGCAGCAGGCTCCTTCACCTGCTAACACATCTCATCAAGCCTCCCTTGCCTCTTCTTATGCTAATTTGTGACGTTAGTTCACGTTCTGTGACCAGTGACAGAATACCACAGACTGGGTAAGACTTACAGTTCTGGCCAGAGATCAACGGACCCCATCTGGCAGCCCCCTGTTGGTCTTCTTTTGTAGGATGTTCAAGACATTACATGGTGATTGACAGGTGGTCTACATGTAGAGCTATATCCTCTGGTCTCAACTTGCTTCATCTAAGGAAAGCAGGATTGAATCACGGGCTCCACCCTGATGGCTTCACTAAATCTTACCATTTTCCAAAGAGTCCACCTTTTAACCCAAAGATGAGTTAAGAGTCTACCCTCTTCAGTCCTCACAATTTGAAATTCAACATGGACAAGAGAAAAAAAATCACATTCAAATCATGACACCTGCCATATTCTTCTTGTTTGCTGTGAGCCAGGTTACTGTTCCTCTGTCAGTTACAGCTATTGTAGACATCGCTCCTACCATGGTTTCTCATTGTATTTTATTTATTTTGACTGTCTTTTTCATACCAAAATAGTCAGTATTTTTTTTCTTTATTGAATATGGTTTTCAGGCTTTCAAGATTTTTCAAAGTTTTATAGTGAAGATATATTCAGTCTACTTGAAAACTAGTTTTTTAATGATATACCTTTAAAGATATACCTTTATCTTCTATCATGTGAAGTAATCAGTGGCCCAAGCACTGATTGTTAAAGATCCATTATTTCCTACCAGTTTTTAATACTACTGTTACTATATAGAAAATACCTATTAAAGGAAGTCTCAAGCCTTAAAGGTCTCTGTTTTATTTCAGTAGTGTGCTGTTCCTATGATGTGCATTCCTGTTTTGGTTACATTATATATATATTTTTTTTTTTTTTTTTTTCAATGCAGTTTATTCAGGAACCTTGAACAATCATCTGACCCTGGGGAAAGCCAGCCCACAGCTTAAATAGCCTCTGGGTAGCCAATCCCAGCATGCCACGTGGGCAATACAGATAGGTCCACATACATGGAAGCAAGCCAGATCCTCAGCCTTAGCCAAATGTGGAGTTGTTTGTGACAGAGAGTACTCACCATCGGGAAGGTGGAAGGCGGAAACCAGCTCCATCTTTAAGGCGCGGCATTACGCAGCTCTCTACAGTTCCCCCTTTTTGTTTTAGACGCATCAGGCAAGAGTAGAGGTCTGATCTCTGATATTAGAAATAAATTGGGACTTTGTACCGATGTTCATTTAGGTGTCATCCACACAAAGAGCATCAGACCCGTCCGATACCTTTTTCTCAGAGGCGGGACCTGGGGCATCAACCCACATGCAATCAGACTTGCTCTTCTCTGGGTTGAAAGCTGCTGACCCTGAGTGCAGTGCTTAGCCTCGCATCCTGAATGGGTTACATTATATTTTAATACATATTGATATCTAGGAAGGCAAGTTTTCATAACTTCCTTGTTTTAATTTTTAAATGCTTTGGCTCTTCTTGGATCTTAATTTTTCTATATGAATTTTACAATAAAATTGTCAAAACTATTACTGGGATTTTTATATTGGTTAACAGAACTTAGACATCTTTAAAACATTATATCCTCATCACCATAAACTTATATATTCTATAAAGGGATTCTACATAATATATAGAGAATGTATTATATATGTTATATTATAAAACTTTCAATGGAGTTTTATAATTCTTTAAAGGTCAAATGCATTTGTTAGGTTTATTCCAGGACACTCAGATTGTATTGGCCCTTGATCATTACCAAAGGAATACTTTTTATTATTCTTCCATTTGTTTGTTTTAAGAAAGGGTCTCCTGTAGCCGAGGATGGCTTCCAGCTCACTTTATAGCTGAGATTAAATTGTATTTCCAACCTTGGAGAATTTGAAGTTTTATAGCCAATGAATAGGAATCTTAGTAGTTAGTTCTGAAAGAAGCAATCCAAAAATCCCTTTAAAACTGAAGGATATTTTTGCTTGGTTTTGGAATATACCATTAGCACAAGGATACTGTCTGTCTTCTATAATAAGTACCTTACCTAAGATCCTGCTTCTTTTCTGAGGAACCCCACAGAGACTGTCTGACAGAGAATAAGGACTTAACCCCATCATACCAACCTGGGTCCACCCTGAAGACCCCTGTCTCCACTGAGATTATCTTTCAATCCTTGTCGTCAGCCCTCTTCTTTCTAGTGCCAGCCCTAAAAGAAGATGCAAGATGAGATTTTTGAAGTTGGGTTATTCTCTGCCTAAATGACAATGATTAGAATGTGCAAGACAATATGGTTTATGAGGCATTTGAGCAATATATGACAAATTATAGCTAGACGGACAACAAAATCGGGGAGTTCCAGCTAAGATTTATCAGAATTCAAGAAAGGATATTAAAAAAAAAAAGCTGTGAACGTTTTTTAAGTAATCATTAAAATAAAAACTGGAGAATATCCACAGCGTCAGAGACAATGTCTTCCACGTGTGGCAGACTAAGTGAAGAAGGAATGCTGAACACAAGACCTAGGACTAAAGCAGAAGTGAGAAAAGGGCTAGAAGAGGAGGGCAGAGAAGGGATAACTAACACTAAGGAAGTTTGAAATAGCTGTATGGAAACCTACAATTTTATAAGATCTGTGTGTCTGTGTGCATGTGCATACATGTGTGTGTGTGTTCATGCATTCATACACTTTATGCCCTACACAGGGCATAATGCTCATCCCAGAAGCCACAAATTGCTAACCATAAACCCCATGCCAGCTGTGGTATACTTTCCCCCCAATTGTTGTTTAGAGGTACCCCAGACAACCCCAAAACAATACAAGCTATTGCCCTTCCTCTTGGTTGCCCACTAGAGCTTGATGATAAGACCCTATTGCTGAAGACACCATGCACTTGGTCACAGGGCATGGAGAATTCAAGTTCACACTGATCAGGATGTTTCCTTCCTGCTGAGTAGCTTTCATAGTACTAGAAGGTGCTTTGCAGGCTGTTGAAGAAAAAACAAACAAACAAAAAACAAACAAACAAACAAACAAAAAACGTTTTACTCACCTGTGAACTCTGTGAATTGCAATAACAATCAGTACAACAAGGTATGCCCATGGCTGAAAAGCGGCATGAATTTTCTGGGACTAACCAACCAATTTCTGTTTGGACTTAAGGTCAATTCAACAGGAGGAAACGCATGCCTGGTACTATACATAAGACCAAAATCCCAGGGTTTGTTGTTCCCAGGCCACAGGGTTTGAACCTAATACTCTTACTCTGCCAAATGGACATACTATCAGATTGCCTTCTAAGTTATTATCTTTATATCTATAAGTAATCAGAGAAGTTTCTTTGTGTAGCTGATGGATTAACCCCCAAAAAATGTACAAGTGGACAAAGTGCGGAGATTATATGTCAGTAGTGTATTCTCTTGGAGCTCATTCCCAATTCCCATGCTTAAATGTCAGTTAAACTTTTATGTCCAGCCAAATTAATTTTCAGGATTGGGGATACAAAAAGCAGAGATTTGTTTGAGGAATTAAAAACCACTCTCCTTTCTATTAAAAAGTAAGTTCTGTTTGCTTTTAACACTCATGGGTGTGCATGCCACACCACGCATGTGGAGGTTGGGATACGACTTGAGGGAGTCCATTCCCTCCTTCCACCATGCGTGTTCCCAGGGATTGAGCTCACGTCATGAGACATGGTGGCAAGTGCTTTTACCCACTGAGCCATTTCACCAGCCCACGAAACACGGGTTCTTTTATGTAATGACTCCTTCCTTTATACTGTTTTTGGAGTTTCTTCTTTGTCTTAATTTTTTATTTCAACAAGTCTATTGTGTTTCTTTTTATTTCATCTGTTTCATATTTGTTGTGTTTCTTAAGTATTCCTTTACTTCATTAAAGGTATTGATCTTACTAAGTATTGCTTTTCTCCTATTCCTTTTATTTTTCTTTTAAGTTCAATAACATCTATATATATAAGATTTTTGAAGTTCTATTCATCCTCCATTTTCTCATGCCTTACTTATATCCTATCACCTTACCTTTCAATGTTAGCTTGTATATACTGTTTTAGTCCTACTTCCCAGTTTATTAATTCTCACTTCAAGTGCATTCCATTCTAGGAGTTCTATAATGTTTCAGTCAGTTCTTATAAAGTATGAGTTTGCTTTTAATAATACTACCACAGCTTCTCGTTTTGTGTCAATGCCCCATGTCTCTGATGATTTAGAACATTGTGAGACAGTTTCTACAAACAGCTTTGCTAAATTATTGGGAATTGGTCCTTACGTCCTTTCTACCCTCTAGCGCACGCTCACAGCAGATTGCCACATGTGCTTTGCAATTGTCCATTATGAGCTCATGCCAATTAGGCATTTGTTGGAATCCTGTGAGATTCAGAATTAGGGTCTATCCTACTACATCAATTTTATGTTTGCCTCGGCTAAACACTCAGGAAATAGGTATTCTTGTTTTTATTTTTATTTTTTTAAATTATCGTCTCACAGGAAGGTTCCCAAATAATGCAGGCAAAATAAGACCACATTTCAAACAGTTAGCGTCCCGCAGCTTTCTTTGAGCTCTATCTTGCTAGTGCTCGGGGCACTAGTAAAACAAGTGGGTTACAGGAATCTTGTTCCATTTTTATCCATGGTGGCTATGCTGTACAGATTCTTACCATTTTTCCAGCTCTTATAAGTACCCAGCATTATTTCCTACATTGTTGTATTTGTTTCCTTTAGTATCCCCAGAATTCTTTCCTCCAACAAAAGCTAACAAATTGGTAATGTGTGGCTTCTAGAAAGAGTAACCCATCTTGCACTTTATAAATAGGGTTTGTAATCTGCTTCGCAGTGGACACCTACTAGCATACTAATAAAATCAGCAAGGGAGAAAAGGGTGGAGAACAAACAGAAGGAAAGAAAAAAAAAAACATTTTTGGTCAATGACAGAATATTATCCTTAAAAATCTTTGGGTGACAGATATTCCCTTCAGTTTAATAAACCTAAAACTACACACCTAGAACAAGGACCTGATCCCAGAAGAGATATCCATGATCCAGAAAATAAGTTATCTGATACCAACCCTCTACTACAAATAAAAGCTTCTCTGAGGAGGGTTGAGAGGTGCATTAATCTATGAGTATAGCAGTAAATTATTAGGTGTCATCTGCTATGCCCTTTTAGCAGAATAATAGTAGTAGGTTTTCTCTTGGGCCTGTACCTTGTCTAGCCATGTGTACTTGGCTGAGATAATGGTGCAAGGTAGGCATTTGATCTTGTGGTGTGAGCTTTAATATAATCAGAAAATGGTTGTTTACTCTCACGATTTTCCTACCACTATTGTTCCCATGGGCACGTCCTGTCAAGCAAGCCATTATTACAGTTTTCACAGCTTGGTAAGGTCGATGATTATTTTTCTCCTCTGCTGGCATTCATAGTACATTCTAACACTATGGAAGCTAGCTGGGATGGAAGAGGTTTCCAAGTGAGTACCAACTTGATTTCTCCATGTTCCGTGACTAAAATATAGGGTGACTTCATGATGGTGTCCTACTGTAAAGTTTTGAGTAACCAATGGTGGGTAATTGTGAAGGTCCTCGGGACTTCATTGGCAAAAACAACGCCATGAGAAGTAACTCACTGCTAGCAGTGGACTTTCTTGTTAACCTACAGTACCTAGTAGGGGCACTGTTTCCCCATGATAGAGTAACTCCATTTCAGCTCTTTCTGTATGTGTGCATGTATAGATTTTAGGAAACTTCTACAGCAATAGATTTATGTATGTTTTTTTAAAAGTCTTTAATGTTACTTATTCTTCTCCGTATTCCATCCTCTGTCTTCCTATTCTCAACCCCAATTTTTTTATAATTATTTTTATTTTTATTTAATTAGTTTATTCACTTTGTATCTCCCCCTATGCCTCCCTTCCTCCTTCCCTCCCAATCCCACTCTCCCTCCATCTTCCCCACCCATGTCCCTCCCCCAGTCCACTGACAGGAGAGGTCCTTCTCCCCTTCCATCTGATCCTAGTCTATTAGGTCTCATGAGGAATGGCTGCATTGTCTTCTTCTGTGGCCTAGTAAGACTGCTTCCCCCTCAGGGGAGGTGAACAAAGAGCAGGCCAATCAGTTCCTGACAGAGACAATCCCTGTCCCCATTACTATGGAACCCACTTGGACACTGAACTGCCATGGGCTACCTCTGTGCAGGGGTTCCAGGCCATCTCCATGAATGGTCCTTGGTTGGAGTATCAGTCTCAGAAAAGAACCTGTGCCCAGAATTTTTGGATCTGTTGCTCTCCTTGTGGAGCTCCTGTCCTATCCAGGTCTTACTATCTCCCACTTCTTTCCTAAGATTCCCTGCACTCTGCCCAAAGTTTGGCCATGAGTCTCAGCATCTGCCTCCATACCCTGCAGGGTAGAGCCTTTCAGAGGCCCTCTGTGGTAGGCTCCTGTCCTGTTTCCTGTTTTCTCCCTCCTCCAATGTCCATTCTCTTTGTTTTCTGAATGGGGATTGAGCATCTTAGCCAGAGTCCTCCTTCCTGATTAGCTTCCTTAGGTGTACAGATTTTAGTATGTTTATCCTATATTATATGTCTAATATCCACTTATGAGTGAGTATATACCCTGTGTGTCTTTCTGCTTCTGGGATACCTCACTCAGGATGATCTTTTCCAGTTCCCACCATTTGCCTGCAAATTTCATGATTTCCTTGTTTTGTTTTGTTTTGTTTATCTCTGAGTAATATTCCATTGTGTAGATGTACCACAATTTCTGTATCCATTCCTCAACTGAGGGGCATCTGGGTTGTTTCCAGCTTCTGGATATTACAAACAAAGCTGCTAAAACATGGTTGAACATATGTCCTTGTTGTGTATTTGAGCATCTTTTGTATATATGCCTAGGAGTGATATGGCTAGATCTTGAGGAAGCGCTATTCCTAATTGTCTGAGAAAGCACCAGATTGATTTCCAAAGTGGTTGTACAAGTTTACATTCCCACCAGCAATGGAGGAGAGTTCCCCTTTCTCCACATCATCTCCAGCATGTTTTCTCACTTGAATTTTTCATCTTAGCCATTCTGATGGATGTAAGGTGAAATCCCAGGGTCGTTTTGATTTGCATTTCCCTGAGACTAAGGACGTTGAACATTTCTTTAAGTGTTTCTGTGCCATTCGATATTCCTCTATTGAGAACTCTCTGTTTAGCTCTGTACCCCATTTTTAATTGGATTACTTGATTTGTTGCTGTCTCAACCCCAATTTAACCCTTCTTTCTTCGTTATTCTCCCTTAATTCTTCACACCACTAAGTTCTATCTCTTCTCCACAGAAACATCACCCCCAGAACCCTTTTACAAATTTCCTGACCTCTGTGATATTTACAGATAAAATATACATATCTGAAGATTCAAACTAACATCTACAAATGGGAGAAAACGTGCAACATCTTTCTTTCTGGGTTACCTCACTCAGAACACCTGTGTTCAACTCCAACCAAGGTACGGAGAATAGGGTGACAGAATGCTCAGCCCTAATAAGGACATCTATATAACAGCCCCCTCCCAAGACTGAAGAGTCATTTTGGAAGATTTTTAAGAGCCAGAGGTGACTACAAAAAAAAATGTCTTCTGGACACAGTATGTTCATATGGCTACAACCCACGTGAACTCACAGCAGTTGTGGCACAAGACCTGAGCAAGCTTAAGCCACCAAGGAGAAGGGAGGTGGGCATAAATTCGCATGCCTGGATAAGGAGCTCTTGGCAACTGATAGCTAACTGAGAGGGAGAGTTGACTTTATTTAAGGTAGAATGACCATGACCCAGTAAAAGGCTATCCATCTAAGAATATAGAGGGAACACAAATTGAACTCAATGAATTTAAACAGAAAAGAGAACACAGAGGTAGGAAAGAGGTTGATCTGGGGGGGAGCTAGGGGAGGAGGATGGAGGATGAATATATTCAAAATACATTGTGTGAAATTCCCAAAGAACTAATAAAGATGAGAGAGGGAGAAATAGGGATAATAAATTAAGCCCTAAGTTAAAAAAAAAAATCTTAATGCAGGCACAGTCTCATTTCTCAGTGGCCTTTAGGAGCTCACTTCTGTAAACTCTGCTTCAGTCCATCAACTCCCTTGGACAACCTGCTCATTTCAAGTTTTCATTTCTTCTCCTCTCCAGATACTCCTTTCCATCCCCAGAGTTTTCAGCAGCAATTACGCCACGTCTCCAGGTTGGAAGGCTAAGATCACAAACGGTAAAGAAAGAACATTAAAGGAGAGGCCTTTCCAAACCTACTATATCAAAGCCTCTAAGGCAGCCTCCCCTCAGAGAAAGCCTCCTTCCCTCAAGACCAACTGGGCCTGTGACATAAGGCTGTGAAGTAATGTGATTCCAGAACTCAGGCCTTCTGATGCTCCAGGACATTTTTAAAAATCACTCGATCATCAAAAAGCTCCAGTTCAGCTGTGTGAAAAGTGACTCTGCAGCTCTCACTTAATTTTGGTTGCATTACCTCATTCTATACATCATTCATGACAAGCCAGGAACCGCAGGGCTCCCTTGGCTGAGTCCTCCTGTCCTTGACCCAGCTCTAATTTATTTGGACATTTACTTCATAAATGTAGGAAGTCCTGCAGCTGAAAGCGGTTGTGCAGAGTTTCGGTGCAGTAGGTTCTCTCCTGGTTGTCATAACAAGCAAAGGCAGTCATGGCAAGTAGGAGCCCTGACCTACTACCATGTCCCTCTCCTTCCCACATGATTCACACCGCCATCACTCTGGCAACGAGAATGGAAAGGGTGAGGCCAAAGAGATTTTTACAAACTGTCCCTGCATGGACTATTTATGTTTTTCAGCCTGGTACTTTTCCTTGAGCCCAAAGAGAGCACCAAGACAGACATGACTCCTCTACCCCACGCCCGTGAATACATTTGCACCTCAGCGGCTGCCTACGATGGGAAGGACCTACGAATCCACCATGTGTTATGTGGGCCCATCCGGGTTTTCTGCATGTTGTGGCCTCTGGACTGAAAAGGAGGCGTCCACCAGCGTGCTCCGGGAGAGCCGTCCTTTAAGGACCAGTAGAACAGCCTGTTAAAGACTTTGTGCTGTCTGTAGACCCTCAGCATGGGTCATCATCACTGTCCTGTGTTCTCCGAGGAAGAATAATGTGGAAGCCCCACTCCCCCTCCACCTGGCCGAAGCAGGATGTTTGGGGTTGAGGGCTGCAGGTGTACCAACTGAGACAGGAACTCTCCTCTGGTTCAAGACTCAAATACGACTCCACAAAGGAGACTTCTCAGTGCTCAGGATCATTTCAGTTTGCTATGTTCCCATTACCCTTATACCACAATGTCTGTAGAACTTAGGGCTACAAGATATTAAATCATCAAAGCAAGATTAGATGATGCCAGGGAGTCTTCATGGACATAAAAACAAATGTTGAGAAAAATAATCTCAGCATCAAAGGTCAAAACAGAAGAGCTCTCATACTTACCTGACAGTTAAACATAAACACTATGTCCCCAAAATTCTAATAATAAAAGTCTTACTTCTGAAAGGTTGGGAGCACAGCAGTCTCTGGCACAGCAGGACAAGCAAGCAAATCACAGAACTCACCATCATTAGCTAGAATTTCTCCCCAAATACGCAATACACTTTGAGAAGACTTGCAAAAAGATAGAATGCTTTTGCTTTAAAGGGGCTGTTTTTATATTTGCTTAAGCAAAGGGGCACTGCAGAAGTATATCATCTCTTGAGTTCCCCAGCCCCATTATCTGTAAATCATTCCATCTAGCCAGGGGCCCTGCTGAGCATTTTCATTTCTGTGTTATGTGGACTCTAAGCCAATCACTAGAAAGATGTAATAATAACAATAATAAAAAGTCTCAGAATTAAGTTTAGGTTCATTTCCTCCACAACCTTCTCGGTCTTTCCTTGGGGCCTCTCTGTCCACACTTCTTCACCGTTTTTGTCTTCTTTCAACCTTACCTCAACTTGATCTTTCCTGTAAGCTTTGCTCTGGGACCAGAAGAGCTGACAGGAAGCCTCCTGAACACAGGGTTTGCTAGTAACAGTGGTGGCACAGATCACTGTGAGCCAACGTAGCCAAGCAAAGAAACCTGTCAGCCTGGATAAGTTTTCCAGCACCTGGGAGGTAAGACTTGTGGATAAGGAAAAATAGACAGCAAAACTGTCTGGCCCCTCGTACCTTCTGGTGTCTGAGAAGGCTTGATCCAGCCCCAATGGCCTTTTCCAGATGCCCTCCAATCTTACAGAGAACTTCTGCTCTGCAGCAGGAGGGAATCAAAAGAAGGCTTGTTTCCGTCTTAATCAGAATCTGTGCTGTGTGGCCTGTTCCTTCTTCCATGGATTTCCAATCATCCCATCAGGTCTCTTACGGCCTGTAACAGTATCTCCTCAGTTATAGAAGTCGGCGATGAGCTCCTTATTGGAGAAGGGCCTCTGCATCCCTTGAGTCTCTAGGTCTCCGCTGCAGAAAGACGATGGTTCCCACATGGGGACAGAGCTGCTACTGCTCAGCCTTGGGAAGAGCTCCTTTCTCCTCATAGAATGGACTCCAAAAATCAAATCGACATCTCTGTCAAGATAACTGCTCACAAAGGAAAAATTTGCTTTCTCCACAGGGTCTCACTGGGTATACAAACTTCACTTAAAGGCAGGCCCCATCCCCAGCACTCGATGGCCAACACAAAACAAACTCAGTGGCGTTTTTGGAGGACTTTTTTTTGTCTCACAATGCTTTATCCACACATATTTCAAACAGATCTTATGCCCATATATGGTGGTTTCTGATCTGGGCTTTATGTGTTCTGTTCATGCAAATGTGTGTGTCAGCAGCTGTATGTGTTTCTTGTGCTTTTCCTCTGGCTCTTTTTTCTTTTCTGTCTTTTTCCTATTCTGTTTTTTTTTTCAATCTTACTATTATTTTAGATGCTTGTTTGTATTCTAATGAAAAAGAGAACAGGGTGAGCAAGCCATGAGGAACAAGCCAATAAGCAGCACTCCTTTGTGGCCTCTGCATCAGCTTCTGCCTCAGTTTCCTGCCGTATTATCTTGGAAAAAAATTATTTTATTTTTGTAGTCCATTCTATGATGAGAAAGGAGATTTATCCAAGGGTGATCAGGTGAGGCCCTGATCTAATGTGGAAAGCTTATGGATTTAGGTTGATGGGGAAGTGAGAAGGATCATGGAGGAATTGGGGTAATCATAATATATTGCATGAAAATGTTTTTCAATTAAAAAAAAAAGAAGCCAGCATCTTAGAGGAACATTTTCCAGTTCATTTGCTAAGACCTTGATTTCTAGAAGTCAGGATTTAAGCTACGCATAGAAACTGGTTGCCAAAACTGGAGGTTAGGTGACCACAGACATAATTCACTTTGATCAAACAAGAAATTATAAAATATTCACATAGGCCCTATTCTTGGGCCTTTTTCGATTAGATCACCTTGGACTATAATAGCGTCTTATACAGAAAGCTCTTAATATTATAGTACAAAAAAATTCCTTTCAAATATATTAGGTATAGGATACACCACACACACACACACACACACACACACACACACACACACTGATGTCCTCAGGAGTGTGGTGGTCCTATTGTGTAAACAGTAAGGCAGAGCATTTCCTCACAGCAGCCACCCTTTCAAGTCCCAGCTCTCTCTGGTTATACCACCCCTGATATAAATAATTTTTACAGGGCCAATTGTGCTGGGTAGTTTTATGTCAACTGAACATAAGCTAAAGTCATCTGAGAGGAGAGAACCTCAATTTAAAAAAAAATGCTTTCATAAAATCAGGATATAGGCAAGCCTGTAAGGCATTGTCTTAATTAGTGATTGACATGTGAGGGCCTAATTCACGGTGGGTGGTACCACCACTGAGTTCATGATCCTGGTTTCAATAAGAAAACAGATTCTTATTCTGGCTATTATGAATAAAGTTGAGCAAATGTCCTTGTTGTATGGTGGAGCATCTTTCAGGTATATGCACAGAAGTGGTATGGTGGGATCTTCAGGTAGAACTATTCCTAACTGTCTATGAAAATACCAGATTGATTTCCAAAGTAGTTGTACAAGTTTACACTCTCACCAGCAATGAAGGAATGCTCCCCCTTTTCCACATCCTCACCAGCATGTGCTGTTACTTGAGTTTTTTATTTTAACCATTTTATGGGTGTAAGACTTATTTTGATTTGCATTTCCCTGATGACTAAGAACTTTGAACATTTCTTTAAATGTTTCTCCACTGCTTGATATTCCTCTGTTGAGAATTCTCTGTTTAGTTCTGTACTGTATTTTTAAGTGGATTATTTGGTTTCTTGGAGCTTAATTTCTTGAGCTCTTTATATATTTTGGATATTAGCTCTCTATTGGAGGTAGGGTTGGTGAAGATCTTTTCCTGGTCTGTAGACTGTCATTTTGTTCTGTTAACCGTGTCCTTTGTTTTACAGAAACTTTTCAGTTTCATGAGGTCTCATTTATTCATTGTTGATCTCAGAACCTCAGCTGTTGATGTTCTGTTCAGAAAGTTATCTCCTGTGACAATGAGATCAAGGTTCTTCCCCACTTTTTCTTCTAACAGATTTAGTTTGTCTGGTTTTATGCTGAAATCTTTGATCCACTTGGACTTTACTTTTGTGCAGGGTGAGAAATTGTGGTACATTTACACAATGGAATACTACTCAGCCATTGAAAACAAGAAAATTGTGAAATTTGCAGGCAAATGGTGGGAACTAGAAAAGATCATCATGAGTGAGGTAACTCATAACCAGAAAGACAGGCATGGAATTTTCTCACTTATAAGCAAATATTAGCCATATACTATAGGCTAACCATACTACAAACCATAGACATAAAGAAGTTAAATAACAAGGAGGACCCTAGGGAGGATGCTTAATTCTCATTCAGAAGGGCAAACAGAATAGACACCAGAAGCAGTTGAAGAGAGGGAACAGGATAGGAGCCTATCATAAATGTCCTCTGAAAGACTCCAACCAGCAGGAGATCGAAGCCGATGCTAAAACTCACAGCCAAACTTTGGGCAGAGCACAGGAAGTTGTAGGAAAGAGTGGGGGAATAGAAAGCCCCAAGGCAGACAAGAGCTCCATAAGAAGACCGACAGAGCCAACAAATCTGTGCCCACAGGGGCCTGCAGAGGTTGATGCACCAACTAATGACTGTGCATTAAGAGGATCTGGGAGAAGACAAGGAACAGGACAGGAGCCTCCCACAGGGGGCCTCTGAAAGACTCTACCCATCAGGATATCAAAGCAGATGCTGAGACTCCTAGCCAAACTTTGAGCAGAGTGCAGGGACTCCTATGGAAGAAGGGGAAGATAGACATGGAGGGGAAGGAAGCTCTACAAGGAGACCAACAGAGCCAAAAAACCTGGCCCAGGAGCCCCTGCAGAGACTGATACTCCAACCAAGGATCATGCATGGAGCAGACCTAGACCCCATGCTCAGAGAAAGCCCATAGGATGTTCAGTTTCCAAGTGTGGTCCCTTTTAAGGGGAGCAGAGGTTGTTTCTGACATAAACTCAGTGGCAGGTTCTTTGATCACATCCCCCTGGTAGGGAGCAGCCTTACCAGGCCACAGAGGAAGACAATGCAGCCAGTCTGGATGAGACCAAATAGGCTAGAGTCAGATAGAAGGGTCAAATGGTGGGAGAGGAGGACTCTCCCTTTCTGAGAAATAGGGGAGGGGAATAAGAGGGAAGAGGGAGGGAGGATGAGAGAGTGAAACCGGGAGGAGAGGAGGCCAGGGACTACAATCGAGATGTAAAGTAAATAAATTATTAAAAATAAATGTAAAGAAAAAGAAAGAAAGAAAAGAAAACAGGCTTAGCATGCCATGAGGAGCAAGCCAATAAGCAGCACTTCTTCATGGCCTCTGTATTAGCTCCTGCCTCCGGGCTCATGCTCTGTTTGAGTTCCTGTCCTGACTTCCTTTGATGATGAACAGTAATGTGGAAGCATAAGCCAAATTGCCCTCCCCCAGATAATAATAAATACAGATTGTTGCCTTTTAGCGTGTCGGGAATCAGTAGACTATTGCCATCCTCCCTAGCTCTCCATACTTTGCTCTCTAAGTCTTCCCTCTGACACCATCCCCAGTTCTTGTCACCTCCACCTTCTCCTTCTCCAGATCCCCTAAGGTTCTCCGCCCATCTCAACCTACCTTTCCAAAACTAGGGTGGTAGTCCATGTGCTGCTCACTGAGGAGCTGACAGGCCAGCTGTCACCTCCAGGCCCTGCTACTCTGTGATTCTGGGTAGCTGTCCCAAAATAGGTTTGGCCTTTTATGCCAACATTTCTCATTGCAGGCTGCTCCTTGGTAATAATCTACAACCACTCCAGCTCCCTTCTGGCATTACTGCTTTCCAGGTTTCTGTTCTTCTTTCATTGTATGGGTTTTGGATTATTTTCTTTCAATTATTTTCTTTCAAACTTGATAGAGCACTGGTGAGCACCGGGGGAGGGGGAGGGGGCAGGGAGGGAGATGCATCTTCTTTTCACCATAGGTTGGAAATTTTCCCTAAGGCTCCATGAATTTTTCTACCAAAGGAGTTATTAGCCCCTCCGCTCTGGGAAGACAAATGTAACAGCAACAAAATCAAGCATGATTTTTAAACTCTGTATAAACTTCAATAGCTTCCAAAAGAATGTGACTTAGCAAGCTGGATAGGGTCTGCCTCAGCAAAGACTTCGTGGACTAAGGGAAAATAGTGACATGATACTTTAAAGCGATGGAGAAGACATTTAGCCCAACTAAGGCAAATTCTTCTGGGGTCACATGGAACTTCCATAGGCTTCTTGAGGCTTTGTTGCCTGTGGGCCATGTATTCGTGTCTTCTCCTCCTCCTCCAGGATCTATCTTAGGATCCGTTCTTGGAGCTCAGCTATAGCAGGAGGCATGAAGCATGTATATGATGACGTGAGAGAGCCTATCCTCTAGGTCCAATGGCCTGTCTGGGAGATAGGACCATGAGGAAGAGGACCATGAGGAACTTCTAAACCAAATAATTTTTTCTTTTTTTCTACCAGCATTTTAAAAATTTAACTTATTCATTCACTTTACATCCCAATTATAGCCCCCTCCCTTTTCTCCTCCCATTTTCCTTCCCTCTTCTAGGTGTCCACCTTCCCCTTCTCCTCAGAAAAGGAGAGCCCCCACACACACCTTCTCATCCCAGCACATCAAGATGTATCAGAACTGAGTGCATTCTCTACCAGGGTAGCCTGGCAAAGCAACCTCACCAGAGGGAAGTGATCAAAAAACATGTAAGAGAGTCCTTGTCAGAAATAGCCCCCATTCCTCTTACTGGAGGACCCAAATGAAGACCAAGTTCATTGGGTACCTATGTGTAGGGGGCCTAGGTCCAGTCCACATATGGCTAGACCAAAAATTTTAGTTCCCAATGCTTCACAGAGAAAGAACATTCTTATTTTAAGAGGTCCTGGGTAATACTGTATCAGCCTGGGTCTGACCCTTTAAAATTTGTGAAAGAAGACTATTTCTCAACCATTATAAGCCTTTATTTGTCTCAGCCTCAGTGATCACCTCCCTGGTTTACCACAAATGTTAAGGAAGCTAATGAAGAAATGCTAACCACTCTAGAATTTTGACAACAGATGCTAAACCAGAGTCAAAGACCAAGTCACTAATCCTATTCCCTCTGCCATACATAGACAGGTACCTGGGAAACTACCCACAGCTCCGAAAAATCAGTAACAGGCACTAGAACTCACCACAGCCCACTCGGACTACGCAATCCCTACACCCCTTTTGTTAACCTTTTAATCCATACCCCTTTAGTTAACTTTTAAGCAATGAGGATATTTCATTCTAAGGTAATTTTTAACTACGAAACTTGAAACTATAAAACCAACAGAGGCCTCCACATCAGCAAATGTCATAACTAAAAAAATCATCAAAACAGAAAAAGAATTTGGTGATGACTGTCATATAAACCATTGCAAGGTGAGTTCTCCAAAAAGTTTTTGAAGCAAAATTTTAGAGCTTCAGCATTAATAGTAAAAGTATTAGTTGTGCACTTACACACTGCACCATCAACTCATTTAATCCTTCTAACAGGACAGACTAAAAACAAAATTAAACTAAACTAAAGTCACTTGGCCCAAAGCACAATGCCCTAATTTTCTTTGTATTGCTGTGATAAAACACCACAACCAATACCAATTTGGGAAAGGAAGGGTTTTTATTTAGTTTACATTTCCACATCACAATCCACTATAGAGGGAATCAGGGGCTCAGGGCAGAAATCTGGAGGCAGGAACTGAAGCAGAGACCATGGAAAGACACTGGCTTGTTCTTCATGGTTCATCTTTTATTTATATAACACAGGACCACCTACCTGTCTAGCATTGGCCCAGCCTACAAAGGGCTGGGCTCTCCTGCATCATCATTAATCAAGAAAATATCCCCAAAAACTTGCCTATAGGCTAATGTGACGTAGGCACTTTCTGAATCGAGTTTCACTCTTGCCAGGTAATTCT
Organism: Meriones unguiculatus; assembly: GCF_030254825.1. Lineage (NCBI taxonomy): Eukaryota > Metazoa > Chordata > Mammalia > Rodentia > Muridae > Meriones > Meriones unguiculatus. The sequence goes on along the minus strand of NC_083354.1, from coordinate 75,949,010 downwards.
AGCCTGTGTCGAGTTGACAAAATGTAAGCAGCACATATGCTACGCAAGTGTTAGGCCTTAGACCCATATTCAGATCTTCCTACCTGCCTGGAAATTTCCATCACATTCTGTACTGTTGTTTATCATCCTTCTGATGGTAAAGCCTTCAAACTTCATATTAATGGAAAGTGCCTTTTCCCCAAGTCAAGCTGATTCTTCACACATTTAAATGAGTTTAGTTAAATCCCCCAGTGGATTCTTATTTCTCACACTTCTGGATTAATAGCACATTCAGCACTGAACAAACGTTAACTGGATAAACACCAAGTTCCAGTCCATGCTTTTTGCTTTAAGAAAATAAAATGGTAGCTTCAACTAAATGGAATGACCCTGGCCCCCAGCTACATAAGCACCCAAATTAAGACATAATCATAGTATTTGTGTTACTTTGCTATGACAGCTATTTAAAAAGCTGAGTAGTATATGGAACAGAAATGTACTTTTTTTATTTCAGAGCATTGATTCTGAGAGACAAAGGACTGGTCTCTTTGGGGGAGATGATTTCAAATGAGAGTTGACCCCTGTGCCTTCACATGGCTCTCCTTTATATACTTGCCTATGTATCATTTCCTGTTCTTCTAAATACATCAGCCATATTAGATTAGGGTTCTTTGCTTTATAGACGAGCATTTAGCCATATGAGTTCATTTTACCAATGATCTCTTTAGACCTCCTTCTCAAAACACAGGATTTCAACATAGAAATTTTGGAAAGACAATCTGTTTGTGGCTTAACAGCCACATTCACAAGGCCATCTATGTTATTTATGCAAAGTTCTCTGACCCTGGAAATCAGTCTTATAAACAGTATCCACCTGTGATGACACAGACTAGTTTTTGTGTGACCAAATCATGGTTTTTAACCAGATAAAACAAATTTTAAATGATATTAATTATATTATAGTTTCTGTTTGATGTGATTGACCTCATTAGTAAAAGAAATGAATATATATATATATATTATTATTTTTCAATTGTGAACTGTCACTTAATAAAAACCAATCTAGAATTATTTTAAAAAAATTAAGATCAATAGCATCCTAGACCCTTGTTGTTGTACATCTGGCACTCAAAGTTGCACAATCTGTTGTCAAGACAGCACCAGAGGAACCCCTTGCATGTGTCTCACTTTCTAATAACTCCACATAAGCACTTAAGAATGACCTAATCAGAGGCACTCTGCATCTGTCCCACCATTTATGGGGTGCCTAGTGACTGCACATGTTGAGGAATATGTATATTAAGTCACTTTTCCTCTCAACGTCCCTGAAAGAGACTTATTATTCCTTCTCTCCCAGTGAGTAAAGAGAACACTACTGAGATTTAACCAACTTCACACAGTTGCTAGAGACAGGTCTTAGATGTAAGTCTAGTCTTGTCTGACTCAAGATTTGATCTGATTTTTTATTTTAGTATTTTGTCATCATATGTTGCTTCCTGGACTTCTTAAGACACGCATCACTGTGCTGCTCTCTGTGGCTCAGTGACTCACTGAAACTTTTCCCGGGAAATAAAAATATCTAATCCAGTTCCATCAACTCTTAGTTTGGGGAAATGAAATAACACGAACAACTCTGTTTCTCTGTTTTGGCTGCAAAATAAATCACGAATCCCATACTACTAGACATGAAATCTAGATCAGTCTGAGTGACGATGAATAGGAAGGTTGTGTAAGACACTGATGGATACACTTGCTCCCCTACAAAAAGTTGGTTACATTGAGTAAACCCGATGATAAACTACAAGCTTCTGTGGAGCCTCTCAGGGACTGTGGCCTCTGTCATCATACAGCACCTTTATCTCATTGCTTAATTTAATCTGCCTGTGACCTGGATTCCTGGTCACAATATGTTGAAGTCAAGGCTTTTCATTGTCCTGAATGTTGCTTTGTGATGTTGAAGAACATGCCTTACACACATGAGAAAATTCTCATGGATATTTCACCCTGAGCATTGAAGTCTTTTTGAAATAACCAAGGGAAGCTCATGGAGGATGCAGTATTGAACCTCCTGCCCAGACAACATGCTATCTAGGAAATCCCTAACATCGTCACCAGACGTTTGATTTATGAACCAGATTCCAAAGCAATGTCAGGTGGTGCTTGTCACACTGTGTAGTTCTATCTACAAGGGGGAGAGTAAGAAGTCTTCACAGGTCTTAACTGGAGCCTTAAAGACAATCATATATTTAAAAAAAATGGATGAGGCTATTACCCATGTGCCTGAAAACAAAATCGGTTGTGATTTGCATATAAAATGTCCCACGCAGACACATGTGTTCAATGCTTGGTCTCCATCTTCCAACATCATTTAGGGGATGTTATGGATGTTTCAGAAGGTGGGCTTAGATGAAGGACGGAGCACATTCGCAGCATGGTTGCACATGAACCCCCCCTCGACTCCATACCGTACCCCCATTCCTGTCTTACTCTCTGATTCATGTTGACAAGGTCAATAGTGTTCCCACATGCTCCCATCATTCTTGCCCCTTTAATGTTGTGCCCAAACACTTGGGGTCACAGAACCACGAACTGAGCACTCTGAAACGGTGAACCCTAATAAATCTTTTCTCGTTAAGTTGTTCTTTGGAATATTTTAGTTACAGCAAGAAGAAAGCACGACCACAGTACAGACCAGCTGAAGCACTGAGACAGTCCGAGTCCACCAGTAAAGCAGAAGAGACCTCCCCACTCCTCCTGTTCATCTTCTTTCTTGGCAAGAACCCATTCTCTTGGCCAAAGTGTAGATTACTGAAATAAACAATAGGCAAATCAGCCTGTTTCATCTCTAGCTCTAAGAGCTACATATTTCACCACATCATACTTCTTCACCTAGAAGCACTGGTTATCAACAACGCAAAGGCACATACAAGCACATTTACATTTGGTGAAAGGTCCACAGGCAAAGAATAATACAAAGAGGCATTTCCCACAGTAAATGTTGTCTTTCAGACATGGCGGTGGCAGTGATAACATGACTGGATGGACGCTGGTAGATCTGGCCTCCACAGGAAATGACTTTTTCAGGAAGCCTACCAAGATAAACAGACCCTTTGCAGCCTGCCATGTCCACTATTTTCAGGGTATCTGTCTGCAAACCCCAGGCCCTTCCATTTGTCCCAGAGTGACTTTGGGTGCCCCTTCTCAAGCTCAAAGAACCACAAAATACATCTGCCTATGAAGATGGGCTTTGAAAATAGACAGATGGAGAGGAGCTACAGATTTCTGATCTTTTAAAGAGGCCGTTTTGATGTGGAATTCAAGGCAATCAGAAAACCAGACAAGCTCTAGGGAATCAGGAAGTGCTCTTGAAGATGCTCTATAGCTCAGCCTATCTCAAGACTGGGTGAAACTCTCACTCCTTTGCCTGGGAACCCTTGACTGTATCTTAGGCTCAGATAAATTAGCGATGTGCTAGCATGTAAAGGCAGGAGCAGAGGTGGGAACAGTGAGGTATTATCCTGTAAGGAATGCCGAAACTCATCTAAATCTGAGTTCTCTTTCCCCAGAATTGACAGCTTTGCAAAAGACACTGGTTTAGGTTCAGAAAGAAGGCCCTATGCTTTGATAACAAAATAAAAAGAAATGTGAGAGGAAATCTGAAGTGCAAAATCTGAAAGGACCTGAACCATCCAAGTCACTACCACTAATGCTCAGGAATATGTTGTCTTCGCACAGATTCATCGCACAGCCTAAGGCAGAGTATTCCTCCAACACTGCAAGTCTAGAGAGTCAAAGGGGGTGAGAGAACTACAGAGGTGAGTCATGCCACAGCCATCACTGTAGAGCCACCCACCCTTTCCATCAAGCCAGGAATGACTCCACATTCGCCACAGCTTCCATGACCTCATCGGCAAAGATATTAAGAAGCACCAGCCCCTTTAGGAGGGAAGATTGAAACTGTGCCACAAATTATCTCACCCAGAACTCTTCAGTCTGATTGGAGAGATAGATGGTGAGGATGGGGTTCCATCTCCTTGTGGTAGCTTTCCTTAATCTTGTTAGGAAGGTACTTCCATGAGGGGATAGAGATGTGTCTTGATGCCTGCTGGTCCAGATCAACTTTGATATCCTGCAGATTGAGAAAATGGTTGAGGCATTTTCCTCGCAAGTAAACAGATTAGAGAAAGACAATTCTGGGATTATACAAGATAAAATGGAGGACAGATCTGGTTCAGCATATAGCTGGATTCGGGACTCAAATAATATGATTAGGACTTATCTTTCCCCCATTAGTTGTTTTTACGTAGGCTCTGATTCCAAAAACAGCTTACCATAACCGGCCAGGAATGGCCAGTACATTGCCAGGACGGTATGCTGGAAGGGCTCTTAGTTTGTTTACTTATTTGTTTGTTTGTTTGTTTTCCTTTAATTAGCTCTCCATCCCCAGTCTCAAATCTTACATGGATGAATGATGACTGGCACTATGGACTTCTCACTATGGACAAGCTGAAGACAGAGGAGCAATAGACCTATTCCTGGTAAATGCATCAGAGACTCCGAGTGAGTCACATGTTGACCCTAAGACTAGACTGTACCCTGAGTCACGGAAAGTAAAGGATGCAATCAGGTGAGTACCAAAGTCACATAAGCTGACTCAGGAAAGGATGAAATCAGACTGTGGTGGCTATAATAAGAAAAGCCATGGACAGTGAGTGCCAGTAACAACAAATGTCCACTGTAATACATGGAGTGGCCTTGAAGCTGGTGTTCTCAGCAATCTCTCATCTTAGCATGGATTTCCCGCCAGAAAAAAAAATGGAGACTGAGATAAAAGGTGCATATGTGGGTCATTTATTTACAGAAACACATCAAGAAATAGTCAGGAGCAAAAAAGACTGAAGGGGGAAACAAAAAGAAAAAAAACAGTACAAGAAACACTGCAGATGTATTTTCGCAGGAGGAAATCAGAAGAGAGCATTTATTGACCAGATTCTGCCCTCCGTACTTCAGAATTGTCCACAGATGTTAGCTCTCACCTACAGATCGACAGCGGCAGAAAAACGACCCAGTGGGCTCTAGCGGGCATCTCACACTACAGAGTCAGGAGACCATGAAGCCAAAAAGAGAGAGTAGACTCGAGTTCTTTATCAAGATCAGAAGTAGGCCATGACTATGTGATGTGTTACGCAAGTTGTTAGAGGCACCCTTTTTCTTGCACCCCTGAATTTTCTTGTTTTGTGGTTTTGGTTCATTTTTTTTTAGACCAAAACTAAGCATAAAGAGAAAATAGCACACAGATAGGCATGGGATCATATAAGGAGCATTAAGGAAAGACTTAGGCTTAAATCTTTTTCTTTCTTTTTTCCATTAATTTATTTATTCACTTTACATAGTGATCTCTTTTCCTCCCAGTCCCATTCGCACACCTCTCTTCCCCTAATCCCTCCTCACCTTCTGCTCAGTGAAGGGGAGCCCCCCCATGGGTATCAACCCACCATGGCATATCAACTCTTAGCAGGACTAAGTGCATCCTCTCCACTGAGGCAAAACAAGCAGTCCAGCTAGAGGAAAGAGATCCAAAGTCAGGCAACAGAGTCAGAGACAGCTCCAGTCCAATTTTCAGGGGACCCACTTGAAGACCAAGATGCACATCTGCTATATATGAGTAGAGGGCCTAAGGCCTATGCATGCCCTTTGGCTGGTGGTTCAAAGCCCCCATGGGTCTAGGTTAGTTGACTCTTTAGGTCTTCTTGTGATATCCTTGATGCCTCCAGCTTCCTCAATCCCACCCCCCAACTCTTCCACAAGATTCCAAGGGTTTCACCTAATGTTTGGCTGTGGGTCTCTGTATCTGTTTCCATCAGCTACTGAATGAAACCTCTCAGAAGACAGTTATGCTAGGCTTCTGTCTTCAAGCAGAGCAGGGTACCATTAATAGTGTCAGGGATTGGCTTGCTCCCCTTTAATCCAGGAGATAGACGCAAGCAGATCTGAGTTCAAGGCCAGCCTGTTATAGAGAAAGTTTCAGGTAAAGAAAAGCTTAGATCCAGGTGTGGTGGTACATGCCTTTAATCCCAAACAATGAAGGTAAAGTTAGTTCATAGAAGTTCATGTTTAGAGTGATGTCTAATTGAGTGATAGAAAAAGTGACAAATCAGAGAACGATTTGACAGAATAGGATAAGCCCAACTCTCACAAGAAGAGAGAGGAAAGGGAGGTGACTTAAGGGAGCAACACAGAAAATGAGAGGCGGGATGGGGAGGAAGCACTTTTACAGAGAGAGGTTGAATGAGAGAACAAGCTGGACACATGTGAAGACAGAATGAGCCAGAAAATGAAAAGAAAGCAGAAGATTAGAAAAGATTGCTGGAGTTAGGTTGAAGCCAAGCAGAGCAATTCAGAGGCTGAGAGAAAAGCCAGATTAAATCAGTCAGCTGGGAGATGAGTTTGAGCCAGAACAGCTGAGTTGAACCAGCCAGCTATGAGCTCAGAAAGAACTAGAAAGGGTGAGCTTTTTCAGCAGTAAGTCTCAGAGGCTGAAAACATTCTAGGCCTAGGTTAGATTGTCTGAAGGCTAGAAGCTTCCAGGACTAGGCCTAGGTTAGCAGACAAGGCAGTAAACGTCTGAGATGACAATTGAAACAGGTGAACAAAAGTTCCTTTTACAGAATACAAACTAAATGAAGTCGTACAAGAGTCCTCTCTAGTATTTACCATTTCCCTTCAGTTGACAAAGTTTGCAATTCAGGATGTCTAAAACAACGACCAGGCTGGAGATGCCACTCGATAGTAGAATTCCATGAGACTCTGACTTGTACTTTTAGAACCACAGAGAGACAAACAGATATACACACATCCACATGTACGCATGCACACACACACAAACACACACACACACACACACACACACACACACACACACAGCCAAACAGTGTCTCATACTAACAGAAGAGCTGTAAAATGTCACTGAAATCATTGCAGAATTTGCTATAAAGATTTCCCCCGATTCGCATCTCCTGAAAATGTATCACCCATCATTTTTTAAAATCCACTTAATCTAAAACAAGAGAGGGATCATTTTCTATCCAGCCAAGTGGTAATGCAGCTTCCAGGAACTTAGCAGAAATGCAAAGTGCTTTTGTCCTCATTGACAGCAGCACAAACACTTAAGCATTTGTTTTCCACTATTTTTTCTAAACATGCTGGAGGAAAATGGTGAACCCAAACATTATTCCAGACCCTTGACGTGACACTTCAGCCAGGATACGTAGCCGTGCAAGACACTCCACCTTCACATCCTCATTCTAGTACCCCATGATACTGGTTCTTCGTGTCTCTTCAGATATTCTCACATAAGATAAGATGATGTTGGGCATCAATGGATCAGGTTCATCGTCCTCTGACTATGCAAGATCTTAACTCCTTAGGAACCAAGTTAAAAGCTACATTTTCTCTGTCTGAATTTCTCTTTCAACCTGGCATTAATCCTTAAGTGGCAGAAAACCAAATTCTCCATGGGTGAGGGTGCATAGAGAGAGTTTATCCATGATGCCCATGAGCATCTTACAGTTTCAATTTCCCTTTAGATCCCCAAATAGTCATCATATTGCATCATCCAAGGCAGCTACAGCCAGTTGTCCAAAAGCATCTTGATTGCAAATCAATACCTTCAGGTGTTTGGGGAAAGTGCTACTGTCCCTCTTTGAGCTAGTTTCACCCATGGATGTTACACAGTGTGTATTTTAAGTTGGATCATCTAAACACACCCTTCAAATAGGAAAACCGCCCCGCTGTTCTTGCAGCATGTTCTAATATACAAACAAACTCCTCATAGATTGTCAGGAAACCATCGGGTAGCCCACACTGAGAAGAATTTCTGAGCTCACACTTTAACAAAATAGATAACATAGTGGTGCTAAAAATTCTGAACAAAATCAATTGAGATAAAGTTTTTTTTTATCAGTTACATTTTATTAACTCTGTATCCCAGCCGTGTCCCGATCCCTCATTCCCTCCCAGTCCCTCCCTCCCTCCCTCATCTCCACCGTGCCCCTTTCCAAGTCCACTGATAGGGGGGACCTCCTCCCCATTCGTCTGATCCTGTTTTATCAGGTATCTTCAGGACTGGCTGCAAAGCCCTCCTCTGTGGCCTAATAGGACTGCTCCTCCCTTCGGGGGTGGGGAGACCAAAGAGCCAGTCATTGAGTTCCTGTTAGAAATAGTCCCTGTTCCCCTCACTTTGGGAAACCAATTGGTTACTGAGCTACCACGGGCTACATCTGAGTGGAGGTTCTAGGTTATATCCATACATGGTCCTTGGTTGAATGTCAGTCTCAGAAAAGACCCTGTGCCCAGATATATTTGGTCCTTGTGGAGCTCCTATCTTTTCCCCATCAGACTAACTCCCCTTCTTTCTTATGATTCCCTGTACTCTGCCAAAGGTTTGGTCATGAGTCTTTGCTTTGAAAACACTGCTAGTTAGAGTCTTTCAGATGCGCTCAGTAGACTCCTGTCATACGTTCAATGCACATCCCATCTGTCTTTCTAAATGAGGATTGATCATCTTACCCTATGTCCGCTCAATTGATTATCTTTTTTAGGTGTATAGATTTCATTATGTTTATCATATCTTATAGGTCTATATAAGTGAGTATATCCCATGTTTGTCTTTCTCCTTCTGGGATATTTCACTCAGAATGATCTTTTTTAGATCCCACCATTTGCCTGAAAATTTCATGATTTCCTTGTTTTTGATTGCTGAGTAGTATTCCATTGTATAAAAATACCACAATTTCTGAACCCATTCCACCGTTGATGGACATCTGGGTTGTTTCCAGGTTCTGGCTATTACAAATAGAGCTGCTATAAACATGGTTGAGCAAGTGTCCTTTTTGTGTACTTGAACAAACTTTGGGTATATACCTAGCAGTGGTATAGCTGGGTCTGGAGGAAGCACTATTCCCATTTGTCTTAGAAAGCGCCAGATAGCTTTCCAGAGTGGTTGTACCAGTTTACATTCCCACCAGCAGTGGAGGAGGGTTCCCCTTTCTCCACAACCTCTCCAGCATGTGTTATCGCTTGAGTTTTTCATCTTGGCCATTCTGATGGGTGTAAGGTGATATCTCAGGGTTGTTTTGATTTGCATTTCCCTGATGGCTAATGAGGATGAGCATTTCTTTAAGTGTTTATCTGCCATTCAATATTCCTCTGTCAAGAATTCTCTGTTTAGCTCTGTTCCCCATTTTTTAATTGGATTACTTGGATTGCTGCTTTTCAGCTTCTTTAGTTCTTTGTATATACTGGATATTAGTCCTCTGTCAGCTAAAGGGTTAGTGAAGATTCTTTCCCAATCTGTAGGCAGTCGTTTTGTTTTGATGACGGTATCCTTTGCTTTACAGAAACTTTTCAGTTTCATGAGGTCCCATTTATTGATTGTTGCTCTTAGAGCCTGTGCTGTTGGTGTTCTGTTCAGGAAGTTGTCTCCTGTGCCAATGAGTTCTAGGCTGTTCCCCACTTTTTTTTCCAATTGATTTAGGGTATCTGGTTTTATGTTGAGGTCCTTGATCCACTTTGACTTTAGTTTTGTGCAGGGTGATAAATATGGATCTATTTTCATTTTTCTGCATGTAGACATCCAGTTGGTCCAGCACCATTTGTTGAAGATGCTGTCTTTTTTCCATTGAATGATTTTGGCTTCTTTGTCGAATATCGAGTATTCATAGGTGTGTGGATTTATTTCTGGTCTTCTATGCGGTTCCATTGATCCTCCTTTCTGTTTCTATGCCAATACCATGCAGTTTTTATTACTGTTGCCCTGTAGTACAGCTTGAGATCAGGAATGGAGATACCTCCAGATGATCTGTTGTCGTACAGGATCGTTTTGGAGATTCTGGGTTTTTGTTTCTCCATATGAAGCTGAGAATCTTTTTTTCAAGGTCTGTAAAGAATTGAGTTGGTATTTTGATGGGAATTGCATTGAATCTGTAGATTGCTTTTGGCAGGATGGCCATTTTCACAATATTAATCCTACCAATCCATGAGCACGGGAGATCTTTCCATCTTCTGATATCTTCTTTGATTTCTTTCTTCAGAGACTTGAAGTTTTTCTCAAACAGGTCTTTCACTTGCTTGGTTAGAGTCACCCCAAGGTACTTTATGTTATTAGTGGCTATTGTGAAGGGTGTTGTTTCCCTAATTTCTTTCTCAGCCTTTTTGTCTTTGGTATATAGGAGGGCTTCTGATTTTTTTGAGTTGATTTTGTATCCTGCCACTTTGCTGAAGGTGTTTATCAGCTGAAGGAGTTCTCTGGTTGAATTTTTGGGGTCGCTCATGTAAACTATCATATCATCTGCAAATAGTGACACTTTGACCTCTTCCTTTCCGATTTGTATCCCCTTGATCTCCTTTAGTTGTCTTATTGCTCTGGCTAGGACTTCAAGTACTATGTTGAAGAGATATGGGGACAATGGACAGCCTTGTCTTGTCCCTGATTTCAGTGGGATTGATTTAAGTTTCTCTCCATTGAGTTTGATGTTAGTTATAGGCTTTCTATATATTGCCTTTACTATGTTTAGGTATGTGCCTTGTATCCCTGATCTCTCCAAGACTTTAAACATGAATGGGTGTTGGACTTTGTCAAATGCTTTTTCAGCATCTAAGGAGATGATCATGTGGTTTTTCTCCTTCAGTTTGTTTATGTAGTGGATTATATTGATGGATTTCCGTATGTTGAACCACCCTTGCATGCCTGGGATGAAGCCTACTTGGTCATGGTGGATGATATCTTTGATGTGTTCTTGGATTCGGTTTGCAAGTATTTTATTGAGTATTTTTGCGTCAATGTTCATAAGAGAGATAGGCCTAAAGTTCTCTTTTTTTGTTGGGTCTTTGTGTGGTTTAGGTATTAAGGTGACTGTGGCTTCATAGAATGAGTTTGGTAGTGTTCCTTCTGTTTCTATTTTGTGGAATAGCTTGAGGAGAATTGGAGTTAGCACTTCTTTGAAGGTCTTGTAGAATTCTGCGCTGAAGCCATCTGGTCCAGGGCTTTTTTTGGAGGGGAGACTGTTAATGACTGCTTCGATTTCCTTGGGAGATATAGGGCTATTCAGTCTTTCTACCTGATCTTGACTTAGTTTTGGTAGATGGAATCTTTCAAGAAAATTATCCATTTCATTTAGATTCTCAAATTTTGTGGCATATAGGCTTTTGTAGTATGACCTAATAATTGTTTGGATTTCCTCAATGTCTGTGGTTATGTCCCCATTTTCATTTCTGATTTTGCTGATCTGGATAGTTTCTCTCTGCTTTTTAGTTAGTTTGGCTAAGGGTTTGTCTATCTTGTTGATACAGCCTCTTGTCAATACTCCTGCTGCATTCCACATATAAGCTCTGCACTGGTGACATATTCCTTCCAAACCCTTGCATGTATCCAAGTGTATCCTATGACACAGAAAGATGCCCAGCCCGGTGAGAATGATATTCTTCAACATCTCACCCATGCCACATTAGCTGTGGATTTCTAGATTTGAAAACCCAAGGTGAGTGCTAGGGTCAATACACACAATGCACCAGAAGATGGAGAAGGCTTGGCTGGCGTGTCTTCCAGGGTCCGTCCAAGCTGTGCCTTACTCATCAAGAAACCTGAAGCCCAGAGGTCTGGAGCCTCATTTCTCCTATAGGACTTGGGCATTAGTTCCAATCTATGACTCTGGGTTAGGGGTGAAAGAATCAGAAAGGTGTATGCCACTTAATTCCCAAAGTTAAGTCCCTCTGTAGTAGACATACAAACTAAAGGTGCTTGCCACTTGTCAAAAATGTACAATCGGAACTTTGAAAAGCAATGACTGCAAGGCAAATAAGTTTCCCTTGACCCGGCAGAGCCTGCTTATAACTTGCAACAATAGTGGAATCAAGCTTTAATTAGAAACTGTGAAAATGACCTTTACATGCTACAAAACCTAAATTAAAATATTGGAAAGGAGCCACTTCTGGCCAAGCCCTTATGTAGGCTTAGTTTGTTTTTTTTTTTTTACCAACCCTACTTTATTTAGGGTTCCTAAATGTCTCTACCTCCCTTCCACCAGTGACCAGAGGAAGGGGAGAAAGAAGTTTGGGGTTTTGTTTGTTTGTTTGTTTGTTTGTTTTTAGAATTTTTCACTTTTTAATTTTTATTTTTTTACAATTTATTCATTATATATCCTGATTGAAGCCCCCTTCCTCAACTCCTCCCACTCCTGCCTTCCCTCCCTCTTCTCCCTTATTCTCTTCCCTTAGTCCACTGAAAGTCCTCAGCCATCCGCCCATAGTTTATCAAGCCTCATCAGGACTGCCTGGTTCTTCTTCCTCTGTGGCTTGGCAAGGCCACATCACCAGGCTCTAGGGATCAAAGAGAAAGCAACTAAGTTCATGAAAGACTCAGCCCCTGCTCCCCTTGCTCAGGATCCCGTATGGAAACTGAGCTGCCAATCAGCTACGTCTGGGCAAGGGGTCTAGGTCCTCTCCATGCATGGTCCTTGGTTAGTTCACCAGTCTCTGCAGTCTCAGATTTTTTAGCTTTGTTGGTCTCCTTGTGGGGCTCCAGTGGTCTCTATGTCCTCCTATCCCCACTTGTTCCATAAGACTCCGTGCTCTCTGCCCAAAGTTTGGCTGTGAGTCTCAGCATCTGCTTCAATCCTTTGTTGGGTGGAGCCTTTCAGAGGATCCTCTATAGTAGGCTCCCATCTTGTTCCCTCTCTTCCACTGCTTCTGGTGTCTATCCTGTTTGCCATTCTGAATGAGATTTGAGATTTAAGTATCCTCCCTAGGATCTTGTTGTTTAGCTTCTTTAGGTCTCTAGATTTTAATACGGCTATCCTATATTATATGGCTAATATCCACTTGTAAGTGAATGTATACCATGCATGTCTTTCTGTTTCTGGGTTACCTCACTCAGGACGATCTTTTCTAGTTCCATCCATTTGCCTGCAAATTTCATGATTTCCTTGTTTTTAATAGCTAAGTAGTATTCTGTTGTATAAAGAATATTATCAGGTAAATGGGGCTTGTAGAGCTTTTCAGAAGTATTTCTTTGGGATGAGTCCACTCTGCATTGTCTGGATACCAGCAGTCCAGTCCAAAGGCCAACACCAAGCAATAACACAAATCAGCCTGATTCAGAAGATCGGGACAAGTCAGCGAAAGCTGCAAGACTCAGTTGGCTTTTCAGAGGACCCTCTGTAGTAGGCTCCCATCCTGATTCCTCTCTTCCACCAATCCAAGCAGTCCTAATGAGACTTATCAAGCTATGGGCAAATGGCAACAGTGGAGAACTTCCCTCTTAGTAAACTAGGAGAAAGGGATAGGGGAAGAGGGAGAGAGGATGGGACTGGGGGGAGTTGAGGGAAGGGGTTTCAATTGGGTATATAATGAATAAATTGTGAAGAAAAAAAAATTAAAAAAAAAAAGACTCAGTTGGATTTCTCTGTGAAGTTCTCTGGAAGGTTTCTCTCTTTGAAGTCAAGTGTCAAAGAATGAAAATCAGTGCAGCAATGTCAATCCAAAAAGCCGCTGTCTCACTATCCGTGGGCTTCTATACATCTCCTCTCCTTAGAGTCCACTCACGGATGTTCTTAGCTGGCCAAAGTCACACCCCTCACATGAGAGAGCTCACAGCAAAATACCACATGCCCTCTCATAAGCCAGCCTCCAGCAAAACACCACATGCCCTCTCACAAGACAGAACTTCCTCCTCACCCCTATCTCAGATGCCTTTGGAAATGTTCACCAAAGGAAGCATTTCCTTTACTATGAAATTTCTTAGATCTGTTCTTTGACTTCTTGGCAGCCTCAAAACAGGAAGTCAAAAGTCCATCACTCACACCTTTCTATCACATCATTCTACTCGTAGTCCTACTGGATGTGCTTGAAGACAGAGTGGCCAAGCCTCATGACCTGCTGTCCACCTTTCAGGGACTTGGGAACAAAGCTCTCTAAACACCCTCAAGCCCACCCAGCCCAGCATTTTCACTTTGTATGTGAAAGAATGGAGGGTTAGAGAAAACAAGTAACTGCCTAGAACTACTGAGAGAGTGGGAGAACTAGAATACTTCAGCATTAAAGCCCAGTGGTCAGCGTTCAAACAGCTGCTTAGTGAGCTGGAAAAAAAAAAAAAACAAAAAACTTGTGATCTGGAAATTTCAAATACCTCCCAGTGGTTATATCCCAGGATCTGCTCTTGAAGATGTCAGTCCTGTAAGTAAACAGGGATAGAAAACAGGAGCATAGAAAAATGGACTAAGTGGAGAGGAGGGAAAGGAGGAGAGATAAAGCATGAAAGGTGAGAGGAAGGATGGGAAAACAAAGAAAAGAAGAAAAAGAAAGGCCACTCGGGGTCCAGAGCTATGGGAAATGGAATTGCATCACACACTAGGCTATCTGAGAACAACATCCAGGAAAATGTGCTTAACACGAGACTCTGTATCTAAGTCACAGCCATTCATATCCTACAGGCCTGGTATTCTAGGAAACATACCTTGGGGCATGCTGACTTCATAAGAAAAGAAATGGATTTTAAAATAATTGGGCTGGAAAGTAAAGAAATTGAAACTGCATGGCTCATGTCAAGCAAGAGGTCAGAAATGGTCTCGTGGCTTTTCTATCCTGGATTTGGAGATGAGCAGAGAGTAAATGTATCCTTGAATAGGCAAGATAAGGAGAATACATTTTCTTCTTTGGTTTGCCATTAGAGGTATGTGTGAAAGAGAGTAAGAACACGGATCTGTCCTTGCTGCTTTTCTCTGTGGATATTTCAATCCCTACCAGAAATATAGAGCTCAGAATAGTATGCCCATATGTTTTTAACCTCTACAACAACTACCATGCCTCTCCCTCTAAAAGCTGGTAACATTACATTTCTACCTCAAAAACTGTGAGGAAAAAAATGGCCTTTAAACAAATTTGAAAGGTTTAAAAAAGTATTAGAGATGTTTAAAAAAAAAAAAGGAATACAGGACTTAAATATCCCAAAGTGTGAAAATTGCTACATTTTTATATTAAAATGATTTGAAATAGATGAACAGAATGCTTCCAAACTTTCTAAAAATATGCATCTTCAGGCAAAAAAAAAAAAAAAAAAAAAAAAAAAAAAAAAAAAAAACAGTCTAAGGGGTCATTTATTTCAAGCACCTAAAAGAACTGATTTAGGGCATCCGTGAGCCTCATAACTGACTGCACCTGGGACACATAGGTGAAGAAAGGCCCTTCACACCCTCCCCCAGATCTGTAATGATATGTTTAGCTGAACTAATTTTAGACATGTCGGAATCTTTGGATTCAGGATGGCATAAAGTACTGATGACAAGTCTGTGGTCAGTGGCAGGCATGAGCCCTGGTCCTGGTCATTTTGAAGTTGGGTGGTGAGTTTATTCCTAAAAGGATGGTGGTCACAGCAACAGCTCATGATTCACATGTATTTCCTGAGAGGTCTTTTTCCCCCTGTTCTGCTTATTCAGCATGGGTGAGAGACTTTGGGAACCATCAGGGGCAACTCCGTCTTCTTCATGACACCCATCCTACTACGAACATTTCTACTGATCCATTAGAAACTGCCTGGTCTTTTTGCTTGACTCATAGTTATTTTGGTTCAAGCAGGAAGTAGCTGGCATCCAGTCAGCCTGAATAGGCTGAGGCTGCTATCCTCCATGAGAGGAAATGTAGCAAATATGTCGAAAGGTAGGCAAACATCAGAGCTCATTAGGGACCAAAGCTCACTGACTGATCTGCTAACAGTTTCTCGGGCCTGGACAATAAAAGTCTTTTTTATTTTTTTGCTTGACATTTGGATCTGCATGTGCCTACATTAACTTTAAAGAAGCCCTCCCCTTCCCGTTTCTCTGATCACCTAGGTTATATATTCACCTTGTTATATTTTGCAGAGGGCTTTCACTACCCTACTTTCTTCAGCCTCGTCTGTTTTGTACCACTCAATTCCTTTTTACCATTCCCTGTTCCCCCCCAAAAAAACCCATGAATTGATTTCTGCTCTGGAACTGCTCGCCTAGAGTAAGAGGGTGAAAGCCTTTGTTTGTTACTGTCTCTTTCTAGAGACGTTCCAGTGCTGTAAGGAAAACTCAGGGTGGACCACTATTGTCCTTTACTTTATACAATAAGAAAGCAAGACTCAGATTTCCCTAATGTACACACAGTTCAGCAAACTGGCAACATCTCAATGCTATCTTCCCTGATGTCAGCAATCAATCATGCTCCTCACCAATCACTCATTTTTCTCACCAAGAGTCAGAAAATGGGGAGAACAGCATGAAGACAATAGGGATGAGAAAGAGACACGGAGAGGGTGGAAAACTCAAATGAGAACAGGAAAGCCAATTAGTGAGAAATGATGATCACATTTTTCTTTCCAAGTGTTTTTCTTTGATCTCTTTAACCTCCCCCCCCCACACACACACACACAAAGTCAGATATTATCAGCTCATCGAACACGTATCCTTGGGTATCCATATTCCAAGGACAAGGTGACCGCAGAGAGGAATGTGCCTGCGTGTGCCTCCTGGTTTAGCTCTGTGGCAGGAGAAGCTTCGGCGTTCGGAATTGTGAGCGTGGATTTTAAAGTGCTCATCTCATTTATTCCGCAGTCATACACTGAACATCTGCCATATGCTGAGAACTCCACTGCACACTGTATGGGGCATGAATATGGAAGACACAGTTTGTCACTAGAAACTTATAGTTTAATAAGACAAAAATCCTCCTGCCGGCTGCACATTCCAGGAATGTGAACTTGCACACCCACAGCTGCAACATGAGGACGGCTCAGATGGGGACTTGTAGAGTAAGTCACGCTAAGTATTGCCGCGAGAGTCAAAAGAAAGATACAGTAAGGCGCTTTCCGCTGGAAGGTCTAAGAACCTGTTGTCACAGACGTGGAGTCTTGAGCGTCACCTTTAGGATAGACTTAGATTTCCTCAATGTGTAAAAGCAATCAGCAAAACCAGAAAATCTCAATGGATGGAGAATCTAAGACTGTCTTTTTAAATGTCACCAATCAAACACATTCATCACCCTGAGTCAGAAAGTGAGGAGAGTGACACGAAGACATTGGGTAGGAGAAAGATCAGGGAGCAAACTTCCTTGAAAATGGAAAAGACGCAAGGGCAAAGAGTAAAACATTTGCTTGGCAAGTGCTGATTAGACCCATTTGGGGAATATGCCAGGGCACAGCTAAAGGGGGAGTTGAGCATGCGTGGAAGCCAGCTAGCAGCCTCTAAGAAGAGAGGGCTAACAAGCTTGAGCTGAACTCTCCGGGTGATGAGTAGCCACTCAGGACACATTCACTGAGTCCCCAGTGAAGGAAAAACTAAAGGTGAAAGAGCAAGAGATAAAGACTGGTGTGTAGGTGGGAAAGGGAGTGATCCGTGGGACACCGGGCATGCAGAAAGGTCCGGAGTCATTGCTCTAGAAGCTGAAACAGCAAGTCCTGGGGTACTTCTGGTGGACATAGAAATCTGCCACATCAAGAGACACCTGGCAGTGGGAAGCTTTGAGTCTGCCATTGAGATGGTCTCAGTGTTGCTCAGTATTGTTGATGGATTAAAGGGATGTGTTTTGTCCATTGATAGACACACACAAACACACACATACACACACACAAGTGCATGCACCTTTTTCTTGCTTGCTTGCTAGCTGGTTGGTGTGTTTGTTTAGACAAGCTATCATTATGCATCAGCAGCTGATAAGGGACTTGCTATGTAGTTCAGGATGACCCCAGACTTGCTCTACTTCGGCCTCTGCCTCTCAAGTGCAAGGCTTATCAGCAGGAGCTGCCACATTCAGTGAAATTCTTTAATTTTATTACTTCTTCTGTTTATTTTCAAAATATAGAAGAACCATAATAAGCAGAGACACCAGGCATCACAGATATTTTAGAATTAAAAAAAATAAAGTAGCATGATCTCAGAACCTCTTTGCTGATATGTAAATATAATGTACTTGGCTGCTGACTTTAATGGAAACAATCTGCTCAAACTATCCAGATTGATTTCTCTATATGACTTCCCTATGCGTCGTATATGTTCGCCTGCTCTCATTAATTTTTATTTAGATTTCTTAGGAAGTTGGCATTATTGCATTCAGAAAAGCTTATCTCTGAAGGGTCCCAGATTAATGAATAATAATACCTGCACTTAGCAGTCTTCTGCTAAAAAGGCCTTCATTACCTGGAGAGATGCTACAGAATGTGGGACAGGGGCTCATGGGGTAGCTCAGTAGTGGATCACATGCTTAAGTGCTCTGGAGCCTGAATTAAACAACAATCACAGTAAGATGAGGACAGACAGTAACTGTCCTCTCCCTAGCTTTTAACAGACATATTGCCCACCATTGTCCTCCAGTGGTCTTCCCTGATAAACTACAAGCAACTGAGCTCCATCTCACTTTTATTTTCTCATGCGCTTGCTGAGTGCTTCCTTCTACCCTTTCAATATAATATGTAGCAAGCACTCATTGAGCACCTGGTGTATTGCAGGCACTGGGGCCAGCGATAGATGCAAATCTTTTGTTTTATGGCAATACAAACAATTCATTGTCCTTAAACACAGAGATCATCTCTCCTCCAATCCGGTGAGTTCAGAGATATCAGATAGGGAAAGAGTGCCAAATGGTCTACATCTTAGCTATGTGACACTAGCAAGTGATTTAAACACACAAGCTCGTCTATAAAATGGAGATGATCAATTACCTCAGAAGGTTCTGGTAAGGATTAAATGAGGCAATTTGTGTACACTAGAAAATCTAGATAAAAGGTATTATAATAAATGGTATTAGTGTAATGAGAGAAATCTGAAAGTGGCCTCTGGTAGATGTGGTGACAATTGTCCTTTCAGCAGATAAGAATAAAACAAAACACTCACTGGAACCTCACAGAAAAGTCTAGAAAGCAATGACCATTTCAGGGTCTATGTTCCCAGAAGCAATGCTTCTTTGCCATGCTTACATTTTCTCTCTCTCTCACTTCCTTATACCAGAACATTTTCATCTGTGCCCAATGCTTATTCCCTACTTAAAGATACAGCGCTCCTTTCTCAAAGCCCCAATCAGCTGCCAACATTGTCACAACCCAGAACTTTAAGCTCTGAGGTCCTGAGCTGTAACAAACAGTAGATCAAAACTACCCCCTTTCCATCCCATGAGTCTTAACCTAGAGGTCAAACAACCCTTTGACAGGGGTTGTCTAAGACCATCAGAAAACACAGATATATATACTACAATTCATAACAGTAGCAAGATTACAGTTTTGAGGTAGCAATGAAAATAATTTTATGGTTGGGGCGTCACCCTAACATGAGGAGCTGTACTGAAGGGTCACAGCATTAGGAAGGTTGAGAACCACTGATTCAGAGGGAACTCCTGGTATCAAGCCCAGGTGAAGATTAGCACAGAAATGAAAGAAAAACAAACAAACAGAAATGAACTCCTCCTGTAAACACCCTAAGCAATGAAAAATTAAATGAAGGAAAGAACGAACTGAGCAGAAAGAGAAAAGTGCAGACAAATGAAATGGAGTCCAGAATATCACACAGTCCATCTTTCCCTGTTCTCGGAGACTTTCATCGATTAGATGAATTATGGCTGTTTTCAACATTTTTATTGAAACATAACCAAGAGGTGGACTCCAGTTGCCTGTTGCCAGGCAGGCTGCACCCTAGGAGATCAGAATACATAATTAATCAAGGGAGGCAGCAGGAGATTGGTTATCTCGAAGCTTCTGATCTGAGTGCACACACTTAGACAAGCAGGGTGAGTTGACCCTAATGAGGTTTTTTTGTTTTTTTTTTTTTTTCAAGGTGATCCTGATTTTCCTCCATGTTCCTCACCCCCAGGCCCTCTGGGGTATTTCCAACCTAGTTACTCCAACATTCCAGGAAAGACACAATCTCCTTCAAACGCCACACCCTCTTCCCAAACGGTATCTGCAGACACAAACTGAGCATTAGGAATGACATCACCACCTTACTGCAGATTATAGACCAGACACCGAATTCCCATGTGGGCCAAGGTGATGGGGCAGTCTGGAGCAGTGTGTTGTCTGAATCGGCAGCGAGCAAAGACTCTTGCTGAGGAGATACTTCTGATCTAGGAATTTTATTTTATTTTATGC
This sequence comes from Meriones unguiculatus, assembly GCF_030254825.1. Classification (NCBI taxonomy): domain Eukaryota; kingdom Metazoa; phylum Chordata; class Mammalia; order Rodentia; family Muridae; genus Meriones; species Meriones unguiculatus. The sequence goes on along the minus strand of NC_083354.1, from coordinate 75,928,882 downwards.
CTTTAAAAAATGCAGATAAGAATATGAGACCCAGAATTTATCCGTGCTACACAATTTATGCTAGCTCATTACCTCCTGCTAGACTCCAAGGCTTTGTAACGGAAATTGGCTCTGATCTCTGAGATGGGCATTACATCATAGTCTTCTTTTAGCACATTATGTCATCCCTGCTGAGACGCATTATCTATGGTTGGCTCAGCAGTGGCAATTTTTGTGGGCCGACTGCAGTGTTCCCAAAGAACTGCTGGGAACCACAGATTGAAATCTGAAACATTTATCTTCTAAAAAGCTGAAAAGGGGAGAAGATGCTCACATTGGACCCCATTTCTCTTCCTTAACCCTCTCCTCTCTCGGCTTCTTTTAGAATGCTTTGCTAGGAGCACCTGAGAGCAACACGCTGGACGTGGGCAGGTGCCAGCACTTGGAAATAACCAACATCCAGGGGGACTGACACACTGCTCCCCTCCCCATCTGGGGCTGAGATACCCACACTTGCCGTGATCACATCTCAAGGGATGCTACAAAGTACTCAGGGGACCCACGTGTGCTCTCGAATTGCAAACAGGGAGCATTCTGCCAAAATCTTGGGTTGCTTCGGAAAAGTACACACGACTTGAGGCTACATGCGTGCACACATCTGCTTATCTTCCTGACCATGCTGTGGGCACAAGACAAATTCTAGATTTGTATTAGAAAAAAAAACGTTTGCCAGAAACTGTGCTGATATTATCTCTTCTCCCTTCAACCATGAAATTAGAAGCCCATTTTGTATCTTCCCATCCTAGGCAGGATAAGAAGAAGCCACTGCACAGAGGAAATAGAAAGACACTTTTAGGATAAAGCAAAGATATTCCCAAGCCCCAGAGAATCCCTATACTCTTCTTTTCACAAAAGCATAATTATGGGATAGTGGAGGGAGGGTCTCTAAACACCAAAAGGAAATAGAATACATTCAACCATGACGAAATTACAATTCCTCTCTTATACACCAACTAATGAGATTGCTGGGGCGGAGAATGAGTGCTGGAGAAGGTTCTCAAAGAGGCGTTGATGTTCGTCTTCCCCACTCACTTGTGCATTTTTTCAGACTTTTTAATAGTGAGTATTTATGCTCTCGGTTACTTTTGGTGGTACTTGAGTGTTAGCCTCATCAAAACAAATAAACCCAGAATTAATGGGAATGGAAGTAAAGCTAACATTTTTCCCTGTCCAGAAGCCTTGTTTCTTTCTAGCCTCAGGGATTCTCAGTCCAAGCATATACACAGGGGTTGGAACTTTGGAACATGAAAGCTACCTGGCAGGTTTTCAGGAATGAACGGATGCTCTCCTCTTTATCATCTCTTCTCCCATATTTCATGTCTGTTGCCATTTGTCTTTATCGCCTCTAAGGGGAAACGTGAGGATTGATGGAGTGACCCACAGAGAACACTGAAGAGGTTTTCAGATGGACAGTACACTATAAAAAGCCATTAAACCGCTAAAAAGCATCTTCAAAAATCCTCTCACTCTCCCTTCTCCTTCCTTTCCTTTTTCCCTTGGTCTCCACTCCTTCACCCAAGCTCTTAGAATTTTATGTTCTGAAGGCCAAAATGCTTTAAATCTTAATAACTACACATGCCACTCGGGATACTGAAAGGAAACCACGTATACTCTGTTTGACTAGTTTCAAGCTTTTACTGCAGCCAAAGTAATTGCTACACCATTTAAAACCTACTGAAAAGAGCAAGGAGCCTTCACACATTAAGCTGATTTTCATGGAAGTTGTAAAATATTAGATGACTGTGATCAAGAGCAGAATTAGCTGGCCTGATTACTCTTAAAAAAAAAAAAAAGTCAAGAAAGTAGAATCATAGGCTCTGGAAAGTGCACCTGTGCCCCTGGATCTTTGCTGACAGGCATACTGAAGAGGACCCTAAGAATCATGTCTTTGTGACCTGTGTGTCCCTGTAGGCTATACCTAGTCCTGAAAAAAGGGTTTCAGAATAGCCAAAACTCCTTAATGCACCCTCAAATCAAGCCAACTGTGGAACAGAACCATTGTGCTCCCAAACCCAGAACAGGACAATTAGCCACAATAATCACAGGAATAGCAGTACCTTCCACCATCCTACAGGGGTGAGAAAGACAAATCTAATATCCTCATGTCCTCTCTGAGAATAGATACATAATGTGGAGGCCAGAGGCACAGTGTAAAACTAGCTCTCTTGTTAGCTATCTGCAAATTAAGGTGGATGTACAGGGTGGTCCAAACAGAGTGAGACCAGCTACCAATCTTACTGGCTTCTGACATTACAGTAAAACCAATGCTTAGGATGACATGGGAATTCTGGCCCAGGCTGCTGCTGTTGTTGCTTCTCCTCTTCCTCCTCCTCCTCCTCCTCCTCCTCCTCCTCCTCCTCCTCCTCCTTCTTCCTCTTCTGCTTCTTCTGTATTGTCCAGACTGCAGAGCCTTACCTACTTCTCAAAGAAGGCCCTCAACCGTGTACTTTCTGAGCTGCCTCTTTAACATCAACCACACACTTCCATAGATGGAGGCATGGCATAATGACAGAGCACAGAAACACTGGGACCACGACCCAGACTCATAAAGGTGACAAATAAGTCAGCTTTCTGTATTTTGGGGGGAAATCACACTGGGGCATAGATGATGCTACATCTGATCAGGACTCCTCTTATTGTCTAGAAAGTTTGTTCTTGCCCCACTGTGTGTGCCCTGCCTTTCTCTAAGAATCCTTTTCCTTCTCATAGTCCTGGTTCTTATTTCACGTTTTTTCTGTCCTGAAAAGTGGTTTCTGCTTATCTTTTAACAAATGACTATATCTTCATTAATCCTGAACAATAAAACTAGACAGGGTTAAGCAAGCCATGGCAGCTCACACCTGTAGTCTCAGCACCCGGGAGCTGAATACAGGACTATCATGAGTTCAAGGCCAGATAGACTACATGAGAACCTGTCTCAAAATGCAGATCAGGTTCATTTATTTATTCAATAGATATCTTAGTGCAGTAATAGCTGTGTGCAAATACAGTAAATATGGAGACAGATCAGATGTGGATTCAGCATTTCAGAAAAAGTTCGCTTAATAAGTATGCGGCAGGAGTTGCTGGATTTGACCCAAATTCCTGTGTTCCTATGTGCACAGTTAGATACACTGCCTGGCTTCCTCTCCGGTTAGCTTCAGACATGTACCAGAGTTTTGGCCAATCAGAAGGGTCTACATGGTAGACACCGAGTCCAGGTCCAGCCTGTTTGCTTCTGCATGTTCCTTCCTCATTCTGGACAGCTTGGCTAGATGGTAATAGATAGATCACCAGCATTTGGAAGCCACACGAAGATATCACAGTTTCAGACAGCCAAGTCCATGAACACCCACTCAGATGAAAGCTGTCATTATGACCCAGTCACCTTCAGAACTGCTGTCATAAGAGCAAGAAGTCAATGTCTACTGTGGGGATCCAACACAGATTTCAACTACTTGTGACAGCCACATGGTTACTCTAATTAGCATAAACAATGGGACATGGCACTGAAACTATTGAAATGCTTGCTTACTGGACTAGAATGATATGTGTATTATATCATAGACTACATTGGTATCTATAATTATTATGTGATGTTATTCTTAAAAAAGATGAATGCGTATGTACATACATACAAAGAAAACATTCTAGAGGAATGTACAGCAAGATGTGTATAGTTTCTCTGAGTCATAGGAAAAATAAGCATGACATGGCTACATTTCTGTTATTGGTGATGAATATGTCCTGACTTCATAATGAAAAACAAAAAGCTGTGTCTACCATTAGGAAAGGAATGGCATCCCGAGGTTCACATATAAAGGCAGGGCATCTCCGAGTGGACAAACCTTTCCTGTGGGAAATTAGGAGAGTTTTCTGGAATTAATCATCTATTAAGGACCCATCAACACTGAAAAATCTATAAATCATCTACAGCCCGAGATTCAACACATCTGATTCCCAGCCTTCCACATCTTAGGCCTATGGAGAGAAATAGGTTTGCCAGAGAGGGTAGAAGAGGTGCTTTTGGTTTTCATTACTTATATAAAGAAGTTTGGGGTGGGGAGGAGGGATGAAGAGCGAGAGAAGCACTGTGGTTAGAGAGCAGAACAGTTCCCACCCTTTTTAAGCTTTTGAATTTTTTCATCTGTATTTATTACTGGTCAGAAAGCTCTCAGTTTTAGGAGCTCTTGTAAACATCAATGAGACGTTCTCCCCAACTTGGTTAAGGGAAAACAGCTGCTGAGCACACAAATTATTTCAAAATTTCCAGTAGAATCCCACCGAATAAAAGTCCTACTGGTCCTTGAAGCAACGCTTCCGCCTTTATACAGGGGGAGCCTAAATGTGTTCTTACTACACCCCAGAAAATGAGGAACACCGTAGAGATGATGGCATGGGGGAAGGACGTGACAGGAGGCTAAGAGAAGCCGAGTTAAGCCAAAGAAGGAATCAGCTGCAATACAATCACAGCAAAGGAGTCAGACCGTGGAGGACTCGGAAGGTGGGGTGGCCCGGAAGAGTGTTTCCAGGGTGGGCTAAAGATACGGATATTTTCTATGACATCCTGGCCTGAAGCAGGCAGCTTCCTGGTGCTCATTTTCTCGGAGGGACTTGAGACATTCAGTCGTCCTAGGAAGCACTGCTGGCAGCTAAAGCATGAACACCCAGAGTCAGCAGACACACAACAGCCCACTACCCGGCACTGGGAAGATGTCGGCTCTCTCTTCAACAGTCTGCATCCAGTCACCGGGGGATGGATCGCATCTGCACCAACCGTACACACCTGACTCGAGGGACTCAAAGCAGGAACGGTACGTTTTGGTTCATGGTTTCCGACAGTCTCAGCCCTTCACGGTGGGGAGACAAGGTTGCGCTTATGACAGCAGGGGTACATGGCAGAGACTCATCACAGTGGGCCCGGAGCAGAGCCAGTGTCGAGAATGAGGCACTGGCCTGTGACAGCCAAATGCTCACCCTTAGTGACCCCCTTCTGACAGCCAGACTCCACCTCCTACAGATTTCACAGTCCCCCCGGAAACAGCATGGCTGACTAAAGAGCAGAGACTTAGAGACGGAGACTTCAGGGTTTGACAAGATGGTAAAGTAGGTAAAGGAGCCTGCCACCACACTTTATGACCTGGATTCAGTTCCCAGGACTCAAATAGTAGAAGAAAAGAATTAATCCCCATAAAATTTTCCCTGACCTATACATCTACACTGTGGCATGCGTGCGCGCACACACACACACACACACACACACACACACCTTACTTTATAAATAAATCCAAGCACACATGAACACACACACACCTTACTTTATAAATAAATACATTCCAAAGCATTTTTGTTTTTTTAAGATTAAGCCTGTAGTGGACATTTCAGATTCAAACCATAACACCAACCAAATACCACTCCTGAGACACTTCTTAAGATTTTCACCACTTTCCCATCATTTTCGGGGTCAAATAAGCCCATCCACACAAATCCCTGGGATTCTTCTCAATCTTCATGCGCAGTGGCTATCAGACCCCTGGATCTGAAATCAACTAAGAGACATGCCTCTGGGCACTGTGGAAGGATTAACTGAGAAGGGAAGACCTTTCAGCAGAGAGGGTGGCACCTTCCAGCAGCAGCCCAGATACAGAGAAGGCCAGAAGAAAACCTCGTGCTTTTTGCCTGCTTTATTTACCCCTTGCTGGTGAGTGCATCGATTCTGGTGGTGGTGGCACCGTTGCCATCACTGCTGCTACCGCCATCATCCTTGGCTGACTGAAGAACCAGGTTTTTCAGCCTTCCAACATGGACTGAAGACCAGTGGCTCTTCTGGGAATTCTTAGTCATTCACTGCAAGAATGGCACTGCTTAATCGTCCAGTCTCATGGACAGGGTTCTCAGCTTCTCCAATACAAAGACATTCACTGTTGGACTACCTATCTTGTTTTTATTGTGTAAATCAATCTAGTAAATTCCCTTTTTATACGTGTTAATTCTTTCAATTTAGTTTCTATAAAGAGCCCTGACAAATACACCATGCAATAGTCTCCTCGGTAGAACTCGGCGTCCCCACAATGATGCATTCATCAATTTAGAAGTTACCATGTTTTTTCACACTTCTGAGCCATGGTTTCTGTTCCCCCCTCACGCTGTTCTCCACTCTTATCTTTATAGAAAAGTCCCTAGTCGTCCCCTAACCTCCTCAGGAGCCCCACTGAAAATCATCTTTGTCTCTTTCAGGGAGAGACTGAGTCAGTCTCCTCTGTTCCTCCATTTCATGTGTATCAACACTGCCACTGTCTCAGCTTTTGTAAGTTACGAGTATTCCTCACAAGACTGGGGCCTCTGGCAATCAGTTGGGTCCTTCATCTTTGTATCTTTGATAGACACAGAAAATATTAAATGTGGTTGCATGTTCTGTACATAGAAACAGGAGCTATATTTTAATAAGCTGATGGGAGGTGCCAAAAATTAGCCACACAGAGAGAAGCAAGGTATTTTCAACCAGCCATGTGTCGGGAAAGTGTGGCTTTTGTGCCAGTGTTGGGATCCATTGTTCATCATCAGAACCTTAACAGGCTGGGGAGTACATTAGGTGCCCATACAACACAGCAAAGTTGTGGGCCCAACAACCAGAAACTTTTCCATAGGTAACTTTAAAAAAAGAGCTTAGATCCCCGGCCAAGGCTGCTCATTAAACCAGATGGTCCGTCTGAGCAATTCCCTCATGCTACCTGTGCATTCCCGGAACTGACCTTCTACACACAAATAACATATTCACTATGGTTTTCTATGGGGTTCTGTAAACTAGGGTGCTAATGAGAAGTTGAGTGGTGGGGCTGTGGGAGTCAAGAGAATCTAAGCCAAAGTGAAGCAGGGTCCCAGTTTAGTGAGCGGGAAGAAAAGAGCTTGGCCCGGGCTGGAGTTGCTTGAAAAAAAGAAATGCAAATGCAGTCTCCCATCTTTGTCACTCATCTCATGCTCACCTTCATTTCATATTTCTATGTTTAAGCAAAAAAGAACCAACTCAAGTTACAGGAAAAGTGGTCTTATCTCAGTCACAACATAAACAGGTAACTTTTTCAGGACAAAATATCACTGGGTAATGAAACAAAACTAAAGTCACTGTAAACAAGAAGGCTGGGTTGGCTTCCATCAAAGTAGATTTCATTCTCTCTATTTTTATCTTTAATTTCAGGTTCCACTGCCTAATAGAACCAGAGTACTGTTTGTGAAAGGAAGAAAAAAAAAACATATTTTGTGTTCTCAGGAAATGCCAGTGGGCCATAAGTCTTAATCTGCTCAGCCAGAGTGGAGGCTGGGGGCTTATCCAAGCAGAGTGTGCACCATCCCTCATTTCCTTCTGCAGACAAACCAAAGATCCTTCTAGAACAGGGGTCAGAAGCAGCTTTTGTTAATACCCAAAAGGAAGCTGGCCCAGCCAAGTGACTGCTCCAACCACCTGAAGAGCCTTCCGCTGTGCTCCCAGCTGAATGTAGGAGTCAACCTCTAAATATAACCTGTGGAGCAGCCTCCAGCATCGTCCCAGAGACTGCCTCCAGCATCGTCCCGGAGACTGTAGCCTTTCTCTTCCCAAAATAATGAGAGGGCGTGAGTTAGTCTCCAGAATTTTCCACAGGGAAGGGGCTGTAGGAGACATAGGACAGTGACCTCACAGGGTCAGAGGAGTGGAGAACAGCACTGAAGCTGGCTCCTTCCACTTCCCGCTGGGCATCTACCAAAGAGATGGAACCCAAGGTCGTATAGTGGTTTCAGGGCAGCAACTGACATCAGGGCAGTCCTCAGAAGTGTGCCTTCTTGCCCTATAGAATTCTGAGTGTGGTTATATTGATACATGCCCTCCGTGTTTCACCACACTTTCTCCCTAGTCATGATAATGCTTATGGCTCTAGATGATTTCCTAACAACCAACTCAAGCCTGTTCAGCTGTCAATCAATCTATCTCACTAACCCTGTCACTTCTGGTGGCAGTCCGATGTTAACCCTCATCTGTGAGACTTCAAGCCCACCACAATGCCAAGCAAACAGTAGATGCCAAGAATAAATAGGTGTCTTAGTTAGGGTTTCTATAGCAGGGAAGAGACACCATGACCTCAGCAACTCTTGTAAGGAAGCACTTAATTGGGGCTGGCTTAGAGTGCAGAGGTTTAGTCAATTATTGTCATGGTGGGAAGCATACCAGCATGCAGGCAAACATGATTCTGGAGATGTAACTAAAAGTTCTACATCCAGATCTGCAGGCAGCAGGAAGAGAATATGAAACTGGGCTTGGCTTGAGCATCTGAGACCTCAAAGCCCACTCCCCCAGTGACACACGTCCTCCAATAAAGCCACAAATACTCCAACAAGGCCATACCTTCTAATAGTATCACTTTCTTTGGACCTATGGGAGACATTTTCATCCAAATCACCACAATAGGTGATAATAATAGACATAATCCCTCCAGAGCTGCAGATAGAAGAATATACAATATGAGAAGCTGAACAACAGCTCTACCCTTCAAGTTAACATGATCCTTAAACCTCATACAGAGCTCTGGGGGAGAGTCTCCAAACTAGAGTATGAGTGTTTCATGGCTTCTATAGTTCCAGTAACCTGACCAACTAAATTCTGCTGTAGGATAGCAGGCACATGGGAGAATCCAATTGTGATCAAGCATGATCATAGTACCATCTGCTAAGAAATCCTGAGGCAGGTATCCTTTTTTTTTTTTTTTTTTTTTTCTTTTAATTTCTCTAGTCTTGTGAGAAGATTGGTCAGAACTGTCACTGTAAGCCCTCATGGCATCAGAGTCTCTAAGCATGGCAGAAGAAGCCCAAGCAGGTATCTCAGACAGCTTCTTGGCCTATGGAGGCCACAAATGTTTCCTTGTGAGCAGGTGTGCTATTCTCCTTCTAGGTGAAGACCATGTAGCTATGAGCCTCTAAGTAAGGGGACTGGTTTTATGGATGCCATTTCTAAGCCAAGCATGGCCTTGTCACCAAATAGAGAGACCACCAAACTACACAGACATTGGCAGTCTAGGCAAGTGGCTAGATTATTAGGTGTTCTAATAATAATAATCAGGAAGGGAAAGTAACCAATGCCAGGAATGATTGAGGCTCAGGAAGACAAAAACAAGTAAAAAAAAAAAAAAAATCTGACTGGGTCAGACAACACTAACTTATGGCCAAAGCACTGTCCATTGTGTCTCCCCAAAGTTCCTGTGATGGAAACTCAGTCTCAAGGTTAATGAGCCAATGGCATTTTTTAAGTCAAGTCAGAGACTCAAGGAGACACATAGGATCAAATGACACCATGAGTATGTAGGCCTTATGAGGGGAAGTAGTGGCTTTCCAAGATGAAGAACATAGGCCTGAACTGACATGCTTGCTCTGTCTTGCCATGTGATGCCCTGTGCAATGTTAAGCTGCATCTAAAAGGCCAAAAGCCAATGTCATGCTCTTGAAATTCCCCAGCCTTCAAATTTGTAAATCAAATAAACTTCCATTTTTTATAAACTACAGAACACAGCAACAGAAAACAACCTAAGATAGCCATCCAATAACCTTCCCTGGTATGTAGGAATCACACTGGCCCTTCCCATTGCAAACAGAGCATCTCCTTGGTCTTTTATTCTAGCTCTTTGTTGAAATGAATGATCAAGAACCAAGTAGACCCAAAAGAAATTATGTTTGACACTCTCTGAAACCCTGAAGATTCCTGGCAACACTAGACACTCTATAATTTCAATTAAAGTCAAAGCCAGATGTTTTGGTTCCTTTGTTGGTTAACCTTTTATTGACAATGGGGTATAAAATTATGTTCTATCATATTATTGAAAAGGTTTCTCATTATACAAATAGCAAAACTATTTCTATCTGAGGAGAGCAAAAGAGAACAAACAGGCACTGATTTATTTTTCTGAGTAAGCCCAAGGTACCTGCCATAAAGCATTCCATCTTGTTTTATCTTACTAACCACTGAACTAACTATTTATTCAGTTTATGAGGCAGCCAAAGTTCACAGAACATCACTGGAGATTTTGACCCTTTCTGTTTCAGCTGCATATAATAACTGAGTAGAATCATCTAGGGATCACTTGAAGACTGAAAATGTCCAAGTCTGATACCCAAAGCATCACTAGTAGAAAGTAGGTGCCCTGAGGGAGAAAAGCGATCAGCAGTATTCACCAGATATGAACCATACAACAATAACTGTCCTGGCAAGAAAGGTACATTTGTAAAATGGTGGCATGAATGTTATGATAGTAAACAACTAATTTCTGGTTAGATTTAATGCTATTCCATTCTGCAAGATATAACTCATGTCTATCCCCACAAACCCATGCCTTTTTAGGTAAAGGCCCTATGAAAGAGCTGAGTGGAAGTAGCAATAAACTTTCAAGTTATCTTTTTTTCCTATAGATTAGAGCATCTCTCAGCTCTCATGACAGAAGCTTTAAAAGAAGTTAATGGCAATTAATATAGAGACCTACAACGGAACAATGTGCAGAGAATAAGAGACTGTGGGGTGCTCAGTTCCAAATGAGACATCTGTATCACACCCCTTCAGGCTCAGGAAACATCAAATTAAAGTAGATAGAAAGACTATAAGAGCAAGAGATAGTAGACATCTGTAATGAAATAGTATTTGCCAGACACAGTAGGGCCATTGCACACATGAATTTACATTTTCATAGTTCAAAATGGCTTTTAGCCTTATAACAAGTCTCCTAAGCAACTGGGACTATTTTCATCAAACTAAAAATAAAAACAAAGTGAATGGCAACACTTGCCTCAAGATCTGCATACCCTGTCAGGGGCAACTTGTGTGTGTGGTAGATCTGCGGGGAAGCGACCATTTGATGATTCCGAAAGCTGCTTTCACGACACACACAAGAAGCAAGGAAGAGAACACTGAGCAGCCTAGCAGAGAAATACGGAGGCGTGGCTAACTTATCCCATGAGTGCAGGTGCTTCGGGCTCCTTGAATAATTGTGGAGCACCAGGGCCTGGTGCAGTTACAAGCTCTAACATTAATTGTCCCTCTCATCCTCAGTCTCCCACTTAGTTATGCTGCAGGCCCATCCAGGTGCCTTTCACTGCCCTGACAAGGAGCCAAGCAAGGGCTTGATCTTTCCTTGCTGGGAGGAGCAAGAACGTGAATCCTACCAGAACTTTCTTCCTCTTGGCAGAGTCCTTTGAGTTGGAATCCACCTGCTGTTAAATCCTTGGCATTTGTTAAATAGACCGGGGAACTAAATCAAAATATAATGCTACAGTCAGGTACAAGCTGTTCATTCTAGACAGATTCCTCTTATAAAGCAAAATTAATTTTCAAAAGCATTAGGCAATCAAAGCCCCAAGTTACCAGTTAAGAAGAACTACCACCTTCCAGCTGCAACCTCAGGCCCTCCGCATCATTTTCCCCTAGGGCTTCAATTTCAGCATAAAATCAGCACAGATCAGATGCTTTTCACAAATGAAGTCATTCTGTTCTCGGAGTGTGACTTCCTGAACAAAGAACATAATAACAAGCAGCTTTTCCCAACCCTTGGGTCTCGGGCTAAGCCCTGCCTTACTGCAGGCTGCTGTTTGGGGAGAGGGAGGCAGCTATTGAATGTGTTTGGTAACATACAGCTTCACAGTCAAAGGATTTGGCGTTTGTCCTTGTTTCAGGTACAGAATCTAAGAGCGTTAACGCAAGAGGGTGGGTTAAAGGTGTAGACCAGGCTACATCACTGAGTTTGAGTAGAAGCTAAAATCTAGAAAACTACATTAGTTGCTTGGGTCTAAACTCTTGCCACCGTCATGCAAGTCTTCATTTATTATATAACATCAATCTTAAATTTTTTTTTTAGTGCTAGCTCAACTCCCAAGACAAACCCAGATTCACTCCCTTCTGTAATCTTCACTGCTAGGACTCAAGTTTGCTTTCCTATACAGTCACCTCCTATCTTATTTCAAGACGCTGTTCTTATCCATTTAATTTCAATAGTTCTGAACTGCCCTCTGTCCTTCCATTCTGTCCACTACATCAATCATGTAGTCAGACCATAAACACATCATCCCACATCCCTACTTAAAACTCACCAAGATTACAATACAGCACAAACTCCCTGATGCCATTAAATTCTCTGCCTCTTCTAACCTTCTACTTCCATTATAATCTGGGGAGGCTCATCCTCAACAGAACAGCCTCCTCCCTGTTTCTGGTTCAGCACTATAGCTCTTGTTCAGGGTGCTCTCCCAGGTTTGTGCGTAACTATCACCACTTCTTGCTCTAGTATCATCTCAGAGACTTGGTCTTTCTCGTTCCTATCTTTTCCACGGGACCTGTTGGTGGCTGACATTACTAACTTCTCTGTTTGCTTGAATACTATATATCCCTCTAGCAGACTGTAAATACATAGAGGAAAAAAAAAATCCTATTCTACTTCATCCTCCCTCCTGGAAAATGCTGGCTTCTCCAGGCACTCAGCAAATACTGGATGCTTACTGATGAGCAATGGAATCAGCCAGAATCAGACCTCTGCATGCCTGCTCCCCTTAAGGTGCTAGTCTCTCTTTTTGTCCTTCCAGAAACAGAACCATTACCAGAGCCCTTCCCTAGTTCAGTAAAAGGATATGTCTGTGTGTGTGTGTGTTCATGGGATTGGTATGCTTGCGTGGGGTGGATACTTAAGTAGTGTGCAGTGTGGTGTGTGGGTGCAGTGTGTGGTATAGTGTGTAAATGTAGGGTAGGTAGTATGTGGTGGTGTGGGAGGAGATATGGTTGTGTAGGGTGTACTTGATTGGGCATGTTGTGTATGAGTATGTGTGCATGTATGTGTGTGTGCATGTAAATATGGAGTAACATGATATACTGTCTCAGAAACCTAATACAGAAATGTCTGAGCCCCACAGAAACTAAGCATTGGGCTGAAAACGTACCTGCAGAGCTCTCTCAAAGAGAGCTTCCTCAGGGCCTACCATTAACCCCATTAGTCTGGACTCTGTGTGACTGTTTCTCTCTGTTCTGTTCTAACAGCATTTGCCCACTGCTCGGTGAATATTTATCAGGAGCTAGCATGTGCCGGGGCATGCTTGTTCTGCTTGTTTGTCATTTCTGTTTCTCCTTCAGTTCATCTTGCATGTAGTTTGGTCTTCTGTGTCTCCTTCAACTACTCTTGTGAATTTTTTTTGCCTCAGTTATATTACTGAAAAAATTCTTTCCAGGACTCTAGTTGATAGTCCCAACAGAAAATATAGCTGGACTAGTCCACCCTTTAAAGCCTGATCACACATCATAGGGCACAAAATAACTTGTGAACTATCAGCCTTTGGGTCAACAGCCCAACTCATATAACCATCTGTTTCTGTGGATGCAGCTGCTTCTGTGCAAAAGAGAGTTGGCAGAGCAGAAATGCTCACACTTCTAGGATAAACTTTAAGTGAGTGTTGGTACATTTAGGTCATGGAAAGAAACACATTTGGACATTTCAGCTGTAATTTTGCTATATGATGTTTGCTCATGTCAATGGGAAATTTGGCAGTACTGAAGGTTTCATATCCAAAGATTCAGACACATGGAGCATTAAATTATTTTTTTTGAGAAAGGTATGGAATGGATTGTAAAAGGATGAAACTGGAGATTTAAAAAAAAAGGCGTAGAAGGCAGAGGCAAGACATCAAAATGCCAACTCATGAGAATCAATATCTGTGGATGAGCAGTGCAAAGGGAAACTGACAGAGCTGGAAGAGAGCTGACTAGAAGAAACTGAAATGTGGCATCCATTCATAAGACTGGGCCAGTCCTTGCTCCACACCTGCCCTCCTTTTGTGTCTCTTCTGTGTGTCAAGCACCATTGGTAGAGGTACTGCAACATTGTCATGTGTGACTTAGAAGGATATTATGACAGATACAATTTTGAATGCATTTTATACAAATGAGGGAAGCTTGCCACCAGAAAACTACATAACTCTCCAAAAATCACATAACCGGAAATTGCCAAGCCAGGATTCAAGTTCATAATGTAAAAGCTACAAAGTTTGGTATCAAGGTCCTGAGAAAATAGTGAAATGAGAAAGCCTTCAAAGCCAACATTCAAGTTAGTATGAAACCACACTCATATCCAGGAAGAAAGACTAAGCAGCAAAGAAGCTGTAGACAGTGAAGTGCGCAGTTGGGCCTTGGTCATGATGGGTTGGAAGTAAGGATGAGAGTGCCAAGGGAGAGACAGGAGACAGTTGCCTAGTGTAATTATAAACCTGTAAGGGAAGCCAAGAAGATGGGATGGGTGACCAACTATGCCAGTGTGCCCTAGTGCTTGCAAAGGTCATCTCAAGAAACTCCTGGTTTCCATATAAACTGGAGTAATGAGTGGCCCTAAAAGAGAACATGGTAAGAGGACGTATCAGGATGGTGTAAGGCCATGGGGGACATTTACGCTTGACGGAGAATAAAGGCAAAGTGGAGTGATTTCTTCCCCTTGTGCAAGCCTCAGGCCTGGAAGTTTAAATAGAAGGTATTGAAGGAGGAGTATCTATCACACAGGGCCATGCAAGAAATGGACCTTTCTGGCAAAATCTACCTTTCCACTGGGACCAATGAAGCTTTGTGGTATGGCAGAAGAATCACAGGACAAGTGGAGGATGCAAGCAGTTATACCTGCAAGGCAGCCTGGGGATGGAGAGGGGCTTGGCCAAGCATGGGAGAGACTGTAGCGAGATTTATGTCTATAACTGAGATGAAGAGCAGCTTACAGTATGACTCAAAAGATAGAATCCTGCTGTGCCTTCATCCTGGAAGCCTGTTCCCATCACTTGATAGCTACACACGCTTGAGCACTTCCCCTCTTGGACACCCAATACATGTATCTGTGAACTGGAGGTCATTATAGCCATGACCTTGTACATGTCGGTCAGAATGAGTGACAGTGGCCTGCACAAAGCAAGCTCTCAATAAAAGATAGCATTGTGGTAGAATCACTGTGATTGTTCCTGTTGTGGAATTAATCAGAACAACATACAAGCATCCGAAGATATTACCCCGGCAGAATTCTGTTCCTGAAGCACATTTGGTTTTCATGCTTCTGCTTAGACACTGCTAAGATGGCACAGACCATTGGAATGTTCATTTCTTGGAGGCTCTGCCTAAGGGCTGAGTGTTAACATTCAGGTCTAACATTCAAGGTCAAGTGATCTCATCATTTGGGGACAAACAGCCTGATATATAGGGGAAGGTAAGCCTGTCTGTCCCTGCCACACACCCTGAAGCTAAGTGGCTGGAGCTGGAAAGCAGCCTAAGGGAGCACTGGCAAAAGAAGCATGTCCCAGGAACAGGTGACAAAGATACCATAAACTTGGGGGAAACCCCTCAGAGCCCAGAAGCCAGACGCCAATCTGGCTTCTAAAAAGGAAAGTTAGTCTACACCCATTAGTGGAAAAGCTCCTCTGCTCCGCTGGTTATTTTAGGCAGCAAGCTTTTTAATCCAGAGCTCAGTTCTGTTCCCAACAAGGGAGAGGATAGCTTGAAGAACCCCAGGGATCCTCGTGTCTCCCACGTGTGGGAGCAAAGCCAGTTGCCTATTGTTGCACAGGGACCTTTATTTCCCACGCAGCCAAGCCTGAGGCTGAGATGAGATTAGCCCCAGTTAAAGATTAAAATATCTGTCACACAAGCATGAATTCAGCTCTCTGTTGCAGATTGTGCCTATTAAGATTTGATTTACATTTTTTAAATTTGTTTAATGTGTGTGGGCATGACACTCATGCCATAGTTCCAGCACGGAGGTCACAGGACGTTTGTAAGAATCAGCTTTCTCCTTCCACACTGTGGGTTCTGGGGGTCAGACACAGTCCTTATCTACTTAGCCATCTCACTAGCTACCAAGTTTCTAATGGAAACACACAACACATAAAAGTTACCTACCCATAGCCCTATGTACCCAAAATACAGAAAATACCCACCCCCAACACAGCAAAAAGATATGTTATCTGAGACCACATTGTCCTACATGTTCAATGCCAAAGAAGAGTAACAATATAGCTCAGTGCATATCTCAGTAAGGACACTATAATACAATGCTGAAAACTCTGCTAAGGAACTTATTCTTTACTATTACAAAGCTGGAGATGTCGCAGCCCTACTGAGGGCCCAAAAAATGCCAGTCTTCGCTGTGTCTTCACATGGTGAAAGAGGTAAGAAAAATCTGGGGTGTCTTTGGTAAGTGAGCTAATCCCATTTGTTAGAGCCCCACCCTCATTGCCTAATCATCTCCCAGAGCCTCCAGATACTCTGACTGTGAGGCTTAGGTCAAAGCTGGGCATGCAGTTGAAGGAGACTGAGCACCATCTGCAGCAGGGCCCCCATTCTGAATCTCTGCGTCTCGTCAGAGCAGAAGCCACCAGACTGAGAACGGTTACCTTTTAAACTAGCTGTCAGTTTTATTCTAATCAGGGTTTTGGAAGATGGAAAAAATCTCCTCAGAAAGGAGTCTGAGTGAAGAAGTTGGCAGAATCCCAGCAAATGCAGGAATTTATGAGAAACAAACAAACAAAAAAAAATCTTACAACATAAATCTGTTCACAAGCAGGAAAGAAGACATGCTGTAGTTTCCAGGCAGGCTGGCAACATTACATAACTTGAGGTATAGAAGCTGCCATCCGGTTCACAGTCTGTGATCCATGCTCTCTAGGGTCACACAGTGTACAACCTGGGCATGCCAACTTGGACAGATAGAGTTTAGGACTCAGAAATGAGAAAAAGCACCGAGAGTAGTTTCCACACAGGAGTCACCATCAAAGTCAGCTTCTTACAGAATCATGCTCTAAATTATAACAAAGGCAGTGCCCTGAAATGGTCCAGGCTACCATTTTATGGTTTTGCAAATGAGGCAGTTGGATGCCTGAAATGTAATGTGTCTTGCTCAAAGTCAACAGGCCTATGGTAAGAACTGACACAGATTTCCAAAAGACGGACAGAATGATCCACTTTTCTGTACATGGATTTAGTTTGTCTGGACCGCAAAGTGAGTATCCTCTGTCCTTTAACACGTACTGGGCCGTTTTTAAATGCTAAGTAAGCCTGGAGAATACAAAAAGCGTCCTTCCAAAGGGCCTGGCCTGTGAGCAACATCAGGGCAGAGCTTGTCTCGGCCACACAAAAGCTTTGGTCCAGGAAACAGAGGCTTGCCAGGCACGTTTCCAGGCAGTAAAGTAGCACTGCCCCTTCTCCAGCCAGGATGTTTACAGCTTATGGAACAAATGTGGTTTGTCACTGCTGGAGTTGACTGACTTAACCTGCCCTGGCTTATTGGCTAAATATTTACTCATCAATATATTTAAAAGCCTTATTATTTACACAATAGATCTGGCACTATTCTAGACGACTAGTAATAATTGCCTATTTGAAATCAGGCTGTCCAAGGCAAGAAAACCAATAACCATTAACTGGGAGAATGGGAAGCTTACAGGTTACTGAAGTAGCCTTTAATTTGAGTTTTATTTTTAGCATAGTAGTGCTACTCTTCCTGATGGGGGTTTTCTGTATATTTGAATGTGTGTGGCAAGAGTCGAGCGGGAGAAGCCTTTTTACCAAAAACCAATGCAGTGAAACCACTTTACACACAAGTTCCCTGCCAAATTTCTTACTGCAATCAATGACACCTTTGAGTTCATTGCCCAAGAGCAAGGCAAAAGGCACCTGCATCATGTCTGTTTCTCATCTGGCTCCCGTGTAACTCAGATACCCTGTGGATTAAGTGAAACCTGCTCCCGAGCTGAAACCATGTCCATCACGTGTCAGCTCAGCTGGGGTTTGGAAACAGGAGCTGAGAGAGTGCCATTCAAACACGCAACTCTGGTTTTCCCCACGTGTAACCTGAAGAGCAGACTCGAGTTCTAAGAACCATGCCCCTGCTTCTCTGTAAGAGATACTGCAGAGCCCTGTTGGCTTTAGCCCCGCTGAAGATTTCACAAGAGAAGGCTGTAGCGTGCAGCACAGAGTGCTGAGGGTGCTCCGTCAGCAGTTCTTGACCTGTGCATGAGTTTGCGGACACGTCCTGACACAAAGAGAAGAATACAACCAGAACCCACTGTTGAACCCCGGGAAGCTGTCACGGGCAGCTGTTCTGTGCTGATGCTGCTGTGGGCTGCTGGAGAATGAAAAGGAGTGTGGCAGTTGGGGAAACCTCATTAGGCGGAATAGGTCCCAGTTCTTACATGAAGATCCCAGAGCCAAATATTCCCAGATCTGAACCCCAAAACCTCTTAAATATCCATCATCTAATCGTGAATCCTGGATCCTGTCTCTTTGGTCACATTTTTAAACATCAATGTTCCATTTGCCCCTTCCTTCCGCCCACTGATTCAACAAGCATGCACCGAGTGCCTCTTCTGTGCCTTCCAGTGTCAGGATCCAGAAATCAGCAAGAAAATGGGTTCTGTGGCATGTCTCTTTAGCTGGGGAGGGAGAGCTGCTGGCTTTGAACTAGCTCTGTGAATGTGTGCTCCAGATAAAGCCAAGCCTCCATGTGGTATTCCAGATTTAAACAGGATAAATTAGGATGTGATAATGTGCTTCAAAAAAAGACTCAATATTTGACTTAAAAAAAAATCACAGAAGGATTCCCTTTAAATCTAAACTGCCTCTAGCCCCACCCCCTTCCACCAAGTGTATTAGTCAGTGTTCTTTAAAAGAACAGAACTGAGAATCCCGTGTGTGTGTGTGTGTGTGTGTGTGTGTGTGTGTGTGCACGCGCATATATGGGATTTATTATATATACATATATATATACACATATAAGGATTTATTAGAGTGGCTTACAGGCTGTGGCCCAACTAGTCCAACAATGGCTGCCTAACAGAAAATCTAAGAATCCGGTAGTTTTTTCAGTCCATGAGGCTGGACGTCTCAGCTGGTCTTCAGTAGGTGTTGGGACTGTGAAAAAGCAGGCTCTAATGCCAGTGAAGAAATGGACTTGCCAACAAAAGTGTGGGGGCAAACAGGCAAAGAGAGCAAGCTTTCCTCTTCTGTGTTCTTTATAGAGTTTGCCATCAGGTGTGCCCAGATTAAAGGTGGATCTTCCCACCACTAAAGATCTGGATTAAAAGGGATCTTCCCAGTACAAATGATTTATTTAGAGCAAACAAACAAAAGAATCCTTCACAGGTGTGCCCAGTCACCTGGGATTTAGTTTATTCCAGATATAGTCAAGTTGGCAACCAAGAATAGCCATCATACCAAGTCATTTTACTTTAATTCCGAATGCTCCATTTATTGCTACATGAAGCAACCCTTCACCACCACAGGAAGACAGCCAGTTCTCCGGGGAGAAAGACAGCACATGAACTCCCCACCTAGAACAGGACCAGCTCTGGGAGATGACCCAACAGGTGTCCATAGGAAAAAATGGAAAGAGTCCCAGGACTTTGCTACCGAAGGCTTGCCCAGAACTTCTGTGCAACCTCTTCATTAAAGAGCTGAATCCAAGGCAAAGAAGATCTAGATTGGTTTCCAACCTGTGGGTCTCAAACCCTTTAGGGGTCACCTAAGACCATTGGAAAGCACAGATATTTACATTATGATTCACAGCAATATAAAAATTACAGTTATGAAGTAGTAACAAAAATAATTTAATGGTTGGGGTCACCACAACGTAAAGAATTGTACTAAAAGGTCACAGCATTAAGAAGGTTGGGAATCACAGCTCTAGAATGAAGGGAGGATTTTCTTTCAAGGGTTGGTTTGTTCGTTTGTTTATTTGTTTGTTGTATCACTGGCAAGAATGGGGGTAGAAGAGAAAAAAAACTCAATAAATGTGCTTAAAAGTTAGACCTGCTGAGTTAATGACAACCCTTGTTCCTCCTGACAATTTCAATCTTTTAACTGCTGAGATACTTAATTATTCTTCCCCAGATCTCTCCTCACACCTATGAGCAAGCTGGTCCATTACCAGGTAGTGAGGACAATTACTTGGGTGAGCTTTTGTGTAAGAAAATAAAGGAAGCAGACACACACAAACACAGGCTGAGAAAAGGAGAGAGAAACAGAACACTCATGAGTTTATAACAGGCCTCCTGATTTTTGTCCCCATTGGGGTTTCATTGACCAATGAGTGCATTTTTCCTCAGGATCGTTACTCTGTCAGGAAGCTTCCTGATCCAGTTGCACAGTGGCTTAGTTGACATTAAAAAAATAAAATTGAAAAGTGTAAAATACAGCCCGACCATGCTGTTTAGAAAGTGGATGTCATATCAACACAACAGACAGACATCAACCTCACCGAACAGAAGCAACTGAAGCCAACACTGGGTGTTTGCACAAATCATTCATGGGTCCTGGAAGGATTCATACCAAAAGGCCTCAGAGTAATAAGGTTAGTTCAGCATCTACTGGTACAAAGGGTCCCAGAAGTCAATCGACCTCCTCATCAGTGTGAGAGCTTTGTTTCAGAACAAAGAATCATGTGCAATATTGCCCCTTCACTCAGCCAAGAGGACGGGTCTTCTCCAGGAAGAAAAGAATACCGTTACCAGGGTAATTACCTCGGAGTAGAAATAAATTGAGCTTTTTTTTTTTTTTTTTTTTTAACCTTTGCAGGGTTATAACAGTCCAAACCTATTACAGCAAAAAAAAAAAAAAAAAAAAAAAAAAAAATTCAACACATGCCTGCCCTAGTTTTACAGACCCTCCTGGCTGGGTTTAGTATGCGAGGTAGGGGCCAGGTCCGGGACCTACTCTGCATCGCTTTTCCAACTGGAGCCTTTATCCTCCAGAAGAGTCTGCGCCCCTGACCATCAGAGGATTCCATTTAATGTGCAAAGGACAAAATTCTACTGGCTTCTGCTTAGACACAGGACTCAAGCTCAACTTTGGCTGTAACTGTGAAGATACCCAAGAGAATGTAAGCTTTAGCACCAATGTCTGGCAGAAAAACAAAAACAAAAACAAAAACCCTGTTCTGTATTAATTCATAGCCAACCCCCTCCCAACAGAAGACACTAAGCAATACATTGGGGGTACACATCTGCCTGAGCTCCTGATAATACTTCACCTGCCCCCACAACCCTCCACTCAGGCTCCATTTTCCTCCTCTTTAATTTATGTAAATGGAAAGAATTCATGGAAAATTTTAACAGAACAGTTTTCCCCAGAACACTCAAGTTACTAGCAGTCACCAACCCAAAAGTTAAGCCTTGAACTCTTGGTGCCCTGACTACAAAAATTAAGCCTTGAACTCTTGGGAACAGATAAAAAAGCCTTTGGGGGGGAAAAAATCACTCATCAAAGTCATGGAAGACTTGGAGCCCTTCTGTGAAAACGTTAACTGAACAACAAGTGATACCAACGGGCTATGTGACAACACCGTGCTATTTCATGCAGCCCTCCCGCTGTCCAGAGTGGAACCCAGCGCTGTGCTGCAAAACCCTGCATTGCAAGTAACGACTGAAGTCCTGGGATAAGATAGGTCTGGAAACAAGCACAGAGATGCAGGAGGTAGACATCCGTTGCCAGCTTGCTGTTCCACTCCCTAGTAAGACCCACCAAATGAATGACTGAGAACAAACCCCCACCCCCTCAATCCAAGCTAAGAAGCGTTTGGAATTTGTAAAGAAAGTACAGAAAATGGACAAGCAGCTCAGGTTTGGAGCAGAACACACAGACAGACACTGCAGAAAGCTGGCCTCTCCTTTTGCTCTCCCGTGCCAACATTTCTTCTTTGTTGATGAGGACACACTAGTTCCTGTGAGTCCCCTAGAAATCATTGGTAGCTCAGAAATCAGGGGTAGCTCAGCAGCCCCATGATCTCACCACCTCTATTTCAACATTGTTTTTTTAGGGCCAACTCCACTTCTACTAAAATTCAAAGGTATTATAAGGTTGTCTGTGTTCTATAATAAGGGAATCACAGAATCTTTTTCCTTTGTGAATTATACCAGTGTAGGGTAACTATAGAACATGTACCCTCGCCTCAAAAAAGTTGTAGGTTTGGGATATACTGCTAAGACAGCATTTTTCAAAGTGATCCATGACCCCTTTGGGAGCCCACAGATATTTACACTATGATTCATAACAGTAGCAAAATTATACTTATAAAGTAACAAAAAAATAATTGTATGGTTGGGGGTCACCATATTAAAGTGTCTCAAGGAAGGTTGAGAACAACTGCTAAGACATTCTTAAGATGAAATTCTGGCTGGGGCAGTGATGGCACACACCTTTGATCCCAGCACTCAAGAGGCAGAGGCAAGAGGATCTCTGACTTCAAGACCAGTCCGGTCTACAAACTGAGTTCCAGAACAGCCATGGCTACAAAGAGAAACCCTGTCTTGAAAAGGAAAGAAGGAAGGAAGGAAGGAAGGAAGGAAGGAAGGAGGGAGGGAGGGAGGGAGGGAGGGAGGGAGGGAGGGAGGGAGGGAGGGAGGGAGGGAGGGAGGGAGGAAGGGAGGGAGGGAGGAAGAAAGGAAGGAAAGAGAAATAGAGAAAGGAAGGAAGGAAAGAAGTTCTATCTGTTGGTTATAATAACCAAAAATTTTAGAGACATGTGACTCTCCTATCCACACTCATAGAAACCTAACTCCAAAATCCAATGTTTCCACAATTACAGTCATCAATATCCCCCTTCCTCTACCTGTCTAAAAGGGAAGGGCCACACCTGACTACCTCCATCTCCCATTCCCTGGCTTTAGTTTTCTGTCTCCCTAGGAAATAAGGACCAGCAAAGTGTGGTTTGAACCGTTGTTCCTCTCCTAGAGAACGCCATGTTCACAGTGGACATCATTCTCGAGATCTGTGAAGTGGCCATCAGCACAGCTGACCCGAATAAAAAGCCACTGCTTGTCCAACCCCTCCAGGAGGGGCTCTGGCCTCAGGTAGCGACAGCCCAGGACAAAGTCACCTGCCTGCTCTAGAGTGGTTGTGACGTTATTTGCTTCACATTTTCCGGTGCCACCATCTCGAAGCTGCTTCCCACACTTGACAGTGTCGCCTACAGATCTTGGCAGGTTGGTAAGGTAGCACCAATTCCATGATGTGCTTGCTTGATGGTTTTGCCCAATGTCCACAAAAGCTGAGCATGACACATCATGAACAATTCTAAAAACTTCAAACCTGCTAAAATTTCCCACACCCTGCTAAATCTCACAATCTTGGTCTTAGATTCAATTTAGCTACATCACAACCGGGTTTGACACTCTAAGAAGACAAACCCACAGGCAGACCAGCAAGACAATCTTCCTAGACTTTTAAATCATACTTCACTAATGTCAGTAAGGTTCGTTTCTTTACCCTAAGCATGGAAACATTACAGGCTTTAATTTATGCTTGAAAATCACACCAAGTTATACAGTTCCTGAAGGCCATGCATACTGGTCTACAATCATTGCTTTCCGTGAAGGAACTGGTCACTCTCACAGAATGGTGCCATCGTGGGAGGTCCAGTGCTTAGATGCTATCGCCTGGCAAGAGACCTCCAAACCCTGTGGCTGAGGTCAGCCTTCATGCAGGCATTCAACTACCTCCCAAGGGGGATTCCATAGGGCATTTACCCTATATGTCCTTCCACTCATTTAGTCCGTGATATGAGAATTATCAATGCTTACGTCTCTTCTAACTCTGGTAATTTGTCTCACAGGAATGGCAGCTCTTGCTTTGTGTCATGACCTCTACGAGGCACTGGGGCGAGTAAAGCTCACCTGCTTCCTTCGAGAGGCTCACAACTCCTTGTGCATAACTAACTCTACGGCAGTGAATGGGGTAAAAGGGTGTAGGAACGAGTGCATAGTATGAGCTAAAAATATAATTAGCCAACTCTGAAATTTCTCCTGCGCCGCGATGCAAATGCAGTCCACAAGATTCTGTCACTTTCCTCACACATTCGCTTAAAAGGAAGAAGCTCTCCTCGGGTGGGAGTGGGGCAGGGGAAGCTAAATCTAGAACCTCGGTTTGCAGATATGGAAATGGTGGGCGCAGCAATAGAACAGAAGCCACTCACATGGAGCTTATGAGGTCAGTTCTTCTGAGGCCAGATGCCCTCGTCTTCTAATTTCACCCATGTCTGAAGTGCAGCTATGAAAGCTCAGCACTAAAAACCATGTTCCAACTGCAGAGATGATCTCAGCAGGCACGGGTGGCATTGTGCCACGCATATGCCAATATCCTTACCCGAAGTCTAATAGCTTCAACTGCAAATGGAATTCTAATTTAAAAGGGTTTTATGAACTTATATAAAGTTTCAGGGATATTCCTCCCTTCCTGGGAGAGTGCTGGAGAACGTTCCTTTTGGAAAGTCTCTGTTTTTCTCTAACCATAACAGATCATTTAAACAAAGAAGCAATGTCACTTGTCACAAGATTGTTGATAGATCTTTAGCTGAAAGCCAAAAGGCTCAAAGCTAAGAAAATAAATAACTCCCAATAAGTTCTCCAAGCAGTTATATACACCGCCTAAAAAATTGTGCACTTTTTTCATCTCACTAAATATAAATGTAAATCAAACAGGGTAAACACTTACTATACATCTTTAGCACCTGGCACATTTGCATTCCTCCTCCTCCTCAGCCATGCAAACCAGAAGGAGATTGCTGCCCTGAAGAACAATAGCCTAATAGTTTAACCAGCACTGAACTCCCAAGAACAAACGTTGTGCTTAGAATAAACCTTAATTCATAAAAGTCAAAAAGTGGAAGCAACCTAAGTGCCCATCAGCTGATGCCTGAACAAAGCAAATCATGGCAAGCCATTCCAAAGAGTGCAAGCCTGGACGTGGGGGCTGACTCAGCTGGCAAACTGCTTGCTGCATAAGAAACCTAATTCAGATATCCAGCATCCATGCAGGGCTCCCTCAATGGGAGGCAGAGACAGGAAGATCCCTGGACTTTGCTGTCCAGCCAGTCTGGCTGAATCGATGAACTCCAGCTTCAGTGAGACGTTGTCTCAAAAAAGTAAGGTGAAGAGGGATTGAGAAAGACACTTGATTGAGGCATGCGCTTGAATAAACACATACAAGAAGATGTGCACATGTGTGCACATGAGCACACAGGCAGGCACACACACACAGAATGAAATCCTATCCCTTGTGCCAACATGGATAGAAGTAACCAGGAACAGAGTGACAAGAATCACATGATCTCATATTGATCTCTTCGAAGTTGAGAGTAGAACAAGCTGGGGAGAATGGGAGAGGGCAGAGAGGGGCTGATGGGTAGGACTAAGTTATGACTTGCCAAACAGTGGGGTAATATGAGTAATTATACTACTTATATTAATTATAAGCAAGCAGTGCAGGCTCTATGTTTCAGACAGTATAAGAAATGATTTTAAAAGGCATCACCATAAAGAAATGATAAACATTTGAGGAGATGGATACATTTAACCCAATTTAAACACTACATAGTGTGTACATGCATAGAAATATCACGTGGTACCTACTAAGTATGTACAGTTTTTATGTCTTATTATTTAATTAGAAGTAAATCTAATTTATGTTTTGTTAAGCAATGAATTGAGCCTGAATTTCACCCTAAGAACTGAATCAAAAGTTTGATTTAGCCGTTCCCAGCAGAGTGGCCACTTTTGCATCACATGTTGAGTATGAAATCAAAACACAAATACCAGGAAATGGATTTCCTGGATGATAAATCAGGCTGCACATGGAAAGATGAGTGCAACATGGAACCTCCACTCCAATTACACTGATCGCCAGCTAATGAAAGGTCTTGGGATGTGATTAAGCTTTTTCTTTTCATGAGCAGACGCCTACAATGATAGAGCAAGTCACAAAGAAACATGATCGTAGTAATTAAGCATTGAAGTAGTAAAAGACATTGCTAAAGAAGGCATGAGGAAGGAGCAAGAGCTACACATGAAGTGTAAATCCACAGAAAACTACTGCATGACGTGATGTACCATTTGGCTTCTTGATCTCGAATTTTAAAGAGGCTGATGCCCCCTCAAATAATTCCTACAGAGAGTAACATCTGAACCACAAAGGGGGGGGAACCTTTATGTAATACTCATTTCTAAACTGCTAGTGTACAATCTGTTTGTGGTAAGAGCCATGCAATCAAATTTCCCAGTGCTAATTTTAATACAATTGGAATTTGTCAAGTTTAAACTGACATTGCTCAATGCCTAAGTATATCTGATATCTGCTCAGTATCACTGGGTTATGTGAGTCTAGTAATAGGATCTAATAGTCTAATAGTTGAAATCAACTATGCTGTTAACCAAATTAAAAAATCTTCATGAAAAATGCACTAACACGAACGTGGAATTCAACAGGTTTCCATAATATTTTTATTTGTATGTTACTTAACTAGGATTAGATGTACTCGTCTCTTGTTTTCAGTCTAGGGAGATGGCTCAAGTGGCATCATGACCTGCTCCATGAGCTTACCCCAGATCTTTTGTTAGACGACAATTTTTCAATTATAACTTGAAACAAATGAGCCTGTTATATTAACCTTGAGCTTAACGTTGTTACAAAGAGGTAATTGTAATTGCTCTTGTCGTAACTGGTTTTGCTCTGCTTTAAATGGAAGAATATTAGAAGACTTTAACTATTGAAAGCCCACAGAAAGGTCTGGGAAAGATGCATGCTTAAAACCTGCAGTCAGACAGAAGCAAGAAGACATGTTTTAATAACCACCAAAAAGCCTTCTGATTGCTTCACACACCAGAGAAGCGTATACAGCTAGCAAGTCAAAGAACATATGCCTATTATCAAAGGCTCAAAAGTAAGCCCCAAAATTACTCTATAGCAACCATACATTTTGAAGGTGAGAATAATAATATCTCAAGTCCTTGAAGACCTATGAAATAAAGATCATTTGAAATAGGAAGAGCAGTTGACATGTGAGAGAAAGAAACAGGCAGGGCTTCAATTCTCATGTTGCGGGCGTGATGGCAGGATCTCAAGATGTGGACAGGCAGAAATGTGCAAAAAACAAAACAACAACAACAACAACAAAAACCAACCTCTTTGCAACTCTGCGGAGGGAGATCACTGACCACCTATCTATAGGAACATTCCAAGGTCTCTGCCAACAATGAAAGAACCAAGAAGCTGAAGCTACTGGGAATGGCAAACGTAGTTTTTTCCCAGTTAAGTTCATTTCCTGGCCTAACAAAAGAAATCACCGTCATTCGAGGAAATACATAATACCCAAAGTTTCCACAGGAATCATTCATGATCTTCAAGGCGTGGTACAAAGAGCTCAGCATACAGAAAACACAGCCCAATCAAAAGCAACAATAAAAAACAGCCCGTAAGAGGTTAGCCACGAGGTGCTCCAGATGTCAGAAGATGAGAAAGGGACTCAAAAGCTGCATCTGCAACTGTGTTGAGGGACATAAATAAAGGTGCATATTTTTATAAGAATGAAAACAGGAAAGGAGTAGAGGCACTTCCCACACAAGCGGTCCTCTGCCCTGTGCATGCACGCTCTCTGTGCATGCCTGCGCCTGCGGGCTCTCCACACAAGAACACCATGTGCACGCATGATAATAATAATAAATGAAGTTTAGGAAGTTGGGAAACAAAAGTTTCATGGCTTCCACGAAAGCCATGAATGTACAAGCTCCAGAAGCCTGGCATGTGCTTATCAAAAATGTTCACAGTTAGGGGGAAACCTCAGCTTTCAGGATTCAGCTTAGCCCTGGTGCAGCCGTCATGCGCCACATGCCTACCATGTGGAGCAGAGCATGCCACACGTGTAATGTTTTCTGCACTTAAAAGATACCATCTTAATTTCCAAACTAAGTTGATGAAAATTATCTATAAACCAAAAATTCTAGAGACTTTAGGAACAAAATATAAGATGGTCCTAAACCATTAAATAATCCAGTTTTTACCTCCATTCTAAAAGCCACCTCCAAAAATCGCACTTTTAGAGAGTGAATCCATGTATATATTGTTTTCTGTAGCTTTTTACTGAGTTTGTTATAATACAGTGCAAACAGTGCTATGTCACTGCGTAACATTGGTACCAGCCTGATTTCTCTTTAAGAACAAGCCTGTGCAGCCTACATTATGTGGGTAGTAAGATAAGGAAACCAAAGGGTTTTATTTATGGCACCCAGATATTTATTTTCATTGACTACAGACCTAGATGGTTACGAAACTACCTCTGTGACATAACAAACAAACAAAACAGAGTGTATGTATGTTTAAGTATAGCAGCGTTTCTCAATTTGTGGGTCACAGCCCATTTGGGGATCAATGGACCCTTTCACAGGGATTGCACACCAGATATCCTGCAGATCAGATATTTACATTACAACAAAAGAAATCAGCGTCATTCGAGGAAATTCGTAATACCCAAAGTTTCCACAGGAATCATTCATGATCTTCAACATGTGGTACAAAGAGCTCAGCATACAGAAAACACAGCCCAATCAAAAGCAACCATAAAAAAAGCCCATAAGAGGTTAGCCACGAGGTGCTCCAGATGTCAGAAGATGAGAAAGGGACTCTAAAGGGTCACAGTGTTAGGAAGGTTGAGAACCACTGGTATAGGAACAGACAAAAGCGTGAAGTTCTCAAGGGCTCTAAAGATGTTGGTGCTGGAGGAAATGTCAAGCTTCACTGCAGCAGGAGCTCTATAATCTTTAACTTTCTCATTCTTTCTTTCCCCTTCAAGTCAAAGTCAACTCTCTCTACCCTCACTTGGCTCCACACCCTGACAGATTGAGGTCGAAACTTACCAATGTTCCATACAGACGTCTCTTTACCATATATGACTGCAATTTCAGCTAAGTTAAAATCATGAATATCAAATAGAAAAGTTTTACCCTAAATCCTTCTTTTACTCACTTTTGTTCTGGTGTCTACTCTGTAGCTACATCTTCCAACCAAGTCATTTTCTGAGATGGAAATGATTTTAGATCTCACAATTGCAAAATACTTCCCCACCCTAGCTACAAGAATTTAGGACCAGTTCAGCACTTGCTGTAATCGGGTTGCCAGCTACTTGCTCTTGCCTCAACTCCATGCCATGAAGAATCAGACATTATTTGCATTTGTGGTTGGTAGTTCATGTGTTATAAGAGGAAGCAAAAGAAGTCAGTGTAAACACAGGTGCCTCGTCACACCCAGACTGTTGATGGAGCTTGTTCACATCTTTGGCAAGCAGCAAAGGGATATTTATGGGCCCATGTGGTCTTTGAATGTATGAATTTTGCAAAACAGTGACTAGATCCATTCAAGGCAGGCCAAATTATCTATCTTGGGATTTAATTGGGCTTGCAAGTCCAGTGAAGATGTGACCCACCCAAATCTTTTGTATGTTTTATATAAAGGTGGTTTTAGGCATTATTTAAACTATCAGTGCAACTTCCTAAAAGCCCCTTTGAATTTAACTTTGAGAAATTAAATATTTCTGTAATATATTTCCCCTTCATGTTTTGAGGAGCCAGCAAAGCTGACTGATCACCATCCAAGAGAAATAGACCCAGGTACCCACTTTGCTTGCTGGTACACTCAGCTAGAAGTATATTAGTGCTGGTAATTGCCCAACTGGCTGGGACTGAGGGGATGGACTGCAGTGGGAAGCCTGCTTAACAAACATTGCAATTAGCACCAACTAAGTGTTTGAGGGTTAGAAAGGTAATAAACAAAAGAGTAAATTAATATGCACGTTAAGCCCCCGAAGACAGCCAGATGGCTGACTGCCACATCAGATACTTCTTCTCTGTCTCTGCAGAACCACTCCTCTGTTCAGGGAGCTGGACTGTTGACATGTCCTGGTAGCAAGAGCATCTGATGGAGAGTTATAGGACCCACAGCACAACCCAGCTAGGATGCAATGAGAACCTCGAGCTCAAAGCTACATCAGTGTCCCCGGAGACCAGAGGGACACAGAGAACAGCAGTCATAAGTTGAATAAAGAGAAAATCTCACAAGCATGATGCTGAACCCAATACCATAACTCCCATTTCCTAAGAAGAGAGAATGTTGACAAGCCATAGAACTAGAGTTTTTCTCTTTTATTCTAGAACTCAGGGTAGCCAATGCTATGTGGTCAGACTTTGACCTGAGCCACGTGTATGAAGACCTTTGGTTCCCACCTCACTACTAGAAAATACATATGCCCTTATTCTCCATAAGATTTTGTCACAGTCCAAAACCATTGGGCATTTAGACTAAGCCTGGGTCAGTGGGGGAAAATCTCAGTTGGGAAGTCTGGCATTCAGAATGTAATTACCATCAAAGAGCTCTTTCTGGCAACTCCCTGCTCAGTGTTCCCACTGTGTTCTTCCAAGATCTCTCTGACTAACGCTAGGTAAATAACTCCAAACAAAAAAGACCAAGGAACAGCCATGGTAGGATAGGAGGTGAAGTCTCTACTGCCAAGACCTGGAAAACAAATAATGGACACATTGTCTACTGATCACCATATTATCCAGACTTCTGCACCTTGTACTTAGTACTCTTCTGTGACTTGTGAAATATATTCTCCTTGTTCTGAAAAAGTCATCACTAAGTCCCATAAGCCATGGAAGGCAAAGCATGATGGCCAGAAGAGCTGAGCTACTTGAGAGATGTTCTCAGCTTGCTCACTCTATGTGCTCCCTCCCAGGTTTCAAGGAACCAACTTGATCTGAAATCCCCAGGCGAGCTCTCAGCCTACAGCAACATGATGCCATGAGTTCTGCTGACTGCCATTCTCTACAAGGTTGTCTAGCTCATGTCTATGGTTCCAAAGCTTCTATAGATAGTGTTCTGAGTACATCATTTCGCATGTAACGTATTTATCATTTTCAGTAATCACTCAAACTTTGTACTTTCTTCAATGACAACTTAGTATTGAGCAGTAATTTTGTCACAGATTGAGATCTCAAACATTTTCAAAGCGTATTAGAGTTGTTGCAGTTATCTTAAAGTATCAATAAGATCATCGAGTTGAGAATTGTTATTAGACCACTTGCAAACCTTTTATTTATTGTTTTGCTAAGGAAATCTGGCTATTTCTAAACTGTAGGTTTGTTTCCTTGGCTGAGGCATTTATTTCAGTAAAATAGGTTTCTTTTGTCATCCCATTATTTGATTTATAAATCTAAAATATTCTAAGAATTTTATGGGCTTCACCAAACTACCAAACACATTCTTGGCACAAATATAGAGAAGAAAATAAAAAGATTAAGAACCCGTGCAAAAAACCGGAATGGTTCTCTCACTCCACCCACAGTACATTTTGTACTGTGGCAATTTCTTTTCTAAAAGTATCATCTTTGAAAAAAGTATCTTCTTTGTACCTTGGTGTGACTCTAACCAAGCAAGTGAAAGACCTGTTTGAAAAAAACTTCAAGTCTCTGAAGAAAGAAACTGAAGAAGATGTCAGAAGATAGAAAGATCTCGTGGATAGAAAGTACTCATGGATGGGTAGGATTAACATAGTGAAAATGGCCATCTTACCAAAAGCAATATACAGATTCAATGCAATTCCCATCAAAATACCAATACAATTCTTTACAGACCTTGAAAGAAAAATTCTCAACTTTATATGGAAGAACAAAAAAAAAAAAAAAACAGATTTGCCAAAATGATTCCGTACAACAGATAGTCTGGAAGTATCTCCATCCCTGATCTCAAGCAGTTCTACAGAGCAATAGTAATAAAAACTGCATGGTATTGGCATAGAAACAGAATGGTGGATAAATGGAATCAAATAGAGGACCCAGAAATAAAGCCACACACCTATAGATACTTGATTTTTGAGAAAGCCAAAACCATACAATGGAAAAAAGACAGTATCTTCAACAAATGGTGGCGGTCTAACTGGATGTATACATGTAGAAAAACGGAAATAGATTCATATTTATCACACTGCACAAAACTAAAGGCCAAGTAGATCAAAGACCTCTGTACACCTAAAGAAGCTAAGAAGGAGGACCTGGGTAAGATGATCAACCCTCACTCAAAAAGGCAAATGGGATCGATATGGGAAGAGGGAGAAAACAGGGAACAGGACAGGAACCTACCACAGAGGGCCTCTGAAAGACTCTACCCAACAGAGTATCAAAGCAGATGCTGAGACTTATAGCCAAACTTTGGGCTGAGTGTAGGGAATCTTATGAAAGAAGCAGGAGATAGAAAGATTTGGAAGGGACAGGAGCTCCACAAGGAGAGCAACAGAAACAAAAATCTAGGCACAGGGATCTTTTCTGAGACTGAAACTCCAACCAAGGACCATGCATGGCTATAACCTAGAACCCCTGCTCAGATGTAGCCCATGGCAGCTCAGTATCCAAGTGGGTTTCCTAGTAAAGAGAACAGAGACTGTCTCTGGCATGAACTCAGTGGCTGGCTCTTTCATCACCTACCCCTGAGGGAGGAGCAGCCTTGCTAGGCCACAGAGAAAGACAATGCAACCAGTCCTAATGAGACCTGATAGGCTAGGATCAGAGGGAAGGGGAAGAGGACCTCCCCTATCAGTCAACATGGGGAAGGGCATGGGAGGAGAAGAGGTCTTGTTACCACCTTAAAGTCATGTCCAGATTCCCTTCAACTCATCTAATGAGCATTTTCAATCCCTCCTCCTACAACGTTATACCCCACCCTACAGCCATTTGTAGACAGTGCCTTCTTAATTCCACCCACCTAGGCTGAAATCTGCTGTCAGGTAGGTGCCAAAAGTGTAACCTTCTCAATTATTTTTTTCAGCAGTAGCTTTTTGATAGGTCTGCTTACTGTCATAGGGCCTC
The DNA here is from genome assembly GCF_030254825.1 of Meriones unguiculatus. Taxonomy (NCBI): domain Eukaryota; kingdom Metazoa; phylum Chordata; class Mammalia; order Rodentia; family Muridae; genus Meriones; species Meriones unguiculatus. Next base: position 75,896,176 of record NC_083354.1, on the reverse strand, counting down.
ATTCTCAACACTGTCCCCTCCGACAACTTTTCTCACTTTTATGACATAATACTTAACAAAACCAAAGGTGATGGTTTGAATAAGAATGGCCCCATAGGCTCATATATTTGAACGCTTGGTCTCCAGTTGGTGGAACTGCTTGGGAGGATAAGGAAGTACCTTGCTGGAGGTGTGTCACTAGGGGTGGGCTTTGAGGTTTCCAAAGCCCAAGCCATTCTCAGTTGATTCATTCCCTCCAACTTACAGATAAAGATGTGAGCTCTCACTGCTCCAGCCTTCCTTGCTGTCCAACCATAACAGTCATGATTTTTAACCCTCTGGAACTAAGACCAAATAAATATTTTCTTCTATAAGTTTCCTTGGTGCCTCTTCACAGCAGTAGAAAAGTAACTAAGAGCACAACTTAAGGAAAGAAGGGTTTTGGAAAGAAGGGTTTCGACTGGCTCATGGATTGAGGGCACAGTCCATCATGATGGGGAAAGCAGGGCAGCAGGAAAAAGGCTGTTGCTAACACTTCTTTCACATTAGAAAGCAGGCACGATAGATGCTGGTGCTCAGCTCATTCTTTATTCAGTCCAAGACCAAGTTCATGGGCTGCTGCTGGCCACACTTGGGTCTTCCTTCCTTAGTTAAACTTCTCTAGAACCCCTCTCACAGATACCCGTAGGCTTCTCCAGGGAGACTGTAAAACCCAGTCAAACTGATGGTGAAGGGCAACTATACCAGCCTAAATTTTTCTACCTTTTCAAACTAAGAAATGCTGTTCATGTCACGTCACCATTTGTTCTGTAAAATAAAACCAAATTCCTAGATCTGGCATTCAAGACCCTTTCCAAATCAGACACCATTTATTGTTTAGGTTTTCACCTCTTTGATCTCTAAGCCCCACATTCTAATTATTCTTCAAACTCCCACACAGGTTCAAACCAGCAGGTTTTTATTCTTGATAGTCCTTAGAATGCTCTGTATCCTGTTTTTTACAGAAGAAAAAAACAAACAAACAAACAAAAAAAAAAAAACGATGATCCAGTTTCTGAAATAGCACTGTTTTTGAGAATCCCCTGCCTGGATACACGGAGATAAGTGAAGATGGCTAAGGAAATAAACTCCCTTACTTGTATTATTATTAACTTTTTTGTTACAAAATTTCATTCTGAAATGCCATAATTGTCTCTTATCACTTTGTGACAGGATTATGAATATTTCAGAACCATAATAAGGATTGAAACCACTCCTCTCCCTCACTTGCCATGACCTAAAATTCAAAACTGAATTCTTCTCCAACTCTTTTACAGTCCTCCAGTGGCCTGACCTCTACAGTTCATCTACATTTCGGTTCTTTCTTCTGATTTGTATAGAACTTTCTTTCATACAAATTTCCCCATCACAAAGGGTTCACATTGTAAAATGCTAATCCCTAATTTCCCATGGCCATCTCCAGGAGACACTGGTAGGCAGAGGGTCACAGTAAGCCTTTTTCTTGACCAACTTTGGTCCCCCTCCTTTCAATCAAATCCCTTCTGCCTTGGAAACACTTTGCCACTTGCTACATTCCCGTGACACCATCTACCTCCCTGTAATCCACTGGCATTGGGTGCAGATGACGGGAGCTGCTTCACTGTCTACATCATTTGTACCTTATTCTGAGATAACTCAGGTCCCCCACTCTTTGTCACATAGTCTCAAACCTGCTGGACTCCATAACTCATCTGATTTGCATATCTGCAACAATTCCTGTGATTGACAGAGGGCTCCTTGTCCCTTAAATCATCTACCTAATGCCCTGTTTTATGAACCTTCCCATATATCCCACAAGAATTAACACTTCTTCACTTCATCCAACCGTTCTCTACTAGCTCATAGGATCTACTGACCTATGATAGCCTTGCCTTCTTTGAATCTTTACATAAAGAAAAAAAAACAAATTAGTTCTTCAAAATATAGTCTTCCCTACAAAGCAGAATCTGTGTTCCTGTCCCACCTTCAAGTCTAATATAAGCCATTAGGATCCTGAATCTTTGATCCATAAGGAGGGCTAAGATCCATATGCCTATGAGGTGACTATATCCGAAAGCATGAAAATTTTAATGCCTGTATCTAAATGTGATGCTATCATCCTGACAACATTGAGCCCTTTCCTACATCCACACTGGGATGTAGGAAAGGTCATCTCCCTGAGGCTTGGGGGTGTCTATCCTACTTCCTAGAAAGTAAGAATTGTCAATTTCACCTGTAGAAGCTTGCTCGTGACAGATCCTGAATAAATAGTTGTCTGGTGAATGAATTAGCAAGTACTCTCATACACTTGGAACAATCAGCAATTCCAGCGTTTGGAATATTTATTGCTAACTCTTATACATGCATTTCCATTCAATCACATGGTCCTTCATAACTTTTCTTTCCTGAAAGAGCTTGAGCTCCTAACAGGTTTTCTATCGCCTATAAATATTCCAGTGTCACAAACACAATCTGCACTCAACAAATATTTGTTGGGTACTTTTTTACAAGCCATCCTCATTAGTACACTAAAATTTTTATTATTTCTATGATCTCCGTCATTGCATTGTGACTCATCATAGCCCAAATGGTAACAGTGATTATTATAACAGAAAGCTTCAGGGAGAAATAATAACAGTTGTTAGGAATACTTTCTTTTTAATTTATTAAAATAAAGTGTACTATAAGGTACAGTAACTTCTGTTCATAGGTGTTAGGACAAACTAATAGTTGAGTCTGGGGTAAGTAGCCAGAGAAAAAGGAAAATAAAAAAAAATAATTGAGAAATCAAATTTATAGCAATAATTTAAAAAATCTAACTAAAGAATGAATTAATAGCAAGCCCCAGGCCATGGCTTCTCACAGGAGGGCTTAAGAGAGATCTGAAGAGCCCACCAATTCAAAGAGCCCACCTGATGCTGGGGGAGAGGGGGCCTGCAGGCAGGCATCTTTGGAGGGAAGCATGGAAATGCTTTCCTGGTGCACCAGCTTTATGAATTTGACATTTTATACCACAGAAATATTAGCACCTTGAGGGCATTTATACCGCCGACATGGTCTTTGGAGGTCCCTTGAATTTCAGTAAAACCAGAAGGTGGCCAGAGTCCTTTATTCCAGGAGAATCCAGAGAAATCTGGCAGAGGGTACACAGTCTGTTCTGTCCCTGAATCTTTTCCCCAGGGTAATTCACATACTACAAAATCAACTCGTGTGCAGTTATTGTTCACCAGGTTGTACCGCCATTTTTAGCATATTGTCACTTTTGAGCACAGTGTCCCATTCATAGTCTCTCCCAGTCCTCTTGTTCTACAGCCCTAAGCAAACACTAGTGTACTTTCTGTCTCTACAGATCTGTTTTGGAGCAGGGGTAAGTTGAGTCATGTAGTACACTGTCCGTGACGAGTGGCTCTTTTTCTCTTAACGTTATATTCAACGTTCAACTGTGTTACGGCGTGCGCCAGCACTGCAGTGTGCGCCAGCACTACATTGACTTTTAAGGCCAAATATCATTCCATTGTACGGCCGTAACAAGATAGAACCACGTTTTGAGAATAACCGCTCTGAGTCTGAGTAAGCACTTCCAGCTTAATAACTTTTCTAAGATCTCTGCTTTCCAGGTGTTTGGAGAGCTGATAGAATGATTGGTTTGTGAAATTAACAGATTATTTCTCCTCACATCATTTCCTCACTTAGAGAGTTGATAGATTTGTACTTTACTTCAAAAGTTCTTTGGATTATCATAATTTATTCAAGAGTAGTGCAGTGATTTCCCATGGGAATAACTATATATCCATTAGGTGTCACAAGGACATAAAATCGTTAACATCTTTCTTTTAAATTTGATTGGATTTTTAATTGCAAAGGTGATTGACATTTATTATAACCAATTAAAAACATGGAAGTGAATTTTTAAGTTCTTTATCTTCCTCTCAGATTTCTGCTTGTCCTCAGCCCTCACCAGCATAAAGTGTGCTATGCATCTTTTCAAACCATTTCCTGTGCTCACAGAAGCTATCTACGCAGAAAAAGAGAGCTTACAGAGAGGATTGTCTACATTTTCTCTGTTAGGCATTATTCATTTACAAGTTACTTTTTTTTTCTTTTTTTATTTGGCTCATTTTTCAGTGTGTGTGTGTGTGTGTGTGTGTGTGTGTGTGCTTGGCTGGGTTTTGATTTTGGTTTTGAGACAGGCTTGTTCCATATCCCAGGCTTACTACCTAGAACTTACTATGTAGCCCAGGCCAGCCTCAAACTCACGTGAACCTTCCTACTTTAACCTCTTACCTACTGAACTGTAGGCATGCGCCACAATGCCTAAATTTTTAAAACACACACACACACACACACAAAAAAAAAAAAAAAAAAAAACTGTGTAGTCATCTTTTCAGGCTAATCCATATGTCGTTGTCTTTCTTCTTAGCATCCAGGCAACACTCCACAGCATAAACACACTCCAGTCAATGTATTCAACCTTTTCACAGCTGACATGCATTCAGATCACTTTCACTGACCATTATAAAATAGCCCTAATAAAATACCGAGTAATTATACCCATGGATCTGTTTTTACCATTCTACCCATGTTCCATTCTCCAATCTATTACATCCTCCACCTGAGGCGGGGGGAAAGGTGTTAAAACAAATATGCAGAATATATGATCTACAATAAGGAATTTCAGGAGCAGGAAAGGTGGCTCAGTGGCTGATGTGCTTGCTGCCCAAGCATGAAGACATGAGCTCAGAGCCCTCGCATCCTCATAAGAGTCAGGTATGAGTACTGGCAACTCCAGCACTGGGGATCCGGGACAGGCAGCTCTGGGGTGCTTCCTTACCAGCCAGCTCAGCTAAAATGGGGAACTGCACATTCACTGAAAGACCCTGCCTCAAAAGAGACAAGGGGCAGGCCAATCAGTTCCTGTCAGAGACAGTCCCTGTCCCCATGACTTTGGAACCCACTTGGACACTGAACTGCCATGGGCTACCTCTGTGCAGGGGTTCCAGGCCATCTCCATGAGTGGTCCTTGGCTGGAGTATCAGTCTCAGGAAAGACCCCAGTGCCCAGACTTTTTGGATCTGTTGTTCTCCTTGTGGAGCTCCTGTCCTATCCAGGTCTTACTATCTCTCCCTTCTTTCATAAGATTCCCTGCACTCTGCCCAAAGTTTGGCTATGGGTCTCAGCATCTGCCTCGATACCCTGCAGGGTAGAGTCTTTCAGAGGCCCTCTATGGGAGGCTCCTGTCCTGTTCCCTGTTTTCTCCCTCCTCCGATGTCCATCCTCTTTGCCTCCCTGAATAGGGATTGAGCATTTTAGCCAGAGTCCTCCTTCTTGATTAGTTTCTTTAGGTGTACAGATTTTAGTATGTTTTTCCTATATTATGTATCTAATATCCACTTATGAGTGAGTATATACCCTGTGTGTCTTTCTGCTTCTGGGATACCTCACTTAGAATGATCTTTTCCAGTTCCCACCATTTGCCTGCAAATTTCATGATTTCCTTGTTTTTTTATCTATGAGTAATATTCCGTTGTATAGATGTACCACAATTTCTGCATCCATTCCTCAACTGAGGGGCATCCGGGCTGTTTCCAGCTTCTGGCTATTACAAATAAAGCTGCTACAAACATGGTTGAACACATGTCCTTGTTGTATCCTTGAGTGTCTTTTGGATATATGCCTAGGAATGGTATAGCTGGATCTTGAGGAAGTGCTATTCCTAATTGTCTGAGAAAGCACCAGACTAATTTCCAAAGTGATTGTATAAGTTTACGTTCTCACCAGCAGGGGAGGAGGGTTCCCCTTTCTCCACATCCTCTCCAGCATGTGTTGTCACTTCAGTTTTTTATCTTAGCCATTCTGATAGGTGTCAAGTGAAATCTCAGGGTCATTTTGATTTACATTTCCCTGATGACTAAGGACGTTGAACATTTCTTTAAGAGTTTCTCTGCCATTCGATATTCCTCTATTGAGAATTCCCTGTTTAGCTCTGTACCCCATTTTTAATTGGATTACTTGATTTGTTGCTGTTTAACTTCTTGAGTTCTTTATATATACAGGATATTAGCCCTCTGTCAGATATAGGATTGGTGAAGATCCTTTCCCAATCACCTTCCCCGGAGGGGGGAGCAGCTTTACTAGGCCACAGAGGAAGACAATGCAGCCAGTCCTGATGAGACCTGAAAGACTAGCATCAGAGGGAAGGGGAGGAGAACCTCCCTTATCAGTGGTCTGGGGGAGAGGCACAGGTGAGGAAGAGGGAGGGTAGGATTGGGAGGGGAGGAGAGGAGAGAGGGAGGTACAGGGGGGATACAAAGTAAATAAACTGTAATTAATAAAAATAATTTAAAAAAATAACTCATCTAATAAAAAAATATTAAAAAAGAAAAAAGATACAAGGGGGAGCAGTAAAAGAGAACACCTAATGCCTAGCTCTGGCCTCTACACTGAAGAGCAGTCACCCCATCCCTCCCCTATATCTTCCCCACACACACAATAAATAAAGTTCATAACAGAAGAAAATTGAAGGAAAAGAAATTAATTCAAGGAGTGAAAAAAAAAAAAAAGGTGACTGGCCATTCTGGACAGGAAAGAAAAGATGCGGAAGAAGAGCGGTGAGAAGATGACCAGACCGGAAATCAGGATTGTGAGCTTCCTCCGAAGACCGTTCCAACTAGATAGCTGGGCACATGGTGATGAACCAAATTCTGTTTCCTTAATGACAGCTAACATTCTCCTTCAGTAAGTATCTCCTTTCTCAAACAGTTTTCAAGATTTTTAATTAAAACCTAAATACACGGTTATGGGTTGTTAAAAGATTCCAAATTAGTGTAAATAAAAATATATGCAAACTAATTCAAGATCTAGCTATGTGGGAAGATCGGTAAAGCCATGTGACACACTGCTGGGACTGACTTATGTAATGGCTGTCCATTTCCTGGGTGAACTGGCTGCTGAGTGTGGTCAGGAAAGCTTCTTGATGAGCTCTTTCCAAGGGAGGTTAGTCATTATTGTTTTGCTTTGGTATCTCTTTAATAGTTTTGCAATTTTCTAAGACACGGTCTGGCTATGTAGCCCAGGCTGGTCTCAGAGTACCCATTCTCCTCAAAGTGCGGAGAATTAGGATTACAAGTGTGCCCCAGCTTTCCTGGCTCTCCACTAGGGTTTCGTTTCTACTTTAAGATTAGGAAGCCTAATTGCTAGTAAGATACTGTAGACTGGCACTCCTGTACCATGGGTTGTGTGCTATCTTGCTGCTGGACACCTCACACACAGCTCCCCCTTCCCACGAGCCAGATCTGGAAAGAACAGGAAAATGATTGCCCCTGGTTTTGTTTTTTCTGGAATTGTTGCATGGAAAAAGATTTTATCCAGAGGGAAAACTTCTGGATTTTACTGGCTCACTAAAATATAAACCATTTAGTGGCTCAAAAAAAAAAAAAAAACTTAAGATTAAGCTTTCTTTCATCTGTTTGCACATGTCAACCAAAAATAGCAAAGTATATATAAAGAAAAAAAACAGTTTGTGTAAAAAAGAAAAATTATACCCAAAAGCCATGGTCTTCTGTTCCTAGTGTTAGTTCATGGGCTTTTTTTTTTTTTTTTTTTTTTTTTCAGGCGGTTTATCCTGTTTCTATAACAGTGTGACTAGTGGTTGTCTGTCAGGCCTAAGAATGCTTGCAAATTTTCTAAGAAACTTTCTGAGGAGAAGTGAGAGCCAGATAACTCACAAAACCCAGGCAGGTAAGTAAATATATTCCCTGAGAGTTAACATTCTGTTAAGGGATAGAAATTTTTATTATTCCCCTTAATTGACAGTCTCTTTATTTCCTTTTACCAAGCTATAGATGGTCCCCAAAATAACCTAAAGATGTATTCAATCTTGGCAGCACACAGCTATTTCCTCTGTGGCCTCCAGGGTCCTGCCACCCTTCATCTTCTACAAGGGAGCACATTTAAATCTTTCAAGGGGCCTTTTATAGGCAGGGCCACCCTGTTTCTCCTCACAGGAGATGCTGAAAGCCTGTTTGTCAAGAGGGAGGCGGGGCCTATCAGCTCCTGCCACAGGCCCGGGGGAGGCCCACCTGCTCAGTTCCCAGATGAAAGAAGAGGAGTCACTCCTGTTGCTCTGGCTCCTTCCAACAGTGTTGAAATCATCACATTTCACATCTGAACCTCAAAAAAATCTGTGTCACCTTTTCTAGCAGTGCTCAGAAATCACTGCACTATAGAGCTCTGTTCCTAGGCCTCAACCATCCATCCCAGGGAGAAATGGATTGTCATTTAGCAGCAAGAAGTCGTCAGTGTGACACACATTCACATTTCATTAACGATGTCCAACAGAGGCTCTGTCACTAACCCACCATCATGCATTATTTATACAAGTCACAAGTTGGAGGAAGTGTGGCCTGCCTTACTGTCTAGCCTGTGATTTCTAAGGCTGAGGACTTTGCACAAAAAGCAGTGGCTTACGCCACATCCCCTGCTCCCCAGCCCCTGAAAGAAGTCACTCATGCTCACACTTCCACCCTGACCTCAGTACTCTCTAGAGTCTCAGCTAAGGGCCTGGTATTACCATCAGTGCTTGTGGCCTTCCAGACCGAGTCCACCTCACGCCATCTGAGTTGGATCATCTTCCCCGAACATAGGTTATTGTTGTTGCTGTTGTTGTTAATTTAGTCTTCTCTCATGTTACATCCCGACCACAGTTTTCCCTCCTATCCTCCCAATCCCTCCTCTCCAACTTCCCTCCCCGATCCGATTCACTCCTTTCTCCTCAGAAAAGGGCACCTCTCCCAGAAATATCAACCAAACATGACATATCAAATTTTGATAAGACTATGCATCTCCCCTCATATTAATGTTGGACGAGGCAACCCAGTAGGATGAACAGGGTCCCAAAAAGCAGGCAAAAGAGTCAGAGACAGCCCCTACTCCTACTGTTAGGGGTCCAAAAAGAAGACCAAGTTATACAACTATAACAAACACCTGGAGGTCAGACCCATTTAGGCTCCCTGGTTGTCATTTCCATTTCTGGAAGCCCCTATGAGCCCAGGTTCATTGATTCTGATTCACTGGGTTTTCTAGTGCTGTCCTTGACCCCTCTGGCTCCTCCCCCTCCCCATCACCCTCTTCCACAGGATTCCCTGAGTTAGGCTGTGGGTCTCTGTCTCTGTTTCCATCAGTTGCTGGATGACGCCTCTCTGATGACAATTATGATAGGTTCCTGTCTACAGGTATAGTAGAATATCATTAGGAATCATTCCATTGACTTTCTGTTTGTTTTTTCCAGCCATGTTTGGTTCTATCCTAGGTCTCTGGGCTATCCTGCTTCTGGTTCCTGGCCCTCCAGGCAGTGTCAGGGTGGACTCCCTCTGGATACAGGAGTCTCTAAATACCTTTAAAAAAAAATAGGTTGTTAACTCTTTGATTGCAGGAACTGGATCTAATTCCTCTCTCTTTTCAGCCTTGGTGCTAACAGGCAACATAAATAGGGAATAAATCTTAGTAAAGATGTATTAACAATAGCAGAGGAATACAATTAGTCTCACATTAAAGATCAAGAGTCTGGATTCAGATAACTATTCAACCTCATACACACAGCAATTAGTAGAAAATAGATAGAAATAGAGCTTCACTGAATACCAGAGACCAAACCTTATTACATGCATATCTGATAAATGGGCATAATTCTTCATAAAACCATATTAACCCTTTAGTACTGTTAGCTACAGTCCTGCAGAAAATGAATTCAACAGCTAAGCCCTTGGCAATTTTTTAGGCTATTGCAGTTTCTACTTATCATGGCTACTTTGTGTATCAGAAAACTATACTGCCAAGTCATACTGTTGCTTCTGAGATGAGCACTTCCCTATTTCTGCACTTGTAGGAAGGCACCAAACGCTGAACTTTCAGTTTCACACTTTGTTCTTCTTGAAAGAGCCAATTCAACCCAATGTTTAAGGGACCCGGGCAAGAAACACACAGTTACAAGGTGGTTCTAATTGATCCAATAATCATGAGGCCTTTCACATGCTGTTTACTTGGCTCCCACTTAACTCCCCTCCACAATCACCATCTATTTAGCTCCCAGCAGCTACACATGCTGAGCAGATGATGAACAGTTACCAGGCGCTAACTTCAACCTGCAAATGGCCCCATCATCACTTTCCCCCACACAGTGTCCGATGTTCCCAGGTATTATGTAAAGTTCAGTTAGTAAGCCTTCTGGGCCGAGAGCAGCCTGCCTTCCTGGAATTGTGTAAGCAGCGGAGAAGAATGGAAGTCATTAGCTTGCCTCTCCAGCTCAGAGACATGAAGCTTCCCCAGGCTTACTGGCAATTAAGTTTGTTCTTATTCCAGCTCCTTGCAAATCCCGCCCGGGCTGGTTTCTTTGAGAACACTCTTTTTTTTCCCCATATCCCAAATCCACTGCAGTTTCCTTTCTGAGACTGAATCATAAATTACAAGGTGTAATCTGAAGGAAAACATTTATTTTGGAGTCTCATTAACAACTCAGAAGAGAGCTATAGTGTTTATTCCCAACATGGTGGAACAGACGCCTACAGATGTAAAAAGGACCCTCATCCTAATCCTTAAACACACACAGAAGTGCTCACACATAGGTGTGAACACACACACACACCGCCATCCTCACCATCCTCACCACCATCAGTAGAGCAGTAAAAGTGCCACAGAGAGGCAAAAATAAGAAACACTTCACTAAAGACAGTCTGTTGTGATTCTCTTCAAACCCTGGCTTAGACGCTCTATTTAATGATTTATTGACACTGGCAACTGTACTTAATTATTCACCCTATAAACCAACTTTTAAGATATTGTCTCTCAGCCCTCTCTGTGGTTCAGGGGCTAAGTCTCTGCAAACCACATTTTTACCTTTGCCAAGTGGTCCTAGAGTCAGCTCCATCAACAGAGGATTCTAGATAGAAGCTGCAAGGTAGAAAGTAAAGGAGTCAACAGCTCCTTCTTTTCATTCTTATTCCTATCACCCCAACAGTCGCTCAGCGTGGAAGCGACAGCTCTTCCAGTGCCCTCCAAAGTCTGTCCCTGCACAGCCTCATCACAGCCCAACCTGCTGGCCTCTCCCTTAGCTGCTGAGGTGTCTGCATCAGCTAAGTGGTAGTTTCTCCTCAAAGGTCTGAGTCCCAGATTTGTGCCGTCGTCCTCTGACCTTCTAGGTTCTCCCCACCGCTCTATGCTCTCAGCCCGCTGATGGGAGTTCCTTCCAGAATTAACTGCGCCCCCTCGTCCTCTCCCCATTCTCAGAAGGGCCACGCCTCTGAAACAGGGCTAGCCAGCTCCCCACATTCATTCAGGATCCCCTTCTGAAGTAGCTCTGCAGGTTTCTATCATTCCCGCTGACACTGAAGAGTAGGTACTCCTGCTTTGATCACGCTTTCCTGCCTCATCCTCCAACTCGGGCTGCTTTGTTCCCACAGCACTTACCTTCTGCTACCCGGACGGCATAGCGAATAGGGATAAAGGAGGAGCAAGAATCCTACACTCTAGAAACAAGAAGAAATGTCAGAGTACAAACTCTTAATTGGCTCACTTAGAGACTGGTGCTCAAGAAAGTCAGATGGGTACAACCCCTCCTCCCCCAGAGAACCTGCTTTTAAAGTCAAAGCAAGAGGGAAGATTTTGTTGTTAGAGTACTTTAAAAAGAGGCTTGGAAACTGGCAAGCAGTAATGACACTTGAGTAACTGCAGAAAGTGGAATGATGGACGAACAAGCTGCAGATAACACCATCAGAATGGAACTGCTGCCCACCATGACTCCCCACCCGCCCCCAGCCACCTCCACAAGCAAGGAAATCCCACCTCTGGAAACTCGCTTTCTTGATTCATCTCAGCCATTTTCAAGGTCCCGTTCTAGAGCATCTGTGAGGGGACTGACGTAGTCTGAGGGTCTCAGTCTCTATCTTGAGACTGAGCAACCTTTTGCTCAGACTTGATATTGATGCAGAGGCTCTGATCAGCCACTTCTGATGAGAACTGATAGACTAAGATCAGAAAGAAGGAGAGGAGGACCTCCCCTATCAGTGGACTTGGGGAGGGGCATGCATGCAGAAAGGGGGGGGGAGGGCGGGACTGGGAGGGGCTTATGGGGGGATACAAAATGAATAAAGTGTAATTAATAAAAGTAAAAAAAAAGATTAAAAAAAGATGTAAACTTTTCAAAAAAAAAACTGAAGTGGCATAATTCTGGAACATTCTGTAAAACAAATATATAAATTATATTCGTCAGATACTCTTGATACAAATCTTGGATATACCTCTTTCTAGCTCGGGACTGAAGTGAGTAACTCAATGTCCCCAAGCTTTAGTGTTTTCACGTGTAAAATGGTGTCAATGCCCTTGCAATCATTTTATAAGGGTAACAGGTGATTTATTCAAGTCGTTTGCTATAATATCCTAGCAACAAGTCTAGTTGGCACTGGATGGTTCCAACCAAACCAGGGGTTTTCATGTCATCTCAGAATATGGTAAACTCCTCCATTTTCTTTGGGTTTTACAAATCAGGCTCAAAGCCTTATTCCTAGCCTCTGTCACCCCTCAAAGGCCTTCACCACTCATGTAGGTCCTGAGGACTGCTCTCCACCATCTTCTAGATTGACTGGAAAAGGAAGCAGCCAGATCCCTCACTTTATCACAGCCTCAAAAATGATCCTGAGTGGTCTGAACAGCACACTGAAACAGACACCTGAGGAAGTGAGATTAACAAGACTATGGGGGGGGGTGTCAAAGGGTCCTTTCTTTGGGGTTGATTCTATCCGGAAGAATGACCTTGGTCTCTTCCCTCCTGCTGTTCTATCTCTGGCAAAGGAAGTGTGGAATAACCAATACTTTCTCTCCAGACTTCCTCTCAGCCTGAAGAAGAACAGCCACATACATCTATCTGACCTCCAGAAGAAATAGCCTTTCTATGGCTCTGTGGCAGGATGGCAGCCAATCATTTCACCAGGAAAAGAATCCAGATGTAAGGGGAGAGACTAAGGGTGTGGAGGACAAAGGACTTTGAGAGATCATCAAGAGTCATTTAAGCTGTCTCAGCTGCTTGTGGCTGCCGCTTGCGCTGGGACCGCTTATGTCCACACTTCTTGTCTTACATGAGGCCCTTGCCACAAGCAAGGTGCCAAGAACATAGTACAGACGACATTCAGTTCACTGCAAGTATGTTCGAAATGCCTACTTGCATCAGGTCCTCCCGCACCCCAGAAGTCTGTTATAACTGCATTTTAAAGACGAAAGAATTTAGATTTCAATAAGGCAAGCAACTTGCCCATGATCCCATCCTAAGAGAGGGACAGACCTGGGATTTGAATGGAGCCTACTGACTCATAGTCTACACTCTTTTCCACTTTATTATGTTTTTCCTATAAATCACTTTCCCACCCCAGGAAGTCCCTTCCTAATCCTTGGCAGGATATCAGGATCTTTGCTGTTCCGTGAGAAGGGGATGAGAATTTCCCCAACAAATTCCCCCAGCTCTCTTCTTCTCGTTCTAGCTAGAACATGATTTTAGTGAATATGGCTACGTTTTTAGATGAATCATTTGGATGCCAATGACAAAATATAATCTTTAAAGACTAATGTATCTTGGAACAGAAATCAGATTGGACTACAGAGATGTATGCCATGGTCAAGACACTTGACTCATGTCCTCTTCACTCTTCATATGATGTCTCATGGGCTCACACCCCAGCATGGAGATCTCTTGCCTCTCCTCTGAAGAATCAATGGGAATACTTCCTTAGAGCAAGAAGTCAGAATAGGAAGTTGAAATGCAGAAAGTTGGACGTTTCTTTTGGTTTTTTGTTTTGTTTTGTTTTGTTTTTTATTTATTTTCATGCCCCTTGCCCCCATAAAATTTTATTTCTGTGCTATCTTTTGGATCTGGATACCTTTGATGAACAAACAATATCATTTAGTTTTAATTCTCTTCAAAAGTAGATTGAAACTGAGTTAATGGTAGGAACTTCTTTAGGCTCCTTGTCTGTCATGGCCTTGGGAAATAATGGGGATATGGGTATTGTACCCTCTCACAAAATCCATGTCAAATAACATGAAGAAGAAAGCTACAGAAGCTGCCAGCCCTTGACTGTTCCCGCCGTTTTAGCCTACTCTGAATCAGAGATGAACCAGAAGCTGCAGGGGGGAAGGAAACTCTTGCTTCTGCTCCCATAAAAATAAATGGTCCAACTTTTGATATGCCAGCCATATCAAAAGGGTATTCTAATGCTGGCTCTACTTCATCTAAGGTCCCTTCTCTCCCAGCTTGGGTAGCTCCCCTCTCAGTTGATGGCTCAAGTTAGAGTTAAAGGGGAAAAAAAAAAAAAAACTATTAAGATTTCATCTGCTTTCCCAGGCACAAAAACTGAAGAAACTCTCATAAAAATTTGCCAGTAGAACTAATTTGATACAAAAAAATTCCCATTATGATTTTCTCAGGCTTTTCCTAAGCTTATTTGATTAATAATATTAACACTTTTATCTGCTCAATTTCCAGAATATTTATTGAGTACTGAGTACCAAAGAAAAGACACAGATTCTAACAGGAAAATCAACCCAAGTAGACAAATGGGTACATAGCTAAACAACCCTCCCCACCTGCTTGTCACCAATATCAGTCCCTAGATACAGTGAACCATCACTATAGAAAGACATTCACTTTATCCCACTTTATGGGCCATATTTGGTCACCCTTGGTCTCGGCTTTGACACCCCCACAAGCCCAGAAGCCACAAAGGTCTGCGAATGACATCTGTGAAGACAGCCTGATGGAATTTCTCTTTTCCAACAGAAAGTGTGGAAGTGTAAACCTTAAGCATTGCACACAGAAGCAGATTTTTTTTTTTAATCAAAAGCTGCTGTGGCCTTGACAATACTGAGGGCTGTCTCAATTTCACTTCAACACCAGCCAATGAATGTGATGCCAGCATTGGCACCCTCCCCTATGTCTCTCGCTGGCACCTTCTCCTATGTCCCTGCTCTATTTGTTTGTGGGCATCCTCATGACAACGGGAGCCTCAAGATAAAAGTCAAATCCACATGGCCTGGGAAGCAAACACCAGTACGAAGTCTCTCCAGCCTTGAGCTTCAGTAAAGTGTCTATCCTGTAATGGCTTTAGATTTATCCATCTCTTCCTTTGCATTCAGATAACATGTAGGCTTTGTATGCCAGCCATAAGTCCTGTGAATGAAGATGAAGATGATACATCACTAAACCTACTTCTAGCCCACATAAGAAGCTCCAGTTGGGTATTCAGGAAAAGTGAATTACTTTGACAAGAGTTGCAATGCATTACACCTTACCCACTCCTCACCAAATCGATGGCAGGGGCTTGAAGAAAACTATTTGAGGACTTGGTCTTCACTTTCTAGAGACTTAAAAGTATGGGGATTACTGTATTAGTCACTATCCTACTGAGGTAGAGTCTATGCATAAGTAGATGTCTAATAAATATTGGTTAAAAATTGAGAGATTAAAGAGCATGTACATGAATGAGTCTTGCTAGTTATGCTTCTCACTGGTGTGACAGTAACTAACAAAAGAATCTTAAGGAAGGGAGCATTTGTTTGGCTTAAAAGTTGTGGGTATATTTGTCTATTATGACAGGAAAGTCATGGACACAAGCCTGTTACGGCAGCTGATGCCATTTAGTCAACAGTCATTGAGCAGAGAGCAATGCATGCTGGTATTCCTCTGAAATACCACCTAAAGGGATGGTGCCATTCTGGAAGCCCATATGTATACCATAGTGATTCTGAATCAAGTCAAGTTGACAATGAAAACTAACCATCACACTGAGTGAAAGGATAGCTGAAATTTTATAGAAGAGTCTATGACCAAAAAACGAAAGAGAAAAGTTGACTACATAGCAGTGAGAACATGGAATACAACATATACACAACTATGCTAATGTTTAAGAAATGAATGAATGCAGTAAAGGAACCAAGGTTCTACTGGCCTTTGATCATAACTGTCATTTTGGCTGACAGATAAGCCCAAATGGCCCAAGACACCATTCCGTCTTCCCATATGGGTCTTAACCTCAAATCAACTCCAGAGAAAACGCAAACAACACTATAGAAAAAAAAATTCTTAAATTAAAAATCATTTGTGATCTTACGATGAGTGGATAAGAGAGTGGTCCCTGAGTGTTGAGTTGCCTGTGTCTCTAACTGTCCTCCCCCCTTAATAGTTCCACCTTGATCTCAGTCTGTTCCACACTCAGTAACACTGGACACATATAGCAAAGGGGTGTTCCTTTCAATAAGCAATACTCATCCTTCACATCAGCTTCTCTAACCTTGATGAATCTTCTTTGCTGATGCACAAGTGAGACCTGCATATGTACGTTGATGCTCCAGAACAAGGTCTTCAGTTATAGATCCTTTCCATTCCCCACAAACACACCCACAGCAGCCGAGTGACGAGATGAAAGGATGAATGCTCATGCACACATGCATTTAAAATACTAAACATAAATGAGAATAACAATGGACTCTGAGCCCTCTTCATCTGCAGACATTCCCTGGGCCTCCCCACACACCTGTGAGGGAGACTCAAACTAGGTTCTGAAACTAACTTTACATTCTTAATATCCAAGCCATCAAGTGAGAGCAGCCAGAAAAAAAACAATCCTGGCTAGGTGACTTTCCATATCTATTTACTCAATCCTATTTGGAACAGGGAAAGGTTCCAAGTCGAGGAAATTCCAGAAGGCCCATATGAGGAGCCAAGTCTTTGATAGAAAGTTTTGTTGTTCCTTGCTTCCCCATGCAGGTCTCTCATCACTCCTTCCAAATAACATTTCAGAACCACAACTTCCTCTGTTCTTTTGCAAAGAAAACCTGCACAGTCACAGTGGGATAAGCTTGGACTGAGTACCTACTTTTCTCCCTGTCACATGGGAAAAAAAGAGGCCTGAGTCCATCGGTAGCTCAGTTTGGTTTGCTACTGAATGGGCATAGGAAGATCAAGGAGCCATAAATATCAATTTAGGATGGGAAAATTAAAAGAATTAAATATATAGAGCTTGACCAAATGATGCCTGAAGGGAATACGAATATTCATGTGGATTTGAAGGGGTAACTAAACAGCGGGAAGTGGACTCTTCTCAAAATTCTTTCCATAGCTGCCACTTTTGGAAACTACAAGAAAGAAAAGTCTAACCTGAGTGTTAGGAAACTGTGCTTGCATCAAGGGCTGCTCTGCAGAGGGAACAAGTCTCAACTGACTAGAGACATTCTAATCTGCATGTGGTGGGCTTGAATAAGAATGGCCCCCACAGGCTCATATATTTGAATTCTTGGTCCCAGTTGGTCAAACTGAGCAGGATTAGGACATGTGGCTTTGTTTGGCGATGTATCTTTGTGGCAGGGTGGGGGGAGGGGATAGACTTTGAGTTTCAAAAGACTCATGCCATTCCCAGTGTGCCTCTCTCTCCCTCATGGCTGTGGTCCTAAATGAGAGTTCTTTGATCCTTTGCTCTACCATCATGGACTCTAACCCTCTGAACCCTTCTGCCAAATTAAACACATTTTTTTTTTCTAAAGTTGCTTTGGTTATGATACTTTGTCTCAGCAATAGAAAAGTAACTAAGACACCGGGTAATGTTCCCATTTCCAGTCCATTTCCTTTGCCTTTTCTCCGGCTTATAAATGTATGTTAGAGCATTGTCCCTAGTGTTTGTATTTTCTATGTGCTTTTTGCAAGTATTCCCCCAAAGCATAATGGGGAAATTGTCTGGTCTTACAGAAAAAGTGTGCTTCATTTGTAGGGAACAGGTAAGCTCAGTGATGGTTCCTTTAGAAATAAGACACCAGACAAAGGACCCAGGATTGTGGTATGATCAGCTCCTGAAACAGATCTGAAGTTCTGGAGCCATCCTCTGTGCTTCCTGTTCTCTCCAAGTTCTCTGGAGGGAAGGTGGGTGGGTGTTCCTCTAATCAGAGGAACATGATTAGAAAATGCATTTCACAGTTTTCTCTTGAGTCACTCTATACAGCAAGTCTTTGACTTTCTAGATGGAAATAAGGATGCATAGTGAGAACAGCTTTGCTGAGATTCTTTCAACACATTTATTCCCAAATGGTTCCAGTGCAAACATGAAAATTATTATTATGTTTTTATTTTTTATTTATTTTTTCTTTTTTTAGGGAATGAAGACATTTTAGTAAAGGTTTGGTTTGATTCTTTGACTCAGGAATTGAGATATCTTGTGAAATACAAGCCTTCCCAGGCAACGGGCAAGGAGGCAAACTGGGCAGCCATGATGCAGCTGATACCAAAGACCATGAAAACTAACAACATGTTCACACAAGTTAGAATTGGTGGTTCAAAGTCCTCTTCAAGAATCAAAATCTAGGGGAGGGGCATGCGTGAAGAAGGGGGAGGGAGATGCATGAAGAAGGGGGAGGGAGGATGGGACCAAGAGGGGAGAAGGGAGGCCTTATGGGGGGATACAAAGTGAATAAACTGTAATTAATAAAAATAAATAAATTTAATTATAAAAAAAGAATCAAAATCTAAAGAAATAAGTAAGTCCCAAAAAGATAAGTTTTATAACAGCAACAAAAAATTGGGTTCCTCAGCGGGGTGTGGGAATGCATTTCTGTGAAGGTGGGATTTGGGAAGTTGACACTACAAGTTTGAAACCAATAAAAATATGGAAACTTATCAACATCTCAGGCATCAAGGAAACACAGATCAAAATATAATGAGATTCTATCTCACTCTAGTCAGAACTACTAATACCAAAAAACAACAACAAATGCTGATAAGGTTGTAGGGGGAGGGGTCATAATGCATCGTGGGTGGGAAGGCAAATGGGTGCAGCCAATATGGGAATCAGGATAGAGTTTTCCTGGTGCAGAGGAGCACTAAACTTTTTGATCTAGCTCTCCATTCCTGAGTATACACTCAAAGAATGGAAGTCAGCATGCAGCAGAGGTACCTGCACAGCTGCATTCATTACAGCACAACAGATGAATAGAAAAAAATAAGTGTTGCATGCATGCAAAATGGACTATTACTCTGACATAAAGAAAACAAAATTATGCCATTTTCAAGAAAATAGATGAAACCAGAAATCATCATGTTATGTCACATAAGCTTGACTTAGAAGGCAAATACTTTTTCTCTCATATGCAGAGTCTATTTTTTTTAACATAAGACATAAAAAACAGACTATTTGTTTAAAAAAAAAAAAAGGCCAGTGAGAAAGGGATGTGGGACAAGAGAGGATAATAGGGATGAATGGGACCAATGTATATAATATGTATTATTAATATGTCATAATGAAATTCATTATATGGTACAATGGACGTATGCCAGATAGATAGATAGATAGATAGATAGATAGATAGATAGATAGATAGATAGATGAAATTTTTCTAAGTTGGCATTCTGTGTTTGTCTCACTCCCCCCTCTTTTCCTCCCTCTTTTTCTGCTTGCTTCATTCCTCCCTTCCCCTTTCTATCTGCCTCCCCCTCCAGACCAAGGCTTGACAGAATGCCATGATACATACCTAAGGAAAATACATGTTAAAAAAAATATGACTCAAATAAAGTAGGAAGGCTCTAAGACAGAGTTCAAACTCTCAAGGAGATCCTGTGGGTTTTTTCGGATTTTTGGTGCCAACAGCCTCAGGTATGCATATCCCAGCAAGAGATGAAGGAATTCAAGACAGCCAGGTTAAAGGAGGTGGAAGCTGTCCTCTAGAAGCCCCCCTCTCACTAAGCAGCTTCTCAGAGACACGGGCTGTTGTTCATCGGTCACTCAGCTTGAAGACGAGTCTCTTACATATGGTTTTTAGGCACACTTAACCCATCAGGCGACCATTTAGAAGTATCAATCAACTACAAGTACACACAGCAGTTGGCATGGTCACTCTACCATAAGTATGTCTTACAGACATTATTGTATCTATTCAACACATACACACACACACACACACACACACACAGAGTGCAGATTCTACTACAACAATGACATGTTGTATCTTATATTAAAAAAGAAAATAAAGATATGTACATATATATTCTTTTCTATACACAGAATAGTCCTAGAAGTGTAAACAATGGTTCTGGAGAAAAATCAAAGGAGGGATAAAGAGATGCCTCTCAGAGGATTTAAAAAAAAAGGTGGGGGAGGCTCTCATTAACGGACCCTTCAGATGCTGATCCAATTTATTTTATAATGTGCATATATGCATTCAAGGGGAAACAAAAACAAGAATGTTTGCTAGGACAAAAGCTGTTAACTTGAGGGGACTTTCAACAAACCGCCATGCACTCTGAAAGTTCAAATCAGCCACTTGTCAAGGGAATGTGACGTAAGACGATGAGTCTGGCTTGGTCATTTCAGGTCCCACAGAAAGCCAGTCTGAAGGGGGCATACGGAGAGGACGGTGTGTTCAGGGGGAGAACTGGTTGCTAGAGGCATGGCCCCACCTGAAGCAAGTCCCCGCTATTTTCTCTAGCCTCTTTCCTCATCCTAAGCATGACTGTGCCAGCTGGGTGGTCTTTAAGCCTCCTCTCCTGCAAGACATGCTGTGCCTGGCATGTCCTGGTAGCAGTTTTGAGCACTGGAGTTCTAAGTCCAGCCCTGCCAACCTGCTACTCACTAGAAATGGGCAACATACTCAGTCTTCTAAACTTAAATTTCCTTATTTGGAAGACTCAGACCCCCCCCCAACCCATCTGTTTCCCAGGGTCTTGTGGAAACTGAGCAGAACACTGGCCTAAATCACCTTCTCAGTGGTAACCTAACACCATATGGCCCAAGCATTCCAAAGTTTCACCTTCTCTGCCCACTGTCTGCTAACCTCCCCGTTATGGTTGCTTTCTGTTCTGTCGTCTTGCTTTACTCCTTCACATCACGAATCACAGCGTTTAATAAGCTTGATAAGTTTGCCTGTCTTATCTCATCTCATGACACTGGGAGGTCTATATCCTTCATGCTCAATCATTCTATCTCTAGCCCCTATCAGAGCGGCTGACAAACAGACGTCCATTAAATGAACTAATGAATGAGAGTGCTAGCTGCTACTGATCTTCACAGTAACTCTAAACTATGGACGAATAGTGCTATTCTCATTGACTATCCACAAGAATGCTAATCCCATTTTATAGAGGCTCAGAGCAGTTCATTAACATGCCCCTGTTAGGTAGACAGAGCAGAGTCAAATCATTTCATTTTATTCCAAATTTGTGTTCTCTCAAACACTAGATTTTTCTAAGAATTCCCTTGACTGGAGTTACATACTTACAATTCCTGCCCAGCTCCTAATTGCATGCCTCAAACAGCAATCATGTTCAACCTTCCGTTCTACGATGCCTAAATTGTCCCTAATGGGAAATCCTGTAATGAATGGGAAATCTCACTGATCTCTGCTCCAGAGCATTTATCCCCTGCAGTCCCCTCCTGCTGACCCTTTCAAAGTCTTCGCTGGAGGCAGAAAACAGAAGATATTCTTGCTCCATGCAACATTTTTTAAAGATCCCAGTTGAAACCCAGAATTATTCATAATTACCAAATAGCAAAAGTAACCGATTGTCATTTAAATATCGCCAAAGTCATAAAAGAGTGGCCATGAGGAAAGTCATCCTGCACTGGGAGAAGGAAACAAGCAAATGAAAAGAAACATTAAAATCTTCGAGGCCGATTAATGGCTCACTGTGTTGTCATGTTTGAGGTTATGCAAAGTTTATGAGTATAGCTTGCCTTGATGTTGTTATTATAATGAAGCTATTCAGCACATGTAAATTTTTGACTGTATAGCCCAAAAAAATACAATGAGCCATAAATAATTCTTTTTTTTTTTTAAATATACATTCTACCTCTGGCCATGAGGAAAAATCTTTGGGATCCTGAGTTTTGAAAGGGGAAAGACTTAAATACAGCCTTGGCCAGGGTACCAGTGATAGGTGACATTGCCTTGGAAGCACAAAACACAGAACAAGACAAGCAACCAGCACTAATAAACTAATCACACATGTGTTCAAAAGAAGATAGCTTTGCAAACAGCATAGCCAGTCCCCCCAAAAAAAGTTCTATCCTCCCAGTACATAAGATATGTAGATGTATCTATCCAAGTCACTTCATTCAAAGTCTGTACTTAATTCCCCTCCAAAGCAGCCTGTAAGAAAAGTAAAGCACAGCCCAGTGGTGCTGATCCACTGATCCAGTGGTTGCCGGCGAAGTTGCATCTACGAGACTCAGGTGAAAGCTGCAGAATACACTAGGAGATGATGGAATGGGTTTTTCAGGGGTAGAGATGACTAACAGCTAAAGACAAAGCAGCTAGTAGCTCCAACACTCACTCCCAACAGGGCTGTTCAAAGCATGCTGTGTGAGCCGTTTTATCAAGAGTACCCCCGTGGCTTCAGAAGGCCCCAATTTCTAAGCCATCCCTTTGTGCTAGAATCTTACAGGTAGGAGCCATCCCTGTGGCACGGGAACAAACAATAACCCTTTCCAGGTGAATACTTCACATTCTGAAGCTTGAGAAACACTGAATTATGCACCAGCTCAGACCCTGGAAGCTAGCTTCTCACACCCACACAATATAAAGCAGGGCGCAGACAGCAGGGAAGAGGGAGCTTAATCCCACTGAATCAAAACAATGCCATGGAGGTCAGGAAGGATGGCTCAGTCAGTAAAGTGTGCACCCTGGAAGCACAAGGATCTGTGGTCCCAAAACTCTGGTGGACACTCTGGACATGGGAGCATATGCTATAATTCATGTGAAAACTTAGCATCCTGTGGGTAGACCGCATTCCTGAGGATAGCACTGGGGTTGCCCTCTGACCTCTGTTTACATGAACAACCTCCAAAGCTGAGAACTACAACAACAACAAAACAAGACAAAAAGGAAAAAGACCTGTGCCAACATCCCACTTCTTTTTGTGGTAACATAGAAGGAACTTTGCCAAACACAAAAGAGCCGTCTTCCTCAAGTTCTGAGGAAGCCATTGTTGCTTCATGTAGAGAAAAAACTAAAACAGGAAGAGAAGCAGATTGGAGCAAATGGAAATGATGTGCTGAGTTCTAGGCAGTGATCTATAAAACAGCTATTTGCTCTGCATCACTGTCAGCTTGAGCAGCAGTAAGGTGTCAGGCAGTTTCGCTGTGGGCAGCTAGACATCCAAGTCTCCAGTTTAAGGAGAGATGGAGAGCTGGCACCACACAGGGATACTAGAAACTTCACAGACAGAAGTTATCAAATGATAAGTGAGTAAACTTTAGACCCTTAGAAGTATCATCAGAGAGAAAAGGTAAAGATAGGTTATGGCTCAGAAAGAATAAGAAGTGACCAGGTGACCTGAAGCCATGGAAAACATGTCCACATAAAAGAACAATGAATGGCATCAGATATGAGAGAGAACAATATAAAACCAAACATATCTACTTAGTATATTAATATGGTAATGGCTCAGTAATAAACTGTGAGAAGTGTGTTCATGCAGTTCCGCAGGAGAAAATCAGGTTATAAAGAACTGAGGACCTGGAAGAAGGAGAAAACAGGAAACAGGACAGGAGCCTACCACAGAGGGTCTCTGAAAGACTCTACCTAGCATGGTATCAAAGCAGATGCTGAGACTCATAACCAAACTTTGGGCAGAGTGCAGGGAATCTTAGGAAAGAAGTAGGAGATAGAAAGACCTGGAGGGGACAGGAACTCCACAAGGAGAGCAACAGAAACAAAAAATCTGGGCACAGGGGTCTTTTCTGAGACTGATACTCCAACCAAGGACCACGCAACCTAGAACCCCTGCATATATCTTATAGCCCATGGCATCTCAGTATCCAAGTGGGTTTCCTAGCAAGGAGAACAGGGACTGTCTCTGACATAAACTCAGTGGCTGGCTCTTTGATCATCTACCCCTGAGTGGGGAGCAGCCTTGCCAGGCCACAGAGGAAGACAATGCAGCCATTCCTGATGAGAGCTGATAAGCTAGGATTAGATGGAAGGGGAGGAGGACCTCCCTTATCAATGGACTTGGAGAAGGGCATGGAAGGAGATGTCAGAAGGAGGGTGGGGTTGGGAGGGAATGAGGAAGGGTGCTACAGCTCCAATACAAAGTGAATAACTGTAATTAATATAAAAAATTAAATTTAAAAAAAAAGAACTGAGGACCAAGAAGGGAATGAGAAAGCCAGTCTTGGCTGACTTTGTTCTTTGGAGTGGCCCCTCCCATATCCAGTTTCACCCTTGTCATTGTTCCTTGTCATTGCCTTGACATCCTGGCTTAAATGGAAAGAATTTTTTCTTCCAAATCCCTGGCTACCAGCCCTGCTTCTAACAGCCATAGACACTGAATCCTGTTCTTCATTCACCAGCCTTCCTTAACCTTTCCATCACAGCCTGAGCGTCAATTTTTGTCTTCTTCTCCAGAATATGATCCCAGTCTCTAACTAGATGTTCCTATAATGTGATACTACATCTAGCCATCAAAGGGCTGCCCCTGCCTGTCTTCCCACAGTGCGCCATTAGGACTCTGTACAACCTTAACAGACTGAAAGAGCCATGAGTACACACCTTTTTCCACACTCCACCGAGCTGTAGCTTACTGCCCACGTCTAAGCCCCTCTCCTTCAGTCAGTCTTGTGGCTTCATTAAGGAAAGGATTCCAATCCCACGCTAATTACAGCATTGAGTGGATGAGGCTAAGCAGCTCTAATATGAACAATTAAGCATTGGAAGCAAGGTGCAATCCAAGGGCCATAACTGTGACATTTAATTGTGTGACTACACAAGGATAACATCTGGGAACGTCGAGAGGAGCTTTAGAAAAGCAGATCTCCAGATCCTTGGGTAAGATAACAGCATGAACAGAATGTCTGAGGATCTTGACACAGAAACTGAAGAACAGAGATTAGAAAATAACTGAAAAGCTAAATCACAGCTCGACAATTTCAAATGCATATCAATGAACTAGCACGCGTGAAAGAAAAATACAAATGTCACCAAAAAAAGGTTCAGTCTTATTAACAATAAAGGAATACAAACCATAACAAGGCGATGTTATTTTGATATAGGCAATTGGCAGAAAGTTTTTAAGTAATGCTGATAAAAAAGCAAGGAAATCAGTGATGGTGTTCTTAAAATTGGAGGCAGAGCATGTGTGCTACCATCTCCATTTTAAAACGTGAACCCACAGAATGCATACAACACATTAAAATACTTCATGGTAACTAATAATAATGTCTGCGAGAATAAATGATATACGGGAAGCACGACATATTTATAAATGAAAAGAGCTTACAAAATGTCAAGCAGTGACAGGACTGTGCTTACAGACATTTATATACATATATTTATACATACATATATACTCACATAATATTGTATGCAAATGTTTAGAAAAAGGGGTTGAAAGAAAGTATTGACATAAATTGTACCTCAGTCATGGAGTTAAGAGAATATCTTGCTTCCTGGTGAATTTATCTTCAAATCTTCTACAAAGTTAAGATGTATGTACTAAGAAGAAAACAAAAACAGTTCTCAAGTTAATTTTTTTTCTTTAATGAAAGAGGAAAAAAAGATAGAAATCCCTCCAGGGGATAATCTGGAATAAAGGGGTCTTGCTAATACACTCAGGCCTTTCAAAGTAATTCAAAAGAGGAAGAGAAGAGGACATAGCTAAAGATGGGTATAAGCCTACAGTACAAGGTCATGAAGTTGAAGGCCAACACTGCTTGAGACTCGCACTGAACAGAATGACAACAGAAAGGACCTTTTTACTTATGTTCAATCAGACAAAAAAAAGGAAAAGACTGATGTGTGCACTCTATTGGGCAAACGGGTTAACACTGATGTGACAAGATTCCTTAGCCATACGAGCAAGGAATACAATAGAAAAATAATAATAAACTCAAAGTCATTTTCTGGCTTCAACCCCAGTCATTTTGAAGGAATCCTAATGCACACACAAATATCTGAATTTACAAACCATCTAATTTTGCTGCTACCATTGTCACTTTATTCTTTTCTGTTCCAGCTCCCTGTGCAGAAGAGTCAAGTCACCGTCATCATTGAAGGTGTAGCCAAGGTTGTTGGTTACAATATTTCAAGACCATTGTCAACCCCTGTATTACAGCCAGTACTACCGCTGCCTACTGCTTGCTTCCACAGTGTCCTGAAGACCTGCTGTGAAACACATCCTCCTTTTGTGACAGTCTCTGCCCTGTACAGTGCTGGTCTGGTTTCACTGGGCATAGATCAGAAGACAATTTAATGATACTTGCTGAACAATGCTCAAATCTCCATTTTTTTTTTTTTAAATAACTGGTCCAACAACCCTGGACCAAGTTCTTGGCCTCCTCCCTCATTTCCTACTATCCTGTATGAAATTCTGCCCCTGGAAGTCTACAGATATTGGAATAGAGAGGCGTTGTGGAGCTGAGCCACAGCGTACACTACAGCGGAATTATACGATGACCGCTGTTCAGAGGAAAGCTCAGATTCTTGCTATACCATTGAAAGGCGGTGGAAAAACTATAGCTCTTTTATGCCTCTTTTCCAGTTCCTTTGTTTACAAAAAAAAAAAATGCTTTTGTTCAAAACAAAGCAGGGCGAGGGAGATTGTTCTATGGTCAGGAGCAATGGTTGCTCTTTCAGATGACCAGGGTTCAATTTATAGCACACGTCTAATGATTCACAGCCATGCAGTGCCCTGTTCTGGGATCTGCATGACCAGGCATGCGTGTTTACACAGACAAACATGCAGACAAAACACCCACACACAGGTAAAACAATGAAACAATAATCTAATTTATTTTTTTTAAAGAAAGGGTCTTTTGGAAGTGGTGGCATAAATTTTTATTGAGAGGGTTTAACTTAAAAGTCAATCCAAATGAAGAAGCCATGAGATATCAGCTGTAGACCAGTACCCACACATGCCGTACTCAGCTTTCAAATATCTTCACATGAAATGGTCTGTGGTCACTGGGGAGACATGGAGAAAACAAGCCAGGTGCTAGGAAAAGAAATGAAATCAACAAAACAAGAAATGATGAATTCAGCCACCACACAGGCAATAGTTCCAATGTATACCGTAAAACAGTGGCGTATCACGGCAGGTTACGGACTAAAGAGCATAACAAAGATAATATTATTTATAATTACTTCTTTTTTCAATCTGAGCTCCAAGTTCTATGTCTCTGGTGGACAGAAACTTAGGTTTCAAACTTAGAGAAGAAGGAAAAAAGTCATAATCACTGATAATTCTGCAGTAGCAATTTAATTTCATGTTATGAAATTAATAACAGTGTTATGATCATACTGTTGTCCAGTATATCAAGGTTTTGATACTTTAAAAGGGTTTTGTGCTTTTTTGACAAAACTGATAAGTGTTGTCAGGATACCAGACTATTCAATATATTCATTATTTATTTAATTATGATGAAAGATGAGATGCAACACAGTGGATGTTCCAACACGTGTGTATTTTTTTTTATTTTTTATACTAATTACAATTTATTCACTTTGTATGTAAGCTGTAGCCCCTTCCTCATTCCCTCCCATTCCCACCCTCTCTCCCTCATCTCCTACCATGCCCCTCTCCAAGTCCACTCACTGATAGGGGAGGTCTTCCTCCCCTTCCCTCTGACCCTAGCCTACCAGGTCTCATCAGGAATGGCTGCACTGTCTTCCTCTGTGGCCTGGCAAGGCTGCTCCTCCCTCAGGGGGAGGTGATCAAAGAGCCAGCCACTGAGTTCATGTCAGAGACAGTCCCTGTTCCCATTACTATGGAACCCACTTGGACACTGAGCTACCATGGGCTACATCTGTGCAGGGGTTCTAGGTTATCTCCATGCATGGTCCTTGGTTGGAGTATCAGTCTCAGAAAAGACCCCTGTGCCCAGATTTTTTGTTTCTGTTGCTCTCCTTGTGGAGTTCCTGTCCCCTCCAGGTCTTTCTATCTCCCACTTCTTTCCTAAGATTCCCTGCACTCTGCCCAAAGTTTGGCTATGAGTCTCAGTATCTGCTTTGATACCTGACAGACATCAGAAGAGGGAGAAAACAGGGAATGGGACAGGAGCCTACCACAGAGGGCCTCTGAAAGACTCTACCCATGTGTATTCTACAGGCTGACTATCCATCCTTAAATTGCATCTATCTCATTACCACATAAGCCCAAAATAATGAGAGTTTAGCATTCTTAACCTGGGTTTTCTTTTATATAAAAATGAAATGGTGCTGAAAACATGGGTCAGTAAGAAGGTGCGTGCTGTACAAGCCTGAGGACAATAGTTCAAATCATCAGAACACTTGTAAACCACACTTGAACATCAATCTGTAATCCTAGTGGTTTTATGGCAACATAGGAAGAGGAGCCTGGAAAATGCCAGGACACTCCAGGCACACACACACACACACACACCAGTCTGCATAGCACACACACAAAGGAGATTCTGTCTAAAACAAAGGAGTGCAAGGACCAGCACCGCAATATGTTCTTTTGACTCCATACACGCACTGTGGCACATTCACACACATGTACACATTACTTACAGAAAAAGGAGAGGATGACAACTTTAAGATAGTGAAAGGACTGATTGGTGCTCAGCAACTTTCTTCCGCTCTATCGTGTCTAACAACTCTATGGATCTATGTGCAACAAGTAAAGGCCAGTGGGATGTGGGTAGAGGGATGTGAATCAATTCCTGTCTTCTGGCTTAAAAAAATTCACTTCATGATTCTCTCTCCCTCTCAGTCTCTGTCTGTCAGTCTGTCTGTCTGTCTGTCTGTCTGTCTCTCTCTCTCTCTCTCTCTCTCTCTCTCACACACACACACACACACCGATACCCTTTGCAATGGCAGCTTTTGAGGCCACAGAGGCAAGATGTTCTAGTTACAAGATGGAAGCAGCTTTGACTCCCACTTGCAGGAAAGCAGTGCCCTGGAGAGTTGTGCAGCCCACAGTGGAATATAATGTGACTAAGAAATAGATAAGCACTGAGGCTTTGAAGCTTATCTGAAAACTAATTGTCTTATCTCGTAGGACAGTGAATCACTCATAGTGTCAGCTATGTAAAGTTCACTTAGTATTTGTGAGATTTGTCGTCCTCATCACCATCATTGTTAAAAAGAACATGGAGGCTTCAGAAGATTTGGAACTAAGTCTTCACTTGTCACTCACCAGTAATAACAAGACGAGTCATGGCTTAGGACATCATTTGAGACACAGAGCAACCCTTGACCCTCGGCTGTAGTGAGGATTATCACAGAAAGACGGGAAAACATTTGGAAACTGAAAAAATGACTGTTCTGCTGTTTCTCGTTATGCTTTGTCATTTGCCGCCAATATTTCTTCTGGAGCAGTGGTTCCCAACCTTCCTAACACTGCAACCCTTCAATGCGGTTCCTCGTGTTGTGGTGACCCCCAACCACAAAATTATTTCTTTCCTACTTCATAACTGTAATTTTGCTACTGTTCTGAATCGTGATATAAACATCAGATCTACAGGTTATCTGACATGTGACCCCCCCCTCCAAAAGGGGTTGCAACTCCTAAATTGGGACCTGCTGTTCTAGAGCATTCCTTCAGGAGCATGAAGCCCTATCTTATTGATGGGATGATTAGTCATGTGACTTGCTTTGATCAATAGTGTATGAGGGGATGGAACACGTTGACATTTGAGCAACAGGTTGGAGAACTATTGTTTGTGAGTTAGTAGTATTTTTGTCCCTCCCTTTGACATGAAAAAGGCATAGCGTAGACTGGGATGTGGCCTTCCTCCTGCTTGGAGTTACATTGCTGAAGCTTAGGGGCTAAAGAGATGGCTCAGCAGTTAAGAGCTCTCGATGCTCTTCCTGAGGAACCAAGTACAAGGTCCCCTACCTACATGGGAGCTCACAACTATATAACTCCAGTCCCAGGGAATGCAATGCCCCCTTCTATCCTCTGAAGGCACCAAGCACATGCATGGTACATAGATATACATTCAGGCAAAAACACCTTACATACATAAAAATAAATGAAATAATTCAAGAAGTTGGAGTTCAAAATATAAAACTCCAGAGGAAAGGCCTAAGGAGCACCCTCAGATGACAACTTTTCTTTCCTTCTGATTTGTCCATCACCTGCTTCCTGCTTGAATTTATCCCCTCAAAGCAGACTGTAGATGCTAGGATCTCTCTCTTCCCAGAGAATCATAGCAACTACAATCTTTTTTTGCCCCAAATCCAGGCATGAAGCCTAAACCTATTGCTCTAGTTTCCCCCGCCTTTCTTACTGAGTCTGATTATGAAGACATTATTTGACCTATCTTGTCTGCAGCCGATTATAAGACTCACCCACCATAGCAAAGGATGCCATCCCATACCCAGGAAGAGGGAACGTTACAGTCTGCCTGTAGCTTTTTGTCTAGACTTGAGGCCCTGTGTTAGCAGGTCTGTTGGTAGCACCCTTGATGAAGTCTTGTGGTAAGACTTCATGGGTGTAGGAGATGCAGCCTCACAGTAGACATCCAGCTCCTCTGGTCCTTACAATCTCCCTGCCTCCTCTTCTGAGATGCTCCCTGAGCCTTGATACAGCAGCTGTGTTGTAGACATACCAGTTGGGGCTGGGCCTCACACAATCATTTGTTGTCTGCATTTTTATCTATTATGGTTCTCTGTAAGGGTCCATTTCATATCTAAAGGACTACCCATGCTACATCAAATCTAAATTGAAAAAAAAAATGCACAGTTACCCTGAGTGTGTCTATCCTCTCCAAACTCCAAAATAGACACCAAGTAAACTTGCTGGGTTTTTTCTCTGTTGCTAAGTTGTCTTGTGTTATAGATGAGCTCATTGTAAATGTTTACAATTGGAGGGAAAAGAATCATCGTCCCTCCCTTCTACCCCACAAACACAACTGAGGTAGCCTGACAGAGGAACTACAACCCACACAAATGATAAGTTTATCCCCTCATTACTGAGAGTGACTAAGATTCGCTAATTATTTATTCAATATAAACTCCAATATAAAATAAATTTTCACTAAGTTGCATATTAACCAAATTTAATAGCAAGTAGAGTAATATTAATGTTGATAATAGTGTCCACAGAAACTAATTTGTAGAGTTTTTCTTCCTTTGTGTTTTTCTGAGCAACTTTTCTTTTAATAAGTTATTTTAGGGAGGAAATAGTTTCAGTGTGCACATGAAAAATGTTCAAATCAATAACTAAGGTTTGCATAAAGAGCCAAGACTGAGAAAAAGAAGGTACATTATTAGGAAGAAATTAAGAGTGTCACACCATTGTGGAATATGAAAAAAATAGTAAGTCTAATGAAAATAGCATCTAGTTTTATTAGATAAATAATAGAATGCAGGACAAGAATGTGGGATGGTTGTCAAAAAGAAAAGAAAAAAAAAACAGGCCAAAAGACTATTTTTTAGAGAAATGTGATTCTTCAAATAGTTAGCATCCAGCGTCTTCTTCATATAACTGCAAGTCATCTCAATGTATTAAATTTTATGTTAAAGAATACATTCTAAACTAAAAAGACCTGAATTTGATTTAATTCCAAAACAATGACTAACCTGTATAACGCATGTGAAATTTTGTAGGAGGAAACTTTAGACAGACAGGAAAAGAGGAGAAATACAAGAAGTTACCATTGTTGGAACACTTAAGTATTTGGATTTAAATATTTGAAAGCTTGTCTTCTGGAATAAGCCCTAGATTTATTCTGCATAATTTTAAGATGCAAAATGAAGGGATTAGGAGTAGATACGAACAGGATTTTCAATAAAGAAATTCCCCCTAAATTGAATGAGCTACTTCGAATTTGGGGTTGAAGATTTTATGAAGGGGTACAGAATTAGCCTGGATGTAAAGTTTCTTCTGTATTTGAAGAATCAAAATTAATTTGCAGAGGGCAAGACTATATTCCACCAGCAAAATGCCCTGGAGATGCTATTAATAATTCACAATCTGCAGTAATGTTGGAAAATGAATTTTACTTACCAAAGAGAAGCACAAAACTAGTATTCCTGGTATAATTGCATCCCCATAAAGGGGATCCATCATTGCTCTGCCATAGTCAGTGCAGCAAATGTACAATTAGGTTTGAAAAGAGGCTGTTCTCTTGCAAGTGGGCTTGTTTTTTTTTTTTTTTTGTTTTTTGTTTTTGTTTTTGTTTTTTTGTGTGTTTTTTTTAATATCACCGAAAGAAAGTTACATCCTTTAGGAAACTGTATTTTTGTCGTGGCATTTCCATTTTTTTATTTCTCTAACAGGAGGGGTCAAGTGATTACAGGAATACAGCTCTTCTCAACTGGTGAAGGAAAGGACAGTAGCCAACACAAATATTATAGCACAGGGCTGGACCGGTGGAGAAATGAGGAAAAAAAAATCAGTCTCTCCTAAAAGGTTCTCTGAAAATAAATGGCCATGCCAACCACAGCCACAGGTGTAACCCCACAGCCCGAAGGAGAGCTTTAATCAGTCGACGCAGGCTTCAGGCACCCGCACGTGCAGCTTCCTATCCACCCTTAGCACACATTTTCTGAAAGTTAAGGAACAGGAGGTTCATTCACAAGCAGATGAAAAAGCAACACACGCTCTCAGTGGCAGCCTGGCAGGGTTTGCATTTTTATAGATATTTTCCTCTTCCTCTCACAAATACCGCTCTGTATTTTTCCTGAGCTTCGCCTCCCTATCCATGAGGAGATGTTACTATGCCTCCTCTTGTGAGTCTCCTGTATGTCATCAGAGTGGCCATGATTCAAGATGGCAATGAAGAAGTTCAACCTAACTACACTACCAAAGAACATAAGACCCTTTCACTTCGGTACGTGTATCTTCCCAAATTCTCCACTTTGATTTCTCCCACAACACATGCCTTTCTCCTGAGTCACTGAATTATCTTTAAGCTCTGAACCTTTGTACATTGAGTCTCTTCAGTCCAAAAACCTTCACTCTTGTGCAGTCATTGTAGTCAGTTAATTAGCACTCAAACTTCGGCCTACTAGTGGACCTTGTCAATGTTCCCCAATCTCGTGTTCTCAGTTCTATATAGGCAGTCACTCATGCATACCAGGAACTGCCTGTATCTCACTAAGTAAAGGTAAATTTGAGTCAGGAGATGGTTGTTGGCTGAGTCATCAACAAGTGAACATCTCAGAAACAATTCTCAAGCCTGCATTGCTGGATAATATACGTATCCAGTTTGCCTGCCTGACAGCTGGACCATCCTGAGTTTTATAGTACATGGGTTTTTATAGGGGCTACAGGAAGGCTGAGTGCTATTTGCCACAGCAAAGACCAACTCATGAACTCACCTGCTATATTCTCTCATCTCTCTCTCTTTCTCTCCCACACCATGCTTCCTGAAACCTGATCCTAAATAAACTTTTTTTTTCTCAAAGTGGAGATCAAAAGATTTCTTTCATTGCTGTGAGACCCTGAGGTTCCTTGTGCTCCACAGCCCTATCAGCGACACTTGCTCGTGCAGATCTTTCATTAAACAGAAAACACCTTGCAGCCTGACCTGCCTTTGTTTTCCTGGCGCCTGTGACAATTGCACAACAAACACTTATCGGTTAGGGAAGAGATAAGGAAGGACCACCTGGCCTCTGAAATCTTTATTACTCCTGTTACCCAAGTCTCTGGAAAGTAAAATGTAAATTAATAAATGAATAGTACTGTTTTGTGAGTCAGAAGACCCATGTGCTCGTTCCGTCTGTACTATTGCCCACATGTTCCTTGACAGCTTCATGCTACACCCAGTTGACTACTTCAAGCATAGTTAGGTTGCTTCAGTTCCCTCCAGTTTCTTACGCTCAGTGACGCTTTCCACCCTTCCTTTTTATTTGATTCATTAAGTCTTTCACCGCCAATATTTCTAGTTGATTCCTTCCAAACTCTTTGGATTGCTTGCTGTATTTTTCTTCCATGTTGCTAATTTTTCTTCCTGGTTGCTGATTTTTCTCAACTATTCCACTGACTTTCCCCCCTCTGTGACCCTGACATTAGTAGCTATTCTATTGACTTTTTTCCTCTGTGATCCTGACATTCCTCACCTGATCCCAGACTGAATTCATCTGGTTTTGGTATCATACCTCCTGGAGGTCATTAATCATTTTTATCCATACTCTTGAATCTCCATTGGCATTTTACATATTTGAGTTTCTCTGAAT
Source organism: Meriones unguiculatus (assembly GCF_030254825.1). Lineage (NCBI taxonomy): Eukaryota > Metazoa > Chordata > Mammalia > Rodentia > Muridae > Meriones > Meriones unguiculatus. Next base: position 75,862,015 of record NC_083354.1, on the reverse strand, counting down.
CCAGTAGCTACAAAGGATGAGCTTTAGAAGGTGCCACAGTGTCTTCTCTTGTTTCCTGTATTTCCATGCTGTAATTTGCATATGTATTAATTCTTCAAGTTTTATTTGGTAATCTTCTAATTGAGCAGCCTATTGATGATGACTCAAATCCCAACACCATTCACAGAGGAGAGAACATATCGCTGTAACAGTAACAACAAGAAATCATACAAGATAAAAAGTACATTTAAGGCCAGGCATGGTGGCACATGCCTTTAATCCCAGCACTCAGGAGGCAGAGGCAGGTGGATCTTTGTGAGTTCAAGGCCAGCCTGGTCTACAAATCGAGCACAGGGGTACACAGAGAAACCCTGTCTCAAACAAACAAAAAAGTACATTTAAAACTTACTGAAGTCACTGATACATCCTCAATGACCACCATTAAAACATAAAATAGTGAAAGAAACTACAATAAATTTACTAGAAAACTTAAAATAACTTAGAATAAGTATGGAAACAGTAAATGAGTGAAATAGAGGAGGGAGACAGAAAAAGGTAGGAAGGGGACTAAAAAAAAAGAATAGATGGGAGAGGGAGAAAAAAACAAGATGTTAAAATGAGGAGAAAATAAATAAAGATTTTCCAATAATAAAAATGTTCAAATACAAATTTAGGTAAATACAAAAAGGGTATTTTGTAAAACTGTGACACAATTAAAATATTCCTAAATATTATAGAGATGGAGAAAACACAAGGAGGAGAAGGAGGAAGAGAAGAAAGAAGAGGAGAAAGAGAAAGAGAAAGAGAAAGAGAAAGAGAAAGAGAAAGAGAAAGAGAAAGAGAAAGAGAAAGAGAAAGAGGAAGAGAAGGAAGATGAGAAGAAGCATTGCAGCAACTAAGACAAGCAAAAAGGTTGACCAACAATGAGAACAATGAAAACAATGTAAACAAAAATTTGATGAATTATGAAGGGGAATAAAATATAACATTGTATTTTTAATATGCCAAAATATGTATTAAAATGCGGTAAATGGTAGGGAAAGGGGAGTCACAAGGGCCAAACAAAAGTGAAAAGACAAACAGGATAAAGTGTTGGAGCAGTTTTCTAGGTCCCAAAAATTTAAAGACTGCCAGTTATCATTGAGGTCAGGGGTATATGTCAACTGAGCTTCTGGGTCTTGACATTCCTGTGGTTTATGCTGTTGCTGAGTCTGTCCTGGACAAGTGTTTGATGTCTGCCAGAGCTGTCCTAGCTTTAGAAACGTCCCTTTGCATACCAGAGGCCTCTGCTGGCCACACGTAGCTTTGCAGGGTCCTCTCAGCCTCCTGAGATAACCCAGATCCAAACCGTCTGGGATGGCTGGGCGGCCAGAGGTTTTCCCCAGCTGGGTTGTGACTGTGGGAAAAAACACCCCAGGTCTGAGATCTACACCAGCAGAAGGCCTGTGAGTGTACTGTCAAGGCCCCCTCAGTATTAGTCACCTTGCTGATGGGATATGGCTGTGGGCATCAAATACATCATGGGTAGCCGGCGGCAGAAAAGTGGTTTGACAAGTTGATCCCCCCCATTGGCCTCAGCCCGATCAAATGCCAGGGGTATTTATTCTGCTGAGATCTTCTCCTGACCGTGAAGAACACAGCTCCCTTTCCCTGGTCTCCTCACTGCTGGGGCCAAGCCTCCTGCGCTTGTTCTGTCTGCATCTGGCTCTTCTGCTCTCTGCAAGCGCCTCCTACGACCTCCCTCACTAGGGAGCTCTTGCAGGTCAAACTGAGGCCCCCCGGCCTGTGTTCCCTATTCTCAGGCTGCCCTCACAGGTCATTTCTCTAAAACAGATTATCTTTCAAGATGTCACCTGGAGAGCCAGAGATACGGTTGAGAGGTTAAGAGCCTTTGTTCCTATTGGAGGACACAGGTTCGGTTCCCAGTGCTCACATCAAGCAGCTCAAAACCACCCATAACCCCAGCTCTGGGAATCTAATGCCCTCTCCTGATCTCCGTGGACAACTTCACACACGAAGCACGCGCACGAATACAAAATAAAGTAGAAACAGAATTAAATCTTTAAAAACTAAAGATGGCACCTAGCCATTGCTCTGTGTTGCATGGCATGCGTGACACACGGGATCCCCCTCTACTGCTGAGTCACCATCTGCCAGTGGTCATGGTCTCAGCAGAACCCACAGCTCGATCTGAGGCTCGTGAGGATGGAGCTTGTCCCGAGGCTGGGCTTCTCTCTCGGCAGCTCAAGTGCTTTCTCCTTTCCCTCTCCAGCTTGTTTCTCACAGACCCACAGCTCATCTGCCCCTCACAAGTCTCCAGGTGCCCTGTCACCGGTTCGGGGATTTCCAAAGCACTTCCTCTCTTTGGAATAATATCTGCTTTTCTTTCTGTCTGTCTTTTTCTTTCTTTCTTTCTTTCTTCCTTTCTTTCTTTCTTTCTTTCTATCTTTCTATCTTTCTATCTATCTTTCTGTCTTTCTGTTTTTATTATTCTGATTCTCTCCCTCACCAAGTTACACAGAGGTAGTGTCTAAGCTGTCACTTTTACCCAAAAGCCTCTGGATTATACATGACTTGATGCTGACTGGGATATTGTACTATTTTCTGCATCGTATGTCTACTATAAATACTTTTTCTCAGTCTGACTTATCTATTCTTTTTTTTTTCTTTAGGGGGCTTTAAAAATAACAGTGCATTTTTATCAAGACTCCAAGATTTTTTTTAATTACAGAGATTATATTTAAAACATGCTGAGAGGAGGGAAGGTACTCAGTCAGTAAAGTGCTTGCTATGCAAACAGAAGGCCCTGGTTTTGATTCCCTGGCAGCCTGTAAAAAGCCAGGTACAGAGTGAATGCCTATAATCCCTACTGCAGAGGCAGAGTTGGATGATCCGTGGGGCCTGCTGGCCAGACAGCCTACCCAAACAAGGAAGCTTCGTGTTCTGTGCGAGAGCCTGTCCCAAAATAAAAAATAAAAAATAAGGACAACATGGGGATCTGGACAAGTGGCTCAGCAGTTAAGAACACTTGTGGTCTTACACGGACTGGAATTCGGTTATCATCGTGCAAATCAATCAGCTCACAACCACCATGACTCCATCTCTTGGAGATCTGACACCCTCTTCTGGCTTCTATGGGCACCTATACACACACACACACACACACACACACACTTTCTCTCCCCCTTTCTCTCTCTCATACACACACATGCACACATAGAAAAACGCACACATACAAATATACACAAAATAAATCTTCTGAAACTAAACTTAGTAAGGTGGAGAACTGAGGGAGGCAGCTGACATTGCCTCTGGCTTCCACGTGCACCCACACCAACATGTGCAAACATACACAACCATGAACACACACACACAAAACCCATTAGTCCTCTTACATGTTTTAAAATGTGGTGTGTGTGTGTGTGTGTGTGTGTGTGTGTGTGTAGGTAGGTACATGCATGCCACCGTGCCGGTGTAGAAGTCAGAGGACAACTCTTGAAAGTTGGTTCTCTCATGCCACCTTAGAGGAGCCAGGGATTGAACGTGGTTCATTAGGACTGTCAGGAAGTGCCTTTTCTGCTAGTTCACCTCCTCAGGCCCCACTTTGCTCTTTCAACTGCCACAATATATATGAAAGAAGCTGGATAGTCTCCACCGATAAGAAAAATAAATATACGTGTTCAATTTCTTAACAGCGCCCTTTGATATCAGAATTTTCAGTTCAGTGAAATCCAATTTATCAGGCTATGTTCTTTGTACACCCTGTCCAATAAGCCTTGCCTATGACACCAGGTTATCTTTTCATGTTCTCTTGTAGATTTATGTTTTGTGTTTTATATTCAGGCCTAGGAGCCACCCACAGTCGTGTTTTTTTGCATGTGCAGTAAGAAACTGTGTGTGAAGATGGTGCAGCCACTCTTGATGAGACCTGATAGACTAGGATCAGAAGGAAGGAGAGGAGGGCCTCCTTATCAGTGGACATGGAGAGGGGCATGCGTGGAGAAGGGAGAGGGCGGGTGGGACTGGGAGGGGAGGAGAGAGAGAGCCATGGGGGATACAAAGTGAATAAAGTACAATTAATAAAAATTAAAATAAAAAATGGAAAAAAAAAGAAACTGTTTTCTTTTTCACCAATGTGTCTCTCCCGTCTTCCCGGGAACATTTGTTGGGAGGGCTGGTCCCTGTGATGTAGCGACTAGAAGCATTGATCAGAAACCTACCAACCATACATGTATGTAGCTACATTTGGACATGGTATCCTGTTGACTTGTCAATAATCTATGATCTTATTAAAAATTACAGTGCACAGCCTAATGAGATGTGGTAGGTAAGGCCAAATCCTGAGGTGCTCCTGAGCTGAACTAGTGGCCCTACTGTGTGTCTCCTATTTTCCAGAGATAGTCACTTCCTTTACCTTTCACAGACTTGAGAAGAGTAAGCCATGTCGTCACATGCTGTGTAGGAGGTCCCCTAATTTAAGTTTGTATTTTGTTAATGTTGGTTTCTTTTCCTTTTATTGTTTCAATACATGTGTGCAATCTACTGTGATTTTATCTGTACCTTTATCCTTTCACCTTTGCATGAATTCCAGGGATGGAACTCCTCTCTCTAGGCTTACATAATAATCAATTTATCTGCTGAGCCATCTTGCTGGCTTTTCATCTATGTTTGTGGGGTGTGTGTGTGTGTGTATGCACATGTGTGTGCAATGGTCATGTCATATTAAGAAGACAGCTTTTCATAGCATCTCTCCCCAGTCTATGGTTCTTACAATCTTTCTACACCCACTTCCATGATTTCCTCTGGGCCATAAAGGGGTCAATGAAGGCGTCAATATAGCTGTTTCTTTTGTATATTTTCCTTTTTATGATCAGTCTAAAGCTACAAACTTGGAAAAGAGCTTCCTTCCTTCAAGATTCTCAGGGTAGAGGGGAGGCATGTCTAGCTAAGTGAGAAAGGCAGCAGGCATCATTGAGGTAGCCACAGTATCAGTAAATGTTAAAGAACGCTGACAGAACCCACAGGAAAGGCTGGAGGGAACTGTTCTGGGGTCTATTTTTAATAATAGAACCAGCAGGGGTGTCTACCACTATAATCCTGGTATTTATAGAGGAAAGTGACTATTTGGGGTTTTAATTATTTTTTTACATTGCAACAATTTTAGATAAACATAAGGCTGCCTTTTCCATAAGCACAGAATGGGAATTTCCTATGGGCTTTTACCTAGCTTCCCCTAATTTTAACATCTCAAATAAACAGTGTGCAGTTACTACCAACTAAATTAGGAATCCCATAAGGATTTTAATAATTCTGCCAGTAATGCTCCTTCCCTGTTCCAGGGTCCAGTCCAGGATGCCAACATGTTGCTCTTCCTGTCTTCTTATGTTTCTCCAATCTTTGCTAGCTCTTTCACAACCTTGAGAGTTTTATATGCCCCTTCATCCATGGTTCCCTGTGGTTAATTTGCTGTTGCAGACTTGAGGGAGGAACACAGTAGAGGTAAAGTGCCTGTCACCACAATGAATGAGGCTGTGCGTGACCTCATCACATCTGATGGTCGAGTAAGCTGGTGTTTGCCAACGTGTCCTACTATGAAGTCAACACTTGTCCTTTTCCATGCCTGATGTGTTAGAAACAAAACAGCACACACACACACCACACACACACACGGTCATAAATCCATCTCATACCCAAGAGCAGAGAAGCTAAATTACCCCTTCTGGGTGGAGAAGTACTGGAAACTATGTGGACACGTGCTGAAGACCCTATAATCACTAGGCAGTACCATGGACGTCATCCGCACTGTTCTGACACCCCGTGCCTTTAAAGGTTGTCTCTTGACTTGACCATTCACATTGAGATCTTGCCATCGGTTCTTATTTCTGTGTTCTAATCTTTATGTTTTCTTTATCTGTCCACATTTTATAATTGTAACCCTTTTGTATGGAGGAGTTATTTGCTTACTGAAAAGACTATCTAGTCTTCAAAATTTGCCCATTGAACCTATGTCCCAAAATAATTGATTACATTTATGTGGGTCTATTTTCGGTCTCCCAATTCTGCTCTGTGGCTTTAGACATCTATCATTTTACTAATACCACATTGCTTTAATTACTGTTACTTCGTGTTTTGAAATGAATCATGTAAATCCTCTAACCTTGCTCTTCTTTGGAAGACTTTGTTCATATTCACATGTGTTTCTACACTGATATGACTTCTACTTTTTATAACTATTTAAGATTATGATATGATTACATCATTCCTCCCTTTCCCTTTCCTCCTTCCAACCCTGACCATGTATCCTGACTTTCTTTCTCTCAAACTCAAGGCCTCTTTTCCTTTAATTATGTTATATGTACATATGTGTGTGTATATATATATACATATATATATATAAATACATATATATTTCTAAATATAAAAATACAACATGATTTGTCCATATAGTGTTACTGGTATTTGTCTGCTTAAAAGCTGACCATATCATACTGAATAATCACTAGGTGTGCCCTTTGCTGAGGAAGACTTTTCTCCTGCTCTCAATATTACTTAGCTCTTTGTCTAGAACTACTGAGAGTTCTCCCTTCTACATTAGCATGTCCATTGGTGTTGTCCTTGTTCAGGTCTTGTTGGTGAGACTTTCTAGGTGTAGCTTCTCTGATATTACTAGATGACATAATCTCACAGCACCTTCCTGTTCCTCTGGCTCTTACAATCTTTGCACCCCCCTGTTACAAATGATCCCTTAGCCTTGAGTACAGGAGATGTATTGTAGATGATCCATTGTGACTGTGCTTCACATGTCTGCATTTTGATAGATTGTGGGTTTCTGTAATGGTCTCCATCTATTGCTAAGAGAAGTTTCTTTGATGAGGGATAAAGACTTCATTTATCTGTAGGGATAAATATTTATAATGTGTCAGGGATTATGCTGGTTTAGAAAATGACAGGTTCAGGGCCTCCTACAAAATGTATGACTTCACTAGCTTTGGTTGGTTTACTAAGTACAAGACATGATTTCCCCTTTGTTGAGTAGACCATAAGTCCGATTAGAGAGCTGTTGGTTACTGCCAAGGTATGTGTGCCACTATTGCACCCTTAGGGTTATCATGCTATGCTGGTCATTGTCCCACACAACTTTTAGTGCCAGTTTACAGTGTCAATTAGAAAATCTGACAAGCATTTCAATTAGCATTGTGTTAAATGCATTCAACAATCTTCTCAGTCATGAACGTGGCAGATCTCCCTGCTTGTTGCATCTTAGGTTTTTTTCCTTTCATTATTTTTTTTTTCAGTTTTCAACATATATTATGTCAATATATTTCAACATATATTTCACATATGTTTCAGCATATATTTTGTCAATTTTATATATAAATATTTTGGTGCTATTCAAAAAACTGTCATCTTTTAATTCTCAAATTCTAAATTTCACTGTTAGCCTGTAGAATACAATTGACTTCCAATAACTGACCCTCTATCCCATGACATTACTAAACTCACTAAGAGTTCTAGAATCTTTTTAGTTTATTCCTGGGAATTTTCTGAAAATCATGTAATCCCCAAACAGAAACTTTTATTATAACTTCCCTTATAAACTGCATGCCTTTGTTTCTTGCCTTATTGCACTGGCTACCATTTCTGAAGTGATCTTAAGTAAAAGTGATGATAAAAAATCATGGATTCTTTTTTCCTGTTAATCTCACATAAGGAAATGGTAATTTCACAGGTGATATTGCTTTATAACCATATGCTACTGAGACCAAATTATTTGGTTAAAGGAGCACCTACAAGGTCATCATTATAGTAAGAAAGTGTAACATACTTTCCTTTGTCTCTAGCAGATAAAGTTGGAAAGACATTGTAGAGAATCTGAATGTAATAATTTAAATCATATTTATCTCTGTATACAGACATATATCAAATATATAAGTATATAAATATAATGACCTTGATCTACCTTATGGACTCTGAAAGGCTCTCTCTAGGAAGGGTTTTATGTTGTACTATCCACATCACTAGACCCCAAACTCCCCCCTGATAGATAATGTCCATGAACTTAGTGCTTTGACTTCCTCAAGGTTCTCTTGTTTACAGAAATACAAATTCAGCTTCATATGTGAAGGTCAGGTACACTCTCAAGATACTTTAAAGATAAGGATGGTTCATAGAAAGGAAATTAAATACCTTCTTCCTCTGCATTCAGACCAAGTCCCAAGGCAGCCAATGTTAATATGGGATATCAGAATCTAGAATACTGTCTCAAGCAGCATGAGGTGGGTTTCTGAACTCTCAGAAGGTTCCATTTTATTAGCTTGGCTATTAGATGGGTTTTAGATTCCATCTATCTGTTCTTTATTATTTGTATACTTACATTGTACATCATTTTGATAGTTTTTTAAATGTTGTCTTACTCAGAATCTACAGAAGAAACTTTTGGGGTAAATCACCTACAGGAAGAAGGAGAAACGCAGTCAGAGTTATGTGGGGCAATACTTAAGGAACTACTCTATTTCAGGGCCTCTGTCCTTGGCTAACCCTAAGGCCAAAATAAGTCAAGTGAACTCTGTATTAGTAAGCATGGCTAGCACCCAGACAACACCATGTGTTACACCCATTCATAACACTGGACTGTCAGGAGCAAGCCTTCCACTGGGCATGATTTGCCAAGAGTTAATTACAATGGCTGCTTGCTCAGATTTTTCTGGGAATAGGACACCACAAGCCAGATTTTATCCAAATCCCAAAGAACCTTTTCTCTAGAAACCAGACTCTGCCCTATCCGATATGACAAGGCTTCCAAGAAGCATGTAAGACAAGCATCCAGGAACAAGAAGCCATTGGCCAGCCATGCCAACACTTGCAACAGCTGTCAGCATGAACAGCCCAAGACTACTTAAAGCCCATGACCAGAGCCATGCTCCATGGTGGAACAGGAGCCATTAGAAGTAGGAAAAGGCTATCTCAGAATGTGATTTGGGACCAATCATGGCAAATTGTGTCCTAGTTCCTACAAGGGAGTAGAATCCTCCCTGGCTTCCAACAAGACCATGTTTAGAGAGACCTTCAGGAAAAAGTAACTTGCTGTGTTGGGTTTTAGTAGCCCCCAAGAGGGGAAAGGCAATAAAAATAGAGAGTGACCAGCATATGTTTTCCCCTTGGGTATCAGGAAACACTAACAATGCCATCATCAGACTTTTTAGAAGGTAAATGAGCAGACAACCATTTTCCAAACCAGCAAGCGATTAGGCCACCTGCTCATGATGCTACTTCTGATGCAATATCCTAAAGCAGATGTGGAGAGCTGCTTGCTTGTCAAGCTGCTTTTTTATTTATCAAAAAACCTGTTTTCACCCTGGCCTTCACTTTGAGACAGAGAAAAAAGGAACTTTTGCCAAGTTCCTTAAAACTTGTTTGTGACCTTGGACTATATCTGCTATAGGGAAGTAGTTTTAGAAAACAAGTTTAGCAGTTCCACAAATTTCTTTCTTGTATTGATGTGACTTGTTTTTGCTTTGCTTATAAAAAGGAATTGTGGAATAAACTCAAGCTGCAGTCTTACTGACAGCCCTCTCAAGCCGATGCCATGTGTAGTGTTACTTGTTTTAATTATTTCAATGCTCACTCCCCACTCAGGAACTTTTCAACTCTGCTGGTGAGCTCCAGCACACAGATAAAGGCTACAATATTGATGACCCTGAAGATAGCTAAGTGAAATGAGCCGATGAAAAGAGCAATACTCTAAACGTTCATTTTCATGAGTAACCTAGAATGCTCAAATATAAAGATAGAACAGTGGGGGCCAAAAACTAAGAATGGTGATGAATGGGGTGGGGAGCTTTTAATTAATGAGGTTTCAGTTTGGGAAAATGAAAGAAATTACAGAGACAGATCATGGTGATGTTTTATAACAATGTGAACATACTCAGTGTCATTGAACTTTATGCCTCAGAATGGTTTAAAAAGTATGTTTTACTATATTTTTTAAAGTAGCTATGGGAAGTGACGTCCCCAAGCATTCCCCTTTCCATGCTGTGAAATCACCTTGTCTTCCAGCAACTCCATTGTGTCCTGACCTGGAACTATGAGTTGGTTAAATTGAGTTTCTTCAAAATGAACATTTGAGCCAAATGGGCCTTACTTTATTTTTCCAACGTAACTAACTTCTCACCACACACCTATCAAGGAAGTGACTGGCCATTAGACTTACACCAAAACATTGAACCAAAGTATGCAATAAATCATTCAGAAGGGCAATCCTGAACAATCTGAAAGGAGGCTGGGTGGCACACCTCAAACAGAGCATCAGTGATACTTTCTTCATCCCACCTCCTTTCTTCAATGTTTTCTTTACCAAATGGTTCTTCCTCAAATATTTCCTTAGGTCTCCTGACAAGGAAAAACATTTTAAGAGAAAAGTTCAAATCACACTCCCACAGAGGTACAAAGTAAAAGTTCTAACTTGTCAGCACTACCAGAGATATTAACCCATAGATTTTTATCTAGAGCATGACCTGAGAAGAATTCTGCATGTGGGATTCATGGAGTAAAATAAGGAGGTGGTGGAGCAGGAAGTGAAACTTTATTATTTAATATTTAATATTTTCATACATCTTATCTATCACAACATTGGACTTTCCTTCTGTGAAGATTTAGCTCTGGAGCCCACTTGTATTTGCTGGAAAAGAAGAATGGCTACTTATATAGTATATATATATATATACTTATATATACTTAAATTGTCTACTCGTTATAGACAATTTAAGTTCTCATCTAATTCTTATATCTGCCTTTCCTATAAAGAAGAATATTGGAAAGTATGGGAACATGTGAAAGAGGAAACAATTGTTTGATATTTGATGTATTTATAAATACATGATAATCTTGGTCCTGTTGGTCCCCATTTTCATTTTTAGAGTAATTCTGGTAGATTTCCTTTTTGTTTTATATTTTCATATTTCTCTTTACATTTCAAATTTTCTCTTTTGAACCCAAAGTATCAAGACCTACAGATGCCCCCAAAAGAGTATAAAAGTTAGGAGCCTAGTATAGAGTCAGAAAGTAGGGTATTAGAAACCACCACTTAGAGTAGAATAGTACATGTGTATAAACGTGTGTACACAGATGTGCGTGCATATGTGTGTGTTTACAACTTCAAGTCTTACATTTGTGTGACAACAAATATTATCTAATAAATATTCCTCATATAACAAAATAACAAAATAAATTATCTTTAAAATAAATGTTTTAAAGATGTCAAAAATATATATCAGTACTAAGAGCTATGAATGCATGCTGGTTAGGTCTGAATAATATATATATATATTCCCACTGTACCTATCCTCCCAATATTTATGATTCAGTAAACACCCATTCAACAATAAATATATGTTAGGCACTGCAGTGAGTTTGGAGATACAAAACTTAATAAGATTCAGCCTTCATGCTCAAGCAGTTCACAGCCCTGTAAAGGTTATGGTCCAGTAGACAAGCTTATGGGTAACATGTTCAATAACAATGCAGAGATGGACACAATGCAATGAGGTCACAAGGAAGGGCGTGCCACACACCAAGGGACAGTCCAAGCAGAAAGGAAGAACATATTCAAGGACACAGAAGGCTGAATAAATTTTTCACGACAGGGAACAGTCAGTGGTCCCCAGATGGGAAACAGCAGGAGGCATTGCTAGTCGAACTCCAGGGCCACACCACATCCTGGTCACCCTCTAGAGTACACTTCCCTTCGTGAACAATAGGAAGCCAGTTAACCCAGCAGTAATATAGCACATGCCCAAAATGTCCTAAAAACAATCTAGATCAATGTTGTGCAGAAACTGGAAGGAAAGAGAAACAAAAGGCTCATCACAGTGTCTGCAGAAGTCCAGATTAGAGAATGGTGTTTGGACAACAGGTGCCGGGTGCTTTGTCAGGGATGCCAACAGCCTTGAGAATGGAAGGAACAGAAGAGAAAAGCATTTGAACTTATATCAGTATTTGGGGCTCACATACTAGACACCTGTCCATCAAAGGAAGGATGCATTCCCTCTTGTGAGCAAAAAGGCACAGCATGGTAAAACACATGATCTACAAGATCAGGAGGCCACGGGCAATCAACTCTTAGGTGTTCACTAAACACGTGTGTTCCTCCCCTTCTGCTGCACCTCACCTCCCATTCACAAGCCCTTCTGCACACGCCACCGTCTTCATCCACCCTCATTAGACCAAGGCAGCCTATGCCCGACTGCTGGCTATGTGCTTGACTGGGACTTTCACCGGTTGCTCAAATGTAATTTCAAGCAGCTTGCCCTCACAGAACAGCACTCTGTCATTTTTAAAACACAATGAAAGCAGCTGGGTCTCTGAAGACTCTTGAAGCCCATAAATGTCCCTAACTGAGCTGAAGGTCAGGTACTTCCAAGAGTCTACCTGGAACACAACCACACATGGCCTGCCTGCTCCAACCCAAGCCACACAGTCCACCAAGACCATTAGTGACACTCTCTTGTCTCAAGTGTCTTTGGGACTGATTGCCTGCAGGCCACAAACAAAGAGGGCCCATTAATTCTCCCTACCTTAGGAAACTTTTCTTTTCCTCAGGCTTTTTTTTTCTTTTATCACTAAAAGAAAAGCCATTGTCTCTACTTGTACTTGAACTTTAGCCTCTGACTATATATCAAATCATTTTGATAACAAAAAGTTATAACAGATCTGAATGCCTAGCAATAGGACAATTAAACTCCATCTATATCACAGATGAACAGGAGACACCAAAATGTTTATTTCATAAATGGATCTATGGATATGAATATACACTGACTACAGACTCTCCATGGAACACAGTCAAATGAGGACGAAGGTTCTGCTTTGTCCACCAGAACAACCCCAGAGTAAGAGCAGGACCTGGCACACAGAAGGTGTTCACTAAACACCTGTTTACTGAGTTCAGATAAAAAGCAGGAAAATCATCTGACAAAGAATTATGGCACCATATTTCAGGAGGGAGAGAGCTAGAAAGACATCTGTCAATATGCTATGAGTAGTTTTCTCTGGGTGAGTAGCCATTATATTTTTTATGTTCATTTTGATGTTCTTTTGCTCTCTCTCTTACACTTTCTCTCTCTTCTTTTTACGTATTTTTCTTTTGCTGTGAGGAGCATTAAGTGTTATTATAACAAATGACCAAGACACGGAAGAAATTTTTTCAGAGAAAATATTGTTATAAGCTGAGTGGTTGCCTCCCAGGGTCACCTATGAATTTTCTAGCCTTTGTGTGCTACACGAATATGAAATTATCTGTCTCTAATCCTACCTGCAGAGCAAAGCACTAATTTGTGCCAGCACAGTACAGAGTCCCTCTGGCCAGCAGCAGGATTAACCTCTGCCTTTGACCTCGTGATTAGCTTGGGTTCCATCTCAGAGCTCATTACTGGGTTTTGCCAAAGCATTCTATCCCCACTCCCACAGAGGAAAGGGACTTTTCACTAGTGTCCCCACAGAAACAGATCATCCAGGCTTACAGTGAGATTCCACTCCTTACTTCACCAAGCATGACAGTGTGGGTACTCTTTACCCAGTTTCTTCATGGGCAATTGAAAAAGCACCAAGCACGTCACCAGCTGGAACCTTGTCCTGGTTAAGCTGCGACTGCCCTGGAGGTGCGGGAACACAGGAACTTGGGAAATCAATTTACATGAATTGCCTGAGACCGTAGCTGGGGCACATAATCCTCTCCTGGCTGAGTGAATTGGCTTAGCTCACTCATGATTTTAGAGCCCCAGAAGCCATTCTCTGATTGCAAGAACAGAGTTGCCAAATAATCTTCAACCACAGCCCGGACAGGCAAGTGCCATCAGAGGAATTCTTGGGAAGTGAGCTATTTTAAACAAGTATTGATTTGAGTGGAGAATCCTTTTCTGTCTAGACTCCCAGCAACGCTTGTTGCTCATTCTTTGTGCCTCAGTCTACTCCCCCCTCAACAGCAATGAGGCCAAGATAAACCATGGCCCTCTGACAGGGCCTGGAGATGTGGCCACATGAACAGCGGATCCAGGCTTCTCCTGCTCCGGCACAGCCTGAGGGGCCCCTGAAGGCCCTGATACCAGGTGTCAAGAAGCTGTGCGCAAACAGAGAGCAAACCTGGCAAGGCCACACATTGAACTTTTAGTGTGCCCAGTAAAAGGAGACTTCTGCCCGAGTGCATCATGGCTTTCATTCTGCCAGGCAGGGCAGCTTAAAGCCCTGAAACAGACTGTTCACCCAAACTAGATATAACTAAGACTCCTTCACCACAACCCCAGCGTGTGGTTTTTCTAGGCTGTTATTGAGTCCTTCAAGTAGTCAGGAAGCTCACTAGCTCATGAACATCTCAATTTATTTGGAAGCAGTCTTCCTTAGACACAGCTAAATCCCTTGCCTTTTCACTCAGAAAGTTATATAGAACAAATCTCACATCTTTCTTACACAGCTCAGTTTGACACATGTACTAGGCATACAAAATAGATCCAAATGGTAAATAAGCACAGGAGCCAAGAGGGAAATTATCAATTCTTGGGAGCCTCCACCTGGCTTTTAACAACTCGTAGGCTTATGCAGGATTGAAGGTCAGATCTGAGCAGACTGATGAAGGACAGGAAGCTAGGACAGTCCTCCAAGGAGGGAAAGAAACAGCTCTGTACTTAGTAAAAGTACTATGCAGTGCACTCTAGATTCTGGATGAAGTTATGAGTCTTTTGAGTGTGTGTGTGTGTGTGTGTGTGTGTGTGTGTGTGTGTGTGTGTGTGTTTCTGTGTATCTGTGCATGTATGTGTACATGCATGCATGACTGTGAATGTGTTTGTGTATCTATGTGTGTGCATGTGGGTATATGTGTGAGCCTGTGCTCATATGTGTGTATGCATGTGTGTGTGAGAGTGTGTGTGTGTGTGTGTGTGTGTGTGTGTGTGTATACCTAAAACTTACCTAGCTACAACTTCACATTCTTACAGCACAAAATACACAAAATATATAGGGTCTGGAAGACTTCCTTTAAAATGGTCGTAAATTATCCACACAACTCAAATCAAATCAAATCTAAAGGAACACACTTTGAACCCAAGTCTCAAAGAATCATTACTTTCAAGTAACATCAACTCAATACCAAAATTTACCAAACATACAAAGAAGTAAGCTGCAATGATGGAGAGCTAGAAGAAATAAAAGGACACTATAAAATTGGAACCATATTAATTTCAGATCATATAATTACTAGAACAAAATGTAAAATAAATGTATTCAATATGTTTGGAGATTTAAATTTTTGGTAGTATGACAAAGGAAAAAAGAAGGCTCACAAAATTATTTCAGATTGGAGAAATGACAAAATACAAATTCTAGAAACAAAAAGATCTGAATTGAAATTATAATATCATTTTTGCTTTTTCTTAGATTTCTTGAAAGGGAGGGAGAACAGGAAGTTAGAGGAAGAGTGGTGAGAATCTGGAAGGAGTTGGGGAAGGGGAAAGAATATGATTAAACCTCATTGTATGAAAATTTTTATATAAAATGTTATAAAGAAATCATAAACTCAGTTGATGAATTAGACCATAAAAGAAGAGCTAGGTTAGAAGACTTGCTTGAAAAAATACCAAAAAAATGTAGCAGATAAATATATAGAATAAAAATCACACACACAAAAAAAACAAGAGATCGATAAAAGAGGTCTAGCCTATGTTCAATGTGAACCTATAACGAGGAAACAGAAGTGCTGAGGCACAATAGGTAACACTCGAAGTTTTATAGGGAGAATCTACTGATCAAAGGAAAAGAGAAGAAGGGAGGGAAGGAAAAATACTAACAGATTATGGTGAAGCCACAGAACATAAAGGGCAAAGAGATCTTTAAAACACTTGGAGCTGGGTCCACAATTTATTATTTCATTACTCTTACGGAATGTCCTTTTCCTAACCCAGCATCTATCCAGGATTCCACACTAATGATGATGTTTCCTTGGCCTCCTCTTGGCTGTCACTATGCTTTATTTAGACAAGGTCTGCTGAATTGCTCATGCATCTAATTCTCAATCCTCCTGTCCCTGCCTCCTAAGGAGTTAGGACTACAAGTGTGTACCCTCACACCCATCAGCTTACTGATGGCTTTATTATTTCGCAATCCTGGTCATGTGTTTTTATACTAAATCCCTCAATAAGAATCTATTGTTATACTGGACTTTGTATTCCTGGAGAATCCCACAACTGCTTCATCATGTCAAAGATACATACTTCATCTTGACTTCTTCTGGCTTAGGTAGTATTTGTCAGTTTCCCCTTCTCCATACTGTGCTCTTTTTACCTATAGATACCCCCCTATTTATTTGTTTACCTCATTATCTATTTAGATGACTGTGGACTTGTGTTCCTTGTTCACTTTATATTTTGAGTTGTAATCCAACATGATCTTATGTCCCTCATATTTTTCCCACTGTGAGCTGCTGCTAACACCTATGTCTCATTTGACATACCCCAATCAGTGTGAGCTTGAGTGAATTTTCACTTTGTTTTTGTTGTGGTTCTTTGGTTGGTTGATGCACTGGGACTTATTTTGGTGTTTAGGGAGGTTGCTGCTGTTGTTGCTGCTCTTATTTTGAGCACTTTCTGGTACAAGATGTTCTAGGATCATCTTCACCATATTCTTCCCCCAAATCCATCCCATCTGTTTAATTTTTTAGTTGTACAATAATGTCCAATAATATCTGTGTGTGGAGGAGGACAAGGCAGCCAGTTCTGAGGAGACCTGGTAAGCTGGGGTCAGATGGAAGGGGAGGAAGACCTCCCCTATCAATGGACTTGGAGAAGGGCATGGGAGGAGATGAGGGAGGGAGGGTGGAATTGGGAGGGATTGAGGGAGGAGGCTACAGCTGGGATACAAAGTGAATAACCTGTGATTAATATAAAAATAAAAATTTAATTTAAAAATAAATCAATAATAATAATAATAATAACAAAATATCTGTGTGTGATGTGTACTTGATGCTACATCAGTATTCTTGCCCAAGATCCCTTGGATGACCCAGTAAGCAAAGTTTGTATACCAATATCTCTAATGAGGTTTTAATTTGCTATATTAAGTTTCGTTCCTTGTGTTTTGAAATCCTATGGATCTTAAGAGATAGATATTGTCACCATTATATCATCTTACAAAACAGTCTAATCTCTCAGGAAAAACAAATATATATATATATATATTCTGTTCTTCATCTATTCAACCCTCAGTCCCCATACTCCTGAATCTCTAACACTGATCTTATCATTTCTGTAATTTTACCTTTCCAAATGTTATAAAATCTGACTCAGACATGTTACTTTTTCAGGCCTATTTCTTTCTTTTAGAAATGTACATTTAAATCTCATGCATGAAGCCCAGAGCGCCAGCTTTTGCCTACACATGCCTGTTATGCCTATGTGTTACATACATAGCACATGCCTGTAATCCTATCACTCTAAAACAGTGCCTCTCAACCTTCCTAAAGCGGTGACCCTTTAATACAGTTCCTCATGTTGTGGTGTTATGAAATACAATATAAAATCTGATATGCTGGATAACTGATATGCGACCTCTGTGAAAGGATCAGTCAGCCCCCAAAGGGACTGTGACCCACAAGTTGAGAACCACTGCCACACAGGGAAAGGCAAGAGATTCAGGAGTGCAAGGCCAGCTTTGGCTATATAGCAAGGTCCTTTTGTTTGTTTGTTTGTTTGTTTGTTTGTTCATTTGTTAGCAAGGTCCTTCTTAATTTATTTATTCACTTTACATCCTGATTACAGCCCTTCCTTCTCCTCCTGGTCCCTCCACTCACACACCCCCCTCCTCTCTCCTTCTCTTCATAGAAGGGGGAGGTCACCCATGAGGTCACACACACTGGCACATGAAGTCACTGCAAAACTAGGTGCATCCTTTTCCACTGAGGCCAGAGAAGGTGGCCCAGTCAGAGGGACAAAATTCAAAGAGAATCATTGAGTCATAGACTACCCCGCTCCAGCTGTTGGGAAATCCACATGAAGACCAGGTTGTGCATCTGCTCCATTTGTGCAAGGGTCCTAGGTCCAGCCCATGCAGCCTCTTTGGTTGGTGGTTCAGTCTCTGTGCGCCCCTAAGGGCCTAGATTAGTTGACTCTGTAGGTCTTTTTGTGGAGTCCTTGACCCCTCCAGACCCCTCAGTCATTCCCCCCAACTCTTCCATAGGGCTCCCTGAGCTGTCTAATGTTTGGCTGTGGCTCTCTGCATCTGTTTCCATCAGCTGCTGGGTAAAGCCTCTCAGAGGAGTTGCACTAGGCTCATATCTACAAGCATAGTCAAGTAACATTAATAGTTCCAAGGAGTGGTTTTCTCCCATGGTACGGGTCTCAAGTACGATCAGTTTATCATCCTGAATGGGATAAACCAAACCGAAAAAGACATGCATGGCATGTGTTCACCTGTAAGTGGATATTAGCTGTAAAATATAGGATAAGCATGCTACAATCCACAGACCCAAGGAAGCTAAGTTAAAATGAGAGCCCAAGGGAAGATGCTTGAATCTCACTCAGAAGGGAAAATAAAATAGACATTGGAGGTGAGTGGAGGGAGAAAACTGGGTAGGGGAGGGGACGAGGAAGGGAGCAGGGGTGGGAATTTGGAGTAGGGAAGCCTGGGAGAGAGGGCCAAATGAGAAAATGGAAATCAGAGATGGGGTATTTCTGGAACTTGCCAGAGACCTGGGGTAGGGGAAGCCCCAGGAAGTCTACGGGGGTCACCCTAGCTGAGACTTCAAGCAGAAGAGGATGTGGAGCCTGAACTGGCCACCTCCGGCAGCCAGGAGGGACTTCCAGTGGAAGGATTAGGACACCAACCCACCTACAAAACACAAAATTTGCCCTGCCTACAAGATTTGCAGAGACAAAGATGGAGCAAAGAATGGCTCAGCCAAAGACTGGCCCTGCTTGAGACCCATCTCATGGGAGAGAACCAATCCCTGACACCATATAGCAAGTTTGAGGATAGCCTGGGCTACAAGAGACCCTGTCTTGAAAAACAAAAACTCAGGCATGACATTTTTTGTCTTTGTAGTTCTTTTCTTTTTAATACATAAAA
Organism: Meriones unguiculatus; assembly: GCF_030254825.1. Lineage (NCBI taxonomy): Eukaryota > Metazoa > Chordata > Mammalia > Rodentia > Muridae > Meriones > Meriones unguiculatus. The sequence continues at coordinate 75,842,932 of NC_083354.1, read as the reverse complement.
TAACATTCCGCTGTTAGGATTATACTACTATATGCTTATCCATTTACCAAGTTAAGTATACCTTGGCCATCTCCAGTTTTAGGTGATATAAGTATATGTATTCAAAACTCTCTTGTGCAGGTTTTTCTGTTTTCCAATTGGTTAGGTGATTCTTATTGGTTGTGTTGTTAGAAACATAAATATACTTTCAAATATTTTTCTGTCTCCCAAAGTATCTGCTTCACTTCATGTCATTGTCTTTTCAAAGGGATCATACTAAGTGACATTTAAGAATTCATCTTCTTCTGCATCCTTGACAGCAACTGATGGTGTCGAGGATTTTAGACTTTGTCTGTCCTAATGATACCCACTGTTTTAATTTATAGTTTGCTGATGGTCAGTGATGTCTGCACCTCTCTGGCTTATTTGAAGATCTGTATATCTGTATATCATCTCATGAGATGTCTATTCACACCTCCTCAAGCATTTTTACTAGTTGATTTCTTGCTATAGAGTTTAAAAACTTCTGTAAATTTTCAATATGAGTCCTTTATCTGGTGTTCCCTTTTCAAGATATTTTCATAAAATATGCATCCTTCCTATCTTTGGTTTTACTTTTTGTCCTCTTAATAATATATCCCATAGATAAAAACTCTTCACTTTTTAAAAGTTCAATTGATCAAATTTTCTTTTATGGATTTTATTTTTTGTTTGATAGCTAAACATTCATGGTCAAACACAAAGACATCTGAATTTCCTCCTATTTTTCTTTGAAATTTTTTATAGTTTTGAACTTTAAAATTTGATGTGTAGCCTTTTCGCGCTGCCCAGGGACAGGTCTATATGGTGCAGTTCTTGATTCCCATCATAACTTCAAGGGAAACTTACACAATGTCCTGAGCCCTTGATGTCCTGCAGATGAAGGAGGGGGGTGTCCTCAAATTCCTTGTCACAGGAACCCACTTAGGTGGCACCAACTTTGACTTTCAGTTGGAGCAGTACATCTACAAAATAAAGAGTGATGGTATCTACATCATAAATCTGAAGAGGACCCGGAAGAAGCTGTTGCTTGCGGGCTCGGGCTATTGTTGCCATTGAGAACCCTGCTGATGTCAGCTTCATCTCCTCCAGGAACATGGCCAGCCAGCTGTGCTGAAGTTTGCTGCTGCCGCTGGAGCCACTCCACCTGCAAGCCGCTTCACACCTGGGACCTTCACCAACTAGATCCAAGCAGCTTTCAGGGAGCCACGGCTTCCAGTGGTGATTGATCCCAGGGCTGACCACCAGCCCCTCACAGAGGCCTTTATGTCAACCTGCCCACCATCGCTCTGTGCAACACACATTCTCCTCTGTGCTATGTGCACATCGCCATCCTATGCTACAACAAGGCACCTCACTCCGTGGGTCTGATGTGGTGGATGCTGGCCCCGGGAAGTACTGCGCATGCGTGGCACTATCTCCCGTGAGCACCCACGGGAGGTTATGCCTGATCTTCACTTCTACAGAGTCCCAGAGAAGATTGAGAAGGAGGAGCAGGGTGCTGCTGAGAAGGCCATGACCAAGGGGGAATTGCAGGGTGAATAGACTGTACCAGCTCCTGAGTTCACTGCTGCTCAGCCAGAGGTAGCAGGCTGGTCTAGTGTGTGTGCAGGGGCCCTCTATACCCATCCAGCAGTTCCCTACTGAAGACTGGAGTGCCCAGCCAGCCACTGAGGACTGGTCAGCAGCTCCCACAGCACAGGCCACCGAGTGGGTTAGAGCCATCACTGAGGGGTCCTGAGCTCCTCTGCAGACACCTGAGCAAAGGGTAAAAAGGTGGAAGGAAAATAACGTTTCTAAAAGCCGAAAAAAATAAAGTAAAATTGGATGAATACTCCATTTGTAATTAATTTTGTGAAAGATCTAAGGTCTCCTTCTATGTTTGTGTTTTTACATAGAGATGTCCAATGATTCCAGCAGCACTTAATGAAAGTTGATGACTTGCCCATTAAATTACCTTTGCTACTTCGTTGCAGATTGGTGAACTCTATTTTTGTTCATTGATTTCTATGCTTCAATCAATTCCACTGACCTCTGTATCTTTTCATATCCTGTTACCTAGTCCATATAAACTTCATAAGCAAGTTGTCAATAGCTACAAAATAGCTTGCTGAGATTTTAAATAATGTACTTTTTGAGTCAACTTGAAGAAAATAGAAGCATCACTGAGTCTTCTAATCTATGAAGTGAGGATATCTCTCCATTTACATAAATCTGGTGGGTTTTAACCAAAGTTTTGTAGTTTTCTGTCTTGATAATGTTAGGAAGTACAAACACTATAACAGAGTTAAAGGATGCCTTTAGTGGCTTTATCCTCAGAGTGGACATCACCAAGAACAGATTCCTTGAGACTGAAGACAGGGCAATAAAAACCTCCTATACTGCAATGCTAAGTAAAGAAAGAATGGATTATCCCTCTCCCTAGCCCAGAACTGATCACCCAAGACCTGTGGGTACCAAACACCAAAAGGAGTATCACACGTATGATTGGAGTACCAGAAGAAGAAAAACAGAGCTGAATAAGTAATAATGGCTGAGGATTTTCTGATTCTTCCTTAGAGTCACCTTTCTTTCTGGACACCACTGTTTCTACAAACTACTTTTCCCATCAGCGCTCTTAACTTGTAAAGCATTCTTTCAGATTCTACAGTTGAGAGCCCCAGCATCTGTGTCGTTACTTCTCTCTTCAGACTGTTCTAGCCTTGCCTTTGGCAAGCCTTGCGATGTAGTGTTGTTTTGTGTTGTTTTGTTTGCAGGCATGTGTATTGGGGATCAGGCCTTTTATGTGAGGAACCCTATTAATATGGACTGAAGTGGGGGCTTAGTGTTTTCTACAGCTGTGAGAGCCCGAGGCCTCAGATTCTTCCAGGGAACTTGATCTTGTATCCACTCTAGGCCAGAGCTTCCTATGTATTTTCTCAAAGAGGACCTAAGACTGTTCAGCTGTAACCACTGTTGTACTGGGATTGTACAAGTGTGATGGTGAGGTGGGGAAGGAGGTTACTCATGTGACTAAATTTGTCTTTGCTATACGTGCATTAAAATTGTGGTTTTCATATGCCCCTCCATAGAGATGCAGTTTCCCTGCCTCTTAAGTAAGAATGCAAGGCTAAAAGAGACTGGGACAGATAAAGCTCTCTTTGATGGAACAGGCTCTGGGCAACACTTTCCCTAGACAGTAGGCCTTGGTCGGGAAGACTCTTTCAGGCACAGTCACCTCTGGTGGTTACACCTCCTTCTTTCAGCCTGTAAAAGGCCTCGGGGGATCTTTCTTAGATATTCACTTGAAAAAAGGATGCAATTCCCGGGTGTGAAATGCAATGAAATGTGAAGTTACCTATCAATCGAAGACTACATGGACCCGGAGTTACTCCTTCTCAAGCCAGCCAACACTTCACCTTCACGGATCCATTAGAATTATCATCTAATTGCCAGATTATCAGTGGTTTCTCTGGCTAAGCGCTCTGGGACGGTGCTTTGGATTCGTACATCTCTCCATGTTTCAGAGTATTGATCCTCTCTGCAACTTTCTTTCTTTAATAAGTCAGAGAAAAATCATTGATTTTCAGGGGATTTTAAGATTATTTTTTTATATTGATTGTTGTGCTGTTTTAAATTTTGCTGTGATTCTATAAAGGAAGTTCACTATGACATTTCCATACAATATATAATGTATTTTGATCATATTCACCCCCTCTCTTGACCTTAATTATCTCTATCACCTCCTTTTAGCTTTTTCCCATTTGGTTTCTTAAATGAATGTGACTACTCAAAAGAACTAAACACCACGAAAACAAACAAGCCAACTAAAAATGGTCTAAGTCACCAAACATTGTTCTCTAAACACAAATGGCTAAGAATTAGTTTTGAGTGTTCACCATCCTCAGCCATGAGGGAAATACAAATTAAAACTACTTTGTAGTTTTATTTTACCCTCTTAAATGTAGCCAAGATTAAGAAAACAAAAGACAATAGATGCTGGGGCGGTTGGGGGGGGTGTAATTTTCAGGTACTGTTGGTGGGAGTGAAATGTAGTGCAGCTACTGTGTTCCTTTAAAAACTAGAAACACATTAATAAAATGTAACTAATAATAATTTAAAAAAAATTAGAAACAGATCTACTACATGACTCAGGTCCAGCACTCCTGGGCACATAATTAAAGGGCTCCATTTCCTGCTATAGACACACATTTATCCAAGCTCATAGCTATTCTATTCAGAGTAGCTAGGACATGGGAACAACCTAGATGTCTACCAGCTGATGAGTAGATAATGAAAATGTGGTACCAATGATACAGTTTTACTCAGCTGTAAGGAAAAGTGAAATTATGGAAATCTCAGGAAAATGAATAGAACTGAAAATAATCATTCTGAGAAGGGTAACCTAAACCCCAAATGACAAACATCACATGTTCTCACTCATAAATGGATCATAATGTCAAATCTTTAGATTTTATGCTTTTAACTTGGAGTACCTGTAGAATTCAAGAGACTAGGAAGGGGCCATTAATGAAGAAAGAAAAGATGAATCATAATGAAGTGGGCATAGTAGAACCCAGGTGATATGAATAGAAAAAAAGAGACTATTGGAAAAATAGGTTTAAGTGGGGAAAGGAATGGAAGGGTAGGGCACAGGAGGGTGCAGTAAGAGGATAAGGAACACTAAAGATGTTTAAAAGGGCTGCATGAAAACATACTATTTTATAAGCTTCCTAAATACATTTTCCCATATGAAAGCATTTAATTGGAATTATCTGACACTGAGAACAATGTTATTCAAAGAAGTCATAGATTGCCAAATAAAAAACCCAATGCCAGATATAAGATACCTCACCTCAAGTTGTTGGAGCAGAGGTGTCTGAAAGTCTACCAAAACAATACAGGCTATTGTCATTGCTATGGCTGCCCAATAGAACTTGATGGGAAAAAAATAAAAGGAGGTGACAGAGATAATTAAGGACAAGAGAGGGGGTGAATATGATCAAAATACATTGTATATTGTATGGAAATGTCATAGTGAACTTCCTTTATAGAATTACAACAAATTTTAAAACAACACAACAACCAACAACAAAAAAATAATCTTAAAATCCCCTGAAAATCAACCAATGATTTTTCTCTGACTTATTAAAGAAAGAAAGTTGCAGAGAGGATCAATACTCTGAAACATGGAGAGATGTACAAACCCAAAGCACTGTCCCAGAGCGCTTAGCCAGATTTCTGTGAAATGACATAAAGAAGTCAAGTTGGTACTGAGCAGGAAGTTTCTAGTTAGCTGATAGCTAACTTTTGAATTCTCTAAGGTGCTATACAGGGTTGTGAGGATGGGTAGAAGTCATCAACAATCTTACCAGCGGTAAGTCTTGTGAGCTACGATAAAAATCAACCTGGCAAGATATGCTCTGATACAAGAGCAGTACAGTGTGATAGTGGTAACCAACCACTCTCTAAGGCCTATGGATCCACCAGTCTGTTTCTATGCTAGTACCATGCAGCTTTTATTACTGTTGCTCTACAGTACAGCTTGCGATCAGGGATGGAGATACCTCCAGAAGATCTTTTAAGGTAGATGATTGTTTTAGCGATTCTGGGTTTCTTGTTATTCCATATGAAGTTGAGAATTTTTCTTTCCAGGTCTGTAAAGAATTGTGTTGATAATTTTATGGGAATTGCATTGAATCTGTAGACTGCTTTTAGAAAGATGACCATTTTTACTATGTTAATCCTGCCAAGCCATAAGCATGGGAGATCTTTCCATCTTCTGATATCTTCTTCAATTTCTTTCTTCAGAGGCTGGGAGTTTTTTCATACAAGTCTTTGACTTGCTTGGTTAGAGTTACACCAAGGTACTTTATGTTCTTTGTGGCTATTGTGAAAGGTGTTGTTTCCTTAATATCTTTTCAGCCCATTTGTCTTTTGTATACAGGAGAGCTACTGATTTTTTTTCAGTTAATTTTGTATCCATCCACTTTGCTGAAGGTGTTTATCAGCTGTAGGAGTTCTCTGGTAGAATTTTGGGGGTTACTCAGGTATACTATCATATGATCTGCAAATAGTGATACTTTGACTTCTTCCTTTCTGAATTGAATCCCCTTGATCTCCTTTAGTTGTCTGTTGCTCTAGCAGGGACTTCAAGAACTATGTTGAAGAGGTATGGAGAGAGTGGGCAGCCTTGCCTTGTCCCTGATTTCAGTGGGATTGATCTAAGTTTCTCTCCACTGAGTTTGATATTGGCTATAGGCTTGCTGTATTTCACCTTCCCTATGTTTAGATATGTGTCTTGTATTCCTGATCTCTAAAGGACTTTAAACATAAATGAATGTTGGATTTTATCAAATGCTTTTTCCACATCTAAGGAGATAATCATGTGGTTGCTTTTTTTTTTTTTTTTTTTTTAGTTTCTTTATATGGTAGATTTACATTGATGGATTTCCGTATATTGAACCAATCCTGCATGCCTGGGATGAAGCCTACTTGGTCATAGTGGATGATATCATTGATGTGTTCTTAGATTCAAATCAATGGAATCAAATAGAAGACAAAGAAATAAACCTGCACACTTATGGACACCTGATTTTTTACAAAGATGCCAAAACCATACAATGGAAAAAAGATAGCATCTTCAACAAATGGTGCTGCTCTAACTGGATGTCTACATGTATAAAAATATAAATAGATCCATACTTATCACCCTGCACAAAAGTAAAGTCCAAGTGGATCAAAGACCTCAACATAAAACCAGACACACTAAATCGGTTAGAAGAAAAAGTGAGGAAGAGGCTAGAACTCATTGGCACAGGAGACAACTTCCTGAACAGAACACCAACAGAACAGGCTCTAAGAGCAACAATCAATAAATGAGACCTCATGAAACTGAAAAACTTCTGTAAAGCAAAGGACACTGTCATCAGAATAAAACAACTGCCTACAGACTGGGAAAGGATCTTCACCAACCTTCCATTTGGCAGAGGGCTAATGATCAGAGTATATAAAAAACTCAAGAAGTTAAACAGCAACAAATCAGGTAATCTCAATAGAGAATTCTCAATAGAGGAATATTGAATGGCAGAGAAACACTTAAAGAAATGTTCAACATTCTTAGCCATCCTGGAAATGCAAATCAAAACGACCCTGAGATTTCACCTTACACCTATCAGAATGGCTAAGATCAAAAACTCAAGTGACAACACATGCTGGAGAGGATGTGGAGAAAGGGGAACTCTCCTCCATTGCTGGTGGGAATGGAAACTGGTACAACCACTTTAGAAATCAATCTGGGTGCTTTCTCAGACAATTAGGAATAGTGCTACCTCAAGATCCAGCTATACCACTCCTAGGCATATATCCAAAAGATGCTCAAGTATACAACAAGGACATTTGCTCAGCCATGTTCCTAGCAGCTTTATTTGTAATAGCCAGAACCTGGAAACAACCCAGATGTCCCTCAACAGAGGAATGGATACAGAAACTGTGGTATATTTACACAATGGAATACTACTCAGCAATTAAAAACAAGAAATCATGAAATTTGCAGGCAAATGGTGGGATCTAGAAAAGACCATCCTGAGTGAGGTATCCCAGAAGCAGAAAGACACACGCAGTATATACGCACTTCTAAGTGGATATTAGACACATAATATAGGATAATCACACTAAAATCTGTACACCTAGAGAAGATAAGCAAGAAGGAGGACTCTGGATAAGATGATCAGTGCTCACTCAGGCAAACGGGATAGACCTTGGAAGATCGATAAAGCAGGGAACAGGACAGGAGCCTACCACAGAAGGCCTCTGAAAGACTCTACCCAGCAGGGTAATAAAGCAGATACTGAGACTCATAGCCAAACTTTGGGCAGAGTGCAGGGAATCTTATAAAAGAAGGGAGAGATAGAAAGACCTGGAGGGGACTGGAGCTCCACAAGGAGAGCAACAGAACCAAGAAATCTGGGCACAGGGGTCTTTTCTAAGACTGATACTTCAACCAAGGACCATGCATGGAGATAACCTAGAACCCCTGCACAGATGTAGCCCATGGCATCTAAGTGTTCAGGTGGGTTCCATAGTAATGAGAACAGGAACTGTCTCTGACAAGAACTCAGTGGCTGGCTCTTTGATCACCTCTCCCTCAGGGGGGAGCAGCCTTACAGGCCACAGAGGAAGACAATGCAGCCAGTCCTGATGAGTCCTGATAGGCTAGGGTCAGATGGAAGGGGAGGAGGCCCTTCCCTATCAGTGGACTGGGGGAGAGGCATGGGTTGAGAAGAGGGAAGGAAGGCAGGATGGGGAGGGGACGAGGTAGGGGCCTGCAGCTGGGATACAAAGTAAATAAACTGTAATTAATAAAAAAATAAAAAAGCAAACTTTCCTCTAGGTTTATATATCTCCACTTGTGTATTAGCACAGCTCTCATACCACTCAGACAAGCTTCTTTGTGCAGTGCGCAGTGGTTAACACAGAAACTCTCAACTGTTCAAAGCGCAGAGAGTAAGTGCCAGTGGAGTGTGCATTCACAATTGGGACATCAATATCACACAATCCAGACTATTGCCACTGCTCTTGGTTGTCCAAGGTTCAGAGCCCACGACAGTAGAGCAGGGCAGAATGATGGATTACAAGCGCCAGAGGCGAGGGAAGATTAGGCTAAAACAATGTCATCCAAACATGACAGGGCTGCTAGACTCGTAAACTCGTAGCAGCTGTGGTTTCAAGACATCGACATGAAGACAATCAACATTCCAGCCTGAGCAAAACAGGCTCACAAGGCCCCACCCCTGGCTGAGCAGCTATTGACAGCTGATGGCATTTGGGCAAGAGTCAGTGTGCTCGTTGGGAGATTGACCATAGTACGGTGGATGGCTCCACACCAAGGAGTACGTAAGTAGTACAAATTGGAAATTGTGAGCTGTTTGATGGGGGGTGGGTCTTGGGGCAATCTGGGAGGAGTTAGAATAAAGAGTGTGAAGTGACTATTCTAGAAGTACATGTATGCATATATGCATGTATGCATGTACTTTTTCTAAACAAACCTAATAAAAATATAACTTTAAATGTATTTTCATTTGCATTTTTATTCATATTGTGTTTTTTTATTAATTACAGTTTATTCACTTTGTATCCCACCTGTAGCTCCCTCCCTCCTCCCCTCCCAGTCCCACCCTCCCTCCTTCTTCTCTACTCATGTCTCTCCTCCAGTCCACTGATAGGGGAGGTCTTCTTCTCCTTCCTTCTGATCCTAGTCTATCAGGTCTCATCAGGAGTGGCTGCATTGTCTTCCTCTGCGGCCTGGTAAGGCTGCTCCCCCCTCATGGGGAGGTGATCAAAGAGCAGGCCAATCAGATTATGTCAGAGACAGTCCCTCTTCCCATCATTATGTAACCCACTTGGACACTGAACTGCCACGGGCTACATCTGTGCAGGGATTCTAGGTTATCTCCATGAATGGTCCTTGTTGGAGTATCAGTCTCAGAAAAGACCCCTGTGCCCATAATTTTTGGTTCTGTTGTTCTCCTTGTGGAGCTCCTGTCCTCTCCAGGTCTTACTATTTCCCACTTCTTTCATAGCATTCGCTGCACTCTTCCCAAAGTTTGGCTATAGGTCTCAGCATCTGCTTTAATACCCCGCTGGGTAGAGTCTTTCAGAGGCCCTCTGTGGTAGGTTCCTGCCCTGTGTCCTGTTTTCTCCCTCTTCTGATGTCCATCCTCTTTGCCTTTCTGAATGAGGATTAAGTATCTTACCCAGAGTCCTCCTTCTTGAACAGTATTTTTTAAGAATATGAGTGATGATTTTCAATCTAAGAAAGTTTAAAAACTGAAAACAGAATTCCAAAAGTCAGTTCAAGTCAAGGAAAAAAATTAAGGCAACATTGATGAAGTGTGATGATTATTAAAAATAAATAACGCACAGAAGCTTTTATAAAATCTCTACTTTGGGGGTATAGTTGAAATTTTTATAACAAAAAAAACAGTTTGTTTTATTTTCTTGTTATTAAGGCTCTGATGAAGGGAAATTTCAAATAATAAGTCAGAAAGAGAAAAAATAGTCAACCATATCTATTTTCTAATACGAATGAGGGGGCACCAGCATTATTTAGACATACAGCTGAGCAGCATTATTTCCTACTCTTATGGAGCTTTCTGCGTGTGGGGACAGCCTCACACCAAAAGAATAAATTTTACTTAATTACTATGGTGCAAACAACAATGGTAATGTAGGAACAGAAAAAAACAAAAACAAAAAGAGAGCCTAACCTTGTCTGGGGGCTCAGGAGGTCATCTTAGAGACACCAGAGGATAAGATAAAGAACCAGGTGAAGCAGAGCATAGGCTAATAATAACCGGGACATAGTCAGTCTGCACCCAGGGGCTGACTCCAAAGATGTGCTGCATAACTTTGGCATCGCAGGTACGAAGAATGACGACATTTCATAAGAAAGAGAGCTTCCTCTGGGGTTAGCTCTCCAGTTACACCCAGTACGGTTTTCACCATGCATTCAAGCTTGCTATAGTACTGACCTTTACCGTGAACCCATATCCCTTATTCATTTAAATTCTGCTGAATAGCAGTAAATGCTAGACTAAATTATAGTTTGTCTGTTTTTTTTTTTCCTAGCTTGATACCATAGAAAGGAAAAGTGGGATGTCTCACTGGACAGAATGAAAGGAGCAGGAGCCAGGCAGAAAGAAGGAAATTGGGATTTTGATGTTCTACACCCAGGTATGTCAGAATTTTAACATTCAGAATAATGAAAGTTGCATGGCCCCTGTGTGCAACACTTTTCCCATTGGGGAAATAGAAATTGTGCCATTTACTGGCTCGGATGTAGACTATTCTTAAGCAGGTTGAATAACTATGTCTGTGTGCACGCTTATTGATTTGCCACATGACTAATGCTAATTAATGATAGTAATTATAAAAATATAGATTGATATCAACATTTAGAGCAACGTCCAAACTTTCCAAATTATGATTATCAATCTATAACTTTAAAAATAACACAGTTAATCATTATTATTATGGTGGCTAAATGATAATGATTTGTAATAGAGTATCACATGTTTTCTCCAACCCAGAGTCACACTAATCTATTATGGTGAAGATAATAGCACTAATAATGGAAGAATAATGGTTGCTAATCATTTCCCATTATCAGCATTTAAACATCCAAATCAGCTAAAAGTGGGCACAATAAAACCTAGGAAAGTCATCTAGCAAAATAAGCAATCGATAGCTACCAATCTATCAAATGAGGATCTCAGGACAGTGGCACTACACAGCTCACAGGTAGTAGCAAGAGTGGAAATGACTGGGGCGGGGGGCAGTCCTTTTTCCACCTGTGTTCTGTCCTGTTTTTTTCCAAGCACAGGAATAGTGTGGTAGCTCATTGCTATAATCTCAGCCCTTGGGAGGCCAAGGTAAGAGGACCACAAATGCAAGACCAAAGCAAGATGCAAACAAAAGACAAAAGAGCTTAGCCCTCAGCCCCAGAGAATCTGATTTCATTGACCTATGGTGTGGCTGAGTCTTTGAAAGTTCCCTGACTGGGTGTGCCTAATATGAACCCCACTTTGAGAGCCACTGTTGCAGACATTTGACTTTTATGCTTGAAAACATGGATGTATTGGCTCCTTGGGGCAGAGCTGAATTCAGACACCCACCTGCCCAGCCCGTCAATCAGAGCTGTGCAGCAGAGGAATGAGCTGTTAGCTTTAGCTGTCAGGGAATTTTCTTCATGGAAAAGAAGTACATTAAAATACCAAATTACAGTATTTACATATTTCGTGCTTTTTTTTTCCCCAACTGCGTTCCCATAGCAACTCAATCCATTTGCTTCCTACTTTCTTCTGAGTTATTTTCCATCATGAGCCATGCTTTATTGGTGAGGCAAATAGTTTGCCCTCAAAAATAACTGTTTTGCTATTTACTATTTCTTTGCCAGGGAACTCAACTCTAGGTGCCTCTGCCTCAGGCCTGTCTTCTCTGAATTTGATCAAGGTAATGTCATTGGACAGGGCAAATTATCCTTGATCACTTTTTCAATCCGGGCAGTGTCTGAGTTTGTTTGTTTGTTTGTTGTTTTGTTTTTGCTTTCCTGATGAACTGGCCAAGGAAAGTCAAATGAAGAATAAGGCTTCCCTTAGGAAACAGTTAGGCAGAAAAGGATATAAAATAAAACAAACTTCAAACTGTGGGCAGTTCGTGTAAATAAACAACAGACAAGTGTAGCAAGACAAGTTCCTAGCATCTCACCAGGCTGGACCAGGCAACATCACTGGTTAGAAAGACATCACAGCTTTGGAGACGGGCCCCTAGAAGCAAGAAGAAAGAAAGCAAGTCCTGCTCTACCCATGAAAGGATCCCTGTGTCCCCAGAGGGAAGGCTGAAAGGAGACCCAGAACACTGAGGTTTCTTTGTGATTTCACCCAGAAGACTTGGCCGACCAGTGAAGGTCGATGGGTTGGTGGGTTGGTTTGAAAATAGGGCATTTCACTCGCTAATGGAACTGGGCTTTGCAAGGAGGCAAGGATGCCAGAGATGACTGCAGGAGGCACCAGGCTGGAAGCTTCAGACAGTTCTCCTCGCAGCAGCCTGATGCCAGGGTGGATTTGAGCTACCAGTGCTAGAGGAGACATGAATGTCACTGGATGTCATCTGCTGACTCAGAGGCCTCTTTCTGGGCCAGCAGTGCTCATGGAGAAGACTTATTCCCTCCTCTCTCCCAGGTTCCAAACAAAAACCAGTGCTATGGAGCAACATCGCCCAGGCCACATGCTAGTGACAGGATATCTCAAACTGCAGCGACATAAACCTTGCACAGTCAAGAGTTTTGCCTCTCGTCCCAAGACCTGGACTCAATTTACACAATATCCATTGAACTGCCTGCACTGGAGGTCACCACTGAAGCCCTCGGGCACCCTTCTAACCCTTCATTTTCTCCAGAATAACACCCCCATCAGTTAACAGGAAATAACACCCCCATCAGTTCCAACAGGAAACAGGTGATACTCTCAGGCCTGGTGACTGGGAGAGTTTGCAATCATCTTGACAAAGGTATGGGCAGGGTTCAGTATGTTCTCTCAGAGCTAGTCATAGCAGAAAACTGCCCCCAGTCTAGACCTGAGAATTCAGAAGCAAAGTTGTGGAAAGCTGCACCTCCAGGTAAAGGAGACAGCAAGCATACCAAGGAAAGAGAGTGAAGGAAACAAATGTCCAGGCAGCATTCTCCTCTGTGCTTTCTATCTTCTGACAGTGTGTTACATCATCAACCCAAACAGAAATGCAGGGACAGGAGCCCACCACTGTATTCACTGAGGCCTTCCTACAGAATAAGATGGCAGTCTAGGGGAGGAAGGGGATGCCCTTGTAACACTGGAAATGGCTCAAGAGCAGTGACATGCCTGTTCTGTCATTGCCAGAGCTCCTCCACACCTTACACTGTATACTTTTTTCTTCAGAAGATTCCATTTTTCCTGTTTGCTTAATAAGGCAGTCCATGGGCTGGTAATCTGAGAATCTCTCCCACATAGCTATAGTGACTGTGTAAATATTGTCTAAAGAAAATATTAAATATTTTCCTAAAAAGCATTAAAATTTACCACCTTGACCCATACTAACCAGGAAAGCATATGGTCGCCATGGTTATGATACACACTGAGGCAAACGAGGGGTAATGGCATCAAAAATAGCCTCTGTAAAGCCTTCCTTTCACCCACGAACCTCTTCTCCAGGAAACATGACTCTTGTGATTAAGGTGGGTTGGAGTCAGTTCAGACACATGGAGGCATTTGTCACGCCCCTTGCACTTTTGCCCTCTGGCCTCCCCATAGCTAACAACCACTCTCCCATCCCCAAACAACACAGCAAAGCTGATGACTCTGAGCCAGTCCACTCCATTCTGCTCTCAACCCATGGAATTTCTCCACTCGGTCACTGGACAACAAACAACAGTATTGTTTTCGAGTGGTAATTAACACTTTACCAAGACAGCTGAGAACACAATTGTTCAGAAAGGCCCTCCTCTCCCCCACACCCGATTCATCTGCTCTCCACTGCAGCTGATGTGACAACAGTCTCCAAAGCCAGAGCTACGGTGTTCTTCAGAGACTCAAGTTAGCCTTAGGAAGTGCTTGAAGAGCCACCTGTTGTCTCCTGGGACTGTTGTGGAGGTTTCAGGAAGGAGAAATAAGACTGTGTCCAATAGGAAGGAGTGAATGGAGCATCCTCCATCCACTGGATACAGAATGAGCGAATACAGACTGCTTGGTTATTTAAGATGGGATGTGAACTAATAAAAGATTCCTTTGATGGCAATGTGAAAGACGCAGTGGGGAGGAGGTAGCAGATAGAACTGATTGGGCTGGAAAGATGTCTCAGTGGTTAAGAGCACTGGCTGCTCTTTCAGAAGATCCGGATTCAATTCCTAATGCCCACATGACGGCTCTTAACTGTCTGTAATTCCTGTTTTAGGGAATCTAACAGACATGCATGCAGTCAAAACACCAATGTACGTAAGGTAAAAATAAATAAATTATTAAACAAAAAAAAATATTAAACTGATGGTAGGGACATCAGTTGACAAAAATCTCACTCAGGCCCAGGTAAAGCAGTGGAACTAGTGGACAAGACAAAAACAGGGGACATCTACAGAGTCTTTCCACATAGTCAGCACTGTGGAGACGTTAAAGAGAAGAAGGATTACTAAGATTCCTTTGAATTTGGTGATGGCTTTGTGGCTGGTATCACAAAAGCTACTGGGGCATAATTCTTTTCTCAGGAAACTCATTCTAATTGAGGAGACCAAAGTATCACTGAAGAGATCTCATTTGTAGGCACACACCACATTTGTGGACTTGTCTCTAGTGGAGTGTGTGTGTGTGTGTGTGTGTGTGTGTGTGTGTGTGTCTTTCCTGAAATGTGAGATGCTGTTTTCAACAACCAGAAAAGAAATGCACAGGAACATGCCTGCTTCTCTTCTTGCTTCTAGTATATCCTCTTTCCTTTAATGGAATTATTTTTTTAATGTAGAATGTAATAAAAACCTACTGCTTAACATGGTAAGAGGGTCAAAACTAAACCAAAGGAAAAGAATATCTGTAAGTTAGGCTCACACTTTAAAATACAGGGTTTTTATTTTTTAGTAGCTTTGTCATCTAGAAAACACAAAACATGTCTCTAGAATATAATGAAAAATATTGAGCAGAAGTTATAGTTCCATGATAAAGCATGCCTACTATACTCTAGGTTCAATATTCAGCATCACACAGAAAAAATGAGAGGGGGAAAGGGAGGAAGGGAGGGATGGACGGAAGGAGAGAGGGAGGGAAGAAGACAGGGATGGAGGGGAGAGAAAAATGGGGGAGGGAAAAAAAGAAAAAAGATGTAGGAATCCTAGAGAGACTAGGGACACAAGGGACATACCTAAACATAATAAAGGTGATTTACAAATACAGAGACAATGTGCCAGCCAGACAATGTGCAAGGAGTACGAGACCTTCAGACACTCATCCTTAAACAGGGTCTCCGTCAAATCCCTCAACTAAAGGTTCAGTGAACTCTGTGGAAGAAGAAGGCAGAAAGAGTATAAGAGCCATAGGGGCTAGAGAAAACCTAGCAAATAAGACCTTTTGAAGACAGCCAGACTGGGGTCCTAGAGGAGACATACCACCATCCCTAACCCAGGAGCAATCTCCCATTGATAATCACTTGCAAATTAAAATTTCATTTTCTCAAAGGGAGCCTCACTGGGGAAACAATTCTTCAGGATAGGTCCCCATGTCCAGCAGTAGACAGCAATCACAAAATGAACTCAACAGTATCTTTGGAGGGTCTTTGTCTCTTAACATGTGTCATGACTGTTTTTTAACCTTACAGTCCTTGGTGAATATTTACAAAGATATATATATATGTACAAATATATATATATATATATGTGCCTTCCAATTTTGTGTTTTTATGGATCCTGATGTATATAAATGTGTGTCTCTATGTCTATATGCATTTCTCCTTGATTTTCTTTGGCTCTCTTCCATTTGTTTGTTTTGTCCTATTCTGACTTGTTTATTTTGATTTTATTTATTTTATTTCATTATTATTTCCTAGATGTCTATTTGTTTTCTGAGAGTCAGAAAGGATGTGGGTCCAGATAAGAAGAGAGGTGAGAGAGGACTGTGAGGAATAGGGAAACCGTAATCAGAATATATTGTGTGGAAAAAAATGTATTTTCAATGAAAGGAAAAAAAAAAAAAGAGGTAGGAAGTATTTTAAAAGAAGGGTCTTGAGCTATGGTTCATTGGGTAAAGTGCTTCCTGCATGAGGACCCCATGTTCAGATCCCCAGCACCCACGTGAAAATGGAGTATGGCCGCACACATCTGCTCTGGGTGGCAGAGACAAGATGGTCCCAGGAATTATCAAAGAGGTGAGAGCCAAGCTCAGTGGGAAACCTGTCTCAAAAATAAGTAGACAGATACAGAGAAAGATATCCAGCATCTACCTCTGGCCTCCACATGTACACACACAGATGAGTGTACCCAAGAAACATAAACACACAAAGAGAGAGACAGGTGGGGGGTGTTCTTGATTCTCTAACAAACGTTTTCTGGGTTAGGCTATAAAATGTATTCAACTTTATACTGTGAAGTAGACATGTATATTGATTTTTTTTTAATTCTAAATTTCAAAAATCAACATTTTACCACTTGCCTTAACATCTATCATATCCTTTCACCCTGAACAACTAGAGTATATTACTGGTGTTATGACACCTCTAATGACTTCATTTTGAAAATATTATCTACCTATAATATGCACTGTGATTATATACTATTACTTAAATCTAGACTATTGTGCTGACTCTAAGAAAAACTTTTCTGACTTGGTACTATTTCAGGCACCATCCCTGTTTCCTACAGATGTTTCCTCTCTAGCTTTTTGGTATATGGTTGGGGGGGTGGGGCTGGAGGGGTGGTCATTTAAGTAGCAACATGAGATGGCAATGAGTTCAAACGCATGGGGTCAGCCCTGGACCTCACAATGCATGTCCTTGTGCTTTATTTCTTTCTGGAGTAGAAACACCTTAGAATATGCCTGTATCCCATTATTAAGCAGACCATTAGTCACAATGGTGTGTGTAGCTGTTTTTGAACCCTTAAAAATGTGTTTGGCACTACAATTAAATGGGAAAGCTAAGTATGATTGTGTGTGTGTGTGTGTGTGTGTGTGTGTGTGTGCATATAGACATGTGAAGACTGTCTCTTCTAAGTGTGAGTTTTCATGAAGATGTGTCAGCCTAGCAAGATGTTGATGATACATGCCTGCTGTCCCAGGAACCAAGAAGCTGAGGCAGAATCCTGAGTGCGAGGCTCACCTAGAGGCATATCGTGAGACCTCCTGCCTCAAGAAATAGAATATATGAAAAAAAAAAAAAAAAAGTCAGCTCACAGATGTGAGAAAAAGGCGAATCCTGAAAACATGAACCCGGATATCTGACCAATGATCAAGTCAACAGGACTGTGCAAGGACCATGTGGATTGCAAGAGCATTGCCATTGTGCTTCCATTAATATGTTTTTGGAGGGAATCTGTGCAGAGTGGAGAACATAGTTCAGAAAGCCCTTTCGAGGGGGAAGGGTCCTGAGATTATGAGAAAAACCATCAAAAACATCTGGGAGTAGAGGCACAGGTCACCAAGACAGTGCTTGCTTCCCTTGTCCCATGTCTGCCAGTTCTGGAGAGGTTTTCTAACAGGGGAATGTGGCCTATCTCACTAACAGCACAAAAAGAAACTAGAGCTTTAGACAAGCAGAAGCAAAGATTATGAAATGTGTGCCGCAAGGAGAGGCCAGAGAAACCGGCTATCCTGGTAGAAAACACCCTGCTATCCAGAAGTAAATGTAATGTTAAGAAGCAACAGTGATGGGCAGGTGAACGGAATTTTAGGTAAGAACTGGGAAATAGTAAGAGCTGGAGAGGACAGGGTCTCCACAAGGAGAGCAACAGAACAAGAAAATTTGAACACAGGCAACTTCCAAGAGACTCATACTCCAACCAAGGACTATTCATGGAGATAACCCAGAACCCCTGCACAGATGTAGCCCAGGGCAGTTCAGAGTCCAATTGGGTTCCATAGTAATGTGAAGAGGGACTGCCTCCGACATAATCTGATTGGCCTGCTCTTTGATCACCTCCCTCTGGGGGGGAGCAGCCTTACCAGGCAATAGTAGAGGACAATACAGCCACTTTTGATGTGAACTGACAGACTAAGATCAGAAAGGAGAGGAGAACCTCCCCTATTAGTGGACTTGGGGAGTGGCATGCAAGCAGAGGGAGGAGGGAGGATGGGATTGGGAGGGGAGGAGGGAGGGGCTTATGGGGGGATGCAGAATGAATAAAGTGTAATTGATGAAAAATTTAAAAAAAAAAAAAAAGAAGCAACAGTGAGACCCAGAAATAATTAGAAGAGTGGTGGAGGAAAGATGACTGTAAGCAGGTCCTGAAAGACCAGAAGCTAAGAATACCAAGATCATTTGAAAATTCGGTGTAGCCACAGGCAGGGAGGGCCAGACAACAGAACCAGAGAAACCATAGGAAAAGAGGGGTAAACCGAGAGATGAGAATGTTACCCTCCAGGAATGCAAGCCATTTCTGCCCTGGAACAAGAGCGTACAAGCCAGCACTGCACAAGGAACGGAGGCTGAGGAAGGACAGACAAGGCTTTTGACAGAAGGAGGTGGATTGTATTCAGGGGCACTTGTGCATCCTCTCACTAGACACAGGAACCTGAGGATGCAAATGCAAAGGGAAAATCAATACAGCAACGCCTGGCCCCTCTCTATAGAAACCTGAGGGTTTGAGCACTGTTTGCCTACTCTGGTTCCTGCATGCTCCTTTGTTGACATAGAAAACAGAGTGGCTTAGGGATATTGTAGTAAAAACATAGTAGCAAACAGAAGACTATTAGAGAGTTCAAAGAGATTCGGTAGTCGTTTCCTAACATAAGGAGAGGTGGATTGTGTTTGTAGTGATTTGGGGACCCGGCTTGGTTTGGCTTTTCTGTTGTTCCCTGTGCTCTGCAGAAATCATTCTCCTGACTAGATAACATCAAACTCTGGGCAGCTCTGAATTATTGTTATTACTGTTATTGTTATCATTACCATATTCATCACTATTATTATTATTGGCAGACATATGCCATAGCATGGAGGAAGAAGTCAGAAGACAATTTTGTGGAATCAGTTTTCTTCTTCCACCTTTATGTGGGTTCTAGAAATCAAAACCATGTTATCAAGCTTTGTGGCAAGCCCTTTTACCCACTGAGCCATCTTGCCAGCCTCATCCTCTGGATTCTCAAATTAATTCCAAATAATTTCAAGTATACGTTGAGTTCTACTGTTACTTCCTGAGGACACCTAGGATAATACCTGTGGACTATACCCTTCTAAGAAAGAAGCCGATCACATCCTACACATTTAAAACTTGTCATCACTAAAGGTTAGATTTTTATAAATAAGGGAAGTACTGATATTTTGTGATTCAATCAACAATAACAAAAGCCATTATGGCAATATATAGACAGGCTCTACCATCAAAACTATCACACACTCTCTCTCCAAATAAACTTACTAAAATTTGGAGACAAAACTACAATCATACCAATCTAGGTAAGTAACATAAAAGAGGAAAAAGCAACTTCTAACTTCTGAGTGGTGTCATAAATAGAAAATGAAGTAATAGCTATAGAATTTTGAAGATAATTTAAGTGTCAAAATCCTAATACTATACAAGCAGCTAAGTCAACAAACATACACGGACTGAGAAAATCAATCCTGTGCCCTTCCTGAAAACTATTTGTAAGGCCACTCCAGCATGCTAAGAATTCATGAATGTTTAAACTCATAAACAAAATTCACATATAAATATGTTCTCAGTAAAAGCCTGTTACCGCTGTCACGAAACCAAGTTCTGATCACTTATCTTTAAAACCTGCATAATCAATTTGCAAAAGACTCTGAAACAACTGTGGCGGTCTGACGAGGAGACAACCCCCACAAGCTGGCATATTTCCACACCCGGCTGGTGCTACTGTTTGGGAAGGTTATGGAACCTTCAGGAAGCGCTGGCTTACTGGAGGAAGTATGTCACAGGGGGAGCTTTGAGAGTTTCCAGCTTTACCCTACCTCCAGTGCCCTCTGTCTGCTTCCTGTGTGGCTGAGACAGTATCTCTCAGCCTCCTGTTCCCCCTGCCTGCTGCCATTTCTCTCCCACCCACGATGTGGCCCCTCCCCCGCCTGGAACCGTAAGTTAAAAAGTTAAAAAGTTTTCTTCCATGAGCCACTTCCGGTCACGGCATTTTATCACAGCCACAAGAAAGTATCTAACACAAACACAAATGTCCGTATGACTTTTTAAAAATATTCTCTAGTGTAGAAAATAAATGTAAGCCAGGCCTGGTGACCCCTGCCTTTAATCCCAGCCCTTGTAGAGGCAGAGGCAGGTGGATCTCTGTGAGTCCAGCCTGGTCCACAAAGCGAGTCCAGGACACTAAGGCTAAACAGAAAAACCCAGTCTCAAAAAACGGGTTAAACTGTATTATTCTTTTTCTCATTTCTGTGGCAAAATACTCTGGCAAGAACTACTTAAGGGAGAAAGGGTTTCTTTCAGCTTAGAGTTTGAGGGAAGACAGTCCACGGAGACAGGAGAGTCTTCTCGGCTCCTCTCCTTAGTGATTCCAAATCCACTGAAAAACAATAGAAACCTTTACATAGACATAATATTGATCTTTAAAAATGGGTGGAAGAAGGCGTGAAGGTGTGGCCTGTCAGTCCTTTTTTTTTTTTTCTTTATTAATTACACTTTATTCACTTTGTATCCCCCTTGTGGTTCCCTCCCTCCTCCCGTCCCAACCCCTCTCTTCCTCCACCCTCTGCATGCATGCCCCTCCCCAAGTCCACTGATAGGAAAGGACTTCTTTTCCTTCCTTCTAGGCGTGTCAGTCTTAAGGAGGGTGTCACTGAGAACTTTTTCCTGGTAAATAAGTTTGATTTTAAATTCTTCAAATATGAAAATCCAACCATGAGCTGGTGAGATGGTTTAATTAATAAAGGCACTTGTTGCAAATTAAGTTGAATCTCTAGGACTCGGATGATAGAAAGAGAGAACAAATTTCTGTAAGTTGTCCTCTGACCTCTGCATGCACGCTATAGGATTCCTTCCAACATAAACAAATAAATGTGTTAAAAGAAAATAAAACCACTTCCCAAAATAGCTTAATTACAAAAGAGAAAAGATAGAGTTAAATAGAAAAATGTTGGAGAATCAGAGACTGGACGTTTGGGAAAAATGCATAAATTAAAATGACAGAAATAAGACCAATACATGTGCATAGGATAAAGCACCTCAATAAAATAAATCCTTAGACAAACAAGCACAAGGCCATACTATTAATAAGGCACTCACTGGAAGAAAATGATAGAAACGGCTTTGCTAGGAACAACATAGGTCAGCAGGGATATACCAGAGAAGGGCAAACAAAAAGAATAGGAGGAATAATATTAATGGACAAAATGTAACTAAGAGCAAGAAAAGTTGCCAAATTAGATAAATTCATCATCATCCAAAACAGAGAATCCACAATGAATACACAAAGACTAAGGGTGCACTGAAGAGGTATTATAAAGCTGTTTAAAAATGCAAGAAGAAATTAACAAGATTATCACAGCAGATCACATACTCTACTGGCAGATAAAATTGTCCAAAAGAAATAATATTTTAAAGTTAAATAATGTACCTATAGTATTAAAAACTAAAAACACAACAAACAAAATATAAGAAAAACCCTAGACGCTAGAAAGTATTCCTCTAGTCTCTATCAAAACAAAATGATGCAGATAAAGAAAACGTCGAAAGTAGCACAGCCCAGTCACCTAGTTTGTGTACTGTCTGGCCAAAGGAGCAATCTACAAATACAAATACAACCTCTAAAGGAAAATCTACAACTTCAACATTATATTATTAAATAATAAAGAATAAAAATTAATTAGTTCAACACTAAAATTAGGATATTCAAAAAATTAAATATTTCATATAACCTTAAGTGATTTTTCATTTGAAATCTTCACAACCCCGACCTTTTTAGTGAGGTGTGGAAACTCAGACTAGTAATGTTAGCACTCAGGAGGATGAGGTAGGAGGATTACAATTTCAAGGTTATCCTGGACTACAGAGCAAAATTCTATTTAAAAAAAATAATAGTTATGGACCTTTTTTGGGAGAAAAATATAAAATTCAGTATTAGAAAATTTTTCAGTTCAGTTGGTGTTAGTATATGTGCTGCAGTTTTCTATTACTGAAATAAAATACCTGAAATTATTAACTTATAAAGAGGAAAGCTTTATTTTTGTACTTACAACTCGGTTCGCTTTCCAATTTGAGGGTTTGTGGCAAAGTTAGACATCGTGGTGACAGTGTGCGTCAGAGACAACTGTTTATCTACAGCAGCCAAAAGGCAAATAGAAAAAGAGAAGACTAAGGCCACAATATTCCCTTCAAGGGCATCCCCCAGTGACCTGACTTCCTTCCACCAGACTCTACCAGTAAGCACGGCATACCTAACAGCACGGGCTAATGACCAGGCATAGAACAGTCAGTCCTCTCCATGGTAATGAGAAATAAGGAGGGCATACATCTACCGGTTAGCATCACTGTAGAACTACCTGACAACTAGAATGCCTGTGGAAACTGTAAGCCTTAGAAGAGACAAAAGTATTTGTTGGCGAGTGACTTGATTACTAAACTAGAAGAATTTGAAACAACTGAAAGAGACATCAAGAAACAAATTGCTTGGTAAGAAGGCAGTTTAAACAAGAAAATAATTTTAAAAGCAAAGGTTTCCTTATGTACACTAAATGAGCAGAATAATGGGGGGAAACCATACATAGTAAGAGTATTTCGATGCTAAGAGATTCTGAGATGATGGTGCTATGGACCCGAGAGGCAAGCAGATAACAAGTTCTGACGCGAGTATACAAAAAGCAACCACCTTTCACTGGACATGACAGATGTGGATAAACAAAAGCATACATTGTCTCAAGATAAAATTACTAACATTATAATTTCTCCTCCGGATTAATCTATAAAATTAATGCAACTGCATTTAAAATCATACAAGGTATTTTTAAGTTGACACCATTGTTGACCTAAAAGACAAACAGCAGAGATTCCAGAATAGCAATATGGAATTGGTTCAATAGAAAGCGACACTTTGCCATCTTTTGAGGTGCTATATACAGCTCTAAGTTACATAAAAAGATGGTTAAAAGCATTAAATTAATAAAAATTGAAAAACTATGTTTAAGTCCATTTGGGTAAATTAAAGATATAAATAGAAAAGGTAAAGGTATTTATAAAACTTTATCCAAAACTTATTCAAAAGTTTATAGACTTCATTTACATGTTGCTTGTATTGTTTTGTCAAGTTTTTCTACAATGAGCAGGTGTTATTTTGTGATTTAAACAAAAGACATGAGCATTATTTCCTAACCGTGGGCACTGTGGACTTAATGCCCTTGTCTTTGTAAAAGCCCATTCCGAAGCCATCACACTTTGCCCTAGCTCCTGGAACAATGACTGCCACAATTTTATTATCGATGTGTAACAACATACTTTTATTTTTCTTGAAGCTACGTTTAGTTTGCTTTCCTGGCTCTTCCTTTTCTGAGTTACCCTTCACTTAATTCATTCCCTGCAAGGTAAATTTTTTATGACACCCCATCTGCCTTTATCACCCTAGGCTTAGGGCACAGAGTCGTCAGCCACTCTTCATAAAGGAACGCTAGCTCACTCCATCTCCACTTCTTACAGTGTCGTTAAAATGACCGCATGGCCAGAATTCAGTGGTATACTCCCAAGTTATTTTCCCATATGTCTGATATGTCAGAACTATTCCCTCAAATAGGAAATATCATCCTCAGTGTTAGTTATAGGCATATTTATTGAGCGGACTACATCTATAGATTAACGTCTATGTTGTCCACTGAGAAAGCTGAGTCTCTCCATCAGGTCAATTCCAATGACAATATCTACAAAGCTACAGATTTTACCTCCCAAATAGACATAGATTTGTCTAGAATGCACAGATGGATCTGTATCCAAATCCACAAAGAAGACCAATTATGAATCAATAAATGTTATCTTCATGTCATGTTTCTTGCTGTCAAAACATCACAGCAAAGGGAAGAAAGGTCCCAGCTCAGCCTACATAAATTGTTAGTTTTAAGCTTTTTTCATATTACTCTTTGTATATATACATACATACATACACACACACACACACCACTCAAATACATAGCACTCATACAACACACTCATGTACATATACATAACACATACTCGCGTCTTAAATGATCTAATCAGGTATGCAGCATTGTCAGGAAGAAGTGGGGAATCTGCTGTTTATACATAGGTAAAGGAGCCCAGAACGAGGAAGAAAGAAGGCAGATACGTGGAGACATCACGTATGGTTAACAGATTGGAAGAACACGCGAGCTAATCAAGTAGTCAGAACAGATCCCATGTGGAGAAGGGGAGGCTGTGATTCTGAGGCTATCCACCCAGACCACTTATGTGCTCACTCTGGCACATGCCACTTACTGTCACACGGGAAAACAAATCTGATATCTTACTTCTCCCCCCCCCACCTCTTCTCATCTCAAACTGCCACAGGCTCTCAACACAGGTGTCTTCCTCTCCACTGCATCTTACACATCACCGTCAGAATAAGATGCTTCAGGAAGCTTTGATTATCACTTCTCTGTTGTTAAAATACATGGCTTTTGGGATACAGTGTAGATCTCATCATAGGGAATGTGCGTTCCCTTCCGAACTGCCTAACTTCCTGTGTAAGGTAGACATTACCCTCCATGTTCTCCCACCCCCCCCCCCGACGCCCACCACACTCTGCCTGTGATGAAGCTCTTGGTGAGTCTTTGTCTTTCCTCCTTCACCTGTCTAAACATCAACCACCCTTTCCAACTCTCCTCAGCTGGCCAGCTAGGAACCAAATCCTTAACCTCTTTCTCTTTCCTTGTCTATCATGTAGCACGGTCATAAAATACAAATGTCCACAGAACACTGCTAAACGTTAGGTAGGGAAGCAAATGCTTGTTTTCATTAGAGAGTCTTTAGTTGCGGGGAACAGAAACTTTCCAGGAGGGAGTAAGAGGAATTTATTATTGCAACTCCGGGAACCCAGGGAAAGATACAGCAGACTTTCAGGAAAAGTGATTAGGAATCACAGAAGCCTTCGCTCTGCACCCCTCCTTCTTGCCCGCGTTTTAGTCCGTCTTGCTCTTGGCTTTCAGTTCCTTCAGCAAAACTTCTTCCGGGTGGTTGGATGGTACAGGGTAGACAGTTGTGCAGAGCTTCCCTTACCCACACCCACACCCACCAGCCACTACAAAACCACAGCATTCAATTTCTATAGCATGGTGTTGATTAAATAAATGTTGCTCAGAAGGGCCAGCTATCTCATTTAAATATGTACTGGTCCAGATGTAAAGGAAGCCATTCATTCATACTAGGCAAACAGGCCCTATTTAAGCAAGACTAAAATTCCAGCAGGAAAATAATACCACTTCTATTAGATCGTCAAAAAAGAATAAAGTCCTTCATGTGATTATTAAGGATATTCCAATTACAAGATACATCTTTATATATTAGAGATAATAAAATATAATACAATATAATTCTTGACAAGGTATCATATACAGAAAATACTGCTTTCTTTCCGTCGCACCAGTGAAAACGCCTGTGAGTAATTTGAGATTGCCAAAATTTTTAACTTTTGCCCACATCATGAGATGAGCACATCGTCATTTATTTTTGTGAAGTCTGAAGAAAAGGACACTCAAGAAAAGTTGTTTATTCTTATGCACACATGTTTATAGACTATGTTATTTCAGATAATAATGTGTTTGGTTGCCTTACTCTATCCCACAACACTGAAACAATGCATGCTTACAGTTCCATCCTAAAAAACAAACATAAACAAAAGCAAACCTCATCCTTTTATAGTTCCAGATAGAAAAAAAAAATCTCAGGGAAGGACTGGCCTCATTATCTCTCTAAGTCCATCCCTGAACAAGCTGTTGTGGCTAGAGAGAATAAACATAATGTTTAGTCTATCCATGGCCAGCTCTGCAGCCAGAAGGATAGAATCTGTTTCTACACAGCATGAGGTACCGTCAGAGGCTATGAAAAGGCAAGGTGACAAAGCCTTACAGGGCATTGATGACTCTGAAAATAAGAAGTGGGAGTCCTGGGATTCAAACCCAGATCTTCAAAATCCCAAAACCTGGCCACTAACCACTGCAATTCTAGCTCCTACTAGATCAACATATCGTGATGTCTCTTAATTATTATGCCATGGTTTCCTTGAAAGCTTGGACCCTACGATGCTTATCTGTATCCCTCTAGCTCTTAGAAATACTGCCTGGCACTTTTGAGGTATTTTGTATAATTAAGTCCTCATTTATAGATTGTATATTTGAATATATTCTTGTAGCAATATGGATGTCACCACATCTGAGAACAGCTATGTGGGTCTTTTGCTCACAAAAGAACAGGTGTCTGTTGGAAAAGTAAGAAGAGCAGAACATTTTAATTCAAGAAAATTTAATCACCACAAAAAATACAAGGGAAATAGCAATACTACAAATTTTTTTGAGAATTCCATACATAAGTACATTTATATATACACAATATATATGATATATACATTGTATATATACATGATATATATATCATATGTCATATGTCATATAATATATATCATATATCATGTATATATTGTGTATATCATATATATATGTTCATATATATATATATATAATTTCTACCCTCCCTTTCCATACTCTTCGATACTCTCCATACATCCCAGCCTAAATTTATGACCTTTGAAAATAATAATTATTATTATACACAGAGAGAGACCATCTGAGTCCAGTTAGAATTGTCCATACACACATGAGTTTAGGTCTGACCATGTAAACTTGTGTAACCTACCAGGGAACTTGCCTGAAAGGAGGGGCAGTGAGTCTCTCTCCCTCAGTAGCTATCGACTAGCTGTAGCTAGATCTTCAGCTAGGAGTGGGGTCTTGTGGATGGTCCTCTTATCCATACCGACCTGTTAATCGGTGTGGTCTTGTACAAGAAGTCATATTGTTGAGAGCTCACAAGTGCACCATCTGTCTGTTTAGAACACCTTCACAGCAGACTCAGTCATCCGGCTCTTTCAGTTTTCCAGTCCTCTCTTCCAATATGTTCCCTGAGCCTTAGGTGTGGAGGTTGTTACCTGTGTTACCTGTGTCCTGTTCGGGACTGGGCTCTCCACAGTCACTTAATCTCTGCATCTGAACAAATTGTGAGTCTTCCTGGAAAAAGAAGTTTCTTTGATTAGGCGTGAGAGTTGCCCTTACCTTTGGGTATAAGGATAATATCCGTATGTATAAAAACTGCATTAACTTAACACAATGATAGCATCAGGATATGTTTTTTTTTTTCCTATTGTTGTAACAAAAAAAAAAAAAAAAACCAAAACATGCTCAAGGCAACTTTATAAAAGAAAATATTTAATTAGGCTTACAGATTCAAAGAGCTAAGAGGCCATGATGGCAAAGCAAAGGCATAGGTGGTAACAGGAACAGCTAAGAGGATACATCTTGCTCTTCAGGCAGGAAATAGGAAAAGCACACAGGAATGCCATAGCCTGCCCCCACCCTCCATGCCACACCTCCTTCAACAAGCCCATACCTCCTAATCCTTCCCCAACAGTTCTACCAACTGGGGACCAAGCATTAGAATATATCAGCCTGAGGGGGCCATTCTGATTCAAGCTACTACACAGGTTCTCCTCTAGGGCTATGGCCACTCCATCTACAGGTTCTTGGCTAGGTTTACAATTGTAGGCATGAGTGCTCTCCTACTGAATGAGCCTTAAGACCAATCAGACAGCTGTCAATTAACCCTCCCCCAAAATATTAGTGCCACTGTTGTACCTACCATTGAAGGTACCTTGCCTAGCTGGTCATTACCGTACCTTGCAGTATTTATAGCTAGATAGATGTGTTGATAACCTCTTTTGCCCTGGCGGCTTACATAGCACAGCTATGAGAGCAAGCTCTCAGGAAGGAGGCTTCCGGATCAGTGCTAGTTTGATTCCTCCCCCTCCCCAAGTCCTGGGACAAAATTATGTTGTCTTCAGCCATGAGGTCCTGTGGACTCAAACTCCGACAGGCAAATGAGAGCAGTGACAATAGCCTCAAATACTAGAAATTTTATACTTGGAGCATAACCGCCTGATGATCAAGAGTAAGCATAAGAATATGAAGCAATAGCTGGTACAGATTTCTTAACGGAGAAAATTTATTCCCATTCAAATTCATTATTTCTATCAGGCTTCCTGGTAAATTCTGTGGACAGAAACTTAGGATACAGTTGGACAAAAGGAGAGCTTTTCTTTGCCTGTATCTTAATTGTCTTAAAAGAAAATGGAGCCATGGGATCTCTGTGAACTTTTGATTGCCCTTCCCTGCAGGTTCCCACAGCGTGATATGAAGGTACTCCTCAAAAAGCGTTCTGTATCTTTGTTTGTTTTCTTCTGGATCATGTTGCTTCCAAAATCACATCTTTTCTTAGAATTTGTCTCTCAATGTTCCTTTGTGATGCTTAATATATATATATATATATATATATATATATATATATAAACAGAAAAACATTTCTGTATAAAACAATCTCATTTCTCACTCACTATTCATTTTGTCCTGTTTTGGAATGTTTCTGGCCTCCTCAAGGCACTTGATACACGTATTTAAGCTTGCTGTATTCATTTTAGTATTTCAACCCTTTGTTCTCCTTTGTCTCTCTCTCTCTCTCTCTCACACACACACACACACACACACACACACTTAATTTTAAATGGTTCACCATTGTGTTACTTCCTGGCTTGATTAGCCATTAAGATGAACACGGTTTGTTAATTTAGAATTGTATTCTGTGTTTGTTAAGACTGCTTCTAATTTTGCTGAAGGGTCTGAATGCAGCTGTAATTAATTTATTTTAAAAAATGTTTTTTCTTGCCCTCTGTCCACATCCCTGTATTGGTCATTCTGCTGTCCAGTAAACCATCACACCCTCATCCAAATTATGCCTTACTTCACATTTCAACCTGTTCTCTTGTTCCTTCCTGTTAGGCTCACAAACCAGTTGACTTTTTCACCCAAGACCACAACATTGGTGTTTATTCAGATAATTTTTGAAATGAGCATTATCCTGAATTTTTTTAAAGTGGAAATCAGAGAGTGTAGAGAAATTGAAAATAAGCACTGTTCAGTCTTGGAACCTAATACTCCCCACTGGCTGCACAGACTTTATACAGAGGCAGGCTCTCTGTCCTTTTATGCTACATCATTGCTTTGCCTCTATTGACCTGTTCATCTTGTAGGCTCAAAATAGTCACAGAAAACCCTAATAGTGAATCCTGAATCAAGGCTTCAGATCCCATTCTAATCCTTTTCTTTTACTTTCATTTAGCAAACATGAGTTTCAAATATAATCTTTTAGGAGTGGCAAATTGATAGATAGATAGATAGATAGATAGATAGATAGATAGATAGATAGATAGACAGAGATAGATAAGTGCCCTTCATTTTCTTCTTCCATAGCCTAATTGATGTGTATGTGTACATTATATATACATGTATATATATGTGTGTGTACATATATATATAGATATCAGGTCACTGATATCTAGCTGGGCCCGTAATATACATACAAATACACATATATATGTACATATTTTTAATAACATGACTGGTATGTTATCATGTCTATCACATATTTAATTCATAAAATAAATGGTGCAGAGAGCAAAGAAAATGTGTTTGGGGGCAAAATCATTTAATCTCTAAGTGAGAGAGTGCCTATTTGAACCCATTCTCCAGTCAGTGTGAAGGTGGCCATGTCTGAGACCAGCACTAGGTTCTGCTATGAAGAGAGTGGATGAGCGTGAGAGCCGATGCTGGAAGACCAGCAGGGACTGCTCTTTAAGAAATGAGCGTGCCACCATGGTCCTCTCTAGGCCACACACAAAATGTGATACTCTTGTGACCAAAGCCCTGGTGAAATGACTCCACCTCCCAAAATAAGATGTGTATCACAGCTGCGAGGACAGAAGTGTGACAGCTGACGAGTGAATACAACAAAATGCATCATGCTCTGTTTCGGCAATCAGACTAACAGAAAATTTGGAATGAAAAACTTCTCCCTGTATATTGCAAAAGCATACGAAGTCCACCAGAAAAAGAGAAACTTGACATTGAAGAGAAGTTGGGTCCCGGCTAAAGAGCTCTTGGGATGTATGCCTGACAGAAACTGGAGTGGAAAGTGTGTCTTCCTGTCTATGTGGGCACCAGACATTAGTAAAAATTGGATTAGACTGCTGCACAGTCTGTCTCCTGCTTATCTCACCCCACCCCCCACCATGATTCACTGGCCCAAGTCTGGAAATCCCAGGCATAGAACTAAATCTCAGAGGAAACCATGAACAGGTCCCGAAGTCTCGTCCAAGCAAAGCTCAAACTTCCTGTTGGTTACAGCAGTGCCAGGAAGGCCAAGCCTGGAGCAGTGCCTGAGACAGTTTCCCACAGGGGAAAATCCTACCCCATAATTAGAGGCTACACCTGCACGCCTAGCCAGACATTTTGCAACCAGGGCCATGTGAAACCAGCTAATTTTTTCTGTTTAATTTCCTACTGCTTTAGGGAGGTTGCTGTCACTTGAAGGTTTATGTCAGAAGCAGTCTTGAAAAGAGTCAGTTTCTAGAACAAAGTAGTCAGTGGGGCCTCGGGTGAAGAACAAGATGGAAAAGCATTCCCTCTGAGGAAGCAGAGAAGTTAAAAAGCAACAGAATCAGAAAAAAAAGAAAAAGGACCCTATATTAAGGGGTTCCAAGGGAAAACAGAGTCAAATCACTGCTCTGTAGATAGAGAGGGAAAATGGATGTTCTCGAAGCTTCTAAATCTAGGGATGAGGGATGAATTGGAGCGATAGCAAGGGTGAATACTAGCCAGAGAATACCACTCTTGCAATAAGCTCAGGACCTGCTCACATAGATAAAGAAATGGAAAGCTGGGTGAAATACCTGGGAATTGAAACCAAGATGAGGAGGGAACATTATCTCACTTGGTGCTGAAGAGACTGTAAATTGGTACATTTCCAGAAAGCAGCTTGGCAACCTAATAATAAAAAAATCCTTCAAAATATATATTACCTTTGATGTAGCGTCTGCATTTTCAGGCATCTAAACCAAGAAAACAAGAAATGTGGTGAAATTGTTCACGTCACAAAATTATCTATAAAGATGAAAATAGTCATCTAGAGAGATGTGAGAGAATCCATAAAATAGAGACAGAAGCAGTTTTTCAACTACTACCTTCAAGACCTCTCTTAACTATAAGAACATGCTCACATTATGTCTGCTGCAAAAAAGAAAAGAACACAAATAGAGTTACTTTGAAGGAAGTACAGGAGTTCATACTACCAAATTCACTACAGTGGATCAGATTTACATTCATGATCACCAAAAAGCTACCTTGTAAAGTAAAATTAAAGTATATCACACACACACACACACACACACTCATGCACACACATACTGGAGAGATGACTCGGCTTTTAAAAGCACCTGTTGCTTTTGCAGAAGGCCTGAGATTTGGCTCCCAGCAGCCACAAGGCAACCCAGAACCTGTAAACCCCGTTCCAGAGCCTCTGACGCCCTCTCCTGGCCTCCCCTGGTATGGCACATGCATGGTACACTTACATAAATACAGGCGAAACATAGGCTTGAGCCCAGAGAAACACTCTCTGTCGGCTGCTCTCGGACCAACCGTCTGGAGTAGCCTCAAGTCTCGTGAAGGCTTATTCCCGACAGCCCTGACAGAACTCTCTTAGGACTGTGCTGTGTGCAACATTTTCCTTCCGCTTACCGCTGTCCCCTTGACGAGCCTTACAGCAGCACGCTGTCGACCAACCAACGCTAGTTCCGTTTTCTCTACAAGCATCCCCTCTCCCTCCAATAAATTCCTTGCACATCAATCCTCATTTTGGCATCTGCTTCTCTGGGGACAGAGATATTCCGTTCATCCACCTAAAGAACTCAGTCATCAAACATTTGTTGTGTGACAGGAATTTTCAGGGGGTGGTAACAACACACACAGACCTGCTCACCTCAGGTAAGGACCCGCCACAAAGCTAAGGACGGATCCCGCCGGAGTCCAACCTGGTGAGCCAATAATTTTTACTGGGGTTCCTCATGGGAATATGAACGCAGGGTTACTTACACGAGCAGAAATAACTCCCTGACAGCGACCTTACCAGTGTCTACCCCAGCTGGAAAACCTGGAGCCCCCTGCAGGCTGCTCCACCTATGGGAGAAGGCCCTTCCCAAGTGACTCAGTTGGTCTAAACCTCTTCCAGGCAGCTTGGATGACTTCTGGTTCTTGCTCAAACTTGGTCTGGTCTCAGAGTCTCCTTTAAGCGTGTCTTGTCTGTGGGAGGCCCTCGGCAATCTTCAGGGCTTATTCTGGGAAGGGGTGAATCTTGTCAGTTTCAGGGACTTCTGAAAGGTCTTTGAGTTGTTTCCCTTCTGTCTTAAAGACGGGAAGGCTATCAGGAAGGCTTCCCTAGCCTTGAGGCCACCTTAGGTGGCTGGTCCGGTATATTTCGGTCTCGGAGGGAACCGGCCTACAGCTTCATTCAGAAACAGTCGAATGAATGTTTTCATCAGTGAAAGTCAGCAGTTAGAAGACTCCTTGACCCTGAGACTTTTAAGGGAGAATCTAGTTATACCAGGCCACACTCCTGCCCTAACACCAATTGTGATGTAGCAAAAAGTGCTTTTTTAAAAGATTTGTTTATGTTATTATTTCATATGAGTGAATGTGTCTGCGTGCACCATACACCCCTTATGTCCACGGAGGTCTGAAGAGGGCATCCGATTTCCTAGAATTGGAGTTACACACGTTTGTGAACTGCAATGTTGGTGCTGGGAATCGAACCTGCTCCTCTGCAAAAAACCTAGTTGTCTTACTTGCTGAGCCATCTCTCTAGCCCAGCAAGGGATGCTTCTTAGGCCAGTAAATGTGCAGCAATTGGCAAAGCCGCAATCAGGAACTACTTAGAGGATTTTTAACTGTACATGTTTCATAGCAATACCCAGAGAGCAGTAAACCAGTTTTCACATCCATCAAGTTCAGAATGCCTAATAAACTAACTGCGAGAGCCCTCTTATCAGCTTTTCTTCTCCCACTAGATGAATACATTCAAGAGTTTCACACATTACATAAGTTATTATGTAAAGCAATCACTTACAATTCATAATGCCCTGTTTCCTTAAATCATAACTGTTTATAGACAACTTGGTAATTTCTTTTCAAACTACCATAAGGTGCTGGTACCTGGATTAGCAGCATAATTCTATTTATTTATTTATTTACATCATGGTTGTAGCTCCTTCCCGCCTCTCCTCCCAGCCTCACTTTCCCTCCCTCTCCCCTCTCCCCTACTGCTCCCCACCCACCCCAGCTCATCAAGTCCCATGAGAACTGAGTTCATACTCTTCCCCTGAGGCTTGGTAAGGTAGTCCTGTCAGGGGGAAGTGGTCAAAAAGCAGGCAACAGAGTCCATGTCACTCTTCTTACTAGCGAACCCACATGAAGCCTGAGCTGCCCATTGGCTACACATATGTAGAGGACCTACATCCAGCCCATGTGTGGTCCTCAGTTGGTGCCTCAAATTCCGCAGGCCCCTCTGGGCCCTGGTAAGTTGGCTCTGTTGGTCTTCTTGTAGAGCTCCTGTTACATCTAGGTCCTTTTATACCCCCCCCAAACACACACACACACACACACACACACACACACACACATGCACTTTTCCACTAGACTCCCCGTGCCTCACCCAGTGTTTGGCTGTGAGTCTCAGCATCTGTTTCTGTTTTGAACTGTTGCTGGGTGGAGCCTCTCAGAGGACAGGCTCTGATAGGCTCCTGTCTGCAAGAAAAGAAGAGCATCGTTAATAATCTCGGGGGCTGGTGCTCTTCCATGGGGCGAATCTTGGGTTGGGCCAGGCATTGGTTGGACAATACCTCAATCTGTGCTCTATCTCTCCTGTCTTTGTTTCTGCGCATCCTGTAGACAGGGTAATTTTTGTGGGTGGGTTGGTGTTCTCCTCCCTCCAGTCGAAACAGCTCTACCTCAAGACCCAGCTATACCACTCCTGGGCATACACCCAAAAGATGCTCTACCATACCACAAGGACATTTGCTCAACCATGTTCATAGCAGCTTTATTTGTAATAGCCAGAAACTGGAAACAACCTAAATGTCCCTCAACCGAAGAATGGATAAAGAAACTGTGGCACATCTACACAATGAAATACTATTCAGCCATTAAAAACAAGGAAATCACGAAATTTACAGGCAAATTGATGGAACTAGAAAAGATCATCCTGAGTGAGGTAATCCAGACCCAGAAAGACACACATGGTGTGTACTCACTTATAAGCAGATTTTAGCCATACAGTACAGGATAGACATACTACAATGCACAGACCCCAAGAAGATAAGTATCAAGGAGGACTCAAAGGAGGATGCTTAAATCTCACTCAGAAGAGAAAATAGAATAGACAGAAGTAATGGCTAAAGAGAGGGAACAAAATAGGAGAAGGAACACAGAGAGAAATAAGGGAGGAGATCAGACGTGGGGAGAGCAGAGACAGGGGGCAGAAGGCCTGCAGAGAAAAAAGAAACCAGGTGAGGCATCTCTGCAGCAATCTGGAGACTAAGTCAGAATAGGCCTCTGAGGGGATGTGAGGGGGATCTAGCTGAGACTCCTAGTAGCAGGGGCCATGGAGACTGAAGAGGACACCATCTAGCTAGACAAGCAGCACAATTCTTAAGCAATTATCTCCACACTGTCCAACCTAAACTCTGCATCAGTGTGGCTTGAGATTGTCGTGTTATAAAGCACCGCTCTTTTGAGGCTCCCACAAATGAGAAAGCCAGGTTGAGCCAAGCGTAGTGGCTACACCCGGGAGGCAGAAGCAGGAAGAGTGAAGGCCAGCAGCAGGGCAAGCGAAAATTAAAACAGAGCTGACGGCTTCCCCGTGATCCACACACTACCACCTTAGCCAAGGTCTCCTGGACTAGGCCCTGGAGTAAAGCAGTGTGCCCGTGCCCAGCTGAGAAGAGCAGTTCCAGGACAGCAAAAGTGAAGGGCAAGGAAAAGAGTGGGGAGAACGTGAAAGCAAATACAAGGTCGTGCGCTGATGAGCAGGCCACGGCGCCTTGGAAAGCATTCCTGCTTTTGTCCTTCCTCAGGACGCCTGCACAAGCCACGCGGGACACCTGTGCCTTGGAAGAGCCCACTGGGAAAAGAGGTGGAACTGAATTTGCTCACTGGGTCTTTCCAGTCTCCGGTCTCCTGCTGCTCAAAGGATGGCCTGTGCCTCTACAACTGGTGTGGTAGTGTGGTCTTGCTTCCACAGCCAATTGCTGGGAAGTAGATTTCATGCTATTTCCCCCAGATCTGAGCCTGGACAGGTCAGAACGCTCAAAGGGTGGGATTGCCGTAGATCCACCCAAGGGACAGACTGGGACCATGCAAAAGCAGGGCTATCTCCCTGAAGGGCTGGGACAGCTGGCAGCGTTAAGAGTTGAGGATAAGGATGGCGACGGTTCTCCACCAAACAAGTGGCCAGGACCCAGAGGCAGGTGGAGTCCGGTCATCTGCAGAAGTGTATTAATGAGACCTCGCGGTCTAAACTCTGCATCTCACTTGCTTCCGCCCCACCCTTTCTGTTTCCCAGACTCACCTACTTCTTTCCTTCCCTCATCGTCCTTGATTCTGAGCTCCTCCATCTGGTTTGTATTTGTTCTCAAAATTTTCTGTACACAGAGCTATTTCTTTCTTGCTAATTTTCTGTAGCCTATCCTGGAAAACACACCCAGTGCCTGCGGGCTTCTGACTGCTCTGCTTTTCATTACTGCAATTGCAGTGGAGTTAAGCCAATAATGCTGGGGGTAGGGAGGGTGAGAGAAAGAGAGAAAAAGAGAGAGTGGGGGGAGGGGTATGTGGGATGTGTGTGTTTGTCTGTGTGTCTTTGTGTGTGTATGTATGTATACATATATGTATGTATGTGGGGTATGTGTATGTATGTGTGTGCGGTGTGTGACAGAGAAAGAGAGGGAGCACGAGGGTGGTATGTGGTGTGTGTGTGTGTGATGTGTGTAGTATGTGTGGTGTGTGTGGTATATGGTACCGTGTATGTGTGTTTAGTGTGGTATGTGTTCAAGTGTGTATGTGTGGTGTCTGGCATGTGTGAGTGAGTGTGTGTGTGGTGTGTGTGTGTGGTGTGCTGTGTGGTGTGTGTGTGTGGTGTGCTGTGTGGTGTGTGTGTGTGGTGTGTATGGTGTGTGTGTGTGGTGTGCTGTGTGGTGTGTGTGTGTGGTGTGCTGTGGGGTGTGTGTGTGCGCTGTGTATGGTGTGTGTGTGTGCTGTGTGTGGTGTGTGTGTGTGGTGTGCTGTGTGGTGTGTGTGTGTGGTGTGCTGTGTGGTGTGTGTGTGTGGTGTGTGTGTGTGGTGTGCTGTGTGGTGTGTGTGTGTGGTGTGCTGTGTGGTGTGTGTGTGTGCGCACAGGTGTGTGACATGCAGTTTCCTACAGAGTTTGTAAGAGGAGATTTAGAACACACCTCACAGAGTCATGCCCTGTTCGGACAGAGATATGACTACATCTCTCGAAAACAGAGAGCTAAAGGCCTCAGCCTGAGTTCTAAGCCTTTTAATTTCAGAATGGAAACTATTTCTACAATAGCTGCACTAAACCTTTATCTGCAGGGGACTAATCTTATGAGAAGCATGAAAAAGTTTTTAAGTAGGCCACTAATAAATAAAAACATTTTCCTCAGATAAATTGGTTGGACTTCTTTTGACATTTCTGGGATTTTTGCATTTATATTCAAACCCATCAAAAAAAAAAAATGTTCCCAAGGAAACACACAATCACGTCTTGTGGCTTTTCTCTTCCTTCCTCCCAATGAGTTGTCTCTTCAGACCTTTGACCAACTTGCTACTGTTAGCATAACTCAAGTGTGTACCCAAGTTAAAAGAAGCAATGAGTAGTAACGCCATGTTCTCCCTGTTTTCACACAGAGCGGCAAAGAGCTGTTTACAGATTGATCTCCTCATCAGAGAACCATGGCACCCAATCTCTCTGCTCTGAGACTCGCCACAAGATTGATGGTAAATATAATATATATGAAAATGAAGGAGGAAAATATATGCAAGGCTCCACCGACAGTGAGGGGGCAGGAGACGAAGCTGTGCAGTTCATCATTGGGGTGGAATTTCTCATTTTCAGGACATTGACTCTAAAATCACTGCAGTCGCTGTGTTTAATGTCCCTGTATTGGGAATCCAGGCTTTTATTTAAAAAAAAAAATGATCTGAAGCCAGAAAAGGCAAGGCTGACTTATTTGGACCTATGTTGTAATGTGACAAAAAAGAAGGAAAAAAATGCAAGAAAATAAGAAATGCTGAGAGAATGTGGAGTTGAAGGATGGAACTGGAGGTGCTGACTTACTTGGCATTCTGTCTGTCCAGTAGAACAGCAAGAAGGTTGCTAAGAAAGGCGAGAACACAGTAACAGTCACCTAATGAAGCCGAAACTGGTCGCCCAGAGAAGAACCCTAGAAAAAAATCTAGAACCTTGATCACAGGAGATTTTACATAATTGCTAAAGTAAGCTTTATCTAGCCAAAATGCATAAGATTGCTGTCTTTCAGCACTCCACTTTCCCTTCCACGCTGGGTGTCACCTAACAGGCCATCAACATGTGGGGTACCTGGCCAGGGGAAAGGTGAGCTGTGAATGTATGTCCCTTGCTGTTAGCCGGAGAGCAGCGTGTGTGCCCTCCACAGCTCTGTGCCTGG
Organism: Meriones unguiculatus; assembly: GCF_030254825.1. Classification (NCBI taxonomy): domain Eukaryota; kingdom Metazoa; phylum Chordata; class Mammalia; order Rodentia; family Muridae; genus Meriones; species Meriones unguiculatus. The sequence continues at coordinate 75,804,881 of NC_083354.1, read as the reverse complement.
CAGCTGTTGCTAGTACCCCGTGGAACAATGGCTTCCACTCCCTTGGCTTCTAAGTAGCAGAGCGGTCCACAGCATGACCCTCACGCTTTGCATGACCTTGAACTTGATGCTGGCACCAGGCTTGAAAGGTAGAAAGTCAGTAACTAACCTAGAGACAAGACTCCTAGTCAAGAGGTCTTCTAAAACAAGGGATTGCAATATCACTGAAGCTTCAACAAAATAAGGCTTTCTCCCAAGCACAAGTTTCCCAAACTTTGACAATTCTTAAATATTATAAAAACCAAGCAAGCATGACATTAAAATATTTTTTCTAATAAAAATTAACATGATAGACAAAAAAATTATCTATTTTCTGTATGAAGGAACTATTACAACTATTTTTTAACCCTACAGGGTTTTACTTATACATTATGGTTTCTAATGTTGTGTTTTTGTGGGATTTCTCTGTATGTATGCATCTTTGTGTTTCTTGTGCCTTTTCTTTGGCATTTGGTTGGTTGGTTGGTTGGTTGGTTGATTGTTCTGGTTTTTGCTGTTATTATTGTTGTTGTTGTTCTTGTTCTTGTTCTTGTTTCCTTTTTTTTCTAATGAGAGAGTGAATGAAAAGGTGTTGATTTGGGTCGGGGGGAAGAGGGGAGGATCTGGAAGAAGTTGGCAGAAGGGACACCATTAACAGAATATGTTGTATGAAAAAGATCTATTTTCAGTTTTTTAAAGAGACATTATAAAATTATTGTTATATGAAAAGTGAAGACTGGCAAGATGGCTCAGTGGGTAAAAGTGCTTGCTGAGCAAGGCTGGGGAGCTGATTTATCAGGTGGAAGGAGAGAACCATGTGTATACCTTTATATACATGTACATGCACACATACACAGGCACACACAGCACAGTCATAATAAATAATTCTGAAGAGACAATCATTAGGCCTGGTTGTACAAATCTGTAATCCCAGCAATTTGGGAAGTTGAGGCAGAAGGATCATAAGATCAAGACCAGCCTAAGCTATTTAGTGAAACCCTGCCTCAAAATACAAAGAGGGTGAGAAAGAGGGTTGGGAATGTAGCTCAGTGATGATACACTGGAGTAGCCTGCATGAGGCACTGGGTTTTGTCCTCAGCAGTACAAAGGAAATGAAAGGCAAACAAAGGCCACAGAATTCACCTTTGCCTTTTATGACACTTGTCAGCTTTTTCCAAATTTATGATTGGCTGCAATTCTTTTCATTCTAAACAAATTCTCTTTCATAACTAATCTAGTATTCCTGACCTCAACTTTCTCTCAAACCTTCCAATCTGGCTTACAGACTCAATACTAACGCTAAAGCCAGGACTTTCGCCTAAGCTGCATTTACATTCCACGCTGATCCCCCAGCCTGAGCACTATTCCCCTCCTGGACTCCAGGGCTTTCACTTCCCAGCCCTATGTCACCCTTGACCATGATGACATCTTCTTTCTTGTCATGTGGAAACTACTCCATCAGTTCCAAAGACTGCCTCAATCAAACACGCCTTTTGTTCTTTTCCTTCTCTTGTTTTTCTCCTCTTGTTGTTGGTGTTACCAAGACAAAGTTTCATGTCTCGCTGTGTATCCCAGGATGACCTAAAAATCATAGTTCCGTCCTCCCATCTTAGTTTCTCCAGTTGGACGATGGCTATGTGTCACAGCGCTCCGCCTAATGTGTTTTACACACTTACACACACACACACACACAGACCTGCCTCATTTCTTCCCCACTACTTTCCCCTTTCCTGCTGTCCACTACAAACTCCCCTTATTATGTCTATAAATCGTGATTGTCCTCTGTGAAACTTCATGCCAATCACTTCCGAAAACAGTCCCAGCGTACTCTAATTACTCTAATTGTTGCATAATATTTTATGGAAGAGGTATTTCATTATAAAAGTGATAATCTGCCTTTTGGTTCCCATCCAACTGTTTCCTGTTTTGGTCGTTTCTTTGTTGCAATATGAACAACATTGTAACAAACCTTCTCTCTACTCTTTCCTTCTACTATAGAGCTGTTAGGTTTCTAGTATTTGGCTGAGTACTTTAAAAGGTGACTATTTGTTTAATTTTAAGGGACTTTTTAAGTTGATATTTTTTAGAAGTTTAAACATTTTAAATATGTAGTTACATCATTTAAACCTTTCCCCCTCCTTCACACACAGCGAGACTCTGCCAGTTATATATCTGATACAGGATTAATATCCAAAATACACAAAGAATTTTTAAAACGAAGAAGAATGAAGAAAATTAATGACCCAATTAAGAAATGGGCTATGAAAAAAAAAATGGGCCATGGTCAGAACAGCGAGTTCTTAAAAGAAGGCATGAAAATAGCTAGTAAACATCTCAAAAAGTGTCCAACATCCACAGCAATTGGGTAATTATAAATTTAAACTATTGTGAGATTTTCTCTTACCCAAGTCAGATGGCTAAGATCAAGACAACAACTGAGGAAAGAGGGGATCATGGTTCATTGTTAGGACTGCAAACTGGTGCAAGCAGTGTGGAAATCACTGTGGAGAATTTCTCAAAAAGCTAAGAGCAGATCTCCCATACGAACCAGTGAGAGCATGCCTCAGCATATGCCCGAAGAACTTGATGCTAAAAGCCACAGATTTTGCTCATCCTTGTGCGTTGCTGTTCTAGTCACAATAGCTAGGAAATGGAAACAATGAGAGCATGCGAGCACCCTTCAGCTGGTTAACGGATGATGAAAGCGTGGCACGCATGCTATGGAATACCATCCATCTATCAAAAAAGGAAATCCAGAACGCTGCAGGAAGATAGATGAGACTGGAGAATATACTGAGAGGTAACCCAGACCCAGAAAGACAAATGCCAACTGCCGCACGCTCTTGTGTGGCTCCCAGCTTTGAATCCTTAGATCTGAATATCTAGCCTGAGGTAAGTGGGGAAGCCAGGGATGGAGAAAAGGAGCATGGAGTGGGAGGGACAATTTGCTTAATTTTTATAAATTCTGCCAAGAGGCTTTCAAAAAGACTGAGGGAGGGGGCACAGCTCCATGGCAAAGCAGTTGCCTAGCATATGCAATGCCCAGGCTTCAAACTGCACGCGTACACACAACACCACACAAACACCATACACCACACGCACACACACATGCATACAGGCACCCACTACACCACACAGACACACACACCAATTCACATTTCTACCAAGAAAGTGAAATGAGAAAGCCCCCTACTCCTGCCTGCCCTACAAGAATAGATGTTATCGTGCTTTTCAGTACTTATGACACCTGACTGTTACCTTAATTTTTGTTTCTCTGATGACTAGACTTTGTTGTTCAGTATGTTACCCATTCCCATTTCTGACTACCTGTTAGGGAGAGGCCGTTTCATTCTCTTTGATTCTCATTCCTGTTTGTATATTATAAATAGTTACCCCTCGCTATGCTGTGGCATTTTCTTTTCTAGTTCCTCCACACCCTAAGTTATGTGCTTGTCATAATCAGGTCATCTATAGTTTACAGTGGTTTTTGAACTGGTTGTAATGGCTAGTCTCTCCTAATCTTTGGTTACTTATAACCACTTAGATTTTCTTCTATAATATCTATTACCTTACTGCTTATGTTTAAATTTCCATTTATATTGTCATACTTTTCATGATATAGTCCAACTTTTTGCAGCTGGACAGTATACCAGCTTATTTAATATGTCACTCATTTTCTAATACACTGGGGCTCCATTTGTTATACAATAATTGCTTATATATGCCGAAAAATCTCCTAGGCACTATGTTCTACTGATTTGTATATTCTGTGTCAAGACCATATTGTGTTCTTTTTAAATAGTGGCTTTATTAAGTATGTTTATATCTAACGAGAAGAGCATCTACCATTCTTTGTCTATGCCTCTTTATTTTTCTCACCATTTAAAAAAAGGCATTTATTTTCATATGAATTTTATATGATTTTACCCAAGTAGGAATGGTTGGAATCTATTGACATTATGATAAACTTATAAAATAACTTTGGGCAATTCTAGGTGTTTATATGACTCTCTGGCTAGAATGGGGGCACGCGCATTTATCTGTTTAGACTGATTTCATATACTCATCATACAGAGCTACTCTTCCTTACTAAAAATTATTTCATAGTTTTTAATTGATGTATGACTGTATATCATGTTATCACATTGACTAAGACACTGTCCTCCATTTCCATCTCTAGATTTAATTTTTAGTGTAGAGATAAAAAGCTTTTCATATTAAATTATTATTGATGCAGCCATGTTTTGAAACTTCATTTATTCTTATGAATTTGTATCTGTGTCTGTGGTTTTCTAGGTGTGCTATTACATCATTAGTCAAAATGGGATCATGTCAGTCATTACAATTTCCTAGCACTGAGTGCTGTATTGCGGATCTTTCATAATGATGTAAGAATGGGCCAACAGTAGAATTGATGGATCAATGAAAGAGGTGGTTCAGAGATCATTCACAGGGAGTACCAGGGCCTTGTTACTTTTGGGATGAGGAAATCTCCCACAGGCTTGTGTATGTGAACACTTGGTCTGCAGTTGGCGTGCTGTCTGAGAGGGTGACAAAAGCTTTAAAGGTGTGGTGCGGCCCTTTAATCCCAGCACTCAGGAGGCAGAGGCAGGCAGACTCAGCGAGTTCGAGGCCAGCCTGGTCTACCAAGTGAGTCCAGGACAGCCAGAGCTACCCAGAGAAACCCTGCCTCAAAATAATAATAATAATAATTGGGGCTTATAGGCTTGCATTATTTCCTGCTTGCTCACTCCTTTTCCTGTATACTGTCAATATGTGATTGGCCCAGCTTTCACTCCAACCACCTGCCCTCATGCATTTCCTGTCATTATAGATTCTAGCCCTCTGGAGCTGTAAGCCAAAGTAAACCTGTTCTTCCTTAAGATGTTTTGGCCAGAGTATTTAATAAGTACAGCAAAACCTAACTAAGTACAGTTCTTAGTACCATGGCATCCATCACTCCAAGCAGGAGCATTGCAATGAAGAGTCAGGAAGCACAGACCAAAACAAAACAAAACAACAACAACAAAAAAAAACAGTAACCACTGCCAGCAAGGCAGTCTGAGAAGGTTTCCTTTCTCGCTACAGGAAAGCAGGTGGCAGTGGGGACAGTCCAGGTGGCAGCAGAGGTCCATTATAGTCTTGATTCATGCCTTACCTCTCACTTGGTAAGACCTCAGAAATCCTGCAAGATTGAAATGAGACCATGGGCCCACTTACCTGACTGCTTCAACACAGTCATTCTTGAGGGCCAAGCATTGGGCCTGTGAGCGCAACCACAGCCTTTCGTCTACAGAATCTACCAGCCTCAGAGGCATGATTTAGATTCCTGGTAGAATTTACCAGGAAAGTCCGGCTCAATGAGGTGTCAATCCGGGTCATTAAGTAATAAAGAAGCCCCAAATGCTAGAGCTTATAACTGTAATCATAAGAACATCATTTATTCCCAGAAGAGATTTCGTGGGGGGGAAGGGGGGACGGAACATGGTAGCTCCCTGTTCTTTCAGAAAATAAAAATACACATGCACACGTTTATGAATGTGAATGAAGAGGTAACCGCTTTGAGAAACACCTTTGTTTTCAATAATAGTAATTAAGATCACCAGGTTAGGGAGCTGAAAGTGCTCCCCATAAATCGCCAGCAGGAACACCCTGTACTGGAACAGCAAGGAGGAAAGGGCTTGTCCAGGCTGTGGAAATCAATCCAAACTCTGGCACAGACTACAAAAGGTGGTTACCCAAAGGCTGACCAAATTGTTCTTCCAGGGAAAACAAAATGTTTCTATGAGCATCTGAAGGGAAATCCCTGGAGGGGTAGATAGAGTATCAGCTCGGTAATTGGCTAGCTAATCCGAAGCACTACATCCAAGCCAAAAGCTCTGAGCCAAATGAGGAGGAGCCGCTTGCAGCAGGCACAATCCCGGCTGCTGGGGTGGTCTGAGGCTTTGAAGCATCTCTTCACAGTTTTAGTTGATGAAAGGTTTATAAAGAAAACATATCGCACTAAGTAAATCCAGTTCTTCAAACACACGTGTGCACTGCTGATGTGGCTCAGGACTTTAATTCGCTTTGTGCAGCAGCTGGTGCCCTGATGTGCCATGGCCTTTGCTCACTAAGCTAGTCTGAAGTGTTCCTGCCCTGTCTCTCTAAGGATCTGTATCCTCATGCACTCTGGGTTTATTAGGCTTTTTACAGTCTCTTCCTGGAGCTTAGGCATGGCGTTAATTCTTTTGATGACAATGAGATAATCTGAAGACACTAAGAGACTGTCTTCTCAAAGACTTTCCTATGATTCTAATTCCTAATCAAAGGCAATGCTAGGAACAACCCAGGTGCTACCTGAATTGCACCCTGCTTTGCAGTGAGAAACTTCAATTATCCAAATTGTGCTAGAGCTGACATTCTTCATTCAGTAATCATCAAAGATAACCATGAGGGCTTTTCCCTACAGCCTAGGACAGGAGCCCAAAGAGAACCGAAACCTCCTGTTTGGGTCCAACAAACAGGAGGAAACTCATTATCCTCTGTGGCAGAATTATAACTTCAACTTGATGAAAAACCATTGTAGTCAACTCTCTTAATGTATAGGTTTTATATCCTGGGCTCAATCAAACTTGGATCAAAGTAATCCAGAAACAAACAAACAAAAGACACCTCATGGGATCATGTGCCTATCCCCAGCATTCAGAAGCTAAGGTAGGAGGACCATGAGTTCATGTCTGAGCTACATAGTGAGGACCTGTTTGAGAGCAAACAAAAATGTTTAACAAATGCATTCATACTGAGCTTGTAGAGAATTTCCTCTTTTGAAAATAATAATAGCATAACAGCTTGCAATGTATATTATGCATTTTAAGCAATTGATAGGTCACTGGAGATTGGAGGGGGTGCTTAAGTTATATGCAAATAACAGGCCACGTTATGTAAGTAATTTACACATCTGCAGATTTTGGTATTGGTTGCAGGGGAGGAAGGTGTCTGGAGCCACCCCTCCAGAGAGTGAGAGACCACTGCATAGCAGCCCTTCACCCTGTCTCCGTCACAGTCACTAGGTCATGTTTGCCTCCCTCAGTCTTGGCTTATACAAACTGCCCAGGAATCGCTGAGTCACAGCGTACCTCTGCACTCTCAAAAATGTCCTGATTTGGGAACTACATCATAATGTCAACCAACTTATTTACGACACTGAGGGCAAGTATGCAGCAACAGGGATGGCTAAGCAAGATTCCAAGTCAAGGGGCTTTAACCGCAAGGTTCAGATTTTAGAAATTCAACTTCATCTCCTTTGGTCAGATAACAAATTCAACTTTTGGTAGAAGATGCAGGGACCTTGCTGGACAAAAATGGCCATAACCTACAGATGCTCCCATTAAAATGACAATTCATTAGGTGGCTAGATTGGTCCACATCCCTAACCCAAAACAGGTGACCCATGTGAAAGAGGATGAGTCCAAGAGGGCTTACTTCTAAAGGGAGCTTACAATGAATGACACAAACATCTGACTCTTAGTACCATTGAAGGTACTAAGTCAACAGAAGGAGGAAAAGAAAAGCATTCTGTATAAACATCCCCTTGAGAGCCAAGAATCTGCAGGATACAGGTCAGGTCTCCTCTCTCTATGAACCAAACTCTCAATCGAAGCCCATAAGGATCGCATCCTGTATCTTAAGTATAAACCATACCAAATGTGGTAGTTTGAATAAAAACTGTCCCCATAGGCTCATATGGAATGGCACTTTTAGGAGGTGTGGCCTTGTTGAAGTAGGTGAGGCTTTTGGGGAGGAAGTGTGTCACTGGGGACAGGTTTTGAGGTCTCACAATCTCAAGCGGGCCAGAGGCACACTGTCTCTTTCTGCTGACTGTGGATTTGGATGTAGAACTCTCAGCTTCTTCTCCAGCACCATGTCTGGTTACATGCTGTCATGCTTCCCATCATGACGATAATGGACTAAACCTGTGAAACTGTAAGCCAGCCCCAATTAAATGTTTTCCTTTATAAGAGTTGCTGTGGTCATGGTTTCTCTCCACAGCAATAAAACCCTAACTAAAACACCAAGCAAGCATCCACCACACACATGCATGAACTCACAGTTCTGTCTTTTAGCCTACACCAATCTCTATGAAAGCAGAAAGGACATTTCTCACCTCTAACAACACCATCATAACATCAATGGTTTGAAACATTTGATTTTCCAACAGTTATGAAACCATGGAGATTCACACGTAAGACACGCCCCAAAGGTGTTCCTTGGGTTATAATAATGCCCACCATACCTCTATACCTCTTCCCTACTCAGGTAAAGGTAGCAAAATGAAGATTAGTGAGTCTAGACTATTTTATAGATAATCTTGAATCTGCTCTGATGCTGTAATGTACATTGTATGACAACTTTATATTCTGTCACTATTATCCTGGAAACATATCACACAACTACTCTTCATATGAACACAAGTACATAATGTGCTGTGAGGAAGAAGGATTCTCAGAGTAGGAGGAGATGTTGACGAAAAATGCTTTCTCCAGCACTGCAAACACTGGTATAGAGCCATAGGAGAGGCTCAAGCCCTAGCATGAAGCTCAGACATGCTCCACTTACATAGTGAAGTCACATGCTCTACACACTTGCTAGAAAAACCATAATCCTATAGAGAAATAAATTAGGACAAACTACATATGTGTGTGTGTGTGTGTGTGTGTGTGTGTGTGTGTGTGTGTGTGTGTCAAGATAGCTAGTGCTAGAACCCAGAACTAAATCAAAAGATGTTCAAGGAGAAACCACAAAACAAAAATTATTTTCTTACTTGGGAACTAAGTGATTCATTTTATTCATTGAGAGCAAATGTTTTCTGACCGTCACCTTGTATCAGGTAATGGCACTGTTCTAGGTAATGGTTCTACCTGGTAAACATGCTGACACTATTCTACACAGATCCTGGAAAACCCTCTAGCAGAGAGTTTTGAGTAGAGATGTAAAGCAGAGATGGAATCCAGGGAGGATCGTATTCTGGATAGATGAAGAACCAAAGCAGTTGTGACTAGAGGGTTCCGTGTGAGAAGGTCACTACAGCTTGACTAGAGAGGAGCAAGGAAAAGGTGGCTGGGGGTGAGATCAATGGTCGGGGAGGAAAGCCAGACCATGTAGGATTCTGGATGCTTCACCAAGAAATGAGAAATCATTGATGGGTTTCAATCAGAGGAAGACCATAATCTTTAGATCTCACTGGCTGGTCTTTGGAGAAGAGATTATAGTGAGGGAAGGAAGAAAGACTAACACTTTTACAACTCAAGAGACAGGCAGGGAATTTAGACTAGGATGATGGGTATGAAGCTTGAAGGGTGGTCAGATTTCTGAACATATTGTGACAGATGTGAGAACTGATTAGATATGAGCTGTGAGCAAAATGAGTGGCAGGTGACACCTGAGCATCTAACCTGAGTTAACTGAGAGACTAAAGCAGATGCTTACTGAGAGCGGAGAGAAGAGAAGTTTGGGGAAGAACGTCAAGCGTGCATTGAGCATGCTAAGCAGAGCTGCCTATGCCAATTTTGTACACACAGGAACCTCAGAAGCGGAACTGGGAGAAGTCGGTACAAAGATGCTATTTCAAGACAAGGAGCAAGATAATGAAGACCAACAAAGGAGAGGGCCAGGCTGAGCTCTAGACCAAATACCACGTGGTATTGGCCTTCGGGGCATTCTATCTGCACTTTAACTTGGACTTTCTGAATAGAAAACAACAAGAAAATGCTTCTGGATTCATCTTCAACGTCAGCTAGACAGTTTCCTACTAGTGTGTCAGTAAGCCTTGCCTTCCTGTCTCCTTCTTTTGCGGTTTGTTTGCTGCCCTTTAGCAAGCAGCATGGGGGCTGGGGCCTTTCAATGAAGCCAAACAAACAGAAAAAACCAGGAAGGAGCCAGAGAAACACCAGGCAGACCTGGCTGAGCATGCGGAGGGATGGGATGAGGAACACTGCCACTCCCAAGCAGAAAGGGCCAAGGTGGGCAGTAACCCAGTCATAATCAAGCAAATGCCAATGAAAAGTACAGCTTTTTTCTTTTTTTTTTCTTTTTTTTTTTTTTATGATAATGACGGAGAGTCTGAACATAACCCCAGGTAGCAACGATCATGTTTTAAGTTCTGTGAAGGATGAGGCAGGACTGACAGTTCACAGACATCATGAGGTTGACGCTTCAGTGGCCCAGGACACTGTGCTGAGGCAGGATCTGGGGGTTGGGGGTGTTCCCAAACCCCTGAGGTTGTTTAGCTTCTTGGAGCCCTGACTTTTCTCTAGTGTGAAATGGAAGTGACGTAAGTACCCACCTTTACAGGGGAGATTTTTTCAGAATTATTTTTCAAGTAAAAATAGCGCCACTATGTTGAGCTTTAGGCTGTTAAAAATAGGTAAACTCCCATTGTGATGAACTCAAGGAAGTCACCAATTATTTTAATGAAGTAAAATGGTACTAAAATTAACACGTAGCTAGAAACCACATTTTAAAATGAGCTATCTGGGGAAGAAAGCAAGCTACTAACCAGCCTGTACTCAATTAAGTCCACAAGACAAAGGAGGCCTGGCAGGAAAAACTAAAGTTCATGTCATGCATACATAAACACATACATCATCCCCTTCCTCTCATTGGATGCAGGACTTTGCTGCTGTTGTTTGGTTTGGTTTTGGGGTTTTTTGGTGTTTTTGTTTTCAGGTAAGTTAGCTGAACTATAGGGCTACTGGTTGAAAAATAAGAGTTACTGAAGGATGTGGGCCCTCAGCCCTAAACAAAGAACCACGAGTAAGGGAGGAATGCTGGGCGTGGGAGAAACAGTCTTCCCCAGGAAAGAGCCTCGCCAGAGGTCATCCCTGGACACATACACACAGGTAACGATATAAAGACTGGGCAGATTGTATTTATATGGTTAGGTAGGGGCATGCCTGCGTGCTTGCGTGCGTGCGTGCGTGTGAATAAAACAACAACTAAAGGAAAAAGAGGCCATGAGTTTGAGAGAGAGCATGAAGGAAGATGCGCCGGAAGGGTTGGAGGGAGGAAGTGATGTAAATATATTATAATTCAAATTTTAACAGTTATTTTTTAACTTGCTGAAGGAAAATTATGTATAATAGAAAAAAAAACCTATAAGAAAAACTCTTACACATAATTCTAGAGGCACACAATCAATTTACTCTATCATTAAAGTGACTGATAAATGGAGAGTAACTGTACCAGGTTATTATTGCATGTAACAGGCTGAAACCTGACCAAAAATGTCTTTCTCACAGAATATTGCACATTATATGGCTGCTATCGTCACTATAAGTGATCATTTTGAAATATAAGAATTATAGGTCCATGTCTCCAGTTCTACAAATTTCCAGCTGTGTCACCTTAGGTGTGCTACTGTGACTTCCTGTTTGTTGTTGCTGTTTTGTTTTCAGGGTTTTGTGTACTTGCTTTGCTGCCTCCTCTATAAAGGGAAGCTATGACACCTCTTGGGGTTCTAAGGACTGAATGTGGTGATGAAAGTACAGACAGCACTGAGTGTGTGCTTCAAGGGTACCATTATTGTTAACCTTCCCCTTTCATATAATAAGTTATCCAAGATGCAGATTTAGTTTTAATTGTCTAGAAACCTTTCTCATGATGGTATTTATCATTGTGGAATTCCAATGGTACCGCCAGGCATCATGGTTAGCCTCGTCTGTCTGCTTGACCCATCCCAGAGTCATCCAAGGGAGTCTCCATTGCTTGGATCCGATTGGCCTGTGGCCACGTCTGTGAGGAATAATCTGTTTGTTGATTGATGGGCTTTCAGCCAGCTGTGCCTTGCCCACCATTGGCGGTATCATCCTGGGCCAGGTAGTCTTTTGCTTTCTGAGAAAGCTATTTGAGAATGAAGAAAGAAGGAAGGCAAAAAGCAGTGTGTCCTCACGGTTTCCACTTCAGTTACTACTTGAGTCCCTGCCCTGGCCTCCCTCAGTGCTGGACTGTGACCTGAAAGCATAAACTGAAATAAATCCTTTCCTTCCCTAAGTTGCTTTTGGTCGTGGTTGTTCAGCTTCTAACCTCAAACTCAAATAATGGACACTGTCCAGTGTAGGAAGCCTCAAAAGACATTTTTGATAACATGTTTTTTTATGCTAACTTGAGTCAAAACATAACGGAGACTGAGTTTCTTTGGTGGGTCACTGGAAGACTTCATCGGGAACCACATGAAACACAAGAGATAAAATATACTAGTTTTAAAAAGTTGTATAGATGCATCTCGGTTGTAATGTCTTATGTTCTTCTAGATGCCAGCCTCGCGCTGCTCGTCAGACTCCATCTATTCACGCAGAATTTATTGAGACTTTTTCTTCAACATTATTCTAAGGAAAAGAGATGCCACAAGGAACCAGACAGACAACGTGCTTGCCCTCATGAAGCTTACTGCCTGGTTGAACGGCTCCGCTGGTAACATGCTTTACAGCACCCACGTGCAAAATCAGGCATAGCACTGTGTGCCTGTAATCCCAGCACAAGAAGGCAGAGACAGGAGGATCCCTAGGGCTTGCTGGCCAGCCAGGATAGCCAGATAAGCAAATCCAAATTCGATAAAAGACCCTGTCTCAAAAAAAAGGTATCTAATGCCAGCCTCTGACTTCTGGACACACACACACACACACACACACACAGAGAGACTCAAAAGGAAAATGGAATAGAGAAACGAATAAAAGATTAACAGGTTTAAAAAAAAGAAGAAGAAGAATTATTGTAATAGAGCAATATTTCATCACTATCTTTTTAGTGTAGAAAGTAATTTTCTGCAGACACAGTAAGGTAAGGAGATGGAGCATGCCAGGCATGCAGCTGATGCAATGGTGTCCAGCCTCCCCAGGTCTCTCTCAGATTCCCTGAGTGATGACAGAAAATCAACACCTTTGAGTCCCTGCAGCACTTTCTACAGTATCCCACTGTGAAGCTCTGGGAAGGATTGACACTGTAATAATAAAAAGAAAAAAAAAAAAAAAAAAAAAGAAGGCTCATGAGAGCCTGTCTCAAAAAGAATTGGAAAAGTTAGCTTAATGACAGAGATTGCACTAATTTGTTCTCAATGTCCTGAGGGAGAATCGGGCCCTTCTGGACTATTCCTTTTATAGGTGGCAGATGGAAAGGATTGCTGGTTAAGAGAAAAGTTGTATAGGGATTAAAAAAGAAAAAAAAAAAAGATTCGAATGTTTTGATGTATGGAGCCAAGATGTGATAATATATTCTCAGTGTTTAGGAGAAAAAAAATCATTATATTGGAGAATCCATTCACAATTTTTTTAAAGTATATACGACTGGGTTTTCAGATATAGAAAATAAAAGCACAGGATACCAGTTAAATTTGAATTTCATGTTAGCATCAAATGAAACCGTAGCATGTGTCCCAGGCAGTATTTGTTAACTATAATTTGTCACCTTAGCAAGACCCAGCGGATGCTAGGAAAGAAACTACCCCCTTTCTATTTGGCAAAGAGCACATTTCTGTTTGACATTTTTACTACTTGTTCCTGAAGAAGGCTTTCATTATTGATCACTTTCATTGATCTAGTCCAGTAGTTTTCAAATACACACAACACACACACAGAGAAGCTCTTAAGAGAACAAATTCTGATGTTGAATCCTAATATTGTATCCAGGTTTTTTTTTCTCTCAGAAAATACAAAACTGTGGTTGGATAGAGAAGCTGGGAGGAAAAAAAGAGTCTGTGTTTCTTGCTACTGACTTCTTACCAATTTTGTCCCAGAACAAAGGACTTCTACATAACAAACATAAAATATTAATATTTTGGACATCCCCACCAAGCTTTGACTAAATCCAAAATGTCCATATAATCCTCTCATCATTCCAGGCTTGCTGCTCACCACAAACATTATCATCCAATGCCCATTGCACAGTGGTGCATGCCTTTAACCCCAACACGTGGAAGCAGAGATGGGAGGGTATATGTAAATTCGAGGACAGCCTGATCTACATAGCAAGTTCAAGGCAGCCAAGACTGTATAATGAGACCCCATCTCAAAAATAAAATAAAATAAAATATATATATATATATGTAATTCTATTATAATTTTAAAAGATTAACTGTCTAAAAGAAAGACTGGCTGGGGGTCTATTGATTCTTTTTAGCAAAAAGAAAGATTAGATCAAAATTCTAACACCATTCTTCAAGAAATAAACACACAGAGAGAGACAGAGAGACAGAAAGAGGGAGGGTTTCTCTGTGTAGCCTTAGCTGTCTTGGAACTGGCTCTGTACACTCTTCTGGCCTAGAACTCATAGAGATCCTCCTGCCTCTGCCTTGAAAGCCCTGGGATTAGCATGTGTTACCTGGTGGAATATAATTTTTTTTAAAGTCTTAAAATTTATATAGACGCACAAAAGATTCCAGATAATCAAAGCAATCCTGAGCAAAAAATACCACTGGACATATCACTAGTCCTGATTTTGAGTTACACTGCAGAGCCATGGTAATAAAAGCCACATGGGAAATCAGTGTACTCAGATATAAACCATATAACAACAGAGTACTCAGATATAAACCATATAACAACAGAGTACTCAGATATAAACCATATAACTACAGATACCCAGTTTTTTACAATGATACCAAAAGTACATGTTAGCAACAAGACAATATTCTCAGCAAGGAGTGCTGGAGAAAACATTATCTTCTCATAGAAGAGGAACCAGAACTGTAGCTCTTTCCTGAAAAAAAAAAAAAAAAAATCAAGTGCGTATGAATCAAACACCTTAATATAAGATCTGAAGCTTAATATACTCATTTATAAGCAGATATTAGCCGTACAATACAGGATAACCATACTACATTCCACAGACCTAAAAAACCTAAGCAATAAGGAGGACCCTTAGGGAGAGTGCTTAATTCTCATTCAGCAGGGCAAATAGAATAGACACCAGAAGCAGAGGGAACAAAATGGGAGCCTATCATAGCTATCCTCTGAAAGACTCCACACATCAGGAGATCGAAACAGATGCTGAGACTTACAACCAAACTTTGGACAGAGCACACGGAGTTTTATGGAAGAGCAGAGGGACAGAAGGACCCAGAGAGGACAGGAGCTCCACAAAAAGGCCAACAGAGCAACAAATCTGGAACCAGAGGGACACACAGAGACTGATGTGTCCCAAGGACCATGCGTGGAGAGGACGTAGGCCCCCTGCTCAGATGTGGCTGATAAGGCAGTTCAGTCTCCATGTGGGTTTCCTAATAAGTGGAACAAGCCTGTCTCTGACTTGGACTCTGGTGCAAGCTCCCAGATCACTTTCCCTGGGTGGGGCAGCTTTGCCAGGCCACAGAAGAAGAGGATAAAGGCAGTCCCGAAGAAACTTGATAGTCTGTGGTCTGATGGTAAGGGAGGAGGACTCCCACTTCTAAGGACTAGATGAAGGGGATAAGGGGAAAGATGGAGGAAAGGTGCGACTGGGAGAAGACAAGGGAGGAGGCTATGATCAGGATGTAAAGTGAATAAATTTTTAAAAATCTGAAAGTCTGAAAAAAGAAACAGAAAACACTACAATGGCATATAAAGGGATGTTCTGAATGGGACTCCAATTAGTATAAAAATGAAGCCAACAACTGACAAATAAGACCTCATAAAATTTAAAAGTTACTATACCTCAAAGTAAACTGTTAAGTGGGTTAAAAAAAAAAAGAGCCCATAGAATGGGGGAAAACCTTTGCCATCTGACAGAGAATTAATAACCAGAATACACACAAAAAAATTAATAAAAAAGAAAAAGAAAACTAAAGAAGAAAACAACCCAGTCAAAAACTGAGCTAAGGAAAATAACAGAATTCTTAAAAGAAGAAATACATGGCCAAATTTAAAGTGTTATCCATCAGAGAATTGCTTATTAAAACTACCTTCTGTAGAGCAATTTTAGTCTAGCAACATGGCTGCTCTGATCACATCCAAAGACCTTCTAGGTCTGTGTGATCCAGCTGGTATGCAGTCACAACATAGTTCACACCTTTAATCCCTTACTTACAATGTAGGTAAGGTTAGTTTGCATAAGGAAGCACTCATGTTTGAAACTGATGTCTAACTGAGAGGCAGGAAAACCAACAAATCAGAGAAAGATTAGACAGAATAATATATATCCAGCTCACACAAGAACAAAGAGGAAAGAGAGCAGTACAGGAAGAGATAGAGCAATGCAGTGCAGAGAGAGAGGAGGCAGTTTTACCTGAAGAGTTTTACAGAGAACAGAGACAAACTGAAGAGAGAACAGGCCAGAGAATGAGAAGGAGCCAGAACAGATTGCTAGAGTTAGTTTGAAGCCAAGAAAAGCAATTCAGTCAAAATCTGAGAAAAGCCAGTTTGTATCAGTCAGCTTGGAGAGGAGTTTGAGCCAGAACAGCTGAGTTGAGCCAGCCAGCAAGAGTTCAAAAAGAACTAGCAAGGGTGAACTTAGTCATTAGTAAGCCTCAGGGGCTGAAACCATTCTAGGCCTAGATTAGATTGTACGGGGGCTAAAAGCTTCCAGGACCAGACCTAGGTTAGCAGAGGGAGGCATTGAGCCTCTCAGATGACAATTCTTCAGAAAAACAAAAGTTACATTTACAACCTTGAGATTCCAGCTCATTCCAATCACAATGGCTTTCAGCTAGAAGCCAAAAGACAATAAATGCTGGCCAGCATGTGGAGAGAGCAGAACCCTTATTTACTGTATGTGGGATGCAGACTGGTGCAGCCACTGTGACAGTTTCTTAAAAACTAAGACTTGAAGTCATATGACCAGCTATTGTGCCCCTGGGCATATGCCCAAAGGACTCTATCTTACTACAGGGGTATTTGCTCGCTCACTTTATTGTCTCTTGTGCGGCACGTGGACCATGCCGCCAGAAGAACTGGCACGGGACTGGCCAGGTGAAGCAATGTCAAACCCCAGAAATCTCAAACTTGAGATTTGAAATCTCATCCTGCCTCTGAGCACCCCGAAAGTGGTCACAGGTCACAGTCAGATTGCACAGCACCCAGAATTCTCCCCCACATAAATAGAGCATCATCTTAGCCTCACGTAAATAGAGCAACATCTTAGCCTCAACCAATAGGTAGGATGTCTTCTTCCCCAAAACCCTGATGTTTATCTAATTCCTATTGACATGGAATAAAGAGCACAAGCTATATATTTCACCTAGGATAGTCTGAGACTGGCTGTTTTCACATAGGGAAGGGCCCTTTCTCTCTCCCTTAAGTATTCATCATTGGACCCTCAGACCCACCTGCCTGGTCAGGCTCCCTGCGGCAGCCACTGCAGTTTGCTATGGCCAGCGCAGCTGCTACACATAGCACCTCTGCCACTTGGCGCGAATTCTGGCCACCTCTGCCGGTGAGCTAGCACGAACTTGCCACGGCTGCCGCTGCTGCCAGCTGCCTCTTCTTCCCTCTTGCAGCTGCTGTTCCTGACGCTGCCATCCTACCTACCTGAGGCAAGCTGGGCCCTCGCTGCTGCAGCCTCGCCCAGCTCCAGAGCCGGATCTAGAACTTCCACCTGGCCTGGTGATGGTGCTGGCGCTGCTGTATGCATCCCACCCATTCCATATTTCACTTTATCCTTCCCAGCTCAGAGTCCCGCAGCATCCGCACATCGCAGGGAGAAGCGAAACACGGAACCACAGTCTCTCTTCATAATAGCAAGGAAGCAGAATCAGCCCAAATGTCCAGTGACTGATAAAACGGTAATGAAATGTGGTACAAATATATACGAAATTTCATTCCACTCTTAAAGAAAAAAAAATAGTTATAAAACATGCAGAAAAACGTTCAAAATTAGAAAATATTATATTAAGTTAGGTAACAGACTTAGAAAGACGAAACACCATGTTTTCTCTCATAGGTAAATTCTAGCTTAAAATTTTAATAAATGTATTTATGTAGGAATGGGTATGTGTAAAGTCTAGGAAAGTACAGAGGGATCAATCAGAGATGGAAAAGAGGCTTTGAGACTCAGAGGTGAAGCATGAGATATAAAAGGGGAAGGGAAAGGCTGAATGGAAAGATTCCAATGGAGAACGTGGACAGAGGTAGAGGAAAGGCGTAAGTGGGGAGGGTAAACCAAAACTATGTATGAAAAAGACTCAAGGAAAGCTGACACATGAGGAGCTAATTAGAGAGGGCTGAGGAGGTAGTCCTGTTGGTAAAATGTTTGCTGTGCAAACACATGAATATGAAAAGTACCTGGGTTTGGATTTCTAGCACCCATGTAAAAAGCCAGGCATGACAGTACATGCCTGCAACTTGTAGCACCATAGTCAGAGATAGAAACAAGTGGATCCTGGGAGTTTGCTGGTCAGCCAGTCTAGCAATGGCAAAATCTAGATCCAGCGAAAGACCTTGTCCCAAAAAAACAAGAGAGACAGAGAAATGTACGTGAAGCCAATGTCCGGCCTCCACATGTGCTAATACACACATATATGTATTGTCTTTTTATTGTCTCTTGTGGGGCACGTGGACCATGGCGCCAGAAGAACTGGCACGGGACTGGCCAGGTGAAGCAATGTCAAACCCCAGAAATCTCAAACTTGAGATTTGAAATCTCATCCTGCCTCAGAGCACCCCGAAGGTGGTCACAGGTCAGTCAGATAGCACAAGTACATGGCCTGTGCACACACACAGTTTTGGATGTAGGTACATGTATGAGTGGTCAAACCTGCTCTCAGAACCCATATTATTAAATAAAACCCCCAGTGACAGGCGTGGGCTCTCTCTCCCTGAATCTATTGGTCAGGGGAGGCCCCTGGCACTCCCAAATCAGTACTAACACTTGGCACTGCCATTGGCTGCCCCCAGAACAAAATGATAAGATCCTATGGCTAAAGACAGCAGACACTCTGGCTGCCGGGTATACAGAAATCAAGCTAGAACTGGCTTTCTCCCTGCAGAACAGCCTTGCAGTGCCAAAAGGTGCTCCTAGGATGTGAAAGGAGACTAGGCCTCAACACTTTACAGTAGTGACAAGCTAGGCAACGTGTTCCTACTGGAGCTTTAATGACAAGTATACCACAAGGGTAACTAACTGAGTGGATCTGAGGACGATCTAGGAAGCAGTCTTCATCTGGTACTGTAAAAGTTGCCAAACACCTATGGCTGGGAATATCATGAGCCCTGGGGGGAAGACATAGTTGTTATTTTTCTTTTTTCTCTTTTTACACTTTATTCATTTTATATCCCGATTGTAAATAGATATGATGTATCCATCAAATTGCCAGACATCTAAATAACCATATTCATACCCACAGATCATTGTTGCCATCAGCTTTGATCAGAGAAGCTTCGTTTTGCAGTGAGCAATGGTAACTGTGGAGACTCGTAGCTGGTCAATGTGATGGGAATAAGTGACAGCGAAATGCTCAGCTATAAACTCGGCATCTCTATTACTACCCCAAGGCTAAAGGAACGCGGCAGACAAAGAAGAAAGAACGTAAGGGCGAGAGGACGGAGCTGAGAGTGGGGTATGATGCAGAGCTGTAATGGCTGAATGCGACACAGCACTCACACTCTTGATCTGGGGTCAGCCGCACAGTATTGGGCGTCTCCGACATCTCGTCCTGAACTAGGAGGATTTATTAGCGAGAGCTGGAGGCAAAAAAAGAGATGGCTCCTTCAATAGCGCAGTCACTGGTAAAATCCCCATGCCACTGTGAACATTCTCTCACACATACTCCTGTAAGTAACCCTAAGTTAATTATCTGAGCCATATCGAAATGAAAAGAAACAATTATTTAGGTTTTCATCTCTTTGATTGTTGGGGATTTTTTTAGAGAGAGAGAGGAGAGGGAGAAAACCATGAAGTTGGGTGGATAGGGAGGTGGGGCAAAGCTGGGGAAAGTTGGGAGAGGAGAAAGAATATAATTGAAATATATTGTGTGAAAACATTTTAAATAAAAACACACTCACAAAGGGATGGAAAGTTATGATATGGGAAGAGGAAGACAACGGACAGAAGTGAAGAAAGAGAAGAGGGTTTCAGGAAGTCAACATGATCAAAGTATAAATATGTATCTGAAAATGCAATGAAACTATTACCTGTAATTAACTAATAAAACCACAAAAAAGACAAAGTTAGAGGAGTGACTGTTTGGAGGGAAGAGAGAACAACAGGGTGAGGAGAAAAATAATATTATCAAAGTACATTTTATACATGTATTAAAATGGCACAATAAAGTTCATTATTTTATATAATTTGTATGTGCTAAAAATAGTTTATTTTATAGGATATAAACATGTTTTAAGTCCATATTAAACACTGGTTTGTTTTTTCTTTAAATCCTTTACCATAACCAATCTGTCATCATAGCATGCTATTTTTAGTTTATCTGTGTCTCTGTGACGTCAGATAAGCAGCTAAAAGCAGGCTCAGCCATCTCTGCCAGCACCATCTAAGCCAGCACACTAACCCACAGATGGAAATAAACTTCCAGATGCTCTGGCTAAATTCTCCAGTTACTGCCCAGATGTTAGTATCACACAGACATAGCCCGCGTGCCTCCCGCATCAGTCCTTCCCCACACAGAGGACAAGAGCAACTTCCTGTGACAGCTCAGAAGTGGTGGTGGGCATCTCCTGTAGCCACGCTCCCATTTGGTGTGTGTGGCATGTCCTTGGACATATGTTACAGGTCACTCCAAATCCTTGTCATTATCCTTCACCATAGAATAACTCTTAACATGCTCCCCCATAGGTCCTGTCTGGAAATAATCATTTATCCTCAAACTTTTTCTCCAGAACAAACCTTTAATTTCAGAAGAGCTATCAAGGACTCATTCCCAGATTATGAAGGGCAGCCTCTACCAAATTTTAGAAAGTAACTTCAAGACCAATGTAGGGACAGGCTAGCTTTCACTTGTAAGTATATGCCTGTCAATTTTGCTCTTTAAAGGTTATTTCTAGGGCTAAAGAGATAGCTCAGATGGTAAAATGCTTGCCTTCAAAAACTCCAAATAGTCACAACAAGCTTAGGAAAAAACAATAATGGAGTTATTATAAAACTTAGTCTCAAATTGTAACTACAGAGTCATAGTAACAAAAACTTGCATGGTACTGACACAAAAGCAGGCCACAAGACAATGAAATAGAAGAGAGAACCAAAAATAAACCTCCTAGCTACAGCTACCTGGTCTTCAGCAATGGTGGCAAAAGCATACATTAGAGAAAAGCCAGTCTTATTGACAAGTGAAAAAAATGGATAAGCATGTACAGAAGAATGAAACCAGACACAAAGCTCTCACTCTGCACAAACACCAATTAAGAGTAGACCCAGACCTTAATGTAAGACCTAAAACTCCTATACCACTAGATCAAAACAAATGAAGAAACAGACATGGTTAGAACATTCTGAGAAGGACTCCAAGGGCTCAGGAATTCCACAGATTGATGAATGGGACTGCATTTCTATTAGCCAAGGAAACAGCATACTGGGAGGCAATTTTTGCCAACTGTATCTGATAAGGGATTAATATTAAGAATCTATAAAGATCTCCAAGCATTAAATAGCAAGAAATCCAAACAATAAGTCAGCTTATGAATTTAATAAACTCTCCCAAAGGAAGAAATACCAATACTCAATGAATTTTTTTATTTTTATTTTATTTTTAATTACATTTTATTTACTTTGTATGCCCCTCCCCAAGTCCACTGGTTTCTTTTTCTTCCTTCTAATCCTAGTCTGTTAAGTCTCATCAGGAGTGGCTGCATTGTCTTCCTCTGTGGCTTGGTAAGGCTGCTCCCCTTTCAGGGGGAGGTGATCAAAGAGCAGGCCAATCAGTTCATGTCAGAAGCAGTCCCTGTTCCCATTACTATGGAACCCACTTGGACACTTAACTGCCATGGGCTACATCTAAACAGAGAATTCGCGATAGAGGAATATTGAATGGCAGAAAAACACTTAAAGAAATGTTCAATGCCATTAGCCATCAGGGAAATGCAAATCAAAATGACCCTGAGATTTCACATTACACCCATCAGAATGGCCAAGATCAAAAATTCAAGTGACAACACATGCTGGAGAGGCTGTGGAGAAAGGGGAACCCTCCTCCACTGCTGCTGGGAATGTAAACTCGTACAACCACTCTGGAAATCAATCTGGCGCTTTCTCAGACAACTAGGAATAGTGCTTCCTCAAGATCCAGCCATACCACTCCTAGGCATATATCCAAAAGAGGCTCAAGTATACAATAAGGACATTTGCTCAACCATGTTTGTAGCAGCTTTATTTGTAATAGCCAGAAGCTGGAAACAGCCCAGATGCCCCTCAACTGAAGAATGGATACAGAAAATGTGGTACATCTACACGATGGAATATTACTCAGCAATAAAAAAATAAGGAAATCATGAAACTTGCAGGTAAATGGTGAAATCTGGAAAGGATCATCCTGAGTGAGCTATCCCAGAAGCAGAAAGACACACACGGTATATACTCACTCATATAGACATATAATATAGGATAAACCTACTAAAATCTGTGCACCTAATGCTCAATCCCCATCCTGAAAGGCAAAGAGGATGGACATCAGAAGAAGAAGAAAACAGTAAACAAGTTAGGAGCCTCCCACAGAGGGCCTCTGAAAGGCTCTGCCCTGCATACTATCAAAGCAGATGTTGAGACTTATGGCCAAACTTTGGGCAAAATGCAGGGAATCTTATGAAAGAAGTGGGAAATAGTAAGATCTGGAGAGGACAGGAACTCCACAAGGAGAGCAACAGAACCAAAAATTTTGAGCATAGGAGTCTTTCCTGAGACTCATACTCCAACCAAATACCATGCATGGAGATAACCTAGAACCCCTGCACAGATGATTTTTTTTTTAATGTTCAACATTACCTAGTAGGAAAAGGAAAACTGAATCATCTTTGAGATTCTGTCTCACACAGTTGGCCTGACTATCATCAAGAAAATGAACAACAAATGCAGGTAAGAATGTGAGAAAAGAGACACCCATAAATGCTGCTGATGAGGATGTGAACTGGTGCAGCCACGATGGAAACCAGTACGGAAGTTATTAAAAAAAATTATAACTACCACAAGATCCAGCCATCCCACTCCTGGTGTGTACCCAAAGAAATCTGAGTCAAACTACCATAAAGACACTTCCTCGTCACATATCCACATTGGGCATCATGGCATGTGCCTATATTCCCAGGACTTGGAAGCGTAAGACTTAAGGGTTGCTGTGAGTTCAATTCCAGCCTTTGTTATACTGTGAGTTCCAGTTCACAGAGCTACATAGCAAGACCCTGTGTCAATGAAGTAAAAGAAAAAAAGGCATAGAACTAGTCTATAGATCCATCAACTGATAAATGAATAATGAAAATTCCAGACATACATTGGAATTTTATTCTGCTGTAACAAACAATGAAATTATGACATTGGCAGAAAAATGAATGAAACTGGGTATTATTGAGTTAAGCAATCATTAAACAATATAAGCTAGACTCAGAAAATAACATCAGATTTTCTGTTATGTGTAAAATCTAGATTTATACATAATAAAAATTCATAGGACATGAAAGTAGAAAAGAGTCTATGAGAAGAGAAGGAGATCTAAAGGGACAGAGATGGCGATAAGGGCACTAGAATCCATGCTATCAAAGAAGGAGGGGAGAGTATTTAGGGAAAGGAACAAACCAGCAAGAAGCAGAATGGTGGATGAGTGAGAGCCACGGCAGGGGAGAAATTAAATATTGATAGGTATCTCACTTATATACTATATGAGATGTACTCTGGGTATACTAACCAAAAAAACAAACTAAAATAAAGTTTACCCTGATAAGCAAGGGATATATTTCAGTAATAGAATAAGTAATAAAATGTTCATAATTCTTGATTCAATGCCAAGCTCAAATAAATAAAAAAATAAATGCATTAGTCTATTAAAACCAGTAAGTGAGTTGTTGAGGTCACAGGAGTTAAGATCAATATGTGGAAATCAATTGCATTTGTATACACCAGGAACAAAGAATCACAAATTTCAAAAGGGGTATCATTTGCAATGTCATCCAAAAAAAGTGAAGTATTTAGAGATAATCCTGACCAAATATTGTATAGGACCTACATAGAAAATGATAAAATACCGCCAAGACCAATTTCTGAAAACCATATTCATAAGTTGGAAGACCAGTAACACTAGGATGCTAATGCCCACCAAACTGATCTACAAAGTCAACGCAATGCAAGTCAAAACCCTAGTTATTAGCAAACTGACTCCAAGATGTATACAAAAGTGTGAGGAACAGAATAACCAAGACAATCTGAAAAGCCAAGAGAGTGGAAGGCTAACAACACCTAATCTAAAGACTTATAAAGCTATAAAGCCAGTGCCTGATGCTATGAGTATCAGGACAGGCAAGCAGATCAATGGAGCATATAAAGAAACAGGAATGAACTCATGAACATATGGATTGCTTCTTTAAATGTCTGGAAGCAATCTACTGGGGAAAAAAATAGCCTTTTCAGTAAATGATGCTGGAACAAATCAATAACTCTAAGCAAGGAGGAAGAGGAGGAAGGAGAAAAAGGGAGACCCCTAATTTATGTGTTATACTTCATACAAAAGTTTTTCAGGCTTAAAACTACATGAAACTAAACTCAAACTATAAACTTTTCAATTAAAAAAAAGATAAAATCTTTGTGATCTTGAAATATATCAAGATTTCTTAGCTATGACACCAAAAGCACAATCCATAAAAAAAATAATAATAAACTAGACTTTATCAAAGTTTAAAACATCAACTCTGAAAGGCTCTATTAATTAAAAGCAAAAACATGGGCTGGAGAACACATTTTGAAATCTGTTAAAGAGCTTGTGTGTAGACTATATGAAGACCTGTTAAAATCACTTACAGGCACACAGCAGCTCTTATCAAAGACACAGGTGTCTCGCCATAGATATATTGTCAACAAATAAGCACGTGTTCAACATTGCTGATTATCAGAGAAATAAAGACATGGTGCCCTTGTGCTCATATTTACATAGTAAAAAATTCTGAGCAAACCTAGAGTCAGTGAGAAATTTACACAAGGCCAACAGTTGTGCACTTCAAATGGGAATATAAACTGGAGCAGTAATTTTAGAAATGGGTTGACGGCTTGTTAGCTCGCTAAAGCTACACCTACCACAAGAGTGAATAATCCATTTATTCACTTCTAGAGGATTTATCCAGCAGGACTAAAAGACATGACCATGGATTTACACACAGTTTTATTATGATGGCCAAAAAAACCGGACACAGCTCAAACACCTATCAGCGGATGAACACGTACTCTGTGGGGTATCCGTACAGTGGAATAATACTCAACAGTGAAAAGGCTAAACCATAAATACATACACCTGCCCTCCCCCTCACCCCAAAAAAAGGGAATTTCAAAATAATTACTCTAAGAAACCAGAATCTCCCTTGTGAAAAACAAAAACAAAAACAAAAACAGTGTAAGCGTGTGGAGCCCAGTCCAGACCAACTCTCACACCCAAGCCTCGGGGAACACTGTGGAAGAGTGGGTGGGGAGGCTGTTCTCAAGGTCAGAGAGTTTGCTATGAGACTGTGTTTTTTTAGTATTGCCGGAAGCTAAGCCCATAAAGTCTCACCAACATGACTTCCTTCATAGGAGCTGAACACTGGGCAACAGCAATGGACGTGCTAATATGGACAGGAGAACACCGTGAGGCCTCAGCCCTGCAGAAGGAACGTCAGGCAACTAAGGAATGCTGAGAGTAGGAAAAAAATAGTCTTCCCCAAGGAAGAGCACACTGACTAGTTACCTAATGCCAAATGGTCAGTTCTGAAAACAGATATACAAGCAGCATTATACAGACCGAACAGGGTACATTTAGGAATATATGTGTGTGTACATAAACATATGTGCATGTAAAAAAAAAGTAATGAGGATGTGATTTGCAAGAGCAAGGAGGGGTATGTGAGAGAGTTTTGGGAGAGAAAAGGGAGCAAATAAATTACATAATTACAATCTCAAAAATTAAAAGAAAAAATAGTATGTGTTATATTATTTAATTTGTATGAAACTCTAGGAAATATTAAGCTATAATTACTGAAAACATAGCAATGATGGCCTGGGGACAGAAGCATGGGAAAAGCAAAAAAAAAAAAAAAGAGAGAGAGAGAGAGAGAAAGCTTTCAGAGTAGAAGCCACTCACTATCTTAACTGTTATGATTTCATGGGTGTACATTTTTCAAACTGTACACTTTAAATATGTGTAGTGTCTTATACATCAATTATGCCTAAACAAAACTGTTCAAATGAAACTGAAAACTCAAACAGAGATATATAGGAATAAGAATTAATCATATGTGGTCGAATCTCTACACAGTGTCAAATGTAAACAACTGTTTGACAGCCAAGAATTAAATGACAACAGTTTCAATCTTCACTGAGCCTGTTGAAAAACATCCAATGGAACCCGGCTTAAAACCTACAGTAAACATCTTGAATTCAGCATCTTTTTGCCTTCACGGAGGCTGAGAGCCATCTCAAATGCTCCTTCCCTCTCTTCTCCAAGCCCCCTTCTTCCTCAGCATTGTCCAAAGATCTGCCCAAGGTCGTCGCCCATTTTTACCCAGCCTCTGTCTAAATCCTGCTTGCCTGTTTCATCCCAACCCTCACAGAGGACCTGAATTTCTTCTCAACTCCAAACCCTACCCACCCCTTCCAGCTCAGTTTGTTGTTGTTGTTGTTTGTTTGTTTGTTTGTTTGTTTAATTCATGATCTTAAGCAATGTAACCTAAATCCCAGAAACCAAAAAGTAAAGAAAATATCTCCAGGAAGCAGAAGAAAGGAGTAGATGCAGAGATCACACTTGCAGTAATAATTGTTTAATTCAAGCAGCCAGATGGTAACAGAGACTTTTGTTTTTTGCCTTTTTAAACACATATTTGTTTACTGGGGGCGGGAAGCACACGGTCCTTGTGAAGAGCTGAGAACAGCCAGTAAGAACTGGTTCACTTCCTGCATTATGTAGGTAACAGAGATTGGATTTAAGGGCATCAGGCACGGCAGGAAGCGCCTTTACCTTCTGAGCCCACCAGCCTGGAAACAAATACCTTATTTTACAAAAGAAAGTTGTCTCCTCTCTGGTGGAGGTCTCTTCAGCTCAGTTCCCTCCTGCTTCATTCTCCCTGGTGAATAATCTTGGGTCCTCCATCCAGACTCTGACTGGCATCTCTATTCCTGGCATAGCCATCTTCCTGATTCACCTTCCACCCTCCTGTTCAGCAGCAGCTACCCTCTGCCTCCTTTCAGCCCCTCTCCCCAGCTACTAGAAAAGGCCAGGTTCATACCTTTGTTTTCTGTTTGTTTGTTTATTTGTTTTCAAGACAGGGTTTCTCTGTGTAGCCTTGGCTGTACTGAACTCACTATGTAGACCAGGCTATTCTAACTTACACCAATCTGCCTGTCTCTGCCTCCCTGAGTGCTGAGATTAAAGCGCACCACCACACCTGGCTCAGTTTCATCCTTTTAAAGAGCTCTCTCTTGCACAGGAATCTTTTCAGCTCATACGGTCAATTTATTACCTCTATTTATTCAACATGTGTGCATTTCTGTAGGAAACTAATAGAACTGTTCTGTCTGCTTACAAAACTGCTTTGCAGAGACTGGAAAGTTCTGAGGACCCCAGGATCCTGCTGTTCAGCCTCCTCACCCAGGGTTGCCATCCTTGTGGCCGTGGGATGCATTCCTGATGAGCGCACCAGAATCTTTCACAGCTCTACCCTACCGCACCCCAGGACAACCCCCGTGCCTGTTTCACATTCTGCCATCATCAAATCATTTGCAGTCACCAGCCCTGCTTCCTCAGCACACTGCCGCTCTCTCCCATACCCAGCTGTGTGCCACCCTCTGCCTATGACAGACCTCAGCACATCCTTCTGTAAAGGTCCAGAAAACAATTATTTCTGCCTTCAGGTGGTCTTTGTTCCAACTGCTGAACTCTGCCACTGTGGAATAAATGGTGAATAAGTAAGTACAGCTGTCTTCTAATAGATCTTTCCTTCCAGAAACAGGTCATGAGCCAGCATCTGCATTTGCCAAACTCTGGTCTAAAGCATCTTTTCCCCTAAGGGTCAGGCTCCTTTGGTTTCCTGAAAGACTTGGCCATTTCTCTTCTATAAGGTGTTCTTCCCCATCTCTGGACACAGGCACCATTTCTTTACACTCCCTTTCTATAGATACGCTTTTTAGAGGTGGAGAAAAAGCTTCTCCCAAAAGTCGCTTGCCTCCTTCTACGTGGAAGAAGCTATGTGATCCTAACTCTGGCCTTCATTTCCTGCCCTCATTCCTCCCAAGAGACATGAAGCAACTTGGAGCAAACTAGCCCATTCTTGCTAATTGCATCAAATTGCCTACAGAGAACATATGAGTTCCTCATCTGCGCCAGTGGGGCCGCACTGCCAGCCGTGGGTAAAGTCTGCCTGCTGCTGCCTGGGCCTGGGTGGTGAGCTCCTCCCACAACTGTCCCATTCAGCTTGTTCAGAAATAACTGTAATACTTTCTTCTTTATCTGACTTCTTTATTGTCTCTTGGTTGGTTCAGGATTCCAGAAAGAAACAAGGATGCTATGTATTAGACATCACTGAACCCTGAAATTACACCAACAGCCGCAGCTTCGGAATGTTGCTCAGCAATTTTCTTTGTGTATCTTATTTTGCCCCAGTTCGGTGATTCTGCGTGAACCTCGGACATCTGGAGAGTTCTTCCAGTTGTGAACAGATCCTGAAATGCAGGTCTTTCTTCCATGCACACAGAAATGGCGCAGTTTCCACAAGGTTCTACCACTGTGTACAACCTAACAGTACTCAGTAATTGCCTACTGAGTGGGATAGCAGTAATTTCTAAATTGAAAATGTCAGTAGAGTTTACTGAAGCTTTAATTCTGTTCCAAACAAACCCTGCCAGTCTTACTTTCGGAAATCTTAGAGAAGCTTTGCTGAGCAAGATTCTAAGGCAGCGCTGCAGTCCCTTTCAGTGCAGACAGAGTGTGACTACTGTGCTGTTGAGTTCAACTGGTCGTTTTTAACTACTCAAGTCAGACACACAGTGGAGAGGAACTCAGTGGTAGCAAAGAACTCAGCATCCAGCCAAGCATGGTGGCAGGGACCTGCAGGCGGGAGGACTGTGCATTCCAGGCCAGCCTGGGCTACGCAGTAAAACCGTGTCTCAAAACAGCTTTAGGAATCTGTGTGGAAGAGGGGATGAAAGGTTGTGAGCACTGGGGGTGGACAGCTTTGCAGAGACGTTGTTTTCCAGACACAGGTGCCCATATGGTCTCTCAGAGATTCCGACGGCTTGCACAAGGCTTGACAGCCCAAGCCACACAGACTCCCACCTGGGGGAAGGAAAGCAGGCGCAAAGTGCCCTCCCCCGATCAAGCTCTTTGCAATTGGGAGCTGCTGGAAGAGGAAAAATCGGCTTTCTTCAGTGGAGTGACACTGGGTATATTAACCACAATCCACAGCAGACCCTACACCCAGGAGCAGTTGGCCAGCACAAATTGGATTTCCTAGTTTTTGCTTGGGGTGGGGAGGTGTGAGAGTGTTTGTATGTGTGCACATGTGTATCTGTGTGTGTATGTGTGCATACGTGAGTATGTGCATGTGCGTTGGTTTGGGCTTTGCTTGTTTGTTTGCTTGTTTGTTTGTTTTTGAAGAAATAACATGAAGTTGGAAGGTTAAGGAGGTAAGGAGGACCTGAGAGAAGGAAGTGAGAATATAATCAAAATATACTATGTGAAATTCTTAAAGAATAAATAAAAACATAAAAAAGAAAAAATTAATTGAAAAATCAAATGTATTTTAAATGACCCAGAATTGTTTTGGTTCCACAGGAAAAACCAATAGAAAGTAGAAAAGTCTATCAACTGCTGCGTACAAGGGCGCTCAGATCAGGTTTGTTTGAAAATAAACCCATACATCACCAGGGAAGAACAACATGGATGAGGTCTCGCCACAGAATGTTGACAAAAGGAGCCAGATCTAAAGGATAACATATTCCCAGCTTTCCCTGAGTTATCACATTTGCCCCCAACAGAGGATAACATACCGAATGGTCCCTTTCATATGAATAGTCGACTTTTCCAGATTTGTGTGAAGTATATTAATTGTAGACAAAACTGACGCGCCGATCTTGAAGTCAAAATTGTGATTGCGGTCGGGTGGCAGGAAGTGTGAGAACACCTCTTTAATACCACGGGAAACAACGCCAATCTTGATTTGGATGACAATTTGCTGTGCATGTGTATATTAGAGTGTGAGCTGCATAATTAAGATTCATAAACTGAACACTGTGTGTTAAAAGAATAATTCCTGTGTGTTTCACATTCATCTCACCCTGGAGATGGCTGATGAACATGGCGGCCCTGGTCCCCCCCAGTGGAATGCAAGCACACTGTTTTGCTCAGTATAACTGAACCAATCTCTCTCTTTGCACAGTATTTAAATTGCACACTATTAGCTATTGTTAATGGCAACAATGGTACTTGATATTTCTTTGGCAAACATTTTGTAGCTTTCTTTTTTTTTTTTCAGTACAAGGTCATCACGGTGCCTCATTATGGAAAAATCCCAGAATCTTTTCCTCCCTCCAGCAAAAGAACTACAGGCACTTTCATCCTTCGGATTTCAGAATTGATTCTCCGCGCTGCTCTTGTTCTCCATATCCCACGGAGATGAGCACTAAAATCCAGAGCAATGAACACACCTATGAAAAATGATGCTTTCAAAACTGCCTCGTGGTGCAGTAAATTTGAAAGTACTCTTAATAATAAGAAGAATCAACATTGACTTTAATAGTCTTCAAACCCATCGTGTAATTTCATTAGCCACCCAGCACAGATGCGAGCAGGGGTGATGTCATACATTTTCCCCTTGCTCTGAAACCTGAGTCAGGCGCCAGAGATGGAAACCGGTTTTACAGACTCTAATAGGATTAAAGCTTCTGGCCACTGCTGATCAATAGATGGTCGCTGGAGGAATCCCACCCTGTACACAGTCCTCTCCAGCCCCTCCTTTGGCACAGCCTCATTCAAGTGAAAGGGGACTCAGGTGGCTGTTTTCTGCAGATGAGAAAGTTTAAGACCATGCATCCTAAGGTACTAGGTTGCTTGCTGTTTTCTCTAGAATTCTATACTGGGGGAGAAGGCTTATCCTTGGCACGATGGCCTTGAAGTTGCCTTCTGATCTTCCACAGTGGGAACGTCAGTCAGCTTGCACAGCCACCATGTACAATTGCCAATTATGACTGTGGGCTCTGGAGTCAGACACAACCGGATTGAAGCCTAGCCCTTCCACTGGCCCCTTAAACAGTTGCAAACAGGTGACCCTCCCTCTCTGAGAGTCAGTTCCTCATTTATAAAAGATGGATAATGGCACTCACCTTACAGAGGCATGATGAGCACAAAGAGAGTGCACAGGTATGTAAGGCATGTAACGGTTCCTGGTCTACATGGGACTTTCTGCTCAGCAATGCTGCATGTTACTTAGAAGAAATGATAAGCTCTGAATAATAGCATTCTAAAATTCCCCCTAACAATTAGAGAGGAAAAGAGGTGTGTTTTTGATTTGTTTTGTTGTTATGTGTGGTTTGGGGGTTTTGTGATGTTGCTGCCTGAAGTGCCTTGGTTTCTTGATAACTTTGCCTTTACCATCTTAACATACCTCAGTATTTCCAGCCTTTCAATTTTAGCACAAACAGGGAGCCAGGGCCTAGAAGGACTTATTACAACCTCCAAGTTTCTCTAATGAGAATTTCAATAACATGGCAAAACACAATGACCTCATCATCCCACTGTAGCAGCAGTGAAAAATCAATGCTACTTTAAAAGCTTGACAATCAGTCAAGGTCTAGCCAGATATCTGTGGAAGTCAAGCAGGTCCTTATTAAAATAAATAAATAAATAAATTGGAAGCTCCGGTTCACCCAGGGATCTCATTAGAGCTCTGCAGCAGTCTCCCCCGATGTAAGCTGGGAGTCTTTGCGTGAGTTAGCTGAGGCTTTTTTGTTTGTTTGTTCTTGCTTTTGTTTTGTTTTTCAAATTTGGAATCCCAGGGAGATCAGGGGCTATGGGTCTCCCCAGCAGCTGTCCCCAAAGCACTTTGATTGGCGGCATGTCCTCATCCACACATCAGTGTTATTCTCCCCTCCCATGGTGAGACAGCCCTTCTCCCAGTGAAAGCGCACGCTGCTTTAGCCCAGAGTAAGCCCTTGAAAGAGCAATAAACACGTTTTATTTTTATTGCTTATACATAATACTGCAGGGGTTATGGAGAGCCTAATTTTAAGATAATGCATTTCTATTCTATGAGCCTTTTCCTAAAGCCTCATAACTCAAACGTTAATGCAAGACCATTTTTCCCTCTCTGAGCTCAGGTCATTCTAAGAAATAGCACCTGCTAGGGAATCAGGCATTTTTCATGGCACTGGAGATACAAAAATGGGTAAGGCACAACCTAAGCCTTCTCCAGCGTATGCCAGCTGCAAGCACAGCTGCCCCCAACTCCTACACCAGTCCCTTAGAAGAGAGCCACAGAGTAAAACAAACACCATGAAGCTTTACACTGAGTTAAACTCTACAGCTTTCTCAGTGAGAACAAACAGATAGTGAAATACCCACTCCGGAACAACCAGCCTAGACTAGAAACTCGAACTAGGCGACACTGGCCATAATCCCCAAGAGACTCACTTAGAAACCTGGAGAACATCAACGCAGAACCCAGATGCTGTCCCTGCTCCATTGTCATGGAATACACAATGGGAAAGAGTTCACACTTTACAAGCTGTCTACAGTCCCTCAGGAGCATCCCTAAATGCCCTGAGTTCAGATCCCCATCAGCCATTGAAGCAACCAGGTATAGGGGCACGCACCAATAGCCCCAGCACTGGAAAAGAAGAGACAGAAGGTCCCTGAACCTCACTAGCCAGCTACTCTTCCCAAATTACTGAGCTCTAGGATCTGTGAGAGACCCTGCCTCAAAAACATAAGGTAGAGAGCAATTAAAGACACCCGACGTCAACCTCTGGCCTTTGCACACCATGTGTATATACACACCACACACAATATACATACCACACACACATATACACACTGTAGCACACACAAAAATAATTTTTTTTAATAGAAAAGGAAAGTTCAGGATCCCAGAAAGAAAGCCTTAGGCTTAGCTACCAACATTAGACGATCAGTGAAGCAAAAACCCAACTTTGGCCAATGATCTCCAAAAAATAAAATAAATAAATAAATAAAAAGCAAAAGGATAAGATAACACTATCCCCAACACCAGCCAACAGGTTAAATTCCCTTATGAAAAACTAAGAATTTTTGGCCTAATTTTTAAATAAACTAAGTTATATGTCATTTACAAAAGACACATTTTTAAAAGAGATAATATAGAAAGGTTGAGAATAAAGATGCCCGCTCTTCGCCTTTCCTCCTCCATCGTGAGCGTGTCTTCTCACAAGACTTTGCAAATCAAGCGATTCCTGACCAAGAAACAAAAGCAGAATCATCCTATTCCTCAATGGACTCAGATGAAAACTGGTAACAAAATCAGGTACAACTCCAAGAGAAGACACTGGAGGAGAACAAAGCTGGGTCTGTAAGGATTCACACAATGGCAAGACTAAAGGTTTACACAGAGTTATGATCATCATCAACTGGGTCCTGTGATCATCAGTCATTCCTACCAGATGGAATTTTGGTCTTGTCTAAATTGGGGATGGAGTTTGTCCCATAATAAAATGTAGAATGTTTCAAAAAAAGAAAAGAAAAGAAAAGAGAAAAGAAAGATACCCAACTTTAGAGCAGACCTGAATGTCTATATAGCCCCCAAAATTCATAAAATAAAATGCTAACACCACAATGATGTTGTTAGGGTGATGACCTTGGGAGGTGATTAGGTAATGAGGTGAAGCCCTCATGAATGAGATTAGCACCCTTACAAAAGACGCCTGAGGGGTTTCATTTGTCCCTTCTGCCAAATGAGAAAACAGCAAAAAGACAGCTATCCAGGAACCCATAAGCAGGACTTACTAGACGTCAAATCTGCCGAACCTTGATACTGAATTTATCAGCCTCCAGACTATGAGAAATAAAATTCTATTGTTTATAAGCCACTCAGCTTTCACAATGCAAAAGAGCAGTAAGTGTGTGAGGTAAGGCATGTGTTAATTTGTTCAGTTTAGACATTCCATACTGTGTACATGTTTCAAAATATCACATTGTACACAATACATGCACAGAACCATTTTCTGTTATAACAATATTAAAATTGAGTAGAAGCCCTCAGATCATTTAAGCCAACCCTCCATATGTATGAGTCCCTCATCCGTGAGTTCCACTAAGGGCTGAAAATATTCAAATACACTGCCTATACTGCCTACATGCAGGCTTTTTTTTCCCCTTGACATTATTTCCTAAACAACACTATTTAACAACTATTTATATAGCATTGACTTTATATTGACCATTATAAGTGATCTAGGAGTAATTTAAAGTATGCGGAAGAATGTATGATTATAAGTAAATACTTATATGTATTTATACATATTTTTATATATTTATATGTATTTATACATATAAGAATGTATGATTATAAGTAAATCTGCGGGTCTTTTATCTTTGAGACTGTTGGAACTAATGCTTAATGAACACTGACGGCAAATTCCAATGTCTGATGTTGAACAAACACAAACAAAAAGAACAGCAACATTAACATCCACATAGGCAGAATTCAAGGTGAAAAGTGCCGTGTGAGAAAGAAAGCTCTGTATTGATAAGTATTCCGGTCAAATTTGTAGCAGCCGTGGGCTCCGTGACTCACTATCTGGGAGCCAGATATGTGGAGGGGGGAAGTGTTCACCGCGGGCAGAATTCCATACCAATTCATGCCCTCCTCCCAAGATGGTGGGATTTTATAGTTCAGAAAATGGCCTGGGGTCCATGGGTGTTGAGGGAGGAACCAGTATCCACACCAGGCATTCTGGGGCCATTACTTGCACTCTTGAGGGTTTTTTGTTTTGTTTTGTTTTACTCCTCCAAAAAGTAAAAAGTCATAATAGAAACAGAAAGAAAGTTTCTTTCTTTCTTTCTTTCTTTCTTTTGCAGGGATAACTGAAAGAATAGCAACCAACTCTAAAAACATGTTTTTCAAAGTGCAAAATATATGTGTAATATATAAATAATACATATTAATAGTGTCCCTTCATGGCAAATTATGATCTAGCTTAAAAAAGCATTCATTTTTATCAAATATCCATAGAACGTTTATTTTTTTAGAATATTTATTTTAAATGTTTAAAAAAATATTTCATAGGCCACAAAATATCTCAGCAAGTTTACACAGGTGGAATTCTAAAATGTGCCTTCAGATTAAAATATAATTAAATATAAAACCCAGTCTTGTAAATAACTCTGTATCCTGGGCTAGAGATGGCTCAGCAGGTAAGGAGCTTGCTGCACAACCATGATGCTCTAAGCCCGACGCCCAGAGCCCACGTGAAAGTAGCAGAAGGGAAGCAACTCTCGCAAACTTTCCCCCATCCTCATTCACACAACAGGGCACATGGACACACGCAAATTAATTAGTTAGTTAATTAATTAAATGCTATGAAATACTGGTAAAGTGAATTATCAGGTCAGGTTCTTGAAGATAATAAATTGGATGGTGTGAAGCAAAATTTTAACTTAAATAAATACGTCTTTTTGAAGTTGTTTAGATATCTGGAAATCTGTCCAAAGAAAATAATTAAGCACATAGATAGGCAAAAATCAATGTTCATAACATCTCATTGCAGAATTATTTATAACCTTTTTAAATTAAGTGATCAATTATACATGTCATTGCCATATAGCTAAATGACCTTATGCATTTAAGAAAATGAGCAGATCACCCTGTGTCTCTGAGCTCAGAAAGGGATCTGCGAGATACTTTGACAAAGATTTCTATGCATGGGTAGGAAAAACACGCCTTCATCTGAAAAGTACTAATAAGAAGACCTCATACCTGAATCTATACATGCATAGAAATTATTCTAGAAAAATAAACAATTCTACCTGCAAAATACAATTAAGAGGACTTTCTGCTTTTATCTGGAATATATTTTATAATTCGCATATGTTATTTTTTTTATCAGAAATATGAGACAATACTCCAAAAGAGGAGAAAGAGAACTCTCTGATCTCTTTAATGAAGTCCAAGTTCATGTTCTAGCTCAAGGTGCTCCTGCGGACACCCCAGCAAAGCCACTGAGTGAAAGGGAAATAGTCACATGGAAATCTTCCTGGCATCAAAGACACCGTTTTAAGGTCAGCCTTATTGCTCAGACAATAACAACTTCACATCTGGGAACAAGAATACATCCCCCACCCCACCCCAAAGAAGTCCTGGTTTTCAAGTTGCCACCCTGGCTTTTCA
Source organism: Meriones unguiculatus (assembly GCF_030254825.1). NCBI lineage: Eukaryota > Metazoa > Chordata > Mammalia > Rodentia > Muridae > Meriones > Meriones unguiculatus. The sequence continues at coordinate 75,768,399 of NC_083354.1, read as the reverse complement.
TCAGCTTACACACTTGGCCTCTTATGGCCCATCTGCTCAGCAGACTTCTGATCCAGTGAACAGCCCTCATTATTTTTAAATTGTCTCTAAGCACAGATTCAGAGTCAAGGGCAGCAAGAATGTCCCCTGGGTCTCCAAAATCAATGTCTCTGTGGTCTACTTCCCGTGTCCCATCTGTGAATATGAGCATGATTAGGGAGGCCTAATCATCCAGCACCTTTGCCCCTAAGACAGTACTTTAAAGCAGGAGCACAGGCTATCCAAGCCAGAGACTAAAGGGGCTTTTCCAACGTGATTTTGGGTAGCATAGAACCATGTCTGGGTACTTCACACACCAAGGATGACTTGCACACAAGTCTAAAATTCTGGTCAAGGGAGGGAAGATGGACTGTGGGTAATTACACACAATAGCTAGACTGCTAAGGGGTGCGGTAATTAACGACCCAAAAATATCCGAGTGAGTGAGCATACTCTGTTATTTCATCATTAAAACCCATGGCAGTGTTAAGGTGGTTCCTCTGTAGGGTTCATTAACTGGACCTGTTATCCACCCTGACTTGACTCTTGTTCTCTGCCTTTGTTCATAAACTGAAGAGGCAATTCTGGGGGGGGGGGGGAGCAGCGGAATACACCATTTCCCAATCTTTTACTGCATATCGGGGGAAAGTAGAAGTGATTTGCCTCCGGTTATTTCGCCAAGGCTTCAAGAGAAGGGTAGGTATGCCAACAGCTAGCCAAACATTCAGAATGGTAAAGGACTGTGACAAGTACAAAGTTCTAAGCATCCAAAGGCTGTTATTGTTCATCTTGCACTGTTTGTGACTGGCCTTCAGGTGATTTCAAGCTAGAAAAAAAAAAAAAAAAAAAAAAAAAAAAACCATTGCACTAGACAATTTGAGGACTAAAAAAATTCCCAGTTTGCCCTAGAGGACTAAAAGTGACTTACAAAAAGCTTTCTGTGTGTTGGCCTCATCTCAGGATTAAAAAAAAAAAAAAAAGCATTGTTGTATGGATGAATACCTTCATGGAAAAAGGGACACATGAACAAACAGATGGACAGAGAAACCAAGTAAAGAGACAAGCAAATAGGTAGGCAGGTAAGCAAGCAGGCAGGAGAGTAGTGACTTTCTTTCTCATCCCTCCTCCTTCCATGTACATCCAAGGAGCCACCAAAGAGAGCTCTGAAACCACTGTTGCTTCTTCTTCCGACCATAACTTTATCAACCTAAAGAACTTTATCTTCTCTAATAGCCTATTTCATTTTTACTTCTCCAAAAATCTTTCCTGATTCCTTGAATTTTTTTAATGTATTCAATAAATATTTATTGAGAATTTATTTCTTGAACTAGAGATACAAGGAAGATAAAATGACTGCTTATTTTCAAGAGCCTAATGATATAGATATCAATACACCCAAGTCCATTATCCAGTGAAACAGAATAAGTGTGATCTTTATTAATTCTCAAGATCATGAAAGGATGGAGAGAGAGTTTGGTCAATAAAGTGCTTACCATGTGATCATGAAGATCTGAGTTCGATCCCTAGAGCCCATCCATGCAAAATATCAGGTGTGATGATGTATGCTCGTAATCCCACTTGGAAGAGGAATCCCTGGGGCTCAGTGGCCATCCATCCTAGACCAATCAACAGGTTCCAAGCCAAAAAAATAAAAAAGGCTACATTGCTCTAGAAGAACCTGTGGCCTACACACACATACACCCACACAAATATGCACTCAAATGCATGCACACAAAATAAATACATTAATTAATTGATTAATTCATAGTTGTTAAATGTATACTACAGAGCAGGCTGGAGAGATGGTTCAGGGAATAAGGTGCTTGCTGCACAAGCATGAGGACCGAGGTTTGATCCCCAGCACCTATGTAAAAGCAGAGGGTGGTAGCATGTATCTGTAACCCCATTACAGGGTAGGCTAGAGACCAATAAATCTAGGGCTGTGGGGCAGCTATTTTAGCCAAAGGAACAAGTCCTGATTCTGTTAGTGACCTTAGGGATAGAAAAAGCAGCAGAAGGGTGCTATAAGCATAGCTTGGCAGGCCATTCTGGTGGGGGTATGGAAGACCAGAACACCAATAAAAATGTAGACATTCTGTCCTGGCTCATAAAGTTTCAGAAGGGAATGGCAACCTCATTAGGATTTGAACTAGAATCTTATTCCTATTATATTCTGGCAAAAAAAAAAATGAAAGAGAGAGAGAGAGAAAGAAAGAAAGAAAGAAAGAAAGAAAGAAAGAAAGAAAGAAAGAAAGAAAGAAGGAAGGAAGGAAGGAAGGAAAGGAAGGAAGGAAGGAAGGAAGGAAGGAAGGAAGGAAGGAAGGAAGGAAGAAATAGAAAGAAAATCTGGCTACATTCTACCCATGCCTTGAGAACTTATATGTCACTGTATGAAACAACAATTTGGCATAAATTTCAGAACAGTATTGCATGGAGGCTGAGTCATTATTACTTCTTGCTGGTTCTCATCCATGTTTACAGTGAGAGAGGATGGAAAATGTGCTGCTTGGGGAGAAAAGTAACGTAAGCAAGTTTGAAGCTGCTAACAAGGACTGTGCAGACCAAGTGTTTGTAATTGTTAGAGAAACGAATGTGGGTAAAGAAGAGTCTCCTAGTCTGTACTGGAACAACAAAAAAAGGTATTTGGGGGGCAAAATCTATCTGTCAAAGGCTCCAGCTTGTAAAAATGTATATTCATTTACATCTCTTTTTAAGGAGAGCAACTGAACTGAGAATGCCTCTGAATAACTTCTCTGATGAAAAATAACCTCTTATCTGGGCACAGGGGTCTTTTCTGAGACTGTTTCTCCAACCAAGGACAATGCATGGAAATAACCCAGAACCCCTGCTCAGATGTAGCCCATTGGCAGCTCAGTATTCAAGTGTGTTCCCTACTAAGTGGAACAGGGACTTTCTCTGACCTGAACTCAATGGCTGGCTCTTTCACACACACACACACACACACCGAGGGAGGAGCAGGCTTGCTAGGGCACAGAGGAGGACATTGCAGCCAGTCCTGAAGAGACTGTATAAGCTAGGGTCAAATGGAAGGGGAGGAGGACCTCCCATATAAACTGTAACTAATATAAAAAACTAAAAATTTAATTAAAAAAAATAACCTCTCACAGAAGTGTTTTCCTAAGTTCCTTCACTAAAGTTCCTTCACTTTACCACTGTAGCTGTGGTAAAGGGTGCCTCACTGGCAGAAGAACTTAGCAGCATTATCCACATGGCACTGGCTTTGTAGGCATGGACAACACACGAGTTACCAGGTCACAAAGGTAATGTCAAGGTTCCAGAAAGCTGGGGAGACAAAGCAACATGTGAAAGAATCAGATTCCCTGCAAGAAGGCCCTGAACACCACTGCATAAAACTGCATAAAACTGCAGTGGTGGTGAAGCCTAAGTTGCCGTGGAGATCCAGGTACCCTGAAAATGCTGACTGTGGGATGCCAACAGGAGAGCAGTAGGCACAGGCTCAGGACACACACGTGCTGGAGGTGACAGACCTGAAAGGGTAATGCTAATCAAAGCTCTGGGAGCCGAAACAACGTCACCAACAGCCCCAGATGCCTGGATTGAAGCTATAAAACTTGGATTGTCAGGCAGGATTTTAGATTTGCTTCAGTAAGTATTTTTCTATGCCCCATAAATAAAAATATTTACTCTGTATGCCATTGTATATTGGAAGTACATGATTTGTTTTTTTCACAAGAGCTCACAGTTAGGAGGTTGCATGGAGTCTCATAATAGACTTAGGACTTTGGAACATTATCAATACTGTTAAAGCTGTGGGACTCCTGAAATTGGACTGAATGTATTTTACACGATGAGATGGCCATAAGCATTTGGAGGTCAGGGACAGAGTGTTATAGAGATGTGTCTGGAATATCAAGTTGACAAAGGTTAGAGTTGTGGTGATTAATCATCCTCAATTTGATCAGATTCTAGAATTGTCTAGGAGACATGATTTGGGGAGCATTGATGAAGACGTTTTCCGAGAGGGTTAACTAAAGCTGGAAACACCATCAATGTGGACTGAGTGCCTGGACTGAGTGTCTAAACTGAGTAAAACGTGAGGAAAGGATGAGGAGCTCTGATGAGTATTTGCATTCCTGACTACACAGGCAATGTAACCAGCTATTTCCCAGTCCTGTCTCCATGCCCTCCCTGCCATGGTGTACCATGAATTTCCAATCATTAACCCAAATAAATCTTCTCTTTAAAAAAAAAAAAATCTTGAGATTCTATCTCATCCCCTCCAGAAGGGCTATTATCAAGAAAACAAATGGCAACAGATGCTGGCAAGAATGTGGAGGAAGAGTAACATAAATTGCTGGTATAAATACAAACTTGGCAAGCCTCTATACAACCCACTGTGGAGGTCTGTAAAACAATAAAAATATAAAACTACTAAATGGCCCAGCTACACAATCCTAACCCTAACTCAGATGGTCTTTGTAACCGTCCATGGAGATGCACTCACATTCACACTTACTGCGGCACTATTCACAATAGCTATGGAATGGAAAAGCCTAGATGTCCATCAACACGTGAACAGATAGAGAGAACGTGACTCACGTACATGATGGAATTTTTCTGCCATAAAAGAACAATGGAATCATGAAACTTGCAGGAAAATAGATACAACTGGAGATGATTATGTTAAGCAAAATAAGCCAGACACAGAAAGTCAATCTGCTTGTTTCCTCTTATATACAGGATCCAGATTTAAATCTGAGTCTAGGTGCACATGTACATGTATAGATCATGGAAGTAGACAGATAACTAAGAAGGATGAAGAGATGTTAAAAGATGTTAAAAGGGACAGAAAAGATAAGGTAATAGAATATATATGACATTAAAATAGAAGGTGTAGGAGTAGGAAATCAGCTCAGCGGTAGAGAATGCTTACCTAGCAAGTCCCCCTGAATTGAGTCTTCAGCTCTGAAAAAAAAAGAGAAGAAAATAGAATCTCAATAGAATAATGAATATCTCATGACATTCACAAGAACATCATTATTAAACCTATCATTTTGTATTTCAACTTTAAAAATCAATTTTTTCATAGGGCATAGTGGCACATGACTTTAATCTCAGTAACTAGGAGGCAGAAGCAGGCATATCTCTGAGTGTAAGGCAAGCCTGGTCTACATAGCAAGTTCTGGGCTAGCCAAGGCTACATAGTAAGGTTCTGTCTCACAAGCATTAATTGGAAAAATTTTAACAGAAGCAAAACAAGTATCAGCATTTTAAGGTTACAGATACATTCAGTGCAGAGCACTCACCTAGAAAGGGCTGGGCCCTACCCCTAGTGCCACAGATGAAACTATCAGGTTTCTAAATTTTGTCTCATGGGGGAAAAAAGGACATTTTATGATTTAAAATTCATTTTTCTAGCTTCCAAAGAGGCTTTCACCTCTTGACACGTTTACTTGTGGCTTTTGTTTATGCCACGTGACTACGGCTTTTGTCTTAATTTGAATACATACCCTTCATAACATATATATGTGTAGAAAGAGCGAGAGAACAATGTTATTTATATTTTTATCATCTTTTAAGTAGATCTTTAACAAAACAACAAATGCTGTGTTGTCGAGGCAAGGAAGCCCTGGGGAAGGAAAGGGTATTATTTCCGATCGAATGGCGCAGGAGACTTGCTAAGAAGGAATGATGCATCCAAAGACTTGAAGGAAGTGAGGGGATAAGCCATGTGGGAACCTGCAGACCAGCGTTCTAAAGAGAGGGGAGGAGACTTGAGGAAAACATGTGCCCACAACATTCTGGAAACTGACAATGACAACAGGTGAGACCAGAGAAGACTGGAGAAGAGTAGACCAGACAAAAGCATCAGAGTGAGCAAAGAGACAAGATCTGAACTCCATGCTGGAAGGACCTCTTCCCCGTATGTTAAAAAGACAGCAGACTGGTAAGGCTGCTCACCCCTTCAGAGGGAGGTGATCAAAGAGCCAGCCACTGAGTTCACGTCAGAGACAGTCCCTTGTTCCTCTTACTAGGAAACCCACTTGGAGACTGAGCTGCCATGGGCTACATCTGTACAGGGGTTCTAGGTTATCTCCATACATGGTCTTTGGCTGGAGTATTGGTCTCAGAAAAGACCCCTGGGCCCAGATTTTTTGCAGCCAGTCCTGATGAGACCTGATAGACTAGGATCAGTTGGAAGAGGAGGTGGACCTCCCCTATCAGTGGACTGAGGGAGGGGCATGGGAGGAGAAAAGGGAGAGAGGGCGGCATCGGGAGGGGAAGGGGGAGGGGGTTACAGCTGGGATACAAAGTAAAAAATCGTAATAAATAAAAAAATTAAAAATAATTTTTAAAAAGACAGTGGACATGGGCAGAGAGTGGGCTGTCATTAGGAGAAAAATCAGTACAGGAATGTAGGAGGGCAGCTGACGAGAGCTCGGGGCATATAGAATGTGGAAGAGATACAGTGTTCAGAGTCAAGATATTCCTTCAAGAAAGAAATAATAGATTTAACAAAAGATTATAAATAAGAGATCTCCAGAGGTCACAGTACCAAGAAATCCCAGAAACACATCCCACAGGAGAGCAGGCTTCCGAGGCCAAGAAAGTCCCATTCCATTGCTGCCTGCCAACAGCCCTAGTCATGTAGCCCTGAGCTACATGAAGAAGCCCTCTTCCCCAGTCCTCACACCTTCTGTCCTGATGATGCAAAAGAATGACCTCCTTTTGAGAAGCTGAGAGGTGGGAAACACAATGAAGAAAAGAATTGAAAGTCACCCACAGTCCATTTTGTCAATGGCCAGCCTGATCCATGGTGGGAGGAATATTTGCTTTTCGCCAAATATAATATATATTCTAATCCACCAGTCTGGATATGCTAACAGATTACTACAGTGAACTAAGAGTCAGAAATAAAGTTACCATTTGCCCTATATTTTATTCTTTCATTCAGATGTAGGAAAGGAATAGATCCATCAAATAAACATAGACAGACCTGACATGCACCTGAAATTCTAACTAGCCAAGAGGCTGAGGCAGGAAGATTGAAACTTCAACGTGTGGTGCTGTAGTTCCACACCCGTCTGGGTAACTGGTAAGACTCTCTCTCTCAAAATAAGAGCTAAAAAGAAATCCAAGGCTTTCCTAGCGTGCACACAGCCCTAGCTTCAACTCCCAGCACCTCGAAGTAAATAAAAATAAGGAGAAAGAAGAGGAGGATCATAAAAAGACAGCGAAAGAAAAAAAAGTAAGATTAAGCTGTTCTGTTGTATCAAAACCATGCCTGTTTGATACAACCCTTGCCCTGAGATTGTCAAGGTTGGAACAGCCAACAGATGTTCTTGGTGGGAACGCAGGTAAACGAAGCCAGTTCATGCCTGATTGACAGTGTAGAACTTGTGGGAACCCTTTTTGGGGGGGCAAAAACAATTTAAGTAAAATCACACAGTCTGCTGAAAAAGCCAGTCCACTGGGTGTGACAGCCCAGAACCACAGCACTCTGGAGGCTAGCTGGGGACACTCGAGTGTTTGAAGCCAGCCTGTACTATATAATATTGCCTCAAAAAGAAAGAGAAAGCTTGTCTGCTACACATAAAACTGCGAAAGAGAGGTAGCGAACCAAAGGGGGGGGGTATTGTTCATGTTGTCCCCTACGCTGTTGTTACTCAGTACAAACCCATCAGTCTCGGGGAGAAGAAACCCTGGACTGAATTTATGGCTTGAGTAGAAACTTGGGGAATAAAGATAATCCCTCATTTGACATTTCTTCACTTGGCTGTTGTTTTTTCCACACTGCTTGCACCAAGCCTTGGTGTTTGATTTATTCTTGCCATAATGTGCTCCCACAATTGCTGTTTTGATTATTATCTCCTACTTAAAGCTGAGTTGGCACTTTTCTTCCTGGGGCATCGTTTCCAGCAGCTTATAAATTATATGAACAAATTACTTTTTATTTATCAGCCTCTTCGGCCCAGCAGTGAATTTTTTTAGAAGGTTGACAGAGAATACACAAAATCAGAAATCCTAATGAAGAAAGTTACAGTTCTTATGGGCAAAATTAAGCCAAAGTGGTACTTTCTTTTAAAATTTAAATATATACATTTTATATGAAAATAATGTAAAGAAAAATGCACATGCTAGTCTTTCAAAGTCAAAAGTTAATTCCTTGAGGGAGTTACTTTGCCAGAATCCTGTTTGTTCCAGCTTCTATGCTGGAATGTTTCTGCAACACTTAAAATTCCCTAGCCCCATCAAGTTATGCAACAGGAAGTTGATAAGTTCACCACGATCCTAAGAGTGGCATTTGACTCACACAGGAGTCAAAGGCTGTCAAGCTCTGATTGACACCATCCTTTCTCAGCATCTGTGTACAAAGATGCTGAACTTGCCACGAGGAGACAGGCACGATGAACATAAAGCAGATGCTTCAGAAGAGTGGGCCCAGCGCTCACAGGCTACTTTATATGTAGCTTGAAATTTACATCTTTATCTCCAAAGACGAAACAAGCATTACTGTTCCCCCTTTGTACAGAAAAACATCGGAACTCAGAGAAAACAACCAGTTTGCCCAAGTTGACATATAGCATTTTAATCTTGGATGATGTTTTTAAGTCCCCTTATTTTTCATAATGAAGACTGTTGCAATGCTCTTAAGAATCATAAAATTAGCCAATTTCAAGAAAGTATAATAAATATTAAAAAGACTGGAAGTCAAGAACTTAGGGAGTTGATAGCTAGATGATGGTTTGGGAGTTAAAAAGAAAGGCCAGAACCTTACAGCCAGGAAACTCTGGGTTCCACTTGCATTCTGCCTCTGTCCAGGAGCCATCTTTGCAACTACCCTTCTAATGCTCACTCAGTTCAACCCAAGAAGGATACTGCCATTCATTTGAAAAAAGAAATGAGAAATAAAGTGCTCCCAGATTTGTATAGTCGGTGATATCCCAACTTCTTAGTACCTAGACACCAAGCCAAAATTAACCCATAGCCAGAATTCTAAATCTCAAAATTATCTAATGCTTGAGAAAATTCAGAAATAAACGTCAGAGTCTGGGAAGTCTTTAGAAGACTAGAGTAAAATATCTTCATATTCCACAGGACCAACAAAATAATAATAATAATAATAATAACAAACCCCATAGACCTAAAGCAAGTAGCTCTGGGTTCTAAAATAAGAAAATATTTTTACTGTGCCAAAAATGCAAATTTCAGGAATAATAATATTGAAGAAATTTATTGTAACACTTGAAGAGATGGCTCAGAATCACATTTCAGAAACAAAACTTAATTTTACATCTAGGAATTGCTTAGGATGTCTCCGCTTTCTTCTTAGAGCCTGGGGAGGCACATGATGTGTTTAGGGGATAGCACACATGCCATGTATGCACATGGAGCCAGAGGACCACTTTGTGGATTGGTTCTCTCCTTCCACTTTTGCAGGAGCTCTTGTGATTGAACTTGCATCTCCAAGCTCACATAGCAAGCATCTTTACTGGTTGAGCCATCTCTCTGACCCATGCACTCTATTTTTTTTTAGCTCGTTTCAGAACATATTCTCCAAAAAAGTAAATGCTGGAACTTGACACAGAAAATTACACATTTTAGCTGGTTACACATTTTCTACAATTACCCTTGGTTGTCTGCTTGACTGGATTGAACTTAACTAAGAGACATGCCTCTGGGTATACCTGAAAGAGATTGTCCTAGAAGGATTAACTGGGGGAGAAGGTCTTTCCCAAAGTAGGCAGCATCTCAGAGTGAAAGCCAAGACATAAAGAGGTCCAAGGAGGAAAGTTTTTCCTTGCCTTTGCATCTTGCTAGTAACTCTGTTGCTACTACTACAGTTGATGATGACAACAATGATGATGACAACAGTAGTGGTGATGATGATGATGATGATGATCCCATCCTTTGTTCACATCAGAATCCATCTTTTTCAGCCTTTCAACATGGAATGAAGACTAGGTACCCCCTAGGAATTTCTTGATCCTTCATCCCCAGACTGGCACTTCTGAGGCACGATCCTCATGGACTGAGCAGTGACCAGTGTCTCAGTCTCTCCAGCGTGAAGTCAGCCATTGCTGAAAAACCCAAACTGCACTGTATGAGTAGATAAGTCCTTTTGCTCTACATTCATCTATTCCTTTGTTCCCGCAAAGAGCCCTAACATAATATCTAACATAAAGTAGACACTCTTATAATATTCACCTTGCTATCCCCAAACTGTACACTTTGAATTCTTTAAGTCTTAGAAGAGAGAAAAGACAGACTGTTTCCCAATACGGGTACTGAAAATAATAGTCCTTCATCACAAGGACATATCTGTGAATCATAAGTTTTATCAGGCAGAAACCCATACTAGACTCAGGACAAAAAGTTTACTCCCACTGAAAGCACTGTCTTTCTTCACTTTATTGTCTCTTTGTGTTTATGCCTCTCTTCTCTAGACTCCCTCCTCGATGATAAAAGCAGCAGTAGTAGCTACAAGGCACCACTCATGGTACTAAAGTCTGAAACTGCACCTTAGTTTAAATACTCATAAACCAGATACCTCTTAAGAAATTAATATCCAAACCATATTAGGAAGTTAGAATAGAAACAAAATTAATAACCTAATCAAGAATGGACAAAGGACCTTACAGATATACATCCAGAAAAGACATTTTAACAGCCAAAGGACATGGAAAATACTCAGCCAATCAGCAAAATGAGAAATCAGAACCATGACAAATCAGCTGACATCTCTTAGAATGATATTATTAGGAAAATTAATGATAATATGTATTGGTAAGCATAGAGAGAAAAGAGCCTTATACACAGTGAAAACATGGGTTAGTAGATTATGGAAAATAGCTTAGAGGGCCTTCAAAACTGAAAAATATGGTAACCATGTGATCCATGAATTGCATTCCTGAGTATATCCAAAGAAATTAAATCAGTATTTTGAGGAAATTCCTGTATCCCATGCTCATGGCACTACTGTTCACTATAGCAACAGTTATGATACAAAGGCAATCCAAGTGTGCATGTGTGGATGAATGAATGAAATATTATATAGACATACAGATAGAGATACAAGCAGCAATACATATATATACACAGACTTGAAATACTGTTCATCCTTTGAAAAGGAGGACATCTTGCCACATGCAATAGCACTGAAAAACATAGAGGACATTCTGCTGAATGGAACACACCAGGCACTGAAGGTAAATACTGCAAGAGCTGATGGAGAGTACCATGGTAGTTGTCTTGAGCTAGGTGTTCCGTTAGAAGACTGCGTCATGGAGGGTCAAGAAGATGCTGGTAAAAGTGAAAAGCATTCGGTCACACTAAGTGAAAAAAGTTCTAAATCTACTATTCAACGTGGTGACCATGGATGATAATCATGAAAAGTGTTGTTTGTGAGGCGAATCATATATTAATCCATTTTGGTTTAATTATTCGTAATGTGTACACATATCCAATCATATTTACATAATAAGTAAATACAACTTTTATTAGTCAGTATGGTGGTTTGAATAGGAATGGCCTCCCTGGACTCAAGTGCTTGAATGCTTGGCCCACAAAGCTCACTATTAGGAGGTGTGGCCTGTTGCAGGAAGTGCATCACTGTGGAGGTGGGCTTTGAAGTCTCATATGCCCAAGCTAGGTCTAGAATAGCACAGAGTCTCCTTCCGCTGCCTTCAGATCACGATGCAGAACTCTCAGCTCCTTTCACCATGTCTGCCTGCACACCACCATGACGATAATGGACTAAACCTCTGAAACTGTAAGGCAGCCCCATTTAAATTTGTTCCTTTATAAGAGTTGCCAAGGTTGTGGTCTCTTCACAGCAATAGAAATGCTGACTGAGACAGCTGGTTACATTTTAATGCAGCTAGGAGAAATTAATTTTTAAAATAAAACTATAATATCTTGGGCTCAGTGCTAGATGGCTTGCCTAGCCTCTAGAACCACAGAAACAAATAAAAAACTACCTAGTCTTACTCAGTCCTCAGTGGCTATGGTAGTGATGAATCATTCCAAGCCCAGGCTTGTGACATATATATGTGTGTGTGTGTGTGTGTGTGTGTGTGTGTGTGTGTGTGTGTCCAGCATATATAGTATATTCCATATTGAAAAAATGCTCAGAAGTGCCAGGAACACTGTGCATGGTATGCAGTTTTGTGTACATCTATGTCTGGTCTTGGGGGCCAAAAAGTACAAAATGTCAGAAAATAGTTCTGGACCCCACCAGCACTGACAGAAGTTCATGTGGAATATTTCCAGACTCAGAATTCTGTGAGTGCTGTGGCTTGTAATCACCAATAGCTAACTCAAGGGCTACAGTGGGACAAGGCTGAGGCAAAAAAACAGAAACATTTATCATCTACTAATGACGTTCAGTTTTTAATAGAAGAAAAAGTTTATCAGCAGTTAGTTATGTAAAACTAAGTGGCCTACATACCTTAATTTGATTATTCAAAAACAGCTGTCACTCAAGAATAAGAACTTTTTTATAAAATTATCTGAATGATATATAAAGACACAAGTGATGTCTTGCTGTTATTATTGTTGCTGGTTGGGTTTTGGTTTTTTTGTTTTGTTTTGTTTTTTTGTTTTGTTTTTTGTTTGTTTGTTTGTTTGCCACAATCAATTCTTCGAGAAGACCAGAAACAAGAAAACTCTTATTTGTCCCTGCAAGCAAAGGAGCCCAGAACATAATCTATAGCAAAATTAAAGAAAAACCTATGACTTCATGAGGCAGAGCCACCTCTGAAGCTTGAACAAAAAAAGAAGGAAGGACAGCAAGAAGACACAGCAAAGTTCCTTGAGGCAGAAGGCAGGCAGGTCAACATTGACGGCTGTTAAGGCTGAACTCATTAATCAAATTGATCGCACAGCTCAATGTCATCCAAGAAAAAAAAAAAAAAACACCCTAATGTGTTTGATGGAACTGACCAGATAATTAATGAAATGGATGCTAATGCCAGACAACACAGTCCAAGCCAGTGTGTGTAGAAGCCGCCTGTCACTTCAAAGGGAACATCCAAAAGGTAGACCGAAACCAACCAAATTCAGACTGAGCCAACAATGCAGAGGGGAAAAGGAAGCTGGAGAGAGAAGGAGCAGCTGCTCCTCAGGGCTGTAACTTGTATCAGACAAACGAAGACTCCGATTAGACCCTGGCTGTGCAGCTAATAAGGTCAAATTCTTCGGATTACCTGTGATTGCAGCAATTTTCAAAGCATTAGAACGTACAAAAGAGAAGTAAATGATGGGATCGAGAGGGTGGAGGAAGAAAAGAACTTCATAAGGTATTTTTAATGAAAAATGAAGGCAGAAACCAGCCATGGAATGTCACTGAATAAAAAAAAAAAAAATGGGGTGACAGGAGGAGCACCCTGCAGCCCAAAAAGGAAACCCGCATGCAGGCAGCAGTAAATAGTGGCTTCTAATGAAGAGCTGTCCCCATCCTTTCCCAGCTCTGTTTCAGAACAAACACTTACAAAGAGCTAATTCAATTCTCTTTTTAAAAATGAAGGACGTCACACAACAGTATTTTCTGGTGGCAATGTTTAATTATGTGGGGTTCGGAGGCTGTGGTGGGTCGGCAATGTTTTCCTAATCTTTTCTGTGTTGTGACCGTAGCAGATCAGAATTCCTCTAATGTGGATCCGCACAAAGTTACCAGTCAGCAGCCAATTCACATACATGTGCAGAACACCTACTATGTGGTGGGCATAGATAGGCTCTGGGATCATAACAACAGACAGAATGAAATGGAGCCAGGCAAACACATCTACTGCACATGCAGAGAACAGGGCCAGGTCAAGAAAATGCGGGTTGTTGAAGACTTGCATTACAGTATTCCGTCTGAGTAAGGGTGAGCAGCTAACGGCTGGCAAGATGACCCTGGGTTCTGGGCTCCTTTCACTTCTTGAGTATTTTTAATGTTTTAATTAGCATATGATTTCTAGAAATAATAAGGGGTTTCACTATGACATTTTCATATATGCACATAATGTTTATCTTGCAAAATTGGAACACTGTAAGTCCCCAGCCCTCCTTTCTCTCCCTGATGGCTGGCATCCAACCGTGTTTTTAGGAATTTGACCATCCTGAGGACCTCACCGAAGATGAATCAGATGAACTGGGTCAGGTCCTAGGCTTCTTCTACATATTGGAAATGTTCAAGTAGCTTAGTGACACTACTCCTGAGGGCCTCAAGATACAAAGTAAAATTACCCTGGGTTCCAGGAAGGAACAGAAGTCAAGCACCCTTTACTGTGATGCTACGTGGGGCACCCCAGTATGCTCCCAGCTAGTGGGCTCTTTCTCTCTCAGCAAATGCACAGGGCAGGGTGCAGAGAGCTGGGGACCGTCTTGCCTGACACAGATGACTTAGCTGGCTCCCTCCTGACTTACTGACAGCCACCTGAGGCAGCAAGACATTCCCACAAGTCCTCACATGAAGAGCACCCTCCAGAATGTTCTAAAGCAGGCTCAGTGCAGTAAGTTGCGAAACAATGCAGCACTAGAAAACACATCAAGATTCAATTGCTGGCTCCCACCCTAGCTGCTATGCAATACCTTCTTTCTCAAAGCCTGCATTCTCTCTTCTTCCTTTACATGAGTCAATCAGAACCTTTTCTTCAAGCCAGAAAGCACCAGAAATCTGTCTTAGTGGGAGGAGAGAAAAAGAGGATTCTGATTCTCCCCAGGAAAGAATCCCCCCATTTAGGTTTATCACTGTCATTCAGCATCACTGCTGAGGGACAGGTCTCCATATGGCCTTCTAAAACCCAGTGTGGCCCTTCCCCTAAGGAGCACAGACCAGCATACAGAGGCAAGCACTCCTCTCCATATCCCTGCTGCTTGGAATCAGCCATAGCCACTGCAAGCGAGCGACAGGCCTGGCAGTGTCTCAGCAGAGCTAAACCACCTGGCCCACACACATTAGCATTCTCATCTATGCAGAAGCACGATCAGGCCTCCCCTGGACTCCCTGAGACCTGCGTCAGCCCAGATGAGAGGCTGCAGGTATTAAAAACAGACATGAGAATTGAAATCAGTTTCAGGAAAGTTTCCCCCTTTTGTTTTGCTTATTTTGTCCACTGTGAACAAAAAGCCCTGAGCTCAGCATACAATGGTGAGAAGAGGAAGACTCCCTTTGTCAGTGAAGCTTCCTCCTCTCTGCTGGGGGTCCCAGATCCCCATACCCTCTCTCTAAAGAATGTCACACGGTCCTTAGGGAAATTATAGGTCCAACTCTCTTTCTTTGACATGACCCTGCTCGGCAAGCACCTGGGATTCCTGGAATCCTCCATGTAAATGAGGCATCTCGCCTTAGCCCTTCAGCACATTTTTACACCCCCTGGGTGTCCCTACCCACTCCCCAAGGTTCTATATAACCCTCATTGGCCCCTAATAAAGTTGATTTGTCCCCCGGAAGCTGATCCCAGAAGGTCATTTTTGTTCACAGGCCACCAAATCCCCAGTTCGTCACTTCTGTCCCTTGATCCTGTGGACAAGTGGCCAGTCACCCCAGGATCAATGGTAAGCCACATGGTGGGTCTGGATTATTAACTTGAGATTTTACAGTGACGTAGGACAGTTCTCCACCTGGGTGGCAAATGACTCTTTAACGGGGTCACCTAAGACCATCTGAAAATGCAGAAATTTACATCACAAGTCATAAAAGGAGCAAAATTACAGTTAAAGGAGCAATGAAAATAATTTTACAGTTGGGGGTATGGTTAGGGGCCACCACAACACGAGGAACTGTATTAAAGGGTTGAAGCATTCGGAAGGCTGAGAAGCACCGGTCTAGGAGCTGCATCTCTGAGTATGTCTGAGGGTATTTCCAGAAAGGGTTAACAGAGAAGGGAAGACCCACCCTCAAAGCGGGTGGCACCATCCAGCAGACCCCCCACATACAAAGAAGTCCAAAGGGAAAGAGTGCGCACCTCCTGCCTTCACTCCTGCCTTCACTCCTTTCCGAAGAAGCACTTCCGTGACTTTCCAATATGGTCTCAATGCCGGCAACTCTCAGGGGAGGTCAGGCCTTCAGCACAAGACTGGGACAGCAGAGACATCCACCTTTGTAAACTGGGCAGCTGCCAGGTTCTTGGCATGTACATAGCCACTGTCAGACTCTCTAGCCCCTGTCCAGCCAATCAAATCCCTTTCGTTATATATTTATAACTAATACACGAATAACACTCACACGTGCATTCTTGGTCTGTTCCTCTAGAGAGGCCTGGCTAATAAATTACATCTCCTGAGTTATACCTATTTAGTAAAATCAGAAAATACAGCTTAGGGAAACAGAAAGAAAAAAAAGGAATCCGAACATTTAGAGTTAATGGCTGTATTTTCACATTTGGCCTTCTAGATTTTTATTTATATTACTACACAAACTACTGTAATAAAAATAAGTTCAGGTTGTATTTCATCGTCATCATTATAACTACTTTTATATAGACATATATATCCATACTTACAATTTTATAACATCCTCTTTAATGGCTATATTTTAATTCACCAAATGGGATATATGACAAGTTATCACCAATTCCCTATTGACTTTTCCTGTTGCTTCCAGCACTATTTTAAGTATTATTGTAAAAGGGGTTTTGTAACGGACTAACTTCAGGCATGGCATGATTCAAGCATGAAAGTGGCATCGTCAGGAATCAACCTATCTCCAAACTTTGAGTTCCTAGTGGACTTAGGTTATCATTACCTGGGATGCATGTGACAACATAGCCACCAACAGCTCCTGCCCTAACATACCATGACTAAACCAGTCTCAGGGTAGACATCCATTTAACTGGCGAAAGACTCAGATCTTGCCTCATGGAGCTCTGCCTGTGGTCAGAAAATATAACAACAATTGGCCAAACCTCAAACACAAACCATCACTGCTTCCTGGAAACAGGATCTGTCCCATCCAAACTACAGGGACACAGAATTGTGGGGGAGGTTGGAAGACAGACACTGAAGATGGTAAAGAACAAATAGGCGTTACAACCAGCTCCCCAAAATACCTCTCTGTTCTATGATTAAGACTCCTATGGGGATATATGAGTCTCTGAGATCTGAAAAGCCAATCCGAACCACTGTCACTAAAACCAAGCAGCATTGCAGCAGAGGAGGAGAAAGAGAAGGAGGAAAAGAGGAAGAAGAAGGTAGTTTATTCACTGTATCTATCAGTCAACCTTCACAACCTCAGGCCGAGGGAACCTTGCCAGACACCCAACTCTGCCGTGACCATCCCCTCGGTATGACTTTGGGGGTTATACCGTCTCCTGGGTGGTCTTGTATAGTAACTGGATATAACAAGGCTGGGTTTTTAAGATAGGGATTTACTGCACAGGTTAATCCAGTAACAGCTCCGATTGGCAGTGCATCAAGCAGGCCTGGAAGAGGGAAGGAGAATCTGCAGATCTGCGGGAGCCGAGGCTTTGCTGAGCACACTCACGGTTGAGCAGAAAACCTCAAGTGCGTTCTCTGGGTTGGAGAAGAGTGAAGCGCAGAGTCACATGGAAAGCTGTGCCAGGCCGGCAGGCACGGTGGCTGGGCCTGGGCTAGCCAGTCAGTCGGTGGTTGCTTCGGTGAGCCGCGGGTGACAGAGGTGTGCTGGGCGCTCTGAAACCGAGAGAGACAGAGGCGGGAACCAGGTTTTGACCCAGCGACAAAACGGCTCCTTTGGAGACTTAATTGGAGCTCAGAAACCGAGAGAGGCAGGAGGGAGCTCAGTTTTGTCTGGGTGACAAAATGGCTTTCCTGGCAGAGAGCAAGGAGGAGGGGATATTAGTGGAAATCTCAGCCTGGCCTGGCATCCTTTAAGTGGGCAGTCACCTGTGTTGAAGTTAGGAAAGCAAGAAAAAGGGCTGAAATCGTTTTACCCGTTTAAAGCAGTTGAAGAATGAAACATTTGTTAATGTAATCCCTTTGACCTGTGAGGTGGATCCAAGATGGTTTTCTGAGGCTTATTAGAATGTTTAACTTTACAAGGAGATGGAAAATTTAGATTTTAGTATCACCATTGTCTGAGACCTGTAAACTATTCTGAGTTAAAAGCATGCACTGTTAGGGAAGGCAAGTATTTAGTTAGTTAGGCAAGTTTTTGGGAAACCCGCAGTCTGGTGGCTCCACCCGCAAACGCCTACGGGATTGGGGGGAAGGACCGGAGAGAAGGTGGGATTCCAACATCTTTCTCTGTCCTGGAACCCAACCCAACATGTGTCCCTGTGTCGTGTAGCATGGGCGAGGTGAATGGGCGTCTGCCAGATTCCTCAGGTCTGCAGCGTCAAAGTTGGGGCAATCGATGGGAAGGGCCTGGTTCAGACGGACGTGGTCGCCACGGGCCCTGTGCCCAGGGAAGGGCTGGCAGAGCCCCACGGTGCTCACGCCACCTGTGGCCCCTCGCAGGCTGCACACTCGTGCATGCAGCGGCCAGGGATGGCATAGGCGGAGCTGGTGCTGCCGGATGCCTGCAGGGCGGGTGGGGTCTTGTGAGCCAGGCTTGCAATTCCCAAGCCTGAATTGCACAAAAATGTTATTTGGTCAAAATGACCTGTTGGTGATGTCTGTTGTGCTTCTGTGGAAAGAAATTCTCCGGCTAAAAATCAGGAGGCGTTTGGCCCTGCACTAGGCTTCCCACTGTGAAGAGTGAGCCGGGCAGGAAGGACCGACAGATAATCTCTCCAGTTTTTGGGCTTATTTGAGGTGGCATTCCGGCTCTGTAAGAGCTACATGGGCGCCACTCCCCTTTACATCCGCTCTGAGTTCTTCTAAACCTTCAGTTTGGTCTGAGTCCCTGTTAAGCGGTCGCTTCTGGGTGGGATGAACATTAACTGGGAATGCTTTTAAATCTGCAGCTTTGTGGGGGTAACAGAGAGAGGTGGTCCTGTTGGGAATGCTGGAGATGCCCCAAACTCTGGCTCCAAATTGTAGTCCTGGGTAGGGGACGGAGGTCGCCAGGGTTTCTTGGGTTTTGCAACAGAATCGTGGTGAATACAGAACTGTTGCTTGGTAGAGGACGGCGGTGAGACACCAAGGAATTACTCGGCAGTAATCAGTCCCAGACGCTTATGAACCACGGCTAAGATGGACAAACACTCGGGGGAGGTTTTTCCTGACTAGACTCCTGGCGAGACAAGCGACTTGGGTCCACGAGTCAGGGTTTGTAAATATCACTCGTGAGGTGCTATCTGAAGCGTGTCCTCCCAAACTGAGATGGTTTTTGGCTATTTAAAACCAAGTGCTTTTAAGAGACTACGTATCGTCCTAACTTGAGGGTCCTTTCTGTGATGAGCTGTTCCGCATGAAGATAGGAAGTGTTGCTGGCGACAGTCAACACTCAAGAAGAGGGTAAGGGAACCTTCTGCCAATATCGGGGAGTTCCCCGACCAAGGGGCATCAGCTGTTCCACAAACTGTTTCAGTGCCATGCCAAGGCTCCCACCAAAAACAAAGTAGAAACAGAGCCCCCTCCCTCAGAGTTTGAAGGCTTAGGCTCTTAGGCCTAAGAGAAACTCACCCTTTTTCGCTTCTACTGAAGGATCTGCTGCACCACGTTGGGTGCCATCTGCCAGGATCTCTGCTGGGGTCCTGGAACTCAGCTTCCGGACAGAGAACAGGGGTTTTGTTTCTCTCAGGGGCAGCTAGAACGCTTTAGGGTGAAGCCAAGTGTGCTAAGCCACGGCGTGGAAAAGGTTTTCCACAGTGTTTGGCTCTTTTAGCATGAGGTCACAGGTGGCAATGGAAGCTCAGGCATCCCCAAGCCTATGGCGACACCAGAGTGTTACAGCTCTTCGTCAAGCTGCTGAGCTGAGCCTGGCAGAGGTGCCGGCAAAGGCCCATACCCGGTCGGCTTGCAGCCAAGGCACAGGCCCGGGAGCCCAGGCCCAGCAGTCCCCAGCCCAATGGGCCAGAGGGCAGGCCTGGGGAGACATGGCAGGGGATAAATGACAAATCTCAGAACGTCTTTAAGTGAGAAAGCTCGAATCTTTAATCACATGAAATATAAGCAGGGGTAGAGGGAGGGATTTTTGAGGGTGAATGGGTTTGATTCGCTGGGGTCAGGAATACTTAATGGTCCCATCATAAGGAAAATTTAATACTTAAGGATCTTGGGCGGGGGAGGTGGGGAGAGTGTCAGGATATCAAAGTACAATTGATGGCCACTGATAGACTCAGATCCTTAGCAGGATGGGATGTTTCTAAGAATTCAGGGGAAAGGTCTGGCTTACAATCTGCCCTGAGGACCATGTAACCTCCTTACAAGACCTGGAATTATCCAGATCAGGGGAGAAGTCGAAACGCTGCTGAGAAAAAGGAGCCTATCATTATAGACCAAGCTCAAAATAATTGGCTATCCTGAGATGGCTGACTTCAAGCTTATCCAGTGAAGACCCACAGTTCTCTCTGGGCGTTGGTGTACCCGACATTTCCCCTGGTCACTGTGGCAGTGTGCCTCACATTCTCAGATCTTTTTGGCACTGGTTGTCCTTGCACCTAGAGATGACATTCAATTGACTCCATTTACCTTAGACACCTGTTTCCATAAGTCCTGAGCCATCCAATGCAGAAAAGGAGGTTGGTAGTTGGCAGCAAGCCCCTTGGTGGAGGCGCTTGCAAAGGAGGCAGCTGTGGGCTGAGCCGCTGAAGCCTGCTGGCTCGGGCTGTCTGCCCTGTGCTCACTTCTTGCTGGGAATGGCCTGTTTGCTTTTCTGTTTTTGAGCAGGTTTTTCCCCCCGTGTTGATCTATTGGAGCCTTTGAGAGCACGCCCGTTGTTTATGCCCTTATGGGTTTTTCCTTTCCCGGTGGTCAGGACATGAGGTTTTGTTGGTGGCTGATGGAAATCTATCTTATCTTCCTCTTCGACATCCTCCTCCTGAGAGTTTCCAAAACATATCATACTGCTGGGCAGCAGAGGGGAGCCTCGAAGGCAGAGGAAGGTAAGAAAGTCTTCTGTCTTAGGTATCCTTTTAGAGAGATCAGAAAATTGAACAGCTGGCCGGGGTGGCAAAGGCTCCACTGTCCTCACTGGGGCTGTGCTGGGACCATTCGGCTGAAATTGAGCAAACTTTCTTACTGTTTGCGGCCTGGACCTTTTGCTCAATGGCCCTTCTTCAAAATCTGAAGAACTAGCATCACTGCTAGCAGAGGACACTTGGGATGCATGATCCTTCTCATTCTCTAACTGCCCTGAGCTTGGTCCTAATGCCTTAGATGGGTCATTACCGAGGAGCCCATTCACTGTTTTTGGGCTCCCTGCAACGCCTTCCCCATGCTGCCTTTTCTGTGCATTCTTGAATTCCTTCAGAGACAAATAAAGAACTTTCTGCACCATGCTATCTTCTAACCTTGGGATCCAATTGCTGTCATCAAATTTCTTCTTAATGATAATCCTTTTGGGTCTTTCCTTGCTCATTCTGAGATTCAAGTGCTGACTGAAAAGGAGGACAATTGCTTTATGAATTTAAAGCCATCTGAAAATTGCAAAAAAAAAAAAAAAATACCCTGGTGGTTTTGTTTTTGTTTTTGTTTTGGTGGTGGTGGTGGTTGATCTTGTAATCCGACTTTTCTCCCTCTTCCCCCAAAGCCAGATTCACCAAACAATGGCCATATGCAAGCCTTCCCCACTGCCCTCATGTCTACCTGCAGCCAGGCAGCTGGGTACCAGTGCGCCAGGACACCCAGCCTGGGGGACAGCCGCCTATTCCCAGGGAAACTTAGAATAGTCCCCTTGATCATATAATGGTAAATTTTAGATTGAGAAAACTGTTTACGAATTATTTCTAATGGCTGTTGTATAAACTATTGGCTCAAGGTAGGACTGTTTCACATTCCTAGTGATAAGAACTTCCAATGATCACTTTATAGGACCACTATCATCATAACTTGGCACTGAGAAAGCAAACCTTTCCCTACCATGTTCATGCAAAGGGACTGAGAATAAAAACAGTCCTTTAAATCAATTACTATCAAAGGCCATGACTTAGGTAATAAAGAAGGCAATGGGATTTCAGGCTATAAAGAGCCCATTGGTTGAATCATTTTCTTTATGGCTCTTAAAGCTGTTAACATCCTCCATTTTTCTGATTTTGTTTTTATAACAAACATAGGAGAATTGCATGGACTGGTAGATTCCCCAATGTGTTGATCACCTATTCTGGTACCTATAATATTTATTTTTTTTCGTAGGCCATTGACCCACCCATGTGGGCTTGTTAGTTACCCATGTTAAAGGTAGGACAGTTGGTACCTTTGAAAGACCAACACTTGTCATGTCCTGCTTACAGAAAATGTGGACAGTCTGTGACTGTTCTCAATAATAGCTTGTAATATTTATTTTATTGTTCGTTTCTGAGATTGGAGAAATGTTAATCTGTGTTTTCCATTGCTGTAACAAATCTCATCCCCATAAATTCATGGAGCCATGAATGGCTTTAATTTTCCCATTTGTCCTTCTGGTCCTATACACTCACACTGTTTGATAAAACTCCAATCCCTAGAAGCTGATTTTACTTCTTGAAGAGGCCAGTCTTAGGGAGATTGTTACATCTGCCCCTGTGTCTACTAAACCTTCAATTCTAATGCCATTTATTTTTAGCTTAGGTCTCTGATCATTTATAGCAGTTTGCCAAAATATTTGCTTTGTGGTCTTTCTTAATTTTATCTATTGAAGCTGTTCTGTCCTTGACTACATCCAGAGCAATATGGTTTTTAACAACAGGTACTAAATCTTTTAATTGCTCTGTGGCTGAGTTTCTCCTACGTTGACAAGAAATGATTGAATTGAATTTGATGTTGGGGCCTGCAGGAAGCCCCCTCGGGTGTTTCCAAAGGCGAAGGGTTACTTTGCCTATCTCTTGTTGATCTATACTTTTTAGTCCAAGGCCTGCCTTTGCCATGCCTTCTGCATACCAGGAAGGTTGGGGCCTTTTGTTTGTTTGTTTGTTTTTGTTTTTGTTTAGATTAGATCTAGAAAAACCACTGTTTCTGGGAAAGCCTACAGTCCTTTTTTCAAAGGGCCTTGCTTACCACAATTAAACCATCTGCCATAGCCAGAAGTGGTGGTGCACGCCTTTAATCCCAGCACTTAAGAGGCAGAGGCAGGCAGATTGCTGAGAGTTCAAGGCCAGCGTGGTATACAAAGCCAGCCCAGGACTACACAGGAAAAAAAAAAATCTGCCATTTTGATTCCTAAGATTTTAGAAATTACTTCTACCAGATTTGTATCATAAACAAGAGATCCATTATCAGCCGTATCTCTAATCCATTCCTCTACTGATACTGATCTTGCCTTTAAAGGTCTAATTACTCTTTTGCATTCTGAGTTAGCATTTTCAAAAGCCAAAGTTTCAGTTAGTACTTTTCTGCTTACTGAATCTGGTACTATTCTATTTAAAGCTGAAGTCAATCTTTGAAAAATCACTAAAGGCTTCTTTTGGGCCTTGTATAATTCTAGTAGATGCCTCAGATCTCTTTCCTGATTCTTTAGCCTATCCCAAGCCTTTAAAGCTGCTAGGCAACATATGCCAAGATGTGGTCATCCAGTTCAAACTTAGTAAATCAGACTATTGGCCTTCACCTAGCCACCGATCCTGAGAGATAGCAATACCTCAGGCCTGGTTTCCTCTTTCTACCAAGACTGCTGCTGTAACTGAGGACCAGGGTCCAGCATTGCTATTGTCACATCTTTCCAGTCATGGGAGATAATCCTGCTCTGGCTTGACCATGAATTTAACATCTGCTTATATAGGATGAACGCATACCATAGGAGATGATTGCTTCCTTTCCTCAAATCTAGTAGGTCTGTAGGATGCCATTTCAATTCATTACAACCTTAAGGGTGGCTATCTTGTCCTGGTATGTCTTAAATAGTAACTAGATATACTAAAGCTGGTTTTCTAACAGCCGTATGCCCGCTCCTTGCAGTTTTATTATGCTGTGGCATGGTAGGCCCTTTCCTCTGTGTCTGAGAATTTTCCTTATTCTCATTCATAGATCTTTCTAAGGCTTGTCTAAATTACTCAATCTGTGCCTGCGTATTTTTATTTTCATTTATTAAGTCTCTGTAATTTTCCTTCTAAGGCTTGTATTTAATCAATGCACTTTTCACATTTTTCTTTTTCCTGTTTCTCTAAAGGTTTTTCTCTTAGAGCAAGTACAGAAAATCATATTAACTATTAAGAATAAATTAAAAAATAACAAAATTATATTAACCATAGTTGATATCGAACTAATTTCAGTTATGTTATTTAGCTTTTCATTTAACGCTTCTATTTTTAGGCTATCTGGAGTAGCACTAAACATGGTTCTAAAATCTTCTGTTATCGTAGTTCCCATCCTTAATTGTCTCCTAGAGGACGTCCCAGATGACTTACCAACTCTGATGGCTTCTCAAGTTTGTCCGCAGCTGGAGTGATCTTTCTGTCTGTGGGGTCGTGCTACTTGTTGGAATGCCAAAATGTTGTTTAAAAAAATGAAAATGCCAACCACTCTACTTTTCCAGTAAAGACTCAGGAGCCAGATGCTGGGGTTAAAGCCTTCTGGCTCAGAGAGGCAGAGAAAGTACCCAGCTGACCTTCCTTCTCAGCTCAGCTCCAGATGAAAAAAACAAAAACAAAAAACAAAAGGCTCACTAGCTCAACTGACATCCCAGGAAGGAAAGGCCAAAAGAAAAAAACCAAGGCTGAAGTCTTGCTAGTTCAAAGCCCAAAAATCCAGGGAGCTGAACAGCTGAAACAGAAGCTAAAACCAGAGTTTAAGCTGAAAGCTCCTTCTTCTTCTCCACGCTGTCTTATATACCCTCAACTCAAAGTCCCTCCTACTCTTCAATCCTTTTCAGCTGGTTTCGTGCTCCTCCTCTTGAGCTAGGGTTAAATTTCTTAAATCCTGTGTACAGAAAGCTCTTGGATTAAAGGTGTGTGCTAGGGCTGGGTGAACCACACCTTAAATACCTGTTTACAATAAAAAGTTCTTGGATTCAAGGTTCTTCGGTTCACAATTTGGGGGTTCACAATAAAATCAAATGTCTGCAACAGTATATCCTAAGGCCCTCTGAGTTCAGACTGACCTGAGTTCAATCTGAAGAACCCATACAAAGAAAAGCTGGAAGTGGTGGCATGTAGGCATGTGCCTGTAAAACCAGGGCTAGGCGACAAAGACAGGCAGATTCCTGAAGTTCACTGACCAGACAACCGAGCCTACAGTAGGAGCTACTGTCTCAAAAGGCAAGGTGTAAAGTTCTTGAGCAAAAACATCCAAAGTTGACCTCTGGTCTCCACACACATATCACATACACACACAAAGAAACTCAAAAAAGAAGTCAGGAGCTGTAGAGGAACATTAATTCAGAACATAGCTGCTCTGGCAAAAGATCACATCCAAAGACCTTCTAGGTCTGTGTGATCCAGCTGGCAACAGATCACATCCAAAGATCTTTTGTGCGATCTGGCTGGAATACAAACTTGCCTTTGATCCAGGAGACAGAGTCAAGCAGATCTGAGTTCAAGGCCAGCCTGATATAGACCAAGTTTCAGGTAAAGAAAGGCTTATTTAGATCCAGGCATGATGGTATACACCTTTAATCCCAAAGAACGTAGATAAAGATAGTTTGTAGAAGGAAGCAGCCATATTTGAAAGTGCTGTTTAATATAGTGGCAGAGAAAGTGATGAATCAGAGAAGATTTGACAGAATAGGATAGATATGCTCAACTCTCATGAAAAGAGAGAAGAAAGGGGAGCTACTTTGTGGAGAGTGGTGGACAGTTTTACAGGGACAGCAAGAGAGAGGCGGGTTGCAGAGAAAGAATCCAGGTGAAGACGAAAAGAGTCAGAGTATGAGAACGTGCCCGATTAGAAAAGGTTGCTGGAATTAGTTTGAGGCCAAACAGAGCAATTCAGAGGCCTAGAGAAAAGTCAGATGAATAAGTCAACTGGGAGAAGAGTTTGAGCCTGAACAGCTGAGTTGAACCAGCCTTCCCAGAACTCAGAAAGAACAAGAAAGTTTGAGCTTATTAAGCAGTATGTCTCAGAGGCTGAAAACATTCTAGGCCTAGGTTAGATTGTACGGAGACCAGAAGCTTCTGGGACTAGGCCTAGGTTAGCAGACAGACAATAACCTCTGAGACAATAACCGAAGCAGAAGAATAAAAGATCCTTTCACAGGCTAGAGAGATGGTCCAGCAGTTTAGAGCAATGGTTTCTCTTTCAGAGGACCCTGGTTTCAATTCCTAGCACCCAGATGATAGCTGACAACTGTCTGTCTGTCCTCCAGGTCCAGAGGCTCTGACACACTCACACGAACATGCACGCAGGCAAAGTACCAATGCACATGAAATAAAAATTTTAAAACGCTTTTCAGCTCTCTTAATGCTTGAATTGGATGCATATGCAAAGTCAACTCCCAGCCCTGCCATGACCCCACCCCTGCTACCTGAGGACTAAACTAAGCCCTTCATACCTTCCCAGGATACACTGCCTACTCCCTTTACAGCTCCCAACCCCTGATACCAAAGACTATTTATAGAAACCATTGCACCTTCCACAGACTTCTTAGTAAACAGGACAAGAATGTAATTCAACAGACAGTTTGCTATAGAAGTTGCATCCAGCCCACACACACATCAACACTGAGTGGCCCCAACACTGAACTCCAATACAATTCAGCTGGTCCAACTGTGACAAATTAGGGCAAAAGAAAATAGAGATCCAAATGCCCACTCAACAAAGGTAAGGCAGACATTCACACAAAGAAACACCACCATTGGTCTAAACTCCAAATGCATAGGTCCCATCACATAAACACAATCATGAATAAATAGGACACTATGTCTCATCCAGAAATTATGCTCTTTTAGTCATGTTCCCTGAGAAAAGCATCTTAGATGATACACAAGACAATGATTTCAAAAGAACAATTGTAAAGGAACACAAAGCGGAAATTAATTGAATGCTGGAAGCAAGATCAAAAAAGCACAAATAGTTGAAATAAATAAAGAAAAAAATCACGATATGAAAACAAGATTTAATTTAAAAAAAATATGAGATTAAGTGGTAGCTTGAATAAGAATAGCCCCCAGTTCCCCGGAATGCACCATTTCCTGGGACCCACCCCGATCTTCTACCCGGAGACCAGCATGGATTAGGGAGCAGCAGAAAAACCAGAGGACTGTGGCCATCTGGGACCACGAGGTCTACCTACAACTCCAGAGACCTGCTACCATCAGAAAACACCAGGCCTGCTAATACCGAGTCAACCGAATGGCCAGAGGTCAGCCCAAGAACACTAACAACAAAACTCAGGGCCATATGACATCACCAGAACCCAGCTATCCTACCACAGCAAGCCCTGAGGATACTATCACACCAGAAACACAAGAAAACCTTAAATCTGGGATTATGAAAATGATAGAGGCCTTAAAAGAAGAAAATAAATCCCTCAAAGAACTGCAGGAAAATACAAACAAACAGGTAAAGGAATTTAATAAATCCCTTAAAGAAATACAGGAAATACAATCAAACAAGTGAAGGAACTGAATAAAACTGTCCAGAACCTAGAAATGGAAATAGAAGCAATAAATAAAACACTACCTGAGGAAATCCTAGAGGTAGAAAATCTAGGGAAGAAAGTAAGAATTACAGTCATAAGCATCAATAACAGAATATAAGAGATGGAAGAGAGAATCTCGGGTGTAGAATTGATTGAAGAAATCGATACATCAGTCAAAGAAAATGTTAAATATAAAAAGTTCCTGACATAAAACATCCAATAAATCTGGGACAATATGAAAAAAACAAAACTAAGAATAATAGGAAAAAAAGAAAAAGACTCCAAATTCCAAGGCCCAGAGAATATTTTCAACAAAATCATAGAAGAAAACTTACTCAACCTAAAGAAAGAAATGTCTATAAACATACAAGAATGACCCCTATAGGCTCATGTATTTGATTACTTGGTCCCCAGTTGGTAGAACTACTTGGGAAGGATTAGGACATGTAGCCTTATTGGAGGAGATATGCCGTTGGGGGTAGGTTTTGAGGTTTCAAAATCTCACCCCATTTCCAGTTATCTCACTCACTCTCTCTAGATCATCTATCTATCAATCTATCTGTTATCTATCTATCTGCCTCATGCTTATGGATCAGATGGAAGCTCTCAGCTACTGCTGTAGCTTCATGCCTTCCTGCTGCTATGTTCCCCATCATGGACTCTAATCCTCTGAAACCATGAGCCCTCAAATTAAATGATTTATTTTATAAGTTTCCTTGGTCATAGTGTCTCTTTACAGCAATAGAAAAGTAATGAAGGCAGTAACTTTATGATTGGATTTCAGGCCTCTCTCCACCAAATGGAGCTCATGCCTGTCACCATTAAAAGGGCCAAGAACTCATGACTGAGTAGACCATAGGTCCTAAGGCAAAACCCACTACCATTGTCCTGCTCAATGAATGTAAATCACCTCCTAAGTACTTATCTTTATGTGCATAGATCATTGCACCTCTCAGCCCTCAACACAGCAGCTAACACAGAGACCCACAACTGGTCAGTGTAAAGACAGTAATAAACTGCAGAGTGTTCATCCTTAAATGATATATCTATATCAGATCATTTTCTCCCATGGTTGAGGGATCAAGAATATAAGAAAGATAACAAGCACCAGACATACTAGATGACTACAATAAAAAGATGCTCTCTGGACATGACCAAGAAGTTGTCCACATAAGCTCAAAGCAGCTGTGACTGGATATACAAGACCTGTGCAAGATCAAGCCATACCAAACACCAGCATGGTTGGAAGAGGGCCACACAGCTCCGCCCCTACCTGAGTTCCTAGAGGCAACTGATGGCTACTGAGAGAAGGAGGTGTCAGTTTGTTATTTTATTGGCATGTAGCCCCTGAGAAGCTAAGCATGCTGCCCTACCCTTACACTTACTGGGAGCACTGGGGAAACTCAGTGGGTTCAAAAAAGGAACACATGAAATTGGGATGAAATAGTGGTAGGAGGATTAGAAAGGAAGGAATGGAGGTTGGGTTTGATCAAAATGCATTATATGCATGTATGAAATTCTCAAACAGTAAAAAAAAAAAGTATTAAATAAATAAGTAAGTGAGTATATACCATGTTTGTCTTTTTGGGCCTGGTTTACTTCACTCAGGATGATCTTTTCTAGTTCCATCCATTTTGCCTGCAAATTTTATAATTCCCTTGTTTCTAATAGCTAAGTAGCTTTCCATTGTGTAAATGTACTGTAATTTCTTTATCCATTCTTTGATTGAGGGACATCTAGGCCTTTTCCAGATTCTGGCTATTACAAATAAAGCTGCTATGAACATAGTTGAGCAAATGTCCTTGTTGTGTGGATGATCACTTATAAGCGGATATTAGCTATATAATACAGAATAACTATACTAAAATCCATAGACCTAAGAAGCTAAATAACAAGGAAGACCCTAGGGAGGATGCTTAATTCTCATTAAGAAGGGCAAATAGCTAGGTAAGATGTTCAATCTTCATTCAGAAAGGCAAACAGGATGGACATGGGAAGAGGGAGAAAACAGAGAACAGGTCAGGAGCCTACTACAGAGAGCCTCTGAAATATTCTACCCAGCAGGGTGTCAAAGCAGTTGCTGAAACTCATAGCCATACTTTGAGCAGAGTGCAGGAAATCTTATGAAAGAAGAGGAAGATAGAAAGACCTGGAGGGCACAGGAGTTCCATCAGGAGAGAAAAACTAAATAAATCTGGGCACAGGGGTCTTTTGTGAGACTGATACTCCAACGAAAGACCATGCATGGAGATAACCTAGAACCCCTGCACAGGTATAACCTATGGCAGCTCAGTGTCCAAGTGGGTTCCCTAGTAATGGGAACAGGGACTGTCTCTGACATGAATTCAGGGGATGGTTCTTTGATTACCTCTCCCTGAGGGGAGATCAGCCTTACCAGGCCACAGAGGAAGACAATGCAACCAGTTCTGATGAGACCTAATAGACTAGGGTCAGATGGAAGGGGAGGAGGTCCTCCCCTATCAGTTGACTGGGGAAGGAGCATAGGAGAAGAAGATGAATAAAGGGTAGGGCTGAGAGGGGAGAAGGGAAGGGGCTACAGCTAGGATACAAAATAAATAAACTGTAATTAATAAAAAAATAAAATTTAAAAATTAAAAAAAAAACAAAAAAAAAGAAGGGCAAATAGTCTTAGACACCAGAAGCAATTGAAGAGAGGGAGCAGGACAAGAGCCTAGCATAAATGTCCTCTGAAAGCTTCTGTCTAGCAGTAGATCGAAACAGATGCAGAGACTCAACAGCCAAACTTTGGGCAGAGCACAGGGGGTCTTATGGAAAAGTAAGGGGACAGAAGGACCCAGAGTGGACAGGAGCACCACAAGGACACCAACAAAATGAACAAATCTAGACCTGCAAATCTCTCCAGGGGGGCCTGCAGAGACTGATGCACCAACCAAGGACCATGCATGGAGAGGACCAAGACGCCTGCTCAGATGTAACCCATAGGCAGCTCAGTCTCCTTGTGGATTCCCCAGTAAGGTTAACAGGGGCTGTCTCTGACATGGACCTTGTTGACTACTCTTTGATCATTTCCCCCTGGTGAGGAGGCCTGGCCAGGCCACAGAAGAAGAGGATACAAGCAGTCCTGATGAGACTTGATAGGCTAAGGTCAGATGGTAGGGGAGGAGGGCTCCCCCTTTCTGTGGGCTAGGGGAGGGGAATAGGGGGGAAAGAGGAGGGAAGGTTGGACCAGGAGGAGACAAGGCAGAGGGCTACAATCAGGATATAAAGTGAATAAATTAAAATAAATAAATAAATAAAGTTTTTAGAAATGAGGCTTAAGCCCTTCAGTCTTTCTCTCTGTTGGTACCTCAATCTCTCCCAACAGCAGGGAGCAAGGCAGAGAAAAACTAAATGTGTTCTCATGAATATATTCTCCTCATGAATATATTGTTTTATGAATTTATTCTTTATAAATGGTGTCTTCCTGCATATATCCCTAAATATGAAGAGTTTGTATGAATGCATTCCCTTTATGAATGATAATAACAATGAAAAATACATTTTTAAGAATCCTCCCTCTTAGAATATGTACCTCTATGGATATATTTTCATCACAGTTCTCAGGACCCTCTCCCTGACTCTCAGTTTCCCCTGTTTCCTGTCCCCTAAGCTATTAAGCCTAACTAGAAAAAAAAAAAAAGCTGTCAAAAAGCACTCAAAATATTATTAAGAAATCAAAACTAAGGAGTACAGATGACATAAATCAAGTTAGGTGAATTAGTCCTTCAGTGAACTGAGTCACAAAGTGAAGTCACTCTCAGGGAATTGGCTTTCAACTGCTTAACAGTTAGTGACCAACCATCCTAGCCTATTGTTTTCCTATCCAGATGGTTTAAAATAGGACTTCTATTACCCTAATCAGAACCCCAACACCCTCAAACCTTTCTAACCAATGAACTTATTTCTTCCACAGTTTTATCAAAACCAAAAAATACATATATTTCCTCATTACTCTCCACTATCTCCACTTAGATCCCCAGTCTACATGGGGACTGGGTCTCATCAAATACTTTCACCAAGCTTATTCAGCCCTATTGCAATCCCTGAGAATGAGCAGATGCTTAATAAATATTTGTTGAATAAGTAGTCAACAATGAATGAATGAATGAATGACTTCCTTAGGTTCAAAATGAAAAAAGAGACAAAACAGAACTGCAGAGTAATCCCTACCTCAGTTCAGACTAACATCACTCCCAACTATATGACCTTTCCACTGAAAAAGATAAATAGGTTAGCAGAAGAATTTTTAATTGGCTATCTAAAAAGAGGAGAGTTTCAAGAAATAAGCAACTGTAAGCCAATCTTTAATCAGACTGACCCCATTTGAGCACCTTAAATCAGAATGCACTGAAGAAAACTTTACCTCATTTGTTAACATTGCCCAGTTACACAACGCTACTTGAGAGCAGATGGCGTTGAGTCAGGATTTTACAAAGGTTTTAACGGCTCTTCTGTCAGCCCTTGGGCTATCATTTGCATAGGAAGCAGATATTGCTGGACTGCTGATGGTGACTGCCTATTACCCACTTGGACATGACCTCATCTTCGCGTCTCTAGTTTCCATTCTAACCACGTAGTCATAACCTTCTGGGAAATTCAGCGCACAAAACATAAAATAAAGGCAAGAGCAGCTCCCTCCAAGCACTGTGTTAATTATGAGCTGACTGACAAGCCTCCTCATTCGAAATTCATCTCTAATCAGTCTTACACATTTGATTGAGTGTGACGTGGCTTCTCTTTCATCCATTTAATATCTCAAGTCAAAAGTTTATAGTAGTTGCATCGGAGCAATTACATGAGAGGAAGCCATTTTTAAAGACACATAATTTCATTGTGGATCTGCACTGATTGTGAATTAGGTTTGTAGGCTCCTCTCATCTCTGGAGACACTTACAATCATTGTGGGAAAGAGAAGAGACATTTCACAATGAAAGAATAACCTCTTCCTCATTTGGAAACAAATGATCCAATTCTAACAAACATGAGAGCATTTTATTCACCCTCAGACAATTTACCTAGGGCCTGGAGAATGGGAATAAGTTCTACATTTATCTGCCATTTCCAATCACTGAGACCTAGCCAACAGCATGCTTCCTCAGGAAAGGGCAGGAGACAGAGGGGCTATAGAGTGGTGCATTCATTATTCATCCTGAGAGCAAGAGTTCAACAGGCAGAGTAGGAATCTTGGACAGTCTAGCTTTCTTCCTCTCCTCTCTAGACCTTCAGAAATTCCCCAATCCAAAGCTTCATGAATCAAGTCCCATTATTTTTGCAGCTTCCAAATATGTGATGACCCAAGCCAAGTCCTTAAGCATTAGCCACTTTCTTCATTTGATTCTAGAAGTCTGAGTTAATTTACTGATCGAGAGGAACAGGAGAAATTACAAACATTAAAATAAAAAGTCTCCTTGCCATAGCACCCCTCCTCAGATGATCTCTGAGAATGCTGATGTTTAGGTTTGGGTTTGCTGTTTTGAAACAGAGTTTCTCTATATATCATATATTGGCCTTGAACTCACTCTGTGCCCAGGCTGGCCTTGAACCCAAATTAATCCTCCTGCTTCAGCCTCCCGAGTGGTGGGATTATAGACAAGAACAACAGTGATCAGTGAAATGCCATTTTGACAGAGTTGTTTAAAACTCAATATTGACAAAAACAAAAAAACAAAAACGAGCTAGAGGGATGGCTCAGTGGTTACGAGCACTTTTTGCTCTTTCAGAGGACCCAGGTTCAATTCCTAGCACCCACACAGCAGCTCACAGCTGGAACTCTATCTAATTTGAGGGACTTCAGTGCCTTCTTCTGTTCTTTGAATGTTCTTTGAAGGCACCAGGCATACATATGCAGAAATATATGTGAAGGCAAAAAACAAACATACATAAAATAAAAATAAATAACATTTTAAGAACATTAAAAGTTGGCTAAGAATGTTTTTTAAGAATTGAAGAATGAAATGGAATATATCTGTGTGACTCTTCATGATAATGTCTGCTTCAATTGTGTAGTATATGCATACAGACTCAAATATAAAAATATCATTAGCTAATACTCCTATTTAATGCCTAATATTTGCCAGGGACTGCCAAGTGCTTTCACATACATTAACTCATTCAGTCTCCACAATCACCCCATGAGAACCACTTTTACTCTCATTTTATAGTTGGAAGAACTGGCCCACAAAAGGCTTATGCAGTGTACCCAAGACTAGCTAGGCAGCAAATAGCAGTGAAAGAATTCAGATGCAGGCAGCCCTAGTTACACTCTACGCCCTTACGTACTGAAAACACGTTTCCTAGATACATTTCTTACTAGATACATATAATACTAGGTGTTATGTTTATGAAAAGTCTGGTGAATATAAATTTAAGAGGATTACGTATCACATAGATCCTACGTTAGTTCCAATTCCAAATATTCAAGTAGTGGTCACTCCACCAGACCAAATGAGATAATACCTGGCTCAGAAAACGTGTTCCCAGTGTCAAATACTCTAGTGTCTCTAACGACACTACCCTTGCCTCCCATCAGGAGCCAGAGATCTCCTGCCTTGATCATCTGTCCCTGGAACAGTGTCACTTCTTACATGAAATAATCTCAAACCCACAGTGCCAAGATTAATTTTTTTTAAATATTATTGCTTATATTCTGGAAAAGCTATTGCACCATTAGCAATGAAATCTAAAGCTTTTCAGAAACTGCTTAAGTCTTGGAGGGGTGGAGTAGCATAGAATTACATCATAAATAACCACTGCAAAGTTTATTTTCCTTATCCTGGATTACAAAGAGCTGTGCTAACTACGAGGAGATCACATCATTCAACAAAGCATCCAGTCATAATATCTGACCTTCATCCCGCCATGGCTATGTAACTTGAACAGATCATTTATTAACAACAGCTTACATTAGTTGAAGTTTTACGAGTTCTCATTAACGGTTTTTAGGTCTAACAGCCCCTCTCTGAGGAAGGTAGAGGGGACTATCAGAGAGACAAATATCACATGATTCTGCTCTCTGCTTCCCTCTCTTCAAAAAGGAGAAGCAGCTACCATGTGGGTCAGGAAGCAGAGAACTCAGTCGCTGGGGAAAGGCAGGCACCTAAACACTCACTCTTTCACACTTCCTACTCCCTCTCGGGAGAGCCCTCTGAAACTTCGTCATCATTAGGAGCGTGCTCCCACCCACTGCGTATTCCCTCCACTCCTCTGTATCCCCCTGGTCCAACTCTGAGCTCCAGCCCCAGCTTCTCAGAGCTGGGGAAGATGAGGCTACCTGTTTCAGAAGATTAAGCTAGAGACACCTCATTCAAACATAGAGAGAGATGTAGACATCTATCCCTTAGCTGATGTCCTAGCATACTCCCCCTGCTCCTGGTCAGGCCCTAACCAGTGACTGAATGTGCAGGAATATAAAAGCACAACTCCCTCACAGATTAAACCAGTTCAGCACCTGCCCTCCAGCTCCTTTCAAGATGAAGCTTGTTGCATGCAGCTGGAAGTGCACCATGCCTGGGCTTTTTCTCTTCTCCCTCCACTCTTGCGCAGGTTCTCCCCTAAGGGCCTTTCCTTAATAAATCACTTGTAGCTGTCTCCTCCACATCTACCTCTAGAAACCTGACCTAAACTCTCACCCCCCCACCACCGCACCCTTTATTGCCAGCCTAAACCCATTTGAAAAGAATGACCTCACCAAATTTTCTCTCATATGTTTAGCACATTCCTCACATGCTGTGCTGGCCATCGTAAATTCAAAGATGAGAAGACAGACACCTCATAGAAGTCCTCTGGCCTCAGGTGGACTCTCTCTTCCACCAGAGACATTCTCTGTGGAGGTCAGTACTCAATGGGCAGCCACTGGTACATTGGGGCTTTGACATCCATTTAGTTAGCATTTTCAAACAGCCCTCTCAGCTGGAAAACTAAAAGGAAGGGTGGTAAATAGATACAGGTATTTCTGGTTTTTATAACTGTCATAGACACAGCAAAGATCTCACAGGCATGTTATAGGCTTTGGAGACCTTTGAGCTTTGTCTCCCGATACTGAGATAAAGGTATTTGGGCTAGCTTTAGGTTACTGTAACATACATCTGGGAGAAATCAATTAATAAAAAGAAAGGGTTTATCTTGAATCACAGTTTTGGAAATTTCAATGATCGTTTGGCCTGTTGCTTTGGGGCCTGGATAAAGTAGCACCTCAAGTGAGACGTAGATGGAACCCACATCTCAGTATCCACAAGAGCAAGAGAGGGACAGGAAAGGGCTTTGTCCAAAAGCTCCTTCAAGTGCATGATCCCAGTGTCCTTATTTCCTCTAACTAGGCCCCACTTCTTGAAGTTATACCATCTCCCAAGAGCACCATGGCTTGGAGACCTGGCCTTTAACACATGGGCCGTTTGGGACATTTCAGATCCAAACTACAGTGGCAACGAAGCCAAAACCAGGCATCTTTCCCAAGGCCACACCACTAAATCTCAGTCTGTTGACTTAAGGTGGGGGTTGTTGACCACAGAAGCAGCCTACAGGCAGAGAAGAGGTGAGGACTAGAGAGTTCAGCACTGTCATTTCAAATCTGGCCTGTGAGCATCCCTGCTTAGCTCCAGACTTATTGGTGGCAATTGATTGGTTTGAACTTTTTGATCTCTCCCCCACTGAGACAAACATCATGAAGTAAACAGTGACTTTCACCGTGTGTCCAGAGGAAACCTAATCAATACAGTGAATTACACCCGGACCTAGCATGGTGTCTGCCACACCCGAAGCAATTCGATCTCCACTTTAGTTGATTCACTGGACCAAAACCTCACATTACACCCTCAGCTATGACTGCAAAGACTCATTTTTTTTAACATGTTACCAAAAGTAATGAAATATGTAAATGAATTTTCATAAATACATGTATAATTAAGCATACTTTATATTAATTCATGTTGCTTATATATGCCTAATTCAATATATATTGAATTCTCTCATAAAGAAATTAAGGTAGCAGTAAAATTTAACTATAAGATATATACATATTCCTATAGTTAAGAAATTGATTAGATATATACATATTCCTATATTTAAGAAGTTGATTACATACTAAAACTTCAAGAGCACACTTGGCCTACAGAGAAGAGCTATACACTTTGCATTTTACTTTTTCATACCTTACTTACCAGTTTGCCCATACTAGCAGCAGAATAATTGTGGTAGTTTAAATGAGAAATGTCCACCATGGGCTCCTGTATTTGAACACTTGATCCCCACTGAGCATCGCTGTCTGGGAAGGTTAGGGAATCTTAAAGAGGTAGAGCCTGAAGATTACTGCAGACCATGCTCTCCTGCCTGTTGCCATGCCTTTCCCTCGATGATAGACTCCATCCTTCTGGGACCAAGAGGGAAAATACACCAGTTCTTCCCTAAGTTGCTTTTTTTGCCAGGGGATTTTATCACTGAAAGAAAAAAAGGAACTGCTGTAACAATATAATCAAATAAAGGAAGATTTCAACTGGGAAAATCGTTATTTTTGCTTTAAACAAAAGAGCATCACTGGGGTTTTATCTGTCCGCCAACTGGGGGTGCAACAGTATTCCCTGAGAACATCCGTTTGGAAGCCGTACGCTAAAGCAGTTGTCACACAGGTAAACTGCAGCATGGGATTGATTGTATTTTGCAATCTTACAACAGACAACCAAACCCCAACTGTCTAGTCATCAAAGCATGGAAATGCTGGAACCAAGTTTAGAGATAAATCTCCAAAACACTAAAGACCCCGGAAGTATTGAGACTGGAATTCTAGCACTCAGATCTTGTTCTCCTCTAAAAGCAACTAGTGAACCTTCTGAAAAAGGAGTGTATACAGCAAGTACATAGTAGGGTGAGTTATTACTCTTAAATAGTTTCACATTTTAGAGGTATTTTATGTAATGTACATCAAGAGAGAACTAAGTATGTAATAATGCTAGTGAGGGTTGTTATGGGGGGTGAATCATTTGTCCCCTCCCTTTACGTAAATGTCAGATAGTATGATGCATGAGTAGCTAGGAAGGGTAAAAATAGCCCAAAATCCAAGGAAAAGATAACTGAACAGTAACCCGACTAGGTAAGGCCAGGAACAACTGATTCAGTTCATTTCCCTCAGGGCAAGCCCCCTGCTGCACGCTGAGGATAAACAGATGACTAAATCCCGCCTCTTTTCTGACATGAGACGAAACAGCATGAAGAGACATTAGGAGAAAGAAAGAATTAAACTGTGACTACAGGGCCCTTGGGAGGACAGGAGGGCACGGCCAGGTGCCTAAAAATGAAGATGATCTTCTCTCTTGAGCAAAAGACTCTCATCCACACGGGCTGAAAAAGCCACCACTCTCTACCAATGGCTGTCCATAATCACTAAGTATTTACTATCCCCAGTAATAGCAGGGAGAGTGGAATCATGGCAAAATCGAAGGCTCGGCAATATTGCCGAAAGTCTACTGCAGGTGTCGCATAAATTACTTTTGATTGCTGTAACCGAAATACATAGCATAACCAAGAGAAGGAAAGATTTGTGTGGGCTCACAGTTTCAGAGATTTCAACCCACAGCCCTTGGCTCGCCAAGTAGTGAGGCAACAGGAAGCACGCAGCGGAGGCCCTTCATCTCATGGCAGAGTGAGGTATGGGCTAAGAGCAGAGCAAGTCAAGAGTACACTCACTGTGATGTACTTCCTCCAAACAGCCCCTATCCATTTTTTTACCTCCTACTTATACTATCACATTATGAACCCATCAAGAAATTAACCCAGGGCTTCAAAGACGTCTCAGCAGGGCATAGCACTTGCTACAAAGCCTGATGACCTGAGTTCAGTACCCATATCCTGCACAGTAAAATGAAAAAACTAACTCTCAAAGTTATCTTCTAGACACATACACACACACACACACACATATAAATGAATGGTAAAAAGAAAAGGAATTTATCCGCTGATTAGGTTAAAGCTCTCAAGATCTAGTCACTTCCCAAAAGTTCATCAACTGGCACCATGCACACCACAGACAAACCTAAGAGGGACATTTCATGTTCAAGCTATAACAATTAACCCCATTTAACAGACAGATGAATTGAGGCTAAAAAGTTAAATACCTTAAGCTCATTCCAAAGCTACCAAATAGAAGAACTAGCAATCAAGTCACAACCCAGCTAACACGAAGATCCAAGGCCCTCCCACCCTGTGTCTTCATGTAGTCTTTGGCTAATTACACAATGGTTTTGCCCTGTTCAGTTTCCTAGAGACCAATGAGAATGTCATTCCCTCTGATTTATGGCCCAAGGACAGACTGAGAAGGTTAGCCATAAAATACCAAACAGGACTTAAGTACATCTAGGTCCAGGGATTCTAAGACAGCTCCAAGCCCAGCTTCCTACATGCTCTACAGTGGGAGGCGGGGCTTCCACCTGTGGAGACTCATACAATGACCTGATCTGGAGCTTCCAAAGAGCTGAAGAAGGACCTCTGGGTTTGGTACTCCACAGTATATAAAATGTTGTGTGTGTGTCTGTATCTGTGTGTGTATGTGTGTCTGTGTCTATGTGTGGTTTTGGGTTCTATTCTGCACTAGGAGACTCCATTTTAAAAGAGACTTTTTACTCCATTTTGAGGGGGAAGGATTACTAAAACCTCTAAATGAATCCATAAACCACCAACTGTCACACAGCACTCACCTAGCACAGACTGACAAATGGCATCCTGGGTATAGAAACAGAGCCACCTTATTAATTTAGTGGGATGACTTGAAACTATAGGCACCCATCGGTGTCTTGAAATTCTCCGAGGGAACCCAGGCCCAAGAACTTGTCAGATTCACCAGACGAGAAAAGGGAATACCCCTCTCACCCGGACCCAGGAAGCAACGAACACTTAGCAGTACAATGGCGCTATCCTCCACCAGCCTGTCACCTCACACCTTGCGCTTAGGTCAGGGACTAAGAAACAGAGGACTCCCTGATTGTCCCTTCAGCTTCAGCTCATCCTGGTCTCCCACCTGGTTCCCCAGGTTGATGTGGCCTCCTTGACTGCTCACCCTCCCACATGTTCACCCATGTGGACCTGGGCCAGAGTCCCACAGCTGAACTCTGCAGCTTCGCTCTCATCCCGACTCCAGCAGTCCCAGATACAACATCCTTGCAGTGCTGGCCTGACCACCACAGACTCTCTTTCAGCCCCTTTCTGAAACACTCTGAAGCCTACTGCTGCATCTTTCACTTGGAATCATTTTATAAACCACAGAGTCCTGTATAGCTATGTGTGCTGTGAGAGCCCATATTAGCGATTAAGACCAGAATACAGGAACCTGCCTCAGTCAGATTATCAAGGTAGGCTGGATCATGGGACAAATTGTTGTCATGGAAACCAGTGAGACTTGTGAATGTATCGTTATTCAATACGTTTGTAGAGAGACACAAATGTGTCTATGTGTGTTTCTGGCATACCACACTAACAGTGGGCTTACAAGCCACTTTTGGATTAGCAGGATTTATTAAGGTGCGCCACGGACGCCAGTGTTTGATCTAATCTTTGTGAAGTAAGTCCTTCAGTTCTCCTTTCTGAGAGCACATGCACTCGTCCACAAGGCTGAGGAAACATGCAGGGAAATGAGCATTTTCTCAGGAGCACCTACTCGGTGCAGATGCTCATGGCACTTGAGGAAGAAGGCAGGCAGTAAGATAACTAACCAACAGGTAAAATCATGTCGGACGCAGTAAGCACACTGAGACAGAGGTTAAAGGTTGGAGGAAGAGGAAAGATAATGGGATGGGAAACACCCGTTTAAGCAGTGGCTAAGACGGCTTCTCTGAGAAGGGGGACAGCTCACCACTGGTTTTTAACTCTGAGATTGGGCACGAGGCTAAAGTCATGCCTGCTCCTCGTGCCTTCCTGGAGAATTGTTTTCCCCAAATAACTCTTCATCTGTAAACACACAGTCTCTGCAGGCCAGTCTAACCAATTCAACAGGCGAACCCTGTCACGTCCTGATTCCCTTCAGACAAAGGCTGGTCTTTCTGTGACAGCAACAACATAAATGCCACTGCCACAGCCATCGCTGCAGAACCGCACATCTCCTCACCAACCGCCCTTGCGGAGCGGCAGAGAAGCCAGGGAGGTGTCTGAGCATCCTGAAGCAGGGTAAATAAAGGAGAGTTCAGGGAACTCTGAGGGAGGATGGATGGCAGATTAGAAACTGCCCCCATGCGGCACTGTGAGGGAGGAGAGAGGGTAACAGAGACTAATTCTGTTTCGGAGGGAGAGAGGCTGGAGGAACATTGGAAGTCACCAGGGGGAAACCGGGGCAGCTGCAAAGTGCAGAGGAATGGAAGGGCAGGGCAGCCAGGAGCGGCAGAGCACACAGTTCAGCAGTGGGTGGAGGAAAACCAAACACATCTTCCAGGGGGGAGTCGGATAGTCTTGATGAAAAGACCAGCAGTCATACCCACAGGACAGTCCATAGTTTCCCACGCCTCTAACCCTAGTGGAGGTTTCAGTGAGACGGTGAGTGCTCCAGTGTAGTGGTCAATGGTGGAGAGAAGGCTCATTTTGCCACTTCGACAGGGAGTCTATTATTTAAGAGTGAGCCATCCTGGAAACAGGGCTAGAGGGGAGAGCTGGTGACAAGGAACAAGCACAGGTCAAAGGCCCTGACCTGTCAAAGTCCCCAGAACGAGAAAAAGCCATGCATACATGTACAAGAACATGGAACACATGTGTACACACACTCACACACAAGAGTACAGACATGCAAACAAGAAAGTGCAGTCTGAAGGCTATTGACGTAATCCTGGGTGATTATTGCTATGATAAAAGACCATGACCAAAGCAACCTGTAAAGAAAAGGGTATATTTGGTTTACACTTGCACCTTGAAGTCCATCATTGAAGGAAGTCAGGACAAGAATTCAAACAAGGCAGGCACCGGAAGCAGAAGTTGATGCAGAGGGCATAGAGGGTGCTGCTTACTGGCTTGCTCCTCATGGCTTGCTCAGCCTGCTTTCTTATAGACTACAGGACCACCAAAGCAAGGATGACACCACACAATGGGCTGCACCCTTCCCCATCAATAACTAATAAATAAAATGCCTTACAACTGGATCTTAAAGAGGCTTTTTTTTTTCATGTGGTGTCAGCTCCTTTCAGATAACTCTAGGTTGTGTCAGGTTGACATAAAACTAGCCAGTGACTCACAGACAACTTTCTCAGAGTGCAGGGAATCTTAGGAAAGAATAGGGAGATAGAAAGACCTGGTGGGGACAGAAGCTCCATAAAAAAAGTAACAGGACCAAAAAAATCAAGGCATGGGGGTCTTTTCTGAGCCTGATACTCCAACCAAGGTCCATTCATGGAGATAAGCTAGAACCCCTGCTCAGATGTAGCCCATGGCAGCTCAGTCTCCAAGTGGGTTCCCTAGTAAGGGGAACAGGGGCTATCTCTCTGACATAAATTCAATGGCTGGCTCTTTGATCACCTCACCCTGGCTAGGGGCGGGGGAGCAGCCTTGCTGAGCCACAGAGGAAGACAATGGAGCCAGTCCTGATGAGAACTGATAGGCTACAGTCAGATGGAAGGGGAGGAGGACCTCCCCTATCAGTGGACTGGGGAAGGGGCATGAGAGGAGAAGAGGGAAGGAGGATGGGATTGGGGCTACAACTGGGATACAAAATGAATAAACTGTAATAAATTTTTAAAAAAGATTTTAAATCGTAAAAAAAGAAGAAAAAGAAAAAAAAAAACTTGACAGCACAGCTATATAGTATTCCTCCAAGGAGATCTGCCACAGACTAGTTGTCTTTTATTAATGCAGAGAACTCAGATGACCCTCTCATTCCAGGGCTGCCAAATTTCAAAGGCAAAAGATACAGTGAACAGAATAAGCCAAGGCAACCCAGCTCACCTGACAGCTGCTATTTCCCTGCAGCCTGAAACCCTACCCTG
Source organism: Meriones unguiculatus (assembly GCF_030254825.1). Classification (NCBI taxonomy): domain Eukaryota; kingdom Metazoa; phylum Chordata; class Mammalia; order Rodentia; family Muridae; genus Meriones; species Meriones unguiculatus. The sequence continues at coordinate 75,725,877 of NC_083354.1, read as the reverse complement.
AGTTCTTACCCGAGCCTGCCCCCTCAGGAGCACTTCTGCTGCGGCTCATGGATGGGGCATTGCATGCACAGGAGCCCTGGGGGAAGCCGTCTCAGGCTTTAGAGCAGGGTGCTCTAGCTCCCCTCTACTCCCAGCTTCTCCCCCAGCAGAGCAGCTGTCTTCTCAGCGCCCCACCTGATCGCCATGAGCGCAGCATGAAGGAAAGTCTGACTCTGGTCCTTCCTTTCTTCAGAAAAAGTCTCCTTTAGAGATCTGTTGTTCAGATTCCCAAGTTGTCCCTGGTATGAGGATGCTTGGTTTCCCATATTCCCAGCCTCTGGGGAGCCCTTTCCTATCCCATAATCATCCTACTTAAGACATGTGGCCTAAAGGGTCCTAATTCAACCTTCTTATCCTAAGGCTACGATGGTGACCCACCCACCCTAGCCAATGAGAGGACCAATCCCCATGACCCAGACATTGGGTCAGAAGTGAAAACTTAACCCTAAGCACCATCAGCAAGAGACTCCTGGGGCTCTGGCTAGAGAGACAGTAAAAGAGGCTTGCTGGCAGACAAATCTATAGAAACAGAAAATGGATTAGTGTTTGCCTAGTGATAAGGTGTTGGGGGAAACAAGAAGGACTGCTAATTGGTATGAGGTTTCCTTTGGGGTGATGAAATGTTCTAAAGTTGATTGCAGTGATGGCTGCATGAGGCTGTGAATATATTAAAGCCACTTAATTGTAATCTTTAAGGGGGTGAACTGGATGGTATGCAAATTATATCTCAGTAAAGCTGGGTTTTGTTGTTTTGTTTTGTTTTTTAATGTTTATATCTCAGTAAAGCTGTTTTTTGTTGTTTTATTTTGTTTTTTTTAATGCTTGCTTTCTCATTCTCTGAGAAAACAAGAGGGAAGGATGTTGTAAACTTGGACCTGTCTACAGCTCCCTTTGTCTTGTAAAGAACCTACTAAGAATGAAGACAAGCAGGCCAGAGATGTGAGATGCAAGAAAAACCTGAGACTCAATCTGAGCCACTAAACTACTAGATTAAGCTTTGCCTAAGGCTACTCCCATCTTGAATATCTCAGTTGTATAATCCTCTCCCCTCCCCTGGCCCTCAAAAAGTCTTTCTTTTTTAAATTAATAATTTTTTTTAATTTATTCACTTTGTATCTTGATTGAAGCCTCTTTCCTCATCTCTTCCTGGTCTTATCCTTCCTCCTTCTTCTCCCTCATCCCCTCCCTTAGTCCATGGGGCAGTCCTCCTTCCCTGCCATCTGACTCTACCCTATCAGGTCTCATCAGGATTGCTTGTACCCTCTTCCTCTGTAGTCTGGCAAGGCCTCCCCCATAGGGGGAAGTGATCAAAGAGTGGGCAACAAGGTCCATGTCAGAGGCAGCCCCTGTTCTCTTTACTAGGGTACCCACATGGAGACTGAGCTGCCTATGGGCTATACCTGAGCAGGAGGTCTAGGTCCTCTCCATACATGGTCCTTGGTTGGTGCATCAGTCTCTTCAGGTCCCCCTGGGCCCAGATTTGTTGGCTTTTTTGATCTCCTTGTGGAGCTCCTGTCCCCCTCAGGTTCTACTGTCCCACTCCCACCTCCATTCCTGGCCACTTCCTCCATAAGACGCCCTGCTCTCTGCCCAATGTTTGGCTATGAGTCTCTGCATCTGCTTGAATTTGTTGGGTGGAGTCTTTCAGAGCATATCTGTAGTAGGCTCCCATCATGTTTCCTCTCTTCAACAACTTCTGATGTCTCTCCTGTTTGCCATTCTAAGTGATAATTAAGCTTCCTTCCTAGGGTCCTCCTTGTTGTTTAGCTTCTTTAAGTCTATAGATTTTAGTATATTCATCCTCTATTATATGGCTAATATCCACTTATAAGTGAATATATAGCATGAGTGGTTTTCTGGTTCTGGGTTACCTCACTCAGGATGATCTTTTCTAGTTCCATCCATTTGCCAGCAAATTTCATGATTACCTTGTTTTTAATAGCTGAGCCGTATTCCATTGTGTAAATGTACCACAATTTCCTTATCAGTTCTCCAGCTGAGGGACATCTAGGTTGTTTCCAGATTCTGGCTATTGCGAATAAAGCTGCTATGAACATAGTTGAGCAAATGTCCTTGTTGAATAATGGAGCATCTTTCAGGTATATGCCCAGGAGTGGTATTTTTACACTAGCCTTTACCCATCTGGTTGTCTCTGGCATTGGCTGGTAGTGTCTGGTGCCTGCTGGAGTCCTGGTGGGCTGGGTTGGTGTGGGAAATGCCCTGGGCAGGAAGCTGGGTGTTCCTGCAGGAGCCCTCCTCAGACTGGTGGTTAAGGCCTCAGACTGGCTGGTAGTTGCCACGGCTCTCCTCAGATGTATGATCCTGTGGGCTAACTGGACTCCTCAGGAGCCCAGGGGTTTCTCCTTCCACCAGGAAAAGTCCCTGAGACAGCTGCCCTACCACTGGTTTTCCTGCTCTAAAGTTAATGAGCTGCAGCTGCTCAGACACTGTGTTTGCTGGGCACAGCCATCTTGAAGAACCAGCGAGCCCAGAGTTTTGGGCAGTCTCCCTAGGGAGACAAATTGAGCTTTGGAGCAGCATCTAGGGCTGTTCCCATGGCTCTCAGGTGTCAGGAGGCCTGAGGGTAGAGCTCTGCGCCCCAGTACCCAGAAGGTATTCACTTGCCGGTGAGCACAGCATGCAAGCGTGTGGCTAGAAGCTAGAGACCCCACCATCTTGAGGAACCCAAGAACTTTTCCGGGTATTAGCTGGGTACACAATTGTTTCCCTCACTGTGGGGTTTCCTCTCAAGTGGGAGACCCAGCCTCTGGTGTTTTGGGGCCCCCAGTTCAGTCTGGGATGCTGAGCACAGCACGAAGGTATGTGCCTATGCACTGGAGACAGACGGCCCACAGGAATCTAGCAAGTTTTCTGGATAATAGCTGGATGACCTGAGGTCAACCCCAATTGTCTTCCCCATTGTGCGGTTTCCTCTCACCTGGGGAACACAGTTGCTGGTGCTTTGGGACCCACAGTTCTGTCTATTGGTCGCAGCGCAGTCACTGCTGCCCTGCTGATCACTGTGTGTGATGGCAGGGCTGCTGCCATCTTGGATCTCCCTGCCTTCTTTCTTTAAACTACTTTAAGCTAAGTCTCTGCCATACTCCGAATTCTGCTGGAAAGCATTCCAGAATCCTGCTCAGATTTGTTTTGCCACCAGCCATGAATGAGGGTGTCCACCTCTCTGAACCCTCAATGCCACCAACATTTTACTTTGCTCATTATTTGTTCAGAGAGAAATTCTGCAGATTTTAGATTTCTATGGAGGTTGAACATTAGTATTAACTCATCTTTGCCCTTCTTTAAATTGTCTATTTTTATACAAACTATTTATAGAATAATGTTCATAAGCCTTCTGTCTATGAATATTTCCCAGTTTATCACTTGCCTCGTCATAATGATTTTGAAACACAGAAATATTTTATGCATAAAATCCATCAAGTATCTGCAGCTCTCCATCCTGAGATGAGACAAATCCTCATTTCTTTTCACACAGATGTCTGTAGCTTCATTCTGTGAACGGGGTCTCTTGATCCACCTGGTATTTTGGACTACAGGAAAGGCTTGAGAATGTCTTTTTACCAGAACTAGTTCAGTGATTTTTGCCAGTATTCATTAAATATTTCTTTTCCAATCTTCCTTATGATACCTTTATTAGATATTAAGTTCATTAACATACAACATCTCCTCGGCTATACATAATTGAACTGAGTGCCAGTCTTGAGCAATCACTCTGATGAATTACTCTCTAGAACTCTGATAATCACTAATCTTGATTATCAACTTGCTGGGATTTAGGATACTATGTCACCTAGGAAACTAACCTCTGGATATGTCTATGAGAGTGTTTCTAGAGAGGTTCAAATGAGTAGAGTAGATCCACCCTGAATGAAAACAGTACCATTCTATTGGCTGGTGTCCCAAAACAAAAAGACAGAGTGAGTAGAGCCCGGGTATCCAGATCCCTGAGCTTCCTATTCTAATAAGCTCTGAGGAGCTTAGATGACCTGGCTGTATACTCCTGCAAAACGAAGCCACCAGCCGTCAAGTCTTCACTCCACACCCTTAAACTGTGGGTGAAAAGATAAGCCCTTCCTCCCTGAACTTGCTTCTTGTCAGACATTTGGTCACAGCAACAAGAAAAAAAATAGCTAAAACAACTCCACAATACAGTATTTAGTTGTTTATTCTAGTAAAATATAAAACATGAGAAAAATCAGTATTTAACTAAAAGAACACCAAGCTACACAACCAGGACTCATGCTGAGGATCTAGGTCAGACACATACAGGCTCCCTGATTGTCAGCTCCATCTGTGAGCCCCTATGAACCATGATTGGCTGATTCTGTAGACTGTCTTGTGGTGTCCTTGACCACCCTTCTGGCTCCTACGATCCTTCCTCCCCCTGTTCCTCAGGACTCCCCAAGCTCCACCTAATGTTTGTCTTTGGAACTCTGTAAATGCGCCCATCAGTTACTCCAGCCATTTTTAAATTTTATACTTAAACAGTATCTATAAGCTGCCCAGAGTGGATTCATGCTCACTCACTAAGCCAGACAGAGCCTAAAACATGTAATTCTCCTGCCTCAGCTTCTAGACTATCTGGGTTTACAGGTGTGCTCACCACACGTGGCTTTAAGCTGAATAAGATTCCATTGTATAGACACACCAAATGTTGTTTTCTCATCCTCTGTGGACAGTATGTGCCCAGCGGTGGAAGTTCTGGATTGAAGAATAATTCTACGCTTAATTCCATTTAAATAGGAGGAAGAAACTGTTTGGCATGATGAAAGTGACATATTTGTTTTTTATTGTTAGTTTAAAATGAAGAAAGTGAGTAGTGGGAAAACTCCATTTCTGACGAGTTGCCCTGTCACTTTCAGGAGAGCTACACCACCCGACGTTCTCACCAACAGAGCCGAAGGGTCCATCTCCTCCGCACTCTCACCCACAGCTGTTTTCTGGGCTTTTCGTATCATGTCTATACTAGAGACTTGATGGTGTGAAGTAATACAGGGCATGATAGTAACAGTGTTCTGCCATCGTGACTCTTGGTCAAAGATTTTGGGGAGGTGGTCTCCGTTTTTATCCCAACGCAGTTTTATTAAGTTCATAAAGTAACTTAGGCAAACAATAGGGTTCCATTAACTTATTTTGAAAAGAATTACCAAAATACATGACTTAAAGATATTTGCTACAAAACATGGGGTACTTCTGCATTTTCTTCAAAGCTTTATGATTTTCTCATATTGGACAGGATCATTTCTGCTAAGGTTACCTACAGGTATTTTATATTTTTGTATAATTGTGAATGGACTAATCAGTCTCATCTTACAAAACAATACCAGAAGAAGTCCTACAATCAACAATAACACTCATTTAGAAACGCTTGCTGATATAAGATCTGTGATAAAGGTCAATAGTGCGTGTCTTCCACATGGAAACTTGCTGTACTGCAAAAAGAAAACATTGGTTAAAACTTCGTTGGACTGCCTCCTTTAAAAATCCAGAGCACTTAAATCACTCCCAAGGAGGTAAGTAAAAGTGTGGGTAATTTAATGTTTAATCAATGTTTGTTAGAGCTATCATTAATTTCGGGGCAAAATTCATGATGCATAAGTTTTCTAACTTCCTACATATGCCTTACATTGGCCTTCACTGTGGACTTATATCAAGTTTATTACTTTATTAACTTACCATCTAAATTATTACTCAAGTCCAACCTGTATCTTTCATGTATGACATATTTGTAGTTCTGTGATTTATTTATTACCAACTCTTCACTTTAAAAATAAAATTGAGTTTTAATATATCTCCTAGGAGGAAAGATGAACCATTTCACAACAGTGAAAGACACCCAGCTTAGCATGTAGCTTTTGCTAATTGTATAGAAAGGCATCTATTGATTAAAAAGAAAGAAGAACAATTTTCCTTGTTAGGTAAAATAAAGATCAGCTTTGTTGTCAGTGCTGAGTGAGGAGTAGGCATATAAGAGTACCTCAGAAGATATGTAGTTTATGACTGTATATGTCCAGAATTGGGAAATGTATGACCATGTCCCTGACTGCTTCCACAAATGCCCTAGGGGTATTAGCATTGTCCTCCCTGATATTTTTTCTCTGAAAAAAAAAAAAAAGTTTGGCAAAGAGTCTACATTGGTTGGAATCACAGATGATCTGAGTACTCTGGAGGTAGAGATGGAGGGTCAGGAGTTCAAGGCCAGACTCAGATACAGTAATGATTTGAGACCAGCTTGGGTTACAAGACACCCTGTCTCAACAGCAATAAGCAGGGTTGGGGAGGTGGCTCACTGAGTAAGGGCACAGCATGAAGACCTGAGCATGGATTTAGCACTCATGTATAAAGCTGAAACCTCGGGCTGTGGGGGACAAGGGGACCTCTGCGACATGCTGGTCTCCTGCCTAGATAAAAATGATGAGTTCCAGGTCCAGTGAGAGCCCCTGACTCAAGACAACAAGATGGAGGGTGATAGAGGCAGATGTCCGATACCCTCCTCTAGCCACTACATGCACATTCACACTCGCATGCGCACACACGCGCACACACAAAGCCCATCTGCGTCCACAGTGGACCACGATCAGGTCATTATAAACCTCTGGCTCATACCACCGCTTCAATATCCTGCTTCTCCCACCAGCCTGCCATTCACTTGCCACACCTTCATCTATGCACACAAGCAGGTCAGAAACAATAGCCTACATCCTGCAGACGTGATTTAAATATCAGGGTGGCTCACAGTGGTAAAACTCTTATCCATTGGAATTAGAAGGACAATTTCTAACTCAAGACAGCTCAGTGGAAGAAACCAGGATGGAAAATAGCCCAAAGTGCAAACACATCTTCTTGATCTCCAACAAGTCCAGTGCACAGAAAAAAAAAAAAAAAAAAGTATCTTAGGTTTGCTAAATTACATTTCCGTGTTCTGTTCTTGCAGCCCAAATCCAATCAAAGAGTGGTGTCATAAGATGACTGGCCACCATGTAACTTAATTCATCTAAAAGCAGAAATCAAATAGTAAAGGGAGTCTCAGCTTGGAAAAGGAAAGCAAGGGAGAGAACCTTTTAAAAAGAAACAAACAGGCCAGGTGTGGCAGAGCATGTGTTTAACCCCAGCACTGTGGAGGCAGAGGCAGGTGGATCTCTGTGAATTCCAGAACAGCCAGGGCTAGACAGTCAGACCCTGTCTCAAAAAGTACATAAATAAAATAAAGAGTTCATGTAGCCTCGATGCTTAGGCTCACCCATAACCCATAACAAGGTTTAAAATTCAACATTTCTTTCTCTTCTTAGGTACTTGCATATACATGTTCATGTGTGCAGGCACACATGTTTACAGATGCACATGAAAATCCCCCCCGTGTGTGTGTGTGTGTGTGTGTGTGTGTGTGTGTGTGTGTGCCAGACAACAATCTGGGTGTCATCTTCAAATACACCACCAATCTCCCTTGAAACAGGGACCACATGTGACAAGTCACAGTCAAAAGCAAAGCACATGAAAAATGTATGCACAATTGCTTTCATGCAATATATCAGGTGAATATGAAATGCAAGTGAATTCTGTGTTTATAGTCTCCCCAAATACTTCATCATGCAGATGCAAACATTCTAAATTCTGAAAATACTCAAAATGTGAGGCACTTTTGCTCCTAAGCATTTCAGATAAGGGATGTTCAACTTGATGGTATAAATTTTAACCAAAATCAGTCATACAAAAAAAAAATGCCAAATATCATTATTTTACTAAAATCAAACTAAGCCTAACCCGTAACATAGGTTCTAGTTCGCTGGCAGAAATCTGTCTCAGTTAGGCATGATCTTTTCTTCCCGGTGCTGCACTGAGACCACCCTTCCTCTCCCCATATAAGTTAGTGGCTGGTAAGAGCCACCATGTCCATCCTCAGGGGACCTCTTCCATGCATGGTGTCCTAAAATCTGAGCCAGACAGATGAATTACCTCATTGTGGTCTAAGAGCCTCTGACTGCATGACTCCACCCAGCATCTGGAGCACCCACACACACACACACACACACACACACACACACACACACACCAAGGGAGCAGCCACCAAGTCCATCTGATGTGGATCCATCACCCACCAGCTTCCTCCCTTTGAGTCATCCCTCCGGTAGTCATAGTTTAGAATTTCATGAAAAAGATGGAACAACAAGATGGCTCAGCAGTGGGGGCGCTTGTTGCCAAGACTGACAGGCTGAAATCAGTCCCAGTGATCTACATGGTCAAAGGAAAAAACTGAGGGTTACCCTCTGATCTCCCAAAGTGTACCATGTACTCAGGCAAGCGTACATATGAGAGAGAGAGAGAGAGAGAGAGAGAGAGAGAGAGAGAGAAAGAGAGCAAGTGAGGGAGAGGACATGTACACACACTACACTTTAATAAATTTAATAAACAAAATGAAAGAGTGATTCATACAACCTTCCTTGAGACAGGAGATAGGCTCAGACTCTTATTGGGATATAAGATAAAGTAAAGACAGGAGGGAAAACACTATGTCCTAATAAAACATCGTACCCCACTTCCATTAAAAATGGTGGATCCCAGGGACTGTCTCTGACATGAACTCAGTGGCTGGCTCTTTCACCTCCCCACGCGCAGTGGGAGGAACAACCTAGGTAGGCCATAGAGGAGGACATTGCAGCCAGTCCAGATAAGACCTGATAAGCTAGGGTCAGATGGAAGGGGAGAAGGACCTCCCCTATCCATCCAAGAGGACTTGGAGAGGGGCAAGGAGGAGACGAGGGAGGAAGGGTGGTATTGAGAGGGAATGAGGGAGGGGGCTACAGCTGGGATACAAAGTAAATAAACTGTAATTAATATAAAAAATAAAAATAATTTTTAAAAAAGAATAAATAGCAATAAACAAACAAAAAAAGGTGCATCAAAGAAACTTCTTTTAGCAAAAAACAGAGACCACTAAAGAAAACCACAACCAATCAAAAAGCAGAAAACAAGAGAGCCTGTGGGGCCCGGCCCCAGCTGATGCATCTACACATCCCACACCTCAGCTCAGGCAACACCACAGAACAACAAGCAGAAACATTTTAAGATTGTGTCATCTACATATAATATAGGATAAACATACTAAAATCTGTACACTTTAAAGAAGCTAAACAAGAAGGAGGATGCTGGGTAAGATGATCAATCCTCACTCAGAAAGGCAAACAGGACAGACATTGGAAGAGGGAGAAAACAGGGAGCAGGACAGGAGACTACCTCAAAGGGCCTCTGAAAGGCTCTACCCTGTAGGGTATCAAAGCAGATGCTGAGACTCATAGCCAAACTTTGGGAAGAGTGCAGGGAATCTTATGAAAGAAGGAAGAGATAGTAAGACCTAGAGAGGACAGGAGCTCCACAAGGAGAGCAACAGAACCAAGAAATGTGGGCACAGGGATCTTTTCTGAGAGTGATACTCCAACCAAGGAATATGCATGGAGATAACCTAGAACCTCTGCACAGATGTAGCCCATGGCAGCTCAGTGTCCAAGTGGGTTCCCTAGTAAGGGGAACAGGGACTGTCTCTGACATGAACTCAGTGTCTGGCTCTTTGATCACTTCCCCCTGAGTGGGGAACAGCCTTACCAGGCAACAGAGGAAGACAATGCAGCCAGTCCTGATGAGACCTGATATGCTAGGGTCAGAGGGAAGGGGAGGAGGACCTCCCCTATCAGTGGACTAGGGGAGGGGCATGGGAGGAGATGAGGGAGGGAGGGTGGGATGTGGAGAGGATGAGGGAGGGGCTACAGTTGGGATACAAAGGGAATAAACTGTAATTTGTAAAAAAAAAAAAAAAATTTAATGAATTAAAAATGTTTTTAATAGATATTTCTTCTAAAAATATCAGGGAAGTTATATCCATGAAGTCTCAGCAGCATGGCTGCCTAAACAAGACCTGAACAATGACAACACCAACAGACAGGCTAAGGTGGAAGGGGAAACTTTCATGGGGCCCCACCCCCTAGACAAAGAACTAGAGCCACGTAAGAAATGCTGAAAGTAAAAGAAATAATCTTCCATATGGAAAAGCCCCCCCATTGTTTATCTAATACCAACTGGCCAGCCTTGAAATCTTATTCACATAAATAACAACATACAAACTGAGCAGATTGCATTTATATATTTAGGAGGGGTGTGTGTGTGAACAATTGAAGAAGAGGCCATGTATTTGAGGAGCAAGGATATGAACATGGGAGTAGTTGGAGGGAGGGAACAGAAGGAAGGAAATGATGTAATTATATTTCAAATTTTTTTTTTAATTATTAAAATAGTTCAAGTTCCAGCTACTGGGAGGTTCATAAGGCTGGAGAATTGTTTGAGCTCAAGAGTTCAAAGCCAACATGGACAACACAAAGAGATCTTGTCTTAAGCCGAAAAGAAAACAGCCCACCTGTGCTGCTTGCCTGCGACTCTTCAACACGCAGTGCAGGCACGGACCGACTAAATCCTGCCCTGCTGACCCACATCCACAGGCTACATCATCGTCTCCTTGCTTTTCCTCAGAGAACCAAGATAGGTAGTGGCATTACTTTAAAGTCAAGGTGCTGGGGAAATAAATGGGTAAAGAAAACGAACCAGCTCTGGAGGACCATCAAGGACTCTGACCCCAAAGCATCCGGGGCTATTTACAGAACCACAGAAACAACTCCTGAACCGACAGGAGTTGGGGCACTGCACACTTACTTCATCCGGGGTCTCCTTTCTTCCCTGCTGCTGGACCACAGCTGCAGTGTGGTTTCGGTTTTGTTTTGTTTGTTCGATTTAATTTTGATGTTATAATCTGATGTACTCCATTCCAGGACCACATTCTAAGTTACAACTAGAAAAACCCAGGATGCAGTGCCTCCCCCGCCCCAAAAAATAATAATAATAATAATCCTACATTGGCTGCCTGCTTTGCACACACCCACTCTCTAGACCTGTGTCTCATTCCAAAAGTACCCACCCTAACGCCTTCCCCGGATGAGCTTCCCATCAGGGAAGTGGTCCTTTATAATTAGAGCTTTAATATTCAAAATTAGCTTCTCCATATGGTGACCATAGCACAAACAGAGTACAGTAGAATATTCTTTTCCAAGGCTTCTTCTGAGCATTTGTATAGGTCCTCTATACATTATAGTCCATTTAATAAGGGGCGAAGTGTGCTTTCATCCTCACAGTGCACCTGGTGCACAATGGAACCCACATCCCGCCTATTTTCTACAGAGATCCCCATCTGGCAGTGATGCAAAGAGGAAAAAATCTTTATCAAAAGCAAACAGCAAAATACACTCAAGTATTATTCTTATTTTACGTATAAAGTATGTTTATTTTGATTGTTTTTGCTAAATTGACTTATTTTCCTTGTAATAAAATAAATCTGACTATTACTACATACATATAGGACCTTACAGTGGTTAGATCATTTTAAAAAGAGTTGAGAATCTGTGCACTAACCCATAACATCAAAGCCACAGACTGGGATACATGAATCCATTAAGGACTCATTTTCAATTATTAAGAAGCAAAGATCTGTGTTCTTTAAGAAATTAGAAATGGCAGAAAATAACATCAACATTCATAACTGCTACAATTAGTACCAATAAAAATTTTAAATCAAATTAAAATCAGAGTGATGATAATAAGAGTAATGAAATTTATGGAGAGCCATGTGGCTCTATATTTCATCAGAGAAACCCCGGAGCCCATTATCTCAGAGGAATAAAGTCACTGCTTGCTTTTTCTAAAAACTCGCTCCCACAAATGAGAACGTCAATCTCAGCAGCTTCTCCATCCCCCATGACAGCCTCCTGGGTTTAGTACAGTTGTCTGGTTCTGCCGTGACAACGGCCTCTCTTGTAGATCCAATACCCATGTGGCTCTGCTGGGTCCCCATCCTGAGTAGCCTGTCATCACACCAAGAACAAGAGTCTAAAGGCTTTGAAACTGGAAAGCCAGGTCTCTATAATTTAGCACATCCATGGTGGCTACAAATACTTGCTTTTAACGGCTTATGCTGAAAAATCCCACCCTTCTAAGCCATTGCATGCATTTCTTCTAACCCTATAATATAAAATCAATAGTAGGCATTAATCTGCTCACGGCCACAAGTGACATGGAGAATCTGATGGAGGGTTCTCGTGAAGCGTATGCAAAAGCACTTGAATTTTTTCATCTGACCCCACGAGGTTCACAGACATGCTAAAGGCCTTCAGAGGGCCAATGAACTGATCCCAACCTAATAAACCTGCTTTGTGCCTATTTTGTTTTTCCTTATGTTTTGGATTAAAATTAACTGGCTTCATTTTAAGCCCAGAGTTGAAGCGCTAAGTCCACAAAGGATATTGCATATTGATAATATTATAACATGGGGCACCTGGCGAGTTGAGTCCACCTAACATGGACTCTATTGCCTGCTTTTGGATCACTTCCCCCTGTCAGTGCTGCCTTGCCTCACCTCAGGGAATGAGGATATACTCAGTCCTGATGTGACCTGATGTTCTGGGGAGGGGGCTCCCCTTTTCTCGGAAAAGGGAAGGGGGAAGGAGAGAAGGAGGTACTGGGAAGAGAAGCGGGAGGGACACCCTTGGGATGTAAAGTAAATAAACTGAAAAAATATTATATATATTAGCCTATGTGACAGAACAAAAAGAAACTAGCACTGTGGAATTACCTATGACCTGTCAGCTAAGACTTTACCTCCTGATGAAGCTGATAGACTTTCCTCAGGACTTTCCTGGCATGGAAGAGAACTATGTAGTCTTAAGCAAAGTAGGAAGACAGAAAAAGACACAGATGGAGAAACAGCACACCCTTCAGAGAGCCCTTTCACCTACAAATGGGAACACACACACGCACACACACACACACACACACACCAAAACAAAAAACAAAAAAACAGTATCTTCCAAAGGCCTGGTTCTTAAGAAACAGACACAACTTTATCTAAGTTTATTTTTAAGGCATAAGGGAATCTACATTTTTAATGGTACGTTAGTGCTATAGTCAGTACAAGGCCATCACATGAGTTTGGGATACCTTAACTAGGTCATCCTTCAGAACTAAGAAGCCCTGGCAAGCCCCGAGTATAAGCTCCTTCATTGTGCATCTTTCCACACACCTTTCAGCATTCCATGCCAGTTCTCCTCCCATCATCCTGACCTGGGAATGAGCCACGGAGGAGAAGGTTGTGGTGGTAGAATGAGGCAGTGTCGCTGGAGGGTTTAAGCTGGACTCTGTCCCAGACCACAGCTGACTATGACCACAGAAGGAGGACAGGAGTGGTTGCCAAGCCACAGCAGGTGTCATCTCAACCCAGCATGAATGGTGATGCCAGCCGGAATCTCGCACTTCAGAGGCAGAAGCAAAGGCAGGCAGAGCTCTGTGCGTTTAAGTCCAGTCTGATCTGCATGAGCTCCATCCCATCCAGAATTACACAGTGACACCCTTTCAGGGGTAGGGGGAAATAAGACAAGCAAAGTCTCTTATACTCAAAACGGTACAGGAGATCCCCAAAACCTAGAAATAAAGTGACCACATAATCCAACACCTTGCTAATGCATATAGATATAGATATAGATATAGATATAGATATAGATATAGATATAGATATAGCCCCAGGAAACATGATGAGAATGTTAAAGAGAGATCTAGATTCATGTTCATTAGAGCACTTTTCAGATTAGCCAAGTAAGGGAATCAACTAAGAACTCACCAGTGAATAAACAGATAGAATGATGTGTCCATACAATGAAGCATCATTCAGCCATTAAAAGTCAATTCTGTATGCTACATGAGTGGGACTGGGAAACACCATTCTAAGTAAAATAAGTCAGTCACAAGAAAAACAAGTATTACATGTTCTCACTTTCATGTGAAACCTAAAATGTTGATCTCAAAAATGCAGAGAATCAAATAGTGGCTTCTAGGACCTGGGAAGAAAAGTATGAAAAAGGAAAAAAAAAAAAAAAAAAACAGAGCCACTTGCACTTGGTGGATACAAGGAGAGAAGAAATCACCTTCTGCCTTTCATTTCTTCTTTACAATGAGGAAAAGTTTTAATTTTCTACAGTAGAAAAGTTACGTTTGGTAATAAATAATAGAATTTCCAAAGCAGCTAGTGAAGAGAATTTTGAATGTCATGATCAATGTCTGAGGTATTTCCTGTGCTGGTTATAATTGGTCATTACACACTATGTACATTGCAAACTGTGTACTTGGTGGTAGCTGTGCAGATTTCTCAGTACTCCATTGTGTTAATGTCAGGTCTTCTTCTCAAACACAAGTTCTCTCCGAATGAGTTGGACGAATACATCTCTGTGGATTTCAAGTCATTTACAAGGAAATGTTAACTAAATAGGCAAGAAATTAGATCTAAGCACAGAACTAGAGAAAGGGGGCATTAGGAGAGTGCTCAGTGGGAAAGCAGGTGTGGTCAGCAGGTGTGCTGGAAGCAGCCATCCTATAAAGAGGAGCCACTGTGAAAGACCAAGGCTCATTGAATGATAGCTCCATGCCCCAGGTCAATGGCTTTCGGGTACAGGCTCCACTTAGGCTTCGTACTAAACAGAATACCCAATTGTCACACTAAACTCACTTTTCTTCATTTCATTTTTAGGAATAAATGTTAAAATTTTACATACTTGGGAGGGAATGAGGGAGCGGGATACAGCTGGGATACAGAGTTAATAAAATGTAACTGATAAGAAAAAAATAAATAAAAAAGATAAAAAAAATTTACATATTTTCAGTTAGGTGATACCGGTTTTTAAAATAAATGTAGAAGGGATATTGCTACATTTTGAAAGTACTTAGAACTCCTCAAGAAAGGCAATCAAGACCCCGTCTGTGTCTTGGAATCTCCTGGGACACACTTCTAGAGAGTTCTCAATCATTTTGATGCCTGGGAATTGGGTATCAGTACTGTGAAGGTTAAAAACTCAATTCTAGAGGCTTTTTTGATAACAAATATATACTTAAATCTGTTTTCTCTTAGTACCTTAAAAGCTGTTCTCCCATCTCTGCTGCTCTTGACATCTTACATGAGATGTCTGTGCCCTCAGGCAGTCAGTGTGAAAGCCTGAACTGCAGCATCTTCCCAGGCTAGTCTGCAGGAGAGGATGCGCAGGACAGGGCTGCACTATTTGGTCCCTCTTCTGTTACAACGCTGCTCATACCTGCCCATGGCCTCATGAAAAGAATATGATGGCCAAGACACCTACATCCTCATCACTCCTGTGTTCTTGTTGTTTGCAAACACCCCTACCTAAAGAGACATGAAGGCAAGGGGAGACAAAAAAAAAAAAAAGGCCAATGCAGTATTCCAGTAGAATCACAAAAGCAGACACAGGACTGTACACAGGCTTTGTAGTGGCGATGTGTTATAAAATGCAAAACGAGGAAGGGGGCAGTAATTTGTTAATAAATATGTTAATTAGGCAGGGTAAATGTCTTTTTGGCGTGCAGGGGAATCGCTGATTGTAAACCCCGTGCGCAGCACATTTCAGAGGGCAGGATGCAGTTAATAAAACTACCTTTATGTTTTATATTGCTGCTCGTTAGCAGACACAGCTAATAACCAATCTACATTAATGGTGGGGGCACAAATGTAAACTAGCCCCTTCTTTTGGCTTCTGTTACTGCAATGAAATCCTAATGTTAAAGCGTTGTATCTGGAAATTTCATTAAGGAAAGGATCTGAGAACCCTATATAGACAGAGGGCCTGCTTCAAGGAATTTTAATATGAAACCAAAATTACACTGCACATCCTTGTTCACCCCATGGGAATTTCCAGAAAGGCCTGTTATCAAATGCTTTTCCCTATCATGGCAAAGTCCACAGCCCCGAGCTCCTGTGGGTATTCAACGAGCCCTGCTCGCCAAAAAAAATACCTCACAACTGCATGGCTGAGACAATACGGTCTTGTGCAACGGTAGTCTGGACTTCTGGTCAACTCTCTTTGCTTACCAACCAGTGGCAGCCCCAGCTTGTCAACAGACAAAGAGGTCCTTGTGTCAGATGGACTTCCCGAGGTCCAGGTGGCTGGAGGACAGAGCAGAGAGGGGCCCGCAGAGCCTTCTGTGACTAGGTTCCCACTAGCCACAAAGAGCGAGTGCAAATGTTCGCAGGGCCTAACAACAGGCAGTTGTGAGGTCTGGGCCGGCAGAAGTTTTTCATTTCTGCCCTCACTCCTTTGCGACCTCTCCTCCTCACAAAGTCTTTCTTTAGTCATGCTGTGCAAGCAGCTACTGCACGCACCAAAAGTTAATTTCACTACACACTTCAGTGTGTCGCCAGAGGTGCAATAAATCACAAACCAATTTCCAATTTTGTTATGCCCTACTTGATAAGGCCATGAAGCATTCTTTCCCCCGATATACATGTTTTTAAACATGAGGATTAGAAACAGGAACACGTTTCTGGGTGCACTCTGAAATTTCAACCTTCTTTTTTAAGAGACGCTGACCCCCGCAGGTCCTGTTAGAATGGAACATCAACTCGCGCTCTCTTGAGTTTGATTCTTGGATCCGGTAGCTGCCTACAGGCCCTGATGCTGCAGAACATCTTAAGAGAAGCTTTTTTTTTTTTTTTTTTTTGCCACTTCAGCAAATAAATTCTTTCAGATGAACTACAAGTCATTGGGGCTGTGTTCTCTGAATTAGGCTAAGGATTTTAAAGGTACAGAGTAAAAGTTCAATGCTTCCCTATTCCTGGAGATAAACAAACTTGAATATTCCCTCTAAATTTTATACCTTTTTTTAATTGACGACCAAAAGTTGAACACCTTAATAACATAAATCATGACATTTTGCTATGTATAGACATGTATGGATTATGCTATACACTATATACATTACGCTATAGGCTATATACATAATATATATTATGGGTTAGCTACATGAAACTACTTGTAGTATGTATTGTTCACACTCTTTCCCAAGAACACTTGAAATCTACTGCTACGTGGCTGGAAAGTTGTCTCAATCAGTAGTGCTGCCTACACAGACATGAGCATCTAAGTGTAACCCCCAACGCCCTGAAAAAGAAAATAAAGCCAGGCATAGCAGCACACCGGGATCCCCGCTCCGGGAAGGCAGAGGCAGCAGCATAACTGTGGCTCTCTAGCCAGTGAGTCCAGCCAAATCAGTAAGCACCAAGTTCACTGAGAGCCTCTGTCCCAAACAGAAGGGGGCACAGCCAGGGAGGTGTTTACGAATGCTTGTCGTTACTCCTCAACTTTATAGCAACCACCTTAACACGTGTGAGAAAGTATTTCCATGTGGCTTTAGCTGGCACTTTCCTGATGACAAGTCATATTGAACATTGTTTCAGATACCTGTTAACCATTTATTTGTGTCTTCCTTTGAGAATTCGTAATTTAAATACTTCTAGTGTTGGCCTGTTATAGCTGTGAACTAACCAAATCCAAATGAGTTTGAGAGGGAGATTTGTTAGGCTTCTGTTCACTTTTTGCATATTAAGTCAGGACTCGTAAATTAGACGGTAAAAAATAGCACTTCATGTTCACCAATTCTGCTGTTGTTTTATTTATACTTACAATATGATGATTAAATCCATTTCTAGTGATTTTTTTTCAGCTTTAAATAAGTTATATATTACAACCACTGATTCTTTTAAGCAGTAATCACTGATGGATGTTAAAATTACTTGGTAAAAGTTGGATGAGAAATAAGATTATCATAGACTCAAAATGTACCCACATGATACTAGGAAGCTAACCATTAAGAAACTGATGGGTGCCAGGCATAGTAGTATATGCCTGTAATCCCAGCACGTGGAAGGTAGAGGCAGGCAGGTATCTGTGAGTTTAAAGCCAGCCTAGTCTGCAAAGTAAGTTCCAGGGCAGCCAGAGCTATATTGTAAGACTCTGGAGAGGGAGAGAAAGAGAGAGGGAGGGAGAGAGAGACAGAGGTGCTTAGTCCAAGCCCAGAATCAAAAGCATTAAATAGGAACCATATATAGTGTGAATCTCAAAGAAATTGAGTTAAAGTTTAGAAAAAAAGAGAAGGGGGAAATGCCCATACCAATGTTGAGGGAAAAGAACTCTTTCATCAACTATGTCCCACGCTCGTGGCTAAGGATCCTACAGAAGGCAGATTAGACAGAAAAATATATATAAATTCACTTAATATAAATTTTTAGGTGACACAGAGCCTTCATGAGGAAATGAAGATCTGAAGAGAAGGCAAACCTATGCAGAACTAGTGTGAGAGATCTGATGAAGAAACAATAACTTTCAGAGAAAAACAACTAGGAAAATGGATCTGGTCCACCAGCAATAAACTGGTGTGGGCTTAGCAAGGCCAGCCAGATGCTGCATCTCTGTGCTTCAAAATAGGAATGTTTCTCTCCTCACAATATGGGGAAGGGAATCTTGTGATGACCTGCCTCGGGTGAAGATCAAAAGCTCTGACCCAGGTTTTATGACAGGTAGGCCGTGTTAACAGTGGCCTTCCTCTTTCTCCCCGTGGCCCAAAGGCCAAGATGCTGTATCTTAGGAGAGCATTCCTGAACCCCATTACCAGGAAAGATGAAAAGAGGCCAGACACTGGGTTCTTCTCTACGGTCACACACAAAAAAATAAACTTCAAGCTGCATATGATGTATTTTCATCAGGCTCAAATTTCACATTCAAGGAGCTAAGAATAGCTCCTTGAGGGATAAAAAGGAGACAGGATATGAATGTGAAAGAGCAGAAAGGACACCAGGTTTGGAGTAGAGGTCCTGGGTTCAATCCCAGTTACCTCTTCCAGAAATAGACCTTGACATCTAAATCAGTTTTCCAAAATCTGACTGTTTGTTGCACTCCAAGGTAAGTAATTTTCTAATTTAAAAAAAAAAAAAAATTGCCCTCTGAGAAAAAGGTATCAGACGGGTCTGATGCTCTTTGGGTGGATGACACCTAAATGAACATCGGTACAAAGTCCCAATTTATTTCTAATATCAGAGATCAGACCTCTACTCTTGCCTGATGCGTCTAAAACAAAAAGGGGGAACTGCAGAGAGCTGCGTAATGCCGTGCCTTAAAGATGGAGCTGGTTTCCGCCTTCCACCTTCCCGATGGTGAGTGCTCTCTGTCACAAACAACTCCACATTTGGCTAAGGCTGAGGATCTGGCTTGCTTCCATACATGTGGACCTATCTGTATTGCCCACGTGGCACGCTGGAGTTGGCTACCCAGAGGCTATTTAAGCTGTGGGCTGGCTTTCCCCAGGGTCCGAGGATTGTTCAAGGTTCCTGAATAAACTGCATTGAAAAAAAAAATGCAAAAGGACAGAACTACACTGGAGAATAATTTGTCAGTATCTACAAAGATTTACATACACATACACCATGACCAAACACTATAATTTGTAAGGCATGAACTTAGAGAAGCAGACATTTCCATCAGGAGAGACATACAAGATTTGTTTGCTACAATATTGTTTATGTCTCCAAAACTAAAACCACGCTAGATGGCTCAGCAGTTGAAAACATTTGCTGATCTTCCAGAGGTCCCATGTTTGGTCCCCACCACCCAGGTGTGATGACTCACAACTGCCCATAACACCAGCTCCAAGGGAGGGGTCTGATATTCCCTTCTGGCTTACACAAACACACACACACACACACCATACACTCACATACATACAACCTAATTATTCATGAAAAAGAGAAGCAATGTAAACACCAAGATACAGCAATATAACTGAATATTATACAGGATATTTATAAAATGAAGAAAGTATAGCTTTTGATGTTTGGCTCTTACAATGAATGGCTCTTACAATGCTGAGTGCAAAAATCACATGAAAGAAGCATATGAACAGCTGGACAGCAGTGTACGCCTTTAATCCCAGAACTTGGAAGGCAGAGGCAGGTGGATCTCTGAGTTCAAGGCCAGCAGGTCTACAGGGCAAGTTCTAGGACAGCCGAAGTTACACAGAGAAATGCTGTCTCAAAAAAATAAAAAAAGAAAGAAAAGAAAAAGAAAAAAAAGAATTAGAAGAAGTATCTAAAGAATATGAACAATGTCATTCCATAAGCACAGTTTAAAGTTTAGCTATACATTGCTTTAGGAAATGTAAATGCCCCATAAAAGCATGAATGCACATGAGAACCAATTTCAGAAAGCAAGTACCTGCTGGACAGACATGGACCTGCGCATTCATAAGCTCCAACTGCATTGGCTTTATTTATTAAACAAGACAGTGAGACACATCTTTATTTGCGGCATTATTATTTATACTTTTCATATGTTAACCATTACCTAATCTCTTAATTTTCAAGAAAAACTATCTATATACATATAAGCATATGCACAGATCTTTCTAAGGCATTAAAAATAAACTATGGGCAAACTTGCCCTTGAGAAATGAATTGCAGGCATGAAGTAGAAGAAAGAGATTTATCTCTCACTATTGTATGGCTTCAATGTATCTCATGTAAAAATGTTACTTTAAAACAACAATAATAATGTTATTAACAACAAAGAAAACACAAGTTACTTGATAATGTTACCACATGACTTTTGTGATAATGGTGGTCTCACCCAATGCCATGTGTATTTAAGCAATTAATGAGCTCAGCTTCTCTCCGGAAATGAGATGCTAGCTCTGTAGCTCACAGATGTCATAAACGCAAAGCACATCAGTATTGCCTTTCATTCTGTGTAATATTTTTGCTTCCATAAAATCCCATGGACGTGATCTTATGAGCTGTCAGAGTAGTGGAAGAAATAGCCTCAGTACATTATTTTGTGATAGTCTCAGTATAAAAATTTTTGGCTGCGAAATGAAGCCTGCTACCATTCCAAATTCACTTCAATTCAATCCAACCACTATTTATGAAAATCTTACCTGTTGCAGACTAAGGCAGAAATATGAGGAAGACTCAAGTCCCTGACCTCAAGAATAGAAGGTCGTATTTTAATGAGGTCCAGTTGGCCTTGCTTTGTCCCCAGAACTAACCATCTAAATTTAAAGGGTTGGGAACAGACAGTAATTATCATTGCTTATCTTTCTCTCTACCTTCAACCTGTCCACAAATAGCATGTGCCTTCCAGTGTTAGTGCTATTGTTTTCAAGGTATGAGGAAATACCCACACTCCTCAGCAACTCCCAAACAGTAAAAGCAGATGTGCACAATGATTAGTATTACAATCAAATAAATCTTGCAACCAAGTTGATCTGGCACACATTTGATGATATGCATAATCACTATCATGCAGCCTGGTAATTAAAGATAATTGGTAAATAATTCATGTAAATTACTGTAATTGATATAGCGCTGTGGTGAAGCCAAGCATTTCTAGGGTCAGTTGAGTGGAGTAAGGAGAAGTTAGTTGGCCCAACTGAAATCCCCCTGGATCTGCTCACATGAAAGATCTCAAGTCTTTTCTCGCCCTGTGGGGCCTCTTATCGCTTTGTGCCTCCAGAGAGCCCCAAGCTGCAGCTGAGCCTGTCCCCAGGGGTTCCCAGCTTTGATGTTCCCTGGTTTTACAGGTGCCTTTGTTTTCCTGTGTTATGAAGGACAAAGTGTCCACAAGGTTAGCTCAGACCCCAGGCTTTGGACTAGAAGCTTGGAAAAAGCACAAAGAAGCCTGACGCCTCCCTCCAGCAGTGAAGGTTCCAGAAACCATTTTCTTTTTTTTTTTTTTTTCAATGCAGTTTATTCAGGAACATTGAACAATCTTCGGACCCCGGGGAAAGCCAGCCCACAGCTTAAATAGCCTCTGGGTAGCCAACCCAGGCGTGCCACGGGGGCAATGCAGACAGGTCCACATACATGGAAGCAAGCCAGATCCTCGGCCTTAGCCAAATGTGGAGCCGCAGAAACCATTTTCTAAGAGGTGTGCCTTCCTTTTAACACTCCCTTCTGAAAGCCAGACCTACTCTGGGGAAAAAACATCAGAAGACAGCATTCAGAGAAGCCTGCTGCCTCAGGTTTCTCCCCTGAAATTCTCCTCATTAGTGGGGCTCACAGACTAGTGCCCGGGGAATGCCAAGTGAAGCCCCAGGCATTTGCCCACAGGGTACTTCTGTCTACTTGGCTTAGCTTCCCTTGCTAGCTAAGGGTAGAACAACAGTGAAGATTTGGTAGTTTTCCCACTTATGAATCATGGGTGAGAAATCATTCTGGAGAAAAGAAATACAACCAAAACAGGACCCAAGATGGGGCGCAGTTCTCACGAGGTGACCTTGAGCAGAGAAGCAGAGAGCCCAGTGTTAGATAAGGAACTGAAATACTCAAGAAACAAGCACCGCTTAAAAAGAACATACTGGAACATGGAGCAGTGATTAAGGGTGGTCGCTGTCTTCACCCTTTTAGCCAGTGTTATCTCCCTCCTTGCTAGCTCCGCATCACAGTGTCTGATGCTTGTTAAAGTGAGAAAGAGACTCACCAGGCTTGTGTGCCAGCAGCCAGGGGTGAGCACAAACCCTCTCAGGACTATCCTAGTACTTGCATTTTTAACCCCAGATTCAGTAAAGCTCACCAAATAGATAAATCATCTATGTCTATGCAGAGTTCCTATGAATGTAATTCAAAAGCTCTGGCTTGTGGATATGATGATGCCTAGGAAGGTCTCAGAATGCTGGAAAAGAAATCGAGGCTGATGGAGGGAAGAATTTGGATGAGTTAAGCTTTAGACAACAGGAACAAATGTCCCTCTGTAAGGTGTCAGAATATACTCCCCTGTCTTCCAAAGTATAGTCAGCAATAGATTTGCATAGAGCACTCAGATTTCTGAAAGAGCATTCCCCAGAACACTATCTCAGGAGGGGAGGGTGGTAGGGGGTTAACAGCAAATAAATTT
The DNA here is from genome assembly GCF_030254825.1 of Meriones unguiculatus. Lineage (NCBI taxonomy): Eukaryota > Metazoa > Chordata > Mammalia > Rodentia > Muridae > Meriones > Meriones unguiculatus. The sequence continues at coordinate 75,703,009 of NC_083354.1, read as the reverse complement.
GGGGATCTCTATCTTAAATAAATGTAAATATCAAAGACTTCTCAAGAGCCCTTGATACAGAAACACAGAAATGGAACTACATGTACATTGTTCCCCAATCCCGGGCGGTAAGAATCTGTGGGAAGTATATTTTCTTCTGGTCTTCTCAATCTCTTTGCCATGGAAGGAAAAAGCATGGCAAGACCAGTTGGATTTTATTCCCAGAGCAGAGCTACAGAAGAGAGAATTTGGGGGCCACAAGAGCAGAGACAATATTCCCTATCTCTTACAGCTCCCAGAGTTCAATCTTTAACTGGGGCTCCCAACTTCACGAAAGCTCCTGTGCCCCACATTACAGGAGCAGCAGGAAGCTCGCCCACAGGGTGTGTAGGTTGAGCTGTAGAACATCTCCACAGCAGGAACTGTGGGCAGCGTCTACCACTGCCTCAGTGTTCTGTAAGCCACAGAGTCTTGACACAAGCCTTCTGAGGAAGAAGACTGGAAGGGACCCAAGTATGTCCAAACAAAAATTTCCCATCAACCTGGAAGAATGGCAGAAAATTAGAAAATGAAAGATTTCTCTGTACAACCAAATTTGCACACTGAAATTTATGTGTTGCACAGATTTATCCATGGACTCAGTCTATCTTGTTGATTAGAATCTAATATTACTAATTTTTCACAGGATACACATAAAGAAACACTGGGGTGGATTGTCCCAGTTATCAGAGACTCCCTCTGATCAATGTCTTGCTTGATTCAAGAACTATTGCCTCTACTGAAAAGCTGAAATCCCTGAGTAAATAAAGAAGAGAATACCCCAAACCCTACCTCTTAATACACAGAACACCCAGAGAACTGTGAACTCAATGAACTCAATGTGTTTGAAGGATTAGTGTTATTCAAAATCGCATTCTTTAAAAATATCATTTTGAAAGCTTGATTAACAGCTAAATATTTCAACAAAAATCCTAGTATATACCAAAAGATGCACACAAGAAGGGAAGATACACGAGAAAGGAAGAAAGGATCTACACTGGGAGGGAAGGAGATATACTCATTGGAAGGGAAGGAGTGATGCATGTTGAAAGGAAGGAAAAATAAATACTCAAAGGAGTCCTTTAGGTCAACAATTGCTCTAGCAGCTCACTTACCTTGCTTCCTTCAAGGCAATGGGCACCACTTAAAGAAAAAAGCCCACTCAGTACACGTTTTGGGGTCTTTGACTTCAGCAACTCATTTGTGATCATGGGAAGAGTAAATGCTGCCAACCCTGATTCCAGAGTACCTTCCAACTGTTCACTGCACTACAGTCAAAAGACTAAGTCAACCCAAGTCTCCATCACATGTTCTAGATCCTCAGGATGATGCTATTCAGTCTTTCTAACAAAGGAAATTCAGTCACTTGAACTAGCATGGATGAACCTTGAGGACACTGCAAAATGAAATGAGCCAGGCACAGAAAGACAAATGCCACACGATTTCACTTATATATACAGTGGGAAAAAGAAAAAAAAGTTGAACCTAGAACAGAAAATAAAATGGTGGTTGCCAGAAGCTTAAAAAGGGTGTGAGGAAGTGGAACTAATATGGAGGTATTGCTCAAAGAAAATCAAGTTTCAGTTAGGAAGAATTTTATAGCTATTACAGAATGGCAACTATAGTTAATAATAGTCTATTGCACGTTTCAAAGCTGTTAAGAGTAGATTTCAAATATTCTCACCCACCTAAAACAAGGATTTGAAGTGATAGATATGTTAATTAGGTTAATTTAGTCATTCCATGTTGTTATACATATATCAAAACAGCACATTGTATTCTATAAATACATATACAATTATAATGTATCAAATTACACATATTTTAATGTGAACTGCATAAACTATTTAGCATAATCTTTATCTTTATTCTATAGAAAAAAATCTGTGATGATGGTGGCAGTGGCAATAATAGAAGCAATAATGAAAGTACACGTAACCAAAAGTAGTTGAGACATGATTGATGATAGAAAGATAGACAGACAGACAGACAGATAGATAGATAACCTTAGTTACTTTTCTATTTCTGTGAAGATACCATAACCAACACAACTTATAGATGAAAGAGTTTATTGAGACTCACAGTTTCAGACAGTGAATCCAGGGATCAAGGTAGAGGAGCATGGCCGCAGGTCAGCTGGCACGGCACCGGAACAGTAGCTAAGAGCTTACACAGTTATCTGCAAGTAGGAGGCAGAGAGAAATGCTGAATGACACGCCTCCTCCAGCAAGGCCACACCTCCTAATCCTTCCCGAACAGTTCCACCAGCTGGGACCCATGCATTCAAATATATGAGCCTGTGGGGGTTGATTTCATTCAGACCACCACAGAAAGAGAGACATACAGATAGGAAAAGAAAAGAATCAAAGGTAAAAGAGAAAAACTCTTGTTGCCAACCCACTGAGGGAGATACGTTGAAATTGGGGTATAACCAGACAAATAGAAAGAGAGAAAAGAGGGATCTGGGCTGGTCCCAAGTACAGAAGGAAGAGTGCTTAATTAAACTGCTCCTTTCCAAGAAGCATTGCAGCATGTTAGACTAGCATTACTAACAGCTTCAGATATAATCACCCATTGCTCAGAAACAAATCTTTTCCTTGGGTACATAGAAAATGCAAATGAAGGAAACATTTAAATTGGATGGATATATGTGTTTTTTTGAACGACATTTCAAGCACACCTGCATTCTAACTGTATACACATTCCTGTCCCAGTGGCTATGTGGTCAGCACTTAAGTGTCAGTTTCTTGTTCTGGAATCTCTCAAAGGTACAGCAATGTCTCACCCTTTGCCAGATTTGCCAGAATCCCTGGGACCTTCATGGCCAGCAGAGTGTGAGCCCCAAGAGGCAAGAAAGTGGTTTGGCCCAATACGACCCACTAACCCAGTTTGGTGTAAACTTTGGGAGTCTGACCCCAAGTTATTTTAGATGGATTTAAAAACGGCACAAACTGATGAAAATATATCTTTGTAATTATTAACCAATCCTGTGTGTGCAACAAAGCATACTAAATCTCTTTGAGGAACAAAGTAAACTAGGTACAAATCAGACGTGACAACTCTGAAATTCTTCGTAACGTACATGTGACACCTCTCATTAGACCTAAAAGCAAATTTACAGTAACAGTCTGGAAGAGGATCTAGTGTGGGAAAGACTTCAACCACACAGACTGTGCAAAGGCCACAGGCTAGAAAGCATGCCCACTTCAGCATTCTGTGCCGAAAACAGATTTTGAATTCCTTCCTTTGAAGGAACAATCCGGTGTGCTCCTGCTCAACATTCCAGGTCCCCATAACGTATGTCTACGAGCACAAAGACCCCCAGATCCCCTACACAGACCCAAACAGAAACATGACCTCAGAGCCCCAAATGAGCATGTTCCTCAGTTCGTAGCATCCTTAGCAGCCACCCCCAACTTTTCTTGCCGTGACAAGCCACCGACGCACGCTCATTTCCATCCAGAGCAGCCATCGGGAAAGCAGGAGTGAGGTAAGACATGGCTCTCTCAGAAATCTCCTGCCCACCTGAGGTTGGTGAAACAGGATCAGTATTTTCAGATTTTAAACCCTTCATAAAGTCTCTGGCTAACTGTGTCATCTGTCACAGAAAGTATACAGCCACATCAGCAATTTTGTGGCCTTCCTTGAAACTCAAGTCTAAGGTCCATCAATCTCCTCCGGCAAGCACCTCCATCAGGGTCGACCACTATGTGGTCATTGTTTTAGACCGTGTCTAAAAGGCAGGTGAACTGTGGCTCTTTTCATTGTGGCCACTTCAGCTACAGCATTAGGGCTGGATTCATCTTGCCCGTTACGTGTTCTGTTAAATGATTGCTATATGGTTGACAATCTGTCACAGGAGAAGGTGTACACTGATCACTTAACATGAAACCGGAGTAGAGCACTGTGGTCAGAAGACAAAAGCAGATCTGATCACCTTCTGGCCTGGCACCTATCCACAGGAAGACCTGGGAAAGTTTCAGAACCTCTCTACACTAGTTTTCATTGTCGGTAAAATGAGAACCAAAAAAAAAAAAAAAAACAAAGGATCCATGTGGTTTCACCACTGCAAGTGTGCAAGTAGCCACTGTTGGGTGTTGACAGACAAGTTTGTCCTGATTTGAACATAAAACAAATGCATGTATTAAAACAGCACATGATACTACCCCATAAAAATGTACAGTTTACACCCCGACGAGTACCTGATACGCAGTAGCCTTTGCAGCAGTGCTATTAACATTTTGTTGTTGTGTTTCCAGACAGGGTTTCTCTGTGTAGCTCTGGCTATCCTGGACTCACTTTGTAGACCAGGCTGGCCTTGAACTCAGAGAGATACGCCTGCCTCTGCCTCCCCAAGTGCTGGGATTACAGGCGCGAACCATCTCGACCAGCTTTAACATTAATATTTTATAACTATAACATTAATAACCTATCATTAAAATGTAGGAAAAGTTGTGTGGATGTTTACAGAAATTGTTTTGTTTTGTTTTTCTGGTACTGGCTATTAAACCAACAGCCTCATCCATACGAGGATCTGCTCTGCCACTGAGCTATAACCCAACCCTATTTTAAACTTTTATTTGGAAACAGGGTCTTGCTAAGTTTCCCAAGCCGGTCCTGAATTTACTTTATAGCCCAAGCATGCTACAGAGGATGGCCATGTCCCCGAGTAGCTGGGATTACAGCTGTGCCTGTGCCCGGGTCCGCTTCACTCTGCTCACCGGGTTCCTGGCTGTCATTACATGGGTTGCTGCACCTTGAAGCTGATTTTGCTTGAAGAAGGTCTGGAGTGGAAACCCTATGTCTGTGCACCTCTTGGTACAAGCAGAATTTACATGTGTGAAGAGCAAATGCTAGAAGTGCATGCCTAGTCATGAGAACTCAGCTTCTCTATCAGGTCTCTGCTCCTCCACTGACCACAAGACCTGTTTTCTAAAGACTCGGTTCCCCTTTCAGCACCGTTACCTGTATTTACTATTAAAATGACACAGCAATCATGCAAAATATGCAGGGAAAATACATACATTATGATTATAATGAATTTCTATATTACCTCACAGCTTATATGCTCCATATCATTACAGAATGCTTTAAAGTACGTGTATGTAAACAGCATGTGTATAACATACATTATATGTATATATTTGTATAGTATACATGTAATGAAAAGATAAGTATTTGTGGCCTGTCCTGTGCAACCAGAAGGAGGAAGCTGATTAAATGATGATTCAATCACTATTTTGATGCAACTTTAAAACAATTTCCTGAAATCCCAGCATTCAAGGGCTGAAGCAAGAGCATCACAAATTCTACACCAATCTAGGCTACATAGTAAGACCCTGTCTCAAAAACTTTTTTCTTAATTAAAATAAATCAATAGTAACATAATTAGGACTGTATAATAATGCAGAGTTAAGAGGAAAATGCTGAACACAGGTTTTATTTGATTTTATTGTTTTTTAAATTTTTTACCAATGTATTTTAATCATATTCTTTCCCCTCCCCTAAGTCCTCCCAGATTCTCCCCATCTCCCTACCCACAACTTCATGCTCAACACAAATTTTATCTGCTCCGATACTGCACTGTTTTTGGGAAGAACAAGGGAGGCACGGAGACATCATTAATAGGCAGGTAATTATCCACATCATGATACACACAGGCTAGAAATTACACCATACCATTCAAAAGAATGAGGAAGACTAACGTGGCTGCCAGGAAAAGGTCTTCAGGACATATTTCTGAGTGAAAACGAAAGTGCTCAGGTCACTGTGCCAAGAAAGATAACTTCAAAACTAACTTTGAAAGTGTGCCTATGAGCATGCATGTGTATATAAGAAAACAGAATAAAAACTCTGAAAAGCTACATATTAAATGCTAACTGGATTAATTATGTCTGGGGTAGCAGAAAGGCGTGATTAAGATTGCTAAAGATTGCCCTGAGGCGTTGTTTTGTATTACTGAAACATTTCATAGCATTTTATGTTTTGTTGAGACTTATTATTTTAATTGTATGTGTGTGTGTGTCTGTGTGTGCACCTGTGTGTCCTGTGTGTGGTTAGTGCAGGATTTCATAGAGTCCAAAGGTGTCAGATTCCCCGGAGCTGGAGTTACAGAAGATTGTAAATCACCTGGGATGAGTCCTGGAAGCCAAACTCAGGTCCTCTAGAAGAGCAGTGTGCATTCTTAACCACTGAGCCATCTCTCCAGCCTATTTTTACATTTTTAATGACTTTATAACTTCATTATCACATCTTATGTTTTTTAATGCAAATACATGGATGGAGAAAGGTGATTTATATTTTAAATGGACCATCAACAATTTTTTCTGTACCTTATTTCTTTCACACCTATTAGATGAGAAGAAAATCAAAATATAAAAGATGATGATAATGGCTGTTAATTGCTAATTGTCTACTGTAGTGGAAGCTATTAGCATCTGATTCGGGTCCCTCTTCTATCTAGTGCTTCTATTTGTTTGTGTCCACAGATAGATCACACCTTCTCCTTTCTCCAGGGAGCTGCTGCCCTGTCCTCACCTCACCTTAGGAGCAGCTATCAAATGACTCAAAAAAGTGGAATCCAACCTGTAATGTGTGCTCCGGGAGCTGGAGGGACCAGCCAAGGCTGATAACACTAAGACTACATCACTGCTTAGCTTTTTCCTTGCTGAATTATGGTTTTCCAGAGAAATACAACTAACTGTAGAACCTATCCGGAGGGAGGGAAGGAAAGAGAGAAAAGAAAGGAAAGAGGGGGCAGGGGTGGGAGGTAAGAGAGAGAAAAAGAAATTGTTTCACATGACAATAGAGGCTAAGGAGCCCACATTTGGGGACTGGAGAGGTTGCTCAGTGGTTAACAGCACTGTCTGCTCTTTCAGAGGTCCTGAGTTCAATTCCCAGCAACCATGTGGTAGCTCACAACCGTCTATAATGGGATCTGATACCCTCTTCTGGCATGCAGGTATACATGCATATAGGCTACTCATACACTAAATAGATAAATAAATCTTTTTTTTTTAAGCCCCACATTTAGAGTTGGAGAGCTGCAGGCCCAGTACTGGAAAAAAAAGTATGATTCCTGTTGTACTCCAAGGATCCTAGGAGAATCTGTGATTTCCATTCTTGTCTGAGAAAAGTGCAAGGAAACTGATGTCCTATGTAAACAGAGCCAGGCAGAGCGAACGCAAATTCTCTCTTGGTCTTTCTGTTATATTCAGGTAGCCAGTGGGTTAGAGAAAGCCCATCCCATTGGGAAGGGCAGTCTATTTTTATCAGTCTGCTCATACAAACAAAAATTAACCTCACCCAGTTGCACCCTCACCAGCACACCCAAAATAATGCCTGATTTCTGGGTAGCCAGTCAAGGTAAGACATTTACCATCACACCTGTTCTGTTCTCTGTTTCTTGTGTATTTTCTGAGATGTTCCCCACAACAGACTGCTGGAACTCTAAATCCTCATCTCATTTCTAGGAGAAATGACTTAAAATCAGTTACTGTAGGTCAAGTATATTAAACACCAATATCCACCAACTTTCATCAAATAAAGCAGAATAACATAGTACAGATCAATCTACCATAATAATGTAATGAGACCTACCTTAAAAGACATATGTGTGTGCACATGTGTGCATATGTGTGCACTTGCACACACAAAATACCCTGGGTTAACTTAGCCCAGTTACAAAATCTCTCTGAAGCTCAGTCTCCTCATCTTTGAAATGAGGGTGACCGAGGACTATTTCATTGACCTGCTGTAAGGATTAAACGAGCCTCTCAGTGAGTGATTTGGAGGAAAGTAATATGCACTGTGCTCATATGCCAGCATCTGGAACAGCGTAAAAGCTCATGAAGATTGTCTAATGGCATTCATATGTCAGTGTGAACCTGTCCCCTTAAAATAGCGCCAGCTTGGAGACAGCCAGAAAGACCTCCCTGGCTTCCTAGTGCACCACTGTGGTCTCTGTCTCTTGACACTTGGGTCACCCCACCTTTAGTTGCATAACACACATAAAACCCATCACAAAACACTAGTAAATATCACAGGGTTTACCAAAGGCTGAACCAGGAACAGTGGTGGTAACTGTTCATGGAAAACAAGAGTAGATCTGAGAACTTTTTAAAAATTATTTCTTTTGTTCTTTCAGATTATCATAATTATGTTGCACCCCCTTCCCTTTCCTCCCTTCATGCCCTCCCATACACCCCTCCTTGCTCCCATTCAAATTCATGGATCCCTTTTCCATTAATTGTTCTTATGTATATACATCATACATACATATTCCTAAATACATAAACACAGCCTGCTCAGTATGTATAATGTTACTTATACGTATGTTCTCAGGGATGAATATTTGATATTGGATAATCAATTTCTCTTTGCAACAGAGACCAGCACAAAAAAAAAAAAAACACAACCAATAAAGCTGCGGAGCTGTGGAGACAGACCCACCCACAGCTCAGGGAACATTGTGGAAGAGGAGAAGGAAAGACTGCAAGAGCCAGAGAAACAGGGAGTTTGCTGTGATATTATGTCTCCTGGGAATGACAGACATTATTGCAACCATGGAGTCCCCTAACATGACTAAACATGAACTAAACAATGATAACAATAGACATGGATGGAACAAGCCCATGAGGCTTCAGCCTTCACAAATGAAGTATAGAACGCTGAGAGCAATAGAAATAGTCTTCCCCAGGGAAGACTGACAATTTTACTCACCTGGGAACCACAATTTTTAAATGTCCTCTGGCCACTACAACAGTGTAAAGGGAACTTTTATTTGCCTGGTTAAATTGATGTCTTGGAGGATTACTGCCTCTCTCTCTGCTAACCTAGGCCTAGTCCTGGAAGCTTCCACACAATCTAGATTGTTTTCAGACTTACTGCTTAATAAGCTGAGCCTTTCTTGTTCTTACTGAGCTTTGGGCTGGCTGGCTCAAACTCCTCTCCTGGCTGATTTATTCAATCTGGTTTCTCTCACGGCCCCTGAATTGTTCTGTTTGGCCTCAAACTAATTTTAGCAGTCTTTTCTAATCTTCTGGCTTCTTCTCATTCTCTGGCTCCTTCCATCTTCACCTGAGTTCTGTCTCTGCAAACTATATCCTTCTATCAGTGTCCTGGTAAAACTGCCTCTTTTCTCTCTCATTGCCCCTTAAGTAGCTTCCCTTTCCTCTCTTTTCTCGTGAGAGTTGGACATATCCTATTCTGTCAAGTCTTTCACTGTTTCTGCCACTCAGTAGACATCAGTTCCAAAGATGAGTGCTTCCTTCCACAAACTAACTTTACCTTCATTGTTTGGGTTAAAGGCGTGTACCACCATGTCAGGACCTAAGTTGTTCTTTACCTGAAACTTGCTCTAGACCAGGCTGGCCTTGAACTCAGATCTGCTTGTCTCTGTCTCCTGGATTAAAGGCGTGTTTGCATTCCGCTGGATCACACACACACACCTAGAAGGTCTTTGGATGTGATTTTTTGCTATGTTCAGAATTAAAATACCTCTACACCACAGATTTAGTTAACCTTTCTAATTGTTATGACAAAATACTTAGCAAAAGCATGGTGGAGTAGTTTATATGAGCTCACAGTTTTAAAGGATACAGGCCACTGTGGTGGGGAAGGCATGGCAACTGAGAGCCTGAGACAGCTCGAACTCACTGTATGCAGACTCAGAAAGCAGAAAGCCATGAATGCTTGTTCTCAGCTTGCTTTCTCCTTTTTCTATTTTCACTCATTCCAGGAGTTCAACCCATGAGATAGTGCTGCCCACTATCAGGGAATGCCTTTCCTTTTCTGGTCAACCTCTCTGGAAACACCCTTACAGACACACCCAGAGGTATTCTTCTAAATGATTCTAAAGCCAGGGGAGTGGATAATAAGGATGAAGTTTCAAAGCCTCCATGTTCCCCATTCCCTTCTCCTTACTGGTTCTTCCTACCTCTCTTCATTCTAGCCTTCTTCCCCATGTCCACTTAGCCCCACCTTCTGTTCCTAGATTTTTCTCAGCCAGGCATTAACCAGAAAGGAGGCCTTTCCATTTTAAGCATCTCACCTTCCTAAACAAGGAACTTTCACTAAAACAATATACTTTTTGCCTATGATATAACCATAAATCCAAATAAGAATTAATTTTTGCCTCCATTTGCATGTGAAACTATGGAGACAGGTAGAAGCCAGGTGACTTGCTCTTTGTCAGGTAAAAGAGTGGGGATGGGATTTGAACCCAAATTTGCTTCATTCCAGGGCCAGCACTATCAAACTCTACTCCCCCCAAAACCTCCCAGAAAGGCCATTTGGCAACAGAAAAGTATATGGCAACAGTCTGTACCAAACCTCAGCCAGCTGTCCCCCAGAGAAATGCCAGTGCTTTCAAGGGATGTGAGCAAAACAGCATGAATTATTCAGCACAAATCATCAGTCCCATTACAGAAACAAAGCAGTAAATGTGAGCCGCCATCTTCTATGAAGGGTGACATTCATGCTCATTTGAGAGGCCATGTTCTTTTGATTTCATTTCTTCACACAAGTTGTTTCTGCATGCAGGCTCTTAGATTCTCTCCTACTTGGAATTATAGCACAGAATGACTCTGGGCATAATGGGATATGCATTCAATGAGTATTTAATAATTAGCTAAATGAATGACCGTGTTTTGTTTCAGTAGTGTTCAGCAGATGGTGGGTTGTGGGAAGTGTAGAGGCCACAGAATGGGGAGAGATTCTATTGTTGAAGAGATTTTTAATCTCAGTTCCATCTGTGCCCAAAGAAGGTGAATTCAGTCATTATTATTTAATAACTGTCCTATAGATCATAACCCATGCCCATTTTACCACTCTTCTATAAAGGCCAATTTATTCAAAAGGACTACTAAGTGTTTGATTTTGTTGCTTTTGTTTTGTCTTGTTTTGTTTTTGTTTTTTTTTTTTCAAAGAAATCCCTTACTCACTGAGTTGTTTCAGGAAAAGAAAGAAAGAAAGAAAGAAAGAAAGAAAGAAAGAAAGAAAGAAAGAAAGAAAGGAATTTTCAAATAACAGTGAGTCAAGCTTCCATAGAGCTAAGACCAGGTTTAAAGAAAACCTCAAGAAACACTCCTACCTGGAAGTTCAGGGACCAGTGAGGTGGCTCATGTGATGAAAGCCGTTACCACATGAGCCTGATCTCTGGATCCTATGGTAGAAGGACAGAATTGACTCCATAGTGTTATCACCTAACCTCTACATAGACCGCATGATGCGCACATACTTGCATTCACATGCACACGCTGTGCACACACTAATAACTACTAATAATAATAAACTACATTTATTATTAATTAATTAAAATTGAGAAAAAAAAAGAATCAGGTGCTCAAAGGCTAAAAGCATATACTGTTCTTGCAAAGGACCCAAGTTTAGTTATCAACACTCACACCAAGTGGCTCACAACCATCTAAAACTCCAGTTCCACAGAAATCCAAAGCCTCTGACCCCAAGGGCACCTGAACTCATGTGTACATACCCACACAGAGACATACACACACACATAATTAAAAATGAAAGAAGTTTTTTTTTATAAAATCAGAGTGACTATCAGTTTTTACAAACACATCACAACTGTTCTCTGTGTAATCAGCACACTTAATAGGTATTGATAGTCACTATTCAAATAATCACAATTCTGGAAAAATTTACAAAATATTTTTTGGGGTTGGGGGGTCTTTTGTTGTTGTTGTTTTGTTTTGTTTTGTTTTGTTGGTTTGGTTTTTTTTTTGTTTTTTTTTTTTTTCAAGACAGAGTTTCTCTGTATGGCCTTGGCTCTCATGGACTTGCTTTATAAACCATGCTAGCCTCAAACTCACAGAGATCTGCTTTCCTCTGCCTTCCTGAGTGCTGGGATTACAGGCACATGCCACCATGCCCAGCTTACAAAATGTTTACTGGCAAAAATTTCAAATCTTGAGATGCCCCAAAGTAAAAATTTGAAAAAAAAAAAAAATCTTCCCTTACAAACAAACAAACAAACAAACAGCAAAAGGGTAGGGGCATTCTACCAGATTGTCAAAGATGAATATCTTGATGGCCCAACCCTAAAATAGACATTTATTCTACCTCCTCTAAGGCTCATTGCAGACGGGAAGCAAGGAATATATAAGAGCCAGAACATAGGGTTAAAAGGCTGTAAAATGCCGTCCTTTAAATTCAATGCAACCATTGTTGTGAAGCCACAACATTGTTGTGAAGCTGAGGTTACCTACAATGCTCCTTGACAAGACTAGCCCAGTCAATAATCAGTCATGGAACAAGAAAGGGTCAATAAAACACTCACAAATCAAATCCAAGAACACATCAAAAACATCATCCACCAGGATGAAGTAGGCTTCATTCCAGAGATGCAGGGATGGTTCAACTTAGAAAAAAAATCCATCAATGTAATCCACCATATACACAAACTGAAAGAAAAAAACACACACAATCTCATTAAGATGCCAAAAAAAAGCCTTTGACAAAATTCAACACGCATTTATGTTAAAAGTCTTAGAGAAATCAAAGATACAAGGTGAATACCTAAACACAATAAAGGCAATATACAGCAAGCCAATAGCTAACATCAATTAAATGGAGAGAAACTTAAAGCAATTCCACTAAAATAAGAGATGACAAGGTTGCCCACTCTTTCTGTATCTGTTCAATATAGTACTTGAAGTTCTAGCTAGAGCAATAAGACAACTAAAGAAGATAAAGGGGATGTAAATTAGAAAGAAAGAAGAGTATTCATAGATGAAATGATAGTATACATAATAGACCCTCAAAATTTTACCAGAGAACTCCTACAGCTGACAGATACTTTCAGCAAAGTAGCTGGATACAAAATTAACCCAAAAAAATTAGTAGCTCTCCTATATACAAACGAAAAATGGGCTGGGAAAAAAATTTAGGGAAATAACATAATTTCCTATAGCCACAAATAATACAAAATATCTTGGTGTAACTCTAACCAAGCAAGTGAAAGACCTGTATGACAAGATCTTTAAGTCTCTGAAAAAAGAAATTGAAGAAGACGTCAGAAAATGAAAAGATCTCCCATGCTCTTGGACTCATAGGATTAACATAGTAAAAAATCTTACCAAAAGCAATCCATAGATTCAATACAATTCCTATCAAAATTCTAACACAATTCTTTACAGACCTAGAAAGCACAATTCACAAATTCATACGGAAAATTAAAAAAACAAGGATAGCTAAAAAAAAAAAAAAAAAATGCTGTACAATAAAAGAACTTCTGGAGGTATCACTATCCCTGATTTCAAGCCAACAAACCAAATAATCCAATTTTAAAATGCAGTGTAGAATTAAACAGAGAATTCTCAACAGAGGAATCTCTAATGGCCAAGAAGCACTTAAAGAAATGTTCAACATCCTTAGTTATCAGGTAAATGCAAATCAGAATGACTCTGAGATTTCATCTTACACCCATCAAAATGGCTAAGATCAAAAAACTCAAGTGACAACACATGCTGGTGAGGATGTGGAGAAAGGGGAACCCTACTCTGTTGCTGGTAAGGGTAAAAACTTGTACAAGCACTGTGGAAATCAATCTGGCACTTTCTCAAAAACCTGGGAATAATTCTACCTCAAGACCCAGCTCTACCACTCCTGAGCATTTATCCAAAAGATGCTTCATCATACCACAAGGACACTTGCTATGTTCATAGCAGCTTTATTCATAATAGCCAAGACTGGAAACAATCCAGATGTCCATCAAGGGAGGAATGGCTACAGAAACTGTGGCACATTTACACAACAGAATACTACTCAGCTATTAAAAACAAGGAAATCATGAAATTTACAGGCAAATGGTGGGAACTAGAAAAGATCATCCTGAGTGAGGTAACCCAGACCCAAAAAAACAAACATGGTATATACTCACTTGTAAGTGGTTATTAGCCATATAGTACAGGCTAACCATCGTACACTTCACAGATGAACAACAAGGAGTGCCCAAGGAAGGATGCTTGAATCCCACTCAGAAGGAGAAACAGAATAAATATCAAAAGTGGATGAAGAAAGAAAACTGGGTGAAAGAGGGTGTGAAGAGGGTGTGGGGAGGGGAACGAAGGTAGGGAGCAGGTGAGGGGGGAGCAGGGTGGGAGGCAAGAGGGCTGAAAGGGAAGGTAAATCAAGGGGTTGCCTCACTGGGACAAGCAGAACTGTGACAGTACACCCCTGGGAAGATATGAGGGTGACTCTATCTGAGACTCAGCAGCGGGCAACATGGAGACTGAAGTGGCCACCTCCTAGCCAGGCAAGACTTCCCGTGGAGGACGGGGGCACCAACTCACCCACAAAACCTTTGACCCAAAATTTATGCAGCCTACAAGATGTGCGGGGATAAAAGTGAAGCAAAGATTGAGGGAATGGCCAACCAGTGACTAGCCCAACATGAGACCCACCCCATGGGAGGCAACCCCTGATGCTATTTATGATATTCTGCTACACCTACAGGCAGGAGACTACCATAACTGTCTGAGAGGCTCCACCCAAGTGCAGACTGAAACAGAGGCTGAGGCCCACAACCAAACACTAGGCAGAGCTCTGGAAGTCTTGTGGAAGATTCGGGTGAAGGATAGAAGGGCCCAGAGGAGATAAAGAGTCTCCAAGACCAACAGTCAACTCACCCAGGCCCATGGGAGCTTCCAGAGACTGAAGCACCAATGAAAGCACATGTATAAACTGGACTTAGGCCCCCAACATGTATGTAACTGATGGGCAGCTTGGTCTTCATGTGGGTCCTGTAGCAAGTGGAGTGGGAGCTGTCTCTGACAAAGGCTCTGTTGCCTGCTTTTAGATCACTTTCCCCTAGCTGAGCTGTCTTGTCTGGCCTCAGTGAAGAGGATGTGCTTACTCCTGATGCAACTTGTTCCAGGGTGGGTTAGTACGGAAGAGAGCTCCCCTTTTCTGAGGAGAAGTGGAGGGAGAGAGGGGGAAGAGGGTGGGACCAGGAGGAGGAGAGGAAGGAGGCTGCAATCAGGATGTAAAGTGAGCAAATGAATTAATTTAATTTTTAAAAATAAAGCCATAGTTTCAAAGGTTTCCCTAATGTCTGTCAGGCCTTCTGAATACTCAGAATCTGTGTGTCTCCTCTCTGTCATCATCCTTCACAATGCCCTAAGTCTTATTTAAATTTTGGTAACATTCAAGAGAGAGTGCACAGAGAAGGAGCACAGCCTGGCACAGGCCAGCACAGGGACATAAAGAAGGCAGGATAGCCACTATGACCTCACTACCCCTACTGTTCTGTTTGGAGCCAAAGAATAAGGAGACAAATGTTGTTGTCCAGGATATCAGGCTATGAAAAGGTACCATATAATCCAAAGCCAACCTAAGTGAGGACAGACACCAAAAGTCTAGTCAGGGGAAAAGAACAAGATGCAGGAAGACAGTACAGGCGTACTAGTGAGCACTTTACCCACTTGCAGGCTTCAATGGCTGGGTTCCTCAGGAGGGGCTCCGGAAACTGGCCAGAGCACACATCACTGCCCTCCCACTCAAGGGTCAAGACAGTCAGGTACAAGCCTACCGACTCTTGACCATGATGGGTGGACCTCCTCCTGAGACTTTCATTCCCAGAGATCTCGGCTACTTTACTAGTAGCCAAAAGACTTTGGATGAAGAGTTGCAGGTGGTTGCAGTGAAAGTCAAAAGTATTCTGATACAGTGACTCGCAGCGGGAATAGAGATGGGATGTGGGTAGTTCCTGCATAGCTTCATCAACAAAGCAAGACTCCGGGCTCTACTCTAAGTGCAATAGGATGCACTGAAACGTGCTGGGCACATACAGTTCAGCTGTACAGCTCAGCGCGTACATTCTTGCTGCTGTGTAGAGTACGCTGGGAAAGAGGCTAGCAGCCCAGAGTGGAGGGGTCATTCATCCCAAAGCACTTTGTAGTTTAAGGCTAAGCAGTTCCTGCGCTTGTTTCAGAGACACTAACCCTGAGCATCTAAGATACAGCCCAGCTCTTAGCCACCTGTCCCCAGAGCTTCCCTCCTTGCTCTCCCATGGGTAATTAATCTCATCTGTGACCATTTTGACCTGGCTTCCGGGAAGACGCCTTGCCTGGACTTTTCCTTTACTACATAATCTCATAATTTGGTACTTATATGAAGATGAGGGGCCATCTTGTCACATAGTAACATTCTGTATTCGTTGGCAAATAGGAAAGAATTGTGCTTACTGGGCGTGGTAGTGCATGCCTATGATTCCAGAGGCAGGTGGTTCTCTGTGAGTTCAAGGTCAGCCTGGTCTACATGGCAAGTTCAGGACACCAAGACTACATAGAGAAACCTGGTCTCAAGAAAAAAAAAAAAAAAAGAAGAAGAAGAAGAAGAAAAAGAAGAATTATGCCTTGAAAAGCAACATTAAGCCTGTCATTCTGTCCAAATGTTGGCTTTTCGCTTACGTCCCATGTGACCTGTGACAAACTACTGAAGGTTGTCAAGGCTGTAAAGTGGAGATGAAATTCCTTCCACGGAGAGTTTAGGACAATAACTGTGATAGTAAAAAGTACCTGGCACATAACACAAGCCAACAAATAGGCACATTTTGAGATTGTTGGTATTTATGTAAAACAGACATTCAAGTATGTTCTTACCACAGAGTATCCCTGACAAAAGAGAGAAGTCACAATGAAGTAAAGCTAAAACCCAGACACACATACCCCGACTTTGTTTATTCTGATGATCTGCCTGGTTTAAAGAAATTTAAGCCAAGGTTTTCTCCCATTATCCTGGAGAGAGAGAAAAAAAGAAAAAAGAGGACTGGCTGAATGCACTGTTCCCTGAACATCTAAGAAATCATTTGCCTTATTGTCTGGGCACTTTAAACTGCCAGAGAACGCCAAGCAAAATTTAAGGAATACTGAGAAATGCCTGATATGCCGATGCCAAAGTCAAAGAGGAACATTTCAGTCTTCTTTTAAAGCCATTGTATTGAGAAAATAGTGATCTTCCTGGAAATGCAAGTGCTGTGATGATGTCAAGGAAAAGGTGCAACTTGCTTCTGTCCACTGATGTGAATGGCATGGCTGACAGCAACTCAAAGCTAATGGTTTGCCAACCATGAGCTCTTCAGCAAAAAAGATAAATTAGAAGCCACTGGGGAATTGTTGTTGTTTGTGTTTTACTTAGACACATTCCCTGGCGATTACAATTTAAAATGGACCAAAATTGGGGGTTAGAGAGATGTATTGAGTGCTCTTCCAGAGGACCCAAGATCAATTCCCAGCACCCATATGGGAGCTCACAATCATCTGTGACTCCAGTTCCAGCCATCCAATGCTCTCTTCTGGCCTCCATGAGCACCAGGAATTCATGTGGTACATAGACATACATGCAGCTAAAAGAACCCATACACAGAAAATAATGGTGATGGTAATAATTAAAAAAAAAAAATACTTAATGGGACCAACTCCACAATACTTATTTAAAGTTGAAAACTAAAATACTGACCCATATGTGCGTAGCCTTTTCAACAGGTTTATATTGGTAAAAATAATCAATCTACCATGCCCCCTTGTCGATGCTTGATAACCAACCCTCATGAGTACCAGGCTTGAGATGTACAGACTCACTTCTGTGAGAGAGCAAACCATATGGGGAGACTGCATCTCTGACCCTCAACTTTGTCATCAGCAGACATTGCTGTTGAGTTATCACCAGAAGCCTTTGGTCCTAACAAGTCTATGCTTCTTGATACACTGAAGACTGATCCGGAGTTTCCCACTAAAAAGGGAAAGATGGCATAGAAGGGTCAATAGATCTAGAATCATCCATGGGCCAAGCCTCAGGAGACACGTATGAGGATATTTTTTTTTTAATTGGGATAACTGAAGTGGAAAGAATGAGCTGTGAGGAGAAAATATTTGCCAGCTTGCCTTTCTATCTTGCTGGCAAGTTCATCTACCATGCTTGCCTTTTGCTGGGACTGCTGCTGCTGTGGTCACTGCCTTCCTTCACTGACATCAAAACTCAGCATCTTTGATCTTCCAACATGGATTAAATACAAGTGGTTCTCCAGGAATCCCCAGGCCTTTAGGGTCGGATTAGGTCTGCTGAGACACCCAGCCACGTGGACATCAGCAGACAGTGCTGAATCTCCAGTGTGAAGACAGCCATTGTTGGTCCATATCAGGTAAGCCAATCCTATAAAGCCACCTACTATAATAAATCGCCTTAGTGTGTATTTATTTTATCGGTTCTGTTTCTCTAAAGACCTATAGCACAGAGAGTGGGAATGGGGAGTCAAAAATTGTAATCATTCTCACTCAGGTCTCCCAAGTCAGTGAAAATAAAGGAAGAATTAGTCGTGGAGAAAAACTCGAACCTCTCTTTGAAAAAATGAAAAGAAAGATTGATCTGTACATTCTAACATAGCCAAACTTTCTGCCACTCATGCAGTTTCCATGGTATCTTCCATTTCATTTCAATGTCATCAACACTGTAAACATCCTTATTTCGATCTAGTGAATTTAGCGTCTCCCACAGTCCATATGTCAGCGCCCAATGTCTCCCTACGTGCTTTCCCTCCAGGCGTTCTGTCCCTCCACACTCCAACACTGGCAACTTGCTCACAGTTGGCCATTTCTTCTGCTGGCTCATATACCTACAATATCCTTTTGCCCATTTTACAGAGGACAGGAAAGAAGGATGTCAAAGACCAGAGAGATGCCAACTTGAACAGATTCCTTTTTCTCCTCTCGACAAACACAGAGACAGGACAGATCAGAGGATAAGCCAATATGTGCCTGAGCCCAATCTGTCAAAGCCGGAGCAGCCGTGCCCCAATGATGACTGTGCCTGATCTTTCCATAGGTGTTTCATTCCTGCCATTATGAGGTTGGCATTGGACAGTGGTTGGAA
This sequence comes from Meriones unguiculatus, assembly GCF_030254825.1. Lineage (NCBI taxonomy): Eukaryota > Metazoa > Chordata > Mammalia > Rodentia > Muridae > Meriones > Meriones unguiculatus. Next base: position 75,684,100 of record NC_083354.1, on the reverse strand, counting down.
AGCTTGAGTGAGGAATTGCCATCCAGCCTGGAACCTGAGTTCAATCGGGATCAGGTTTGGGGAACTCCAGATGTGGCAGGCACCCTCAGTGATGCTGCAAATTCCCTCTCCAGGAGCAGGTCAGGAGAGGCAGTGTATACGTTGTAAATGGCCAAGATGAAGGACAAATGCTCCTGCAGAATCTGACGAGTGGCAGAGGAGGCACTCTCTTCATGGTCACACCTGGCTAAGTGGCTAGGACAAACCAGCTCCCTTCACTGCACCTCAGCTTTGCTGACTGTAAAACCAGAGACCAGGATAGTCACCACCTACCTCTCCTCCCCCAGCTCATTCCTATGAAATAGATAAGAACTCTCAGCTATTATGCAAGATGCAACATTCTCTCCAGCCTCTTGTTTGCTGACTGGTAGGAAAGTCTAGAAATCTCCTTATAGGCAAGGCTCACCTTTGCCCTGAAACCAACTGCCAGGATCTCCCTGTTCTTCCACCTTCCACCCGTCTACCAATTGGGCCCTTTCTTTGACAGACTGAAACTCTTAAGTTCCAAAAATGTTCCTAGCATGCTGCATATATTTCAGAACCTCCATTTGTTCCTGCAGAGTGACTATCTGACAGCTCAGTTGGACACATTTTTTTTTTTTAGGTGTTCTTCTGATTCCACCCTCAGTGTACCTCACAGGCTCCAAAGGCATATGCTGAAGGCTTTGCATGTTGTGCAGCTGGCAGGAGGCATGTCACACCTACTTTGTAAGCTTAGGAGGGTTCCTGTCAAAAGCTCCATCTTCTGCAGGCTTTTGTTGGTTCAGCCAGTGACAGACCTTCCAGACAACGTGAGTAAATAAAAGTTGATTCTTTTTTATTTCCTTTTCTTGGCTTTGCTTCTGGAAGGGACAGCCAGCCTCCCTTTTCCCCAATCTCTTCTTACTGGTGTTTACTTATTAATGGAGTAGAGCAAGACCCCAAACCTGAAGTTCTGACTGTAATGGGAACAGTCACCAGGGAATGCAGTGTCACTGTGGTTATCTAATGATCAAGGACAGCATGCCTGTGAGAAGAGTGTGCAACCAGGGTCTCCATTGTCACCACATGCCTTATTCTGCCTCTGCTCTCTGCCCTGCAAACAGCTAATTGATTCATGGAAATGCTCAGAGGCAGTTTGAGTGGGAAAGACACTTTATATCTGCTTACAACAAATTCTCAGAGGGCCAAAAAGAAAAAAAAAAAATCCATTCCAGGCCCAGATTCCTCTGTTTGACTTTTTCTTCCATTCAATTCCCAATTAGCTAAAACTTCAGCACCCAAAGAAGCAAGCACAAGAAAATTCCTCTGATAACCAGTCCCTGCCAGATGAAGAACCAGGCACATGAACAACCCAGCATCAATAGTGAAAGTGAGGAATGGGAAGATAGGCAGGCGGGCAGGCAGGCAGGCACGAAGGAAGGAAGGGGAAAAGGAAGGAAGGGAGGAAGGGAGGGAGGGAGGGAGGGAGGGAGGGAGGGAGGGAGGGAGGGAGGGAGGGAGCCGGAGAAAGAAGGAAGGAAGGAAGGAAGGAAGGAAGGAAGGAAGGAAGGAAGGAAGGAAGCCTATGGCCTTGCAGCCACTGACTAATGAGAATCACTACAACCAAAAGCTAACATGTCTGATCCACAACCTGGGATGAGCATGACCACGAGAAGCCAGCATCCTACGGCACTGCCTCCTGGCATCTTCATTTAAAGCACATAAACTCTAGTCCACCGGCTTGTGTCCTCCGGCAGTCTACAATTTCTACACATGAACTCGGAAAGGCTGTCACAGTTCTACAAACCCATTCCCCAACAATGACCAAAGAACTGCTGGGGTTTCCTTGCTGCCCGAGTGGTAATGGAACTTCTCCCTGACCTTCCAGTTCAGCTTCTACCTACAATGTGTTTTGCCTTTTTCAGAATCTGTTTGAGGGTTGCTTAAAAAGTGTTGAGGGAGTATTGATGACAGAACGGAGCTTTTATCCAAAGCTGCTCCTTGTAAGTGAATCTGGCACAAGCTCAGAGTTCTTCCCCTGTGGCTGATTGATCTCAGAGTACCTTGGATAAAAGCTGATAAAGTCCTTCCTGGGGGCCTTTTCCCTTGAAAATATTAAACTTTTGGCCAGTCGGATTAAGGTTAAATTTATTCATTCACTTGGTATTTATTTAGAACCCAAAATTTAATAAATCACAAATATATATATTGAGAGTGAAGGTCTCACAGTGTATCTTAAGCTTCTTTGAAGCTTGCTATACCTTTTCAGCTGCCTTCAGACTCCTGAGCTCCCTGCCTCAGAGCCCAGGTATACTACATGCACACATGGCCTCACTCAGCTTCTTCTTTATTAGATCATAATCTGAATTTACCGCCTTTGCCAAAAGTCCCCTCAGCTTAAACTCACATTATTTCATACTCATTCATTTTAATGATCATCCTGCATAAATAACCAGCCTGTTAATTTGGAGCAGTGTGCCATGAGGTGGTACATAGGAGAGAGATGAGAATCTACCTTTCACCCTTCCTTGAAGGCTTCGGCCCCATGTAATGGGAAGAGTAGAGAGAGTTCTAGAACACAGAGCCATTTGCAACCCAATAACTCCAAACTCAGCCTGATTGCTTTAACCACCCTCACTCCCCTGGCTTGCCCATGGTATAAGACAGAACATAACATACAGGCATTATGTTTCTACTTACTACTAACCTCACTCAGCTCCCAAAGGGTCCTAATCAGAAACCAGTCTCATAGCATGGCTGATGGTTTTAATTTTAAATGTGGACCAGTTGTCGTCATTCTTGTTTTATAAAAGGAAAGATGAGTATTTTCTGTCCATTGTCACAGGATTCAAATCCATCCTTCATTGTTGTATACATAAACTAATACAATTATCATTTTTAAACTCGCATTTATAAAGTCCTCATTGATTTATAAAACACTTTATAATTTATAAAAGACACTCTTTGTTTATTTAAAGGAACATTCAATAAGATACAAACTCTGCTTTTGGAGGCTAACTGTGAGAAAAATAAGTTTTAATAGGTAGAAACACAATAGAGAAACAGAGAGACAGACTGGTCAAGAATTCAAAGCTTAAAATGATTTTTCTGGGGATCCTGCTTGCTTGTAAGTTCCCAGGCATCAAGGATGTCTAGGAATACATGCACAGCTGGAAACATACTAAGATGTGTTTGGTGGTGGTAAGAAAGCCTGAGAATGGCAGCCACTGTGGTCAATGGGCTTCTGGTAGTGGGGATGGTAAATGATGGTGAATTTTCAGAAGACTTGGCTAGCTCTTTGTTAATCAGGATCAGTGCCCTTAACTGTCACCACACCAGTTCCAAGCCTGACATTCCATTCCGGTGGTTCACCATAGAGCCAATATACACCCAGCCACAGAAGCAGCAGCTGACAGTCTGTGGCCACTCAGAGATGCACTTGGCCAAAAAAGCAAAGAGGAAGCGCATGGCTCACACCTGCCTTAGATTAATTGGGTTCCAACTGCACTGAAAAGAGAAGCAACAATAACTTTGAGAAGGGTGGGAATGCGAGGAAGGGGAGGACCAAACCCATAATGAATGAATTAAAAGCAGATGGCACAAGTCCCTGACTTAGGGAGCCCTGCAAGGAAGAGTAGGAAGCATTTCTTGGAGAAGAACGGCTATCAGAAAGAAAAAACAAGATGGTTGCAGTAAATCCTAACAAAAGCCAACAAAAGTAAATGTTGGACAATTTGTTAGTCCATGGGGCTGATTCACTTCACTGAGCCATTGTGAAGATCAGCTAAGAAAAAAAGAAAAAAAGATTGTCAAGGACACTGCAAACATAGAAGAACTAACCAATAATAAGAACATTAATAATAAGGGAGGACCTAGGAATGAAACTAATTTCGTCAAGACCAAAGATGTTGAGCAACCAGCATAAGAAATAAAGAAAGGAGATAGAACTGCTTGGAGGCCGCCCAGGCAAACAAGAGCTGAAATACTTTTTGCTCTTAATTTTTAAAAAGAAGACAAATTTACAAGGTATAAGACTATAAATAAATATTGGCCAATGAGCTCTTGCTTTTCCCTGGAGACAGCTGCCTTTGAAATGACTTCCTGGACCAAGGGTTAAGGGAGTTGAAGGCCCCTGCCCTCCTCCTTGGAGCTCATGATCCAGGACAGGAAGGCTTCCCTCCTTCATCTCCAATGATTTGGGGTTGGAAAAAAACACTGGAAGGAATCCAAAGCCATAGTTCATTTCATTCTTTCATCTCCTGCCTTTGCCAAGTGCTGACAATTACAAACAAATGTTTTCTTCACACTCTGCTCATTTGGGTTGCTTGTGTGTATGTGACTTGAGAAACGCTTTCTAAATCCCCAAGGTGACAGGATTTCCACGTAATGATAATGATTATTTAATGTCATCATCACAATGGGCTGCCTGGGCAAATGAAATGCTTGCTGGGTCTAAAGCATTCACTCAAGTGAAGTAAATTAACGCTTTCCAGGGTACCAGATTTCCCGTTGGGGCCCTAAAGAAGGTAATTCATTACCCAGGCATTCTCCACCCCCAACAGTGCTGTCTACCAGCAAATTCTTCAGCTGCTTAAACTGTCAAGATTCTTGGCCAGCATGGAAAAGTCCAAGAGAGATAAAACTGTGCTGAGAAGGCCCAGACTTGGTGGATATTTTTAGTCGTCCAAAGACCGTCCAGGAATGATCAGCACCATCCTCATAACCCCTGTGGGTGTAGCCCATCTTCTCCAGCACTTTTATCATGAGAATCATCTCCTTTGATCCTCACTCTAATTCCTGAGGTGCACAAAGCCTGTGTTATCTCAGTCAGCATCTAGCTATGGTCACACTGAGGGCGAAATGATGTCCATGGATGTAAGCCTTTTAAGGCTTGCCTTTAGGCAAGTGAGGAGGTACCACAAGAAGACTGGGAAAGGTCCCCAAACCGTACAATCAAAAGCACCAAGTCTGAGGGCTGAAGGTGCAGCTTAATGGTGCAGCTCACATACTTAGCATGTGCAATAGGCTGGCACTCAATTCCTAGCATAGGGTATGGGGGTTGGGGGAGGCACTGAAGATCTGAAACCAGGGACCGTGCAAGGTGGCTATGTACTTTGGCAAATGGAAGCAAGAATGTGAAAAGGCTTGACTGTCTTGCTGAGTAACCAAGGTGTAAAATATTATCTACTGGTCATTTATTGTTTTAAAATTTTTTCTCTAAGGCCAGGATCAATAAAGTAGGGTTGTCAGGAAAGTATGTAGACCTGGGTTCAATACCCCAGAATCCATGCTGAAAAGCCAAGTATACTATACAAGACTAGCAAAGGAACATTATAATTGCCATGCTGACAGGAAAATTCCGAAAGGTTCCACTCCTAGATGAAGAGCTACAAGTCGTCAATGGCTGCTGAAAAGAGAATCAGTTTCCTCCAGGGACAGGTTCCTGCATACATTGTCCCATTCCAAGTGGTCAGTCCTGGACACATGTACATACATAAATGGACTTGGTAGGTTGTATACACATGTGTATCTAGATAGATAGTCGGGCAGACATACAGACAGACAGTTAAAGATGAAGAGGTCATGAATTTGAAGGGTGTATGAGAGGAGTTGAGGGAGTGATGTAGATACAGTGCTCAGATCTGAAATTCTAAAAGAAGAAAAAAGAAGAAAGGAAGTATCGATGGAAGAAAGAAAGAAAGAAAGAAAGAAAGAAAGAAAGAAAGAAAGAAAGAAGAAAAGAAGAGCAATGAAAAACAAACAGGTAGGCTTGCTTGTAATCACTGTCCCTGGAGCTCACTGGCCAGTCAGTCTAGCTAACCAGCAAGTTCCACTCGAAGGAGAGACCTTGTCTTAAAAACACAAGGTGGATGGCACCAACACCAGAGGTTGACCGTTGACCTCCATACCCCTGCACATACCTTTGCATGGGCACTTGCACAACAGGAACACGCACGTGCGCACACACACACACCCTCAAAAAAATAACTAAATAATAAAATTAAAGTTGAAAAGCTAGCTGGAGAGATGGCTCAACAGTTAGAAGTACTGTCTGCTCTTCTAGAGGGCCCAAGTTAGGGTCCCAACACCAGCCTAACATCTCACAACAACTGTAACTCTAGTTCCAAGGGATATGATGTCCTCTCTGGCCTCCACAGGTCCCAGGTACCCGTGTGGTGCACAGACATGAAGGCAAAACAGTTCCATACATGCAATAAGCAAATCTTTTCTAAATTTAAAAAGAACAATGGAAACTAACCTGGATAAAGATTTACTATTTATCTGGTAGTTTACTATAAAATACTAACTGATTGAATCTTCACAACTAATCTGTCATTTATCATCAACCCATCTTTTTACAATGGGTTGTGTAAATCAACCCATTTTTACATCTGAGAAAACAGATGCACAGACAAGTTACTCTCTTGTCCAAAATCTCACACTTACTGTGTGGTGGAAATGAGAATCAAGGACAAGGCAATAGAGAGGGCAACAGAAGCCTGGGTGCTCTGACTGGAGAGGTATGCCACAGATTCGGGGCAAATGCCCTAAAAGTTTGTGTGTGAGCAGCCTAGGGTTCTCTGTGCCCTGCCTACCCAGAGACTCACTGGATCTTTAAGAGTCCCGGAGCTGGGCTCCTGACTCCTCCTGAAGAACATGACAAAACAATGGAGACAGTGCCTGTCAGCTGCCTCCTGTTCACAAATGGGAAAACTGACTTAAGGAGAAGTTGTAGATGCAGGGGACAGGTGCAACCTCTGAAGATGCAAACATCTGGGGGATCATGGCAACTGGCAAGAAGTTTGCAGGAGGAAACAGATCCATGCTTGGACGGCCAGGGCATGGAGAGAGAAGAGTCACTGGGAAAGGATTAGGTGGGGAGGCTTGAGGTAATGAAGGGAATGTCTGCCCACCACTTTCTCCTAGAGCACCTTGGACAAGGCACTTCTCTGGGCTTCTGTCTAGTCAGGGTGATTTTATGAGGATGAAGGATTCAGAATAAGGGAAAAAGAGAGAGGTCTCACAAGGTCAGGAAGATAAGACAGAATAGCATTTGAGTTTGGAACGAGCCCCTCTTTTGCATTAAAAAAAATTACCATTAAAAACTTTCCTTGCATTTCATGAATTCTACCTATCCCATCAGCAAGAATTTCAAGTTCACAGAAAACAAATCCAGTGACCTTTCTCTTCAGCACAATTTATACGATATGTTTGTTCTTCTGGTGAAAAGAAAATAAACCTTTCTCCTTCACATGAGAAAGACTCCTCCTGAAGAGAGAATCAACAAGAATAGTAACATGCTTTGACACCCTTCTTGGCGGGGAAGGCACTGCAAATGCACGAATTGCCTGGGTTCCTCTAAAACAGTGGTTTTCAACCTTCCTAACGCTGCAACCCTTAACACAGTTTCTCATGTTGTGGTGATCCCAGTCACAAAATTATTTTCATTGCTACTTCATAACTATAATTTTGCTACTGTCATGAATCTGATATGCAGGGTATCTGATATGCAAACCCTATAAAAGGGTTGTTTGACCCCCCCAAAGGGGTTACTACCCACATGTTGAGAACCACTGCTCCAAAAGATTTATCCAACAGAACCCTGAATAATCATTTCTACAGTAATTCCAAAAACCAACATAGGCTCCCTCCAAGACTGAGTGTGAGTTTTAACAACATCATCTGTAGAATTATTTGCAAATGTGCCTATGAAAGTTCAGCTTATATGCCTGGAAATGACCCAAAAAACTAAAAGTCAGCCAGAACACTGTCAGCTGTCTGATAGTTCTAAATACCAACTGTAACCCCACAGTTCCAGAGTTAACAGGAAACTTTGTTGACAGGCCTGGGGAAGTTATTTCTAAGAAGTATTCACTGGACTCCTTAAACAGTGCTTAAGGTTTCACCATTTGGAATATAGACGACCTTAGCAAACATTACGTTAAATGAAACAAGCCAGACACAGAAAGGAAGACGCTACCCAATCTTGGGTATACTTGAAGGAAGGAAAGAAGGGAAAGAGAAGAAAGAAGAGAGAAGACAAAGAGAAAGAATCAAATACATGGAAGCAGAGAGGAGAACCATGCTTAAGAGAGGCAGAAAAAAATGGAAAAACATAGGACAAAGACAGCAAGTTGTACTTTGCGGTATGGAGAAGCCTAGAGAACAGCATGGGCCTGTAGTTATAATATTTGACATCTGCTAACACAACATTTTAATTTAGATACTTCTGCCACAAAAAAGGTAATTATGTGACTGATATGTTCCTTTACTTGACTGTACACATTTGTGCTGTATACTTTAAAGTTACAAAGTTTAAGTGACCAAATAAATAAAATATCATATAACATTATATCATACATTATCAATATAAAATCAAGAGCTACTGGGCTGGAGAGATGGCTCAGCAGTTAAGAGCACTGGCTGTTCTTCCAGAGGTTCTGAGTTCAATTCCCAGCAACCAGATGGTGGCTCACAACCATCTGTAATGGGATCTGATTCCCTCTTCTAGGGTGCATGAAAACAGAGTACTCATATGCATAAAATAAATAAATCTTTAAAAAAATCAAGAGCTACTAAATAACTTCTTCAAATACCTTCAGTTTATCTAATCCTCTTATTATTGCTCTGAAAGTCCATATTTTCTATAAATATAAAGTTGGTAAGGACACAGAATTAATTATAGCACTTGGCCTTGAGAACAATCCCAGCATGTCCTCATCCTTTCTCCAGCTCAACCTCCACAGACTTCGTGTGTGGTGAGGGCCCTGGCCACAGAGATTGCCCACCCTTCATTCACATCCTCTATTTGCCAAATGAGGATGGGGCATAATGGACCAATCGAACCACAGCTTAGTTCTGTCTTTGTGCTTTGTCCCATCAACCAACCCATCTGGCAGTGCTGTACTGTCACAGGCTACTGCAAGTGGACATTAGTTTACTTTACATTCAAATGGAAAGGCCACTTGGCTGCCAGGAGCTAGCAGAAGAGCCAGGGACCCTATCAGGTTATAACCAGCCTGCAGCAAAACCCAAGAGCTTGAAAAGGGCTCCAGACTGCTGCCCAGGACCTCCCACCTAACGGAGAAAATGAATGAATGGTGTTCCGTCATGAGTTAAGCAAACCTCCTGTGCTTTTGTTAAGGTAGATAGCAGGTCTCATATACTAATCCATCTGATAGGTTAGCCAGGAAAATGTCACTAAAAACATCCAGTGAAATCGGTTTAAAGATTCCCAGTCAGCACAGACTATTAAAATGAAACACAGCCACCATATTGCTCTCCAGTGAGCCTTATCTTTCAGTTGTCTCTGGGTTTCCTGTGACATTAGGATAAGGCTAACATAAGGTTTGCTTCAGGTGACTTAGTCATCAGTAGAAATGGAGAGGAGGAACTTCCTGGGTTATTGCTACCTGTGTAGCCCAAAGCAAGGCTTCATGCTCCAGCTCTATCTGCTAGAACTCAGCCTTACGTCTTCTCCCAGCCAGTGGCTGTGTACGGTGTGTGCAGAAGCCTGGAGAGGACCTGGTACAACTGAGGCTTCCAAACCTCCAAAGCCAAAGCCACCCATCTCCATTTCAGTGCACAGGACAGTTTTCAGAACTCAGCCCTAGTATAAACCAAGTGCAATCTAAGGGTGTCCTGGAAAGTGGAACTCTCCCAGAAGGGACAGCTGGCTCCCTCTCCGGCAGTTCTCTCCTGCCCCCAGTGCCCTTGGCAGCCCGCGTCCCCACAAAGCCCCAAATCTCAGACCTTTGCTCAGTCAGCTGGGTCCTGTTCCCTCAGGGTGTGTTTTTTTTTTCCAAGGCAACACCTAGCTAATCCCACATAATCTAATCTGAAAGAGTTGGTGCATATTATCAGATTAATGTGCCATCACTCCTAGAAAATGCAATTTGCATTCTAGAGACACGAAGCCTTAGCCAAAGGCAGAACAAGAAGAGAGTCAGTTTTGCAAGAGGCAGGATCTCAAGAACAAATGTGAAAACTCAAAGCAGCTTTGCCTGCTTCTACAGCTGGTAAAGTTTTGAGTTTCATGGCTTTAAAAGCTGCCAACCATGACTCTATGCAATCTTTGTTCTGTTTTTCCCTCCTCAACACTGTTGTGCGCAGAGGCTTCAAACTTCCCTTAACCTCAGGAGTAACAAAGGCTGATAATGAAGAAGCTGTATTTCATTTCAGAAATTTTTTTCAGAAAAATTTTTTTAATTTAATAAAACACTACCACTTTGCGCTTATTTAAAATCCCTATATATTTATTTCTTTGGGTCTTACATTTAATTATTTTTATTTTGGTCTACTTCTAGTAAACATATAAACTACTTCAAAGACGTACAAAAATACTTTAAACAGTAGCTGTTCATTATAGGTTTTTGTTTGCTTGGTTGGGTTTTGGTTTTTCGGTTTTGTTGTTGTTTCAGTTTTGAGTCTTGGGTATTTTTAGACAGGGTCTCACGTAGCCCAGGCTGGCATCAGATATAATATGTTGCTAAGGGCGGCCTTAAATTTTTGGTCCTCCTTCCTCTACTTCCTGAGTGCTAGTATTACCAGCACACAGCCCCAGTACTCACACTTATGTGGTGCTAGGGACAGGAATAGTGATTACAGGGTCGAGGGTAACCCTCTACCAAATGAGCTACGTCCTCAGTACCTCGTGACAGATATCCTATGTCAATTACATATCCAATGCACATACACATATATGTGCAAATGTAGGCTAAGGCAATTAAGCAACTACATACTCGGGCCCTGTGAACTAGAAGCTATGATCTCTGTTTTCAGTCAAGAAAATGGAGGACGGGGAAGGTAAGCCAACTTCACCAGGATCACACAGCGTTAGAGGAGGAAGCTGAACAGAGCTCCCTCTGCCTCGGAGCCTCTGAATAACTACTTCCTCCAGCCAACTGGGAAAAAGGAATCCATATTTGTTTGCTCGGGCTTCTCGACCTTACAATATCTAAACCTGTAATCTTTAAAGTCCCCATACCAGAAACAACATTAGCCCCGGGCCACTTGTTAAACACTGCAGGAACCCCCACCCCCACCCCAAACCTACAGGGGAAGACGCTCTGGGGTGGCTCCGCACTCCAGCTCAGCCAGCCCTCTGGATGGTGCTGGTAACACACCAGCTTCCCTGAAGTCAGCCAGAAACGTAGCTTCTAGACATTTGGGGGATGGGTCAGCCGGAAGCCCCTTTTTAACATCGGTCCGATGAACCGCTCCTTTTCAGTTAGAAACTTGCATGTCATTCTATTGCAACCCTTGGGGAGATTTGACGAACAAATGTTACTGGCGAATGCTTGGCAGGCGTGCAACATTAGGAATAGGAATGAGGTAATCTGTGCAAAAAAAAAAAAAGGTTTCTCAAACGCAAATCTTGGAAGGTCGCCTGGTGAGTCTGAAAAAGCAATGTGATGAGCTTTTAAAAGAACAGAAAGGTTACCTAACCTCGTTATTCCTAACCAGTCCCATTAGCCTGTGCCCTGCCTGTTTAAGGGTCCCGTAGGGTTCAGCGGCCTAGTATCTGGTACCAGTCTCCACCTCACCTTTTCTCTTCCTTCTGTGTGTCTTCTCTCTCAATCCGAAATAAGCCAGAAAAGCCAGCTTTGGCCTGAGAAACACTAGCCAGCTCCCTGCGTGCTCTCCGGCCAGCACGAGGCCGGCTTCAGGTTCCTGCGCCAAAGCCTCACCGGCCAGAACAAAGAAGCAGACATGTTTGCCTGGGCCTTCTGGTGTTGATACCAGCCCGGGAACGCCCTAAACAGGGGGAAATTGAAATTGGTGAACAGCCTTCTATCTGGAGAACGCTGTCCTGGGAAACAGAAGGGAAACTTCCTCCCTGGGGTCAGGTCAGTGACCTTGGCCTTCTCAGACCAAGGACAAGTAGCTGGGACCTGCCGGGAGGGAGTCGCTTTAGGGCAGTGGTTGTCAACTTCCTAATGCTGCGACCCTTTACTTCAGTTCCTCACGTCGTGGAGACCCCCAGTCATAAAATTATTTTCCCTGCTACTTCATTACTGTAATTTGGCTGAATATTTTTGGAGATAGGAGTTTGCCAAAGGGGCCGAGAACCACGGTTGTAGGGTGAAGCGGCCTGCAGTCTGGTCATACAGCCTGCCATGCACTTTCAGCTCCGGGGCGGGGAGGGGCAGACACCCGCTGAGTGACTCCTCGAGCCTGGGTGGACTGAAAGGAGAGGGTAGGACGACCACAGAGGGTGAAGCAATGGCTCAACCTCCGAGACACTGTTGAGCAGTTCCTCTCTGACGCGGCTGTAAGAATTTTCACGGGTCTGGGAGAGCGCGCACCCGCTTGCATGAACTGGAGTTCACCAGCGGGGTCAGATTGGCTTTTAACATGCTTTATAAGCACACCCCAGGGAACATACTCCGGCCACACCTGGAATACGCGTACGACGTCTAGTACTGCAACACAGGGGAAGGCCAGAACCTCCCGGAGCAAACCACGGGCCTGGTCCCCTGAAGCGTTAGGAGACCGCCAGGCTCGCTCTCCCCACCGCTCCGTGCGCATCAGCACACCCAGCAGTCGGACGCTAACCCTGGATCGCCGGGGGAACGGCACACCTGTAACCTACAGGGACAAGCCAGCCTATGCCTGGGCCTTCAGTTAGAATTTTCTTCCCAGAGGCATTATTTTCCCCAAAAGGAGAGCGCCCTCTACTGGCGAATCGACACTCCGCTGGGAGGGGGATCCATTCTGGATCCTGTCTACAAGCTACTCCTTATTGGCTGTTTTCTAGTACCGCTCCAGCACGGTGGAAGCAGGTAACAATGGGATTCAGTAGAGCTTGTCAGTACGAAGCCCAAATTCCATAGGGCCCACCAGCCGGCTATAGCTTAATATCAGAAACAAGAAAGGGATCAAGAGAGGATCTGGGAAACTTCCTCCTGCTCCTCTGTCCTGTGGCTCCTGTTACAGAAATGTTTCACGTGCAGGGTTTCACCCAGTATTTGAGAGTTCAAAACATCACACAATTTAGATGAGATCTCAAGCAGCCTAAATAAATATACATCAAGAGAAAAAGAGCAGCTGAGTTATGGTGCATCCAATCGGTGGAATATTATGCAACTTTTTAGAAATGAAAAGTTCTTTATTTATATGGAAAAAAATCTACGTATTTTTAAGTTCAAAAGAGTTTTAAAAAAAATTATGCATTTTATATGTATATATACATGTACATAATATATATGAGCTATGATTTGTATAAAACATAGGTTTATTTGTTTTTGCTTCTACGTATATAATGTAAAATTTTCACATAGAACGGATGGCACAGTGTCTACAGTCATGCTAACTGCCTTTCATATATTAACTCACATATTAACTTATATACATAGCTTCCCAAAGCCACTTTGTAAGGCAGGAACTATTCTTGCCATCCACAGTCCAAAGGCAGGGAAACTGAGGGAGAAAATGTTAAATTACTCTCCCAGCCTGTACTGACGGGACCCTAAAGCTTACACTTAGCAACATAATAAAGCTGGTACCAGATACTGTTAGAAATTCAAAATCCAGGAATCCTACCTTGTTAAGTTTGGGAAAACCCTAACTACTGGTTTTAAACATACATTCCCTTTGACTAAACAAACATGCCCTTTGAGTGCACACACATGCAGAGAGAGAGAGAAAGAGAGATCTAGCTCCACTACCAGGGGATGGGTCCTGGCATGCACTCCAGCTAAGGATTACTGGGTCTCTCTCAGACCTATTCTCAGTACTTTCCAGACTAAAATACAGAGTGCCACGTTTCCATCCATGCAACCTGCTTATTCCTCCTAACCTGCTTCAGATTGTCCAATTTAAGCTTGCCTTTAGGGCCACCAGCAATAAAGATTTTTCTCTCCCATGGAACCTTGAGAAGAAAAGACTTTTTCTGCTCTACCTATGCTTCCAGTTTCTCTGTTTGCAGAGAGAGTGCCTCGTTCATGAAATCTGATTTTTGACAAGAGGTATAACCCTTCACCTACCCAGGGAAACCACACAGCCTCTTAGGACGAGTTAAGCACTTGTCCTCGCCAGCCCTCGAAGAAACAGAACCACTGTGAGGCCAGCACCTTGTTCTGCCAGTAAACCATTATGTATGCCTGGAACAGTGACCTGCAAATATTCTAGATGCAAAATATTTTGAGAGAAAAATTAGAAGTGGCATTTTACATGTACTCTTTTAATTCCCTCTTGGATGTGCTCCCAGGTGGGAAGAGAACCTTTCTCGAACATTCCAGCATTTCCCCAATCTTTTTGTTGCTATATTGTTTTAAATATTGGAGGCAAAAGTTACTTTCCATCTATAGGTACATTGTTTTACTATATGGTGCCTATAAATGGGAATCAAAGTACAGGCTCCCCTCTGAAGTTATTCCGTGCATACAAATTAACTATGGGGCCAGCAAGATGGCTCAGTGGGCAAAAGCACTTGCTGCAAAAGCCTGATCCTAAGAACACCCATTTAAAAAGCCATGGTACCACAGTGTGTGTCTGTAATCCCAGCACTCCCATGATGAGATGGAAGGCGGAGACAGAACCGCCCAGAATCTCAGAGACCTGGAGTACCGAGTGTGGCAGAAACAACAAGATTCAAGTGTGCACAGATGGGGAAACTGAGTGACAGAAGGCTACCATTGTTAACAGGGTAACATAAAAATCACTGAAATGTATGAAACTGCTGTCTTTTTTTTTTTAGATTTTATTTATTTTTACTTTATGTAAATGGGTGTTTGCCCGAATGTATGCCTGTGAACCATGTGTTTGCCGAGTGCCCATGGAGGCCAGCAGAGAGCTGTGGATCTCCTGAGACTGGAGTTACAGACAGCTGTGAGCTGGAGAGATGGCTCAGCAGCTAAGAGCGCAAAAACCAGGTGTGCTAACACACATTTGTAATCCTAGCGCTCGGGAGTGAGAAGGGGAAGCATCAGAAGTACAAAACCATCCTCAGCTACATAATCTAATCTGAAAGAGTCAGTGCATATTATCAGATTAATGTCATCACTCCTAGAAAAGCTTGTATGGACTACATGAAACCCTGTCTTAAAAAAAAAAGTGTATTTTCAGAAACTGTTAAATACTAAATAAGTGTACATTGGATATATTTTGTCTTTATAGAAAAGAAAAGGGTAATGTCAATTTTTTTCTCTTTCCTGAAGATAAGGTAAAAACTATAGAGAATATTCTTCCTTTTTTAGAAAATTAAGTTTTCTCTGTTATTGGTTGGATCTAGTAAGTTCAACTGTAGGGGATTTATTTCACTTTATCTGTGAAAGTAGAAACAATGCTAGTTTTCACACAAATCTCTTATAGTTAAAATTATTTCAGTAAGAAATGGCTGTAAGGTGCCAAGCATGGTGGTGCACTCCTGTAATCCAGACATTTAGGAGATGGAGACAGAAGGGTCTAGAGTTTAAAGCCAGACTGAGCTCCCATTTTAAGACCCTGTCTCAGAAAACAGTGTTGGGGCTGCAGCTCAGCTGTTGATGATGAGCTAGCACGCTCAAGCCCCTGGGTTCTGTCCTCAGCACAAAAAAATAAAATAAAAGAGGAAGAAAGGAAAAACAAAAGAAATAGCTTACAGGAAGGCTGAGGTAAAAAGATAGGAAGAGAACAAAGAGGAAGAAGAAGAGGAAGAGGAAGAAGAAAAGAAAGAAGAAATAATGACTGGTAAATGACAAACAATTTTTTTAGATTATACAATAATATGATCATATGATCTTTGTGCAGTTTTTATAACAAAGACTTTGTAGAGAAACCAATGCCCTGTGAACTAATAGTAGGCATTTTAGTGGAATTTATATATTAAAACCCTACAAATTTTTTTTCTTTAAAAAAAAAAGTGGGACTAGAGAAACAGCTCCACTGGCAACGTGCCTGAGGCACACCAAAATAGCCTGAGTCAATCCTTAGTGTGTGTGAAAAGCCAGAGCTCAGGGCATGTACCCATGATCGCATTACTGGGGAGACTAAGGCAGGATAATTCTGTCTTGCTGGCCAGTCTAGCCAAATCGGTAAACACTAGGGTCAGAGAAAGACCTTGTGTCAAAGAGTAAAAATAAGAGCAATTAAGGAAGACACTTGATCACTTGATGCTGTCCTCTGACCTCCACAAGTACCCACACCCATGCATGTGGCCACAAATATAAACTCCTGCGTGTGTGTGTGTGTGTGCACACACACACACACACACACAGCTAGTCTCTCTTATATTCAATGAATTGTTATGTTAGTATTCCCTGTGAATAATTTGAGAGAAAAAAAGAAACTCATCTACTTTAATAGTCTAAATAATTTTGCTTTGGGGTAATAGTTATGGAATAGAAGCTAGATTTAAAACCGTAAGTTCAAACCAGGCAGTCATGATACACACCTTTAATCCCATCGAGGCAAAGGTAGGTGGATCTCTATAAGTCCGAGGCCAGCCTGGTCTACAAAGGGAGCTCCAGGGCAGCCAGAGCTACAACCAGAGCAAAACCCTGTCTCAAGAAAAATAAAAATAAAATAAAAACATAAGCTCAGGGTCCCTTTCCTTTGCTATCCACACAGTTGACCTCTAGGAATGAGGTTTGACCAGGAAGTTCTTCCTCATCTTTTGAAGCCCCAGAGATGGCAGGCCAGGCCCACCTCACAGGCACAGCTTCAAGTTAGCTCCTGAGCCAGTAGGGCGCCTGCAGGACCTCATGCCACCCTGAGAAACCATGGCACAGGCAATGCTGGCTGCCACCAGTAGGCTCTGTTCTTAGAACCGTCAACTTGGAGCCTGTACTGCCCAACTTCCCCAGACAGCTTCTTTCGCGTCCCCGCTTAACCATTCCAGAACGTTCTCTCTAGACAGAGAGCTCTGGAGGGTCACTCTTGAAAACAGTTCCCTTCAATTCTATGTATGCATAGGCATTCAGTGCCCACTCTGAGCCCAATGCCAGGCATCCCTGTACTTTGCTTTACACTTGGATAATTTTTGTAACTGTCCTCCTTACCTTCCCTCTCATCCCTTTTCCACAGCTCAGTCATGCACAAGCCGCCTCTGGGAAGAGACAAACCTCCCATATTACACCACATTTTCTAATTTCAACTCCACAATCAGGGAAAAGAGAACCGCTTCAACTACCTGGAACTCTTCAAGTACCCAGAATCCTTAAGGAAAAGCCCAGCTTTCTAAATGGCCGGTTTCTACTCTTGCTGGCATTGAACGTCCATAATGCTCACAGTTACAATGGAAATCCATCTCCATTAAAGTCTGCACCTGCTGCCTTCCTAACCAGGTTTTGCTGAACTGAACTCGATGTGTATTCCAGAGTAAGGCTTTCATGTTTTATTTCTTCCCTAGCTGACTGGATGCTTCAACTTTTCAAGTATTTGCCTCCTTACTTCAAGCCTGCTTCTCCAGAAGATAAAGAAGACCACCAGAGTACATGATGAAAAGTTAGAAAGTTCATCCAAAGTTAATGCAATGGAGGGAGAAAGAGGATTCCACAAATAAGAGAGGACATCATGTGATGGAAACAGACCCAGAGACCCACAGCCAAACATTAGGCAAAACTTAGGGAATCCTGTAGAAGAGGGGGAAGAAGGATTGAAAGAGACAGAGAAGTCAAGGACACCACAAGAAAACCCTACAAAATCAACTAACCTGGTTCATAGGGGTCCACAGAGACTGAACACCAACCAGAGAGAATGCGTGGAACTGACCTAGGCCCTCTGCACGTATGTCTGCGGCTTCATGTGGGCCTCCTGAAGAGTCCCATGCAGGAGCAGGCACTGTCTCTGAATCTGTTGCCTGCGTTTGGATCCCTTTCGCCTAATTGGGCTGCCTTGTCTAGCCTCAATAAAACATGTGCCTCGTCCTATTACAACCTGATGTGCCAAGGTGGGTTGCTATCCCTGGGAGGCCTCCCTTCTTCTGAGGAGAAAGGGAGGAGCAGCGATGGGGAAGAGGAGAGGTGAGGAGGAGGGACTGGGAGGAGGTGAGGGACCGGGAGCTGCAATCAAGACGTAAAGTTAATTAATTAATGAGTTAATTAATTAAAAAGGGGGGGCTTAATGTTATTAAGAAGGTACTCAGGGCTAGGGTTGAGCTAATTGGTGGAGGAAATGCCTGGCTTACACATAAAAGGCCCTGGTTGCCATTTGAAATCCTGAGGAAAAAGATTAATGTAGCCATTCAATTACTTTGCCCCTGCCCCTTTTTCAGGATTTTTTAGTTTTCACATCTTGTTTGTTTGTAGAAGAGTTTGGGTTGGCTTACAGTTCCAGAGGAAAAGTCCATTTGAGGCGTGGGGTAGGGACAAAAGAAAACTTTGGCAGGAAGCTGAGAGCTCACGTCTTTTTTCACGTGTAGGAAGCAGAAACTGCAACCTGGGAGGGAAGTGAGGCTCTAAACTCTCAGAGGCACACCCCTCAACCTGCCCCCATGGACGGTACACAGCCTCCAGTTCGGCTCCACCCCTTACAGGGTCGCAGCCTCACCAAGCAGTGCCACCGAATGGGGAAGCAAGCATTCAAACACCCGAGCCCGTGGGGCATGTTTCTTTGTTTTCGGTGAGCAGGGTGGGTGAAAGGGAAAGAACCGTTGCTATGAAATATAGTCCAGGTTTCCGGGGATCCACAGGGCATTCTTTTAGAAGTACTAAACTCTTTTCCTTGACCTCCTCAGAGCTGGTTGGTTCATCCATCTCGCTTGAACTCCTCATACTTACTTAACGCTCTGTTTGACCGCACTTGCTGAAGTCCTGGGTCAAGCCTGTCGTGCCTGGGCATGGTCCCCACAGCCCTTTGCTCAGCTTCCTCTCTGTTCCCCGTCCACAGATAACCAGAGAGCCTCTAGAACTCTGGGGTGAGAGTTCTCACCAACAAACAAAACTGGACAGCATGTGCTTGGAAATACTATTTAAAACAGCAGAGCATTAGACAGAGCCAAAACCCTAAAAATAAATGATGGTCATACCAAAATATGATATGGATCCACAGTTATTGAGGCAGAAATGTTCCCCTTATTAATAACTGAGGAAAATATTTGTTGCAGATGAATAACTAGAGAATACTCACAACTATATATGGAAATTATTTATAAACAGATAGGTGCCTTTTTGAGTTAGAACATATACCAGATATGTGATGGAGCTGTGAATGACTTTGTTTTCTTTATTTGTATTCTTTTAAATTTTGTAATTTTTTAAAATTTATTTATTCATCATAGCCCCATCGCTACTCTCCTCCCAATCCCCCCTCAGAGGCCCTTCTTTCCCATTCTCACCTCTCCTTCTCAGGGAGGAGAGAAGGAGGTCTGCCATGGGTACCAACCCACTCTGGCATATTAAGCTGATACAGAACTAGATGCATCCTCTCTTTTAATGTTTTTGTAAGTGATTATGAATAATAGCACGTGAAATAAAAAAAAATGTAGGATAATTTTCTCTGATCAAAATAAACAACTCCACTGCTTTGTCAGTCGTTGCAAACCTTAAAAACAAGAGTCAGAGATACCAGTGATATATGTGAGGAAGATACTATGGTTTTAAAACTACTTAGAGAAGAAATGATGCAGGGGAAATGTGCCCACAGAGAAAATGTAGCATGAAAAATACCAGAGACTCCAATACAGCAGCAGGCATCAATGAGACGAGATGAAGACAGGACCAACGGGGGTCAGCTGGAAGTTTATGGAACAAGTGTTGGTCTGCCTCTTCCTTCCCCACACTCCAGACTATTAGCCAGAAGGTACTTAGGTAGCCAGAGATTTGAGATTTACTCTCCAGGGAAATTAAAGGGACTACAGACTTCAGGACACAAACCTCTGAATAGTACAGATTAAGATGCAGGGCTGAAGTCAAACACAGTGGCTGCAAGTATACAGGAAATGGTTCAACTGCAAATCCTTCTCAACTCCTTTAAGGATTGTGGAGTCAGACAAAGGAAGCTTAAGCCTCCCTCAAGAAAACATGGAGAACACTTCAAGAGCCAGAACCTCTATGGTCCTCATCATCTCTTGAAGCTCATGACCAGAAGTAATTCCAGTGCTGGAAGAAAAAACAAAGGGCTTCCAGTGTCAAGGGGACTTGTCTGTCATCTTCAGCAAATTTTGTCAAAAGAAATAGTTTCAGATGCCAATAAGAAATATTATTTTAAATTTTTTCTCATTTCTGTCTCATTTAGTGAACTATATCTTTTTTCAAAGAAGGCAACATTCCCCTTCTTGCTGATTCAGACCTTTCTTGTATTTAATGTTATTGTTTGAAAACAATCAGGCAATTTTAAACTTTATTTTCCCTGAGATTTTATGAATTCCTAACAATTTTCTCAATAAGAGCTGACAAACTATGCGATAGAAGTGAAAATCAGGAGCCTGTCTCAGTAAAGTTTTACCAGCACACAGCCATGCTCTTCTGTGCATGGACAGTCTGTGGCTTGCCTGTTTGAGTAGTTGGATTGAAGAGCTAAGGTAGACCTGCTGATAAACTGAATTTGCCAACCTTTGCTCTAAAGCTTCTGAAATAGGCTTTAGTTGTTGCCTCTGCCTTTCCAATTCCCTTATCTAAGGTTCTGCATAGTCTTCACTATTTTAGCAAAGAGAATATGTCTTCATCTTTTATTGAGCAAGTTTTCCTAGACGCGCTTGGGGGATTGTGCAGACACATTTCCAAATGGTTGTTTGAATTAACACTGACTGACAGAAACATAGCATAAAAATTTAAATGTGTAACTTCAAATTCTCCTGCCTCACGTTAATAAAAGTAAAATAAGCAAGTAAAAAAAGTAATCATGCGCTTTTCTGTATCTCATTCACAATATGCACTGGCAACATGGGACCGCCGGCCCTCTGAGAAAGCATCTAAAAGGAAACACCTGAAATAAATCAAAGCAATTCTGAAGGAATCAAGATAATATTTTAAATGCTCGTCAATACCCTCAAACAGGCTTGATAGAGCCACCATATGACACTGGACACAACAGCAGCTAACTAAAATGTATAAAGAACTTCAAAACCAAACATATTACCAAACCAATAGGTGGACTGATGAACTGAGTAATCAGTTCTCAAAGGAAGAAATACAAATGGCCAATGAATATTTGAAAATGTGTTCAACAACCTTAGCCAGAAAGCAAATGCAAGTTATAACTGCTTTTAGATTCCATCTCATCCCAGTCAGAATGGCTATCATCAAGAAACAAGATGACAGCAGATGCTGGTGAGGATATGGAAAAAAATGAGCACCCAGTTCACTGAAGAACAGCCCAGTTCGCTGTCCCTGTGGAAGTCAGTGTGGATGGTGCTTCCTCAGAATGAAGAGAAAACAGAGTGGCTATTTTTACTCAGTAGACACCAGGAACACCTGCATATCCATGGTTATTGCCACACAATTCACAACAGCTGAGAACTGAAACTAGCCTAGATGGCGATTGACAGATGAACAAATGATGTGTAGTGCCGACATACAAAAGAATTTTTTCAGCCGTACAGAAAAGAGAAATATGTAGAAAAATAGTTAAACAGCAGGTCACTATGTTAAGCAAAATAAGCAAGACAAAAATAAGAAAGACAAAAATTCTGTGTGGATACTAGATCTCTCTCTTGCGCACTCTTTTATATGTGTCTCCCCCTTCCTCTCTCTTTCTCTCTCTCTCTCTTTGTGTGTGTGTATGAGAGATGAAAGCAGAAAACAGATGAAGAGATTTTAAGAACAGGGACAGAATAATGAAATACATGTGACATAAAAGAAGAAGAAAACATTATTTGGGAGAGGATAAATATACGGCTTAATGATATAACTCAAAAATTTGGAAAAATAAGAACAAACGAAATCTAAACACAGACCTTTGGCCTAACTCACCAAAAGAAAAGAGAGGACGCAAATTAACAGAATCAGAAATGAACAGGGAAACGTTACAGAAAGCACTAAAGAAATTCAGATTATTATAAGAGAATTTTTTTTGATGTTTTTAAGACAGGATCTCTCTATACAACCCAGGGTGGCCTTAAACTCACAGAAATCTGCCTGCCTCTACCTCCTGAGCACTAGGAATAAAAGATTTATAGAGATATAAAAGAATATTTTAAAAGCCTATACTCTGTGAAGTTGGAAAACCTAAAAGGAATAAATAAATAAATAAATAAATTTTTTTGGCCAAACCACCAAAATTTAGCCAAAAAAAAAGCCAACAATCTAAGGAGGTCCATAACAAATGGAAGTTTGAAATAATAAAAGCCTTCCAAGTTAATAAAATAGATAAATAAAAAGCCCAGGGCCAGAAGGACTCACAGCAAAATTCTATCAGACATTCAAAGAAGATCTATATCTAATCCTTCTTAAACTATTTTTAAAAATAGAAACAGAAAAAGCACTCCCAAGCTACTTCAGTGAAGGCAACATCCCTCTAATGCCAAAACCAGGTTAAAAAAAAAAAAAAGATACAAGAAAAAATATTCCTAATAATCATAATTCAAAATGCTCAATGAAAGATTTGTGAACAGAATACAGAAATACAACAAAAAGATCATCTACCATGACCAACTTAGCTTTATCCCTAAAATGTGAGGATGATTCAACATACAAATATTAAAAAAAAAAAGCACGTAAATGGACTTGACAAAAATCTCATGATCATCTCAATAGACATGACAAAAATACAATGTTCTTTCTGATAAATGTTCTAGCAAATATAGGGCTAAAGGAACATACCTCAATATAATAAAAGCTACTGTCTTAGGGTTTTATTGCTGTGACCAAGCCAACTCTTATAAATGAAAATATTTAATTGGATCTGGCTTACAGTTTCGGAAGTTCAGTCCATTACCGTCATGGCATGAAGCATAGCAGTGTACAGGCAGACATGGGGCTAGAGGAGCCAAGAGGTCTACATCTTGACCCACCAGCAGCAGAATAAGACTGGATCCCACGTTGAGCATAGGAGGCCTCGAAGCCTACCCCTACAGTGATACACTTCCTCCAACAAGGCCATACCTCCTAAGAGTGTCACTCCCCGTGGGCCAACACATGAGGCTGTGGGGGCCATACTTATTCAAACCACCACAGCTATATATGAGAAACTCAGCCAACATCATCTTAGATTGAGAAAAGTTTGAAGCAATTCCACTGAACTCAGGAATGAGACCCGAATGTCCACCATCCCCACTCTTCTTTGGTTTTGTGCTAGAAATACAAGCTGGAGTAATAAGGCACAAAAAGGAAGTTACAAATAGGAAATAAGTTACAAATAGGATACAAATAGGAAAAGAAGAGGTCAAACTATCCTTATTTTCAGATAATATGACTTTAGAAAGTCCAAAAACTCTACCAGAAAACTTCTGGAAACAATAAACAACTTCAGCAGTGAGTCAGGATACAGTCAACTTGCACAGATCAATAGCTTGTCTATACACTAACAACAAACATATATGGAAAGAGATTGTGATCGCACTCCCATCTTATAGCCTCAAAGAAAATAAGATATCTAGGAATAAACCTGACCAAGGAAGTGAAGAATGTCTACAATGAAAACTTCAAATCTCTAAAGAAAGAAGTAGAGAAAGACACTAGAAAATAGAAAGACAGCCAGGCACGGTGGCACACACCTATAATCCCAGTACGCAGGGAGGCAGAGGCAGGCAAATCGCTGTGAGTTAGAGGTCAGCCTGGTCTACAAAGCAAGTCCAGGACAGCCAAGGCTACACAGAGAAACCCTGTCTTGAGTAGAAACCAAAAAGAAAAAAGAAAAAAATAAGAGAAAGAACAACATCCTGTGCTCATGGATTGGTAGAATTAACATTGTGAAAATTACCATTTCACCAAAACTATTTACAGATTCAATGCAATTTCAATCAAAATTTCCATCTAGTTTTTCACAGAAATAGAAAAAAATATCCTGAAGTTTATATTGAACCACAAAAGACCCCCAGATAGCCAAAACAATCCTAAGGAAAGAGAACAATGCTAGAGGGGTTACTGTGAGCCATGAGACTGAGGGAGCTGGCCTGGAGCAAAAGTGAGGTGGAGATGTGTCCAAACCCTGAAAATCTCATCTTGAGACCAGCAGGAGTATGTTCTGGGCCTGCATAGCCTTGTGACCCCTAGCTCTGTCACCCCTGAGGTAGTCATGTAGCCTGGTGGCCAGGTTTCAGTGTTATAACTTTCTATTTCCTTATAAGGACATGTCCAGCAAGCACCTGGAATTCCTCTTCATACAAATGAAGTATTCCCACCTCAGCCCCAGCCAGTGATGTACACTCACCCAGAAAACCCCTGCCCACTTTCCCCCCAGGTTTATGTAGCCCCTATGCTCCCCAGTAAAAGAGAACTGTATCACTGCAAGCCATCTAGAAGACTTTCTCCCAGCACTCACCGGTGGACCAAGATCCTGCCAAACCACAGACCTGGCTAAGCTTCATTTTTTCTAGCCCAGCCCAAGGAAAGATGCCCTGAGGGAAGACGCGAACCCAGGCCAGCAGATTACCATTCCAAATCTTAAGATATATTTCAAAGACACTATATAAAAACAATATGGTACCGGCACAGAAACAGACATGTAGACCAATGGAACAAAATCAAACACCCAAATGTAAGTACACATAGCTTTAGCCATTTGATATTTGACAAAGAATAAGCTAGAGAAAAGAAAGCACATACAGATATAATCCCTAACTACATTCTAAACATTTGTCCTTTCGCCTACATGTAAGTGTAGCCCTCATCCCTCATTAAAGAAACTTTTCTTTGCAACAGGAAACCACAACTAATCAAAATGCAGAGTTGTGGGGCCCAGTCCCAGTGGGTACATCTACAAACCACTCCCACATCTGGGGCTCGGTGGATATCATCGTAGAAGAGAGGGAAGAAAGGCTGTGAAGAGGCAGAGGACAGGGAGTTTGCTGTGAGACTGTGTCGTCTAGCAACGTCAGAAGCTACACCCATAAAGTCTCACCAACATGACAGCCCAAACATGAGCTGAACAAAGACAGCAATAACAGACATGCCAGAGTGGACAGGAGAAAGTCCATGAAACCTCAGCCATACACGGAGAGCTGCAGGAAACTAAAGAATATTTAGCATGGGAAAAATAATCCTCTCTAGGGAGGAGCACACCAACTGATTATACAATATCAAATGGTCAACCCTGAAAACATTCATAAAAGTAACATTAAACAGGCTGGCCGGGTTATGCTTAGGAATAAATATGTGTGTGTGTAATACTGTATATATATACACACACACACACACACACACACACATATATATATATATATATATATGAGTGTGTGTATAATAATGTGTATATATGTGTGTGTGTGTGTGTGTAATAAAATATTTAAAGAGGCCATAAATTTGGAAGAGAGCAGGGAGAGATGTATGGGAGGGTTTGGATTGAGGAAGGGGAAGGCATAAATGATGTAATTATATTATAATATCAAAGATAAATAGGAATTTTTTTTAATGCTGATCGGAGGCTCTGGAAAGATGGTTCTTCCAAAGAGCCAGAGTTTAGCTCCCAGCACCTACATCAGGCAACTCACAACTGTATGTAACTCCACCTCCGGGGGATTTGATGCCTACTTCTAGCCTTTACAGGCACACACATGCAGGCTCCCTCGCATGCATGCACACACATAGCATAGTAGCATATATTCACACAGACACACACATACGAAAAGAAAAGGGTAAATAAGCCTTTTCTTACAATGCTAGTGATAGAGGCAAATGAGAAGACCTGATGGCTAAGAAAAAAAAATGTAATAATCTGCATTTGCTAACTAGAAAGTTAAGTTTATAAAACAGCCTCTCCCCCCAAAAAAAAAAAAAACACACATTAAATTAGGAATTTTTCATTGGGAGGAAAGAGATAATGCAACAAAACTTCCTCTAAAAATTTTTTGCAGTGTTAGATATAAATTGAATGCAAATAATAAATTTTTTAACTACACCCCCATTCCAAATACTGGTTTCTGAATACCATTCTTCAATAAAAGAAACCAAAATTTCTTGGAAAACTGCCTATTCTCAAGTCTAGGAAGAAAAAGCCCAAAGTACTAGACTAATCTAAATTTTAAGAAATTAAAAAAAAAAATGGAGAGGGCAGGCTACCAGTCCCTTCACTATGAATAGCTACTTGCAAAAGAATAAGATGAGAATAGGAAATAACTTACAAAAATATCAACTCACAATGGATAAAATTCAAAATGCATGAGCTAAAACATAACTCCAAAGAAAATACAAAAACAAGCTTCATGACCTTGCATTTGTCTGTGCTTTCTTAAATGCAACACTAAAGTGATAGCAACAAAGAAAAATATTCAAACTGCCCTTTTTTAAATTAAAATTACTTGGTTCATCAAAGACTATTGAGAATGAAAATACAACCTGCAGAATGAGAATAAATTTGCAAGCCATGTATCTAGTAAGAACCTGATGCCCAGAATCTGTGAAGAATACTACAAATTAATGAAAAGAGAACTAACAAGCAGACTAAAAACTGACTATTTATGCCTACAATAAATATTCAGAAGTGTCAGAAAAGTACATTTAGAGACACTCAATGGCATTAGTCATTAGGAAAAAAAAACCAAAATATTATATCCTCCTCACTAAGAACAGCTAGATTTTAAAATGAGGGAAATAGGATTGGCAAAGAACTAAATAAATTGGAACCCAATTTCTGGCTATTATGAATGCTGCTATGAATATAGTTGAGCAAATGTCTGTGTTGTATGGTGGAGCATCTTGAGGTAGAACTAACCCACTCCCATGGGAGCTCACAGAGACTGAGACACCAACTAAGGAGCATGCGTGGTCTGGACCTAGGCCCGCTGCACATATGTGGCCAATAGGTGGCTTGGTCTTCAGATGGGACACCTGGAGAGTGGAGGGTGTGCTGTTTCTAACATGGGCTCCATTGCCTGCTTTTGGATCATTTCTCCCTGGCAGCGCTGCCTTGCCTGGCCTCAGGAGATGAGGATATGCTCAGTCCTGATGTGACTTGATGTGCTGAGGAGGGTTGATATGGGGGGAAGGGGGCTCCCCTTTTCTGGGGAGAACAGGAGAGGGCAATGGGGAAGGAAGAAAAGCAGGGGACTGGGAGGAGAAGAGGGAGGAGACAGCCTTGGGATGTAAAGTAAGGAAACTGAAATTTAAAATAATTAAAATTTTTAATTAAAAAAAAAAGTTGGAACCCTTGCATGTTGCTAGTGGGAATGTAAGATGCCCCAAAGTTTGTAGAAGACAGTTCCTCAAAATAATTAGGAATGAAAGCTAGGAATATATCTCAGTTGGCAGAGTGCTGGAGTGGCATGCCCCTGGGTTCAACTTCCAGCACCACAGAAACTGAGTACAGTGGCATATGCCTATGATGCCAGCACTCAGCAAATGGGGGCAAGAGGATGAGGTTCAAGGTCATCCTCAGCTATACAGCAAGTTTGAGGCCAGCCTGAGCTTCATGAGATCCTGTCTTTAAAAGGGAACAAAAGGTAGGATTGGACATACATTATAATGACATTATAAGCCATTGTATTAATAGAAAACCATGGGTCCAAGAAAATTTAAAAAACAACTTCTTTTCAGTGAAATTACAACCAATCTTCATCGAAGGAAAGATAGAATTAGAAAATCCCATTTGGTAAGGATCATAGTAAAAATTAATCCGACGGAGAAGTGCCCACGGGGAATAGTCAAAGTTTAGAAAGAAAATAGATACAGTGCCAAAACACTTCCCTACCAAGTACTTAACAATTCCAGAAGGAAAAGAAGAGCTTCCTTATTGAAAAAATTCGGACAAGCATCCCTTTAATCCAGTAACCAAAGTGTCTCAGTGTTTCTATTGCTGTGACAAAGACACCTCAAGTAAGAGTGACTTGGGGAGGAAAGAGTTTACTGGGCTTCTACATCCTCCTCATGATCTATCACTGAGGCACGCCAAGGCAGGAACTCAAGCAAGGCAGAAACATGGAAGCAATAGCTGAAGCAGAGATCGTAGAGGAATGTTGATTTACTGGCTTGCTCCCATGGTTTGTTCAGCCTGCTTTCTTATTTACCCAGAACCCCCTGCCTATGGGTGATGCCACCTATAGTGGCCCCCACATCAATCATTAATCAAGAAAATGCCCCAAAGAGGATAGACATAGGAAGTAGGAGAAGGCAGGGAATAGGACAGGAGCCTTCCACAGGGGACCTCTGCAAGAATCTACCCAGCAGGTATTGAAGCAGATGCTGAGACTCATAGCCAAACTCTGGGCAGAATGCAGGAAATCTTATGAAAGAAGGATAAGATAGAAAGACCTGGAGGGACGGGAGGTCCACAATGAGACCAATAGAGCCAAAACATCTGGGCCCAGGGAGGCCTGCAGAGATTGATGATTCAAACAAAAACCATGTATAGAGAGGACCTAGACCCCTGCTCAGATGTAGCCCATGGGCAGCTCAGTCTCCATGTGGGTTCCCTAGTAAGGGGAGCAGGGGCAATAACTGGCATGAACTCGGTTGCCTACTCTTTGACCACCTCCTTCTGGTGAAGTGGCCTTACTAGGCCACAGAGAAAGAAGATCCAGACAGTCCTGATGAGACCTGATAGGCTAGGGTCAGATAATAGGGGAGGAGGACCTCCCCTATCAGTGGACTAAGTGATGCACATGGGTGGGAGGAAGGTGGGAGGGTGGGGGGAGGGTTAGGAGGGTGGGGGGGAGGGTTGGGAGGGTAGGGGGGAGGGTTGGGAGGGTGAGGGGAGGGTGGGAGGGTAGGGGGAGGGCAGGAGGGTGGTAGGACTAGGAGGAGATAAGGTAGGG
The DNA here is from genome assembly GCF_030254825.1 of Meriones unguiculatus. NCBI lineage: Eukaryota > Metazoa > Chordata > Mammalia > Rodentia > Muridae > Meriones > Meriones unguiculatus. The sequence continues at coordinate 75,655,332 of NC_083354.1, read as the reverse complement.
GGCTACAGCTGGGATACAAAGTAAATAAATTGTAATTAATAATAATAATAATAATAATAATATCTGTACAAAAATATCATTACCCAGAGCTGTGAAAAATGAAAGGAGAACAGTAAGAAAATATCTAGTCACTGTTTTCCAATAATAAACCATAAAAACAAAACAAAAAAAAGCCCCACCAAATGTGCCCATTGACCAATCTTTTGGAGGTATTTTCTCAATTGAAGTCCCCTCTTGCCAGATAACCTTAGCACAACAAAAAGTGGCCGAGCTCCTGAGAGAGCCTAGTGAGAACCTAACGTCACTGTCATCCATAGGGTGTGGCCTGATCAAGTACCTCGCCTCCTTAGGCTTCTGCTCCCTCAGCTGAAGAAGAGGAAACAGAATGGACAATGTCTCCGTTTCTCCTATTCTAGTATTTGTTAAACTCACCTAAATGTGTGCCATCCTGACCAGAACTTGGAAAGGGAGGAAGGAGGCAAGCTTTTCTTTCGATTTAAGTGGTTGGTGTTTTTCCATAGCAATTCAGGAAGTACATAAAATGGCATATATAGTAAGACTTTTGAACTTGGACACATTTCAGAGAGAATGCTTGCTGGGAAAGTCGAAATTTGAGAGCTTCAAAGCAATAATATTCATTCCTTTCAAGGAAATACACAAGTTCAAACTAGGGTAGGAAAACGATTATATGGTAATGAGTGCTCAGTGCCTGAAAGGATTTTTTTCCACTCTCTTTCTCTCTCTCTTTCCTTAAGCAGTTTTGAGCATGACTGTTCTACCCTGTGAACCCCAGTCAGAGCTTACAAGTCTCTGAGGAGTGGGAAGAGCTCCAGGTCATTCAGGCAAGGCACTCACACATTCCAGTTACTAAAATCATCTTCCGTACCTTACAGACACCTCTCCTTGGCCCACAGTCAGTGCTCTCTGAAGAGTAAGATTAATGTCATTTGGTTAAGCAAGAGAGAATGGTGCTGTAAAGTAAAGCAAGCCCTCACAGGGCAATTCAAATGATCAGCAACCTCATAAATAAATGCAGTCCTGTCAATATTCACCTGGCAAACCATCAAACACTGAAGGTGAGCTCATCTTAGTAGATCATTTGGCTTCAGTCACAGGCCTTTGTACAAACAAAAACACATAAATTGGCTAATTAGCTATCTTTTAAGATTTGAAGAGCAAAGTCACCATACTTTTTGGTTAAATTTTTTATTATCCAGTCAATATACAGAACAAAGTGTGTGAAATCAAGCTATCGGTTCTTTAACAGGTGTGGTAAAAAATGAGAGGCATGGGCTGGGCGTTAGCTCAGTGATAGAGTGTTTGCCTGGCATGTACAAGGCCCTATGACCAATTCTCAGCACTTCAACAAAGAATAAAGAAAAAGAAAAGGCGGGGAAAGGGCCATCAAAGAGCTGGGCGTATAACTCCATTCATTGCCAAAATGATTACTTGCAGGCACAAACCCTGGGTTTGGTCCCTAGAACCGCATATGATGACTCAGGCCTATAATTCTAGCACTCAGGAGGTGGGGGAAGGAGCCATCTCTCCTATGCAGTGAGTTCAAGGCCAGTCTGAGCTATATGAATCCCTGGAGAGAGATTCACTTGTTCATGGTTTCCTTTTAAAATTATTCTTTCTGCCCAAAGTTTGGCAGAGCGCAGGAAATCTTATGAAAGAAGGGGGAGACAGAAAGACCTGGAGGGGACAGGAGCTCCACAAGGAGAGCAACAGAACAAAAAAAAAAAAATCTGGGCCCAGGGGTCTTTGCAGAGACTGATACTCCAACTAAAGACCATTCATGGAGATAACCTAAAACCCCTGCACAGATGTAGCCCATGGCAGCTCAGTCTCCAAATGAGTTCTCTAGTAAGAAGAGCAGGAGCTGTCTCTGACATGAACTCAGTGGCAGGCTCTTTGATCATCTCTCCCTGGCGGGGGCCCGGAAGCTTTCCCAGGCCACAGAGGAAGATGATGCAGCCAGTCCTGATGAGACCTGATAGGCTAGGGTCGGATAGAAGGGGAGGAGGGCCTCCCCAACCAGTGGACTAGGGGAGGGGCAAGGGAGGAGATGACAGAGAGAGGGTAGGACTGGGAAGGCACTACAGCTGGGATACAAAGTGAATAAATGGTAATAAATAAAACATAAAATAAAATTTTTTAAAACACCCATCCACACATGGTCAGAACCAATTGGACTTGGTGGGTCATCAAAAATAATAATATAGATAGATATAGAATTTGGGAGGGGACAAATTAGAAGGATATGGGGATTGGAGGGTGAAATGGGAGGTAAGTGTGATCATATTTTATTGTATACATGTGTGACATTTTCAAAAATAAGGAGAAAGTTCAAAATCACCTGTAAGTGATTATATGGCTCTTAAACCCCACAGGTCTCTGTTCTTTGCCCATCACCTATATCCAGCCAGTCTTAAACCCCTGCCAACTCCTCCTTTCCCTCCTACAGCTACTTTAACAGGCCAGAGCCTCACCTCACCCTGCTTGCTTTAGCATGTCAGACTTCAATAGAGAGCATGTTCTATAGCTTGCCAAGTCTTTCAAATTCTGCTCTCATTCTGATGTGTAATAGTCTCTCCATCTTCATATGTGACCCAAATTCTTTCCACTCGAGGGAGCTTTAGTCTCCCTTGTGGAACAAGAGCAAGACCTGAGATAGTCTCTGACTGAGTCAGAGACAGAGTCTTCTTTAGGACCCTACTAATCCATCCTTGGACATGACTGTTACACACAGTCCTGACTCCTTCACCTTCTCTGCTATCCATCCTACATCATTCTATATTCTCCCCTCTCATTATAAACAATCCCGCTGAATTACTTGGTGCGAAGCCCAAACATCCTAAAAAGAACCAATACACCATGTCTTCAAGGATAACCCATCTCCAAGTAATAACCGCTGGATCCCACTGGCTGGCACCCTCCTCAGCTGGCCCTCGAGAAGATGGAATTCTCCAGAGTCAGACCTCAGCACTCTTCTCCTTTCTATTTCTGTCCCATCCCTCGATGAGCTCATCCAGTCCCATAAATATCATTGCACTGACAATTCCCAAATTTATATCTTCATGCCAGCTCTCTCTCCTGAGCTGCAGCATCAAGCTTCTGACACACACACAGAATTTTCCTGGGCACGCCAAACATGGTAGGTCCAAAGCTTTCCCCATCTCAATTAATTATACCACCAACTACCTAATTACTCAAGTCAAAAGTGTTTGGATGCAGGGAGTGGGAGCACACTAATAATCTCAGCAATTAGGAGGTAGGACAGGAGGATTGGGAGTTCAAGCTCATCTCCAGCTGCATAGTGAGTTCAAGATCAACCTAGGCTACCTAAGAGCCTGCCTCAAAAAAAAAAAAAAAAAAAAAAAAAAAAAAAAACAAGTTTGGATTCTTTTTTTTTTTCCTTCCATTCACTTTATCTTCTAACATCTAATCACACGATGTCCCTCTCTAATTTTTAATATCTCACATGGCTCCTCTGGAACCTACCTTAATCTAAATCACCAACATAGTAGAAAAATCTAGGCATTAGAAGAAATGTGTTTATTCCTGTGGAAGGTTGTAGACCAAGGAGAATGACAAAGTTGGTCTATATCTCTGGCCCTCAGCTGTCTCCCTATTAAACAAAGAAATTAGACAGGATGGTCTCTGAGGCCTCTTAAAGTTTTAGAAATCTATTCAGTGTGTTTATTGAGTAAATTGCTACATTCCTTGCTCTTAAATGTCAGGAAACTCAATATTTTCTATTTCCCTGAAGGACAAAAGCAAATTTGGTTTGTTTTTTTTTTTACAAGGTCTTCCCTTGACCCTTCTTTATCAGGGGTCAGTAGCTCCCAGTAAGAAAAAAAAATTGACTGAGTGTTCAATACCTCTATGGTTATTCCAGTCTTTGAACACTTTTTAAGACAAATAGATGCCAAGAAGGTGCCAATAGGCTGTTTGACATAAAGGCTACCATTTACTGGGCAATGTGTTCCAAGTTCTGTGCTAAAGCTTTCTAATTGAATCCTTATAGTAGGTACTTTCCTCGTTGCTGTGATTAAAATATCAGACAGGAAGCAATTTAAGGAAGGAGAGGCTTATTTGGGCTCAGTGTCTAAGGGTACAAGTCTAGCATGGGGGGAATGGGAGCAGCAGGAGCATACTGCATCTGCCATCGGGAGGCAGAGGAAGGAAGATGAACGCTTATGCCAAGTGATCTTCTTCTTTTATTTCAGTCCATAACCTCAACTAGGGTAATTCATCATACCTCAATGAACCTGATCGGGATAATCCCATATAGGTGTGCCCTAAAACCTGTTTTCGACGGTGATTCTAAATCCTTTCAAGTTATCTTGAGCATCATAACCCTCTAGATAACATCACTATTTCATCATTCATATTTTATAAGATAGCAAGATGCAAACGTGTGGAAATATATGTCTATATTGATACCCACTGGCAAAGAAAAAACCCAGTTTCTCCAACGGAGTCTCAACCTCAGGGAAGGCCCCATGCCCAGGAGTAGGAGGCCCACACAAAATGAACTCATTGATACTTTTGTTATTCGTTTTTTTGTTTGGTTTGGTTTGGTTTTTGGTTTTTTAGTTTTTTGTTTTTTGTAGAACTTGTGTCTCGTGTTCCTTTGTCTGGGCTTTTTTTTCTTCTTTGTCTTTTGCTTATATATTTGATTTCTGTTTTTATAGGGTGTGTGTGCGTGTGCGTGTATGTCTTTGTTTTTTAAGAAAGAAAATGAATATACAGTTGAATGGGTAAGGAGAAGGGAAAGACCTGAGAGGAGTTGGGAGAGGGAAAACATGATCAAAATACATTGTATGAAAATGTTATCAATTAATAAGAGGTATAAAAAATAAAAAAAGAAATAAACTCCTAAAGGCCATGGCTAATAGATAAGTACTAATAGGTCAGATAAATTTGGAGCCAGTTGCAGCTGACTTGAAAAACCGATGCAAGGCAAGGCTATACCAGTACTGCTACCCGTGATCAAAGTCTGAGTGGCTGTTTCCAAGTTCTTGACCTCTTACTCAAAGAACTGAAATAAAAGCTCACATGGATTGCAAAATAGCAGGGAAACATTACTGAAAACAAAGCTATCTTATAGCTCAGAAATAAATACGCATAAATAAATGATACCAGCCATGTGAGCACCCAGTAAATGCCCTTGACTGGGGAAGACATGATGGAAATCATCTTAGACATCTAGGATTGCTTATTGCAAACTCTAGTACTGCAAAGTTTTTTTGTTTTGTTTTGTTTTGTTTTGTTTTTTTAAGGTCAGGGTGGGGTAGAAATATTATGACAAGAGGCCAGGGATATGGTCAGAATTCAAAAACAAAAGTTTCATTTACATAATCTCATTATTATTTGTAGAAAACTGAGAGAGCTGTTAGGAAAGCATTGAGACCCCTAGAGGATTGCCTTAGAAAATGGATTTAAAAATTGGTTTAATTAAGACTCTAGGTATTTAAGTGAAATAATGGGTCAGCACACTTATGGAAGAGTTTTGCTTTTTAAAATGCTTCAAAAGATGTTCAGAAGTAAAATTTAATTTGCAGCCCTGTTTTCTGAGCTACAACAGAGCAGAATCGGCTCTTGGGCAGTTTTCTGACCTGAGGAATTTTTGTTTTTCCTAGCCCACAGGATCAATTGGCAGAATCTCTGAAACGCTGCCCCAAATTTCTCATAGAAGTCCCTTTAGGAAGACAGAAAGCCCTTCCTGAACCATGAAACTGCTGAAGCATTCAGATGCCTCTCTTAGTGATAGAGCTCAGAGAACTGACTAACGCTGAAAGATCGTTCATCCTCAACCCAATCCCAGGGGTCAGACTTGTAAAGTTACTTGAAATAGCATTAGAAAGACAGAAAGATCCAGACCACTCTCTGGGATAGTCTTCAGCTCCAGAGGAGGAACAGAGAAGAAGGGGGAAAGCCTGCAGGTACTGCGAGGTCAAGCAGTGGCCCACACGAAGCTGCAACTGAGGCTGCCAATCCGAAAAGCAAAGTACGCTGGAAGCAGTAGAGTGAATGTCTGAGATGCTGAGAGCCTTCCAGAATGATGTTCCTGCATCAGTTAGAACCAATCTAGGGCAGACGGACACTTTGGTAGGTGGAGGAGGCAGGAAGAGTTGAGGTCTGAATGATACTGCCCCAGGAAGTGCTCAAGGTCAAAAATGATCGAGCTCTTATCTTGATGTTCTAGGCCTATTTCCTCTGGCTGGTCTGATTTGGAAAAACAGAATTAGGAGCACCATAGTAACATATCTACAGATAAAATATTTCTTCTCCTCTGTATTCTCAATATGGATGTTTTTCCATCCTCTCTAAGAGGTGCTACCAATCAAGAAGTTTCTTGTTTATTTAGTCAACCTCAGCATACAGTTAAAAATAAAATAAATCGACCCCAAAAGACTCATAACAATGACAACAGCATAAAATGCAGGTAAGCAAACTTATCTCTTCCTTCCTTTTACTCAAGAAAGGTAACATTATTGCTGTCTCCCCACTAGCAGAACATTAAGCATTTTATGCATACCACAGAAATATCACTTTTCTTCCTTCTTCCCTTTCAGGATGAACTTTTAAATTCTAATTTTCTTCAAAGCACATTGAGACGTGACATTCTGCACCATCACCAAGAAGCATGAAAGAGAGTGTAATAGCTGTAATTAAGTCTGTTTGTATAGAATACATATCACCATAAATATGCTGCAGGAAAAAGCCCTGAAAGATGGCCAGTTGCGCTGGGAGACTTATCTATACGGCATTTGTCAAAAGGAAAAATATGTGTTGTAGTTCCTGTCTGGAAAAAAAAAGCATTTTCTGGAATAATGCAAGATTGTACACTGACCAAAGAAGAAAAAATGAGCCATCACAGCGCACTAAAATGATAAAGTGCACTGACTTTCAGCCGTAGGTTTCTGCCCCAACCTATCATAAAAACAGAGCATATATAAGGGCCTGCAAAATCGTATCACCTTAAATTCTACCACTAGAGCCCATTGCTAAGAAAGCGTCAGGAAAAGAAATCTCCACATTCACAGGCACTGCCATAGAAGGTGCCTGCCTTGTTCCTCCTCCAAAATGAAAACAGAATTTGAAACTAAAATCTCTCTTGCCTTTATAATCCTTACTTCAAATGAGTTGTGTTCACTTTATTCTCCCTCTCAAAATTGTCATATACCTCTTAACCTTGGCTATTAGAGGGAGGAAAACCAAAGTTTTTCAGTTCTAATGCTCATTTTGCTCCTAAGTTTTATGGTTATAAATGTGGCCTTCGGCGTAATTTAGAAGTGTTTACATATATTTTGCACTTTTGTAGTTACATTCCATAATCTGGTCCTTTGGAAATCCTGAAGTCAAATTGAGTCAATCTGGAAATCAGTCCCTTTGGTCAAAGTACTCCTGAGAAAGCCATCTGTCCCCATCTACCTAGATCATTAGCTGGCCATGGGAGGAGAGCCTGTAGTTGCTGGTACGGCCCGATACAGTTTAGAGCCAGCATCTGTTCTGATAAGTTTTGGCTGCTTTTCTGTGGAACAGTGCCTAAGACATCTTAGTTTTAAAATACCTTTAACACCCTAAATAGACAAAGGAACTCTTTACCAACTTCAGCAATCAGGTTGTACTGGTTGTTTTTTTTGTCAACATGACACAAACTAGAGTCATTTAGGAAGAGGGAGGCTTATTTGAAAAGATGCTTCCCTGAGACTGGCCCACAGACAAGTCTGTGCCACATTTTCTTCATCACTTCTTGATGAGGGGAGGGCCAGCCCACGTTTTATGGTACTGTCCTCGGGCAAGCGGTCCTGTGTTGCATACGCAGCAAACTTAATGAGCCACGGAGAGCAAGCCAGTAAGCAGCATTTCTCCACGGTCTGTGCTTCAGTTCCTGACTTCAGGTTCCTGCTCTGAGTTCCTGCTTCAACTTGGTGGACTATGACCTAGGGATGTATAAGCCAAGAAAACTCTTTCATGCCAAGTTGCTTTCAGTTGTGTTGTTTATCTCAGCAATAGGAAAAAAAAAAAAACTAGAACAAGTCTTTTGAAAATAAAATGTACCCAGGCATGGAGGTACGTGCCTTTAGTACCAGCACTTAGGAGGCAGAAGCAGGTGGATCTCTGTGAGTTCAAGTCCAACCTGATTTGCATAGTAAGTTCCAAGCCAGCCAAACATTATATAGTGACATGGTGTCTCAAAAACAAACCAAAAACTTAATTAAAAGATGAAATATAACTACTAGCTAGATATCTGAATTCATTGGTTTGGGGGTTAGCTTCATGGAGCTTCATGAACACTTTGTAACAGTCTCTACTACAGAAGTGATCAGCTTATTCATAGACTCTCTAGCTGCAGTCACTGCTCACCATGAAGCTTTGGGTAAAACATATCTAGGTACAGGATACCTGCCACCTTCCCTCTCATTCATTCACCTAACTTCCTTCCTTGTAGCCACATCACATCTCCCACTAGCCTCTACTCCATTGTTCCTTCAAAAGCACTCTTGGGACGGCCAGTGGCCTCCAGCTGCCTTCATCAAAGGGCTCTTTCCCCGCCTTTACTTTGGTTGATTTATCTGCAGCACTTCAGTTTCTCATATCTCTTCTTCTCAAGCAGATGACTTTTTCTTCTGCACTTAGGCATAGTGCTAAGTATGGCCACAGGGGCTGCATCGTTACACTTACTTAAAAAAACTGTGTACTTGAATAAACACACACACACACACACACATTTGGGTGTGAAGAAATCACCAAACAGCAATTGCCTCTGAGAAGAGAAATAAAATACAGGAGGAATGAGAAGTTAGGATATTGACTTTTTATTTTACGTTACTTAAACATTTTGAGATCAGGCAAGGCAAAATTGTAAGGGAAACTTTCTCTCTTACTACCTTATCCGCTCCTCGCTCTAGCCTGTAAAAACTCTTGCAATTTTGCCTAACCTACACTGCTCGCTGTCATTTTATTTAATCCGCAGACTGTGTGCTTGCTCTCTTAGACCACACCAGAGCCTGTGAATTTCGGGGTTGATGTGGGTGTCTTGAGCCTTGCCTCTAGGGGCAGGTAACTGCGTCTCACATCAGCTGAAGGCCCTGAATGACATAAAGAAGGAGACTCCTCCTCACCTGAGAAAAACGTGGGTGCTATGTCTGCATTTATACTGTTGTCTCTGAGAGTCTTCCAGATGCGACCATGATTTTGGATACACGGTATGGTGGTTTGAATGAGAATTGGCCCCTGTAGGCCAATGTTTGATACTTGGTCTGCGGTTGGTGAAGCCATTTGGGAAGGATTAGGAAACGGGCCACTGGGAGCAGCTCTGAGGGCTCAGAAGCCCGCGTCGTTCCCAGTTCCTTCTCTCTGCCTTGTGCGTATGGACCAAGACGTAAGTGCTCTGCTCCTGCTCCGCTGCCATGGCTGCCCGTCCTCTGCCATGGCTGCCCGTCCGCTGTCATGGCTGCCCGTTCGCTGCCATGCTCCCCACAATGGTCACAGTCTAACACTGTAAGACCCCAGCAAACCCTTTCCTCTGCAAGCTTCCTTGGTCATGGTGGCTCTTCCCAGTAAAGGAAAAGTAACTAACCAGCCTGGCCTGTATCCGGCTTAGGTTAAACAGCCTTGCTGCCACACCACCTCGTGTGAAGTGTGAACTGTGAAAGCGTATGAAATGTTTCCATAACCAAATATGCAAGAGAAATGATAAACAAGCCTCATTGCCTCTCTGGCTCTCACTGTGCCACCAATCCTCCTGCAACAGCCATTCCTTTCACCCTGGGTTTCCTGAGGTCACTCGGGCTTTAACCCGAGGAGCTCTTTCCCTCGCACCTCCCACTTTCGTGACTCTGAGGAGACATGTTACGGATTTAAATTAAAAAAGGTTAATGTTTTAAATGCCTAAAGAAATGACAAATCACCTGCCCCATCCACTGCTCTGGTAATACTGTCGCCTCGTGGAAATGTTTAGATTGCTGGAATTCACAACGAACCTGGAAAACGTAGATTCATTTTCACTTTTCCATTTTCAGAAATGTCAGCCATACTTGTCTTGAGAACATTCCAATGGGAATTACACCAAAATTCCCAGGCTCAAGTCAGTCCTTCTTTGTAATATACCAAGGCACCTGCCTACAGTTGGTGTACCTAAAATAAAAATGAACTTGGAATAGTAGATTTTTCACCTTTATTCCACCTTCTGCACCTGAATCCTTTCAAAGCCAAACAGCCAGAACCTTCATACAAAGGCAAACAGAAATGTCTCTGTCTCCATGTTGAATGCCAGTGGAACATTTGTGTTTGGCTAATCTACCCCATGATCAAAGCTAAACTGCATCTTACCCACAGGCACCTGTGAAAATGACCACTGAGTCCTAGTCCTACGTTCTCCAAGGCTCTCAGGCAAAAGGGTGATTCGGTCACGTCGGGACCCATTTCATATGATACAGCTTTACAGGTACCATGTCTAAGCATGTCACTCTGGCCAGCGTGTGTCATTATACATAGTGTAACCCCGCACCACAGATTTTAATACATCTTAGAACACAAAACACTACGATGGTGTCCTATGGCATTCCTGAACAAGTTAGTTGACGATTCATCTATAGACCAACAAATTCTGCCTCCACTGAACATGAAGGGGAAGGGGAAAATGTCCGGTACTGTGTGGATTTTAGAGTGAGCCGCTGGAGAAGGACTTTCCAGAAGTCTTTCCTTAGCATGGCTAACCAGAAAAAGGTCTGCCAAGTTCACTTAGCCCAGCTCCTGCCTCCGCCTGCTGTGGGCTCTGGGGATCCATTAACATAACCCAACAGAAAGAAAAAGATATACACCAAGAAAATGCGTGTCTTGCTACACACTTGACAGCTACATTTTTTTTTCCCCTAGGGCCAACCCACTGGAAGTAGAAGATGCCAGGCATAATGTAAGAGAAGTTAGGAGGCAAAAACAGCCCTGGGGGTATATAATAAAGTTGACTAACACATGAATAAATAAAGCAAAAAAGAAGAAGAAGAAGAAGAATCTCATTCAAAGAGCTTCACTCACCCCCACCTGGCCAACACAAGTGACCCAGCCAACTCATTCCAGTGCAGTAGCTGGCAGATGAAGGGAAAAATGAAGGACCTAGAGCTATTTTTCCATTTCTAATTGTTCTTAATCCACATTCCCTAGATGGCTTAGTCATTGGCTGAAGCAACGGTCTAGCATTAATACTAGGTTAATTATGCTCTTTAGGTTGCCAAGGCAAGAAGTAAATTAAGCTACTTCAAGTAATAAGAGTTCAGTGTTCAGGAGCATATCATCATATGTGTGCTATCTCCTTTCCCCACCTATTTACTGCCACTCTACCCTCCCCTAGCCCTCAGTCTAGCTGCCTAATTCTCTCTATATATCTCAGCTCAAATTCCAGTGAAAGACAAAATTCTAGTTTGCCAGTGCAATCACATAGCATTCATCAATCGGGGTGTCTCCTGAAATCTTTTCACCATCCTACAAACTGGCTGTCCACTCAGCACATGGCCTTAATACAAGGTTTGAGTTATGGCAGCTTCTTGCTGCAAGGAGCTGTGGGCCAAGGCAGGCTTCTTAGGCATTATGACTTACACAAAGTGTCCTCCCAAAAGACTAGTCAATGAAAGGCAAATGGATCCAGAGAGCTGTCCTAATCAGTGCACAGGTCTACTCATGGAGTCATAATTTAATGGCATACCTGGAGATGATGGAAATTACTCAGACATTACCTAACCAGAAGAAGCAGGTCATTGGTGACTTGCCTTTGCTGGGTGCACCTTGTCCTGGGTCCCTCTCTGGCTATCTCTGCTTCCTGGCAACCATAAGGGGAGCAAGTTTGCTCTGCCACACACTGCCACCATCATGATGCTCTGCCTCCCCACAGGCCCACAGCCATGGAGCAAACAAGCACGCGCTAAGTCCTGTGACTGTGACGCTGGGAGCCAAAAGGAACTTTCCTCCCTTATGTTGTCCTCTGCGTATCTGTCACAGCAATAAGTCACCCAATACAGTATTGGACGAGTGTTTGTCAAGCCACCACCAAATCCTTAGCAGGAAGTAGAAGAACGGATCTCTGTGAGAGCAGGGCTGGTCTCAGGAAGCTGTCACAGGGGCAGTTGCACAGAAGCTCCGCCCTTTGGAGGACCAACACTTGTCTTAATTTTCACTGTGAAACTTTTAATAGTTTCTAAACAGAGACCCCACATTTTCATCTTGTACAGAGACCTAAAAATTCTGTAACTATCCCTATACAGATCTTTCTGTTGTATGGTAAAGAGTAAAAGGAGTTCTATAAAGATCAAATAATTCTGGACCCAAGCAATCTTCTGAGGTCATCTCTCCAAACACTCATCTGACAAATAAGAAAACTGAGGTCAAAGAAAGGATAACAGGCTGAGTCAGGGCCTCACTGTGAGTCCTGGCAATGCTCACCTAGAACAGACTCTTTCTGCGCCGAGCCCAGACTTCTCATTTCTCTACGTGGCACTCTTCCTCCTAGCAAGGAATGTCTGACGTCGGTCTGCCTTGCCAGGAGTTTCGGTAAAGCATTTAAAAATCTCATAAAGTGCAAGCTGATAGAAAAGCACAAATTGGATCCTTTCTTTCTTCAGTCTTCAAACTTGTTCTTCACCTATAACTTCCTCAAGACGGGTTCCATTAGCAAGGCCCAGTATTCATAACAGAAGCCAAGTGGGAAAACGTAAAACAGGGGAGTCTCTAAGGAAGATCAGTTGGTAGTCACTGTAAGAATTACAATGCTTTTACTCCCAAACCCATAATTTTATTTCTAGATCTAGTCACACATATGTACAAATATGCATAACCCAAGACTATGCATTGTGATGTTGCCTATAATAGCAAAAGATTGGAACCAACCTAAAACATCCATAACACAAAACTTATTTTTAAAAAAAATATTGTATCAAGCTCATACAACAGAATACCATATAGCTTTGGGGGGAGAAAAACCTAAGTTAATCTATGCTCTGATCTGAGACAGTTGCTGACAAACTGTTTGATGAAAAAGCAAGGTACAGAAGAGAAGACAGTATGCATTCATTTGTGCGTGGAAAGAATACATAATTGCATCATACAATTATATATACGCATATAGAGAGAAAGAGAGTATTTGTATATGTACAGAATTTGACCAGGAAAATATAGCAAAAAAAGAAAGAGATGACTAGCCAAAAGAAAGGGATATGGGGAAGGAGGAATAAGAATATAAAAGAGATTTTTATTCAATGCCTATTGTCCTCCTAAAGTATACATTTTGTGTGTATATTCTCTTTCCAAAAAAGATAATTGAGGGGTTGGGAAGCTGGTTCTGTAAACAAAGTATCTACTCCTCACGCCTGGGAACCTGAGTTCAGATCCCTATCGCAAACGTAAAAGCTCTATATGGTAGCACACTCCTGTAACAGCACTGCAGGAGATAAGTGGGTCTCCAGCACTGCAAGACAGCCAACCCAGCCAAAAGAACAACTCTTCCTCTGGAACACTGTCCTCAGGTGGAGGGGAAGGAAGACTCATCCTCCCAGTGACCCCCATTCGCTTGAAAAAACCGACTCTTCCCTCTTGCCCCATTCCCATATGTTCTGTGTTTATGCATATAGGAGATCACAGATGGCTACAGACTCCTCAGCAATCCTTTCCCTGGGAGACAGTGTCTGGTACCTTACCTTTTTGTTTGGTTGGTTTGGTTTGGTTTTTGGTTTTTCCAGACAGGGTTTCTCTGTGTATCCCTGATTGCCCTTGAACTCCCTCTGTTGACCAGGCTGGCCTCCAACTCAGAGAATCATCTCCCCCAGTGCTGGGATTAAAGGCATGCACCACTACTGTTTGGTTACTTTTTTATTCTGGGCTGCCCTACCATGGATTTGACCACAGAAGTGTGAGAGAGTTGGTACAATGTCAATTCTGAGCCTAGTCTTTCAGAGAACTGGCCAAATTCTGAGGGAGGCGCTGTGTAAAATCCCAGTGGGCCTTCTAGAGAGAGCCTGTGGAGAGTCCCAAGTCTATATCCAGTTATGTAGGACACCAGTCACATGAGCGAACCATCACGCACCCTTCAGTCCACACCAGACCACCGAGTCACTCTGGTTAGGTTGTCCAGCTAAGCACTGGCTCAAGCTTCCGACCCACAAATGATGGCATATGATTAAAAGATAATGATGCTAACGTGTCTGGGGCCAGTCTGTCATGCCATGATTCATAACCTACCTATCACGGCATTGGATAGTAAACACACTGACACCTCCAAACTTCACTCAAAATTCAATCTAAATTACCTCAGAGTAACAATAGAGCTACCCATGACAAGCAGCCATGGCTACTGGGAGAAGGGCAAGGTCCAAGTTAGGACAACAGAATTCCTCCAGCACTTGCTTCCCAGACTGCCAGATATAAGTCCCCACTAAAAAAGCCAAGACCACTCTTTGCCTGCAAGACCGTAGGGTTCTCAGCCTAGAGTTTGCCAGCCCACACGATACCATCAACCCTGAAGTGTCCTCTGCTCACCCATCTGCTCCAACACTCTACCCATGCAGTGCGCCATGCCCACTGATACCATCTCACAGGCTCTCCCATGGCTGTCGGAGGGAGGGCAATGCCCAGACCCCTTAGCATAGCTCTTGCCCTCTCACGCTGGGTTTACAAGAAGATCCAAGTCTTGGAAAGAGAGATTCCTGGATTTAACTTCCCTCAGCCCACGACGACTGGCAGTTGCCGCCCACTTTAGCCCATGTGCCTGTTCTCACCCACCCACAGGGTTGCCAAGGCCTGAGGGAGGCGGCACTGGCAGAAATCATAATTAGGGATTTCATCATCAGATAACTTCAGCTCCTTGAGAACATATTCTCCCTCATAATATGCAGATCTATTGTTTGACTTTGAAACATCCCACTAACTTTCAAACATGCTGTTGGAAATTCATCAGCTGTAAAAAGTAAGAGAAAAAATCTGGTCTGAATTATAGATATGGCCTTGAGATTAAAAAAAAAATAGATGTTTTGGGTGTTTTAGTGAAAAACGGAAGGTTCAAAACGTGTCAAGAAGGGGAACAGCAAGGTCATCAAACACAATTCAGCAAGAACCAGACTGTGACAAGAGAGCTTCAAGGAGGAGGGATGATGCAAAGAGGGTCCCCAATCGTCCTGAACCCTCAGTTTCATGAGAGGAAATTCCATTGTATAGACCTTCACCACTGTTGATATGGGGAAAAAAAAAAAAAAAAAAAAAGAGGCGCGTTGACCAGACAAACACTATGAAGGCTTCTGGACACTGGGGGAGGTGGTGTTGTTTGGAGGGTGGCTTTCTCCTCGAAATATAAAGGAAGAAACGGAAGGACTTTTGTACAGTCCGCTGGGTTTTATAACCCCTCACTTCAGGTCAAGTATTTACAAATAAACCATTGCCGTGGGGTTCTTGGGTCAGGTGTTACCTGGTACCAAGCAGCGGCGGGACGGAGAAGGGGGCCCGAGCCATACAAGTTACCTGGCTGATTGCTTGCACTGGTCCAGTTTCGTAAGCATCCCACAAACCTCTTCATCCCTTCCGCTTTATTCACCTGACCTTTTTCAATATCTTTTTTTCCTTTCCTCATTACCCCAAGGGAATAATCTAGCCACTCTGGCTTTCTTTGCTTGCAAAATGTAACTGTTCCTTTCCTTTTTCTCTTTCAGATAAAGGCAGGCTCTGGAAGGGAAGGGAGGGAGGGAAAGAAAAAAAAAAAAAAAGCTCCCGGCTTCTTCAAATTAGCTCTGAAATAAAAGTCACTGCCAGATGTTATATAAAAGGTGACGTAATCCTAAAGTACTTCATTACATATGCAGCTCTGCTCTTCAGCCCAGGGGGGGTTTATTACATTTTGTCGATTCCATTTTCTATACCCACATCATTTTTACATAATTTTTCCTGCCTGACAGGCAGCCTCACATTTTCACGGCAACCCATCAAGATAGCGTTACAAGAGCACAGGGAACCAGGTTAGCAGTTTACAAATAACGGCGCTAACGAGTCAGATTTGTCCCAGAGATACAAATCAGGGGTAAATGGTCCATCCATGCGTGAGAGAAGCGCATCTATTTTAGAATAATAGAGAAGAAACAGAGCACTTCTCAGCCGGCGCTGTGTTCTTTCAGAGCATGTACTAAATCTATCGCAAAAGTGGGGAGATGGAGACGTGCCCACGTGAAGTTCTTCTTGCCTTGCTCTTCGCTTTCCTGATAAATTCCTGGCTCCCAGTGAAAGAGATGGCCACGGAACGTGCATTAAGATCGAACTTTACGGATTCGCACAAAATTTAGAAGAGGACACGCCGTTTGTGCCAGTGAAATATCTAGCTTCTGAGAGGCTTCAAGTGCAAACACTGCGAGACACTTCCCCCCACTCCCCGGGTGGCGGGCATCCTTCTCCCGCTTCCTTCGTGGGCACTCACGGCTGCACTGCCCTCTAATGGCTAAAAGTGGCGATGCGGGCTCAACCCTTGACCCTTGAGAACTGAGGATTGCTGCGAGGCATCTCTACAGGAAGCCAAATACGTGCAGCTCTTAGCTCTGGTGAAAACTTACAGATTCCTAGAAGAATAAGAATATTTCTGGGAATCCTATCCCCCAAAAGTCATGCTTGCCTGGACCAGCAAGATGGGTTGGGGGTAAAGGCACTTGTCACCAAGGCAAATAATATAAGTTCCATCCCTTAGAGCCACGTAGCGGAAGGAGAAAATAAAGTCCCACAAGTTGTCCTCTGACCTCATATTTGGGCTGTGATGCACCCCACCACAGACACATAATCAATAAATAAAATTTAATTTTTTTCCTAAAAGATCTAGCTTACCCAGAGTTTCATCAGGTTTTAATTTTAAAGAAAAACATAGTAAAACAAACCTTATTGTTTCCCCACAGTTAGTACAAACAGAATAATGGGTTCGAATGTGGGACAGGGACGATGAGAATATTTTAGGGACTAACTTTTCTCAACCTTTCCCCAGACCTAGGGAACAGAGAAATTAACAATCATCCCTCACCAACAAAATTAATCTAAGTTCAAACTTTGCCTCGGAAACCAGCACATTACTTATTTCTACATTGATTTCGTACATTTAAGATTTCTTCTCTTTTTTTCTTTAACTTTATTTTAGTTTACATAACCACAGTTTTTAAATTGTATGTTATGCGTGTGGACGTTTTGCCTGCCTGCATGTCTGTGTACCCTGTGTGAGCCTGCGACAGCAGGAGGCCAGGAAAGGGTGTTGGATCCCCTGGAAGTGGAGCTAGAGATGGCTGTGAGCCACCATGTGGGTGCTGGGACTCAAACCTGAGTCCTCTAGAACAGCAACCAGGGCTACAGACCACTGAGCCGTCTCTCTAGCACCTCGTTTTATATTTTTGATGATATGTAAGGTGGGGGTCTGTAAGTGCAGCTTCCTGAGGTAGCCAGAGATTGGCGTTCGGTTGTGAGCTTCTTCACACAAGTCCTGGGAGCCAAACTCTGGCCCACTGCAAGATCAGTGTGCGCGCTTGACTGCGGAGCCATCTCTTGGGACTCAGTAGCTCTCTTTAAAACAACTTTTCATCATATCCAAGTTACTTGTGCACATAGGATGTAAGTCACTCTGCAGAGCCCGCTCCCCCACACAGCTGTCCAGGCAATCCCATCTCCTCTTTACCCTTGCAAGGCTGTTTGTGTCGCTGCCCCCTGACTTCTCCGTCTCGGCATTATGTATTTTGCACCATGGAATGCAACTTCATGTGTGAGAGTTCACCTGCACATCCACTCTCCCACCACATACATATTCCCCACGAATTATAATTTTGCTAGGAGCATCCATCAATGTTTATAGGATTATAAATATTAAATTCTCATAAATTCTTGATAGCTCTACCTTATGCTATGCCATGATCACCTCCCCTTGCCTAGATAAACTGTTATTCCCCCAGGAAGGAAGGAAGGAGGGAAGGAAGGAAGGTCCTTTTCCAACCTTTAGCTTTGTGTATATTTGTTGCACTAATTTTCCAGGGCTGCCATGACAAAGCATATGACACACCTGATGGCTTAAGCTATCCAGGATTTATGGTCCGTATGGAGATAAAAAGGCTGAGATTTGGGAATTATCAATCCTTGCTTCCTCTGAAGGCTCCTCCACACCCATTCCTAGTCTCCCCTATTTCCCAGCAATCCCTGGGGCTCCTTGGCTTGTTGACTGTCATATGACTTGTATGTATGTGTGTGTGTGTGTGTGTGTGTGTGTGTGTGTGTGTTCACACACATCTGTGTCCACATAGCTCTCTCTTTTGTCTCTCTGCTTCTTCTCTTGTTATTCTGGTGCTGAGGTGATGTCAAATTTCAGTTTGTATAGCCTCATCTTAATCTATGTCTCAATCACATCTGCAAAGCCCTACTTCCAATAAGGTCACGTTCCCCAGCTTCTAAGTTAGGACTTCAACACATCTCTGAGGGATTTATTTTCACTACTCATCCCCAGCTCGGCCCACTTGTCTGAGTCTACTCTGATATTCAAGTGTTTTCTGCTTTCTCTCAGGTTTGGCTTCTATGTCAGGCTACTCTCAGTTGACTTTTTCCTTTGTGGACTACAGCCCACATCTTTTCATAGTTTAGGAAAAACAAGAAGCCCTAGGCCCTCAGTAGTTTCATTGGCCTTACAGGATCCTGTGTCAGTCCCACAGCAGTCACAGAGGCAAAGAACTCAAAGCCATCCTAAGCAGCATGAGGAGTTCAAGTCCAGACTTCACCAAAGATCCTAAAGGTGGGGGTGGGGCACAGATTTTTGTCTCTACAGAGAAGTATGTGATCCTTTTCTCACTCCAGGATGATTAAGGAAAAGAACACAAAGGGTTAGCATAAATATGCTTCAATCTAAGCTGTAGCCTTCTGGAGTTTTTATGGGAATTGGTTTAGTAATGTCTGAGGGATAAATACATGTCACTTTAGTAGATTTTCATATTCTAAACAATGTTAGGGAACTATGGGAGAAGAGATTATCCCAAAAAAGATGCATATGAGTAGAAGGAAATCTCCCTTTGAAGCCCCATGGTTCCAAATAATATGATCAGAATTTTGTTTTGTTTTGTTTTTCAATCTAGCTAGGCAAATAATAGCCATACTGTCGATGAACAATGTTCTTCTCCTGAGATGCCAGAATCTTCCTTCAAATTGTTTCCACACTGCAGCCTGATTGTCCGTCATTATCTAATCCCACATGTGAGACATTTGAGACAAAGACTTAAAGACGTAAGACTCAAGACAACAAAGTGGAATAGAAAATTCTAGAGTAAATTGGGGAGGAGGGAGGCAGAGTCAAAGGGAAGCCTGAGAGAGAATAAAAGAAAAAGGGAATAAAAGAATGAAGAAAGGAGTGGGAATTGAAGAATATAAGAATAAGCTCAACTGGGCAGGTAGACCTAAGCTGATGTCCCTCTCTAGATGGTCCTTCTGCCCTCAACTTCCTTTGACCTACCCTGTCTCTAGAGTCTCTTAGTTCTGCAGCTGAGGAGTGGGCTCCGGCCCCTCAGTTAACACCTGCATGATTGGGGACCACTTGGAAGAGGCATCACCGAGGAGCCAGGCAGCTTCACGGTGAAGCCTCCTGCAGCTTCCGGAGCCCAGAAGGAGGCTCCCAGTGGGGTGGGCAGCTAAGTGCTGTGTGTAAACGCTGCCAAACCATTCAGCCCTAGGGAAGCACTCCGCTAACGGCATTTCCTAAAAACTTAGAGTTTAACATGACACATCTTGACATCCCATTCCGAGAACCCTTCACCTCACCTCCTCTGGGAGTTTTAATAGTTTTAAAACAATGAGATCCCCACTCCAGGTGATGTTAGGAAAGGAGGCAGGAGAGATGCTAAGGCTTTTATGTCTCACTCGTCTCCGCTTGTCACTGTCCTACAGGAAAACTCCTGGGATTCAGTAGTGTGAACAAGTGTTCAGCAACCCAGGCCAGTGGAGGTTTTGTTGTTGTTGGATTGATTGTTTGTTTGTTTGTTTTTTAACTCAATGACATTCAAATCACCTACCCAGGTTTTTGTTTTATTTGTTAATGTGAATACCTAGGCCTATTTCCTAAAAGTGTGTTTTTAGTTGGTCTGACGGGAAAATTAGACCTCTGGTCTTCGACTGTTCTTGAGAACTCCCCTGGTGAGCCTGCCTGCATTGTTGGGAGCATGGGGGAAGGCCTAAAGAGCAAGGAGGCCCTCAGACAGAAGGCCTCTCCCTGCTCAGCTTTTCAAACCAAGAATTCTTAAGGGAAGTGCTCCTCCATTCACAATAGCAGTAGGGTTGTGTGTATTGGTCATCTTCTCTCTCCTCTGCAAGAGCCTGGGGTTGACATAGAACACCCTGAACAAGCAAAAGCTATACCCAAGAAAAGAAAAACACTACTCTCCTGCTGGTGGCCTTTTAAGACCAAACATCTGCCTAGCCACTTCTGAGCTTACACCAGTAACTCAGGTACCTCTGTCTAAGAAAGCATGCTCAAATGAGGCACTCTTGCAGGCTCATGTCAGCCCTTAACAAAGCCAGGTCTTGGGACAGTATGGAAATCAGCCAGTGCCCATGTTTTAAACTTTCTCCGTGAAGCATGAAAGCTGTGCCCAATATTGCCAAGCACCATCTCACAGTCTGTTGACAACTGTTAAGTGGATTTTCTACTTGTGCACCCATCAGTTTTCACTTTCTGAAACTTGGCAATAATAACTCCCACTATAACCTCCCATGTCCCAAGCAACGTACATCAAACACCAATTCCCTAGTGTGTTTGAGCCTCAGGCTGGCCCTCTGTGCTAGGCACTATGGCTTCTGGTGCATGTGACCCACAGGATGGCCTCTACAAACCCAGTATAGTTTTTCCAAGTTTGCAGATGTCAGACATCATAACTAAGAAGTTTTAGAGCTGAGATTCCATTCCAGGTCTGCCTGGCTCCAGAAACAATCCTCACAGTGCACTCCTGCCCACAGAAAATCTGCGAGGTTAGTAACTGTAACCAAACAATGAAAGTAAATATTTGTATAACGAAGAGCAGAATTACCCCAATGCTCACGCCCACCTGAGCCATAGAAGCAGTCTCAAGTCTCAGCTTTTTTTTTTTTTTTTTCTCTAGCACATCAAAGGCACCTCTCTAAGGCATTCAGGGCTTCTGAGAATTGAAACGCTTTCTGGTTAATCTGTGGAGTGTGTCATAAGGTCATTCCTAAACTGTGGTATAACCAGTTCCTATGGACGCTTACTCCTTGTGGCAGAGTAGCAAACAGAAGGCACAAGAAAGAGATGGCATCTTTTCCAGTGAAGCAAGAATACTCTCTAACCAGGCTGCGTGAGTTCTTGTTTAAACCAGGATCCTCAGGAGAGAAGGCACATAACTGTACACCAGGAATAGTTAGTCAACCATGTTGAAAGCACACACACACACACTCAATCCAGGTCTTTGCAAAGCTTCTAGTCTGACAGCTGGAATTAGACAACCTGTCCCACAGTGACTGCAACAATGTTAAGAAGCAAAAGCATGGGGCTCTTTGCCACCTTGTAACAGGCCATCTGACCTCATGGGGGACAAGAGAAGTCATATGGCATGAGGATGAGGAAAACCTTCTCTGAGGAATTTGCATTTTCCCAGTAAGAAATGACTGTTCTCAGGTCTCATCAGGACTGGCTGCATTGTCTTGCTCTGTGGCCTGGTAAGGCTGCACTCCCCTCAGGGGGAGGTGATCAAAGAGCCAGCCACTGAGTTCATGTCAGAGACAGCCCCTGCTCCCCTTACTAGGAACCCACTTGGAATTGAGCTGCCATGGGCTACTTCTGAGCAAGGGGTCTAGGTCCTCTCTATGTATGGTTCTTGGTTGGAGGATCCATCTTTGCAAAGACCCCTGACCCAGATTTCTTGGTTCTGTTGCTCTCCTTGTAGAGCTCTTGTCCCTCCAGGTCTTTCTCACTCCCTCTTCTTTCATGGGATTCCCTGCACTCTGCCCAAAGTTTGCTGATAAGCTAGGGTCAGATGGAAGGGGAGGAGGACCTCCCCTATCAGTGGACTGAGGGAGGGGCATGGGAGGAGAAGAGGGAGGGAGAGTGGGGTTGGGAGGGGAGGAGGGAGGGATCTATAGCTGGGATACAAAGTGAATAAATTGTAACAATCAAAAAATAAATTTAAAAAAGAGGGAAAAAAACATAAATGACTGTTCTCAAGATGGCTGGTAGTAATTTCCAGGTTACCTAGCAATGATGGCTAGACATGAGCTATTCTCCAAGCTGTCTTCAAAGCTCATGTGATGGCAGACATGAGCCATTAGGATTCTCCTATCTTCTCTTACAAGGTTTGAAATTCTAGGACATCAGTTTAACATCATGAATCTCACTGAGCCTTTTCCCTACCCCCATCCCATCCAGGTCTTCCCAGCTTTCTGCATAGAGCCTAACAACTTCATCTCTATAGACTCCCAGTGGTTTCCCTGTACATCCAGAAGAAATTTTGTTTTTTGTTGGCTTTCTGAAATTTAAAAAAAAAAAAAAAGATAATAACTAATGTTTGGTCAGCTACATTTACCAAGAGTTATCTTACCTAAACAAAGAAAGAAAGAAAGAAAGAAAGAAAGAAAGAAAGGAAGGAAGGAAGGAAGGAAGGAAGGAAGGAAGGAAGGAAGGAAGGAAGGAAGGAAGGAAGGAAGACCATGACACCCAGCCCTCACCTCACTCATCATCATTAAAGAAAACAGAGTGTTAGGTCTTAGTAGAGTTGACAGCTCTCACGGAGGTAACTCAGGCTTAAAGATGGCCTGCCCATTTCTTCTCAGCTATTAGTAGGCAGCCGCTGCTTCACCACCCTTTCCAGAGTAGGGAAAGGCTATTATCTACCTCATGGGTTTAGTGAAGCAAGTAGAAGTTTGATTTCTTTTCAGATAAAAGAGATGATTCAAATGAGAATTTTATCTTGCATGGAGGAGTGACAAAGTAGGAGAATGAATCCTACTTGATTACAATCTTCCATCATTCTGATTTTATAATTACTGAATGGAATCAATCAGCTTTCAATTGTTACCTTGGTAAAAGATTAAAACATCATTACTTGTCGTACATATTTCACACTTTAGCAAATTTTAATAAACTGAATGCATGAGAAATTGTTATATTATCTTTCATGATACTGGGATGCTAATGACATTCCTATTGATTTTAATTCACATTCGCTGGTCAAAACGAGTCAGATTCCAGCGAGGCATGGCACCTATAATCCACACTAACAAATGAAGGCCGCTAAACATTGAAATAGCCCAAATGAAATCATTAATCAAAAATATCATAAAATGATTGCCAAAAAAAACTAGGGAGGGTTTAATCTTCATAACAAACATCTTTTATGACATTGGTTCATCTGTAACTTTTGCACATTGGCGATTCCTCTTATAAAATATTTTTAAGTAAGAAAGCAAAAACATCCTTAGAAGACAAAATTTGGAGGCTATTAATTATCAGTGGGGGGCTCACAGGCTGTAAAGGTGAAAGGGATCCCTGAAGAGCACGAGTATAAAATTTCTTCCTTCAGAGCACTCAAGGGCTAAAGTCTGACTCAGTGGAAAAGTGCTTGCCTAGCATGCCTGAGGCCCTGGGTTCAAGTCCCAGCACACAAAAATAAAAGACTGAAAGGTTCTGAGCCTTGTGCCAATGAAAGTACATGCAAGCCAGGTGTGGTGGCACACACTTTTAATCTTAGTACTTAGGAAAGCAGAGTTAAGTGGATTGCTATGAGCTTGAGGCCAGCCTGATCAAGACCAGAACGCCAAGACTACACAGAGAAACCCTGTCTCAAAACACACACACACACACACACACACACACACACACACACACAAAGTACATGCAGCCTGACCAGTTAATGTGATACAACATAAGAGTTAATTAAAAGTGGAGGTTTTATAGTTAGATACTATGTCTTCATGTATTTGATGACTTTTTGCCTCAGTCTTCTGTAAAATAGTATAAAAGATATTGCCACTTCAGTGGCTATCATCAGATGAAATGTGGCCAAGCTTCTATATAGTTGAGTCAAACTTCATTTCCATAGCTTTAACAACACTAAAATCAGATATGGGAGGATTGTTTTTTATTCACCCAATTCTTTATTTGTATTTCTGATGCTTTTTCTACCTAGCGCATAGTTTTTTCTTGCTTTGTTTTGAGTCCCAGACCTGTGCACTCTAAGCAGACAGTATATCACTGAGCTACATATGAAGCCCTCTAACTAGTAAATAGACCTAGGGGTCTAATCAAGCCTGGGAGGTCTGATCTCTGGAGTTCAAATGTGCAAGAGCTAAAGAGCAAGGATGAAGCTCAGATAAGAGCAGCCTGTTAAAAGTTCCACCGTGCGATCCTTTTTCCCTATAGCCTGTCCTGAGTAGATCTATAAAATTCATGATAAATGTCCTCTGTGGGATTTGGTTTCTTATAAAAGGTGGGAGGAAATGGTTTTGCTTCAAGGATGTAGATGATAAAACATAGATGGCCCCAGAAAAAGACTCCAGACCCAGGATACCAGTTTTACAAGAGCACACGATGGTCAGGGTTGGAGAGGACGCTGCATGGGGCTGAACTGTTTGTGCAGCAGCCAGGGATGGACAAAATAGAAGTCCTAGGTGATACCTCTGGAAGATTCGGTATTAAAACACACACACACACACCTTCAAAGCCTCCTTTTCTCAAGTTCATATTCACTGGCTTTTTTGATTCAGACAGAACCTCATGATACCAGTTCTACACGGTAGTCTTCATGTTAAATTCATTCTGCTAACTTTTTAACTGGCTTTTAAAGATGTATTTACTTACCATTTTCTCTCTGTGTCTCTTTCTCTCTTTCTGTGTGTGTATGTGAGTGAGTGCACTCGTATGAGTTTAGGTGCATCATAACGCATGCAGGAGCCCACAGAGGCCAAAGAGGGCACCAGATTCCCTGCAACTGGAGTTGCCGGTCATTGTGAACCACTACGGAGGTGCCAGGAACCAAACTGAGATCCTCTGAAAGATCAGTAAGCATTCTTAAGCACCGAGCCATCGCTCAAAACCCCTTGATCATCTTTTTATTAACATTTTATTAACATTCATGCACACTCCTGTGAGGTTACTTGGAATTTTAAAACAATATCATGTTAAGTTGTTCGTTTTTATCTCTTTTTTAATATTTTTTAAATTGTGGTGTAAGCATGTGTCTGTGAGTGGACTTGCAATTGTTTATGTGGTGCCTGAAGATGCCAGAAGGGAGTGTCAGGTCCCCTGGAGCTGGAGTTACAGGCACTTCAGAATTGCCCTGTGTGGGCGCTCGGTGCTGACCCCAGGTCCTCTGCAAGAACAATACGCCCTCTTAAGCACTGAGCCATCTAGTTGTTTTTGTTGTTGTTGTTGGTGGTGGTGGTGGTGGTGGTTGGTTGGTTGGTTGGTTGGTTTGTTGGTTTAAAAAAAAAATCAAAGCACTAAGCCAAAGTAGCCCTTGTACGTGACTTGAGAAAAGCAC
Organism: Meriones unguiculatus; assembly: GCF_030254825.1. Lineage (NCBI taxonomy): Eukaryota > Metazoa > Chordata > Mammalia > Rodentia > Muridae > Meriones > Meriones unguiculatus. Next base: position 75,629,806 of record NC_083354.1, on the reverse strand, counting down.
CACGCTTTGACCAAACAGTTACCACAGCAACAATAGCAGTTTATCTGTGTTAGCATATTTAACCTTCACAGCAGTTGATGGAACAGGGTCTATGAGTGCCAAAGGAACTGAAATCAAGAGGAAACAACCAGACATAATTCCAGCAAGGCTGAGGCAAGAGGCTATAGGGTTTGAAGTGAGCCTGAAATACATAGCGAGCTTGAGGCCAACCATGGCTGCATAGTGAAGTCCTGCTGAGAGAGAGAAGTTCATTTACCCAAAAATCATCAAATTGCCAGTGAAAGGGCTCATGAGCCAGCTCATAGGGCAAAAGTGCTTGCCATCAAGCCTGATGACCTGAGTTCAATCTCTAGCTCCTGCAAGTTGTTCTCTGACATAGTGCGTGTGTCCACAAACATATACACATACAATCAACCAATCAATCAGTAGTCTTCATTTTTAATTACTAATGAAATTATAGTTCATCCTGTAAGGAACTATATATTCTAAAAGCCGCAACTTTTTAAATCTATATTTTAAGAAATATTTTCTCTTTACAATAAATAAAAAAATATTTTATATAATTATATTAACTAATATAGAGAGTCCCAGACTGATTAAAAAAAAAAAAGTCTTCACATGTATGGACTTTAATGTTGTTAAAGCCATGGAAATAAAGTTTGACTCAACTATATTATATTAGTTATAATATATAATATTATATTATATGTATATACTCCTGTGAGTGTATCTATTCACAAGGCTATGAAAGCAAGTAGAGAGTGACCACAAATACATAGAAAGCTTCACTTCAACAACTGAGGAAATATTTTGCTTTTCAAAGATAGCCTCACAAGGTTTCCTTCTTGAACATGCCCTCACTGTGAGTTTCACTCTGCTCACATCAAAATGTGTTTGTTTAAATTTCCCCCCCTTTTGAATCTGGGGTGAATTCTGACTTTTCCAGGAAGTGACAATGTATGCTTCCAGGAGAGTTTGACAGAAACTTCACAGCTTCTGCTTGTTTCCTTCAGGATTCTGGGTTTGGATCTAGATACTATGCTATGGGGAAAGCCAACTATTAAGGGTCCAGGCCAGAACTAGGTGTTCCAACTCATGTTCCCCACTGAGGTCCAGCCACAAACCTACAGATGTCGGAATGAAAGGGCCTGGGGATGTTTCTCAACCCCAATCGTCAGGCTAGCCACCAATACTCAAGTCTGCCCAGCAGGGGTTCCATATGTTATGGAGCAGAGATAAAATACACACATTGTGCTCATTGTACCCTCTCCAACTTGCTGACTGACTGTTCATGGATGTGATGAAATGGTTGCTGATTCATAGGAAGAGTAATTTTACTCAGCAATAGTACCTGGACAGGGTTCAGCAGACATCACTGGTATTTGCTGATCAAGCACCAAAGCATAGAAATACAAAATTGCAGGGAACCCAAAAAGTCATAGTCACCTTTTCTTACCTGAACCCTTGGGCTTGCCCGTAACTTGGAATGGAATAGGAATTGGAGACTTTTGTTGCCATGTCAGTTAAGCAAAAGAAGCTGTATGGTCTTGAGCATATCTCTTGATTTCCTCCTAGGTAAATGAGCTTTAGGGCTACCTTCCTGAATTCTCATAAAAATCAGCTCTATAAGAAAAAAAAAAATGGTTGCTAGACAGTGGTGGCAAATGCCTTTAATTCCAGCCTCAGCAGGCAGAAGCAGGCAAATCTCTGAGTTTCAGGGCAGCCTGGTCTACAGAGAAAGTTCCAGGATAGCCAGGGCTATATGGAGAAACTCTGTCTATGACGGGGTAAGGGGGAGAAGTAGGGAGAGAGAGAGAGAAGGAAAAACAGGCAGACAGAAAGAAAGAAAGAAGTTCTAAGTCAAAGTCTAAAGCATCCTATTTGTCTTTTTTTTTCCTTTTATTTACCAAAGACAACAGTTTGCTAAGATTATGTAGCAAAGAGAAATAGATTGAGAGCTTAAACACAAAAACCTATTATCTCATAGGTATAGAGACTAGACAGAGACTAGAAGTCAGAAAAGGCTGACAGGCTCGGTACACTCCAGCATTTGTGGAAGGAGCTGCCCTGTGCCCTTCTCTTCCAGGGGTTTGCCAGCCATCTTTGGCATTCTTAGGCTAGTAGACTCATCACCCCAAGACTCTGCCTTAATAGTTTCATGGTGTTCTCTCTGGTATGTATCTGTGGCCAACTTCTCTTTGTTGTGAGGACAATCAGTCATATTGGACTGGAGCTCATTCTAATGACCTCACTTTAACTTGATTAACTTTATAAAGACCCTATCTCCAAATAAGGCCAGAATCTGAGGTCCTAAGGATTACAACTTCCTCCTAAGCATTTAGGGGAGATGCAATTCACCCCATAACATCAATGAAGGTGATGATCTGCAGTGTGAACTGGGGTCATTTAGGGAGAGCAGACCATAAATTCAGTGGAAGATGACAGCTTACTTGATATGGACAAAAATGTGCAAAACCCTTCTTCTGAAACCCTAGACTAAGTGACTCGGGCTGGATCACTTTATGAACTTTGTGTTCAGTCCAGGCTCATAAATCCTGGAAGGAAATCCAAGCCAATTCTGGAGTTTCTGACAAGCTCCAGAGGCTGAATGGATCAGACAGACCTTCACTTGGAATTTAAGTTTATTGAGTTTAATTTGAAACTCAATGCAAATTCATGGAACACAAACTCCTTACAAATTGAATAGAACCCAATACAAAGGGCTCCTGAGCCACCTGGAATACACACAATAAATGTTGGACTCTTCCCATCTTGGAAAGAGGCGAACAGGAAAGGCCAGGCTGGCAACGTCACACTATCACCACCTTGGAAGTGTAGTACATCTGAATCTCATGAATCTTATTTCAAACAGTAAAGCACATAGAGTAATAACGAGCAAAGTTTAAAGCAATATGAGTCTCCTTATATAAAAATGTGTCAAAACTTGCAGAATTTCAAAATGGGTAAGACAAGAGGCTTGCAAACTGTTTTTATTGAAATGTCAGAAAGCATGATGGTTAATCTTCACTGTCAACTTGACTGGATTAGAATCACCATAGAAACAAACTTTTGGATGTGTCTATGATGTGTTTTAGAAAGGTTTAACTGAGCAGAGAATACCCACCCTGAATATATGGGTAGTCCCAGCCCACATGCTTAGGGTGTGAAGCTGAATGAAAAAAAAAAGAGAATGAGTCTCTCTCTTCTTCTTCTTCTTCTTCTTCTTCTTCTTCTTCTTCTTCTTCTTCTTCTTCTTCTTCTTCTTTTTCTTTTCTCTCTCTCTCTCTCTCCCCATGGTTATTATGAAAACAATATAACTAGCCACCTCCTTCTCTTGCTGCCATGCCTTCATCATGACGGGCTATATCCCTTCAAACTTTAAGTTAAAATAAACACTTCCAAGTTTATTTTTGTCTGGTATTTGGTCCCAACAGTTAGAAAAATAACTGGTTAGCAGAAGTAAACACAATCTTTACACTGCAGAAGACACTAGTCTGTATTAACTAAACTTTGGCTAGGGCTCTTAGTGGTCAACTCCTCTTTAATTTGGCCGTTTTTAAGAATTAAAACCTTTTGATTAGTATATAGCAGTGTCATCTGGGTGTGCCATGTAAGTAATGGTTATCCTGCCAAGAAACAACACTGGGAAGTCAATTGCCAGGGGCTGGAAGTCAGATGTGTTTAAAACTTTTAAGGAAGTCTAGATATCAGCCTGGTTAAATTAGGAGCACTTGCTGTCACAGGTGTAAAGGCCAGTGTGCTGTCTCGGCAGGTAAGGGCATTTGCTCCCGAAGCCGCTGACCTGAGTTCAATTCTTCTCAATTCCTGGAACCCCATATGGTAAAAAGAGAGAACCAACTCGCACAAGTTGTCCTCTTACTACCACATCCAAGGTGGGCCATGCAGACACATGCACAGACACACACACACAAACACAAATAAATAAATAAATAAATAAATATAATTTTAAAAATATTTTAAGAGAAAACAAATTTAAGGAAGTAGGCCACAATTGGAAGGGTTTTTTACTTTAAGAACACATTCCCCAGGACTGGAGCAGTGGCTCAGAGACTAAGAGCACTGGGTCTGACAGCATGGGGAGCAGAGTTCAGACTGCAGCATCCGAGTGACAGGCCAAGCCAGGTCCCCTGCATGCCTCTAACTCTAGCTCCTAGAGGGACTTAGACAGGATGCCTGGGAATTTATGTCAACCTAGCTGGGAAATGAAACCTCCAGGTTCAGTGGAAGACCTATCCTCAAAGGAGTAAGGTACAGAATGATGGAAGAGGACCGCCACCCTCGGCTGGCTTCTGCACATGCACACACATGGGCACATATCTCGCACACGTACATCCATACCAGAAAATAAAACAGAAGTAATATGTTCCCCTCCTTTGCATTTATTCCTATGGGAAAATTAACTTGTTCTACATTTATTCAAATTAACTTGAAATTGTGAAGGAATATGTCTTTTGAACTAGAAGCCGCTGCCCCATGGCTTAACAACTTTATTGGAATATGATTTGCATTCCATCAGATTCCCTGCTTCTAAGAATACAATTCAACAGTTTTTGGTAAGCACTGAAATGTGCAACCATCTCTGCATAATGTCATTTTAGAGCCTTTTTATCACCTCAGTAACATTTCTCATGCTTGTTTACAATTATTACCACCTCCTCTCCTAGCCCAGGCAACCACGAGTCTTCTCTTTGTCTCCGTAGAGCTGCTTTTTCTAGACAGTTCAGACAAGTGAACCTGCACTCGGCCTGGTGTAGGAGGGGTTTACGCCCGTTACATCACACATCTGTATTTCCTTTCTTTTTGTCCCGGGATAGCCTTCCACTGTGTAGATCCTGTAGCTGGGATACCTGGCCCAGACGCGCATCCAGTCCTTTCTACACGTGCCAGATGTAACTGTGAATACATGTCATAGGTGGTACCCAAATAAGGCCACCAGAAGTTCATACCTCTCCATGCATGCCGCCTATGTTTCTCTCCTAACATCCAGACTGATCCTCTCATTCATCTTGTCCAATAGGATAACCTGGCAACGATGCTCTAAGATTTCTAATGTCAGAGCTTAAGAAAATTGGCAACTTTTTCTTCCCCCTTTGGGGAGCCAGCTGTTGGGCTCCACAATGAATCATCACAAGCAGAGTGCCCTGGACAATGGAAGACCACCTTAGATGTTCCAGTTCCAGCCCAGCTCCTGGCTGACCAGACACATCTAGAGCAATGATGCGTAAAGACTACCCAGCAGAAGCCAGTCAGGCCACACGAGCCTGAGATGAGAAATGGTTGTTGTGTTTCAGTCACTCCATTTGGACTGTTTTGTTATGTAACTAAATAGCATCATCATTTAGCCTATCTTTCTTTCCCTTTAGTTATCTGTAGACTTTGTTCTTCTACAGAAATTTCTAATGCACTCTAGCTTTAACGTTACTTCTTTGGCAGACTGCAGGACCCTGAAGAGTATGAGTCAGTGAATGTTCTTTCTGATATTTTGAGATAACGCTTTTTAAATGTTCTAAAGAGCTTTATAAAAAAAATGGGTGTTCTAGGGGCTGGAGAGATGTCTTAGTGGTTAAGAGGACTGGCTGCTCTTTCAGAGGACCCAGGGTTCAAGTCCCAGCACCCATTTGACAGATCACAAACTACCTATTAATTCCAGGATCTGACACTCTCACAGAGACATACATGCAGGCAAGACACCAATGCACATAAAATAAAAATAAATTCTTTAAAAAAAAATGGGTGTTCTATCTGCCCCTACTCTCTTACCATGCTGCAGAAGGATTCAGTATCCAGCTGTTCCCCCAATAGTGTACACATTAACTTACTAATCTCACAGCAAAGTTAGTTCAATAACTCAAATATTTCTTGAATTTTGAATAAAGGAAAATCAGCATGATAAATTTTGCATAAAGATACAAACACTGTCAGCCAGGCAGTAGTGGTGCATGCCTTTAATCCCAGCAGTCAGGAGGCAGAGGCAGGCAAATCTTTGTGAGTTTGAGGTCAGCCTGGTCTAAGGAGTGAGTTACAGGACAGCCAGGAATACATAGAGAAACCCTGTCTCAAACAATAAAAAAAAAAAAAAAAAAACACTGTCAAAATATAATCATCCCCCTCAAAAAGAATTAGAATTAGTTTGAAAAAAGAAAAAAAAAACTAGCATAACAAGAAATTAACAACAAATTAATGTAATCAGGCCACCTCCCAAATTGTACAAGGTAGTACCTCGAGAAGGTAGTATTTGGGTGTTTCCAGAAGCTGTTTAATGGATGACATTCAATGGCAAAGAAAATGAGCTATGACGGAAAATAATATATCCTTCAAGTGTTAGAATTTTGTCATTTATCTTTGCCACACCATTCTCCTGCACAACACAGGTGCTAAATAAGCCTAATTCAGTTACTATTCTTAAAAAGATTACTACAGGCTTCAATGATCAAAGAAGTCTTCATCAAAGAGAGTAGTCTAAAATCTCACCTTGGCAAGGGGAAGAGTGAAGGAGGCCAAACAAGTAGGCCAAATAGGCTTATCAATATCTCCATTCAATTAAGAAACCCTGGGCTAGGCATGGTGGTGCACAGCTTTATGCCAGCCCTCAGAGGCAGAGTCAGGAGGATCTCTGTGAGTTTGGGGCCAGCCAAGCTCCAAGACTGTCAGAACTACATAGAGAAATCCTGTCTCACACAATACTCAAGATTATATAATTTGGGAGTCTTAAAAATTTTTATGCTCAATAACCATCATCGCCTCGAATCTCACCTAAGATATAAGAAGTAAATGCTGCTATCAACAACACCCTTCACTTTAGGTTCTATCTTCTACCTTACAGCACTTTGCTACCTAGAATCACAGATCCAGGGAACCTAAGGATTCCACATCTAGTCTTTACATTGGCAGAACAAAGAACGCGGTGCTCCGAGGCCACACCGAAAGAGCATGGAGCTCATCTTCAAAGAATACCACAGATCTAGAAGTTAAGAGGAGAAATTAAACAACTAGAGTCTGCAGAAAAGGGGAGAGATGCTGGAAGCAGCTGGGCAGCAAGGGGTCTTTAGGACAAGATATTTGTAAAAATGCTGCTGAGTGACATGGTCTCCACATGCTTCCTCTTCTAGAAGCATCTGTCCTGATGAGCACATACTGCTTCCTGAAGAGAAGGAGATGGTGTTTTGCTTCAGTTTGGGTTTGGGTTCTTGCCCAGGCTTGGGTTTTTTAGTTCAGGGAGGTTGTTTGTTTGCTTGTTTGTTTTGGATGTGACATAATGCTGACACTAACCTAGTGTCATCCAGGTTAAGAGAGACTGAGGCTGGCTAAGAGCAAGGAAAGGAACATTTCCCAATATGCTTTGCAGAATGTTAATATCCATCTGGGAAATACAGAGAAGAAATTAACATTGCAGTCAGGGTTCTGGGAAAAAAAAATGGTCAGCAAGAAAAGCCAATATGACTCTAATCCAGAACCTTCCAAATTTAATTTAGCATAGAGCTTTTCATGTAAGACACTTTGAGAACCCTAGTACAAAGGATAAAACAGTAAGGCCCAAAGTTATTACCTGATGATTTGGGGAGAAAAAGAGCATTGGCTATCATTGACAGGAAAATATCATGGCCTTTAGTCTCTGCCTGTGACAAAATGTTCCCACTGCAGAGTCAGTTCAAAGTTAGCTGTTTTACCTTAACTTCGATCAGAAAACAACAACTCCCATCATGAAATAACTTGCAACAGGGAGGAACTGAGGAGGTGGGAGAAATAAATGTGCCTGGCCACAAGAGCAGGGAGATGTCGGTGTTGCAGGAAAAGCAGCAAGGAGCTAAACATGGGGTTCTTACTACTTGGACACATGAGGAGATTTGCACAGCCCAAGCTGGTAGCTGCTACATTAGAGAGAAGCCATCTATGAAATCAACAAGGAAAACCTGAATAGGTTAAGACCATGTAGACCCAGATGAGCATTTGGTAGTTGGCCCTGGAAGCAAGAAGAGGCCTGAGACAAAACCAAGGCAGACGGGAGTTCTGACCCAGCCAGAGGGGCTCTCACATTAGCTCAGCGTTACACCTGGTTCCTCAGGGACACAGCACAGGAAGATGATGTGAAGAGCGAGACTGATCTTAGTGCCTGCCCTAACTCAGTCATTATGGTTTGTTGTGTATCTGCATTTCAGACAATTATATAGAAGAGACTACAGCTGGGCTGGGGCGGCTCACGCCTTTAATTCCAGTACTTGGGAGTACTGTATCTCTCAGTATCTGTGAGTTGGAGGCCAGTCTGGTCTATTGAGTGAGTTCCAGGACACCCAAAATTACACTCAGAGAAACCCTGTCTTGATAAACCAAGAAGAAGAAGAGAATAAAAGAGCCTGTTTATTCTTCTAAGAGCAAAGAGACCATCTCTCTCTCTGTCATGAAGTCCAAAGTTAAATAAACTCACAGCTGAAAATGTGAAGAGATCAATTAACCAGAAGAGTAACTGAAGTAGTCAAAAGATTTGTTGAATGGCGCCTAGCCTGCAAGGTTTTGTTCGGTGAGTTCCTACCAAAACTGTTAGACACATTCTGTGTTTTCATTTTACTTCCCAAGGCATCAAAAGACCTACATGTAATCGTAAGGCTTACATTTGAGAATCATGGTCATGGTATAATGTTACATCGATGAAGATTATTTTGGCCTGAGTGTTTGTCACCTTTTGGAAAATGAGAGTAACCATTCTAAACAAAGATGATTAGCAGGCAGGGAAGCAACACAAAAGGAAAACGGCATCAGATCTCTTTATCAGAGTAGCCAGGCAAGCAGGGTGCAGGAAGATGTGTTAATTAGGCAGGATCTCTTAGAATCCTGCTAAAACTGGTGGTCTCCATTTGGAGGTGGGCCAGGGCAGGATCCAGCAGCCAGTATGCCCCAGCAGCCCAGGTAGAGGGAACTTTGGCATCACACCAATCTGTCTGTGACAAATGGGTGCCTTACACACAGGACAAAGGGAGATGGACAGAGCCCATCCCCTAGGGATTCTCTCAACAAAGTCTTGACTGGGGAGAAGTCTTCTAAAACAACTAGCTTGTTAGATACAGTTTTCTTCTCTCTCTCTCTCTCTCTCTCTCTCTCTCTCTCTCTCTTCTTAACTCTGCACCAATTGAAACTAAGTCACTGAGCTGGAAAGATGGTTCAGCAGTTAAGAAAAGATGACCGTCTTACAGAGGACCTGGGTTTGGTTCCCAGTAGCTACTAGGTGGTTTAGAACTGTCTTAACCATAGTTCCAAGGAATCCAAAATCTTGCCCAGGCTCTGCAGACTCCCATGTAACCATGGTGCCCATAAACTGACCTAGGCTCATATACATACACATAAATAAAAATAAATAAACCTGTAAGGACATTTTTAAAAGAAAAGCAGCTACCAGAGTCTCTTTTGGCCTCTAGCTCTGATTTAAATCTTCCTAACTGTGTCATCTTGTTAATTTCTGGCTGGTTGTCTCTTGTTTACAGCTGACCGATTCTTCATACTAAGATAAAAAGTACCCTTTCCATGCAGAGAACAGACCTGCCCACCTGCATGCGGTCGGCTCAGAAGTCATTATCTGGGGCCTGACTAACCCAAGTCAACCACATCAGAGAGAAACAGAACTGGGCAATGTCAAGAGCAACCGGGTCCTGAAGGTCTTAGTGGGATATCTCTTTCAAGACTTCCCAAGAAGTGCCAGTTCTGAACTCTTCAATGCCGGGAGTCAAAACACCAAGAGAGACCAAGACAGAGACATGCAGATGCTTCATTTCCTAAGTCACTCCTTCTTGGGAGCGTGTTTTCATCAGCAGAATGAGGGCAGTTCTTGCCCCTTTCATGGGGTCTATTCTGGAAACTACAGAGCACATACAGGTTTCAAATACTCTCTCCTTACTTCCTCTTTTCTGTTCCTGTCACGGTGCCTTGCATACTAATACTTTTAAAGCAAAAAGCATATTATATACCAAAAGAACATTTTCATTACCTAGTATTCTTGTTCTGATCCCATCTGCTTTACAGAATTTTTCATATAAGAGAATTCTTTGAAACCAGATCAACAAAGTTCTGTTTCAATGAACAATTTGTTCCCTAAGCCACAAAAATAGCTTCTGCAAGTAAACCCTATGTTAAAAATGTATTCGCGAAAACAGTGTTTTACCTGTGATATGTGGAAACGTGCCTGGAAATGAAATTGCCTTGTGAGTTTGTTACTAATGTTTTGCAAGTTTTTATTACTATTAATTAATGTCTTAGTTCCTTCTGCCTCCTTATCTCAGGACTTGTTCAAAAGAAGGCCCAGCTACTCAGCACTACGAAAGCCCTTTGCTCTCTAGTCAAACAGCAGATTTGCTTTTTCAATGAACAACAGCTCATTTTACTTCTACTGTCCCTTCTTTCTCTACTTCTGCTTTCTCCCTCCTTTTCATGACTTCATAATCCAGCTTTGAAATTTGATTCTTTGATTTAACCTAACTATAGAATTTATTCCTCCCAGCCATTACGTGTACCTTTTCAAAAATTCACATATTGTCTTTAGAGACTGAGAGGCAGGGAGAAGGCCACAGCTGGTGGCACATGCCTATAATCCCAATTCCTTCAGCAGCTGAGTCAGGACAGTGGCAACTTCAAGACCTGCCTGAACTATAGAGTGAGTTCAATGCCAGCCTGGGCAATTTAATAAGATATTGTCTCAAAAGAGTTAAAAAAGGTATATGCAAGATTAGAGTCTCACAACAGCGTAATGCAGCCATGACCATTCAGGCCTTTACAGCCATTGAAGCAGGACAGTCTCCCCAAGCATGGTTGGCTACCATGTTAAAATGTTACGCTCAGGATGCGAGGCTAAGCACTGCACTCAGGGTCAACCGCTTTCGACCCAGAGAAGAACATGTCTGATTGCATGCGGGTTGATGCCCCAGGTCCCACCTCTGAGAAAAAGGTATTGGACGGGTCTGATGCTCTTTGGGTGGATGACACCTAAATGAACATCGGTACAAAGTCCCAATTTATTTCTAATATCAGAGATCAGACCTCTACTCTTGCCTGATACATCTAAAACAAAAAGGGGGAACTGCAGAGAGCTGCGGAATGCTATGCCTTAAAGATGGAGCTGGTTTCCGCCTTCCACCTTCCCGATGGTGAGTGCTCTCTGTCATGAACAACTCCACATTTGGCTAAGGCCGAGGATCTGGCTTGCTTCCATGTATGTGGACCTATCTGCATTGCCCATGTGGCACGCTGGGGTTGGCTACCCAGAGGCTATTTAAGCTGTGGGCTGGCTTTCCCCAGGGTCAGATGATTGTTCAAGGTTCCTGAATAAACTGCATTAAAAAAAAAAAAAAAGAGTTAAAAAAGGGGGCTAGGTTTCACACCCAGTACTGCAGGGCAGGAAGAAGGAGAGAGGAGGAAGAAAAAGAAAGAATGGGAAGGTAAGAATGCGGAAAGTTGAAGATTCATGTTTTGATAGTGCTCTAAAAATGTGGAACGCTGCTGATGGTGGCACATGCCCTGTCAGCACTGGAAGGCTAAGACAGGGCAATGGGTGGCTGGAGAGATGGCTCAGAGGTTAAGCGCACTGACTGCTCTTCTGGAGGTCTTGAGTTCAATTCCCACATGGTGGCTCACAACCATCTATAATGAGATCTGGTGCACTCTTCTGGTGTGCAAGTGTTCATGCAGAAAGAACACTGTATACATAATAAATTAAAAAAAAAAAAAGACAGAACAATGAGTTCAAGATCAACCTGAGCTTTGTAATAAGACCCTGTAGATAGATAGAAAGATAGAGAGATGATAGAGAGATAAAGAGATAGATAGGGAGAGAGAGAGAGAGAGAGAGAGAGAGAGAGAGAGAGAGAGAGAGAAAACAGAGATGTGGGAGAAACGCTGAGCATAGATACACCTGTAATCCCAACATTTGAGCGAGTGTTGACAGAAGGATCAGAACATCCTTGGCTACATACAGAGCTTGAAGCTAGCCTGGCCTACATGAGAATGAGAGCAAGAGGGAGAGAGTGAGACAAACAGAGAGAGAGAGAGAGAGAGAGAGAGAACAAAGCAAAAGCTCTGAGTTAATACTGACCTCCAAAACCGGCAGTACAGAGTCACAAGCTGTTTTTTTGGGATGACGACATTCTTTTCTTAGTATCCAGAGAAAGCCAGCACACCTTTTCTCAGTGTCACCCTGAGCCATGTGGCAATGTAGTGAGTGGGTTTAACTGATAAAAGGCATCTTTATTTGCTGGCATTTAAATGTGCCCTTTAAAGACTGAAATCAATTACAGCGTGCCTAATTATAGTCTGGTAGTATATGAGTGTACCTTTAACAATCCAGCTATTAGGAATAAGCTTTGCATCTTTCCTGCTAATCCAAAATGATAGCAAATTATGATACAGTAATTAGATCAAGACCTTACTTGAGAAAAAAAAATACATTGCAAACTGGATCTTTTCAAAGCTCTCCTCTTTTTAAATTAAATTTTACTGTCTGTTTTTAATTTCATCTCACCTTGCCAGTATGATGCCCTTGTAATTCACTCTCTAGGCTGGGTGGATTTTGTGCTACTTAGGATGGCAGAAACAACAGCAAAGAGATGACATCATCCTTTAGCAGAAGTGCACTATTATTCCAGAACCGTGTGTACTCTCATTCATCTATCTCTGCTGACACTACACTGCAGGAAGGTTTTCCAGGACAGATGTGTGCTCCCTTGGCAACAAAAATGGTAGGGAGTGCACATCCATTTTCAAATCCCGAGAGGAGGAATTTTGTAAATCCATTTTATAAATGTGCTGTGAATAATGGAGAGACATCAGGTGTCCTCAAGCTTGCTCTGATTAAAAACCTTCACAAGTCCAAGTTTAAAGCAACTCCCAAATTTTATTCGCATTATAAAAACATTTTCCTCATTTAAAAGCATACTTTGACTCACAATAGTATGCAAATTAAAGCAGTCTCTGTTGCGAGCATAAATGGGTATGTTAGGAAATGATTCTGGGATATGATCATTTGATAAGGAATCTGAGCAAAAATTAGTAAAAGATCATTATACAGGGCTCCATCCAAGTGTGCTAAAACAGCTTCAAAATTGAATGCAGACACCAGAGACGCAGAAAAGGACCTTCTGAAGAGGAAGGCAAGCACTCAGAGAAATGGTACAAAACAGAAAGGGCAACCAGGAAACTAGACTAAGGAGAAATCCCAGCAGGAATCAGGCCCACCTGTGCGACACTGCCTCACCTTTGCTCTCTCATACTTAGGGTAATCATCGGTGTGGTAAAGCACCACAACCAAAGCAGCTTGGGGAGGAAAGGGTTTACTTGGCTTTCAAGTCCATCACTGAAGGAAGTCAGGGCAGGAACTCGAGCAGGGCAGGAATCTGGAAGCAGGAGCTGATGCAGAGGCCATGAAGGGTGTTGCATACTGGCTTGCTTCTCGTGGTTTGCTCAGCCTGCTTTCTTATTAACCCAGGACCAGCAGCCCAGGGATGGGCCCACCCACAATGGGCTGGGCCCTCACCTGTCAATCACTAATTAAGAAAATGCCTGACAGGCTTCTCTACAGCCTGATCCTATGGAGGCATCTTCTCCATAAGAGCTTCTATCCTTTCCGGTGACTCTAGCTTACGTCAAGATGACCTAAAGCTAGCCGGCACATTTTCCTCTGCCTCTCTTCCCTGGTTCTTTGTAGCAGTTGCATAATGTTTTAAAATACGTTGAGCTGAGGAGGTAGCTCAGTTAGACACAAAGATGAAAGTTCAGGCCCCAGAACCTCCATTTGAAGAACCACAGGCAGTGGTAGTGCACACTTGTAGTCCTTGGGCTGCCGAGATGGAGACAGGCTTCCTGGGGCTTCCTGGCCAGCCAGCCTTGTCTACTTGCTGAGTTCCAGGTGGGTGAGGAAAAAGGAAAAAAAAAGGCAGACGCCTGTCACATGCACACGTGCACACACTCACACGCGTACATGCTTGTGCACAGAATACTTTCTTAATCTTTTCAGAACATAGCTTATGCATATAGTTTGCATATAATGCATAAATAAAGGCTCATTTTTTTTTAAGGGACTGGAGAGATGACTGATCGAGTAAGAGTGGTGTCTTCTCTTGCAGAGGACACTGCTTCAATAAGTCTTGGTGAGCTGCTTTTCAGCCCTCTGCTGACATATCTCAAACAAAATTAATAATTTCCAGAATATATATAGGACTCCCAAAAATCAATATAAAAGAAGGGGGGAGGGAGAGACAGGCAATGGTATATAGAGACAAGTCACAGATGGAAAGTGTATATGAGAAGATGCTCGACTTAGGAATGCGGAAAACGCGGACTAAATAAGAGAGCGCTTCATATTCACCAAGATGGCAAAAAAGTCAGGTAATAGTCTGGGTGGGTGGGTGGAAGTGTGAATTGTCACAACCTCTTTGGAAAGTGGTTTAGCAATATTTTGTAAGGCTGAAAGTAAGCATAATATAGAATTCAACAGTTCTATTTCTAGGTATCCATTGGCTGAGGAAGGCTTTTTTTGCATAGGTGCATGGGGAAACACTTACAAAGATCTATATTGTAGGAGTATCTGTGCAGGAGGAAGATTAGAAATAAGCTCAGTATTCGTTAGCAGAAGAATGTCTAAATAATGACAGAATGATGGGACCTGACCAAGGGCAATATTCCAACCAGCAAATGAGTGTTGTTAAACAGCAACTTGTAGAAAGATGTATATAGTATTGGCCTCCAACTTCCCTCTCTCTCTCTGTGTGTGTGTGTGTGTGTGTGAGAGAGAGAGAGAGAGAGAGAGAGAGAGAGAGAGACAGAGACAGAGACAGAGACAGAGAGACAGAGAGACAGAGAAATGAGGGAGAGAGGGGGCAGACTTTGCACATGTGTGTTCTACAGTGCATATGTGGAGGTCAGAGGACAACTTTAGGGAGTGAGTGTGTGAGCACTTGCTGTCCATCTCATTGGTCAGGGTCTCTCTTGCTGCTGCTGCCCTCCTCCACATTCCAGGCGAGCTTCCGGGCAACTCTCCTGTGTTCCCCTGCTATCTCTCTGCAGTGATGAGATTACAGAGGTGAGCTGCTACATCTTGTTTTTACCTGAGTTATCAGACAAGGGCCTTTAACCTGCTGAGCCATCTTCCTGGCTAGTTTAATTGGGCCAAGGGAAGAAGAACTGGTGGCCTCAGAGTTAGCCAGGTTGGACTGGATCTCTAAACCCAAATGTCTCTCATTCTTCATTTCCTTTTTGAACTTGGCAGGCTGCTTTGTTGGGATAAAGGAAAACAACATTCTTATAGCCAAGCTCATGATTCCAGATTCAAAACTGTTCATCGTAGAGCTGAAGGACCCTTTTGCCCAACTTTCTGAAGACTGGAGAGGCGCAGGGACAGTAAGACATGTATCCAGTAGCAACAGAATATTGTAAAGCGTGTCACTTGCAAGGGTGACTGTCTTAACTCTACACAGGAGGAGATGTGTGATCAGAAGCAGCTGGTCCAGGGCAGCACTGAGAGCTGAGAGCTGAGCTTAGCTATGGAGCAGGCTCTCCTGCCCTCCGATTTGTGTTCATGGATACCACACAGCTTCTGAGCATGGAAAGGAATTTAGAAATGGCTTGTCTGCTCTCTAGCACTGCATTTTGTATTCCTGTCTGTCTGTGGTGACCTAAATCTCCACTGCTGGAGCATACACACATTTGCAGAATTAAATCGTATTTACCATTTGAGAAAGCACATAGTATAATACTGCAAAAGCACAAAAGGGCATACACCCTGGGAATACAAGTTTTCTCCACCCTCCCATCCTTCAGCTTTTTAATTCATTCTCTGTGTGTATCTGCTTCTCTGTTATCCACCCCCCTGACCTCACCCCAGTCTCTTGTGTGTCCTCTGGGTAAGATGTGCGAACAGAAGCCAACAGACATGCTTATGTGCACTTCTAGTAAAAAAAAAAAAAAAAAAAAAAGGAAAGCTTTTGAGTATTTGTTCTCAAAAGCATCTGAGAGATTTTGGATATCCATTCTTATCAGAAAACATAGAAGGGCCCTGTTCTCCAGCAGGAAGACATATCTAGACTGTCTAAGTTAAGCCCTGGAGGGTCTGAGTTAGACTCTCGAAGGTCCTTACGTGCAGCTTAGAATGGAAGCTGGCCCTGAACCTCGTGTTCAGAGACTGAGGCTGTAAAGTCAGAGATTCAGAGGAGAGGGGCCAGCTGGGACCTTATTGCTTGTCACATACAAAGATGAATTGCTCTGAGAACAGAGCTGTATTCCAAACGATAGCAAAGCACTAAAGTTTTGCAGCTCAGGAGATTGATGAAAGGCTCACTAGCAACTAACTGGATAGTTAAAATGTGGTAAGGCAGTAATTGCATTTAAATGTATAAAAATGAGATTTTGAAGTTTACAGAGAGGAAATGTCTGTGCTGGAAATGTGCTACATTAGTTATGGTCAAACCATGAACGGAATAGTACGAGGCTGTCAAATGAATGCATTTGGATCCATATATATGGACATGGAATCTTTCCCAGGAAGTCAATAAATGGAAAACTCAAGATTAGGGACAGTGAGTAAGTGTCTTAGGCTGAGATCTCTAGAAGCAAAAATAGAGGTTGTAGGAGAGGATCTTCCTCAGAGGAGAGTGGGAGCAAGATAGAGTATGGGGTTCTCTGTAGAATACAGAATAATGAGCCATGACTCAAGTCTTAGCAGCTGAGAGCTGAATTCACTAGCTAGAGGTGGGTTGGACAGAGTCTAGACAGCAGCCACTGCAGGAGGCGTGCCACACAGGACTGCCCCGTGTGAGAAGGGACACGTGTGCACATCTGTCTGCTTGCCGGGCTGGAACCTTCCAGTTCTGCGTCCTGGAGGCCCCAAGTCCCTAAGGGTTCCGTGGGTACCAACATAATTTTGGTCCCCAGAATTCACATTCGGGAGGAAGAAATACAACTCTCTCACACACACACACACATACACACACACACACACACACACACAATAAATAAATTATTTAATTAATTAATGGAAAACTGCTTATCAAAAAAAGAGAGAGAAGCCAGCCATGATGGTGCACACCTATAATCCCAGCACTCAGTGTGGGGGGCAGAGGCAGGCAGATCACTGTGAGTTTGAAGCCAGCCTGGTCTACAACGCGATCTAAGACAGCTAAGGCTACACAGAGAAACCCTGTCTCAAAAAACTAAAGAAAGAGAAAGAGAGGTGAGCAGAATTTTACCAACTGTCCTGGTTAGTGGTTTTTGTTTGTTTTGTCTTGTTTTGTTTTTGTTTTTGAGCTCAGGGTGGTGTACCCCCTAAGCAGGTGGCCCCTTGTTGTGTAAGAAAGCAGTCTGATGCTGAGCCTGATGGCCAACTGTTGGGCAGAGTAAATGGAATTTTATGTAAGAACTGGGAAATAGTAAGAGCTGGAGAGGACAGGAACTCCACAAGGAGAGCAACAGAACAAGAAAATTTGAACACAGGGAACTTCCCAGAGACTCATACTCCAACCAAGGACTATTCATGGAGATAACCTAGAACCCTGACAATGCTGCCACTTCTGATGAGAACTGATAGACTAAGATCAGAAAGAAGGAGAGGAGGACCTCCCCAATCAGTGGACATGGGGAGGGGCATACATGCAGAAAGGGGGGGAAGATGGGACCAGGAGGGGAGGAGGGAGGGGCTTATGGGGGGATACAAAATGAATAAAGTGTAATTAATAAAAGTTAAATAAAAAAATTGCCATCATAAAAAACAAAAAAGAAAAAGAAAGCAGTCTGAGAAAGCCAATGAGCAGCATTCCTCAAGAGAATGCTTCAGTTCCTGCCTCCAGGTTCCTGTCTTGAGTTCCTGCCTTCTCGCAGTGATGGTGTGTGATCTGAGAGTTGTAATATCTAATAAATCCTTTTATCCCTAAGCTGCTTTTGGTCATGTGTTTATCAGAGCACAGAAACCCTAACTGAGACACCAACACTCTGGAAACATTTTAGCTATCAGTAATCCTTTCTCAAGTATAACATTGTATGATAGAGGTATTCTTGGAAGAAAAAAAAAAGGTTTTCACTTGCTTTTCTGACCTAAAAAATGTGGTTACAGCCCGAGGACGCCTAGCTCAGTGGAACAGCCCCTGCTAGGCATGTAGGAGGTGCTGAGGTCAAGCACAACACCAAAATAAATCTTACATGAAAAAAATGATTAAATATGTTTCCCTTTGATCCTTTTTCTATATTTTGTACCGAAAAGCCTACTCTCAGTTCCTTGAGTGTCCAAGACTGTTTCATCATATAATTCATTCAAACTTAAAATAGCATAACCTTTTCCTTCAGAATTTCAAACTTTCTATATCACTTGAGCTGGCACACACAGACACAAATGCACACACACACACAAAGGACAGAACAAATGAAACATTCAAGATGGGAATTTTGAAGAGGTTTTATTTAAAGGGCATGAGCAGTAAAGAGAAAAAGTGGCCAAGGCAACTCACTGTGGACTGAAGACCCAGAGGGAAAAACTGAGTGAGCTATCACCTACACAAGAGCAATGATGACTGAGAGGCACAGCAACTGGCAGCAACCTCACTACAGAAATAAATGCCTAGACATAGCATCTCTTCTCCCCCCATGTCCTGTGGAAAGCCAGAGAACCCAGGTGGCTTTGATGTGCATGCAGAGTGCCTTCCAGAGCTGGAGAAGGATCCAGAGCTGCAAGCTGGCATGGCCAAGCAGCATCAGATCTACCGCATTCAGTCGAAGCAGAGAGTTTAATGAAGCCTATGAAGCACTAGCAGATTTTTTTTTCTTTCTCCCTACATGTAAGTTTTAACCCATGGTTTGCTGAGCCAAGAACTCCACTCCAAAGCTTGCGAAACCTACACTACAATCCTCCAAGCCAGCAAAAAAGCCATTTAATAAAGAACAGGACCTTTGAGTAACACAATTCCTTGTAAAGTGGTCGGTTACAAACTTCTAAACGTTCAGCATGAGTTAACAGACTGTTTGACAAGAGTAAGGAGAACAGGGAAGGTTGATGACAGCACAGTCGCATGGGCCATAGGCCTCAGCTCCTATCTGTTAGCTTGCAGCTATGCCTGGGAGAAAGATCAGTGGGTGAAAATTAGCCCCGTAAGCTTTTGCACTGACAACCTAAAAGTTCAAACTGGGAGAGAAGCAATAAGGCAGCAGGACCCGTGTCCATGGGAAGCTCCTGGATGTGGCAAGAGACATTGCCATGACAGAAGGCACTGGTGAGAAGATGAGCTGCTAGAGGATGAGAAAAAGAGCCCTAGGAAGCTGAGGGTGAAGGTACACACCTGAGAGATAGCACCGGGCAGGGAGAGGCAGAAGGATCAGAAATTCAAAAGCCAGCCTGGGCTACACGAAACTCAGCCTCAAAATAGAACAAACCTCCTAGAAACTGGGGAAAAGAATAGGCTACGTAACTCTCAGACAGGCTACCGCACATCACCCCAAGCAGAGAAAGAATAAAAGGAAGCTTATCGTTATGCATAAGGGCAAATCATGACCGGAAAAACTGACAGCACGTGATTCCTTTAGGTTTTGTTTTATTTTATGTGTATGGATATTTTTGCCTGCGTGTATTATGTCTATTTACCACAAGCGTGCTTGGCATCCACGGAGGGCAAAAGAGGGCACCAGATTCCTGGACCTGTAGTTCCAGGTGGTCGTGAGCCACCATGTAGGTGCCAGGTCCTCTGCAAGAGCAGGCGGCATTCTAAATCATTATGCCACCTCTCCAGCACTTTTCCTTTTAGCCAGTCTCTCCCAAACCACCAAGTTGGAAAAAGCCATCTACACTCACCGTAAGCATGAAGCTCAGTGTTTGATAGAAATGCTCATCTATAAACAAGACAGAGGAAAGCAGTCCAGTTGATCACAGAGATAGACGCTAACTATGAGTGAGCCCAAGTCCAGAGCATCAGTGTCTTCAGCCCTGAGTCATTCGCTGAGCGATAGCTGGGTGCACAGCTGGGTTATTTCTGGGTTGTTTCTGTACTTTCTGATGGCTTGGAAAGGGAACCAGGATATTGACAGCAGAATGAAGATCCAGGAGCTCTAACAGTAAGTCAAAAGCTTTTCACTGAAACTAGCATAGAAATCCAACACTTATGTGTTCATGCATAAAAACACATTTATTAAGAAGTTAGGCATGGTAGCGCATGTCTGTGACCCCAACACTCTGGGAGGCAGAACCAGGTTGATATTTGTGAATCGAGTCCTGCCCAGTCCACAAACTGAGTCCAGGACAGCCAAGGCTACACAGAGAAACCCTGTCTAGAGAAGAATAGGAGGAGGAGAAGGAAATGACAAAGTTCCCAATTCAGCTTGGTAGGGTTGATTTCTTGCCTTTTTTTTTTTTTTTTTTTTTTTTTCTACCTTCCAGAAGAAAGCTACAAGTGTAAACAGGTAAATTTTCCTCAAGGAAAAAAAAAAGTGCATAAGTTTCTAAGAATCAAGAGGATTAGAGCAGAAGCACACGGAACAAGAAATGTGAACTCAGGGGCTAGAGAGATGGGTCGGTGGTTAAGAGCACTGTCTGCATTTCCTAAAGACCTGGGTTCAATTCCTAGCACCACATGGCAGCTTACAACTGTCTGTAACTCCAGTTCCAAGGGATTTGACATCTTCATGCTAATGCACATAAAATAAAAATAAATAATTTTAAAAAAAGAAATGTGAACACTCTGAAACTCAGAAAGCACCTAATAACTAAGCCAGTGGAAGCCATCTCCAAAAACAGCGCCTGAAAATGGGCACTGGAACAGTCCAACTCAAGCGGAGGGATCCTAGACTAGGCTCTCCCGGCATACTGCAGAAGAAAGGGTTAAAGAGAGCGCACCGTGGACATGGGTGCACATCACGGAGCAGCTCTCCCGGTAGGACCTGGACTGGGTTCTCCTCAGGAGTGTTGAAGCAGAGCGAACAGACATCACGTAGCAGCAGGTACCCTCCCTCCCTGTCTATGGTTTGGCTTTAAAAAAAAAAAAAAAAAAAAAAAGTAAGCCTTTATTTCCTTGTTTCTCAAAATAAGTTAGCTGAACAGGTTACTTTGGGAGGTGATTAGTCGAAGAGACCAAATTCCATATCCTCATCTGATTCCTCCGACTGTTCTTGCCTTCAGCCTTGGCTGGGGCCGCAGCAGCAGGAGCAGCCGTGGTGGCCACAGGGGCAACAGCCACAAATGCGGATGGATCAGCCAAGAAGGCCTTGACCTTCTCAGCAAGTGGGAAGGTGTAGTGAGTCTCCACAGACAAAGCCAAGACCCGCTTGTGTCCATTGATGATAGAGTGTGGCACGGAGGCAACAGCTGGGTAACCAATTTGCAGACCAGGAAGCTGGTGTGCAGTCTGCTCTGTGACGTCAAGCACTTCCGGGTTATAGATGCTTCATTGTCAAACACCTGCTGGATGGTCAGCCGGAAGGCAAAGGAGGAGATGTCCAGCAGGTTCGGCAGCGTGGACCCACTGGCTCTCACTTTGTCTCCAATTTTGATCAGCTGCACATCGCTCAGAATTTCAATGGTACCTCTGGATATTTTATTGGTGATGCCTAAAGCCTGGACGAACGAGGTCTTCTCGGGTCCTAGACCAGTGTTCTGAGCTGGCACAGTGACCTCACACTGGGCGACGGCACCAGCTCGGGCAGTATATCCCTAATCTCAATGAGGTCCTACTTGGCGAACACAAAGCCCACATTCCCCGGATGTGGGGCAGCAGTTTCTCCAGAGCTGGGTTGTTCTCCGGGTGGCCTCTGATGGCCTTGCTCATCCTGGTGTTCTTGCCCATCAGCACCGCGGCCTTCCCGCGGAGGGACATGCGGATCTGTTGCATCTGCTTGGAGCCCACATGGTCCGCTCCCACAGTGAAGCATTTTGGGTAATCACCCAAAAGTTGGATCATCTTAAGGACGTAGCTGGACTTCCGGGTCGCTCTCTCTTCCCTGGGCATCACGGCGGTGCGTCAGGGATTCCCACGTAGGGTTTAGAGACGATGTCACGCCACTGAGAACGCCTGGGGAGAACATGGTTTTGCTTTTAGAGATCTCAGCCCCCCGCAGCTAATCACGGTTCAACAATATGAGAGTAAATAACTCATAAGTTTTTCATTGAACACTGTGCCCTGTCTTACTCCATCCTGTCAAGGAAGCAACTTATCTCTGGTACCTAGTCAGTGGCCACCCCTAGTCACTCAATGTCCAGCTAGATAACAGATCAACTGTCAGTCATACAAAGGAAGAAAGACTGAAGTCTGTCCAACACACCCGGACACTTGTCTCGTGCTGTCGTCTTCTCTTCTGGTCCCATTCAATACTGAAGAAAGAATTGCATCCATATTATTGCCTGTTCTGGCAGCAACATAGCCTTCCCAGGCCATTGCATGGTCTCCAAATCCAGAGTTACCCCCCAAATAACTTATCACGTCTCAAAGTCCCTACACTTCCCATTCTGAATCATTTCAGGCCACAGGCGATAAAACTATGTGACTGCCTCTACTCATGGACTGTGCAACTTTTCTCATCAATTAATACGTTTTTCAGTTGCCTGCACTGACCCTTCAGAGGCTAGAAAGGAAATTTTCCACTCCTCCTGCAAGTGAAAAGATAGCTCTCAACATGAAAAGGAAGTTTAGGTTATGGTAGAAGTAGATTTTTTTTTCCTCTGTGAAATTGTGAGGTGGCTAGGGAATGTATTTTATTTTTGCTATCACAAGTCAAACAGCAGAAGTTACAGCTCCAGTGTGATAAATGCTTAGTTAAGACAAAAAAAAAGTGGGGTTTAGGGAAATGGCTCAGTGTGTAAAGTGAATTGTTGCACGAAGCATGAGAACATGAGTTCAGATCTCCACGCTCAGGTAAAAAGCTAGGCACAGTAGGAGGTGTCTGTCACCCGCTGGGCTGTGAGGACAGGTTGAAGCTTGGGACTGCTGGCCAATCAGTCAAGCTAAAATGGTGAGTTCTGGGTTTGGCGAGCAAGTCTCCCTCAAAAAAACAAGGTGGAAGGTGATAGTGGAAAACTCCTGATGTGGACCTATGGTCTCACACACCTATATATACACACAGGTATATGCCACAAACAAATAAGACAAACCGAGGATTAAATTTGTGTTTGTGTAAGGTGAATAAACATATATGATCTGATGCTATCTGCTCTTTCAGGCATCGACTGGGAATCTTGGAAAAGACCCTGAGGGCAGCAGAGACTTCTGCAATAGAACAAAATGCCGAGCAGGGCTGTTTCTGTTCACCCAAGGTTCAAGCAAATAAGACAACTATTAATCAAACATGTGATAAAAGTGACTCAGGAGCTGGGTGTAGTCGGGCACACCTACAATCCCAGCTTCTTAGAAAGCTAATGCAGGAAGTGTCGAGTTCAAAGGCTGCTTGAATTATAAAGTCCAAGTGTAGCATAGGCAACTTAGTGAGACCTGTCTTGAGTAAAAACTAAAAAGGAAAAACACAAGCTGAGGAAATAGCCTAGCCAGTGTAGGGTGTGCCTCACGAGCATGATGACACGAGATCAACACCCAGAACCCGTGTAAGAAATGCTAAGTGTGCTTGTTATCACAACTGGGTTGTTGAAGACAGGACAGCTGGGGCTCTCCAGGCTGACTTTAGTGAGCAGCAGACTGGGGAGAGACAGTCTCAAAAACAAGTGCATGGCATCCGGGGACAACATCTGAAGTTGTCCCTCTGACCTTCACACACACACACACAGGCATACACAGACATAGATATACACACACCGGCACACACACAGAGGCACACAGGCACACAGACACACACAGGCACACACATGCACAACAACACAGTGGGAGGAGAGCTGGGAATATAGCTCAAGGTTTGAGGCCCTGAGATCAACTACAAAGTACCTCTCAAATCCTGTGATTCTGGATTTTATGCTTACATTGCGTCCTAAGGACTACAGGTTTAACTCGTGGATGTAATTTCCAGGAGTGGACCATAGGTGGCACTGTAGTATTAAAATGAGCCTATAACCAGTCAGTCATACCTTTTAGACTTCGATGAATGTGTCCAGCCATACATAACAAGATGTCTAATTTTTTCTTTTTTTTTTTTTTGTGAGAAATATAAATCCATTGGTTCTACACACCCAGATGTTACAGTTCGAATGACACGAGTCTCTTGGTGCTTTAGTTTCTCATGCTTCTCACTTCTGGCCTTCTGCCTTCCTCATTATAAACACCTCAGCCACAGCACTTGGGCATCAACGTGTCTGGTCAGTCTTGTACTACAGCATCAGTTGAATGTCAAAGCCAGGGCCCATCCACATCCTAGGCTTGATTATGAATCACTATTGATAAATAATAACAAACGAAGACAAAACAAACTTTTGTTCCCCTACACCTTTAAACCAGTGTCAGATAAGGTTGGGCCTGGCCCCCTTCTCCACGGCTAATGACGGTGTACACTGCATTCCTTAGAGCAGTGCTTCTCAACCTTCCTAATGCTGTGACCCTTTAATACAGTTTCTCATGTTGTGATGACCCCCCCAGCATAAAATTATTTTGTTGTTATTTAATAGCTGCAATTTTGCTACTGTTATGACCCAAACTTTACGTACCTGATATGCAGGATATCTGATATATAACCCCTGTGGGGGTCACGGTCCACAGGTTGAGGACTGCTGCTTTAGAAGCTCATGACATGATTGCTAGCTCTTCCTGACAAAGCCTGCCGCTCCTCAGGCGCTAAGCTTGGTTTTCTCATTCCGCACTGTCACCTCTTCCCGAGACCCACAAGGCACGTGGGGAATTCAGCCTGTCCACCAAGAAATGTTACCACCAACGCCATAGATGATGAAAACCCTGCTCCTACATTTAAGTCTTGAATCCAGGGAAATGGCCTAACATTAGGAACCTACAAAAGGTCGACTACGAGGAGGTAGATTTGAACAAAACACATTAAATACATGTATGAACGTCTCAAACAATAAAAAATGTTTCAGCCAAATCCATTCGTTTCTGGAATAACTTGGCTCTCTGGGTTTTTGTTGTTTTTGTTCTTTGTGTTTTAACCTACTAGTTGTTTTTGTGTTTGCTTTCTATTACCCGAAATAGTCCACTAGGGAAGTGGGGGGAAACAACAATTTTTGGTCTTAGGTTCAGTCTAATTGACAAGCAGTGCTTGTAAGCTGAAAAGAAAAATTATCCCATCCATCACAATCCAAAACAATAGAAACCTTGTTCTTTCCATGACCAAATTTGCATAAGTGGTGCCATGCTATCACTCCGTACTGGTCGGTTACAGGCACAGCCCTGTAGTATCTGGCTCACAGTGACTGTTTTGTTTTAGTTTTGCTTTCTTGCTTTTATTTGTTTGCTTGCTTTATGTCTTCTGTGCTGACTTATCTGACCTCATGTTTCCTACTATGCTAATACTTTTTCTCCTTTTCTTTTCTTTTTTTCTTTTTTTTTTTTTTTTTCAAGACAGGGTTTCTCTGTGTAGTCCTGGCTGTCCTAGAACTCCCTTTGTAGACCAGGCTGGCCTCAAACTCAGAGATTCACCTGCCTCTGCCTCCCAAGTGCTGGGAGTAAAGATCTGTGCCACCACGCCTCGCTTGTTAATCCCCACACACCTTGGCTGGGTGGGTGGGGGGTTGAATTTTTCTGAGGAAAGCTCTCCAAATGTAGCCCAGGCCGACCTGGAACTTACATTCCTGCCTCTGCCTCCTGAACCTTGGACCTCGTGCCTATCTGCATCTAATTTCATTTATCATCAGCTTCCTAGACTCGCTCTCTTTCCTTCTCTGAGAAAGCAGAGTGTTTAAAGGGTTAATAAGCACCATCTTTGAGTTGTTTCGCCCACAGAGGAAAAGGTAATACCTGGTTAGTCAGTCCTCCAACTGAAACATTCCCTCTGTTTCAAACACTTCCTCTAGAGCTACAGCACCATTTACATGAGCCAGTAGCCACCTCAACCCACATCACAAAACGTACACTTCAAGAGGAGTGTTCTGCGTGTGCGCATGCAAATGCGGATGAGTCTATGTCTCTTTTCGTAATAGTGGCACATACTTCCTCCCTTTAGTTGCTCATAGAGGTGAGAGGAGCAGTCGTCCCTGTAGTCCGCTGCTACGGACAAAGTGCAATGCCTGTAGAAAAGCAGGAGGAGGCTTAAAGATGGCAGGCTCCAAGCCAGCCTCCCAGCCCTATTCAAGCCAAGCGCGCGCGAAGGCTGTGAAGACACCGCTCTGGGAGAACCTGAAAACGAAGGGAACCAGAGCCTCTGATAGAGTTCATGAATCTGAAATACAGACGTGGCCAGGTACGGTGGTGCATGCACCACACTTGGAAAGTGAAGGTAGAAAGATCAGGAGATACCTAAAAAATTCAAAGTCAGGCTGATTATATGAGACCTTGATTCAAGCGTGCATGAGTGTGGTGTGTGTGTGTGTGTGTGTGTGTGTGTGTGTGTGTGTGTGTGTGTATCTTCCTCACAACAAGATGAAGGAGAAGCTTCTCAAGGTGATTCGAAAGTAACTCAAGGGGAGCTTTAGCGATGGCTCAGTGGTTAGCAGCATTAGCTGATCTTCCAGAGGACCCGAGTTTGATTCCCAGCATAAATGCAAACGTGGCAGCTGTTTATAACCTCAGATTCAGGGAATATAATCCCTACTTACAGCCTCTGTGAGCACCGCACATTTGTGGTACATGGAAATATATGTAGGCAAAACATTCACACATATAATTTTTTTTTTTTTTTTTTTGGCTCAACTTAAAGGCTGGGTATGATGGCTCATGCCTTTAATCCCAGTACCTGGGAGGCAGAAGCAGGTGGGTCTCTATGGTTCTGAAGCCATCCTGGTCTAGATATTGAGTCCAAGCTAGGCAAGACCACACAGTGAGACCCTGTCTCAAAGAATAAAATAAAAACACAACTCAGGAAAGTATGAAATGGCTTTGTTTCTAAGTTTAAAAAAAAAAAAAAAAGCAACAGCTTGAGCCTCAAAAACAAAGTTGCAGTGAGATTTAAAAGAGACAAGAAAAAAACCAAAAAGTGCTACAGAATTAGTTTTCCAGAACAACTAGGTCTCCAGTCCTCTCTAGAGAAGGAGTCCTGGGTCTCCCAAAAGTCTACCAAAGGAGCCTATGAAATTCGGGACCATTAATGTATTCATGTTCTGGTGTATTTACTAAAAGAACAAGTCCTGATGTATAAATAAAACAAATTACATGTCATAGGCCGGTAGTCGATGAGATCATATCACATAAAGTATCTTTGCCAGGTCTCACTTGTCACAACAAAGAACCACCAGCTGTGACACTTAAGCAACAGGAGTTGATTTCTCACCACTTTTTTATTAAATTTTTATTTTTAAATATTAATTACAGTTTATTTACTTTGTATCCCAGCTGTAGCCCCCTCCATCATTTCCTCCCAATCCCACCTTTCCTCCTTCATCTCCTCTCTGCCCCTCTCTAAGTCCACTGATAAGGGAGGTCCTCCTCCCCTTCCCTCTGACCTTAGCTTATTAGGTCTCATCAGGACTGGCTGCAATGTCCTCCTCTGTGGACTAGCAAGGCTGCTTCTCCCTCAGGGGTAGGGGGAGGTCAAAAAGCCAGCCACTGAGTTCATGAAGCCATCAGTATACCTCAGTATAGCCATCAGTATACCTCAGTATCCAAGTGGGTATACTAGTATGGGGACTACTATACCCACAGTGACTAGTATACCCACTTGGATACTGAGCTGCCATGGGCTCCATCCGAGCAGGGGTTCTAGGTTATCTCCATGCATGGACCTTGGTTGAAGAATCAGTCTCAGAAAGGACCCCTGTGCCCAGATATATTTGGTCCTTAGATAGCTCAGTGGTTAAGAGCACTAACTGCTCTTCCAGAGGTCCTGAGTTCAATTCCCAGCACCACATGATGGCTTACAATCATGTATAATGAGATCTGGGGCCCTCTTCTGGCATCAAAACCACTGTGGTGAGCATTCTCACCACTCTTAAGGCTTGAGCAACTGGCATGTTCATGGAAGAGCTCTCTTCAGTGCAGACAGCTCCCTTCTTGCTGGGTCTTCATATGACCTGGAAAGGGCCAACTCTGTCATCTTATAATCTCACTATGACCTCGTCTAAACCTAGTTCTCTCCCAGATGCCCCAAATACCATCATGTGGAGGTGTGGCTCCAATATATATGAGCTGCCAGAGACATGATTCGGTCCACAGAAAAGTGCAATTTTATTGTGTTTCACACTGTTGACCTGCTTTGGTAAATGAAGAATATGGAAGCTTTAATATAAACATATTTTTAGTTGCTTCTTTAAAAAGAAGCCACCTTCTGTTTCCAACTACTGTTACTTCAGTTTACAGAAACTTTTCTGTTACACACACAAGGATTTCACATATATTGTACATGAAGCTAAATTATAGTACAAGTGAGCTAGACTGTTTGGGTATGTTGGCGTTTGGATGTCAAGACAACTAAAAGTTACTCAGAATTTCAGAGCTGGTCGGTAGCAAGCCAGCAGCAGTTAAAACAAAGAAACCCAGGTAGCCATTCATTCCTTAGTGGCTTCTGGCCTTCGACTCTCCATGATTGTGATAACTCGGATATTCTTCTTGCCCTGCTTACCTGCCATCAGCTGGTACCTCGTCACATCTTTACCCCACAACCAACACAACTCCTAACTCCCATAGCCTGTTGTTCTCCATGTCCTTTGGACCCCATCTGGAACTTCCGGGTCTATTTCCACTACCATCTACCTGTTTACACTTACCAGCTGCCAGTATAAACACTTGAGACTCAGCTAATAACCTACAGGCCACTAGACCAAAGTCTCTCAAACTTGAGCGCAGGATGGCCTAGAAGACTTAGGAAAACAAAGATTTGATTCAGTACACCTCCAGTAGCAGTTCAATGGTACGCATTTCTAAGAAATTTCCAAGGGATGTTTGTAAGCAAAAGCACAGTGAAACCAAGCAGCTGGGCCACTCCACGGGTAGATATGGAGAATTCAAACTGCCAGAGCTGTCTCTTGGGGAGAGAACAGCAAAAAGAAAAGAAGAACCTTGGCAGTTTTAAGAGGTCTGGCTGCAGTGGGAGAAGTCTGTGAACAAGAGCAGCCTGGGAGTTGGAGGAGCAGTGAGTGACTTAGGGGCCTGGACGGCCCAGGAGCTGGCATGGGGCTTTGATCTGTTGTCAGCTTGTTTAACAGGGAACTAGATGTTCCACTGCTGGAGGCAGTTAGTTGTTGAGATGAATAAGGGGTGGTAACGGATTTTCCTCATAAACAGAAACCCACTTCCCAAGGTTCCTGAGAAACACTAGGTTTAGGCTTTTGGCTAGTCACTGGAAGTCTTTCTGTTTCCCTGGTCAGACTCCAGCCTGAGCTGAGTCTAGGCTGTCATTTAGAACATTGTTAGCAACATTGCCTCTGGGGGAGCCTGCTTGGATCTTGTGGTGGCTTGAATAGGAATGGCCCCCATAGACTCATAGACTGTTTGAACACTCAGCTCATAGGGAGCGACACTATCAGGAGGTGTGGCTTTATTAAAGTAGATGTAGCCTTGTTGGAGGAAGTGTGTCACTGTGGGCGTGGGCTTTGAGGTCTTCTATGCTCAAGTTATGTTTGGTGTGGCACACAGCCTCCTTCTGCTGCCTGTGGATCAAGACGTAGAACCCTCAGCTCCTCCAGCACCATGTCTGCCTGCGTGCCACCATGCTTCTCACCATGATGACAATGGACCAAACCTCTGAAACTATATAAGCCATTATCATCACGGCTAAACACATAAAAATGTCTTTCAAGAATGACTTATAAACTACTCAGCATTTCAAATACTGGAAAAAAACAAGTATGTTAGGTAGAAAACAAACTAGCCTCTTGGTGTTCAAACTCCAGCTACATTTGCTGGTGACACACGCTTTTAATCCCAGCACTAGAGAGGCAGAGGCAGGTGGATCTCTGTGAGGTCAGCCTGGTCTATAGAGCAACTTCCAGTACAGACAGGGCTACACAGAGAAACCTTGTCTTGAAAAACAACCACACAAAACAGCTGCATTCTGAGGAGTAAACAAGTTAGCAATTTTTCAATAAGGTCTCCTGTAACCCAGATAGCCCCCAACCTGCTGCTTTGAACTTAACTTCTGATCCTCATGCCTCCAACTCCCAGGAGTTGGCATTACAGGCAAGTGCCACCATGCCCTTTTTTACTGGGTCCTTAAGGTTGAAACCAAGGTTTTGTGGGTAGAAAATGAGCCCTCTACCAACTGGGCTATGTCCCAGCTCATTTCCAGGAGTGAGAATTTCTGAAAGGGAAAAGGGGTTCAGCAAGCCTGATGGAGGCAGAAAATCGGCCAAACACACGCTCGGCTTTTGATAAAGCTCATCGGTAGTCAGCCTCCAAAGTGGGTGCTTGAAGCATATGTGCTGCTTTTCCTTGGCAGAGAGGAGGACGCAGCTGAAGGCCTGCTTCCCTCCCCAGTCTCAGGAAGCTGCAGTGCCTGGCCACTCTGCTCAGTTCTTGCACTGTCTGAATTCGTTGTATTGTTGTATTATATCGTCCTCTAGTGGCCTCACGTTTCTCCTTACCTCCCCTCTCTTCAGGCAGAATTCTTCATTACATCATACAACGCTTGATGCCTAGCAAATGTCTAGCACATGAACGGAGATGGATGACACCCATCCTACCTGATGAGACCAGACAATGAGCCTACTGTTTCAGTAGGAAAATAAGCATCATGGAGCTTAGGCTCCGGTAACTTAGGCCACTGTGGTTGTCTTTAAAATAGATAACATGATATAATTTTCCACTGTCTCTGCTAGGGAGTGAATGGGGTTTGGTTTGGTGGTGGTGGTTGTGAGAGTATTGTGTAGCCCAGGCTACCTTCAAACTCACAATGTAACAAAAGGTGATCTGGAACTCCTGACTCTCCAGCCCCTACTTTCATTTTTTTTAAATTTATTTATCTTTTTGTAAAATACAGCTTATTCACTTTGTATCCCAGCTGTAGTCCCCTCCCTCATTCCTGCCCAACCTCACCCTCCTATGTCCCTCCTCAAGTCCGCTAATAAGGGAGGTCCTCCTCCCCTTCCCTCTGACCCTAGCCTATTAGGTCTCATCAGGACTAGCTCCATTGTCTTCCTCTGTGGCTTGGTAAGGCTGCTCACCCATGGGGGGAGTGATCAAAGAGCCAGTCACTGAGTTCATGTGAGAGACAGTCCCTGTTTCCATTACTAGGGAAACCCGCTTGGATACTGAGCTGCCATGGGCTACATCTGTGCAGGGGTTCTAGGTTGCATGCTCCTTGGTTGGAGAATCAAGTCTCAGAAAAGACTCCTGTGCCTAGATTTTTTTATTCTGTTGCTCTCCTTGTGGAGCTCCTATCCCCTCCAGGTCTTTCTATCTCCCACTTCTTTCATGAGATTCCCTGCACTCTGCCCAAAGTTTGGCTATGAGTCTCAGCATCTGCTTTGATACCCTGCTGGGTAGAGTCTGTCTTTCAAAGGTCCTCTGTGGTAGGCTCCTGTCCTGTTCCCTGTTTTCTCCCTCTTCTGATGTCCATCCCATTTCCATTTCTGGGTGACAACTGATCATCTTACCCAGGGTAATCCTTCTTGCTTAGCTTCTTTAGGTGTACAGATTTTAGTATGTTTGCCCTAACCTGTTAAAAGAAAAAGTGGGGAAGAGCCTTGAACTCACTGGCATAGGAGACAACTTCAAGTTCAAGAACAGAACACCAACAGCACAGGGTCTAAGATCAACAATCAATAAATGGGACCTCAAGAAACTGAAAAGCTTCTGTAAAGCAAAAGACACCATTGTCAAAACAAAATGACAACCTACAGATTGGGAAAGAATATTCACCGACCTTATGTCTGACAGAGGGCTAATATCCAGAATATATAAAGAACTCAAGAAGTTAAACAGCAACAAATCAAGTAATCCAATTTAAAAATGGGGTACAGAGCTAAACAGAGAATTCTCAATAGAAAAATATCAAATGGCAGAGAAACGCTTAAAGAAATGCTCAACATCCTTAATCATCAGGGAAATGCAAATCAAAATGACTGAGATTTCACCTTACACCCATCAGAATGGCTAAGATCAAAAAACTCAAGTGACAACACATGCTGGAGAGGATGTGGAGAAAGGGGAACCTTCCTCCATTGCTGGTGGGAATGTGAACTTGTACAACCACTTTGGAAATCTATCTGGCACTTTCTCAGACAATTAGGAATAGTACTTCCTCAAGATCCAGCTATACCACTTCTAGGCATATATCCAAAATATACTCAAGAATACAACAAGGACATTTGTTCAGCCATGTTCATAGCAGCTTTATTCGTAATAGCCAGAAGCTGGAAACAACCCAGATGTCCATCAAGGGAGGAACGGATACAGAAATTGTGGTACATCTACACAATGGAATACTACTCAGCAATTAAAAACAAGGAAATCATGAAAATTGCAGGCAAGTAGTGGGATCTAGAAAAGATCATCCTGAGTGAGGTATCCCAGAAGCAGAAAGACACACATGGCATACACTCACTCATAAGTGGATAGCAGCCCCTACTTTCACGTGCTAGGATTCAGGTGTGCACCACCATTCCTGGCTGAATGTATGTATACCCTGACACCAAGCTTTTACGTGGAATCCTTAATCATACAAGGCGATAGTATTTGGAGGTGGGGCCTTTGAGAAATAATAAAGTTTATATTCAGCTGTGAAGGCAGGACCACCCACAGTGAAATTTGTTTCCTTAAATCATTGGTTCTCAACCTTCCCAGTGCTGTGACCCCTTAGTACAGCTCTTTATGTTGTAGTGACCCCCAACCATAAAATTATCTTCATTGCTACTTCATAAGTGTAATTTTGCTACTGTTATGAATCAAAATGTAAATATCCGTGTCTTCTGATGGTCTTAGGCGACCCCCTGTGAGAGTGTCATTTGACCACCCAAAGGGTTCACAACCCACAGGCTAAGAGAAGAAAGAGAAGGGATTAGAATTTCTACTCTGTGAGGACACAGGAGACAGACACACACACAGAAGCCAGGAACGGAAGTTATCAAAGCCCTACCATGCAGCACACTGGTCCTGGAATAGAATTCTGCGGTGGGGGGAAGGGAGTCTCCTACAGTCCAGGCTTAGAGGGTGTGATCTAGTTTCATAGTGAGTTT
The DNA here is from genome assembly GCF_030254825.1 of Meriones unguiculatus. Classification (NCBI taxonomy): domain Eukaryota; kingdom Metazoa; phylum Chordata; class Mammalia; order Rodentia; family Muridae; genus Meriones; species Meriones unguiculatus. The sequence goes on along the minus strand of NC_083354.1, from coordinate 75,596,640 downwards.
GAGCCCAGCCTGGGCTACATAAGGCTGTCACAACCGCCACCACCAAACTGTGTAGCTGAATATGACCTTGAACTTGTGGTTCTCCTGCCTCCTCTTCCTTCCCAAGTGCTGGGATGGCAAATGTGCACCTGCTTTCTGCAGTGCTAGAGCTTGAACCCGGGGCTTTGTGCACACTAGACAAGCATGCCCACTAGACCAGCACTGCATCCCCAGCCCCTGAACTTTGACCTTCTGCCCTCCAAAACTGAAGACTAAATGTTGCTTGTTCACTGGCAAACAGTCTGTGCTGACTAAAGCAGACGCTCGTGTAATTTCAAGGCAGCTCAGTGTAAATTTGGGACCATGACTGGGAGCAAAAACCTCTGAAACTGATGACCATAAATTTCCTGTTGAAACAAGTGCAATCAGTTAGTGTGTTTAAAACTGATCTCTGTTCCAGAATATTGTGCCCACAAGGATTGCTGGAAAGGACCTGGCATCTAATCTTCCTGAACAAGACAATGCTGTAACCTTATGGTTCATTAATTAGCTTTTGTCCCGGCTTTGTATATTGTAGGGATTTTGAAATTTGGGATTTTTTTGTCTTTGGTTTGTTTTGTTTTATATTATTTATTACACGGGTGTTTGGTTTGGTTTGTCTTCTTTTCATTCTACATGTGTAAGACTCACTGATTATCAATTTGGGAGGGTGTATGAAGTACAAATGAAGCATGCTTATGCCCTCTGTCTTAGTTAGGGTTTCAATTGCTGTGATGAAACACCATGACCAAAGCAACTTGAGGAGGAAAGGGTTTATTTCTCTTGCTCTTCCACATCACTGAAATCAACACTGGTCCTCAAACAGGGTAGGAACCTGGGGGCAGGAGCTGATGCAGAGGCCATGGAGGAATGCTGCTTACTGGCTTGCTCCCCATGGCTTGCCCAGCCTGCTTTCTTAAACCACCCACAATGGCTGGGCTTTCTCCCATCAATCTCTAATTAAGAAAAACGCTCTACAGGTTTGCCTACAGCCTAATCTTATGGAGGCATTTTCTCAGTTGGGATTCCCTTCTCTCAAATGACTAGCCTATGTCAAAATTAGCCAGCACACTCTCAAAGTACTCAGTGTCAGGAGAAACCAGAGTACACACATATTCTATTCCCTCAGCGTCACAAAGTGCTACACAGAGGAATAGTAAAAGAGATTGAGGTATTCAAAATAATTCTCTTCCGAAATATTTCTCCTTGAATGTTCAACATCTGTCTCTTGTTCCTGCATGAAAACCACACAATGGCCAATAGACCACAGAAAATAAACAGTTCCTAGAGTTAATATCATCAATCCATACAGAAACCATAGCTTCAGGGAACAAAGACATTACTAGATTTTAAAGTAGAATAAACAGTCACTTGTTACTGACTGCCTCAAAAGGTTTATCAAATATCATACGGAAAGAAAAATTAGCTGAGAGCGTGGTGTTATGGTAAACTCCTGTAATCCCAGCACTTCGAAGGCTGCAGCAGGCAGTTTCAAGTAGCTTGAGCTACACAGTGAGACCTTGTCTCACAAACCAAGTACAAACACACAGGCATGAGCACAGGTACACAGAAAGAGACAGAGACAGACACAGAGACACAGAGACAGAGACAGGGAAAGGAATAGTATACTTGAAAAACCACAACTGTGGCCTCTCTGGAGCAATCATGGCGGTACACAACTCAAGATGGCTGCAGGCCCATCAAGGTGAATTTACACTTCTGGGATGGATACCCAAGACACTTTTCAAAAGAAGACATTGAAATATCAGGAGCATAAAAAACACTTACTTTTTTTTATTAGTCACTGGAGAAATGTAGTTTAAAACAGATACTATTCTGTGTACATGGGTCAGAAGGTCTTTCAGTTGAAAAGATTGACAGCACCAAAGGTTAAGGCAGAGACAGAACAATCAGAACTCTCATACATTGTTGATAGAGTTATAAAATTATAAAATTATTGGGCATTCTGGAGGTCTACATGCTCTCATAAGCATGAAAGTACTTACAATGATGATTTCCGGTGACCTGACAATTCAACTCCCGGACATTTCTCATGAGGTGAGGGAGCATGTGCCAATGCAAAGATTTGTGTAATGCTTCATCTGTTACATCCCAGAACTGAAACATCCCATTTACCTAGGAAGAATAAAACAAGTAAATGTCATTTGTCCATATGGGAAGAATATTCAACAAAATAGTAACAAAAAAAAAATCATGGATACACACAGAAACAGCAAAAAATTTCAGAACAGTCTGTGGATGTGCAGGGGCCTCTGCAATCTATCACCACCTAGACTGCATTTATCTGACATTCTATGGAGGACAGATCTCTGCGGTGGAAGATAACGGAGCTGGAGACAGGCTGCAGAGATTAAGAACACTTGCTCCTCCTGCAGGAAACCACCCAGAGCCAGAATTCACAGCTGTCTGCAACGCCAGCCTCAGGGCACCCAGTGCCCTCTCCGAGCCCCGGCATGGTCTAGCCTCAGCATGCACTAGCACACATACGGCATAGTCTCACACTCATACACAAAAATAGAAACAAATTCTAGGGGAGAGGGCAAACGTGTTGGTACATGTTTTTAAATCCCAGCACTTGGGAGGCAGAGACAGGGAGATCTCTGTGAGACTGAGGCCAGTCTGGTCTACAGAGGGAGCTCTATCTAGACAGGGCTATATAATCAGACCCTATCTCAAAATTCATTAAATAAATTTCTTAAAGGAAAATACAATGTTAAATAGCTGTTTTGTCTATTTGCTGGGTACGTTGGTTTTTCCAAAATTCACATGCTGGATCTAATCGCCAATGACAAATATCAGCAGATGAACTTTTGGGATCAAATGATACAAGGCTCGGTGAGTTAGCTGTCTCTTTTGCATGATATGAGGACAGGGCAAGAAGATGCATCTCTGAAACAAGAAGTGGTCCCTTACATATACCACCCCACCTGCACTTCGACCTTGGACTTTCCAGTGTTCAGAGCTGTGTAGGAGAATAAATGCATGTTGTTTATTAACCAGACAAGGTATCGTGATAATTTATGACAGCCAACTGTCTAAACAGACTAAAACAGTGGGGAAGGAGACTGCCTGAAAAGGAATATGAAAGAACCCTGTGGATAGGGTGTAGCTGAGTAGCAGCATGCTTGCCAAGCATGCAAAAAAAGGCCCTGGATTCAACCTGCAGCCCCACTGTGTGTGTGTGTGTGTGTGTGTGTGTGTGTGTGTGTGTGTGTGTGTGTTTATTCCACAGCTTACGGTTTGATGAGGATTTGGGTTTGTTCATTCAGTTTTGATTGAGGCGGGATGTCATTCTGTAGTCCTGGATAGCCTCCAGCTCATTGTTGTTTGGACTCTAGCCTCCAACTCAGTGGCGTTTTGACTCTCCAGTGCTGGGATTATACCACCATGCCTGGCTGCACTTGGGTGCTGGAGAATAGTTCTAGTCTTTCTGCTATTATGAACATAATTTCATAGTGTAGCTCTTCAAACTACAAAAGCAATAATATTGAAAGAATAAGTAATGATAATAAAATATTTAAAGTTTGAAACAAAATAATATATATCATTCATAACTCCTCTATCACTATTCCTTGTAGTTCATTCACGACAACTTGAAGTTTTGAAAATAAAGAGAGACCTGACTTGGTTGATCTCCACAAGGGAAGACAGTGATTTAGAATTTACCTAAGATATATTTGTTACCAATAAACGAGAAGTAAATAATCATTTAAAAACAGGGAGCAGGAGGTGGAGTGATAGCTCGGCATTTAAGAGCACTCTGCAAGCTAGCATCTGCTAGAAATGTAAGGAAGCCACACTCATGAAGCCTCAACAACATGGCTGCCTAAACAAGACCTAAACGATACACAAATAGATTTGCCCAATGTGAAAGGAGGAAAGGTCATGGGTCCTCAACGTAGACAAGAGACTATAGACAACTGGGGAATTCTGTGAGCAGGAGAGCCCCAGCCCTGAGATCATATATATACAGCTAATATTTTGCAGACTGAGAAGGTTATATATATATATAGATAGAGAGAGAGTGTGTGTGTGTGTGTGTGTCACCAATGAAGATAAAAGGCCATGAGTTTGAGAGAGAACATAGGAGTTTCATGGGATAAAAGAGAGGAGGAAAAGGGAAGGAGAAAGTGGTGCAATTATAACATAGTTTCAAAAAATAAAAAAGTATAAAAAATATATAGTGGGTATCAATAAGTAATGGATCAGAAAATACAGAAAACAGCGTTAAAACTATTGAAACCACCCTAAGGTACTCCAGACAAGAATTTCAAGATGGAATTAGAATCAAAGGGATTTCCCCCGAAACTGTAGAATACAAAGAATTTTTTTAGTGTCAATAAGAGAAACAATGAGTCCATTGAAAGAAAAATTAAGAGGGCCAGTAAGATGGCTCAGCAGGTCCAGGTATTTTCGGCCAAACCTGGTGACCCGAGTTCGATCCCAGAATCTGCATAAAGGTAAAAGAAGAAATTAACTCCTTTTGTTCTCGGACTTCCACTTGGTGGCAAACATGGGCATGAATGCACACACACAAACACACACACAAATAAATAAATAAATAAATAAATGTGGTTTTTTTTATGTTATAAGAGGGGGTTCTGGAGACAGCTTTGTGGGTAAGTACCTGAAGACCTGGTTTTAGATCCCCAGAACCCTCATAACAGCTGAGTGCAGCCTGAAGGTGTCAGAGGCAGGTGGATTCCCACATCTCATTGGCCGGCCAGCCTAGCTCAGTCAATAAGCTACAGAATCAGCAAGAGACTCTCTCAGCAGGGTATGAGGATGCATGTCTTTAATCCCAGCACTCAGGAAGCAGAGGAGGCAGATCTCTGAGTTCGAGGTCAGCCTGGTCTACAGAGACCCTGTCTCAAAATAAAGTGGAGAGTAATTGAAGAAGATACCCAGTGTTGACCTCTGGCCCCCAGAGGTCATGAATGCACTCATACAAACACACAGGAAAAAATATGTACATATCACACACCAATACATACATATCACACACACAACAGCATAGGGCCCAACATATACACATACCACAAAACATTCTTATGTTAGTTCTGGGGCTCAAACTCAGGTCCTCCTGTGTTTGAGGCAAGCATTTGGGGTTGAGCTATAAACCTATTTGACCTAGTTGCAAAATATTTTTAATAATTATGTCCTGAAATAATCCAATTCTAAATCATAAAAATGTGGACAAAAGTCAGGTGTAGTGACACACACCTTTGATTCTAGCACTCAGGAATTAGAGGCAGATGGATCTTTGTGAGTTCAAGGCCAGCATGGTCTACATAGTGAATCCCAAAACAGCCAGAGCTACACAACAAGATCTGTCCTGAATATACCAGAACAAATAAATACATAAGTATAAAAATAAAATAAAATAAAATTAGAACATAAAGGCGATGCCATTTACAAAGTAGAAGTTTTAAGATAAATGAAAGCTACTCACTAAATATAATAAAACCTATGAGTTTTTGATGCTGTCAGTTTTCTTAGAAATAAAGTTTGTTAAGTAAGGAAAATCAGGGGCTGGAGAGATAGCTCAGCAATTAAGAGCACTGGCTGCTCTTCCAGGGGACCTGAATTTGATTCCCAGCACCTACATGGCACCTCACAATCATGCATAACTATAGTTCCATGGGATCTGATGCCCTCTTCTGCATGCAGACAAAACACCCATATATATATAATGCATAAATAAAATATTGAAAGGAAGGAAGGAATAAAGGAGGGAAGCAAGAGTCAGATTTTGTGGTGCACACCTTTAATCCCAGTACAGAAAGCCATATTGACTATTAATAAATTTAAAAAATAAAATTATATTAATCATAAATGGTATTGAACTAATTTCAGTTATGTTATTTAGCTTTTCATTTAATGCTTCTATTTTTAGGCCATCTGAAGTAGCACTAAACTTGGTTCTAAAGTCTTCTATTATGGTAGTTCCCATCCTTAACTGTCTCCTAGAGGACATCCCAGATGACTTACTGAATCTGATGGCTTCTCAGCTTGTCCACAGTGATCTGTGATCTCTGGAGTGATCTCTCTGTCTGTGTGGTCCTGCCCCATATTGGGAACCAAATGTTGTTTAAGTAAAGGAAAATCCCAACTATTCCATTTTATCAATAAAGACTCAGGAGCCAGATGCTGGAGTGAAAACCTGCTAGTTCAGAGAACCAGAGAAAGCAACCAGCTGACCTTTTTCAGCTCAGGTCTGGTTGGAAAAACACAAAAGGCTCACTAGCTCAGCTGACAGTCCAGGAGCAAAAGGCCAAAACAAAACAAAACAAAAAAGCCAAAGGCTTGCTACCTCAAAACCCAAAAATCCAAGGAGCTGAGGAGCTGCAGCCTAAGCTAGAATCAGGGCTTGAGCTAATAGCCCTTTCTTCTTCTTCACTCCTGGCACTAAAGTTTTTGTACCAATATGAAACAACTCAGACTCTCTTCCACCAGCGGGAGTCAAACATGTAACACTGAGTCTCTCTCAGCTTGCTAACTATCCTCCACAACAGATTATAAGGTCGCAGCAGGTGAAGTCTTTGGTATCTCACACATGTCACTTGGGCTCTTTGTGTGCATTCAAATTCAGTAGAGTAATATCAAGTAATTTCGATTTTTCCTGCTGTAAGGCCCATTTTCCTCTTCAAATCACTAGCCCAAACCTTTTTGTGAGGAATAACGGTAACATTTATTGAGTGGCACTATACAGCACTCACTCTTCTGAATGCTTTGGACACTGACTTATAAAAGCCTCCCTAAGCATCTCTAGTATATAGATATTACTATTCCTGTTTTCCAGGAACAGCTGTGCATGCCTGTGTCACCAGCACTTGGAAAACAGAAGCAGGAGGCTCAGGAGCCCAGGCGATCCTTTATATCAAGTTGGAGGCCAGCCTGTGCTACATGAGACCTTGTCTGGACATAACAAGGGGAGGGAGGAAGAAGATAGGTTGAGGACTACAATTGTTTATTTCTTTGCTTGTTACTTTTGAGACAGGACCTCATCTTGTAGCCCTGGTTGTCTTAGAACTCAGTATGTAGGCCAGGCTGGCCTCAAATTTGTGGTAATCCTCCTGCCTCTGACTGTGATTGGGATTTACAGGCATTCACCACCTCAATAAGGTGACTACAATTATTAAGTATTGAGATTCAGACCAATAGAGACACAGGTGCCTATATTACTCTCTGGAAACAGAAAAATGGCTTTTATATGAATGTGTCCCTTTAAGTAATAGAGTTCTGAAGGCAGATTTGAAGGGAAATCTGTATTTTCAGAAAGGGGAAAAATTGCAAAAGCATGCCCAAAGCCCCTTCCTTCTGTATTGGGCCCTCACACATTTGAGCAGTCTAGCCATATCACCAGTACTCCTGCCCAAGCAATAAATAAAACCCACAAAAGCATTTGTTTTCTTCATTTATTTTCTTTTTTAATTTTTTATTTTATTTTTATTAATTACAGTTTATTCACTTTGTATCCCAGCCATCCCCTCCCAATCCCACCCTCTCTCTTCTTCTCCTATACCCCTCTCCCGGTCCAATCATAAGGGAGGTCCTCCTTCCCTTCCATCTGACCCCAGCCTATCAGGTCTCATCAGGACTGGCTTCATTGCCTTCCTCTGTGACCTGGTAAGGCTGCTCCCCCATCAGGCGGAGGTGATCAAAGAGCAGGCCAATCAGTTCATGTCAGAGATGGTCCCTGTTCCTATTATTGGGGAATCCTCTTGGACACTGAGCTGCCATGGGCTACATCTGTGCAGGGGTTCTAAGTTATCTCAATGCATGGTCCTTGGTTGGAGTATCAGTCTCAGAAAAGACCCCTGTGCCCAGAATTTTCGGTTCTGTTATTCTCCTTGGGGAGCTCCTGTCCCCTCCAGGTCTTTCTATCTCCCCTTTCTTTCATTAGATTCCCTGCACTATGCAAAAAAAAAAAAGTTTGGCTATGAGTCTCAGCATATGTTTTGATACCCTGCTGGGTAGAGTCTTTCAGAGGCCCTCTGTGATAGGCTCCTGTCCTGTCCCTGTTTTCTCCCTCTTCTGATGTCCATCTCGCTTGCCTTTCAGTAGGCATATTTCCAGCCCCCACTCTGTCTTATAGTGTCATCAGAGGCCCAAAATTAGTTATCTCTTTGTGGGAGATAAAGTTTTTTAAAAGTTTTGGCCTTCTCATCAGGAAAAGAGTTGCTGCACTTCCCATGTATTTTGAGGTAGCAGTGCCAAGATGTGGCTCACACCTATAAATTCAGTACTCCGGTACGTGAGGCAAGAGTGTTGGAGGCTAGCCTGGGCTACAAGCTGAGTTCTGGACCCATTGGACTATAGAATGAGGCCGTTTGAAAAAGAAGAACCCTAACGCAAAGGGCTAAGACTAGCAAGCACTGTTTGATAACACAACGCGCTTTTTTCGCCCATCCGACGCGAGGCGAGAATAGGCTGTGCCCGAGATGGACCTTAGGTGGCGCTACAGGGACGAGTAAGCGCACCCAGGGCGTCTCCAGGCTACCCTTGTAGGGGGCGGGGCGGTTCGAGCCTTCTCCACGGTGGGAGGAGCCTGCGGCCCGGGCGAAGCCACGTGTTCTCCGGCGCGCAAGCGCAGGACCGGTCATTCCCCCGGGAGTGAGGGCTGCTGGGCCGGATGACGTGGCCTGGTAACGTCCCTGCCCGTCCGGCCTCCGGGGAACGGCGCGGCCGGAACAGCCCGCGGCCTAGTCCCGCCCGGCGCGCGTGTTCCTGCCCGCTGAGCCCGGGCTAGCGGCGGGGACTGCTGGGCCTGCGGGGACGCGGCCCCGCCGCTGTCATGGGGGAGTGACGCGCCCGCGCTTCCGCAGCGGCGGCGAGACATGAGGAGAGGCCGCGGCGCGGGCAGCGGCGGCTCCTGAGCCGGCATGGAGGACAAGTACGGCGGGGACGCGCGGGCCGGGCCCGGCGGCGGCCTCGGGCCGGTGGACGTGCCCAGCGCCCGGTAAGGAGCGACCCCGCGGCCGTGCGGCAGCTGCCCCCGCCTTGCTCGGGCCGGGCCTCGCGGGCCGGAGCCTGGGCTTGGGACGCACCGCCGCCGGTTTCCAGTCCCCAGAGAGACGGTCGGGACGTGTCCTCCCAGCTCCGCCGTAACGCGCGGCTCCTGAGCGTCCCCCTCGCTCCCCGAGCGGGTGTGCGGGAGGAGTCACCCGAGTCTCACGCGGAGGAGCCTGGGTGTGCGGCACAAACCCAGCTCTGCCGTCGGGCTTTCGTTGCCGTGGTCTTGTGGGTGGAGGGCTTGTTTTAATTATAGGAAATGTGTGTTTTCTCCCTCCCCCGAAACTCAGGCTGTACAGGAATCCGTGAAGTGAAAATTCTTCTCTACCGTCCCTCCAGCCTAAAGGCGAGGACCGAGTAGCGTATGGTGACATTAGCCAGTGGTGTCCTTCCTGGCCCGTCCTAACTTCTGAGGTCGTGTTAAAGATACATAAACTAGAGCCCAGCGACTTCATACACACTGGTATTTGGTCCCTTCATTTTTAAGGAGAGTCAGCTTTTCGGATTATCAGGATGTACTCAGAACTCTTGTTTTGGTAGTGTTCTTAGACCGTAGTTACAGCGTTACCAGCTAACTTTTGTGAGAACACATATGCTGGATAGAATTCAAACCTACTGCGGGATTTGTAGCCGCGCTTGGTTTTCTGTCTATTTTGAGCAACTCATTTTTATGTCACATGTTAAACAGTGACCCATAACAGCTAAATGCAGAAGGGGCTACTGGTATGGATTGATAATAGAGGGGGAAATGCTTGAAGGGACAAGACTATGTCAATTCACAAAATCGGACCGTGGTAACAGGTTGAAGTGTCCAATCACAGTTAAATTTCCTGTGGATAACTGCTGACTTCATAGCCGAGTTCCCATATTCTTAGGAAGTACAGCTATTGAAGGGGAAAATGAGACATACTTCATATACTCTCAAATAGTTCAAAGGTTTTATGTGTGTGTTGACAGAATGTGAGTAGTTTAAAAGTGGTTTTGCTTAAGAGCCTACTGTCTCAGACAAATAAGATAAATATTGTTTGCCAACCTACCTGCATTGTTTGCTCAGGAGAGTGGCATTTCTATTGTAGTTTATTGCAAAATTCAAATTTTGACCCCGGACTGGCTGAATTCTAATAGATTTCAGGTTGCCAGAGTTTTCTGTATATTCAAGTAGTAACTGCAACAAAAATTACCAGATCCTTTCATTGTGGCTATCTTTATGCCCGAGTCCATAAATGTTTCTGTTTTGGCTTCATTAAATCTTTGATGGTCAGGACAGCCAGCTTTTGCTGAGCACCTCCTGTGCCCCAAAGATTTAGTACACCTTCCTTTAATCTTCACAAGAGCCCTACAGACTAAATAGTGGTTAGTTTGATTAGGATGGGAAATTGAGTTCCCTAAGTCGTGCAGCTGGCGAATGACTCAAGAGTCTGATTTGTTTCAGAAGCTGTACCTTAATTACGCATGCCTTCTGCTTACACCTATGGTTGTGCAATGAATTGAACTGCTATTATTCATCATATTTCTTTTTGAGGCAAGCTATCACACTTTGGTGTGCAGGCTGGCTGCCTCCTTCCTCAGCCTCTAAGTGCTGGGATTGCAGCCATACTCCACTGTGCCTGGTCAGCGGACCACTTTATTCGTGTATGTGTGTGTTATGAAGTTGTGTTTGCTGTCACTGCCTTACTAGACAGTCTCTCCAACTTCTGTCTTTGGGTTTATTGCTGCAAAGAGACACCATGACCACAGCAGTTCTTAGAAAAGAAGACATTTAATTGGAGCTGGCTTACAGTTTCAGAGGTCAAGTCCATTGTCATGGTAAAGAAATGTGGCAGAGCACAGGCAGGCATGGTGCTGGAGAAGGGGCCGAGAGAGTTCTACTTGATCCGCAGGCAGCAGAAGGAGCTTGTGTACCACACTGGGTGTAGCCTGTGCACAGGAGACCTCAAAGCTTGCCTCCATGGTTTAAATCAACCTCAGCACCACTGTCTTCCATGCTTCTACTAGTATGACCCATTAAGCAACACTTAAAGCATTCCACTGCTCTCCTAACCCAAAATCCACATTCCTCCAAACCAAACTGTGATCAGGCCTATTGGGCTGGAGAGATGGCTCAGAGGTTAAGAGCACTGGCTGTGCTTAACCGAACTGAGTTCAATCCCTAGCAACCACATGGTAGGTAGCTCACAGCCACCTATAAGGAGATCTGGTGCATAATGAGATCCTGTGTATGCATAATAAATAAATCTTTAAAAAAAAATGATCAGGCCTATCACAGCGGTGCCCCAGTCCCCAGTGCCAATTCCTGTCTTAGGATTTCATTGCTGAACCTGGAGCCAGCAAGCCCTATCCATCCTGCAGTCTCTGCAGTGCAGTGATTACCACCTGGCTTTTATGTGACTGCCAGGACCTCACACATGGCAAGTGCTCTTATCCACTGAATCATTTTCCCAACTCTCTACTTTGCTGGGCATATTCTCCCTCATGCCCTCCTCCTCTTTTTAATATCTAGAGAACATTGAGTAGCAGAATGGACAAAGTTCAAGAACCAGCTATAAACCCATATCCAAATTTTAATAATTGCAAGTTCAGAGACCCAAAGAAATGTCTAACCATGTAGAAGAGCAGTTACATTCTTTTTATGAGACACTTTTTTTATGAGATTACTTAATAGCAAATAATGGCTTCTAAGCTGGGGCGCTGGCTTGAATGCCTCTGTAAGAGCCTGTCTCTTCCCTGATCTCCATCCTCTGCACTGTCTTTGTATATGGTTACTTAGCCTTAACTAGTGTTTCAGAGATGTCCAGCAAAAGCCACCCAGGCATGGCACACCTTTAATCCCAGCGTTTGGGAGACAGAGGCAGGAGCCTGGCCTTTAAAAAAAAAAAAAAAAAAAAAAAAAATGAGAGGCCTGGAGAAATGGCTTGGAAGTTAAGATCACTGCTCTTCTAGAGTTCCTGAGTTCAATTCCCAGCAACCACATGGTGGCTCATAACCATCTATAGTGAGATCTGGTGTCCTCTTCTGGCCTGCAGGCACACATGCAGGCAAAATATTATATACATAATAAATGAATAAATCTTAAAAAAAAAAAAAAAAGAAAGAAAAGAGAATGCAGGAGCCAACAAGGTGGCTCAGCATGTATAGGCTCTTGCTACCAAGATTAATGACCTCAGTTTGACCTGGCCCCCTGAGGTAGAAGGAGAGAACGAACTCCCACCATTGCTCCTCTGATTCCGAATATCTGCATGTACCCACACAGTTGCTTATTATTATTACTAAAATAAATAGATGAATAAGAAAAAAATTTAAACACCTCCCTAAAGATTGTTTGTTTGTTTATTATGCATACGGTATTCTACCTGGATGCCAGAAGAAGACATCAGATCACATTATAGATGGTGATGAGCAACCATGTGGTTGCTTGGAATTGAACTCAGGACCTCTGGAAGAGCAGCCAGCAGAAATGCTCTTAACCATTGAACCATCTCGCCAGCCTCCTTGCAAAAATTTTTAAAGTCAAAGAATACGGTGTTTAAATTGTTGAGGTGATTTTCTAATTTGATAATTAGCAAAAAGAGCTTTGGTGTATATTGTGTAAAAAATTGCAGTGTCAGAATATGTGTACAATTGCAAATATAAATAAAATATTTGTTGACACATATAGGAAAAGGTGTGTAAAGGCATACCTAAAGAAAAAGGTAGAAATTATTTTATTTAAAACCTTTCCAGTAATCAGCTATTCAGGAATTAACCTTGTAACCTCAGGGCGCTATGCATGCATATGTGTATGAAAATAAAGTTTGTTTATTAATACTAATATATTATCAATGAGTGTTTTACATGAGTTGCTTCATATCTGTCATTCAAACACCAGTTTTGAATTTTTTAGTACTTTATACAAAAATCTATCTATAATCTTTGTAAAACAAGTGTGTTCAATATAATTTGTCTTTTTCTTGATTTTAATCATTAAGCAATCTATTTCTAAATGAAATTCACTAGATTGAACTATACTTAAGTGCAGTAGATCTTCAAGGTGTCCTGCCCAGGACTCATGTTTTGCATATGCTGCTCTGTACTCTGGCACTGCCTCGTCTTCCCTTTTCTTGTGTGACTCCTGTATTATCTTCAGGATGCATATATCTCAAGCTCTGTGGAGATGCCCTTTCACTGCTCTAGAGATCGTACTTACCACATCTTATATAACATCTGCCAACTTACTTGAGTCATGTGGGTTTGTCTAGTTCTTTGGAGACCTGGAGCTCCTTGAGGGCATGGTCCTTGCATGGGTTTATTACATAGAATCATGAAACTGGAGCAGCTTAAATAAATAGTAATTCTCTCACATAAAAGAAACCAGACTGCCCACAGTGATGCCCCCTGGAATGTAAAATGGATTCAGCTTTTTTAGCTAAATTTTTAAAAATTATTTTAATGTACTTTGACTACAAATATAAAATTTAGGTACGTTAGGTGAGAGGAAAGAGGGTCATGAGTTTTTTAGTTCAGTCTGGACTATGTAGTAAGACCCTGTCTCAAAAAGAGGGATGGGAATAAAAGTTTTTCCTTTAAGAGGGGCTGGAGAGATGGCTCAGTGGTTAAGAACACTGTCTGCTCTTCCCAGGCGTTCTGAGTTCAATTCCCAGCACCCACATGGTGGTTCACAACCGTCTATACTGGGATCTGTTGCCACCTTCAGGTATATAGGTGTTCATGCAGACAGAGCACTCGTATATGTAAAATAAATAAATGTTGTTTTTTTGTTTTGTTTTTTTAAAGATCCAGATAAGATAGAGTAGCTCAAGGCACTTCTTTCCCTGTCCACAGGAAGAATGCTACTGTACCTGCAGTGATCCACCACATACTAAGTGAGCATGGGATGTTCACCCAGACCTAGCCAGAAATTCAGCCTCTTGCTTGAATACTGGTTGGCAATGAGTAGTTGCCTGGACGTGGAGAAGCAGGGATCTAGGGTCCTGATTTCCTGGAAGAGTTGCCTAACTCCCACCCCTTTTGCAGCTTCCTGCTGCCTTTATGAAGTATGTCCAGCTTTTTCAGGATCTGAGTCTAGTCACTTGACTTTCAACTATAACCTGCAATGCAGTCATTTAGTGAGACAGAGGAGGGACAGATGCCTCTTTCTGTGTGTTGTAATTATCTAGTCTCGTTGCACGTTGAACATGGTTTCTGTTTTGTTTTCTTGATTCTCCTTGTTTTTGAATAACAAGTTAGTAAAGTAGATTTCAAATTACTCCATTAATTTTGCTAGACTGTATACATTATCTGTGGGGGTTAAGGGACACTGGAAATTGAACCTAGGACCTCCCACAATCTGGACAATCACTCTACCACTCAGCTACATCCTCAGCTTCTTATTTATTCATCCATCCATTCATTCATTCATTTTCTTTTTTAAAGATAGGGGCTCACTAAGTTGCCTGTAGTGATCTTAAACATACTCTCTTCCCAGGCATATCTCTTGAGTTTGAGGACAGCCTAGTCTACAAAGCTAATTCTAGGACAGCCAGGGCTGTATGCAGAGAAACCGTGTCTCAAAAGGCTGGAGGGAGGGAGGGAGGGAGGGAGGGAGGGAGGGAGGGAGGAAGGGAGGGGAAAAGAAAAAAGATCGGTCTTCTGCCCAGCTTCCCAAGTAACTGGGAATATTCTACCAGGCTTACCTTATATATGAATTTACCTTAAAAATAAGCCAGGAGTGTATATCCCAAAATGTTACCAGCTGTTAACATGTGGATGGTCAGTTGTTTGGGAAGGGTTTCATTATGGTTATGTGTTCATGTGTACCTTGTAGTTCTATTATGCCCTTCCATAAGATTACACTTAAGATTACAGTGATCCTAGTGATTTCAATTATATTAAAACTTGTTTCTGTTTTTATTTTTCAGATTAACAAAGTACATTGTATTACTGTGTTTAACCAAATGTTTGAAGGCTGTGGGACTTTTTGAATCATATGATCTCCTAAAAGCTGTTCACATTGTACAGTTTATTTTTATATTAAAACTTGGGTGAGTATGGAGAGGGCCTTAATATTTTTTATTTCTCTGAAGATCCTGTTTTGACTAAGTATCTTTAAGAAATCTTACCTATGTATTCTGTGAAGTTTATTTCTTCTAACAACTATATGATTTTTTTTTCTTTAAGTAGAAGTTTAACATAAAGGTGGATGTACAGAAACCCATCAAAAGGGGGTTTTCTTAGCTGAGTGTAGCCACCTATTGTCTCCACACTTGGGAAATTGAGGCTAGCCCTAGTTACAAAGACTTGTCTCAAAAATAAAGTGAAAGGAAGTGGTTGAATTCTAGTTTGTATTGCTAAGATTTTTGTAAAGCTTTTTTGATGCCTATCTTAATAGACAGTTTGGTTCTTTGTGTTAGCAATCAGTCTTTTGATGTCTTGTACCATTTAAGCTCATGGGGGAGGGGCCCTCTTTACACACCTAAGAACAATTGTAGGCCATCGCAGTTCAGTCTCCAAGTGGGTACCCTAGTAATGGGAACAGGGGCTGTCTCTGACATTAACTCAGTTGCTGGCTCTTAGATCACCTCCCCCTGAGGGGAGCATCCTTGCCAGTCCTGATGAGACCTGATAGATTAGGATCAGATAGAAGGGGAGAAAGACCTCCCCTATCAGTGGACTAGGTGAGGGACATAGAAGGAGAAGAGGGAGGGAGGGTGGGACTGGGGGAAGGCAGGCAGGCAGGCAGGCAGACAGACAAGCTACACGTAGTAGTGTATGCTGGTAATTTCACTTAGGAGTCTGAGGTTAGAGAATCACACTTTGAAGATCAGTCTGGACTGCGTCATGAGACCCTGCCTCTAAAATAAAATCCATCTTGACCCTCATTACTTCTGTAGTTTATGAACTAGTTCTGAAGACAATTAACAAGGAAGGTCCTGATTTTTGCCTTGAAAGCTTTATGATAAAGGCAGTCTCTAGTCCTTGAGGCGGTGTCTCTTTGTATTACTAGCTGGCTGACCTGGAACTTGTTCTGTAGACCAGGCTGGCCTCAAACTCACAGAGATCGGCCTACCTCTGGCTCCCAAGTACTGGGATTAAAATACCCAGCCTAGAGCAAAGTTTCTTAAATTCAATGTGATGGTCATGAAAAAATTATCAACCAAAGATTAATTCAGAATCAAATGCAGAATGAATCGAGGTGTTTCTGCAGTCTTGTTTCTGCACACAGCATGTCCGCTTTGCATTGTGCATACAGTCTTGCCATGCAGCGCCAAAGAAGATTTTGAACCACCTTGATTCAAGACTGTTTGGAATTAGTGTTTTGACATCATATGCAAAATGTTCTACTCTTACAGAATCATAATGGCTTGATTACAGAAAGCAAAGATTTAATAATTTCCTAGTGTCATTCTTGAACATGTTTGTATCGAATTAATGTATATAAGGATTGTATAAACACATACATGTCATTAGTATGCAAAGTTAGCCATCATTGTGGCACACACCTTTAATTCTAGCACTCAGGGAGAGTGCAGAGGCAAGGGGATCATTGTAAGTTGGAGGCCAGCTGGTCTGCAAGCAAGTCCAAGACAAGCAAGGCTACAGAAAAACCCTGTCTCAAAAAAATAAATAAATAAAACAAAAAATTATTAGTTTGCAAATTCACTTTCATCTTTAAGAAATAGTAAAATTATGTACACCGAAGAATTTATGATTTGTCAGCAGTAAATGTTTGATTTGTGTATATATATTTTACATATCCATATACCACAATAGCATAAAAATATGTCAGATGGAAAGGAGGCACAGGTGCAAAGAGCTTTAAAAGCTCTGCTCTAGAGGAGAGCATGTTTTTCATGTATTTGTTAAAACTGCCTTATATTTAATATTAATATGTTACTCTTTCAATGTTTACAGGACTGCATTTTTTATGGTTTTGTTTCAAAAACCATTTTCCTCTGGGAAAACTATTACAAAACATCAGGTGAGATGTTGACAGAACAACTTATTCTTAACAGGTTCCCTCCCTTTAAGTGCCTTTTTTTTTTTTTTTTTTTTTTTCCTGGGCTTTGCTTCCTGTTCTATGGTTTGGTTTGGTTTGGTTAAGTTTGAGACAGGATCTCCTGTTCTGACTTAGACTTACTGTGCAGCCAAGGAAGGCCTGCTCATTTTGCCTCTACTTCCCCAAGCGCTGCTGTTGCAAGCTTGCACTGTTGTTTCCCATGTGTACAGTGCTGGGCAAGCATAACAACCAAGCTGCTTGCTCAGTACTAGGGTTAACTCACCCTCGACTTTTCAGAGTTGAGGCTTCAAGAATGAACTATAAAATCTCAATGTAATAGAATATTTTCAAATGTAGAAAGGGGTAGCAGATTTTAAAGGGATGTCTTTAATGCAGCCTCCTTATTCAAAAGATACACAGATGAGACATGAAGTCATGCTGAGCACATAGAGTGTCACTGGGGGTAGGTTATGTGCAGGGGTTGGAAGTGAGGCCCTAAAATCAGTCATATCAGGTCCCGTACTACTTACATGATTTCTCCTGCCTTCATTTGGCCCACCTAGGAAGTGGGGGCAATAGTGTCCTGCATCTGTCTGTGAGGAAAAGCTAACTTACACATGTAAGGTTTTCAGTTACACCTCACTTGTGAGTATGCAGTACACATACACTATGTCACCCTGGTCGTCATTGTCGTTGCCTTCAGTGACTTCATGCCAGGAAAGTTTCCCGTTCTGCTTAGTCCACGCTGGGGTCAGTTATACTCTACTGCATGTCTGTTTCCTGGCAGTTAGGGTCCTCTACCATGTTGTCAGCATGGCGATTTAAGTACTTCTATTTCAGAGACCAAGGACATCTTTAAAATACAGTTAATCTTTCTAACTCCACCTAAGCTTTTTCTCTTTTCAAATGTCTGTACCTTAAAAATTGCTCATGAAAAGCTAAGCATGGTGGTATACACATGTACTGACAACATGCATGAAGTCAGACAGGAAGATCAGTATGAGTTAAAACCAACCTAAGCAGCATGGGGAGACCTTGTTTCAAAAATAAATAAACCCTTAGTTATTGCTGCAAAACTAGTGAAAAAAGTGGGAAATTGTGCTACATAGGAAAAAGAATTAAGAGCTAATAGCCAGGTATGGTTGTGCATTTCTTTAATCCCAGCACTAAGAAAGCAGAGGCAAATGGATTTCTGAGTTTGAGGCCAGCCAAAGCTACATAGTAAGACTGTCTCAAAAACAAAACAAACAAACAAAAAACTGGCAGATGAGAATACAGAAGTGAACCTAGTTAATCAGAGGATTTTGACATTTTCTAGTTAATGTTAAAATATATGATATTTAACCTCCAAAATAGTTGTGTTGTTATCATTTTTCCCTCTGGGTTTGTTTGGGTTTGTTTTGTTTTGTTTTCCTTAAGACAGGGTCTCCATGTGTTGGGTCTGAGAAACCAGGAACTTACTATGTAGCCTGAAATCACAGAGCTCTGCCTGCCTCTCTCCTGCGTGCAAGAGTCAAAGGCATGCCCCACCATACACTGCCTCCTTGTAGATTTTATTTAAGCGTGAAACACCTAGTGGCTAATAAGTATGACTGAAGTTTTTTGTTGTTGTTTCTGTTATAGTGGATCAAAATATTTAAACATGCAGTTGCTGGATGTATCATATCACTTTTATGGTTTTTTGGCCTTACTCTTTGTGGACCACTAAGGTAAATAAAATATGTATTTTTCTCTATTTGTTTACATTTCTTCATTTGAGTTAATTTTGTTCTGTATTTATTTTTCAGTATTTGCACACATGTGAAGGTCAGAGGACTTGGGGGAGTTAGTTCACACTTTCTACCATGTGGGTCTTGGGGATCAGGTTTGGCAGAAAATGCCTTTATTCACAGAGCCATCTCACAGGCCTTTCTTCCATATTTTATGTCAGAAATTTACTTACACACTGTTTCTTTCACTTCTATAGCACTGAATACATTTCAGTGTAGATGAACCAGTTTAGTCTGTGGAGTAGTTCTTGGGTAAATACCATTAATATATGTATTAATGATCTATCATAGATATTTTATTGGCTAGGATCCAAAATATTCAGATGAAGAAGCTTAAAGATCTGAAATGGAAAATGAAATAAACCAATAAAGATGACACATCATGAAAGGTGCTCTTTTTTTCCCTTAACCCTGCAAATACACTCGTAAATGCAGGTTTCAGAGTAGTTTGCATTCATCAGACCTTCAGGTCTGAAGAATGAAATAGGCTGCTCTCCTTTCTCTTAGCTCTGTGTAGAGAATCTTTGTGCATATGGGGCAGCTTAGGGGAGAAATGCTTAAACGTAACTTAATAGACATGGGAACATGTACAGCTCAGTCTAAGGTTTTTGGTTTGGTCCAGTCTTTGTGTGTGTTCTCTTTTGGCTTTTGAGACAGGGTTTTTCTGTGTAACAGCTCTGGCTAGCTGTCCTGGAACTCCCGTTGTAGATCAGGATGGCCTCAGAAATCCACCTGCCTGTGCCTTCCAAGTGCTGGGAGTACAGGCATGCACCACCACACCCGGCTTAAAATTTTTTTTTTTTTTTTTTTTTAAACAGGGCCTCAGTCTAGCTCTCACTGAGAGACCTGGAACTCACTGTGTAACAGACTACCCTCGTACTCAGAGCAATCCACCTGCCTCTGCCTCCAGAATGGTTTAGCTAACGGCATATGCCACCACACCCAACCTAATTTTTTAATGACGTATTTCCATATAAAATACAATGAATATAGAAAAATGTTTTAAGTTTATTTCTTACTTTATTTACATGTGGGTGCCACATGTGTGGGTGCCCATGGAGGCCAGATAAGAGTGTCACTTCCTCTGGAACCGCTTCACATGGGTGCAGGGCACTGAATTTGGGTCGTCTTGAAGAACAGCAGATAATGTAACTGCTGAAGCACCTTTCCAGCCCCTGCTTGTTTTTATTTGAGGCATAAGTGTGTACCTGAGTGTATGAAGGTACACCACATGCATTTGCGGGCCTGAAGAATTCGGAAAGGTGTCAGATGGCCTGAAACTGGAGTTCCAAGTGGTTGTGCACTCGTGTGGGTGCTTGGAACCAATCCAGGGCCTCTGTAAAAGTGGTTGCCTTTTTTTTTTTTTTTTTTTTTTGTGGTTGCCTATTTAACACAAGTATGTTTTAAGAAGAATCCAGGCCCTGATCTGGGAAGCCTCTCTTCTTTGTAAGGCATGGTAACACATACCTATAACTCCAGCACTTAGGAGGCAAAGGCATGTTGATCTCTATGAGTTGAGATCAGCCTGGTCTACATAAAGTTCCAGGACAGCCAGAGCTACATAGTGAGACTCTGTATTAAAGAAAAAAAAAAAAAAAGTAATTCACTTACCTTAAAATTCAGCTTTTCAGAGTGTTTACTTCAGAGCTGGGCATAGTGGGCTTTGTGCTGGCAGCCTCAGCAAACTAGAAGACAGACAAGATCACTTCACCCGAGGAGCTTGAGGATAGCCTGGGCAGCATACCAAGATCCTCTCAAAAACAAGAAATTTAATGTGTATTTTACTATTTTTTTGTATACTTACAAAATTTCATTCATGTCTACTGCATCAGTTCATCAAATAGAAATATTCCATTGATGGGCTGGAGAGATGGCTCTGTGGCTAAGAGCAGGGGCTGCTGTTCCAGAGGTCTTGAGTTCAATTCCCAGCAAGGTGGCTCACAGCCAACTGTAATGGGATGCCTTCTTTTGATATGCATGAAGACAAAGTGCTCATATACATAAATGAATAAACATTGAAAAAGAAACATCCCATTGATATTGCTCCTTCTCCTACTAGTGAATAAGTTGCTTCCAATTTGGGTCTCCTATAATCAATGCCAGTAAGACCACACATTTTTTAAGACTTATTTATTTTTATGTTACATGTGTGTTTTGCCTGCATGTACATGCACCATGTTTGCCTAATGTTTGCAGAAGAGGGTATGGTGTCCCCTGATTTCAGTGGCGTCCACTGAAATTACAACTTGATGCTAGGAACCAAGCCTGGGACCTCTGCAAGAGCAGAAAGTGTTCTTAAACACTGGCCCATCTTCCAGCCCAACAACAAACTTACTAAGTATTTGCTAATACACACAAGAAGTCTAAAGGGCTGGAGAGTTGCCCCAGTAGGTAAAGTGCTTACACAGCTATGGTAGCCTGAGTTCAAGTGCCCAGCAGAGTCAAGTGTGGCAGTGCTGTGGTGCTCAAGAGAGGCAGTTCCTGGGGTTTCCTAAACAGCCAGTCCAGCTGAAAAAGAAAACTCTATGTTAAGCGGGAGGCCCTGTCTTAAAAAATGGAGAGCAATTAAAAAACTGTGTAATCAGCCGCGCATTGGTGGCACCTGCCCTTAATCCCAGCAGAGTCAGGCAGATCACGGTGAGTTCAGGAGGCCAGCCTGGTCTAGAGTGAGTTCCAGGACAGTTGGGTCAGTTATACAGAGAAACCCTGTCTCAAAGAAGCCATAATTGTATAAAGAGCAATGGAAGAAGATACCCAAAGTCAACCTCAGGCTTCTGTGTGCACACACACATCACATATGCATGAATGAAATCTAGGCCAGCGGGATGGCTCAGAGAGAAATGGACATGCTGTGCAGGCCAACATCATGAAGTTGATTTCCAGATCCAGTGATAGGAGAAGAAAACTGATTGCTGGAAGTTTTCCTCTGTCCTCCCCAACAAACTGTGACACAGTAAATAACAATTTTTAACAAGAAGATGATGTATTTTCAATGTTTTAAATGACATAATTCCAAGATTGAAGATTGTTATTTTCATGTATTCGGAGTCTCATTCTTTCTAAGGCAATTGATACCAAAATGTTTTCCAAGGGAGTTGTCCATATTTATTTTTCTCATGTTTTGTGAAACCAAGGGATTTTCTTTTCTCTTACTCTTAACTAAGTTCATGCTCCCTGAAAAAAGTCAAAAACATTTCTGAATGGTGTTTTGTTTTCATAGGACGTTGCTGCTGTTCGAACACAGTGATATTGTCGTTATCTCACTGCTCAGCGTTTTATTCACGAGCTCTGGAGGAGGGCCAGCAAAGGTAGACTTGTTCATCATGGTTACTTAACAGGTGTTAAACATTACTCATAGCAAAAACCAAATCGTATCTTTTACCATTTATAATAATGAAGAAGCAATGCTAGCTTAAAATTTTTCTTACAAAAATGTTTGTTTTTATTTCATTTTGATGTGATTATAGATTCTTAGAACAATGTGAAAACATTACAGACATACTTTCCAGTCAGTTTTTCCCAATGGGGACTTAGAGGTTGATACTAGTATAACACATGCTAAAACCCTTCATTCAGGTCTTGGCAGTGTTACACTTGTGTTTGTAGATTCTATAAGCACCTCTATAACCAAGATGGAGAACTGACATACCACCAGTAAAGATCTCCTTCATGTGGTGCTCATAGCTCTCTGCCTTAATCTTAAGTTAATATAAAAAGCCTGCGAGGGAATGAGGGAGAGGGGTTCAGCTGGGATACAAAGTGAATAAACGGTAATTAATATAAAAAAATTTTAAATTAAAAAAAAAATCCTGTCCATGGTGCATTGACCTGAAAGTTGTCACCTGATTCCATAGCACTTGCATTCCCTTCCTCTACCACACAAATTAACTAAGTATAATTCCTAACAAGAGACTTTGAGGCCAGCCTGTACTACATAGTAAGACTGTCTTTACAAACAAGAAGAAAAGGCAGCAGAGAAGTGGGGAGGGATGTGGAAGGAAATGGGGGTTAAGGGAAAGGAAAATTTTAATTGTATAGGTTTTTAATGTATGTTGCCTTTTGCCATAATGCACACCACACTAATAATTTATCGAGTGTAATGATGGTCATATACTGAATAGACTAGTATTCTGTTTTTACTGAAAATTTTTGTTTACTTAAAATATTATAGTTCCATTGCTAAGTGTACATATTTTTATATATAAATGTATGAAATATTACATCTAAGTATAAATATTATATAGGAAATACTTAGAAATTTACAAATACCAAGTTATAGTTAGAATATATGAGGTTTCTATACCTAACATTATTAAATACTTACATAAACTAGAGTTACAACTTTCTCTTATTCATTTTTTTTTCCCTGCAATGAGAACATTTAAAAAGGTTTTCAGGGCACTAGAGATATGGCTGAGTGTGTAAGAGCACTTGCAGTGAAAGCAAGAGGACCTGAGTTCAGGTCCCAGCACCCATGTGTAAACCAGGCCTGGATATGTAGGCCTGGAACCTGGATAAACAGGTCCTGGGCCAGTCTAGCCAGCTTGCCTACCTAAAACACCAACTTCAGGTTCATTGAGAGACCCTATCTCAAATAATAGGGTGGAGGGATGAAGATTGCTTGGTAGTTCAGAGGCCTGGAGTTTGGTTTCCAGCAACCCCTCTGGGTAGCTCACAACTGCGTGTGACTCAAACTCCTGGGGATCTGACACCCTCTTCTGGTCTCTTGAGGGCCCTGAATTTATGTGTACAATACCTACACACATACACATAGTCAAGAAGCAAACATTTTTTAAAAAACATAGCAGTAGAATTTACCAGATGCCTTCCTCATGCTTGCACACATCCACCATACACATGTACAACATGCATACCCAGTTCACTGTCTTAGGAATGACTTAATTTTTCAGTATGGCTTCATGAACCTTTTTCCCAGGAGGAACACTGTTATAGACTATTCTGTTTCTTAAATGTTGTAGAACACAGTACAGCTCTACCAGTTACTGTTCCTTAGCTACTTAGGTCTTTTCAACCAAAAATTAAGAAGCTTATTTCTGTAAGCCCTCATGGCTGGTCCAGATTAATATGCCTACTCACATTTAGGAGATAATTGCTAACATTATATGCTTGGAAGACTCTTAAAATATATCTGGGCACAGTGGCACACACCTGCAATCCCAATTCTCAGGGAGGCAGGGGCACAAGGATCTCTGAGTTTGAGCCCAGCCTGGTATACAAAGCAAGTAACCTTGTCTCGCCAAAAAAATAAAAATAACACTCTTAAAGTACTCTGGATAATTTATTTCTGTAGCTTACATTTATTATACTACAAACATATGTAAAAATGATTATATCAGGGTGTTATTTTTCATTAAATATTGATACATTATTTTAATGTTCCTCTCAAGCCATGCTTAGTGGAACATGCCTGTACTCCTAGCACTCAGGTGGCCTAGGCAGGAGGACTGTGCGTGCAGTCCTGGGCTGCACAGTGAGATCCTGTCTCAAAGGTAAAAAGGAAAAACATTTTCCTCCAGCATTTGTGTGGTTATTATGCTAAGAATTAACCTTTAAAAAATACGAAAACAAAACTTTGTCTCTTTCTTCTCTTTCAGACAAGGGGAGCTGCTTTTTTCATTATTGCTGTGGTCTGTTTATTGCTTTTTGACAATGATGATCTCATGGCTAAGATGGCAGAACACCGTATCCTTTTGCTCCAGACTGGGGTTACCTAAAGTCTGGGTGAAAAATAGAAGCTGGCAGTATGGGAAAAGGTAGAAGGGAATTAAACTCATCAGTCACAATGACACTTTCATAGGCTCATGTTTATGTCCTTAGTCAATATTGAAATGAGTAATCAATTCATTCCTATTTGAAGATCTTAAAGTATCCTCAGTATGATTCTAGGGTTCGTATTTTAGAATGTCCTGATGCAGAAGACAACAAACACTTAAATCCCTTTGCCCGAGATTTTACTCTCTTGCCTGGAATCACTCTTATCAGCTCAGGCTGAACTTTCTCAAGTATACGCTCAAGTATGTATACGCTCTACTCTGTCATCTCCCTTATTCTTTCCCAGTCACACCCTTCTGTCTACTCTTCTGTACTCAAAGTATCAGTTTTCTTCTGAGTACTGATACCTAGTATCCTGAGGTTTGTTAGTAAACTAAAAGCAGTTTTCTTTGTTACACTGAGGTGGGGCAGAAAAGGCTCCAGATTGTTTGTGATACATGTCCTCCCGACACCCTCCTGTTTATTGCTCACTTTGCTGGGGACTGTATGGTCAGCAGTGTAAAGAAGACAAGTTCAAGACTGATTCAACAGACTGACCTGAAGGTGCAGCCTTAACCCCACCGGACAGGTGTAGACCAAGGCGGTGTCTTGATGCATACCTCTTCGGGAAGCTAAGAACCAAATGTAGTTACTATCTTAAGCACAGTCATCATTGGAGACAGCAGTACACACAGAAGCCAGGCGTGGTAGCATACTCTTTAAGCCCATCACTTGGGAGGCAGGGGCAGAAAGTCAGGAGCATCTTTGGCTGTGTTTTAAGGCTCTGGCTCAAAAACAACTGGGGGGAAATGGAAGAAAAATAAAAGAAGCATAGACCATTCCAATTTATAAATTATGTTTTTAGAATTAAGCTAAATTGTTTTGTTTCAATATGTTACTAAGGATAGTTGAGTTTGGCATACCCAAACTAGTGCGTCTTCAAAATAAAGTAGCTAAAATTTCAACAGAACTTTAGCTTTGGGAGTTGAGATTTAGAAGTATTTTCCTTCACTCCAGTGTCCTCAGCGGAAGGACATCATGACAGTGCGCTGACTCACATGCTTTATACGGCTATTGCCTTCTTAGGTGTGGCGGATCACAAGGTATCTTCTCTTTGCTGCAAATATGATTGAAAAGGCCACAGCAGGTATAGCTTTGGGGGTTAAGGGCAGAGTCTCACATAGCTCAGGCTGTCCTAGAACTTGATATGTAGCCAGAGATGACCTTGAACACTTAATCCTCCTATCCACCTCTAGGCATGTGCTACCATGGAATTTATAATTTTTAAATTTCATCTATACCTAACACATGCCTTTACTCCTAGCACTGAGGAGGCTAAGATAAGAGGATCTCCAGTTCAAGGCCAGCCTAGGTACATCATCAGTATTATCCAAAAATACATGTATTTATTATCTCAATACTGGAGAGATGGCTCAGCCATTAAGAGCTTTTGCTGCTCTTCCGCAGGACTCATTTCACTCTCTGATCCATATGGCAGGTCACTAGTCAGGGAATCCAGTGTACCAGGCATGCTGGGGGTGCACGACATACATGGAGGCAAAACACCCATGCATATAAAACTTTTAAAACACTAAAATAATTATCAGTATAGTTGCTTCTTAGCCCTTTCAAGTACAGAGTGTATAGCTCAGTGGTAGAAATGTTTGCCTATCGTGGGCTAGGAACCAGATCAAATCCCTAGCTGTAAAATTAATAATAAAATTATCACTAAATTCAAAACATTGCCTGCCATTTAAAATAGTTGAGGATATTGGGGGGAGCAGTTCCATTTCTTCAAATATATAATCAAGAATTAAACATTGGGTGCTGAAGATAATAGCTTGGTGCTTATGAGTGCTTACTGCTCTTGCAGAGGACCTGTTCCCAGCATCTGTATCAGGAAACTCAAAACCACTTGTAACTCCGGTTACAGGGGATCTGTCCTCCGCTTAAGTACACACGTAGACGTACATATACTAACACGTTTTAAAATATATACATATTTTAATATGTATATATAAAATATATATATATGCACATATATATGTGCATACACACACGCAGAGGGCAAGGGATGTAGATCAGTAGAAGAGTGCTTGCCTGGCATGTACATGGTCCTAGCTTCAGTTCTCAATACTGCCAGGTGTGGTGGCACATTGAAAGGCAGGAAGCTCTCTTGACTTTGAGGCTAGCTGATCTACACAACAAGTTCCAAGTCAGCTACAGCCGCATAGTGAAGCTTTGTCTCAAAATTTTGTAAATAAATAATGTAAATCTACAAGAAGTTGAATATATTAGCATATGTTTTTAATGATTCTTCTCGTCTCATAGGGCGGAGTACTTTTGCTGGTGCTGGCTTTATGTTGTAAAGTTGGGTTTAGCACAGCTTCTAGAAAACTCTCTATAGATGTCGGTGGAGCTAAGCGCCTTCAGGCCTTATCCCAGCTTGTTTCTGTGTTTCTCTTGTGCCCGTGGGTGATTGTTCTTTCTGTGACAACTGAGGTAAGAATGAGAGTTGTTGGTAACAAGCAAAATGAGTTACTATTAGAAAGAAATTTCAGTTCAGAATTGTTTAATTTGAGGTTGATATTGACATAAATTATCCTTGCTTTTTCTTTAGTTTTAATTGGAGTTAATTTTAATTGTTTATAAAAATATAAATCAGATATGATTACACTTGGGTATACTTCATATTCCTATGGCCCAAAGGAATCTGGAAAGAAAACCCAGTTAGTGGTCTTGAGCTCATAGATTTTGTCTGCTTA
The DNA here is from genome assembly GCF_030254825.1 of Meriones unguiculatus. NCBI lineage: Eukaryota > Metazoa > Chordata > Mammalia > Rodentia > Muridae > Meriones > Meriones unguiculatus. The sequence continues at coordinate 75,569,308 of NC_083354.1, read as the reverse complement.
GTATTTATAAAATTAACAGGAGTGAGGTTTTGTTGTTAGTACCCTGGAGAATACTTGGGAAATGTACTAATACTTTGTGACTCTTACATGCTGTGAATCCTTTTTTTTTTTTTTTTTGTGACTCTTACATTTTGTGAATCATACTGAGTCATGAGTATTTGTCTATGTATGATATAGTGACTAACAGAAAGATCTTATAAAATCTGAACTTTCTCCATAGAGTACTGATTGCGTGTTGTGTTTGTGTTTTTCATTTCTAGAGTAAAGTTGAGTCTTGGTTTTCTCTCATCATACCTTTCATCACAGTTATATTTTTTGTCGTGATCCTGGATTTCTATATGGATTCCATTTGTTCAGTCAAAATGGAAGTTTCCAAATGTGCCCGCTATGGATCCTTTCCCATTTTTATAAGTGCTCTCCTTTTTGGAAATTTTTGGACACATCCAATAACAGACCAACTCCGGGCTATGAACAGAGCAGCACACCAGGGGAGCACAGAGCATGTCCTGTCTGGAGGAGTGGTAGTGAGTGCTGTGTTCTTCATTTTGTGTAAGCATCTGCCCTTGTTTTTATTAACTTATTTTTATGGTTTCTGATGTTTAAAAAAAAAATTTAAAGATTTATTTATTATGCATACAGTGTTCTGCCTGCATGTGCACCTGCATGCCAGAAGAGGGAACTGATGGTTATAAGCCACCATGTGGTTGCTGGGAATTGAACTCAGGACCGTTAGAAGAGCAGCTAGTGCTCTTAACCTCTGAGCCATCTCTGCAGCCCCAATTTCTGATGTTTAAGCCTTCAGTTTAGATATTCTTAAGTGTTTGCATTTTAGTACTTGCTGATAGTGCCCAAATTGATGGCTTGACCGTTCGAAACTTGTATAATCTTCTCTTTTTTTTTTTCTTTGTAGCGGCCAACATCCTATCATCTCCCTCTAAGAGAGGACAGAAAGGTACCCTTATTGGATATTCTCCTGAAGGAACACCACTCTATCACTTCATGGGTGATGCTTTTCAGCATAGCTCTCAGTCGATCCCTAGGTTTATTAAGGAATCACTAAAACAGATTCTTGAGGAGAGTGACTCTAGGCAGATCTTTTACTTCTTGTGCTTGAATCTGGTAAGAGTTTTAAATATTAGTGCTGTCTTTTTAAAGCACAATGTTTTTATTTTGACAGGGTGTATAATTTTAGTGCTGCACAAATTCCTAACAAAGATGGGCTAAAATTTTCCTCTAACTAGTAGTGAGGCTCCTATTCAAAAGAGGCAAACAGTCTTTGCACTGTTGTAGAAATAGTGGCTCCATATGCTGTCTACAGTTGCTTGTAAGAGGTACAGTTGCCTCTTAATATGATGTCAGTACCTAACGCTGATGCTGACATTCTAGAGCCTCGTTATTGATTCCTACAGACATAAAAAACAGTGCCTTTTGGTTTACAAAATGGATATATATATGATTAGCTTAGTTCCTTATAATCTATATGAAATACAGTTTCCAGCATTAGGATTTTAAGCACATCATCAAAGAAGGTTTGGGTAATTAAAGGTTAAATTCTTATGATTAAAATCTAAAACTCTCTGTGGCCATGTGTTTCTCAATATACTCCTCCCATAATTTTTTAAACCTCTTTAGCTTTTTACCTTTGTGGAGTTGTTCTATGGAGTGCTGACCAACAGTCTAGGCCTGATCTCAGATGGCTTCCACATGCTCTTTGACTGCTCAGCTTTGGTGATGGGCCTCTTTGCTGCCTTGATGAGTCGGTGGAAAGCAACCCGGATTTTCTCTTATGGGTAGGTACACTATCAGGGCACTCGACTTCTTTAATACAGTGCAGATTCCATCTTCAGAAACAAAATTGTGTTATTTCCAGTACAAGTAATTTCAGATCTTCAGTTTTATTTCATTTGAAGTTGATTGGGAATACAGGTACACATTTAATTAATTCTGAATGGCAGTCAGCTCAAGATTATTCTCCCTAACACATTTGTTTAAAGGCAAAGAGAAAAAAAATACCACCTAAAAATATTTGCATTTTTGTTCAGCATGTTTCTTTTTGTAATGAAATATTCATGGCCATTCACACCTCTTTTTTGTTAAAAGTATTCAAAGGGACTATTACCAACAATTCAAAAAATGTTATAATCTCTTTTGTGTAAAAGGTATTTTAGTAAGATGTGAATAAATCCACCTTTTATTGATTATGTTTTGAAATTTTTGTGTGATTTTGTATGGTTTTAAGATGTTTGTTTTATTTTGTATGTTGAGTGTTTGGCTGCATGTATATGTGTATACCATATGCGTGCCTGAGGATCCACAGAGGCCAAAAAAGGCAGTCAGATCCCCAGGATCCCTGGGTTCTCTGCAAAAGCACCAAGTGCTTATAACTTCTAGGCCATCTCTCCAGACCCAATTGTTTGCATTTTGGAAGGTGAATGAACCAAATTTGGTACAGAATAAAGTTTGTGTACCATGAGATATGCTTGACACATCTGAAGTTTATAGAGAGAGAGAAATAGTTGTTTAAAAAAAAATTAGACAAGGCTTTTTGTAAGGATGCATAAAGTTGTATATGTAAAATTTCAAAATATTTGGAATGACTTTTGAATAGTATTTTTAAGTTTTGATATTTTTTACATTATTGTATACTTAGTATGAAAAACTAGGACTTGTGTCCTCACTTGTTATAAGTTTATATTTATATTTTTAAAATACTTGTCATTGTCTTTCTTTCTAAAAAGTATTGTGTGTTTTTTAGGTATGGCCGGATAGAAATTCTCTCTGGATTAATTAATGGACTTTTCCTGATAGTGATAGCTTTTTTTGTGTTTATGGAGTCAGTGGCTAGATTGATTGATCCTCCAGAACTAGACACAAACATGTTGACAGTAAGTCTTTTTCTTTTCCTGCTTAAGCTTTTACTCATACTTACAAGGAAGGCTCTTACATGCTGAGGGTTAAGTTGTAGCTATTGATCTAGAGCAGTTTTAACTTCGTTTAAATCAACAAAACTTCCATTCTTAGTACATTGTCTCCCTTTTACACTGTTTCATCTTCTGCAGTTTTGTTAGTTTACCATAGTCTACTAAATGAAAAAAAATTTAAATAAATATAAAGTTTTAAATCATTTTAGGCAGGCTGTGGTGATGCATGCCTTTAATCCCAGCACTTCAGAGATAGTCAAGAGAATTCTAGCTACTTTATTACATTGCATTGTTATAATGATTCTATTTTTATTACTGTTGTTGGTGTGCTTGACTTGTACTTCATCATAAGTGTGTATATGTAGAACAAAACAAACCGCCGTCCATAGCTTCAGGCACACATTGAGGTCTTACAGCATATGCCCCAGTGATAAACAGAGACTGCTAAGTGCATTGTTAGTGCAGACTCTTAGAAATTAATTCTTTTCTCAAATGTGTTAGACAAATATAAGGTTATATTATAAAATTCATAGTTAGTAATTTTTTTCAAAATTGTATTTTTAAATATCTGAAGGCATTTGTACAATGTTAGAGATAAAATCAGAGAATAAAAATTGTACAGGTTTTGCCCAATAGATTATACAGCTATGATAACAACTTTTAGTTTCCTATCCCTAGCCATTTTTTATGTTGTTCCTTGGCAACAGCATGTCCATCCTTCACTCTGCCCTTCTGACTGCTTTGAGATGTTGCTTGCATGTGTCTTCTGTGGGGATGCTTTCCCTCAAGGCCACTTGTCTCTCAATCTTCACAGTCTCTCAGATCTTCCTCTCAGTATCACTGTTGTGTCTTATGCAGACTCCTTTTAGCAACACTGACTTATGGTTGCTGTTTAGTCATTTATTTTTCCACAACTAAGATGTGTTTTTAGACCCTGAGTTCTGTATCGTTAACTCTTTAATGCTAGCACTTGAATTTTTAATTATGTGTATGAATGTTTTGCCTGCATGTATATATACACCACATAACATGCCTCATGCCCATGGAGGCCAGAGAGGGCATGAGGTCCCCTGGAACTGGAGATTAAAATGGTTGCCACCAGGTAGGTCCTGGGAATTCAACCCTGGTCTGAATTAAACTCTAGAAGAGCAGCCAGTGCTCTTGAACTGCTGCCCTCTAGGACAGTTCTCAAATCACTGAAAGTAGCTTGGAGTTTTAGTTCAGTTGGGCATTTGAAACCAAGTATATGCCTATTTGTCTGTTTTTGAGACAAAGTCTCACTGTGTAGCCCTGGCTGGCCTAGAATTCACAGAGGTCCACCTGTCTATGCTTCCTAAGGGCTGGGATTAGAGGTATGTACCACCGTGCCCCACCAGGATCTGCCATTCTATATCATTTAAATCAAATTCTTGTACCAATTTTTTTTCTGGTATTTGAAAGTTAAAATGATCCTTCCAAAATACTTTACAAGTCACATTTTTAACATTATAGATTTAGTTGGGAAACTTAGGTATACTATAAGTAGTTTTTAAACTCTTATATAGAAACACATATAATAACTGTGTAATAACTTCTAAATAGCAACTTTTTTTTTCCAACCTTCAAAATTAAAGCTTTTCTTTTCTCCTTTTTGCTAGCCAGTTTCCATTGGAGGGCTGATAGTAAACCTTATCGGTATCTGTGCCTTTAGCCATGCCCATAGCCATGGCCATGGAGCTTCTCAAGGAAACTGTCACTCATCTGATCACGGCCATTCCCACCATTCTCATGGACACAGTGATCATGGTCACAGCCACGGATTCACAGGTGGAGGCATGAATGCTAACATGAGGGGTGAGTCCTTATGAAGTACTGAGCTGCCTTTCAGCTGTCTCCTGAGTTGATCCTCTTACTTGTGTTTATTAAACGTTGGCTTTCTAGTGTCACCACTCAACAGGTGGTGGGACCTGAGAAAATGAAGTCAGTAAATGAAGCAGACCTAAGTCTCATGCAGTAGCCAACTTTATTCAGAGCCTTAGGCAATTTATACTCTAAGAGTTAAGAAAGGTCACATGGAGACTGGAGAGATGGTTCAATTCCTAGTTCCCACATAGCAGCTCATACCTGCCTGTAGCTCCAGTTCTAGGGCTCCGACACTTTCACACAGACATACATGCAGGCAAACACCAATGAATATAAAATAAAAATTAAAAAGAAAGGTCACAGGAGTAAAGTTCACAAGAGTTCAAGCTGTAGACAATCACAAGGACTAGCTGCATGTGGCAAACACATGTTTTTCCATAGAGGCCTAGAAAGGGTGGTGTGGATGTGTAATTGAATAGCATCAGCAAGCAATAGTGAGTAATCTAAACTCACTCCTGTCCATACACCTGGGGGGAGTGCAAAGACACATTCCAGGAACAGTTTCATGTCTGGAAGAAACTGAGGTCAACAAGACTCTTGTTTTCTTGGAATGTTCTCTCAAGCACTCAGCATTATCCTCACAACCATGTGCCTACATTCTGGTACAGTTGCTACTCAGGAATTTTTGAAAGACAGCTAAGATTATAGCTCAGTGAAGGGCTTGCCTAGCATGCCCAAGGCTCCCAGCACGGGAAGAAGAGGAAAGAGGGACTCTGTAAAGTGTGACAGTGTGGATAAACCTTGAGGGCATGGTGCTCAGTGAAAGTTCACCACAGAAAAACAGTTATCTGGTGATTCACTTACACAGGACGAAACTCAGACCCAGCATGGAATGGTAGCTGGGAAGAGGTGTAAGGGCAGTCTGCTCGTTGGGCCTGATGTTCCCTTTAATGAGTGCTTCTGGAAATCTATGAAACTCTGTGCCTGTGGGCGACAATGATGCATTACACCATGAAAAGTAGGCAAGAGGACAGAGCTCGTGTTCACTTCTCAATAAAGTCATTTTAAGAAGGAAATGAAGGAACTAGAGATGTGTCTCAGTTATATAGCAGTTGCCTACCACATATGCATAAATATCCATGTTTAAACTGCTGTAAGTATAGTCTTTTCATATATACGGCAGGATATTTTGGTTGCAAGGGAAACACTTTAGTGAACCATTAATGAACTTTTCTGACTGACAAAACAAGAAATGTTTGTTATACTATAAAAATAATTGAAATATGTTAATCTCTTTTGGTATTGAGTCATTGATACCAATTGTTTAATGTTAGTAATTTAGGTAATGTCAAAACATGGCTCAAGGAAGCTGTTACAGTGAATCAGGTAAAGTGTCTTGCTGACCAGTGACACAGCCTGATGGGCAAAACTTAATCCCTCTAACTCATGTAAAGGTGGAAGGAGGAATCCTGTTCATAAAATAGCTTCTGACCACCGCACACCTAGGTCATATACACCTAGTAATAAATACATATTTTTTTCAAAAGAATAATTTTACTTTAAAATTTTGTAGGAAGTAACCTTTAAGAACATGCTTTTTCCAAATACAAACTTGATTGCATTATTTTCTAAAAGACCCTCTGAAAAGATTATGAAAAATACTCCCATTCTTTTAACTAGTGGTACAACTTTTTTAAAGATAGAGTCTCACTATAGCTCTGGCCATCCTGGAACTCTCAGAGATGTGCCTTGCCTTTGCTTCTTGAGTGCTGGGATTAAAGGTGTATGCCACCATGACTGGCAATAGATAAAATTTATATATATATATATATATATGTCAGAGGCTTAGTACATAGCTCAGTAGTAGAGCTGTTGCTTACACATGCAAGGCTCTAAGTGCAAGGGGAAAAAAAAACAAAGAAACTTGCTTCAAGCATGATCTTTTAGGAAGCCCCAGGCAGAGAATACTGTGTTAAGCTTAGCACACTGTTGTCATTGTTGCCTGCAGCCTTACATATTCTCTGCTCTCAAGTTCCTTGACAGCAACCATGCTTTCTCACTTTGAAGGGCCTGGTACTGAGAGGTACCAGCGACACTGCTAGATTGGGTGAAAGCTAAGCTAGATGAACTTGAATTTCTTATGTCCTTAATGTTTTATTTGTAGGTGTATTTCTCCATGTTTTGGCAGACACACTGGGCAGCATTGGTGTGATTGTTTCCACAGTTCTTATAGAGCAGTTTGGATGGTTTATTGCCGATCCCCTGTGTTCTCTTTTTATTGCTGTGTTAATATTCCTCAGTGTTATCCCACTGATTAAAGATGCCTGTCAAGTTTTACTTCTGAGACTACCACCTGAATACGAAAAAGAACTGCATATTGCTTTAGAAAAGGTAATTTCCTCACTACTTACTCTATTCTGTACAAATAGCACTTAAAGTTGAATAAATTGATCTAACAAGTACTGTGCAACATATAAGTTAATAAAATACAGTTTAACTTAAAGAACATAAATAAAATAGAGCCAGACTTAGTGGAATAAGCCTATAATCTCAGTTGCTCTGTAAAATGATCAAAGTTGAAGGCCAGCCTGGACGACTGGAGAAATGGCTCAGCAGTTAAGAAGGCCTCGGTCAATTCTCAGCACCACATGGTAGCTCACAACTGTTTGTAACTCCAGTTCCAGGGATCCAGCATCGTCACACAGACATACCTACAGGCAAAACACCTGTGCACATAAAATAAAAATAAATGAATCATTAAAAAGAGAAAACGTGCTTGAGAACAAAGTAAATAAGCTATATAGAATTAACTATAATTAGTAGAAGCCTGTTTTATTATTATAAAGTTTTTTTGAGACAGGGTCTTGCTACATACATCTGGTTGGCCTGGTACTCACTGTGTAACCTGAGATGGCCTCAGATTTGCAACAGTTCTTCCTCAGTTTCCCCAGTGCTAGGACTATAGTCATGTGCCTCCACACCCAGCTTACATTACAGTTCCAGAGGCTCCAACACCCTCCTCTGGCCTCTGTGAACACCAGACACACATCCATACACATAAAAGAGAAAGAGAAAAAAAAAAAACTTTGGAAGTTAAAATAGCAAAATACTGTTCAATAAGCTTTTTCTGCTTAATATCATATTGAAAAAAAACATACATTTTAATGGCAATGTAATATATTTATTACATTTAGTTTTCTGTAGTTGATAATTTAACCAATCCTCTGTTGTTGAAAACTGGGGCTATCTTTTAAGTCTATCTTAAATCCGTCATCTCTTTAATAGTGTGTGTACTCACGCTTGTCAGTGTAAAGGAAGCTGCAGTTCATTAACTATGCTCACGTAAGGTTTGGAGGGAGATACGTGTTCTGTATGTCATGGTCAACTCACTACAGGCTGTCTGTATCCTGATCTCTTTACTTCGCTGTCTCACCATGATGATTTCTAGATCAAATAATCTCTGTGGACTTTATAAAAATCATTTACACCACTTCCCCCTTATTTCACAGATACAGAAAATTGAAGGATTAATATCATACCGAGACCCTCATTTTTGGCGCCATTCTGCCAGTATTGTAGCAGGAACAATTCATATACAGGTGACATCTGATGTGCTGGAACAAAGAATTGTACAACAGGTAATTGGTGTTTGTGATAATTCATGTATAGAATTGTACACCCCATATGGCTTAGTAGTCATTTACTCTTTAAAAATACCCATCTTGCTGGGCATGGTGGCACTTGCTTTTAACCCAGCACTCACAGATGCAGAAGCAGGCAAAGCTGCATGAATGCTAGACCAGCCTGAGCTGCATCTCAAGATCCTATCTCAAAAAGAAAACTTGTACTAAATACAGTATCCTAAATTGTTGAATTTCCTCAATGTTCTAACAGGTTACAGGAATACTTAAAGATGCTGGAGTAAACAACTTAACAATTCAAGTGGAAAAGGAGGCATACTTTCAACATATGTCTGGCCTGAGCACTGGATTTCACGATGTTCTGGCTATGACAAAACAAATGGAATCCATGAAATACTGCAAAGATGGTACTTACATCATGTGAGATGTGCCCTGTGGCATGAACAATGGAGGTTGAGTGAGTGTGTTTATAATGTCACACCAGAATGAAAGTTGCACATAATTGTACAAAAACTTTTAAAAGCTCCCTACTATTTGGTAAAGGAATCTCTTTTAAAGAAAATTGAAATGCAGAATGAAGCATTAATTGTATAAGAAAACTTTGTTACTCTGAATTATGTGTATGAAAGGAATCTTAAATTTGAATATGATGTAATCGTATCACATCGTCTTCAGAAATGGACACATAATGATGGATTCTGGTGAAGACCAAAATTTCTTCTGTGCATTTACTTTCTATCAGAAAGCATCTCCACTGTAAATATGTATTTACATGTTTATTACAAAAACCCAGATGAAGTTTTTAGTCGATTTTTTGCATATCTGAAGAACAAAATGAGAATAAAATTCTATATTTATGAATTTTCTGTATATAAAACTGGTTTCTAGTTATAATTGAAGTGTATTAAGTAAAAGCTGTATTTCTACTTGAAATGGAAACAATTCAGGAGAAATTTCAACCATTGATTTGAGATAAACAGTGAGAATAGAGAACTATAATATAGTTCTTGATCTGTTATGAGGTTTAACCACTCCATTAAATAAATTTTATTTTTGGTAGTTTTTGCAAATGAATAATTGGTTAGAGTAAAGAACTTACACTAAGTTGTATCATGTTACTCCCTGTTATCTTTCAACTCCAAGGCTGAATATCCGGTTTTCCTGTATGCATCTGGCCTCCCAAGACACTGTGCTGCTCACCAGTACGGACTGTTTGTCCTGTCACTTGCCTCCTTGCGTATGCAACAGTCACAAATGATTTCAGAATTGCATTCTCCACATGTGCTTATAACTTTTTTTTTTCTGATTTCTGGAAAAATGTACACATATAACAAATAACAGAGTAGTTTTTTCAAGATTTAGGTGAAACTTGTACATGGCTTTTGGCTGCCGTGAAAGTGAAATGTCCTGTAATTACTTTCTATAGTTTTGTCTACCATAATCATTTCCAGTTTTAGCTGGATGTATAATCTAAAGAGACATTATGAGTGATATATGCAGTTTTATGGCCAAAGAATATTGTTCAGTGCAAACTTGAATATTTTCATTACAGTAGGAATTTTGATAAGTAGGATGATTTAGAATAGATATTTTCCTATCATGATGACAGACATTTTAAAAAATATTTTATCTTACCAGTTTTAATATATGAAGGTATTTAGAAATTTCTTACAAGTTACTTTGGTGCTCTTTATCTTCTTTTTGCACGCTTTGGTCCAGAATTTTCAGCACATATTAAAATATTGAGTGGTGGAGCTGAAGAGATGTCTCAGCAGTTGAAAGTACAAGGACCTGGCCAGCATCTTACATGGAAGCTCACAATTGTCTCTTAACTACATTCCCAGGGGATCTAATGTCCTCTTTTGGCACTGTATGCATGTGATACACAAACGTATGTAGCCCTGGCTATCCTGAAACTCACTGTGTAGACCTCGCTGACCTGAAACTCAAGAAATCTGCCTGCCTCTGCCTTCCAAGTACTGGGAATAAAGGTGTACACCACCACCCAGCAAAATAAATAATTTTTTAAATTAAAATCTTGAGTGATGAGAAAATAATTGTATGTTAATGTTTTAATGCAAATTCATAAAAAAACATTTCAGATCATGAGGTACAGTAAATATACCAATATTAAAATTTTCATTTCCCCTAAAAGGAATATAATTAGCAAAAGAACTTGAATTAATGTGGCTGGGAATGATGAGCTGTTAGCTGAAGACGAAGGCAGTGCAGGCAGAATATAGGGAGACTGCTGAATGCACCTGCCTCTGCCTCCCAGTGCCGGGACTAACAGTGTGCGCCACCACTCCCGGTTTAGTATCTTTTTACCCCTCCCTTACAAAGCCAGTAAAATCTACTTCACAGGGATTAGCAACAAAAGGAGTAATGCTTGCAAGAAATGATGGACTGCATAAAGTTGAAGAATCCAGGACAGTCTCCCCATCTTCAGGTGTTTGAAGTCCCTTCTGCCATATAAGGAAGAATATTCATAGGTTCCAAGTGTATGACAGCTGTTCTTGGTTGTCAACCTGACAACATCTGGAATTAAAACCCAAAATGCTGGGCAAACCTGTAAGGAATTTGTTGTGGGACAGGGTTTCCTGTAGCCTGGCTGTCCTAGAACTCATTCTGTAGATCAGGCTGGTCTCAAACTCACAGAGCTCTACCTGTCTCTGCCTGCTGAGTGCTGTGATTAAAGACTTGCACTACCACTGCTGGGCGAGGGGTTCTTTTTCTGAATTAAATCATTTGAAGTGTAAAGACCCACTTCTAATCCAGATATTTGAGGCAGGAAGATCCACCTTTAGTCTGGAGCACACCTTCTCCTGGAAGCTTGTATAAAGGACATGGAAGAAAGAAGTTTGCTCTCTGCCTGCTTGCTTTCACAGGCAAGCCCATTCCTTCACTGGCATTAGAGTCTACTTCAGGATTTAGGGTCTAGTGAAGACCAGCTGAAAGAGCCTTGTGGACTATACATTCATAGCCAGTCATTCTAATAAACCCTTTCTATAGAGAGAAAAATTATCTTGTAAGTTCTGTAACTCTAGAGAATCCTGAGTAATACAGGCTTTGTTGGACCAGAAGTGGGAGGTGGTTCTAGAGCAACCAAAACACATCTATAAAGTATGTGGAGTAGGCTTTTCAGTTCACCAACACTGTTGTCAAAGCCTCTCCAGTTAGTGAAGCTCTCCTGGGAGCTTGCAGAGTGCTGAAAGCCCATGGTATGAACCATATTACAAACTTTTTAAGGAGATAATGCATTTGATTATCCTGCATAACCAACTGCTTAATGGTTTTGTGGATTTAGTGGCTGTATATAAAACTTGGGACATTTTGTGGAAAAATAAGGAAATTGATGCTGGTAGGTTGCTTTTAGCATCTCTGGATGAATTAACAATGGATAAGGATGAGCTCCGCGATAAAATTAACCAACTTGTGGCGTCTCAGAAATATGGCAAAGGACAATGAGTTAGTGATAAAATTGACCAGCTCCAGATGCACATAAACAGTGTGCCCCAGAAGAAACTCCTTTCCAGCAGCCACAGAGCTCAAGTTGAGGAAAATGAAACTGAAGCCCTCATTAGAAGATGGCTGAATTACAGTGAGAATTCAAGTTCCAGCCTCAGAGGGTTTCAACAGTTAAGGGCATTCATTGGTTAAGGATGGGATCCTGTGACCTGGGATGGGCATGTGTGGGAGGACCCTATTGAAACTGAGAGCTTTGAATCCTCATTCTCAAAGGGTTTATCTCACCTGAAGAAAGTCACTCTACCCTCAACCCCAACCACATTTTAAAGTGGATGGGGGTCATTCCTGCAGGAGGTTGAAGGCCAGACAGTATCATTCAAAGCTGAGATGTCCTCAGTGCTGAGAGTTACCTGTTGGTGTAGATGGAGTGATTGATATCTCTGTCACAATGTTGTCTATAGGTTTAGGAACTGTATTCTAGAAGATAACAGTTTAACAAGGCTAAGTAAGACAAAGTCAAACCACTTGTCAGATTTAAAACAAGTATGAGGAAAAGCAAAAGAATGTTAAGTCACAGTAGCTACAAGTGCCCCCATGGGTGATTTCAAAAAGACTGATAAGTATGCAATAGTGGCTGTGAGGATGAGAAAACCTTATCCCAGGCTAGGGCCCAGCAATATCAGAGTAAAGAAATACACATGGGGCCATAACTCACCATGGCTACTCATTGGAGGAGATGGTTGAAGATAGGCCTACTGAAAAAGAGTTGAGAGATCTTGGTGGTTTGAAAGAAAATGGCCCCCTTAGTCTCAGGGAGTGGCACTAGTAGGAGGTGTGGCCTTGATGGAGTGACATTGTTGAAGATGGTGTGTTACTCAGGGTGGGCTTTGAGCAACTGACAGATGCTCCAGTCAGACAGTTTGGCAGCCTCTTCCTGCCGCCTGCCAATACAGAACTCTCAGCTACCTCTCCAGCACCATGTCTGCCTGTGTGTGGCCATATTTCCCAACATGACCATAATGCACTACATCTCTCAAACTGTAAGCCAGCCCCAATTAAATAGTTTCCTTCATAAGAGTTGCCATGAGCCAGGGGTGGTGGTACATACCTATAGTCCCAGCACTCTGGAGGCTGATCGCTGTGAATTTGAGGCCAGCCCCGTCTACAAATGCTAATCCAGTACAGCCAGGGCTACACAGAGAAAACCTGTCTTGAAAAAAAAAAAAAAAAAAAAAGTTGCCATGGTTATGATGTCTACACAGCAATAAAATCCTAACTAGGACAGAGATTGCTGATATATTTTTGGTGGGGGGGAGGGGGCTAGTTTCAACACAGGGTTTCTCTGTGTAGCCTTGGCTGTCCTGGTCTCACTTTATAGACCAAGCTGGCCTCAATCCGCCTGTCTGTGCCTCCCCCAGTGCTGGGATTAGAGTGCTGCTCTTTTGGCTTAGTGTTGATGAAGAGATTGTAAGACTCAGGGAAACTGCAATGCTAGAGTGGGTACTCTGTGTAAAACTTAATCCTCCACAATAGGAAGGCCCCGGAGACATGCCCTTCACCAGTCCTATAGGATGAAAGGTGAGGTGGGCACCAGCACATCTGAAGAGCTTTGTTGTCACCCTTTTTCTCATGCTAGACCTTAGGGGTGGAGATGCTGCAGCCCAGCTGGATGAATTAAATGCAATGGGATTCATTGGGTCCCAAAGTAGCAGGGTAGCAGGGGCCAGGTGGCAGCACTGAATCGCCAAAGGCAAGGCGATCACAGTTAATAGTGGGCAGCACAGACAAAGCAGTGTCCATAGTGGCCTGACCCAGAAGGGTCAGTGCAGGAAAGGTGATCTTTATGGTGGCATGACTTGTATGGACCTCTGGTACTGTCTAATCAAGCATCGTGTTTTCAGGGGTGAAAAAGTTAAGAAGACTACTGAATTTTGGTTTGATTAGTGAAAGGTTCTCAAATGAAAGAAAGGTTCTATTAGATATTGGCAAAAGGGAAATTTCCTGATTTGAGCTAGTTTGCAGACCCCAGAACTCTTTTTTTGTTTGTTTGTTTGTTTGTTTTACCTGGAACTCCTTGAATGAAGTGGTAGCCAGGTTCCTCTAAGGACTTTGATAAAATCCCTGAAAATATTACTGTTGGCCTTTCTCCAGACCTACTCCAGAGAGCCTCTTGCAAGGGTAACTGTACACTGGGGGAAGGAAACAGACTTTCCAGAGTCTATTGGATACTAATTCTGAATTGACACTGTTTCTGGAAGATCCCAAGAAACATTGTGGCCCTCCAGTTAAAACACTATGGAGGTCAGGTGATAATGGAGTTTTGGCTAGAATCTCACTCACAGTTGGAGCAGTGGTTCCCGAACTCATCATGTGATTATTTCCACAGTCCTGGAATGAATGGTTGGGACAGATACACTTACAAGTTGGCAGAATTCTCACACTGTGTCCCTGGCCTGTGGAGTGAGGGATTATGGTTAGAAAAGCTAAATGGAAGCCTTTGGAGTTAGTTGCCTCTGCCCTCAAAACTAGTATCTCTTCCCCAGAGGAATTACAGAAATTGGTGCCACCATCAAGAACTTGAAAGCTGCAGGGTTGGCGGTTCCCAGGACATCTCCCTTTAACTCTCCTGGTCAGTGCAGAAGACAGATGGACCGTGAAGAATGACAGCTGACCATGGAATACTCCAGTAATGATTCTGGTTGCAGCTGCTCTACCTGATTCGGTGTCCTTCCCTGAGCAGATTAACACAGCTCCTGGAACATTTCCTCGGCACCTGTCCAGCAGGATCAGCAGACACAATTTGCTTTCAGTGGCAAGGCCAGTGTATACCGTTACAGTTTTACCTCAAGGATACAGTAACTGTCCAGTCCTGGGTCATATCTTAGTTAGAATGGATCTTGAACCTCTATCTTTTCCACAAAATATCACATTGGTGCACGTCACTGCATCATACTGACTGGACCAAGTGAGCAGGAGGTAGCAACCACTTTTGAATACTTGGTAACCCATATGTGCATCAGAGAATGGGAAATAAATCCAACCAAAATTCAAGGACCTTCTACCTCAGTGAAATTCTTAAGAGTCCAGCAGTGTGGGGCATGCAGAGATATTCCTTCCAAGGTGAATAAAAAATTATCATACCTGGCTCCTCCCACCACCACAGAAGAAGCACAGTGTTTAATGGGCCTATTTGTATTCTGGGAACAACATATCCCTCACCTGAGTGTGTTACTCCAGCCCATTCACCAGGTGACCTGAAAAGCTGCTGGCTTTGTGTGGGGCCTGCAACAGGAACCGGCTCTTCTCCAGGTCCAGGCTGCTGTGCAGGCTGCTCTAACACGTGGACCATAGGATCCAGCAGACCTGATGGTGCTGGAGGTGTCAGAGGCAGATAGCGATGCGGTAAGGAGCCTTGGCAGGCCCCATAGCTGAATCAAGGAAGAGACTTTTAGGATGCAAGGCTCTACCATCTGCATACAGGTATTCTTCCACTAAGAGACAGCTCTTGGCCCCTCCTGGACCTTGGTGGAAACTGAACTGTAGCTCTCATTTTTAAACTCTGTTTTATTAACCCTCTAACTCCCTTCCAACCTCCCAACCCTACACAGGAGAGAGAAGGTTGGTGGGGAGAGGAGGTGCAGATCCCTTTACTTCTCCCTGCCCTTCAGAGTCGCTGGGTTCTTTTAGGGCTTTACCAATCCCCATTAACAGCAAACTCAGCCAGCAGTCTCCTCCAAGCCACTGCACAACTGAAGCATCTCTCTTCATCTGTCTCTCCAAACCGCCACACCATCTGTCTCTGGTCTCTTCAGACTGCCACCCGCCACTTGCCACGTGCCATTGCCACCCAGGATGCTTTCTTTTTCTGGGTTCTCGGAGTTACATCCTCAGAGCCCTAGACCACGCCTGTCTCTGTGCCACATGAGGCAAGCTGTTACCAGTCATCAAGGGCCATGCCCCACATGAGACAACTATCAGCTGTGAACAAACTAAAGCCCAACTAAAACCCCACACTTAGGATTAAAACAAAAACATATTTACACAACATAACTGAGTTTATGTTAAGAAACCAAAATTTCCATGATACTGAACATTTGATGTTGGGCCACCAAGTTACCATTCGACCTGAGCTGCCCATCATGAGCTGGGTATTATCCAACCCACCAAGTCATAAAGTAGGCCTGGACAGCAGCAATTCATTATTAAATGGAAGTGGTATATATGCAATCAGGCCCGAGCAGGTCCTGAAGGCACAGGCAAGTTGCATGAAGAAGTTACCCAGTTGCCTATGGTTTCTAACCCTGTTACAGTGCTGACTTTGGCCAAGTATGTACCTCATGGGGTGTGTCTGGGATAGGTTGACTGAGAAAGAGAAGACTGGGGCCTGATTTTACTGATGGTTCTGCACATTTTGCAGGTACCAATCAGAAGTGGACAGCTGTGGTTTGTTTATTTGTTTTGTTTCTTTTGTTGTTGTCTTGCATTTGGTTTTGGATTTTTTAAGATGGGGTTTCTTTGTGGCCTTCGCTCTCCTGGACTCACTTTGTAGACCAAGCTGTGATCCACCTGCCTCTGTCTCCTGAGTCTCTGGGACAACCCTGAAAGACGCCAGGGAAGACAGTAGGCAGAACTTCGGACAGTAGACATGGTCATATATTTTGTTTGGAAGAAGAAATGGCCAGATGTGGGATTGTTCACAGATTCATGGGCTGTAGGCAATGGATTGGCTGGAAGGTCAGGGACTTAGAAAGACATGATTGGGAAATTGGTGAGAAAGAGATCTGGGGAAGAAGTATGTGGAGAGATCTCTCCAGATGGACAGAGGATGTGAAAATACATTACATGTGTTTCATGTAATGCTCATCAAAAATGATTTCAGCTAAGGAGGAGTTCAGTAACAAGTAGATAGGATGACCCGTTCTGTGGACAGTCATCCTCTTTCCCCAGCCATCCCTGTCATTGCCCAGGGGAGCCATGAACAAAGTGGCCATGGTGGCAGAGATGGTGGCTATGCATGGTCTTGACAGTTTGGTCTTTCGCTCACCCAGGTTGACCTGGCTACAGCTGCTGCTGAGCACCAGATCTGCCAACAGAAGAGACCAACACTGAGCCCCAAATATGACACCATTCCCTGGGGTGACCAGCCAATGACTGGTAGAAGGCTGACTGCATGGGACCACTTCCTCCACGGAAAACACAATGCTTTGTCCTTACTGGAGTGGGAACTTATTCTGATTATGGATTTGCCTTTTCTGTATGTAATGCTTCTGCCAAAACCACCATCTGTGGACTTATAGAATGCCTTATCCACCATTTTCTACAGTTGTCAGAAGTTGGTTCTTTTTTACTTTGCAGGTTCAGGTTGGCAGGTTTAGCAGCAAGCCCCTTTACCCACTGAGCTATCTCCCTGGCCTAACAAACAGCATTTAAAAGTCAGTTGACAAGCCAGGCATAGTGCCACTCACCTTTAAAGCCAGCGCTTTAAAGGCAGAGGCAGAAGGATCCCTGTAAATTTTATGCCAGCCTGATCTACATAGAGAATTCCAGGACAGCCAGGGCTACATTGAGACGCCATCTAAAAACAAACAAACAAACAAACAGATGCCTGTTGACATATAGTGACAGCTAGCATCAGCATAACTAAGGTTCACCACTCACTGTTATCATCATGTTTTGATTAAAGAACCAAATCAGATATAAAGATTTACTATTTCTTAGAAAGAGAAAGAGAGAGAGAAAGAATAATTGTTATAGATATATTTTCTTTTATGTGCATCTATGTGTGGGTATGTAGATGACGGGACATAGAAGCCACAGCTGGGCATTAGATCCCCTGGAGCTGGAGTTACAGGTGCCTGTGAGTTGCTGGACATGGATGCTGGAAACCAAACTCAGGTTCTCTGGAAAAGTAGTATATGCTCTTAACTACAGAGCCATCTCTCCAGACCCAGCTTTTACTTTTTAGGAATAATTTTATTTTTAATTATGTGTGTTTGTAGGTCTGTGGATGGGAAGTATGTTATCAATGAAATGTAACAAAATATGGCTTTTTGCTATGGGCTTTTTTTTTCTGGTGTGTGTGTGTGTGTGTGTGTGTGTGCCTGTCTGTCTCTCTGTGTCTATGTCTGTGTGTACAAACCTATGTATGAATGCCTACAGAGGCTAGAAAGGGGCTTTGGATCTCCTGGAGCTGAAGTTGCAAGCAGTCATGAGCCAGCCAACATGGATTTAAGCTAAAAGAAAGTCTTTATTGACCCACTAGCGACTACACAGGGTGTTCTAGATCCCAGTGTAGCCCCAAGCCTTTCTTGGGGTGAGCTTTTAAGCACAAAAGCCATATCCTGAATTGACATACTTCAGATAACAAGAACAGCTAGCCAAATTGGAACTACAAAAGCTAAAAAACAAAGTTAGTGCATTTAGGTACTTTCTCAGAACTGTAGACTTGGACGGATTAGGTCTTTGTTTTTGTTTTGACAGGTAGTACTCTCTATGTGCTAAATTTGCTCTGAACGATGCTTCCATCTTGGAGTCATCTGTGCTAAGGTCTGGGGCCCTGTAACAAACTGAACTCAGGTTCTCTGGAAGAACATCAACTGCTCTTATTGATAGGTATTCTCCGCCGAGAAAATGAGCCAATTCAACCCAAATTAAAGTATAAATGCAGAGTCATTGGGAGCATCGCTCAGTTGGGTCTACCAATCCCAAGGAACAAGGCCAGGAAAGTCAACATGCAGAGGAATACAGAGAGTGGAGGAGGGGTGGAGAACAAGAGTGTAAAGAAAGGTGAGGACAGAGAGAGAACCAAAATGTCTGGATTATATAGGGGAGAATTCAGCTGCAGACGGAAGGATGCTGGGAGAACCTGGAGGCCAGGTCCACTTTAGTATGTTAAATAGGCACCTCTTTGTTTGTCTCTTCGGAATCCCAATACTTACCCACCAGACCATTTCTCTAGCCCCAATTGTTGATTTGAGATAGAATCTTACTCTGTAACCCAGACTGGCCTTGAACTTGTGTAAACCTCTTGACTCAGCCTCCCAGTCCTGGATAAATACGGTTTTGAGTTATCCTTTTCTGTTTGTTTGTTTGTTTGTTTGTTTGTTTATTTGTGGTGGAAATTGAGTCTAGGGTCTGTGTTGTCCATACAGAGGCACGTGCTGCATTCGAAGCTCTGGTTTGAACTTAGTGAAATAATATAGTCTGGTTTGGGAGCACAGACTTATCATCCAGATCTTGGGAGGCTGCAGCAGGAGGATTAAGGGTACATAGCAAGTTCTAGACTGGCCTAAGCTACATAATACCATGTCTAAATAAATAAATAAATAAATCCTGGGCCTTTGAGACAGTTTAGCAGGTAAAGGTGCTTGCTGCTAAGCCTGGCAACCTGAGTTCAATCCCTGGAACTGACATAATGGAAGGAGGGAACCAGCCCCAGCAAACTATCCTCTAACCTCCACACAGACACCGATATTCAAGAGTTTAAGTTAGCCCGGTGACTCCATTTTGAAATTAGGAGCCATCTTGACTGGGAGCTGAACTCAAGTACCAGGACATATCACAGAACATGCACTTGGCAGAAAACAAAGTTAACTCTCCTAGCAACAGCCTCCAGGAAATATCACAGAATAAATACTTGATAGAAAATTGAGACAATCTCCCTAGCAATTATCAGTGAGAATTGGTTGGGAAAATTCTCCCCAACATTCCAGATGTAGTTTAGAAGAATGGCAATTGTGATTATATAAAAAGTCACCTCGCCCCTATGACTTTTACCCAATCCTGTAGAATCAAGGCATGAACCCCCCTGCTTGATGTCATGGTAGCCCCCTGCTTTCGGTTTTTCCCTTTAAAAACCCTGCTCATGCAGGGCTTGGAGTCCCACTTCTCTACTGCTGTGTCAGTGAGACTTGGGTCCCAAGTTTGATCGCTCTCTTAATAAAGCTCTCTTGCTCTTGCATCGAATCGTCTCCTGGTGGTCTCTGAGGGTCTAGTGATCCTGGCATAACAAAATGAAAACAGGACCACATTCTCATCATTAAGGTTTTGAAATGCTAAAATAATCATATTTTATTTCAAAGCAGAAGCAAACAGATTGAATTCAAGGTCAGCCTGGCCTACAAAGCAAGTTATAGGCTAGCCAAAGCGACACAGTGAGGCCCTGTCTCCAAAAACTAGAGCAAAATATTGAGCAGATATTTCACTGTAAAAGACACACAGATGATGAATAAACATATTTTAAAATGCTTAGTACCATATGCCATTAAAGAACTGCACATTAAAATCTGAGTTCCTTAAAAATAGGGAGGGCTGTGAAGTGCTGTCTTTTGGGTATGGCAAAGGGAATGCGATCATGACCTCACTCAGCTGTGGCTGCCTGCAAGGAGCCTAACAAGCAGTCGGTCACTGATCAGCAAGAGCCTCATAAGATCCCACCCTCCTTGCTGAACTACTGACGGACACTAGGAGAGAGGGACAGTCATTGTCTCCTACAATTTGTATACAGCAGAGGAGCCCAGCAGGCTCCATGAGCCATGGTCACACTGATAATCAAACTCAGAAGGTTGTTTATTGTTGTTGTTGTTTTTGGTTTGTTTTGTTGGTATTTCTTTTGTTTTTTTTTTTTTTTTTGAGACAGCGTTTCTCTGTGTAGCCTTGACGGTCTTGGATTTGCTTTGTAGATCAGGCTGGCCTAGAATTCACAGAGATCTACCTGCTTCTGCCTCCCCAAGTGTTAGGATTACAGGTATATGTGCCACAGTGCCCAGGGTTTTTGTTGTTGTTGTTGTTTTGTTTTGTTTTGTTTAGATGAGGTCTGACTACATAGTCCCGGCTGACCTGGAACTTACTTACTGTGTAGACCAGTCTGGCCTCCAACTCTTAGAGATAATGCCTGAGTACTGTGATTAAAGGTGTGTACCACCACACCTGGCTTAAACTCAGTAGGTCTTTAAAAACAAAACAAAACAGAAAATCCCACAACAGCCACAACAAAATGTCCAGGATGTGAGGACCTGCAGGGAGAGAGGAGGTGATAAAGGGAGGAGGGAGAGCAGAGAGGGAAAGATTTCATAATAATCACAATGTGTTTTAAAGAAGCTGGCAAAGAACAAACTCAATACGGTTTTATTTTTCCTTCTTGATGCGTTACTTAAGCTGGCTGGGGTCTATCCCCAGCACCAAAACTAACAAACAAACAAACAAACAAACAAACAAATCAACATCAAAGTACTGCACACTTAGCACAATGACTAAAATTGAAAACTAACATCAAATGATGAGGACGTGAAACAACAGGAACTCTTGTTTGTTACACGGACATGGAAGTGGAAAAATGCCATGCATGGAGCTACATATACTAATCCTACCACTCAGGAGGCAGAAGCAGGAGGCTGGCAGTAAGTTTTTCATCCAGCCTGGTCTACATAACAAGTTCTAGGCCAGCCGCAGCTTTTTCAAAAGACAGGGGCAGCCAGCTAGATGGCTCAGTGGGAAAAGGCACCTACGGTCAAGCATAACAACCTGAATTTGATCCACTGCATGCAAATGAGTCCATGCAGCTTCCTATGGGAACCATTGGCAGTTAATGGTTGCCGGGAGAGAGGGGGTTGGGTTTTTTTGGTTGGTCGGTTGGTTGGACGGCTGTTGTTGTCTTGGTGGCACAGCCACTGAGTTGCCCGTGCTTTAGTAAACAACACCCTACCCATGCTACGCAGGCAACTCTGATTCAACTCGCTGAGTCACACACAGTACAGACGTGAAAGCGGGACCGCTGCCTGGGAGGAAGAATCATTTCAATGGAAGAGGATTAGTGATGAGGGAGAGTAATGGAGGCTGAAGACTACTAAGATTTTTCATAAACATGTATGAAACTGGCAAAGAATAAAAAGTTAAAGGAATAGCATACTCACGTGGGATTTCTGTCTCAAGCGGAATTACTGTGTGGGTCCATAGTCTACATCAAAAGTCCCTGGATCTTTCCTTTCACTTTTTTTCTCTTTTACTTTTTTCTTTGAGAAAGGGCCTTAACTTGAACTTGCTAGCTGAAGACACCTCGCCACCGCCCTTATCTCACTATATTGCTCAGGCTGACTAATAGTTATTCATCCTATCTCAGACTCTCAGTGTCCAAGGGATTGGGTTTTATGAGTCCCTCCCTAATCCATGATGAAATGCTAACAGGCCCAGTCTGATGTTGATTTTGTACAAGTACCCATTGCTGGAGAAAGTTCATGAGTGTCATTTTGCATCATGCCTGTAGTGTGACAAAACTTCCCCCGAGGAGACAAAACACACATCTATTCACTCAGAGAGGAAGCTCGCAACAGACCAAAGCATGGATAGCACCAAAGTCTAACTTGGTGAACCAATGAGCTTTATTACAGTTCCTTACAGGAACAAAAAATGACTCAAAGACAGCTGCATCACCAAAGCCCACCGTAACTCAGGTGATGTCTCACAAGACCTGGAGCACACTCTACAGCCTGATGGTAGCTCCACAATTGGGAGAGTGTACTTTCCAGGTCCATCAGTCAGTCTAAAACTCTTCTAGGCAGCTCATCTGGTTTCTGCTTCTCCCGTGCAGCTGGTCTGGTCTGAGTCTTCATGTAGCTTTGCTTGTCTAAGAGTGTTTTTGTAGCTTGGCTAAGTGTATTGTGGCAAGGAAAAACCTAGTGAATCTAGTAAGTTTCAGGGACTTCCGGAAGCTATTATTTCCCACCACCCCCCTTCTTGTTTAAAGAGCTTTCCTGCAGGATAGAATCTTTCTGTTTCAGAGGAAACGGTTACACAGTACTTTCCTATCTTCCAGCTCTGTTCCTTCTGCTGCTTCTTCCACAATAATCCCTGAGCCTTGGAAGGGATGATACAGGTGTCCCGTTAGGGGTAAGCGGTTGGTTGTTTTGTTTTTGAGACAAGGTCTCACACTAAAGCCAGGCTGGCCTGGAACTCACAGTATGGCTCAGATTGGCTTTGGACTCATGGCAGTCCTCCTCGCCTCAGTCTTGTGTTGGGGTTGCTAGCTTGCTGATGTGCCCTGCTGGCGCTAGGGGAGACTGGGCAGGAAAATGCTGGACTTCTGTGAAGTTCTGCTGGAAGCCTAACAGCCAGGCATGGCAGCACACGCCTGTAATCCCAGCACTCAGGAAGGCAGAGGCAGCCAGATCTCTGTGTGTTCGAGGCCAGCCTGGTCTACAGAGTGAGTCCAGGACAGCCAGGGCTACACAGAAAAACCCTGTCTTGAACATCTCCCCCCCTTAGAAAAAGTATAATCCTAGCCAGTTGTGGTGGCACATTCCTTTAATGCCAACATGTAGGAAATTAAGGTAGAATTACTACAAATTCCAAATTCCGATGCTAACCTCAGGCTACTGTAGAGACCTTGTCTCAAACAAAACTGTTCTTGCACAGAGAGAGAGAGAGATGGCAGGTTGGAGCAGGAATGGGATATGGTATTTGTTTACTGAGTACCTTAATTTGTATATTAATGATTATTAGAGGACTAGGGATACAGCGCCATTGGTAGTGCTTGCTTGAAAACCTGGGTTCAGTCCCCACTGTCACACAAACCCAGTGCAGCGGTTTACACCTGTAACCTCCACACTGAGGAGGTGAGGGAGGGAGGAGAAGAGGAGATTTAAAGTCATCCTCGGCTACATGGAGTTCCAGCTCAATCTGTGTACATGAGATCTGGCTGGGCGTTGGTGGCATACGTCTCTAATCCCAGCACTGGGAACGCAGTCTCTGCGAGGCGGGTCTCTGTGAGTTCAAGGCCAGCCTGCTCTACAGAGTAAGTTCCAGGACAGCCAGGGCTGCGCAGAGAAACCCTGTCTCGAAAACCAAACCAACCAAACAACAACAAAAAAATCCTCATTAGTGTTACTGAAAATTAATGTGGAAATTTTTTTTTTACGAAAGATAATAAACCTTAATAAGGAGTCTGAGGTCGAAGGAGGGAAGAGTTGCATTAGGGATTCTTGTTAAATAAGTAGATTTTACAAAACTATATTTTTGGAGTAACCTTAGGCTTACAGCAAAATTAAGCAGAAGGCACATTTTCTTTTATCACTGGGGCAGTAACTACCGGGGCGGCTGCTATGTTAATCTGTTTGATTATAATAATCATTGACCTTATATACGTGCTATAATTTCATGCTCCATCCCAGACAGACTTCCATGAACTCTGAGATAGCATTGCCACTTTTGTAGAGGAGGAGAATGAGAAACAATAATGAGAAGGACGACAGCCAAATTTCGCGGCACGCTCCTGAGCTGTGGCGGGGGCCACGGTCTTTTCCTAAATCAGCACGCCAGGGGCCGCGCAGCCGCGAGCGCGCAGGCGCAGAGCCTGAGCTCGGGAGGGGTGGGCGTCCTCGCTCTGGCCCCGCCCCTCGAACCTGGTCGCGGGATCGCCCAGGAAACGCATTCTACGGGGAGCCCGCAGCGCCAATGGGAAGCGAGCAAGTGCCACGAACGGGCCAATGAGGAGAGAGCGGCCCGGGGTTTAAACCCAGGCCCGGCAGGCTCCTCCCGGCGTGCTCCGGAGGAACGGCTGTCGGTTTCTGTCCGTGGCCAGCCAGGGGCCGGGGTGTCCTGCTTCTGGTCGCCGAGCCCCCACTCCAGGAAGAGCCATGGCGCTCAGGGTCACTAGGGTGAGCCGGGCCGGGCGCCGCGGGAGCGGACCGTGGCGGCCAGGCGGGGAGCCGGGGACCGGCTGGAGGGCGAGGGAGACCTCTGAACCTGTCCGGGCTGCAGCCCCGGGGAGGCGTGGGTGGTGAGCTTCGGTGTTGGAGGCCCCGGAGCGAGCCCTTCGCCTTCCCGGATGCTGTCTGAAACCCCTCGTTTCCTTTCTGATGGAAACTCAGGGTTTAGGATTGCATGGGACCTAGGAGGAAGTTGGATGATAGGGGAATGGGGAAGGTTTGGGTGGAAACGGGCTTGTCACGGCCGGAGTAGGGGTTGGCCTTCCTGCTGGGATGCATGGAAGGGTGTCCTGGGACTCGGAAGCCCGGGAACCACACACAGCTCTGAGGGGAGAAGGTATCCCAGTGGGAGGACGTCTTGAGAACCCTGGCTTTGCTTGTGGGAGCCTCAGTTGAGGCCCACCTTCATTAACCCTTGACTTCCTGCAGCCGCCATGGATCATCTCTCAAGTAGTTTTTTTTTTTTTTTTTCCAGAATTCGAAAATTAACACTGAAAATAAGGCCAAGGTCAGCATGGCAGGCGCCAAGCGAGTGCCTGTGGCATTTGCTGCAGCCTCCAAGCCCGGACTGAGACCCAGAACCGCGCTTGGAGACATTGGTAACAAAGTCAGCGAGCAGGTACAGACAAGCATGCCTCTGAAAAAGGTAACTATCTTCTTGGCCCAGCTATACTGAAAAAGCCAGTCTTCCAGCTGACACCTTTGGGAAAACATTCTGTTTTCTCCATTCCTTCCACAGGAAGCAAAAACTTCAGCTGCTGGAAAAGTTACTGCTAAAATCATACCAAAACCTGTGGAGAAGGCGCCAGTGTGTGAGCCAGAGGTGGAACTTGCTGACCCTGAACCTGTTATGGAAGAAAAGCTTTCTCCCGAACCTATTTTGGTAAACTTAGCATTTTAAAAAGTCTTCTTTCTTTCCGACTTCATTCCCACTCTGATGCACACAGTGTTGGAATGTATATTGAGTGTTAAGCAAAGGTATTTGACATGCATTAACACACACTCGCTGGGTAGGTATTACCTCCATATCTGATGGTGGCACACAGATGTGTCAGGGTTTTTTGTTTATGTACACAAGGTCTCATGATGTGGAACTGCCTCTTGAGATCTGGGATCCAGAGGTGGGCACCATCTTTTCTGTGTCACTGTGTAGCCCGTGCCATCCTTGAAGTTGAGATTCTTCTGCCCCCAGCTCTCCAGTGTTGGGATGGTGCATCCCATCCAGATCTTTTTAATTGCTTCCTTATGTGTAGCATCCTGAACCAAAGAATTTTAGTGAAGGTCTGCAATAATAACACACAGATGTGTTTGTGAATCTTCTGCTCCCTAGCACAGCCGCAAAATTAATGAGCCTCTTATAAAAGAAAATTTTCAGACAGAAAATAAGATTAAGTAAATAGGTGTCTCTAATCCCAGCACTCCGTCAAAAGGCAGGTGGGGCTCTGAGTTCAAGGCCAGCTTTGCCTCTATAGGCCAGCCAGCCAGAGCCACAAATAGTGAGGCCCTCCGTTTCCACTCTGATGCACACAATAGTGTTTGAATATGTAATATGTATTATGGAAAAAGGGGGAGGTGATGGGTTAACATTTTAAGCCTAAAAATGTTTTTGGCTGGGTTTATAGCATGTTCAGCACATAGGAGGCCTTGGGTACTAAATACAAAAGCACACAAACACACTAAATCTTACTACTAGGTGTGATAGTGCAGTAGGGGGAATACAAGTCAGGGCTAGCCTGCACTAAATAGCACAGCTATATCCGTTTATATCACTTTCTCTAGCGTCATTGTAATCAAGAACTTGTATCCACCTGAATAAAGGTTGAAGACTTGTCATTTGTTTAAATCAACTTCACATGGTGCTAATGAACAGTTGCTTTATTACCTGTTTCCTTTGACTTTCTTTACGTGTTAGTAGTTAGTCCTTTTTTATTTGTATGTGCCCAATCATGTGCATGTTAGGCCAGAAGGGCACAGGAGAGGTCCCTTGGGGCCGGAGTTCTAGGCATTTTTGAGTCACCCAATGTGGGTTCTATGATCTGAGCTCTGGTTGTCAGGATGGAGCAGCAAGGACTCTATTTGCTGAGCCATCTCTCCAGCTCCCAAACCTCTACCCACCCCACCCTTTTTTTTTTTTTTTTTTACATTATATTTTGTGTGTGAATACACACTTGCAGAGGTCAGAGGACACCTTTTGAGTCAGTTCTTCTACCATGTTGGGTCCTGGGGGTGGAACTCTGCTGTTAAGACTTGGCAATAGGCACCTTTATCCATCTTGCCAGCCCAGTTCTTCCTACTTTAAACTGGCTTAATCAAATTGGGATTTGCCTTTTTTTTTTTTTAAGATTTATTTATTATTTAAATAAATTGCATGTGTGAGGGCACCAGATCTCACTATAGATGGTTATGAGCCACCATGTGGTTGCTGGGAATTTAACTCAGGATCTTGGAAAGAACAGCCAATGTTCTTAAACTCTGAGCCATCTCTCCGGCCCTCGGGAATTTAGGAATTTACCTTTTTATGAGACCAGATCTTGTTGCCTTGCAGTTTCCTATGGAAACCAGGCTGGCTTCAGCTTAGATCTGCCTCCCACCTGCTGGAGTTAAAGGCATGCCTCTGGCATGTCTGGTTTTTGTTTCAAAGATTCCTTTTTCATGGGTGAGACATGGGTTTGCAAATTATGCCATGCCCAAGGAGGCCAGAAGAGGGCATCAGATATCCTGTAGCTGGTGTAGGTCATCTGGTTCCTGTAGAAAAACTGAATTCCAGCCCTTGGCAAAAAAAAAAAAAAAGCAAGTGCTCTTTACAGCTAAGCCATTGCTCCAGCCCAGTATTTACTTTTTTTTTAAGGTTTATTTTGTGTGTATATGAGTGCCCAATCTCAGTGTACACCTGCATGCCAGAAGAGGGCTTCAGATCCCATTGTAGATGGTTATGAGCTACCATGTGGTTATTGGGAATTGAACTCAAGACCTGGAAGAGCAGACAGTGCTCCTAACTACTAAGCAATTTCTCCAGCCCCCAGTATTTACCTTTAATAATTTCCCAGAAAGAAATTGGGGGGAAAAAATAAATGTTTTTCCTTTAATGAAATGAATTGCATTTTCTCAGAATGATTTTTGGCTGGGGGATACCAATACTGACTTTCCTTCCCAGGCTGTGGCATGTGGTCCTCATTGTTTCATGGAGTCTTGTCTTTTTCAAGGTTGATAATCCCTCTCCAAGCCCAATGGAAACTTCTGGATGTGCACCTGCAGAAGAATATCTGTGCCAGGCTTTCTCTGACGTCATTCTTGCAGTGAGTGATGTGGATGCAGATGACGGAGCTGATCCGAACCTCTGTAGCGAATATGTGAAAGATATATACACTTACCTCAGACAGCTGGAGGTCAGTATTAACACTGTAGCCTGCTTTACTCAGGACCTTTATTCTTGTTTAAGATCCTTCTGGTTCGACCTTCCCGGTGCTGGAATTTTAAAGGCAAGCACCACCACAGCTGGCTGATTTACTTATTTACATTTATTTATTTATTTATTGAGGCAGGGTCTCTGTGTCACGACTGGTCTGTTCTGGAGCTCACGATAGAGACCAGGTTGGCTTGGAACTCCCAGATCCTTCTGCCTCTTGGTACTGGGATTAAAGTCCTGTGCCACCAACTCAGCTATCAAAGCTATCAGCAGCACACTTGACATTTCTTTACCTCAAATAACATTTGAAACACTATTTCCACTTTTCAAACAGCATTGTAATAAAGTCACTAGCCCCATGAAGTGGACTTGCCATGTTGAATTCAAGATTTCTGTGTTGGGAAATACTGACTGCCAGAACTCTTAACTCACGTAGACCTCAGGGTTTGAGGGGAGGTGGATGACATGCTAAAGGACTGTAGCTGTCCTAACAAGGCATCATTTTGTGTCAGTGTACATGTGCTTGTTTGGGAAAGTACTTTTTTTTAAGATTTATTTATTATTTAAATAAATTGCATGTGTGAGGGCACCGGATCTCACTATAGATGGTTATGAGCCACCATGTGGTTGCTGTGTCTAAAAGGAGCACACTCTAAAGTTGTTGATACTAATGACATTTGCTCTTTCACCTCCTTAAACAATACACTCTATAGTTAATGTGCGCGGCAGATTTAACACCACCTGCCCCAAGGCTTAGGGATAGAACACAACCTGGTACATATTAAGTAAGCATTTGGCCACTGAACTATTAGCCCTAGCATTGTCTTCTCAGGTTATCATTGGTTTATTCAGTGTCTTGTCCTTTGGGACAGGGTGGGTGTGGGTCAGAGAACAATTTTCAAGAGTTGGCTCTCCTTCCACTGTTAAACAAGTTCCAGGGATTGAACTTAAGTCAACAGGCCTTTACCCACTAAGCCGTCTTGCTGGCTCCCATTCCCTTTTGCATCTATATTTTCTAAAGGAGCCTTCAATAGGTATCTGTCCAAACTCGCCATTGCTTTTTAATTCTTGTTACTGGTTAAGATTTGTGTTCTGCAGAACTGGATTTGGTAGTTGAACGTATTAGTCCTTAATGTCTTAGCCTTAGCTGTGTTCTAAAATTTATTTTTTCTGCACCGCAAAGCTCAGATTCTGTATTATTCTTATGAAAAGATCTGAGATAACTGGTGGGTACAGGGTGTAAGCTGCAGTAGGTTCTGCTGAATTGAGTGTCTGAACAACATGAAGAGCCTGACTGTTCTAATGAGCTTTCTTGCTTTCTTAATGAGCTGCTCCAGAGCTATCTGTTCTATATATATTAACTGGTCTTTATGGACACAAACAGAATAGGGAGTGATGCTTTTAGAGTAACTTTTTTTTTTCCCCCTCAGGAAGAGCAGTCAGTTAGACCAAAATACTTACTGGGTCGTGAAGTCACTGGAAATATGAGAGCCATCCTCATTGACTGGCTAGTACAGGTTCAGATGAAATTTAGGCTGCTGCAGGAGACCATGTATATGACTGTTTCCATTATTGATCGGTTTATGCAGGTATGTGTAATTTTGAGTTCTATGAGAACCTTGGAGGACGGGAGGTAGACATGGAAAGTTGAACCCAGGGTCCTGTGGTAGGCCAGGTACCTTAGCCTTTGAGCTATTTATTATACCTAGCCGGAAACTGAAATCTTTCTTGGGAAGTAAGGTGTCATCAGTTGAGCTGTTAAGAGTACACACTGTTAATTGAATGTGCCATTGCAGAACAATTGTGTGCCCAAGAAGATGCTCCAGCTGGTTGGTGTGACTGCCATGTTTATTGCAAGCAAATATGAAGAAATGTACCCACCAGAAATCGGTGACTTCGCTTTTGTGACTAACAACACCTACACGAAGCACCAGATCAGACAAATGGAAATGAAGATTCTAAGAGTTTTAAACTTCAGTCTGGGTCGCCCTTTGCCTCTACACTTCCTCCGTAGAGCCTCTAAAATTGGAGAGGTATAGATTTCTTGTTTTGCTACTTTGTTTAATATAGCTGCTGATGTATATTAAAAACCTAACTACTCGGGAGAGGGATATGGCTGTTACTCATTTCTAATCAGGCTGTGTATTAATTATGTGGTTACTCTTAAGGTTTGTGTGGACAGTTGTAGTCACTGACAGAGCTTTTTATGTTATTGCCAAGTAAAATTCTGCAAAAGGCTCAGAATGCTGTGTGTGTCTATTCCAGGTTGATGTTGAGCAGCATACTTTGGCCAAATACCTCATGGAGCTCACCATGCTGGATTATGACATGGTACACTTTGCTCCTTCTCAAATTGCAGCTGGGGCTTTCTGCTTAGCACTGAAAATCCTTGACAACGGTGAATGGGTAAGCTGCCTCACCAGCCACCAAGCTTTTAGGTTGTGAACGGCTTTTGAGTGTGAACATGGCATGGTAATGGATGCTGTGCTGTCTTCTTAGAATGGCTCCATTTCTTTAGCTAATTTAATCTTTATGGAAACACCCCTTTGAGAAAGGAAACTACAAGTGGATCTAAGAAACTCATCACATTCTTGGAATGGGTGTTTCTCATGTAGACTGTGCTGTCCTGACATGGAAGTAGGGAAGCCAGCATTTATATTGTGGTTTAGATGGGCAGATGTGTCTTAAATTTCAGTTGTGATTACTATACACTCTCCCCTGGCCAGACTCTTAATGTCATGTAGAAAGTTGATAAAAGCCACTGGTGTGCTTAAACACGTTTTTATTTATTTTGTCTTAGACACCAACTCTGCAGCACTACCTCTCCTACACTGAAGACTCTCTCCTTCCTGTTATGCAGCACATGGCTAAGAACATAGTCATGGTGAACCAAGGCCTTACAAAACACATGGTGAGTCTATTGAAACTTCATGGCTGGCTTAAGACTTTAATACCAGCACTCTGGAGGCCGGGAGGAGGCGCATGGGACTCTGAGTTCAAGGCTAGTCAGGACTACATAGATTTTGTTTAATTTTGTTTTCATTTTTTTTTAAGTTGGAATTATATTCCATTTCTCCAGCCTCTCTCTGCACACGGCCCGTTGGGATGGTTTTTGTTTTCTTTTTGATTGTGGTGTTTTTCTCTTACAGACTATTAAGAACAAGTATGCAACATCTAAGCATGCTAAGATCAGCACTCTGGCACAGCTGAATTGTACACTAATTCAAAATTTGTCCAAGGCTGTGAAAAAGGCGTAATAGCTCAAATGGACTACTCCATCTGCAAATGCAATTGGCACCATGTGCCACCTGTACATAGTATACGTGCTCTTCAATAAAGACTTTTTACTTTCCATAGCTCATTTGAATGTGGTTGCTTCTGACTTTAGGATAATAGAATTTGTATAAACATTTAAATTGCTTTTAGTTTCACAGGGGATCCAACAAATGTATATAATTGTAGCCTATATGTTTATAATACTTCCTTCACTGTGTGTCCTGATCTATCTATCCTAAGTCATCCTGCAAAGTCGTCTGCCTAGCTTAGGTTTAAATTCTGGTTTAAACTCTAAATCTACCAGCTTGTCCCTAGTTTCGCTTTCTTTTTTCAGGTACTTGCTGCCTTTAACCCACTGTCTTGAGTTATGAACTTTCAGATCTGAAACTGTTTTCTTGTTGTGTAATTATTTATTTGTTCTTAGTTGACTTGGAAAACAGGATGTCTTTTAAAAGAATTTGCCCCCAATCTCAATACCAACAGATAAGGGTGTATTCTTGCATATCCTGTATAAATTCAATCATGCATAATGTTGAGATTTTTATATGGGTTCATTTTGTCAGCCTTTTCGCTGCCTATATTGCCTTGTATAGTATGAATAAACTGTGTAATGTGTTCAATGATTCCCTTAATGACATTCAAACTGCATTCTCTCATTGCCCTCCTCACAATGCTTCTTGAATGCTATTTTATGTCTTGCTTGGCTTTATATCTGATATCAAGTTAAATAAAACTTTATTAATGAAAAGCTTTCCCAATTTCTCATTTGCCCTTTTGAGTGTTCAGCGTTGTCTTTGCTATATAGAAATTTAATGTTGCTAATAAACATTATCCTGTAGTTCTAGATTTTTTTTTTTTAACGTATGCAGTGTTCTGTCTGCATGTACACCTGCATGCCAGAAAAGAGCACCAGATCTCATGGATGATTGTGAGCCTGGTCCAGGACAGCCAAGGCTACAGAGAAACTGGTTCAAAAAAAAAGCAGAATCTGCTCATTGTGTTACTTGCATTTTTATAATTTCAGCACTGACTACTTTAGAGATCAACTGGAGAACTCCTTAGAAAAGACTTTGCTGCCACTCAGAATTCCTTCGTTGCCTACAGTTGTCTAGGATTTGGGGCCCCCGTGAGGTTATCATGTTCATTTGGCATCAGCCTTGTTGAAGTCCTGTTTAGGTAGCCATGCTGAGACTTCATGGGTGTGCCTTCCCTGTCATTTCCAGGAGACAGTCTCAGGCAGTGTTCTGTACCTCTGGCTCTTGTTTATGTCCCCTCTTTGGTGTTCTTGAGCCTTAAGTGCAGAAGTTGTGTTGATGTGTGAGTTGGGACGGGCCACCACAGGATCCCTTGCTCTGGCTTTTAATGGGTTGTGGTTTCTTGGTACAAGAATAAATATTTAGAAGGCAGTGCTTGTAAACTGAAGCTGTCCCTAGCTGGCCTGTCTCTCCTAATCTCAATTTTTTTTCTTACCCTCCTAAATGCTGGAATTATAGTATGTTTTCACTCAATATGCCTGCCTCTGGTTTGCTTCTGTTGGCATGGAGGGGGCTGGTAGGATCTTAACTTGTCAGCCCAGCTTCAATATGATTTTCAATGCCTACCTGCGAGCAGGATATCTTGCCATGTACTTTGTCCAAGTACTTTCTGTGTATCTCAGGCCTGGCTTGAACTCATTGCGATCTTGCCTCAACTTCCTAAATTCTGGGATTGCACACTTCTTTCCCTCTTTCTGCTAAGAATCTCACTGATGGCCGGATGGAGTGCCAGTGCAAGGAATTGAAAGTGTGCATGTGACATGGTAAAGTTTTGAGGGCATGTGCTAGCACTGCCTCCTACTTGAGGCATCCATTTCTCCACTAAACTCGAGGTATGGACCTTGGAAGCTCTAATAGGGATTGGGGATGTAGTTCAATAGTTGAGGGGCCCTAGATTTGTTCCCAGCACAGCAAGACAAAGTAATTTTTCAATATAATACTGCAAGACCTGTAACTCCAATTCTGGAGGGAATCTGATGCCCTCTGGCCTTTGCAGCCACCCGCACACCTATTGTTCATGAATCCCACCCTACAGGGCATATTCGTCCTCCAAGCCCTAACCTGGAGTGTAGTAGTAGCAAGAGGGACAATAACAGTCCTCAGGCAGGACGATTATTGACATCCATAGGCCAGAGCTTTCCTTACTCGGGAACACTAAGGATAGAGCTTAAGGTATTCTCCGATTGCAGACCCTGGCTCGGCGCTACATCGATCCCAGGGCATGCGTACTAGGTAGGCGCTCTCACACTGAGCTACATCTCCATATATTCCTACCCGAAGGCTTCGATTCCATCGCTTGTGGGAGTGTAACTATGGGAATAGAAACTATTTCTTTGGGAAGCCTGGGAAAGGAACGCAGAGCGGTAACCACGGCAACCCGACGTAGGGCGTGGCAGAAGTGGGGCTCTGGACGGAAGGGGCGGGACGGACGGGTAGACACTTCCGGGCATCAATTTGGTGGCGGGAAGAACCTCTAGGGTGTTTCCGTAGAGATCAGACCTCCGGCCTCCGCAATGGAGCAGCTTCAGGAGACGCCTCCGGCCGGGGCTGAGGCCTGCGGAGAGGTGCGGAGTGTGCGGCCAGCCGGAGAGGAGCGCTTCGAGGACCGTATCGGCCTGCTGCTCAGGTGCTCCCGGCGGGCATCGCGCCCTCCCTCAGGAGGCCCAGGGTTCGAACTCAGACCCCGAGCCTGACTGCACTATCGGTTTAGCCGCCTTCGGCTGGCCAGTGGGGAAGGGGGCCGCCAAGGGTGCCCTCTGCGCAGAGATGTTGGGAAGGCTTGTCGGTGGGACACTGAGGAAGCGCTTAGCGCCGTGCCTGTGTGCCAGGCTGACCTTGACTTTGTAGCAGTCCTGCCTTTGCCGTCAGCATGCTAGAATTACAGGCATTAGCCACCATGCCCTGCCGGACAAAGACATGTCTGCCTGTCTCTAAACGTAACAGCTTCATCCCATTTCAGCTGAAGAATAAACTATTTTTTGAGTGTATCTGTACTCTCAATTCTACCTTAATCTGTAATAACTTGTCCGAGGCGGGGATTGTTTTGGGCGGGAGTAACGATTAAACCTAGGGTTTAAGAATGTTAGGCAAGCATTCCAAGCCTGGGCTCCATCAACAGCCCCTTTTGAATTTCTGAGATTGAATTTGCTCTAAGGCCCTGGCAGACCTTCACTGACCTTCCTATTCTACCTCAACCTCCCACGGAACTGAGATGACTAGCCTGGTACCAGTGTTAAATTGTTTTCATTTGGAATTTTGTCATTTAAAGATCTTGATAACCTGGTGGTGGCCCATGCCCTTAATCCCAGCGCTTGGGAGGGAGAGGCAGACGGATCTCTGCGAGTTTGAGGCCAACCTGGTCTACACAGTGAGTTCCAGGACAGCCAGGGCTACTCAGTGAAACCCTGTCTTGAGAAAAACAAAAACAAAAACAAAACAAACAAAAACCCGAGAACTTGATATAGTGTAAAGCTTTCATGATGTGTCACGTTTCTTAGCTATTGATTTAGATCCCCAGAGACAAACACTAAGGATATGAAACTGCCGCAGGAGCATGCACCATCACTCCAGTTTTTTTTTTTCTATTTATTTATTTTATGTTTAATTTTGGATTAGGAATAATTGAACTAAAAAAAAAAAAACTACTAATTACTTAGCTGTCCACGGATTATTTTTTCATTATTTTTTTTATTTACTAAAAATGGTTTTTTTTTTTTGAAGATTCTATTATTTTTATTTTATTTATTTATTCTTTGGTTTTTTTGAGATAGGGTTTCTCTGTATAGGCTTGGCTGTCCTGGACTCACTTTGTAGACCAGGCTGGCCTTGAACTCACAGTGATCCACCTGCCTCTGCCTCCTAGAGTGCTGGCTTAAATGCATGTGCCACCATGCCTGGCTTTATTTTTATTTTTTTGAAGCCAAGGCAGGCAGGTGGGTCTCTGAGCTTTAGGCCAGTCAGAGCAACACAGAGAAATCCTGTCTCAAAAAAACTTTAAAAAGTTATAGAGCTCAGATCCTTTTACAAAAGCAATACCCACTTAATGACTGAGCCATCTTTCCAGCATCTCCTGAAAATCTTATAGTATGTCTGTAAGGCTGGTGGAGTTTGGGGTTATCACTTTGGGCTGCCTATTGTAGCAGTTTTTATTAACTACATTTATGTCTGGCCTATGATGTGTTTAAGAGGTACCTTTTTAACTTTATCCAAGATGTTCTCCCACTGTATTCCATTTTATGTCTTCCTCTTGTCAACTATTCTGCATAAAATGAAGCTAAATGAGAAGACTTCCATGTCAAGTTTCATTTATTGCATGATGATTATAACCACCATCCATAAATACTTTTATCTGCTCTCTTTTCCAATTTTCAGGCTAAAAGCACAGACAAAACAGCAACTCTTAGAATATAAGTCAATGATTGATGCAAGTAAGTAGTTTCATTTTCAAGTAAGTTTTGTGAATATGTATGTGTTTTGCCTGCTGTGTGGCTGTACCCAGGAAGCCAGAGAGGATATTGGATCCCCTGGAACTGGAGTTATGTACATTCGGTGTGACAAAACCCTCGTGAAGTGTGGTGGGAGCCAGAAGGTGGCTCAGGCGCTGAAGGTGCTTGCCAACCAGCCTGATGGCCTGTTGGGTTCAGTGCCGAGAGTCTACATGGCAGAGGAGAGGACTGATGTGAGAGGCTGTCCTCTGTCATACATGCCCCCTGGGGTGCACACATACACTAAATACTTATGTAAATAAAAGTGTTACTGACTTCAAAAAAAACTTTTCTTGTAGATGAAGAAAAAACTCCAGATGAGATCATGCAAGAAAAACAAATTGAAGTGTATGTCATATTTTAATATTTTATTTGTACCTCCTACTAAGACTTAATCATGCGATCCATGTTATAATGCTGTCTTTCCTCTATGATTTTAAGTAAATAAGTCATGCTTGTGCAGGGAGGTTGTTGATTTACAGTGGCATATTTGGTGCCACAGGGTGGCTGTTTCCCTGCAACCTGGCATTCCCTCATATTGTCTAGACACTGAGTGATGAGACTCAGCTCAGCTCCCCAGCTGTATGCATAGGCTCCTGTGAGGTGGGCCTGTAGTTTCCTTCTGTTCAAATAAAGGTGTTCAACTTTTTCCCCCAAGATTTGCTTTGTACGCTTTTCAGTAACAACTTTGACATTACTGAAATTCTTTGGTTCGTGTTTCTTTCATAGTAAAATTGAAAGCCTGGAGAATGAAATTGAAGATGTAAAAAGTAAATTTGAAATGAAAAGTCTTGCACTAAACAGGTAATTCTTACCTTATTACTACTAAAGGTAACCATTGTGAACTAGATGCAAACGTGAGCAGGAAGGGAAGGGTGAGGGGATTTTTAAACTAAGCTGAATTAAGTGATGGTTAGAAATCAGGCATAGTGATGAAAGTCTGTGATTCCAGCACTCAGGAGGACAGTCTTAGCTGGGCGGAGTGGGAGGGGAAGTTGGGAGTGGTTGGCAGGGCGAGTCTTTAATCCCAGCATCATGAATGCATAGGCAGGTGGAATCTTTTTGAGTTCAAGTTCAGCATGGTCTACACAGCAAGTTCCAGGACAGCCATGCTTAAGTAGTGAGACCCTGTCTCAGGAAAAAAAAAAAAAAAAAAAGAGGGGCAAGGAAAGAAAAGAGTAAAGAACAAGAAAAAAATGATTAGGTAATGTTACAGAAATTTTGAATGCTGAGAGAAGCACTGTATTATTCATTAATATCTTCCTTTTAAGAAAGTGTGTAGGGTGGTAAGGAGTCTTCATGATGTTAATGGACAAGTTTCAAACACACTGGTGTTTAAAAGCCTTCACAGATACATTTGTTTCAGTAACTGTTTATAGAAGGAATCACTTGTCAGTTAAAAAAACCTATGGCCTATAGGCATATAACCACTGTGCTGTGTGCCGTGTGTGTGTGTGTGTGTGTGTGTGTGTGTGTGTGTGTGGCGTGGGGATATGTGTACTTGTGCAAGGAAGTTGAGGCAGCAGGGTCAGGAATTCAAGGTCATTCTCACCTACAAGAGAGTTTGAGGCTAGCCTAAGCTACATGAGACCTTGTTTCAAGATGAGGAAAAAAGGTGAAGTGTGAAGGCCCAGCTGCTCACCAGGCTCTACACCAAGGTGAATGGCTGAAGCTCCGGTCCACGCCTCAGCCCCACCACACACAGCCCCAGGTCATGGCCTCTTCCTCTTGCTGTTCTTTCTTATTTCTTTAAAATATTTCCTGGAGTTGGAGTGATCTTAGTGTCGAAGAGCACATCCCGCTCTTGCAGAGCACCTGAGTCCAACTGTCAGCACACACATGGGGCAGGTCACTCCTGCCTGTAACTCTAGCTTCAGGGATCGGACACCCCTCTGTCCTCACTCCTCATGTAGTTATACATGTTTTAAATATCTTGAATATTTAAATATTTCCCACACCATACTGTTTTTAATGCTGTTTTATGTGTACTGGAGGGAAATCAATCTTGTTATAGTTAGAAAAAAAAATCTAATACCCTATAAATGTTACTTGTTCTGAACAATGAAAGTTTTTCCTCTAAGATGCCATTTTGGGTTTTGTTATTTAGTTTGTTTGTTTGTTTTTAGGATGAAACTTTCAGTTGCACTTAAAAATAGCATGGAAAACATGGACACTGGGAGTAGGTATGACTTTTTTCTCCTGGATTTAAAATAGGAAAAATAAAGGAGGTATGTAAACTGATTTTAGAGTGTGACTTTAAAAAAAATATATGTGCATGGGCCAGCTGTAGTGACCCGTGCCTCTGATCCCAGCACTGGAAGGCAAAGGAAGGCAGATTTCTGAGTTTGAGGCCATTCTGGTCTATATAGTGAGTTCCAGGACAGTCAGTGATAGGTGTGCATGCTGGAAGGGGTCGCTCAGTTTTCTCCTGCCATATGGGCCTGGGGAATTGAACTCAGATCCTCCAATAACAACCTAGTGAAATAGAAGGACACCCCTTGTTTTTCATTGGTAGAAATGAGCTGCTTTTACCTGCCTGGGCTACAGAGTCAGTTCAAGGATAGCCTGAGTCTCTTAATGAGACCCTGTCTCAAAAAGTTTTTTAAAAAGATATGGGAGCATAGCTCAGCGGTAGATCGCTTAGATAGCACGTACGACACGTGAGTTTAGTCTCAGTACTGAAAAGGTGGGTGGGAGGGAAAGTAGGTGCTGGTTCCGCTTAAAGACTCGATCAGGAAGTATAAACAAAAGCTCTGGAAATCATCAGTCTTTC
Source organism: Meriones unguiculatus (assembly GCF_030254825.1). Lineage (NCBI taxonomy): Eukaryota > Metazoa > Chordata > Mammalia > Rodentia > Muridae > Meriones > Meriones unguiculatus. The sequence continues at coordinate 75,530,761 of NC_083354.1, read as the reverse complement.
CTCAGTTCCCACCTGTGATCTTTGTTCCCAAAACTCTTAAAAACCTTGTGGTACAATGTACCATGAGCATCAGACAAGTTCTGGGATGGACCTGAGCACCTCTCCCCTCTGGTTGTCTTCATTCAGGCTGACTTGTGACCCTTGACAGTTCTGCCAGCTCTGAAGTGCGGTGGCGCATGCCTTAATCTCAGCCTTTGGGAGGCAGAGGCAAGTGGATCTCTGTGGCTTTGAGGCTAGCCTAGACTCCAGAGTGAAACACCTTCTCAAAAAAACCCAAGCTTATAAACATCTATTCATTTGTATAGGGGTGGGTAGGTGTGGCACCCGTGTGGCGATCAGAAGACAACTTGCAAGAGTCCTTTCTTTCCACTGTTTGGGTCCCAGGGATCAGACTCAGGTCATAAGGCTTGGCAGCAGGTTCCTTTACTTATTCAGCCCTCTCATAAAACCTTCAAACAGTTTTGTGGTGAGGCCGGAGAGATGGCTCAGCAGTTAAGAGCACTGGCTGCTCTTCTCAAGGACCAGGGTTCAATTCCCAGCACCCACATGACAGCTCACAACTATCTCTAATGTCATTTCCCAGGATGTGATGTCATTTTCTGGCCTCTAAGGGCACTACACAGATTTGATGTACTTATGTACATGTAGGTAAAACACCCACAGCCATAAAATAATAATAATTTAAAAGCAAACAGTTTTACTACCTGAAAGGGGCAAAGTGCAAGGTAGACTCACCACACATATGGGTCCTTCCTGAAACCAGAAAGCTCAAGCAGGCCAAACTGTTAAAATAACTTAGATGGGGCCTTCACTACTGTGGACATCTCCAGCTCCTGGGGTGCCTCACATTCCTAGATAAGCATCCTAATGAACCCAATGTAAACAGCAAAGTCAGTCACGTGACCGGTCAGAAACCGCCAGTGAGCGTTTAACAGACTCCTGTCTCTAACCAACCAATGTGTCATTATTTGACTTCCATGATTATCTTGCAAGAGTCTTTCCTTTGTCTCCTGGGTCTAGAAAAGCACTGAGCTACTGGGGTCTGCTGTGCTCCAAGTCACACATCTGGCCTGCTCAGATAAAGTCACTAAATGTTGGTCGATTTTTTTTTCTTTTGGTTTTGTTTTGATGTTTTCTTTTTTTATTTTGAGACAGGGCCTTCTTGTGTCTCTCGGCTGGCCTACATCAGAATCCTCCTGTCCCACCCTGCTAAGTCTAGGAACTCCTGTCATGGGCTCAGTTTATGCAGTCAACAGTTAAACCTAGAGATGTTTCAAATTTGTTCCTTCTAGGCATGCAGTCTGCCAACTAGGCTACATTCCCAGCCCCAAGATTCATTAGTTTGTTTTTTCTTTACGTGGATGAGTGTTTGTGGGTACGTTTGTATTCTGGTATCAGACCCTGGAACTGAAGTTAAAACGAGGCTGTTGTGAGCTATCATGTAGTTGCTGGGAGTCTAAATGGGTCTTCTGCAAGAGCAGTAAGAACTCTTACCCCTGAGCTCCCTCTGCAGCCTCGACATTGATTGTTTTTAGCCCGAGTAAAGAAGTCGTGTTTTTGTTTCCGTTGCAGTGTGCTCACTGATGACATGAAGCACATATTAAAGCTGCATAAGTTAATAATGAAGTCCCAGGAGGTAAGCGGGCCCGTCAGGCTGCTCATGTGCTTCTGCAGTCTTGACAACATCTTGCTGGTAACTGTTACACAGGACAGAGATGTTCCATGGGACTCTGGGACTGCAGGCCCATTCCTTAGGTTGTTTTTATCATAGAACTTTTTTCCTGCAGTTACAAATTACCAACATAACTAAGTGACTGTCTCTCTCCTTCCTTTGGCTTTTCGGAAGTCGAGGAATTGAGATCCAGCTCAGGCATGGCCAGGTGTTGCTGGGTATGTATGCCTGTGACCATACACAGCTGTGATCGTAGCACTTAAGAGTGGAGACTGAGACCCAGGAGTGCAGTCATTCCTGGTTCCAAAGTGAGTTGAGCCTAACCTGGGCTATTTAAGACCTGTCTTAAAAAATCAAGATAGCAGACAGGCAGTGGTAGTGCATGCCTTTAGTCCCAGCACTCAGGAGGCAGAAGCAAGCGGATCTCTGAGTTCCAGCCTGGTGTACAGAGAGAGTTCCAGAACAGCCAGGGTGACACAGAAATCCTGTCTCAACAAGAAACCAACAAGGCGTGGTAGAACATTCTACCTTGGTCCTTAATCCCAGCCTCGAGGGTGAGTTCAAGGCCAGCTACGTAGTAGGCTTGTTTCAAACTAAAACACACAAATGAAAACAAAGATAAGGCAAAAAGGGAAATTGGAGCCTAAGAAAATTTGGCTATGTTAAACTCAGTGATCCAAGTATTTATCATTAAGTGGCATGCTTTAATCTTTGTTTTAATAACAGGAGTCTTCGGAATTAGAGAAAAAGCTGCTTGAAGTGAGAAAGAAGAGACTGCGTACGTAGAATGTTTACTTTGGTTTTTACAAGTACGTAGTTTCTCAATGACCAGTACATATGTGTCCACAGCTGGACCACCTGACTTACCACAACATGATTCTAGCATTCAAAGAGCAGGAGGTTCACCACTTGTTCAGATCCACTCTGAGCTACATGGTGCACAGCGGGCTAGACAGGAATTCATAGCAAGAGCTGGAGAAATGGCTCAGAGGTTAACAGTACTGGCTTTTCTTTCAAAGGTCCTGAGTTCAACTCCCAGCAACCACATGGTGGCTCAAAACCATCTATAGTGAGATCTGGTGCCCTCTTCTGGTCCACAGGCACACATAGAGGTGGAATGTTGTATAAATAATAAATAAATACATCTATTTTTAAAAATGTATTTGATATATATCATGGTTCTTTTTGATTGAAATCATTGAAAAGTCTATTTCTAAATCCCTGACACAGTCACTACACAAAAGGCAGAAATTTTATGTTCAATAGTTTGGAGCTGACTCTATACTGTGATTAAATGTATAGGTTGTCCATTGGTTACAGATTGGATTCCTCACAAGTTTACTAAATCAAGGATTCTAGATAAATCATTTTACCTGCAGATCATGAAAACTGTGGGGGTCCATAATGGCCTTTTAAAAGAAAACTACAAAAATATTCCATGTGGGAAAACAGATACCTAATAATAAAGACACTTGGATTAGAAAAACACGTATCATAAATACCAGGCAATGGTGGCAAACACCTTTAATTCCAGTACTCGGGAGACAGAGGCAGGCAGATCTATGTCAAAGCCAACCTGATTTACAAAGCAAGTTCCAGAATAGCCAGGGCTACACAGAGAAGCCCTGTCTTGAAGAAGAAAAAAAAAAAAGAAGGAAAACACATATTCCCCCAAGGGATACTTTTTTGGTAATTGTAAACCTGAAAGTGGTGGGCTGGAGAGATGGCTCAGCGGTTAAGAGCACTGGCTGCTCTTCCAGAGATCCTGAGTTCAGTTCCCAGCAGCCACATGGTGCGTTACAACAATCTATGCTCTCTACTGCCCTCTTCTGGCATGCTTGTGCACATGCAGATAGAGCAGTGACATGCGTAAAATCTTTAAAACAAAACAAAAAAACAGCAACTGAAAGTGGCTAAATAGTTGTCTAAATAGTTGTAAGAACCAAGGCCTGGGGATGTAACGCAGTTGATAGTTTGCCCAACATGGAAGAAGCCAGGTATTCCCCTGTCCCAACACTTGACAGACAGCAGGATCATGAGTTTCAAGGCCAGCCTGAGCTACATGAGAACCCGTCTCAAATAAAAGAGGAACAGATTAGAAAGATGGCTCAGAGGTTAAGAATACCGGTTGCTCATCTGGAGGTCCCAGGTTTGATTCCTGGCACCTACATGGCAGCTCATAACCATCTCTAACTTTAGTCCTGGGATATCTATCTCCCTGTCCTGGCCTCTGTGGGTGTTCTACACGCTTGGTGCACAGATCTACATGAAGACAAAACACCCATACACATATAACTGGAATAACCAGGAAATTCTCTGCTTTATGATCTTTGATGGCTCCGTTTATAAAGTTGCACATGCCTTTAGTTAGGTAAGTCTACATAGTGAGTTCCAGGTCAGGCAGGGTTGTATAGAGTGGGGGAGGGGGGGCGCAAAACAAAAAACATATATATAGATATATGATATTTGTGGATGTCACATTGTTTTACTTTTAACCTAATAGAATTAAAACAAGCTTCAAGAAATAAGCTTTTAGAAATACAAACAGAGAAGAACAAACAGAAAGAGGATTTGGACAATATGGAAAATTCAGAAACGATAAAGACCATGAAAGAAAATCTACAGAGGGAGATAAAGATTGCTACAGTTATTCAACATACATTCCAGGTACCATTTTTCTATATTAAGAACAGAGATTGCTAAACATGGTAGCACACACTTATAATCTGAACCTGTGGGAGAGAAAGGCAGAAAAATCAGGAGTTCAAGGCCAGCCTGAGCTACTTGAGACAATGTCTCAAAACAAAACAAAACAGAAACGGGCTGAAGATTTGGTTCTTTGGTTAGGAGCAATGGCTGTTCCTCCAGAGGCCCAAGGTTCAGTTCCCACTACCTACATTGCAGCTAACAACTGTGTGTCACTCTAGTCCCAGGGGGTCTAATCTTGTTGGCTTTCATGGCAATAGTCCTAATAAGCAGGCAGGCATGTAGTTAAAAACCCACACATATAAAAGTAACTAATATTTAAAAAGACAAACAAGAGTATGTTGAATAATTGTTAATATTTAGTATTGATTCATATAATTATTTTTTAAAGATTTATTTACTTATACATATGAGCACTTTATTTGCATGTATGCCTGCATGACAGAAGAGAACACGAGCTCCCATTATAGGCAGTTGCTGGGAATTGAACTTAGGACCTCTGGAAGAACAGACAGTGCTCTTAACCACTAAGCCATCTCACTAGCTCTTGATTCATATAATTATTAAGGCAGCAGTTATTCCTTAGCCTGCTATTATATAAGAACACAGATTTACTAAGCCTTAGTGCACTGGGACTAGGCAGCTACTGGCTCTCTAAGCTATCTTGTCTACTCCCCAGCCAAAATCCCCATAAATCCTTGCACATGTTTCCATCTGGACTGCTTCTCTCCTTCACGCCAATCCCCGGAGCAAGCTCTTCCTGGACACATGCTTCTAGTTCGTGCTAACCTATGACTTCTTTCTTCTTCCTTCCTCTCTTTCTGGTGGTCTCTCTGCCACCTCCAAAACCCAAGAACTTTGGCTCCCCCTACTTGTACACTGCCAAGCCCAGGTGTTGGCACCTTTATTTGCTGATTAAGGATGATTTGGGAGACAGGTTTACACCAGGTCATTTTGGATATGTGAGAATTTGCTCATAGGGATCTTGGGAGACAAGCAATTACTATTTGAATACATAGTAGCTGAGATCAACCTTAACAAGAATGTCCTTTTCCGCCCTCCCAAGACAAGATTTTACCGTGTAGCCCTGGCTGTCCTAGAACTCATAGAGGTCCTCCTGCCTCTGCCTCCCAGGTGCTGGGATCAAAGGTGTGCGCCACCAAGCCAGGCAAGTGTCCCTTCTATGGGCCAATATTTTTTAATGTAACAGCATAACACATGTTCTCTAAAATCTAGCATTACTGCAATAAATAATTTACTATTTTTGAGCCATTGTTTATTGAAACATAGTAAACAGAATTTTCATCATTATGATCCTAATCATTTCATTAGAGATAATAATCACTCATCTTCGACAAAAATGTTTTTCACTGTTTCAAAGCCTTGAAACTTTGATGAACTAAACTCTTCCATCATTAATGCTAGAGACCTTGCTTAGCAGTTAAGAGCTCTGACTGCCCTTTCAGGGGTTCCTGGTTTGATTCCCAGCGCCCACATTGTGGCTCACAACTCTCTGTAACTCCTGTCCTGGGGAACCCGACACCCTCACCCAAAGATACATGCAGGCAAACACCAGTGCACATAAAATTTTTAAAAAGGAAAGAAAACATTAGTTGTGATCATTACTACTTTACCATAGAGGGATGAGAGTGCAAAAGAGCAATGTAAAACTAGCCCAGGCAACAGTACTTTCCCTGTAGTCTGGGGTAAAACTGCAAGTGTTCTTATTGAATAAAAGCTATTCAGGAAATCCATAGGTGAACACTGGAAGCATCATCTGGCATTATGGGAAGGGAGGCTGCCATCCTGTTGAAAGTGGAAAAGCGAGAATGTAATCTGCAGACCAGTGGCTGTTCAGTAACTATTAGATGATGTCAGTCCAAGGACACTGGGGGCATAGCTCCGTTGATAGAGTGTTCACTGGGCAGCCACAAAGCCCTGGGTTTGATCCCAAGCCCACATGAACTGTACGTGTTGACAGATGATTGTAATCCCAGCATTGGGTAAGTGGAGGCAGGAGAATCCAAGTTCAACACCATCCTCGGCTGGAGAGTTGATGCATAGCAAGGTCAGGGCCAACCTAGGTTACATGGCACCTGTCCAGAAAAAAAAAAATCAGGAAAGGATTTGTTAGTATCTTGTTAAATTAAGTGCTTACTTTGTTTTTTTTTAATTTCAGGGTCTTATTATTGGGAGTAAAATCAACTGGGCAGAGGATCCTGCCCTCAAAGAGATGGTTTTGCAGCTGGAGAAGGATCTCACCACAATCTAACAAGATTCCTGCTTTGGCATTTTTAAGTTATGTTTATGCCCAATCTGTCATTTAAATAGAGTTCATGAGAAATGGAAGTAGTGGCTTTGGAACCATTCTGCTCCTTCAACTTTGAGGGCTCGAGTTGATGCTATGACATAAAGTCTTTTGTTTTAAATATGATCATTATCGCGACTGGCATGCAGTGCAGGAGTCTGAGCATAATAGTCTTGAAGGGAAGGCGTCTGGTCCTGCTGCATAGAATGTGGACATTTTGCAAACATTTTTCTGTAGTCCCTTTCAGAATATGTTTATCCATCTGTGCATTGATTTGTTGGCCAGAAATTAGAAAAGTGTGCAAAGTGTAAAGGTCGTGATTATTTAAGTAAGGTTGTGACTTTCTCCTTTTCCCCCCTTCTCTGTTTAACATACGTTTTACTTTTATAAGTTAAAAAATTTTTTTATAAAAATATAACTATCTTACTAATTAAGAAAGAAAATGTGCCGGGCTGGAGAGCTGACTCAGTGGTTAGAACTGACTGCACTTGCAGAGGATCCCAGTTTAGTTCCCAGCACCCAGTGGCTGCTCACAACTCCAGTCCCAGGGACTCTGACACCCTGCCAGGCACCAGGTGTGCACGTGGAACACATACATACGCATGCAAAACAAATTTTTTAAAAATTAAAAACTGACATTTTATCGACTCCACATCCTATTTTTGGATGGCTTTTGAGCACAGTGTTTCGAGGTTGAGACAGCGTTAACTGTCTGCCTGACGAAATCTACAGTCATCTGGAAGATTATCTGATTGGCTCAGTTAGGGAGAAGACCTGCTTATTCTCTGGCTGGGATCCTTGATGGCTTGAGTGGAGAAAGGGAACTGAGCAGCAGCAGGCTTCATTGCTGCCTTCACTTCCCAGCATGGTAGACCTTACCTTGAGCTGTGAGCTAAAATAAACTTTCTTCCTTGTATGTTTACTTTCTCTGGCTTTGACAACAGCTAAAAGTAATTTAGGAAGGAGTGGCCAGCTATGGCGGTACACACCTTTAATCCCAGCATTCGGGAAGCAGAGGAAGGCAGATCTCTGGATTGAGGTCAGCATGATCTACCTAGCTAATGCCTCAAAGAAAGGAAAGGGGGTGTTCCCATTTGAATCTGAAATGATAGCATGGGGTCATGTTTGAGCACCCAGTCACTAGTGTGTGACACTTTTGGCTGCAGAGCTTTTAATGATGGGTCCTGGCTGTAAGACTGTACTTGGCTTGCACAAGGCCCTGCCTGGGTTGGAGCTCCAGCACTGGCAGTGGGAGGGGCAAGCTGAAGGAGGCCACTAGGGCTGGGCTTCCGCCTGCTGCTCTTCGCTTAACTTCCTGTGCCATGAGAATCACATGCTCCCAAGTCACCGAGGCGCTGTTTCTGCATGTCTTCCTGCTGCGATGGTCCAAAACCATGAGCCTGCATAAGGCCTTCCTTCCTTAAGTCACTGCTGGGTGTTTTATATGGCAATGAGAAAAGAAGTGAGGGTCATTGTAGTTTGTGCTCAGGATGTTGGGTTATTTGGGCTGGTTGTTGCACCATGCTTTGCTTTGAATCTGTGGTGAGGCAGACAGTGAAACAAAGCTGCTCAAGCACTAAAGGAGCACTAAAGCACATGCTCACGCCATGTGGCGCATCGTTCGCCCACTGGGCCTCACATCCTAATGGCTCCACAACCTCCTGGTAGTCACCGCACACCAGTGACCAAGCCTTCAGTGCATGAGCTTCTGAGGGGCAGCTCAGATCTGACCTTTGCAGTGGTAGTTTTTGTTTGCTTCTTAGGCAGAGATCCATGTAGCCCATACTGGCCTGAACTCACTGTGTAACTGAAGCTGACCTAGAATCCTGATCCTTCTGTCTCTCCTCACTGAGTGCCACAGTTACGTGTGCCTGCAATATGCAGTCATCCTTCTAGATGGAAGTTAAATGTAGACATGCGTTCCATCAGAAAACAGAGTTATATTCAATGAATGATAGCATTTAAAATATTTTTTTTGTGTGTGGTAGGGGTTGCTCTTTAGAGATAGAGGGTTTTTGTTTGTTTTTCAAGACAGGATTTCTCTGTAGTCCTGCCTATCCTGGAAGTTGTTCTCATGGTGATCTGCCTCTCTGAATGCTGAGACTAAAGGTGCCACTGTACCCAGCTGAAAGTAGATGTCTTGGTGGTATTTTTTTTTTAATTTTTTGCACATAAAAATTAGCAGGAGATGGGCACTCAGAGCCTGTGGCAAAAAGAGAGTAAGTTGGTATCTGTAGTAAGACCCTGTAGAGATTAATAATTTAGTCCTGTATGCTAGTTTCTATGCATAAGCCTGTAGTCCCAGCTACTTAATAGACTGAGAAATTTGAAGCCAGGCTGGGAAACAGTAAGACCTAAATCCTAAACAGACACACACAAAAAAGGAAGGAAAGGACTCTACTGGTCATTTACTTAAATGTTATTGCAAGGTTCAGGATGTCTTCTGTTTGTTTGTTTGAGACAGGGTCTCGCTGTATACCTGTGCTAGTCTGGTACTCCTTGTGTACACCAGGCTGGCCCTGAATGCTGGGATAAAGGAATGTGCCTCCACAACCGCCTACATACAACATACCTTGATCTAGAGGCCTAGGAATTAAACAGGTTATATCACCTCACGCACCTAGCAAACAAAGGTGGAAACTGTGATGACTCTAAACTACTGGCAAGTGGTAAGGGGGCCTCTATTCCAGTAGATAGGGAAATGTCTTTTGACTGGGGTACTTTCTGGAAGTTCTTCCTCAGGTATACGTGGTTTGTCTCTATCACTATGAAGGTAGATTTACTGGAACAAAGCCACAATTAGTTATTGTTCTATTGCTATGATAAAATACCATGACCAAGGCAACTTATAAAAGAAAGAGTTAAAGGCTGGAGCAATGGCTTGGCAGTTAAGAGCACTGACTGCTCTTCCAGAGGTCCTCAGTTCAATTCCCAGCAACCACATGGTGGCTCACAACCATCTGTAATGGAATCTGATTTCCTCTTCTGGTGTGTGTGAAAACAGAGCATTCATATACATAAAATAAATAAATCTTAAAAAGGAAGAGTTAAATTTGTGGCTTACAGTGCCAGAGGTTTAGAGTCCATGACCATCATGAAGCGGTGCACAGGCAGGCACAGTGCTGGAGATGGAGTGGGATCTACATCTTTTTCAGCTTTTCTCTTTTCAGGAAGAGAGCAACACCAGGCTTAGTATGGGCTTTTGAAACCTCAAAGCCCAACCCCAGTGACACACTTCCTCCAACAGGGCCATACCTTCTCACCCTTCCCCACCATCACCAACTGGAGACCAAGTAATCAAATATGCTCTCGTTCAGACCACCACAAGTGCCTGTGCTGATGCTGTGCTCTGTGAAAGCAGAGTTTCATCAAACTGCGTAGACAGAGCACATGGCCTCAGTGACCCAATGTCCTTAAAACTCAGCTAGAGAGCTGGCCCCGATAGCAGACCTCTGAGCTGACCAACTCAGCTGACCAACTCACAGAGCCCACCACTTGACAAGAGTCTTATTTTGTGGAAAATAGCATGCAAGGGTCAACCCATTAAAAGATGGCAACCCTGGGTGGGCTGCACTCCTGTGCATGAACATTTAACTACAGGGTGAGATAAGGCTGCTGCCCGGCACAGATACCCCATCCTGAGACAATGTATTTTCCCATGCTTGCGGTTATCTCCAGCCTGTTCGTTGGGTAGGAGATTTTATGGTCTTGTTCCTAGAATTGGTGACCTATGTCCTGGCCTAGTCCCTGGGACGGGTGACTCTTTTAAAGTCAGGCCTGGTCCTAAAACAGAGACAAGTTATGTCATCGTCTCACTGCCAGATCCAGGGTTCTGAGTTGGCTCACCCCAGCATCTAGTCATTCTGTGAACTACTGGAGTGAATGAAGAAACCGGTCCTGCCCGGTCATTCCCCATGACACAGGACAACAACCAGATATCTGAGGAGTCTCTGTGAGGATCCAGTATTGACTGTTTAGCAGAAGCCAGAGGCCCCAGACTAAACCAATGACTCATTGCAATGAGCATTTGCAAACAAAGATGTGTGGAGAAAAGAGTGTACTGTATGACACACTGACACACTACAGCTTTCATGGTGAGATTTTCTTTTCTGGGGGGAGGTTGCAAGGGTGTATATAGAGGAACAGAGAGATGAGTGGGATTTGGGTGCATGGTTAACAAAGAATAAAAAGTTTTTAAAAATTGGCTTAGAGGAAAAGGTTCTGAAGAATGTTCTCTGTTTTGACATCTGTTTCCTTGTAGTTCCTGCAGTTTGTTTCAGCCTTCTATTGCTGTAAACTAAGATTTAGACCTAAATGCTTTAGCAGATACAGTTTCTTTTCTTTTTCTTTTTCTTTCTTTTTTTTTTTTTTTAAATCAGTGAATTTCAACAAGGCATGTGTCTGTAATTCCATCACTTAGAAAGCTGAGGCAGGAGAACTGAGAATCTGAGGCCAGTCTGGGGCTATATAGTGAGACCTGGTCTCATCAACAACAACAAAAAGAAAATAGGATGGATAAAATATATTGCATCATACATTAAGATCTGCCAGTAAAATCATAGCAACTGTCAGGGAGGGGGCAGGGAACAAGACACGCAGAAGGGAGTCAGAGGACACAGCATAAGAGGAAGAATCAGATAGCATGTTAAAAAAAAAATCCCTAGGGTTAGTAATTTTATCACCTGATGAGAGCCCAGGGGCTCAGTTACTGGAACAGGAAATGAAGACAGGATTTGGGGACTGAGGCAGTTTATGCTTTAGCCTCCGCAGCTTTCATCGGTTCTATGCTAGAGAAACTAGTCCAGAAGAATTCTGTCAAGGAGTGTGAGTGCTGATACTCCTAACAAGCCATCAGGAGCCCTGGGGAGATAGCTCAGTGGGTAAGACGCTGTTGTGCAAGTGTGAGGATCTGAGTTCAAATCCCCAGGACCCACACAAACTGGGCGTGGTAGCACGCACATCTGGAATCTTAGAGCTGTTATGGTGAGATCGGAGGCAAGGATGAGTGAGTGCTCAGAAGCTGAGAGCCAGCCTGCCTGGTATGTGCAGTGGCGAGCAACAGGAGGCCCTTTCTCAAGGCCACGGTGAAAGATAAGGACTGACACCCAACATCCTTCAACCTCAATACACACTAAGGCATACACACGCCACATGAACACATACATGTACGCATCATACACATGGCCACACAGATTTTTTTTTTTTTATCAAATAAAAGCCACAGGGATAAGAGTACTTGTTGCTCTTCCAGAGGGCCCAAGTTCAGTTTCCAGCACCCACATGTCAGCTCCCAAGGGTGTGTAAATCCAGCTTCAGGGAACCCGACTTTCTTTTGTCCTCCAGGGACACTGCATACACATAAAACACATGAAAATAAATCTTCTTTAAAAGGGAAAAACTGAAGATGGAAAGATGGCTCCATAATTGAGAGCACTGGCTGCTCTTCCAGAGGACCCAGGTTCAATTCCCAGCACCCACCTACTGGCTCATGACTGTCTATAACTACAGTTCCAAGGAATCCAATGCTTTCTTCTGGTTTCCATGGGCACCAGGCAAAACATTCATACACATAAAACAAAAAATTTAAAAAAATAAAGAAAAAGGAACTCAATAAATAGAGGGTATTGATGTGGTTGTGTTCATGTAATCATATCACTTTAAAAGTATGAACTAATAAAGCCCATTATTTTACACAATAAATACATGTCAATAAAAATTATTGCAGAAAGGGTATTAATGTGAGACACCTATACTTCGAATGTACAACTTCCATGTTTCTGCTTCTTGTTTATCTTGCAACACACCCAACAGGTTCAACAAAACTACTTTGTAAAAGAAAAAAAGAAAAGATTACACATAATGAAAAACAAGATCATTTTTCTGTTTGATAACCCCAAAGAAAAGTCCAGCAGCTGAGTGCTGTGACACACACCTGTAATCCCAGCATTCGGGGAGTTTGAGGCCAGCCTGATTTACAAAATGAGTCTAGGATAGCCAAGGCTAAACAGAAAAACCCTGTCTTGGGGGGGAGGGGTGCAGAAAAGAAAAGAAAAATCCGTTCCAGCTGAGTGTAGTGGCACTGCCTTGAATCCCAGCACTCTAGAGGCAGGCAGATCTCTGTGAATTCAATGCAGATGGTCTAAATAGTGGGTTCCAGAACAGCCAGTTACATACAGAAACCCTGTCTCAAAGATAGATACATAGACAAATGGGGAAATCTGGGCCAGCAGGATGAGAAACTTTTGCTGCCTTTGCCACTTTCCAAAGTCATCATCTGGTACTCCCAGGAGAGGAGTCTTAAAGGATGTATGTGTGTGTAAACCCTCTTCCAGGATGCTCCTGCCTCATACTGTTTTTGTTTTTTTTTAAAGCAAGGCTAACTTTAAATATGAGGATCTTTTGAGATAGGCTTTCACAGTGTAGCCCATGCTCACCCGGAGCTCACTGTATAGCTAGCTCAGGCTGGCCCCAAACATGTGGTTTTCCTGCCCTATTCCCAAGACTGCTGTGTTGATGAATATTAATAATTAATATTCAGTCATATAACTAGTAAAACTTTATTCATTAATCCATAAACTGCCCCAAACAACCATACACTGAGACTGACTCACTCAAAATTCAACATAGAGGTGAACATCATAACTAATCTATCATCCCACTATCATATTCTCTTCCTCCCATCCAAGGACCCAGGTACTTGTGCTATTCTATTCCCTGGAATTTGTCCATTCTCCTCCTCTTCTGCACCCCCTCCTTCACCTTGCCTGTCTTCCTCTCCTCCCCTCCTCGTGGTCCCTTGACCTCTGGCCTTGCCACCTCAAAACTTCACCCCCTTCTCTTCTGCTGAATCCTCAGCTTCAGTATTTCTAATTATAACCAATCAATTTTAAATCAGGTGGAGCAAGGTTTACACAACAAGGACAAGTAAACCTGAGAATGTGTTTGTCTGAGCAGGGACCAGATGGGGGGGGCAGTAATTAACATTAGAATACATAGCACCAGGCCAACCCCCAGCAGTGCCAAGATTACAGGAATGAGCCACTGTGCCCAGGCAAAGTTTGTTTAGATTACCCAAGACAGTGCCTTCAGATGACTTCAGAACGAGATGCTGTTTCTTTGATTGGTGGTTTTGTTTGTTTGTTTAGCAGGATCTTACACTGTAGCCTTGACTCTCTTGGAAGTCTATATGTAGCACAGGCTAGCCTCAAATAGACATCAGCCTGCCTCTTGAGTGTTGTGCTAATTATGCACCACCACTCCCAGATGCTTTCTTTTCTTGAAAGTCTCACTGTGTAACCCTGGCTGGCCCGAAACTCCCAGAAGTCCACCTGCCTCTGCCTCCCATGTCCCAAGTCCTGGTACTATACTCCAGTCTCAGAATGAGAATCTTACGTCATAGTTTTCATGTAGGAAACTTGTAACCTAGACTAGAGACTTAGGTTCCTGGCAGATTGAGCTGTAAGAACTTGTTTACCTGGCTTCAGACCTCCTTCACTGCATCCCTTCACATACAGCACCGGGGCTGCGGCAGGGCACACCAACGGCTAAAACTTACAGCATGATTTTTGGAGAGGGTACTGCAGTAGAAGGATGTCTCACCCAGCGTGACTTGAGTGTGTGTAAAAGAAGGAGCTGGTGGCCAGCTCATATGCAAGGATGAGGGAAGGATGAGGGAGCGCCCACTAGAAGGCAAGTCATTGATCAAAAAAAGAATCATGAGCAGAGTAGGCAGTCTGACGGAGGAGGGCAGCTAGTGCCAGTGGGTGAGAGGGTGAGCAGCTAGTGTTAGAGGGACACAGAACCGTTATACACTTTTCCTGTCCCAGTACCTTCTCTGTCCTCACACACCACACACAGTTAGCCCATTAGTCTGGGCATCTTGCAGCATAAAGCCAGCCCCTCCCATGGTGGCATGTTCCCTAACAAGAAGAAGAAAGTGTAGAGAGAGAAGAAAGAACATTTGGTGAAGATGATCGTAGAGGGAGAGACATAAGAGACCATGTTCTTCTGAGCACTATTCTATCCTGAAGAAGGAGATGAAGAGCAAGAGCCAAAATGATGGCTGGCTGTATCCCTGGTGGTTGGAGAAATGGTGGAGAGTGTCATGGGACCTGCAGATTCTTGTCTGAGACATGTTATGGAAAGTCCTACATCTTGGCCCTTGGAAAGAAAAAAAAAACAAACGAAGAATGAAGTCAAGAGGGCTATATAACAGGTGGGTAGAAAAGACCAAGGGCCTCATTCAAGATGGAATAAAATACAGGCAGGAGACAGGCAATGCCTATGGGACTAGATTTTAAGGATGCTTTCTGTAGAGAAACTATGGCATGAGACTGTGTTAAAGGGTGGTTTGTGTGGTGTCTGCCTTGGAGTACGATGTAA
Organism: Meriones unguiculatus; assembly: GCF_030254825.1. NCBI lineage: Eukaryota > Metazoa > Chordata > Mammalia > Rodentia > Muridae > Meriones > Meriones unguiculatus. The sequence goes on along the minus strand of NC_083354.1, from coordinate 75,515,693 downwards.
CACTCTGCCAACGACCCTAAGATCTGGTGTACACTTACTGATACAGTGGCTTCTGGAAGCCCAAAGAAATTATCCAGCTGGGTGGCGGTGGAGCACGCCTTTAACCCCAGCACTCAGGAGGCAGAGCGAGGCAGGTCTCTGTGAGTCTGAAGCCAGCCTGGTCCACAGACTGATTGAGCTAAACTGAAGCACCTGAATTGCTGTATTGAGTGTGGGAGAGGGATTGAAAAGCTTAGGTCACCAGTTCTAAATCCATGGGTCGCAGGACCCTTTCACAGGAAACTTATATCAGATATCCTGTATATCAAATATTTACATTATGATTCATAACAGTAGCAAAATTACAGTTGTGAACTAAAAACAAAAATGATTTTATGGGGGCTGGAGAGATGGCTCAGTGGTTAAGAGCACTGCCTGCTCTTCCAAAGGACCCAGGTTAAATTCCCAGCACCCACATGGGAGCTCACAGCTGTCTGTAACTCCATTTTCAAGGGACCTGACACCTTCACACTGATGCACATAAAATAAAAAAAAATTTAAATAAATTAAAAAAATGATTTTATGGTTGGGGTCACCACACCCTAAGGATTATACACAACAGGTATGGGGGCTGCAGCATCGGGAAGGTTGAGAACCACTGGTCTGGAGAAGGCTAGGGGTGCATGTGAGTCGGTGAAGTGCCTGCCTAGCATGCGTGATTCTCTCGGTGCGGTCTCTAGCATCCTGTCAGCAAGGCATGATGTAGAGGGCTGTGAGCCCAGCCCTCAAGGAGGGGAGACTGGAGGACCAGGAGACCAAGCCATGTTCATTCACCTTCACAGTGAGTGTGGGACCAACCTAGGCCACAAGAGACCCCGCTTAAATAAACAAACAAGAAGGGAGGGCCTGGGGAGGTAGTTCAGTTAAGAGCATGGCTGCTCTTCCAGAGGGCCCGGGTTTGATTTCCAGCACACAACCGTGTGTAACTATGATTCCAGGGGGACTTGATGCTCTCTTCTGACCTCCACAGGCCTTAGGCACACAAGTGGATCACAGATGTAACAGGCTCCCTGACCTCAGAAGGCCCCAGACCATAACACAACTAACTGACCTTGGAACCCAGCGTGTAGGCAGCAACACCCGCCAGGATGAAAACAAAGGCCTAATCTATCAACGTCCACAGCTTCTGGAAGGGACCCTGCGTGCACTAACCTTGCTTTTGGCTTTTTTGCTTTTGTAGATCCTCTTCAAACTGACCGTTTTGCTGACAGAGGTGTGTTAATCCAGGATATAGGTTTTGTTCTTAAAAGTTCACGCTGGTGGTATGTGTTTATTTTTACTTTATGTGCATCGGTGTTTTGCCTGCGTGTATGTCTATGTGAGAGTGTCAGATCTTGGAGTTACAGGGAGTTGTGAGCTGCCATGTGGGTGCTGGGACTTGAACCTGGATCCTTTAGAAGAGTAGTCGGTGCCCTTAACCACTAAGCCATCTTCCCAGCTGCTAATAAAGACTCTCTGTTGGCTTGAACCCATGTCCACGTAGTCTTCCCTGGTAGATACCTCACAACACAGATGTTCATGTAGACAAAACACTAATATTCAATTTAAAAAATGTTTCAAAAGTTCAGGGAATTGAGCCTGCTGGGGAACATTTGCTTGTTTGTTTGAGGTAGGTTTTCACTGTGTAGCCTTGGCTGGCCTGGAATTTACCATGTAGACCCTGTCTCCTGAGTGTAATGATTAAAGACATGGCCCACCATGCCCAGTGAGGACCTGCTTTTTGAGGCTAGAAAATACAACTCGAAAGGCGGTGTGGCCTGTAATCTCGGTACCGGTAAGACTGATGCTGGAGAAAGGTCTAAGATCTGCATAAGCTACTTAGCAAGGCCCTGAAGGACAGAAAGAAAGGGAGGGGAGGATGAAATATGAAAACATGTGAAACACTGCACAAAGAAATAAGTACACGATGTGATCCAACGCTGTAAAATAAGCACCTGGCAAGATCTCAGAACCAGGAGGAAGGACAGTGCCCCCAGGGAATCCCAATGCAGGTGACACAGGATCCGAGGCCGGGGCTCTGCCTGAAGCCTAGAGGAACGGGTCACAGCTTCAGGCACTAATCTGATAGGAACGGGTAGTGCCTCAGCCCGTGTTCCACACCTGGCCAGGCCTGGGCTCCCTGACTCCGATTCTGCTCTCCACAGAGATGACTGATAAGAAGGCAAGACAGAGTCCTATCCCATGCAGCTGGTCCTGCGAGCCTCATCATCACAGGTCCCTGCTGAGATGGATGGATGCACCACACGGGTGTGAAACCAAAGCGCTGAGATAAAGGGCTCACTGGATTCTACAGCTTCTAGGCAAAGGCAAAGCGAAGGGCCAGTCCTGACACACACGCTCATGGCCGTCAGCGGCACGGCCAGGCAACACACAGGAAAATATCTATTGAACGGAAGGGGCCATGTTGTTTCCTGACATTTCAGTGAGAGGAAACATCAAATGTTCATTTTAGCTCAGACTGTACACAAGACAGGCAGGACAAAGACCAAGGGACAGTCCTGGAATAGTTCCTCAAGAGAGGTGTGTTGGTTTGAATAGGAATGGTGCCCATAGACTCATGTATTTGAATGCGTGACCAATGGGGAGTGGCACTATTAGGAGGTGTGGCCTCGTTAAGGTAGGAGTGGCCTTGTCGGAGGAAGTGTGTATCTACGTGAGTGGTGGGCTTGGAGGTCTCCTATGCTGAAGCCCCACTCAGTGCATAGAATTCCAGTTCCCTGCTGCCTTCGGATCAAGATGTAGAACTCAGCTCCTCCAGCACCATGTCTGCCTGGGCACGGCCATACTCCCAGCACGATGATAATGGACCAGACCTCTGAACCTGTAAGCCAGCCCCAATTAGATGTTTTCTTTTAGAAGAGTTGCCCCATTTCAGTGTCTCTTCACAGCAGTGAAAGCCTAACTAAGACAAAAGTGTTACTACTTGGTTGTTTCATTCCCAAACCAGAATGCAGCATGGCTTTGATGGCCACAGAGCACAGATTCCCCTCCAAAAGGAATAAGAGAGTGCTTATTCCGAGCCAGACAGTAGCCATGGCCAGAGAACATGGATTTGGGTTGTCCTGGATGACGTGTTCCATGACGGAGAGGTCACATGAACTTCTACAGACACATGATTGTCAAATGCTGGGAACATCAGGGAGGCAGTTCTAGCAAAGCACAAAAGGCCTCGCTACAGCTCTAAGACACTATCTGATGACATCCTTAGCTTTAGTGGGAGCTCCATTACTGCACTCCAAGAGTCTTCTCTCATTGTCACAGACTGTTCCCTCAGATATAGAGGTTGGTAGCGCTATGCAGGAGGTTAGCTTTGGGAGGGACGACCCACAGGCCACCAAAGATAGGACACACATACACACACACAAAATGGGTGAGTCAGCTAGAGGCCCTGGAACAGAGTGCAGAGATAATGCTGGTGCTTGGCTGGGGGTCAAGATATGAAGATAATGAGGAGTCACGTACAAATAGGCCAGGAAATAAGCTGGCAGGTCCATGCTGGCTAAGAAAGATTGCAGCAACTTTAAGATCTCCCATGTGCAGAGAGAGGTTATACTTCCCCTAGTAAAATCTTTAGCTTTAGGCATAGGTGAACCCTATGCATATTTTTGCATATTATACATCTGCTTATACATAAAGGCTGAAATCTGGGTTAAACAGGCTTGTGAGAAAACTATACCCCCTCTCCTAGAAGAACTAGCCTAGGGCAGGAGGGGAACAAAGGAAGAAGAGGAATACAAACCACATCTGCCAGGGTGGAGGCCATTGCTGCCTGTCTCAGGCTGCAGTTTCTTTGTTTTTCCTTTTTTTTTTTTTAAAGATTTATTTATTATTTATACAACATTCTGCCTGCACACCAGATCTTACTATAGATGGTTCTGAGCCACCATGTGGTTGACTGGGAATTGAACTCAGGACCTTCAGAAGAACAGCGAGTATTCTTAACCTCTGAGCCATCTCCCAAGCCCCCGTTTTTTGGTTTTTTGAGACAGGGTTTCTCTGTGTGGCTCTGACTGTCCTGGTAGTCACTCTGTAGACCAGGTTGGGCTTGAACTCAGAGATCTGCCTACCTCTGCCTCTCAAGTGCTGGTTTTAAAGGTGTGTACCACCACCACCCACTAACTTGCAGTTTTTGAGGGGAGGGTACATGTGTGAGTGTGTGTGCACACGTCACAGCCTGTCCTCAGAATTATAAGGCAGCAGTTCTCTCTTACCACACAGGCTCTGGGGATTGGATTGAACCCAGGTCATCAGCACCATTTCTCATCCCACCAGCCACAGCCCATGGTTTTTCTAAAGACTGTATTGTTTCCTTGCTAGTTCAAACTAAACTCTTGACACTTGCTCTGCTACTCTATCCCGTATGAATTCTGTCTCAGGAGCATAACAACCCAGACTACAGCTGAGTGGACACCATAGGAAACTACAGACTTCTCTATAAACCATCAGCTCTCAACATGTGGGCTCTTGACTCCTTTGGAAAACCTCTACCTCCCAAAATATAACTAAAAAATATTACAGTTCATAACAGTAGCAAAATTATGGTTATGAAGTAGCAATGAAAACAGTTCAATGGTTGGGGGTCACCACAGAATGAGAACCTGTATTGAAGGGTCCCAGCATCAGGAAGGCTGAGGACCACTGTTCTAAACGGTATACATGGGCACTAAGAGGGTTAACGAGAGCCCAGCATGATTTGGGCTCTAATGTAGCATCCCCTTTCTCCATAGTCACAAAGTCCTAGTGTCAATCAACTGCACAACCCTAAACATACATGTGGCTTTCAGAAACTTCAGTTTACATCAGCATACAGAAAAAGAGCATGGAGTGGTTTCCCCTGGTTGACTTAACCTGAAGCTGTGAGCTAAGATGCCTCTTTCCTCTTTCTTTCCCACAGCCTCTGGCCACAAATGGAACTTAGGACATCTTAGAATTATTTCTGATTACAAACAAATTAGACTATGAGGGTTCAGAGAAAGCAGCCATGACAGGCCCAATCTCAAGCCATCTGACCATCAGTTCTTCTGCTCAACAGAGCAGACAGACAATGGAGACATCACATCATGTTGGGGATGATTGTCTCAGAGGGGAGACTGAGGACATGGGGTGGGTGACTGTTCACAGCACCCATTTTAGGGAATTGTGCAAGACTTTTTGTTCTTTCAAATGAACCCCAGTTAGGCCCTTACTTTCTAATCTCCAGAGCAGCCTGGACTACACAGTAACTTCCAGGCTAGCCTGAACTATGGTGTGAGAACCTATCCAGTGTCAAAATACACACCTATAATCCTAGCACTTGGGAGGTGAAGGCAGAAAAATGAGAAATTCAAGGTCATCCTTAGCTACACAGGAGATTTGAGGTCAGCCTGGGTTACATGAGATTTTTTCTCAAAAAATAAATAAATAAGGAAGGAAGGAAGGAAGGAAGGAAGGAAGGAAGGAAGGAAGGAAGGAAGGAAGGACGGACGGACTCTGGCAAGCAATGTGGAGTAAATTCCTCTGATCTCCGACTCCTTCACTCCTTGCTTTTTCCATTCCTACCTCTTAAGAGTGTCGCCATGGGGGAGCACATCAGCACTCCAGCCATCAGAGGCAGGCAGATCACCAGTTCACACCCGCCTGGTCATAGTGAGGCCCAGGCCTGCTCCCGCTATGTAGCTCGACACTGTCTCAAGGAAAACAAAACGGCACAGCTCAGACCTCAGAACCTTTTCACTAGAGCTCCACAGCCAGGGCCGGAGCTAAGAAGCACCGGGCTCTCCCCTGAGTGTGTTGCTGACACAGAACTGGGCCAGAGTGCAAGGTTGAGTCAAGGTTGGGTGTCAGAAACCTGCCAGTGCTGGACTCAGTTCTGCTTTCAGAGGAGAAAGTCTTTGCCCTCGATGGACTCGTGTGATCCAGCTGGATGAGCCAAAGGCTTATAACATTCACTGCCCTACTCTTTCTTCTTGCAGGGAAGAAGGCCTGTCCTTAGGTCTCAGCTCAAGGGTGTGTGTGTGTGTGTTGTGTGTGTGTGTGTGTGTGTGTGTGTGTGTGTAGGCCAGAGGTCAACCTCACATGGCATTCCTTAGGAATCTACCTTGCTTTGGAGACAGGGTGTCTCACTGACCTGAAACTCACCTGATTGGTCTAGGTGGCTGTGTATTCACCTTCCTAGCATTGTGGTTACCTGTGTCCAGCACCACACCTGTTCTTCTAATGAGAATTAGGAACTGAACTCAAGTTTTCATGCTTGCATAGCAAATACTACTGGCTCAGCTATTTCCTGGCCCTGGAAATATATATATATATATATATATATATATATATATATATATATATAATTTTTTTAATTTACTTACTTTTATTTTTAAAGGTTTTTTTAAAAACTTATTTATATTTTAAGTGCATGGGTGTTTTGCCTGCATGTGTGTCTCTGGTTGTGCCTGGTGCCCTCAGAGCCAGAGGACTTAAAGATGGTTATAAGTAACCATGTGGTTGTTGGGAATCAAACCCAGGACCTCTGGAAGAGCAGCCAGTGCTCTTAACTGCTGAGCCAGCTCTCCAGTCCCCTAGAAATATCTTTCAGTGGCTCACAGATGATTTTATTATAGAATTCAGGATACCAGAAGTGTTCAGAAGCATAGCTCTTGACAATTTAGCCTCCATTTCTGATTCACCAGAAGGGAAGTGGTAAAAGGAAGGCAATGTTTAGGATGTGCCTGCGGTATGCATTTTCAAGTAATACTCACAAAGACCTCAAATAGACTGGTGGAAATTACATCCCTTTAAACTTCTCTTTCCTCTCCTCTCTTCCCTTCCCCTTCTGCTCTTTCCTCCTCTCTCCTTTCTCTTCTCTCTCTTCCCTTCCCCACTCCTTTTTTCTCTTCTTCTCCCCTCTCACTCTTCTCCCTTCACCTCCCATTCCCCTTCTTCTCTCCTCTCCTCTCTCTCCTCTCACTTCCCTTCCCTCGAATCTTCTGTCCTCTTCACTCCCTTTTCCTCCCCTCCTTCCTCTTCCTTTCCTCTCCTCTGCTTCTCTCTCTCCTCCCCTACCACTCTCAACAGGATCTCAGGGTCTCACTCTCTGTTGTCTAGACTGGCTTTGAATTCAAGATCTTCTTCCTGCTATAGCCTCCTGAGTGCTGAGTGCTAGGCTTGCTTCGCTACACCCAGTTTAAACTGCCCCTGCCCCGGGCTCTTTGCATATAAAATTTTTTCATGCTGGGTGTGGTGGTGCACACCTTAAACTAGGACTCAGGAGAGAGAGAGAAGTGGACCTCTGCGAGTTTGAGGCTAGCTGGTCTACATAGATTGTTCCAGGCCAACTAGGGGTGCAGAGAAAGACTCTTCCAATGTAGTAGGTTGTTTTAAGATCGTGGCATGTGAACGGGGGAGTTATCTCGGAAGGCCGCTCATGGCAGGGGACTCTGGTTCCATTCCCAACACACATATGGTAGCTCATGACCATTGTCCAGTTCCAGGAGATCTCGGGCTCTCTTCTGACCTCCCCTGGCACAGCATGCACGTACAAGTACAGTACACAAACTGAAAATACAAACATGTTAAAAGGCATGTGCTACCACCCCTGTGGACAAAGCTTCCCAACCCTTAGTTAATGCAGAAGCGACTTCACAGTGCTCTAAGCTATTACTTAAATATGAAGTTGTCTTTAATATAGTAATTTGGGATGGAAGCCGGTTATGTTTCAAAATTTAGAACATGAGCCAGGAGGCAGAGCAGGTGGATCTCTATGAGTTTGAGGCCAACCTGGCCTATACAGAGAGTTCCAAGATAGCCCAGGCTATGTAGAAAGAACCTTTCTCAAAAAACAAAAACAAAACCAGAAATTACACCATGAAAATTTGAGTACTCTCAAACTGGAAGCAGGAGCAGTTAATTAGCAGAAATAATGAGTTTCAGAAAACAGAAGCAAATTAAAATCAAGCAACACTCACCGGCAAGGGAGTAGAGTTTGGTCCTTATTCAGTCAGAACCTATCATTCCTTTTGTGCTTGAGGTAACTCTCAGGTTTATTTTTTTCTTTAATTGAAAATAGATTTTTTTGTATAATATATTTTGATTATGGTTCTCCTCCCCCTACTCCTCCCAGAACCTACCTACTTCCCCTCCCATCCAGATTCATACTCTTCCTGTCTCGGGTTAGAGAAGAAACAGGCATCTAAAGGAATACTACACTACAATACAATATTATAAAACAAACATAGACAAATCAGAATAGAGCAAAACAACCAAATAAGAGTAAGAGCCAAAGAAAAAGCACAAGAAATGCATAAAGATGCAGAGACACACACGTTTGCACACACAGGAATCCCATAAAAACACAAAACCAGAACCCATTATATAAATGCAAAAGACCTGTAAGTTTAAAAATGAAAGTGCTGACTTAACATTATGAGACAAAGAATCTCCAAAGATGCTGTTGAGTTCATTTGTTTCGGCTGTCTACCGCTTGTCATTTTGTGTCTACTGTGTGACATGGGGCCTGCTCATAAGAGTGGTTTGTTTGCGGTGGAGAGATGGCTCAGAGGTTAAGAGCACTGGCTGCTCTTCCAAATGGTCCAGAGCTCAATTCCCAAGAACTACTGTTCTGCCCAGTTCACAAACCCCAAAAGACCAGGAATAAACAGACTCCGCTGTAAATACATGAGGTTCTTGTAATTTACAATAGTAAATAGTAAATTACAAGCTGAGCTCAGGTTAGTTGGGTGATTTAAAGATTCTGGTCCCTCCCAGCATGCCCAAGGCAGGGGCAATTCCTGCCTGGCAAGCATCTATTGGTCAAAATGCTACATTTTGAATTGATTTGCTATAGGAAGGTCCCCAGACCATAATAACCTGGTGTCCCTCCCTAGGGGGAATGGGCCAGTTTCCTAGCAACTGTATCTCTAGTGGGTGGGGAAAGAATGCAGTAAGGTGGTCCTTCCCCTCAGGGCATTACTGGACTTCTCCACCCACCTAGTTCAGGCCTTAATTAACAATAGCTGCTAATTTTTAATCTTTTGGTCTCTCACTACAAGATGGCTCGCAACCATTATAATAAAATCTGATGTTCTCTTCTGGCCCACAGGCCTACATGTAGGCAGAACATCATATACAAAATAAATACATCTTAAAAGGATAAAAAAAACACCAGCAAAAAATAAAAGACATGTTTGTTTGCCCAGTGAGACTCCCTTGGAGAAAATGAGAGAATTTCTTTCTGTCTCTCAGGAGACAGTTTCAGGGTTAGGGATAGGAGCACGGATCCACTTCTCCTTTCGGCTCTAGGACCCCATCGGTGCTTGCTGCCACTGTCTTTGTGAGTTCGCATGTGTGCCAGCTTTATTGTACCTCGAAGACTTTAGTGTCCTCAATCTTAACACTTTTCCTCCTCCTCTTCTGTGGCGATCCCTGAGTCCTGAGGCGAGGGATCTGATGGAGACATCCCTTTTGAGGCTGAGAGTTTCAAGGACTCTCAGGATGATGTATACTGTCCGGCTGTGGATGTTGGCATTTGTTCCTGTCTGCGGCAGGAGACTTTCCTGATGATGGAAGGAAGGAGCTATGTTTTATCCCAAGTTTTAATAAAATTGTCCGTGTTAGGTGGTTTCTGATTAAACTTGGAACTGTACTGAAATTAGAAACTAGCTATCTGAGAAGAAAATGTTCCTAGATAATTTGGCCTGGTGAACCGTTTGCTGCAAAACTCTGTAGTAGAAAAGGCCAGGGGTGAGTGGCTAGGCGGGAAGAGGGGAGGGGCCGGGCGCAGAGGGGGTGGAGCTGGCTCTTATAGCTCCTCAGTGACATCACACAGGCTCCGCCCCTCGCTGCCCACTCCCGATACTTGTGCGGCTCGCCTGCGCCCCGGAAGCTGCCCCTGCTCAGGGGGTCAAGATGGGCAGCAAGATGGCTTCCGCCAGCAGGGTCGTGCAGGTAAGGCCTGGGCCACTCCCGCCTGGGGAGGGAGGGAGGGAGAGATGGTGCAGATGTAGCAGCAGCGTTGGGAGGAAAGGCGGTGGCAGAGGAAGCGTCCGTGGCCGCGGCCCTGAGTAGGGCCAGCGGGTGTGTCTGAGAATGGGACCACGGGCTCCAAGTGGCCGAGAGTAAGTAAGGTCTGGCGCCGGGGGTTCGAGGCCCGCGGTGGGAGGTGGCCTCTAGTAGAGTAGGCTCGTGCACGTCCGAGGTCCCTAGCTCCTCTTTAGCCCTGGGAGTCTGCGGACTACGCTGCCCTCCAGCAGCTCGGCCAATCGTCGTCTGATAATGTCCGTGATGTTCCCCCAGTCAGCCAATAAGAGGGAAGGCCGGAGCGGGGCGGGGAAGGAAGCAAATCCTGGTTCTGACCTGGTGTCCCTTCAAGGACTTGGGAATGGCCGGATAACTGGCCCCTTGGGCTGCTTCCTCACTTTGGAGCCGGTTAGATCTGATCTCTTGAGGCGCCTTGCTGCAGATGCGGGCATCAGTGAAATAGTTAAATTACTAGTGTGTGTGTTTCAGGGTGGCTTTGCCAAGCCTTTCGCCGCTGTGCTTACATAGTCAGCAAGGTTAACATTGCTAATCCACTCATCAGTTACCAACTCCTGACAGCTTTTCTGTCTGCTTCTCCAGCTGAGTTCTCTAACTTAATAGGAGAGGTGAAAAATTCACGAGTAAGTGGACACAGCCCTTTGCGATTAGAGTTTTTAAGACTCTGATGCAGTTACTCATCCGGTTGGTAGGCACTGGGCATTGTATAAGATTCTACAAGTACAGCATAGCTGAGAGAGGTCTGCTGCCCGTACCGTATAACCTCATACATCGGTCTGAAACGGGTGAAGGAGCAGCCTTGGCAGCACGCACCGTTCATCCCAGCGCCCAGGAGGCAGAAGCAGACAGACCTCTGTGAGGTAGACGGCGCAGCCGGAGCTACGTAGTGAAACTATGTCGGAAAAAAAAAAAAGGCGGTGGTGTGTGTGTAGGAATTGATATCACAAAAGATAGCCACCGCATAAGCATATGAAGGGATACCTGGAAATTCTTATGGCCAAGAAAATACAGATTAAAACCAGGAGGTACAAAATAGCTAGAGTCTACTTTTTATTGCTGGGGTTTGAACCCAGGGCCTCACGCACGCACCCTACCTCTGAGCGACACACAGCCCTTGTTATGAGAAGATTGAAGATACCAAATGAGACACAGGCAGAAGCCCCCGAAACTCACAAAGTATTTACTACTGATTATTACAAGAGAAGTGGCTCTACCTACAAAAAGACTTGTCTGAGAATGTTCATAGAGGAACCAAGAGATTGCTCCGTGGGGAAAGTGCTTGGCACACTGGCATGAGGTCAGATCCCCCCACCCGTGTGAAAACTGGCTGTTACCCAGTCTTGGGACTAAGAGGCGGAGACAGGTGGGTCTCTGGAGCTTTCAGGCTGGCTAGACTAGCCAAATGAGTGAGTTCTGGGACCAGGGAGAGACCCTGTCTCAAAATATAAGACAGAAAGCAACTGAGGAATGAAATCCCATGTTGACTTTTGACCTCCAGAAGCACACACACCATACATGCACACATCTACACGAAAGCACACACACACAAGTAGTGGCAGGTGAATCTCTGAGTTTGAAGCCAGCCTGGTCTACATAGTGAGTTCCAGGATAGCCAGGGCTATGTAGAGAGACCCTGCGTTAAAAAAAGGTAAATAAATAAATAAAGGAAAGAAAGAAAAGTATTACTCTAAGGCTGGTATGATGGCACAGGGAGCAAAGGGATTTGTTTCTAAGTGTGAACACAGTTTAATCACTTGGGTGGAGAGAGGGATCACAACTTCTGAGAATTATCTTCTGACTTCCACCTGCATACACATAAAATAAGCGATATGTCTTTTAAATGGTTTTCTAAAATTCAGTAGATTTCTGTACATAAAGGAAATGGGTAAAACTAAAAAGATTCAAAATAGTTTAATGGATTTATAGGCTTAGGAGTTAGATAATCTCAGCTAATTTGTATTTTTTTAAAGATTTATTTATTATTTATACAGCATTCTGCCTACACACCAGATCTTACTATAGATGGTTATGAGCCACCCTGTGGTTGCTGGGAATTGAACTCAGGACCTTTGGAAGAACAGCAAATGTTCTTAACCTCTGAGCCATCTCTCCAGCCTTTGTATTTTTCTTTACTTTTTTTGTTTGTTTTTTTGTTTTTTTTCAGATTTCACAGATTCTGTAGTCAGAACAAATGTGTTGTTTTTTAAAATTCTTTTTGACCTTTCTTAATTATAGTAAGATTTAGCTTTCTCGTAGTAACCAATTAACAGTTAATAATTAAAATAAGTAAGGTTGAAATCTTGTTCAGGAGAAAGATCCTTATATGCTTTTGAATTGAAAGGATGATTGCTTAATGACTTTTTTTTTCTTCAGGGATTTCTATTCACTGTGTAAACGTTTATTCATTCTTTGATCAGAAGCAGGGTGTAAAGTATAATTTAGAATAGTATAGCAGTCGTTGATTTTTTTGTTGCCTTTACTCAAATATAAATTTTTGAAATTAAAGCAGGTTTTTGTTTGTTTTTAGCTCTGTGTAATTTGGCTGTCCTGGAATTTGCTCTGTAGACCCAGCTGGCTTTGAACACACAGAGATCTTCCTGCTTCAGCCTCCTGAGTGCTGGGATTAAAGGTCTCCACCACCACACATTTTAGAGCAGATGTTTCTTACGGCCTAGTGCCTGTTAGGGTTGTTTGCTTGTCCCAAACTGCCGAGTAGTAACATATCAATAACAGATCAGGACATTTCACACAAGATCGCATCTTCATTGTTTTTACTTGCTTATTTTTTGTTTTTATTTATACGTATGTATGTTTGTGGAGCCCAGAGTAGGCATCCGATCCCCTGGAGCTGGAGGGACTGGCATTTGTGAGCCACCTGCTGTGGGTCCTCTGAAGCAGAAGCAGGAAGTGGTGCTGAGCACTGAGCCACCTCACCAGCCCGTTCACTGTGTCCGTTTTGTTTTGTTTATTATTATGATGTATATGGGGTACATATGTGTATGGAGGGCAGAGGACAACTTTTGGGAGTCAGTTCTCTCCTTCCATGGTGGGTCCCAACTTGTCAGGCCTGCTTGCAAGTGTTTTATTTTTCCTTATATGTATGTGAGTATGACGTCCATGTGAGTGCGGGTATGCAAGGAGACCAGAGGTGTCACATCCCCCTGGACTTACAGGCGGTTGTGAGCCTTTCCCATGTAGGTGCTGGGAACTGAACTCGGGTCCTCTGCAGGAGCGGTAGGTCCATGCTCTTAACAGAATGAATCATCTCTCTCCCCCCTGAGTAGTGATTTAATTATAGGGCTGGTAGATATTTAATTATGAGGACTGAGGTTGTTGCTTTTATAGTTATGAGGTCATTTTCCCCCACGTTTTATTTTTCTTCAGGTAGTGAAGCCACATGCTCCGTTAATAAGGTTCCCTGACAGAAGAGACAATCCTAAACTCAGTGGTAAGTTGTATTTCTCATTTTATAATCAGGTAGGTTGTTATGGTTTAGATCAAAATAGCATACAACTAACTTTTTTCTTTTTTTTTTTTTTTTTTTTTTGATACAAAGTTTTACTTTGTAGCTCTGGTTGACTTGGAACTAGACTTGTAGAACCAGGCTGGCCTGGAGGCACAGAGCTCCTCTGCCTCTCAGAGTGCTGGGATTAAAGGTGTTATATCGCCACAACCAGCTAGTTTTATTATTATCCCTGTCTTATTTGTTTCATTGTATTGTACTTTTAAAAATAGATTGAAGCAGTTTTGTGAGTGTGATGTTTTTCCCACCTATGTCCGTAAACAACATGCCTGCCTGGTGTCCACAGAGGTCATAGAGGGCATCAGAGCCCGTGGAAATGGAGTTATGGGTGGTTCTGAGTCACCGTGTGGGAGCTGGGAATCAAATACAGGTCCTCAGACTTGGCAGCAAGTGCCTTTAGTCACTGAGCCATCTCACAGCCCCTAAAGGGAAGCAGAGGACACAGGCTTTAATGACGTGGATGTTGGGAGACACACTAGTATCTTTAGGAAGGTACGTGTAAACCTTTAGTGGCTGAGCTGTCTCTTAGTTCAAAAGCCATTTGCTTTTCTTTTGTGTCAAGGTCTTGCTTAGGTAGTCCCACCTGGCCTAAAACTCCAGACCAGCAGGCCTCTTAATTCCCAGCCACCCTCCTGCTTCTACCTCCCAAACGCTGGAATTACAAGTGTGTGCCACTCTACCTGGCCTAGTAGTTTACTTCTTCTTTTTTTTTAATTAATTTTTTTTATTAATTACAGTTTTGGGATACAGTTTTGTATCCCAGCTGTAGCCCCCTCCCTTGTCCCTTCTATCCTCCCTCCCTCATCTCCTCCCATGCCCCTCCCCCAGTCCACTGATAGGAGAGGTCCTTCTCCCCTTCCCTCTGACCCTAGCCTATCAGGTCTCATCAGGACTGGCTGCATTGTCTTCCTCTGATGCCTGGCAAGGCTGTTCCCCCCTCCCGGGGAGGTGATCAAAGAGTCACCACTGAGTTCATGTCAGAGACAGACCCTGTTCCCCTTATTGGGGCACCCACTTGGAGACTGAGCTGCCATGGGCCACATCTGTGCAGGGGTTCTAGATTATCTCCATGCATGGTCCTTGGTTGGAGTATCAGTCTCAGAAAAGACCTGGGCCCAGATTTTTTGGTTCTGTTGCTCTCCTTGTAGAGCTCCTGTCCCCTCCAGGTCTTTCTATCTCCTGCTTCTTTCATAAGATTCCCTGCACTCTGCCCAAAGTTTGGCTATGAGTCTCAGCATCTGCTTCAATACCCTGCTGGGTAGAGTCTTTCAGAGGCCCTCTGTGGTAGGCTCCAGCCCTGTTGCTTGCTTTCTCTCTCTTTCGATGTCTATCCCATTTGCCTTTCTGAATAAGGATTGATTGTCTTTCCTAGGGTCCTTCTTCTTACTTAGCTTCTTTAGGTGTACAGATTTTAGTATGTTTATCCTATATTATATGTCTAATATCCACTTATAAGTGAATATGTACCATGTGTGTCTTTCTGCTTCTGGGATACCTCACTCAGGATGATCTTTCCTAGTTCCCACCATTTGCCTACAAATTTCATGATTTCCTTGTTTTTAATTGCTGAGTAGTATTCCATTGTGTAAATGTACCACAATTTCTATATCTATTCCTTAGTTGAGGGACATCTGGGTTTTTTTCCAGATTCTGGCTATTATGAATAAAGCTGCTACGAACATGGTTGAGCAAATGTCCTTGTTGTATACTTGAGTATATTTTGGATATATGCCTAGGAGTGCTATCGATGGGTCTTGAGGTAGCTCTATCCCTACTTGTCTGAGAAAGCACCAGATTGATATCCAAAGTGGTTGTACAACTTAAAGAAATCTCAGCATTCTTAGTTATCAGGGAAATGCAAATCAAAATGACTGAGATTTCATCTTACACCCATCAGAACGGCTAAGATAAAAAACTCAAGTGACAGCACATGCTGGAGAGGACGTGGAGAAAGGGGAACCCTCCTCCATTGCTGGGAATTGTGGGAATGTAAACTTGTAGTTTACATATTTTAAACTTTTTATTTTATTTATTCAGTGTATTGTGTGTCTCTGTGTATGTGTGTGTTGGTATGTTAGCTCTCATGTGTACACTTTGCACTGTATGTTATAAGTCAGGACACTTGTAGGAGTTGGTGCTCCTTTATCACATGAGTGCCAGAGGTCAAACTCAGTTTGTCAGGCTTGGTGACAGTCTTCTGAGGTGTCTCTTTAATCATTACATACTTTCTTTTAGACTACTTTGCTGGGTATGGCACATACCTGTAGTCCTAGTTACGCAAGAAGCTGAGGCAGAGGATCAGTTGAACTCAGGAATTTAAGGCCAGGTTGGCCAGCTGGCCAACAAGTGAGAACTTAACAGGCATGCACGCATGCACGTACACACGCACACACATGCACACAAAGGCTATAGCTGTGGCTTAGCGATTGTTTGGCTGGCTTGTACAAGGAATTGGGTCCAACTCCAGTACTGCCTGACCCAAAACAAAAAAGACTACTGTATATTTCAAAAAGAACATTACAAAAAAAGACTATTTCTTTCAAACAGAACATTACGTGTGTGTGTGTGTGTGTGCGTGTGTGTGTATTGAATTATAATATGACCTGACTGCACAGTAGTAGATAATTCAAAAAGATAACATTTAAAGATGCCGGGTAATTTATCCATGTAGTACCTTTGTTTTTGTTTTTAATTTCAGCCTCAGAAGCTTTGAGATCAGCTGGGCTACCCTCTCACTCATCTGTAATTTCACAGAATTCTAAAGGAAGTATATCCTCAGACCTTCGGATGCACCAAGGGCCACCAGACACTGCAGAAATAATAAAAACATTACCTCAGAAATACAGAAGGAAACCTATATCTCAAGAAGAAATGGACTTCATCCAGGTATGCTGCGCCGTTTAACACAAGATTGTGCAAAGTGCAGTGACATTTTGGTTTTCAATTTCATTTGCTGATTTACACGTTCTTCCCTTTGTTTTGTCAACTGGGATCATAGCTAACGGAGATATGAAGAGATAGGCCAGGGGTGTCAGTCACAGATCCGGGTTAGGACCCTCAGTGAGCAGGCACGACATGAAGAAATAAAACCGTACAAAGGGCTGGGGATGTAGCTCATTTGTAGAACTCCTGCCTCCCATGTACCAAACCATGGGTTCATTCCCAACAAAATATAAAACCATATTTAAAAAAAATCTCTTTGGGGGCTGGAGAGAGGGCTTGGAGATTGAGAGCACTGGCTGCTCTTCTAGAGATCCTGAGTTCAATTCCCAGCAACCACATGCTGGCTTATAACCGTCTAGAATATCTGGTGCCCTCTTGTGGCATGCAGGTGTACATGCAGATAGAACATTTTGTATGAAATAAATAAATCTTTAAAAAAGCTCTGGGTGAGGGGTTAATAACTTTTCAAAGTCTAAAGGGCTTCTAAGACCACAGATAAATTTGTGGATAACTGGTGTCATATATGTATATATGTATGTGTGTAATATATATATATATATTTTTTTTTTTTTTTTTTTTGAGTCAGGGATTCTCTCTACAACCTTAGCTGTCCTAGAATTTGCTCTGTAGACCAGGTTGGACTCAAACTCTGAGTTCTACGTGCATCTCCCTCCCACATGCTGGGAGTAAAGAGTACACCACCACAGCCCAGCTTTGCCATCAATATTGAGTCCTTTAGCAGTTACCATTAGTGTCTCCAAACTATTTAAAACATGGATTTTTTTTTCTTTTCACAGGAAAAAAAAAATCAAAAGCTATCTGGACATGGTGGCTCATAACTGTAATATCAGCTCTCAGAAAGCTGAGACAGTTGGATTGTCATGATTTCTTAGAGGCCAGTCTGGCCTACCTAGTGAATTCCAAGCCAACCTGAGTTACAGAGTGAAAGACAGCCAGAGCTTGAAGATCATTTTTATAGTATAAGTAACGGCCAGCTTAGTACTTCACCTCATTGCTTTATGCTTTTCTTTTCAGCGTGGAGGTCCGGAATGATCACTATGGCTGCTGTTTGTCATCAGACAAAAGGATTATCTTTGCAATAAAGGACTTTGAAAATGTCAAATGAAAAATTGTATATTAAGCAACCTTAATAAATATTCTGCAAAAAGAATGAAGTGTAGAAACTCTAGATGGCCACTTGTATCTCCTACTTTATGTATCCTGGTTGGCTTGTGCACAGGCTGACCTGTATACCTACTAAAGTCTACATTTTTAAATGCTGACCTGTTAACAACTTCTTGATTATTAAGAGTTACCAGCAACATGCTGTTAAAAGCACACAGTATCTAGTAACTATCATAAATGTCCCCATTTCTGTTTGTTTAGACATAAAGATAATTTATAAAGCGTAATTACTGCTATGAGGAAATTTTTCCCCTGAAATTAGGGGAGGATCAGAAAGATGTTTCCAATCTTTATTTTCTGACTTTTTTCATTCACAAGTTTATCTGAGTATAACTGATGTAATCATATCCTATTCTAAGTAATAAAAATACAATTTAAATAAAAGCTGGAAGTGGGATTGAGACTATGCAGATGATGTAAGAGGCTCTTTGTTACCTATGTTCAGAAAAAGTAGGGAGCAGTGATAGCCCTGAGTGAGAAGCCACACGTAAAGTGATCCCAGATGGGCTCAGAGGGATTCAATTAATCAGTGTTTAGGAATGATTGTCCGTGTGTGCAGAGACCAGCTTCTTCCTCCAGGATGTTTTTCCAGCATACAAAGACTAGCTAACTCCTCCCTCTGTTGCTGTCCCTGACAACCAGGCTGAGGTTCTGGGAGCAGCAGAACCCCACCTGATTCCAGCTTTACTGGTGATCTGCTGGTGTCTGCCATTTCTTCATTGCCTTGTTGCTCCTAGTTGGGATTCCAGACTAGATAAGATGAAGATAGCATAGCAACAGATGTGTCACTAGAAATTGCCTCTTAATATGTTTGTGAGGTTGTTATGCATTTTACTGTTTGCAAATCCTCAAAATTAATTTTCACTATTTTAATGTGAGAGTCTTTCAGATTCTAACTTATGAGGCAACCAATGAAACTATAATGGGTTCTCCTTATACTAATTTCCACAAGGGTGACCAAATGCATACTTGTAATGATTTCTAAGGTATACTTTATAGAGAAGTCACCCTAAATGAGTAACCCATGAGCACTAGATAACAGAATTGTTACTTATTTTTTGTTCACTTGCTCATGAGCTAATCTTTACCTTTTTTCCCTAGCATTCCAGAGTTGATTTCTCTTTTTAAATTCTGTGCTATGAATGTTGCCTTAATCAGATATATGGATTTACATTTGATATTAATGGTAATCTATTCTAGTAACTAATGAAAAGTACACAATTCATCTTTTTCTTTTTTTTGAGATATAGGGTCTTTTTTCACATTTTTATCTGTCTCTGTCTGTCTGTTCTATCTGTCAAGGCAGGATCTTAACTATGTAGTTTGGCTGGCCTGGAACTCACTGCATAGACCAGGGTGGCCTCAAACTCCGAGATCCCCGCTTCTGCCTTTACAGTGTTAGGATTGCCCATCCATGCCCAGCTACGATTCTTTTTTTTTTTTTCGAAATAAGATTATTTTGGGGT
Source organism: Meriones unguiculatus (assembly GCF_030254825.1). NCBI lineage: Eukaryota > Metazoa > Chordata > Mammalia > Rodentia > Muridae > Meriones > Meriones unguiculatus. Next base: position 75,496,535 of record NC_083354.1, on the reverse strand, counting down.
GAAGACATGGCTCTAACAGTGTTCTTGCCAAGCAGTTCTGAGGGCCTAAGCTGGGGCCTCTGCACACATGGAAAAGCTGGGAGCAGTTGTGTAATCCTACTTCTGGGAAGGCAGAAAGACAGGATGCTGGAGCTCTCTGGAGTCTTCAAAACAAAAAGATGGTTTTCTGCAGTCTATGGGTGTTTTACTTGGATCAAAATAGTGACAAAGGGCCAAAGCAATACTAGCTAGCTAACCCACTTGCCAGGCACTGGCTTTACCTTTGCAAAGTCATTTGAGTCCACAGCAATGCTTAAGTGGTTCCTGTTATAGAGGAAGCTAGGTGCGGCTAGAAATAAACTTAAGTCATTCATCTAGTGTTGAATACCGGTTGGCCGGTATTCAAAAGCAGGTACTCTGGATCCAAAGCATTATACTACATTATACTAGCATCTTAATTACTAGTCTTTGTATTCTTTTGCTTCTCCAACATTTCTCTAGAAATTAAGATTCCTAATTTTTATATACTCAATTGCAAAAGAAGAGAAGATGGCCATTTTGACAGCTCCTCCAGCTCAGAACTTTGGAATCAGCCTGTTAGTATAGTATGTGCTGGGAGTCAAAATTGGTATCTGGTGAAGCCCTCTGTGTTACCACAACTCACCAACAGGCCTTCCTGATTTTCTTTGCCCTTCTTTCAACCTGTAGTGTTGTGTCTTTGGCCAGAGAGATGGACTGGCAGGTAAAAAGACTCTGACCCTCAAGCCTGAAGACCTGACCTTTAAATGTGCACTGTGGTACCCCCACCATAATGACAATAAATAAAATGGAATAAAAATTTAATCTGATTCTATTGTTAAAATCCAATGGACTTCCAATGACATCTTTCTTTCACTGGCCTATTTAAAACAGCAAAGCACCATCTCTGCCTCAGTCCCTCTTCTAGCACTTACCTCGTGGCCCATATTTAACATTTTTTTTCTGATCTCACTATGTAGACTTAGCTGGTCTGGACCTACATATTACATATATATATATACATACATATATATATGTATATGTATATATTTTTTTAATCTTCCACTAGAACAGAATGTTTTGTTTCAAGATAGTTTTAGATCCACAAAAATGTTTGGCACATAAAAAGCAATACATATTTGTTAATATTTTTTAGCTGTTTTGAAACAAGGTCTCTCTGTATCCCTGGCTGGCCTGTAAGTCACATTGATCTGCCTGCCTGTACCTCCCTAGTGCTGGGCTTACAGGCATACATGCATCTTAAATGAGTTTTTTTTTATTGTATTATGATTTATGGTAACTAAGAGGTTGGATTCTAATCACAACCAGGTTGGTTTTGTTTCAGAAATTTGTGATTCATGAATTGAGTAGAACTCCCTATGACCAATAGCAGACCACGTTTAGCCCAGGCTTTCCTGGAAATTGCAAGCTTCCTGCCTGGGAATGGAACAAGAACAAGCCACAGTGGGGGGAAATCTGATTGGTTAATTAAGCTTACTTTTTCATGAGGGTTAAAGCACTTCTTTATGTCACCCAAAACTGGCCAGTTTGGCAGATCTGGCTGCTAGTTTCTTGAAGCGTGACTTAGTTTCTGGTTAGTGTGGAACTTCAGTATGCATGACTGTTTTGGTTCAATAGAGTGAACCCTGTATAGAAGCTCCGTTCAAACGAATGCTCTCAATAAAGTTTATTACCAAAGGTGTTAGGGAATTGGAGATGGCTCAGCTCTTAAGATCACTTGCTGCTCTCCTAGGTTCAGTTCCCAGCATTTTCTGGGGATCCAACGCCCTCTCCTTATCTCCATGGGCACTGCACACATGGGAAACAGACATACACGCAAGGAAAACATGCATACACGTACATTTTTTAGAAGGTATTAAAACGTGTTTCTTGCCTCATACTTTTGGCTTCATTTGTTTTTTCGCGAGAAAAGAGCTGAACAATGTGATGATCAATTCTTAAACCCACCAAAAACTGAAGTCTCAGCAAAACCATCCTCCACTCCCAACCTTGCAAACTGGATCGATGTGAAACAAAAATATGACTCAAGCGGAAACCATTGCTGGAGCCAGTAATTGACAGATAGGCTTGAAGCGTAATTATTACATAGGTGACGCTGTTACTATGTCTAAACGCTGTATGTTTCTCTTAATTCATTAGTTTCTATTTTATAGGATACCAAAGACCCATTCCATAACATAATGTTCGGTAGGGCTTGGTTTTGCTTCCCGGGGCCTGTTTCTTTCATAAATCAGTGTAAGAACTTGGCTCTCGGCTGGGTGCAGTGACACACACCTGTACTCCCAGCATTCAGGGAGGCAGAGGCAGGTGGATCTCCATGAGTTCGAGGCCAGTCTGGTCCACAAAGAGAGTCCAGGAACCCTGTCTCTAAAAAACCAAAAAAAAAACCGAAACAAAAACAAAACAACTTGGCTCTTCTTTGGAGGGTTTTGGTATCCATAGCGAACGCTGACCTATCTCTGGGAGCGAAGAAAATCCAAGTTTAAAGCAATGACCAAAACAGTAACCAATTGATAGCCTACCGCGGGTGGGCACGTGGCAGCGGGGGAGGGCGCCGCTCTCAGCCCAGCTCGGCTTCCGTAGGCCTGGTCCTGCCCACAGCGGAAGCATGGGCGGAGCCAGTCGGTGGTGCGCGTCCAGCGAACGGAAGTAGCTGTTGGGAGCTATCGGACGCTTTAAATTCCTGCGGGGTGGAGGACTTTGCTTAATTGCTGGAGCCTGGCTTCTCCCTCGCATGGCTGTGGACGTGAAGTCTCGGGCGAAGCGCTATGAGAAACTGGATTTCCTCGGAGAGGGGCAGGTGAGGCCCAGGCCTGACGCGGAGCCGCGCGGTCCTCCTCGCGCCGGCAGAGCCTGGCCGCTGCGGGGTCTCCTCGGGAGAGGCTCACCCGACGGGTGCCTCCCTCCCGGAGAAGAGGCCTCCTGGCCACGTAGCAAGCCGTCGCGAGTCAGCTGCAGAACCAGGGTTTCTTTGTTTTTAATAATCCAACCAAAAAGGTCGGGCGGGGATCCGAAACCAACCATCACCTAAAGATCTCTCACGGATTGTACTGTTTTCCTTTCTAGTTTGCTACCGTCTATAAGGCCAGAGATAAGAACACCAACCAGATTGTCGCCATTAAGAAAGTGAGTTAACCTTTTTATGCTGTTTTCTCTCCTGTCTTTGTGTCTTGCTTGCCACGTAGCCCTTGCTGGCACGGGCTGTTGAGATTGGCCTAGAGCTTGCTGGGAGCCTTCTGCATTCCAGTGCTGGGTTTGGGTTTGCCCCGCCATGGCGGGCAACTCTTACAGAAAATACCCGTGCATTAACAGTTGATTGGTGGCCATTTGTCTTTGAGACAGTCTTGCTATGTAGTCCAGGTTGGTCTCCCAAGTCGTGGAAAGACTTCTGCCTCTGCCTCCCGAGTGTCGGGATTGCAGAACTGACTGCGTTGGACTTCATTTTTCTACCACGCTCGCACTCTGTGGGGATTTCAAGAATTCTAGAAACAGTAGTGTTTCTTAGTGTCTTGTGTTTCAAGATGGAACTCGGGCTGAACGAGTTTTTGTTAAAATAATAGAAATTATGACTTTTTGCTCCATAAAAGTCGGTTGTTGCCAAGAAGGCAGGTACTGCCAGCCGTCTCTTCAGCCCTTTTGGATGCTCAGATCTGTCCAGGCCGCAGGTTCCTCTGTCTGTGCTATCTGGAGGCTCCCAGCAAGCTCTAGGCCAATCAATGAGAAAGGTTCTCATCGGCATTAACAACGCTAATAATAGTGCATTTTCCAAGAAGATTTAAGTAGTTTTTAAACTTAAGTTCGTTCACAACACTCCTGTGTGCCAAACTTACCTTTTTTTTTTTTTCCCACTTTAAAACACCCTGTAAAACAGGCAAAGGTGCCCTTGTTTCACTGAGGTGTCTACTGCGAGCTCACTCAGCTAGAAACTGCAGAGGCTAGGATTAAGAGCACAGCTGTTGTCTGCTCTTTCTCACACTACTGAAGTCTGTGGCCGTCCCATGACGACTCCGTTTCGCCTTGCATAACTCAGGGCCTGGTGGTGTAGTTGACCTCCATCCATATTCCTGTGCTGCTTTGAATCTGTTTCCTTCCCTGAGGTATGAGTGATCAGGCTTCTGTCTTGCAGTCTCCCGGGCCCTCCTTTCAGGTGTTGCTGCTATTACTACCTTTGCTTTATTTTAAGAAATTATCTTTGTATCAGTAAATATTTGCAGGTGTGTGTCTGTGTGTGTGTGTGCACGTGTGCGTGTGCGCCGAACCACCTTGTAGGTTTCAGTGATTGAACCCCTGCTTGGTGGCAAGTGCCTTCACCCAGTGAGCCATCTTGCTAGCTCCTGTTGCATTTTTTTTTTTTAACTTCTCATTCCAGCTTGTGCTTTGTGATCTACTGCCATCTCTCACCCCTTTGTTAAACTCTTAATTCTCCAAGCTGGGCTTCCTGGCTTATGTCTGTAATCACAGCTCCTCCAGAAACTGAGGTAAGAGAAGCACATGGCAGTACTTCCTAGCACCAGGGAGGTGGAGATAGGCAAATCTCAGAGGTTGGCTCCATGCAACCTGCCCTGTGTGGTGAATGCCAGTGAGAGACACTGTCTCAAAAAAACCAAGGTGACCAGTGTCTGAGGAAGGACATCTGAGGTTTCCTTTGGCCTGCACACAGGCACACACATACCTACGTATGTGCTGTCTCAGAAACACACACACATAAGGATCAATACTTGCCTGGGCTAAAGAATGAGTTTCAAGGCTAGCCTGGGCAACTTAGTAAGACCCTGTGGTCGAGCATTGGCCTAGCATATATGAGGCCCACTGCTGGGGAAAACAATAGCAACGAGGTTGGCCTGGAATTCACTGTGTAGCCCAGGCTGACCTCAAATCCTATTAGTCTTGCTGCTTCAGCCTCACATAATATTACTGGTTTGAGCCATTAGCCACTATTTCCTCTGTTGATGTCTTCGTCATCTTCAGTTCTACTTGTGGTTCACCCCGCCCACACTGACCTTCCTTGGACTTGTTGAATGTGTTCTAGTCCAGGACCGCGGTGTTTTCTCTCTTTAGGTGGGGGGTGGGTGGGGGGCAGGAGTAGCTGTGTTTTCTCTTAAGAACTTGGTATGGTTGAATTGTTTTTATTTAGGTTTCATTTAGATGTCTCTTCCACCTAGAGGTACCTTTTAATTGCAGCAAAAAAGGTTTTTCACTTTCCTTCCCTGTTCTTTGCAATTCTTCATTCTGTACCATCTTTATGCCATTATCATAATCTGAAATCCTTCCATCTGAGTTCATTGCCTATAAAAATCTACTAATATTACACCTGGGACTGTGGTGAGCAGATTTGGAAGCATTTGTTTGTTTGTTTGTTTATTATGTGTGTAGGTGTTTTCCCTGCATGTATGTCTGTACAACTATGTATAGAGGCCAGAGGAGAGTGTCTTATACCTTGGGACCAGTGTTACAGATTGTTGTGAGCTGCCATATGGGCAGTGGGAATCAAACCCAAGTCCTCTGGAAGAGCAGTCTGTGCTTTTAACCACTGAGCTCTCTCACCTGTCCTGACTTAGCTGGATACAGTGGGGTGTGTTCTCAGGAGGCAGATAGGATGATCTTCTTGAGTCTGGGGGTTGAGACCAGCCTGACCACGCATAGTACACCCTGTATTTAGGACAAGGAAAACCTTGAGTTGACTGGTACAATCTTTTCACATGGTTCATGTATCGGGTTTTGTAATTATAAGTACAAGTGGGCTTTCTTATCTGCTTCTAACAATCATTGGAATTTAGAATCTGGCCTGATCTGATCTTCTTTTTCTTTCTTAAAGCCTTTCTGATCTGCTTCCAAAGTTACTATGTAAAAGAGAATGACCTTAAACTCAGACTTCTCTCCCAAGTGCTAGGTATCCTATGCCATTATAAAATGTTTCCTACTTGAAGGTGACTTAAGTATTTTTTATTTTATTTCAAATAATTCATTTTTGTGGTTTTAAAAGTTACTAAAGAAGCAAAGATAATAACATGCTGTATTTTCTCTGTGAGTTCTTTCAACTGAACTTTGTTTTCAGAACATTTGCTATGGCTGGTTTGTGGGTTTTTCCTCTCCCAATTTGGAAATCATTAGTACTCTCTTCTGTGAACATTGAGGATTTGGTGCGGTGAACCTTCCTTTTCCAACACTCATAATTTCTACTCACATTCATTTGCCTGTACCTCTTTTATTTGACACACACGCACACACATACAAACCCATCAAATTACTGCTTTTATGATGACTTGGACTTCTTAAAGCATTGATGATGTGACTTAGCAGTTAGAAGCGCTGGCTGCTCTTATAAAAGACCCAAGTTTGGTTTCCAGAACTCATGTGGCGGCTAACAACTGTCAGTGTTCCAGTTGATCTCTACAGGCAGAGGGCATGCATGTGGTCCACAAACGTAAGTGCAGGCCAAACGCCCATACGCTTAAAACAAATTTATGTATTCTTAAGTTATATGGAATTACTGTTTTCTCTGTTTCCCAACTTAGCCATTCTGCCCTGTGATGACTCTTGGTTCACTATCTCTGTGTGCGTCTATTTCAGTGTGTCTTGTAGGTGTTTGTGGTGCATGATTGTTCAGGTCTGCCTATGCTCAAGGTGGAGTGTGACGTTCCATTCCTCTTCCTCTTAATTGCCTTTGAGACAGTCTCTCTCTAAACAGACGCTTGCTGTTTTGGTTTGGCTAGGCCAGGCTGGCTGGCTTACCAGCAAACTTACCTTTCTCTCCTAGTCTTCCAGCGATGAGACTTGAGGCACACACAGCCATGGCTACCATTTTACATGGGTACTGAGAATTTCAATTGAGGGCCTCATGCTTGCAGAGCCAGTGTTATCCACTGAGCCATTTCCCACAGACTTTTTCCCTCTTAAAATTTTATACGTATATATGTGTGGTTGATTGAATGAGTGTATATGCAAATTGAACCCAGAGCTTTGAGCATTCTAGGCAAGGGCTTTGTCACTGAGCCACATCCCTAGCCTACATTATTATTTTTTGTTTCTAATTTTTTATTATTTGTACGGATCTGTGTCTGGGAGGGTGGGCGGGAGCACATGCCGCTGTGCTTGTGGATATTAGAGGACAGCTTATGTGTATGAACGGGCATGAGTAAAATGTTTTTAAACACATTTTAGGTGACTTAAACATGATAAAATACTGATCACGTAAATCTAAGTGATAAAGGGCTTCATGGGATTATTCTGTTTTTATTGTGTGCCTATTATGAGTTCTTTCCCATGTAAATTTTATAATCAATTTATCAGTGCCCTGAGTGTCTTATATCCTGAGCTATAATGCATGGCCTACTTTTAAACAGAAAGTTTTCTTTGGATGTGCAGATAGGAGAATTTTCTTAGAGGAAGAATACGTTTTCCAGAGGTAATCTTTTTTCAACAGTTGACAGCACTTGTATAGAGAAGTAAGGAACAGGATGCTCTTTGACATGGTTATTGCTGTGTGTAGTTTGTTATGCTTATTTGTGGTTCTTATATCCATCACATTTTCCAAGTTTGCTTTGTGAAAAAGGTAGTAGTACAGGACATATTACCAACTGTATGCTATTTTCTGTTTATGTTACTTTTTTCTTCCAAGTATACAAAATTGAAGTAATTTTGGGGAAATTAATTAGCATACCTGCATTTATCCAGTTCATATTTAACTCAGAAAAATTCAATGAGATGTGGGTGCAGTAATTAACACATGTATATTCCTAGCATTTCAGAGGCAGAGAGGAGGATTTCAAAGTTAGGGCCAAGCTGGACCACATACAGCAAAACCCTTTCTCAAAAACAAAACAAACAACCCCCATCCCAACAAAACCTTAAGTTCAAATGCTACGAAGAGAAACCCTGTCTGGAAAAACCAACAAGAAAAGGGGGATTGGTGGTGCACACACCTTTGATCTCAGCACTTGGGGGGCAGAGGCAGGCAGATCTCTGTGAGTTTAAGGCCATCCTGGTCAGCCTGATCCAGGACAGCCACAGGGCTACATAGAGAAATCCTGTCTGGAAAAACAAAGTGGGGAGGGGCTAGAGGAGACAATTATTTTTTTTTTTTGTGTGTGTGTGTGTGTGTGTGTATGTGTACATGTACCACAGCATGCTCTGACAATCAGGGAATAACAAATATGGAAGTTTCTCCTCTCCATATTTGTGGGCTTAAGGATTAACCTCAGATTGTAGAGCTTGGCCTCAAGTTGGTTTATCATCTGAGCCATCTTGCAGGTCCAGAATCTTTATTGTTGTTAATTTCAGTTGTTTATGTGTGTAGTTCTGCAACTTGAAGTAGATACTTGATTCTTTTTGGTCCTGCTGTGCTGGAGCTCAAACTCTGCCTTCCCCATGTTACGAACTCACTCTGCTCCTGAGCAGTGCTTTCAGCTTTTGGATTTCCCATTGTTCTGGGGCCACTACTGCTACATATGTTTACTGTGGTAATTCGCTTTTGTTTTGTATTCTTTGAAAGACAAAGTGTAGAACTCAGTATGTAAATTTGGGTAACCTCAAACTCTGCTTTATGAGTTCACCAGTCCCAGCTGTTTTGATTTATTTGAGGCAGAATCTTGCAGTGTGACCCAGGCTTTGGCTCCCAAGTATTGAGACTGCAGGCGTGTACCACCATGTCAGGCCTGCTTGTTGCTAAGTTTTTGTGCATATAGATTATACATTAATTTAACACACTGTAAGTGTTTGGTTTGGCTTTATTTCTAAAATTGTTATAATCTTGTTCGTATTGGTGTTTTACTTCCATGTTTGTCTGTGCACCACTTGTTTGCCCAGTGCCAAACAAGGTTAGAATTGGGCATTATATCCCACTAGAACTGGCGGTTGTGAGCTGTGGTATGGGTGCTGGGAATTGAACCTAGAGCCTGTGGAAGCAGTCAGTATTTTCAACCCCTGATCCATCTCCATCATTAACATATTGTTAATGTATGTGTTTTGGCTTTTCTCCCCTCTTTCTATCCCAGATCAAACTTGGACACAGATCAGAAGCTAAAGATGGTAAGTATTACGTATAATTTGATCAAACAGTATGTGTTTATTCTGATCTGAGGAGATTTAAAAAAAAATGTCAATGAGCATTAATAATAGTTCTATAGAGTTAGTACAGTGTCTCTGTGGGTCATGACCCCTTAGGGGTTGAATGACCCTTTCCCAGGGTCACATGTCAGATGTCTACATTATGATCTATAACAGAAGCAAAGCTACAGTTATGAAGTAGCCACAAAAATAATTTCATTTGGAGTCACCGCAGTGTGAGGGACTGTATTAAAGGGCTTCAGCATTAGGAAGGTTGAGAGCTATTGCTCTAGAGACTAAAGAATCCAGTTAAAAACAGCATGTAGGGCTAGAGAGATAGTTCAAGTGGTTAAGAGCACTGGCTGCCCTCCGGAGGTCCCAGGTTCAATTCCCAGCACCCACGTGGCAGCTTACAACCATCTGTAACTCCAGTTTCAGGGACCTGACACCCTCATACCAGTGCACATAAAATAAAATTAAATAAAGATTATTTAAAGAACAACAACATGTAAACATTGGGAGGAACATGCAGATCTTGTAAATGGAGAGCAGTGAGTTGGCTGGGATTCTCAGTGCTGTTTTTGGTGTTCTAAGTGATTGCTTTTTGGATTTCTGGTGATTGTTTTGTTTGTTTTAGTTTTTATAGCCTTGGCTGTCCTGGATTCCACTTTGTAGACCAGACTGGCCTCGGACTCATAGAAACCTGCCTGTGTCTGCCTCCCCAAGTTCTTTATTAAGACGCATGCCACTGTGACCAGTTTGTGTTTTAATATTTATTTCTATCATTTGTATTGAAAAAGGGTATTCTTATGTTAATTTGCTATCAACGCACACAGTCTTCCTCTAATATTTGTAGGTCAAGGGGACAAAACCCTAATATGACATGTCCGTTACATGCTATATATGTTACTGTAATAATTTCTAAAGAGATAAGTATTTTCTTCACCATTTTTCATAGACTGTGTTAAGCTACTTTAAAACAATGTAGGGGGAAAAGGGACTTTCTCATAAAAATAGTTAAAATTACTCTTTTGCTTATGTGTGTGTATGAAATGTTTATTTCCTGGAATGATCTTTCCTAAAAAATGTATTTGCAAAAGGTTTGAGATGTCAAAATTTTTGTTTATTTTTTTTTGCATTCTTTTTCCATAGGTATAAATAGAACAGCCTTAAGAGAGATAAAACTGTTGCAGGAGCTAAGTCATCCGAATATAATTGGTGTGAGTATGATCTATGTTGTTTGCTCTTTGGGGTCCTCCATGCTCTGAATGTGATGCAGATTGATCACAGGCTCAGCAAGATGAAGTAGACAAACCTTGCAGGTAATTGAAAGTTGATCAGCTTGAAATGTATTTTCTCTCCCACTTTTGCTGTGAGTAGTATCTGTAGCATTATACATATAACTGATGGAATGAATCCATGTTGCCATACAGGCTGATTTTGTTGGAGATGATTTTGAATCCTAGAGGGCTGTAAGCTGCACGGTTAAAACCAGCAGCTTGCATTCACATTCAGAACCTTTCTTTTTGCCTGTGTGAGGGCTGGATTGTTTTCCTTTACTTGTTGCAGGCTAGCCAATTTATGGTGTCTGCACCACAGCAGTAGTGCCCGCTGTGGACGGTCACACGCCCAGTGGATGGCAGGCACTGTTTAGAAGAAACTTTTTTTCTTGCCTTGTTTTGTTTGGGGTCTTTTGTGTGTTGCATAGTGAAGCCTTGAGCTCATAGGCTCAGGTTATTCCCCTGCTCCCAAGTAACAGTGTTGTGGAGTATCCACCAGAAAAGACTGTCTGGGTATAAACTAATAGAAAGTCTTTGTTAACTGGCTGCTGACCACACTGGCTGTTTGGGATCCCGTTATTAGCACCAAGCCTTTCTCAGGGTGAGATTGTAAGCACCAAAGCTATGTTCAGGACTGACAGAGTTAACAACTGCTGTTACCCAAAAGCAGAACTGTAGAAGCCAGAACACAAGGTTTGCACATTTAGTGACGTCCCCGAACTATAGACTTTGATGGAATAGGTCTTTGTTTTCATTCAGGCAGGTGGTGCTGTCTACCTGCTGAGCTTTATGGCCTGGATGGCACTGCCATCAGTGGGGGCCTGTTAGTTCTGGGCGCTTGTACAATTAATTAGTCCCTGTAATTACTATACTGGAACAACAAGAATGTATCACTATGCCTGGCAGGAATTTTCCTAAGCATTTTGCTTAGGAATTTTTGGTATTTGTTCCAGACAGGATTTTTCTGTGTAGCCCATCTTGGAACTCACTCTTAGACCAGGCTGTCCTCAAATTCACAGAGATACTTGCCTCTGCCTCCTGAGTCTGGGACTAAAGACGTGTGCCACCGTGTCTGGCAAGAAATTTTCATAAATTTAAAAATGTTTTTCTTTTCTCCTATTTTGAGTGTGTGATGTGCATGTGTGTTTCTATGTTTTGTGAATGTGATTGTGTTTGGAGGCTTGGGGTTCATAAAGAATACCATTCTCCAATACTTGTCCATCTTATTCATTGAGACAGAGTCTCTCAGTCAAACCCAGAGATAGGGGTACTTTTCCCAAGCTTGCTTATTCTAGGGAGCTGTTGGGTTCACCTTCCAAGGCTGGAAGTACATACGCTTTTCCTGCCTGGTTTCTGAAGTCTGAACTCTGGCTTGGGCCTTACATGGCAAGGGCTTTAACTGCCACGCTGTGGCCTCAGTCCCAGGAATTTTTTTCAACTGGAAACTAAGGTGACATTTTCTTGTCTTCTTTTTTGTTTTGTTTTTCAAAACAGGGTTTCCCTGGGTAGCCCTGGCTGTCCTGGAACTCTCTGTAAACTAAGTTAGCTTCAAACTCAGAAAGCCTCTGCCTTTGTATCCTGCGTGCTAGGATTAGAGGCATGCATCACCAATGCCAGGGCTGTGAAATTTTCATTTATTTATTCTAGTTCTCAGGTTTAGGGTAGAGTAGTTTTTAAGATTTTGGTGAGTTTGTTAAATTAAGGTTTAATTTTTTTTTTTTCCTGAGAATACTAATTCCTATTGGGGAAAAAAAAATGGGGCAAATGTTAAATTAAATAAAAGAGTTTCAGATTCACAGGAAATTAACCAGTAGTTTAAAATTTAAGTCAGGTAGCACACATTTGTATTATAATCACCTGAGAGGTGGAGGCAGAGGCAGGGGGATTACGAATTCAGGGCAGTCTGAGCTCCATAGAAAGTTCTAGGTTAGCCTGAGCTACACAGTGGTATCTCGTCTCAAAAATTCAAGGATTTGGTGATGTATCTTAGTGGCAGAACATTTGTCTAGCATGCTGAAGGCCATGTGTTTACCAGTGTGGAAAAAGCAAACAAATAACTTCTTAAAAATTACTTCACCAACAATAAATTTCAACATTATTAAAGAGAGAATAAGGGTTTGACTTTTTAAAACTTTTATTTATTTATTTTTTGCTTTGCAGCTCCTTGATGCCTTTGGACATAAATCGAATATTAGTCTTGTCTTTGATTTTATGGAAACTGACCTAGAGGTAAGGTCCTGGTGATTTTTTTTTTTCCTCCACTTAGTGAAAGACAAACCTGTATGTATGGTCTGCTAAAAAAAAAAAAAAAAGCTTAATTTTGCAGAAGTCAAATGATGTCTGATTCCTTTACATTTAGTTGTATTTCTAGTATTAAGTATAGAGATTTAGATTTTATTGGCATTTTTACTAAGTTCTGTTTAGCTTATCAATATTTTTATGTGCATTAAACCTGACAGAATTTTGAGTTTGCCTCATATTCTCACAGATTAATGTCATCTTTTAGAAAACCAAGTTTCTTTTTTATTTTCATTAATTGAATCTCAGAAACAGTGATAGTCCAAGGGTTTAAAACAACTAGATTCTCATACATTGCTGATTTGAGTGCAAATACTGTAGTCACTTTGGAAAACAGTACAGTTTAAAGTTAAAGTCACATTTACTGTCAGATCAAAGGTAAACGGGATTTTTATGACAGCATCAAATAGTAAAGGAATAAATACAGAGACTGGTGACAGTGCGCTATCTTACAGGTCCTAGCATTGGTACCGCTAATTCACCAGTGTTACATCATGTGTAGTAATACCAGTAACAGTGCAGTCATTAGTAATAATACTGTGAGCTAGCAACCACTGTTTGGTATTCATCCAAAAAAACATTGCAAGCACAGAAATCATTTGGTGTGTGGGAGTTCACTGAAACTTGAAAGAGCTAAAATGTGTTTCATCTAGTGGATATATGAACAGACAGTTGCACATATAAAATAATACTACTCAGGAATAAAAAGGAACCAATTAGTCTAATAGTAAACTGACTGTGGCAGAGCTTACAGATAATCTCATTCCAGTCAGTCCTCTTTTCCCCTGTTGCCTTCTGTCTTGGGCATACGTTTGTACTCTACTTTCCCAGGCCATTCCAAGCCATATAGTCTTAGTCTAATTACCCCTGTAAGGAAATGCTTGCTTCCTTTTGATTTTACCACAATTACTTGGGTTTCTTTCTGCTCCCCTACCCCTCTTTGGTTTCTCGAGACAGGGTTTCTCTGTGTAGCCCTGGCTGTCCTGCACTCACTCTATAGACCAAGTTGGCCTCAAACCTGTAGATCCACCTGCATTTACCTCCCAATCTCTGGGATTAAAGGCGTGCCTCTTCATCCAGTATTACTTGGCCTTCTTGATTGGTATTAGGTTTTAGGTCATAGGTCATGTGTGCTTTGACACAGGTCATATGTCTGTTCTTAGGCTGCCTCTTTCCTATCCAAGAGGCTGCTACAGTGTGGAGGTCTCAGGCAGAGGTCAGGTCACTGTTGCTTTTTAAGCTGGGATGAAGTGGTTTTCCAAAGTATGTACTTGTTAGAAGGGGCAAAACCCATAGATACTTAATACTTGTAAGCTAGAGTTGGAGGATGCACAGTATTGTTTTCTCCCTGGTTGATGATGCTCTTTTTTAACCACCTAATTCTGGAAATTATTACCATTCCTTCTAAAGGAGAGTTGGCTAATCTCATAGAAGTTCTTGTGTATGATATATTCATTCTAAATCTGTTTTTTTTTTTTTTAATTTGTTAGAGTTAGTTTGGAATAATAAGACATGCCTGTATGTTGTCTATCTATGTTATAGGTCATAATAAAGGATAATAGTCTCGTGTTGACACCATCCCACATTAAAGCTTACATGTTGATGACTCTTCAGGGATTAGAATATTTGCATCAGCATTGGATTCTACACAGGGTAAGAATTTAAGTAATGATCAGTTTACCTGTAAGGAGGTCTTACTTTATATTCCAGGATGGAATTTGCCCAGGTTGCCCTCAAATTCATGATTTTTCTGTGTTTGACTCCTGGAAGCTGGGATTGTAGGTGTGTTTCACCACACCTGACTTCTAAAGTTTCTGCATAAGTTTAATTAAACATTTTTGTCATTGGTTAATTGGATCTTTATTTTGTGTATTTTGAGTGCATGTGTGTGTGTATTTGTGGGTGCAGGTGCATGGCTGTAGGTGGGCATGTGCCCCAGTGTTTATGTGGAAGTCAGATGACAGCTCACAGGAGTCAGTTCTTTCCTGCTCCTTTGTGGGCTCTGAGAATCCACAGTCATTAAATTTACTGCAAATGGCTCTACTCCCTGAGCAACCTTGCCTGCTCAGTTAGAGGTTTTTGTTTCAAGAATAGTGCCTTCCTCTGTGGCCCGGCTGGCTGTGATCTCATGATCTTTGTTCATGTTTCCTAAGTGCTGGGATTACCAGTGTGTGCCATCATTCCCAGTTTGGTGTCTTGTTCTTTAAGGTTTTTGTTTTTGCCTTTTCCTTTGGTTTTTCGAGACAGTCTCTCTGGCTGTCTTTCTGTTCCTGGCTGTCCTGGAACTGATTCTGCAGAGGCTGGCTCTGTCTCTTGAGTGCTGGGATTAAAGCATGCGATGCACCCAGCTTTGTTTTCTAAGTTTTATAGTTAGGCACTGACACTAAAGTGGGTGTGTGCCCAACATATATGAAGCCTCAGTACCACATTTGCTACATAAACCCGTAATCCCAACACTCCCGGTTAGAGGCAGAAGCATAAGTTCAAGGTTGTTCTTTTTGACTACATAGTGAATTCATTTTATTTTATTTTTATTTTATTATACATAGTGAATTCAAAGCCAGCCTTGGCTACTGAATAAAGTAAACTGTCTCATGTGTTTTGTTTTTTTTAATCCTGCTTAATTTTGTTTGTTTTGATGACTGTTTGATACAGGATCTGAAACCAAACAACTTGTTGTTAGATGAGGGCGGAGTTCTGAAACTGGCAGATTTTGGCTTGGCCAAATCATTTGGGAGCCCCAACAGGGCTTACACACATCAAGTTGTGACCAGGTAAGAACGCCTTAAATGACTGAGAGTCTGTGGGTATTAGATTGTTTATGGCAAATGAGCATCAGCTAGCTTCTCTCAAATACCTTTGTACCTCAGGAGTGAGCTGCTGTTGGTGTATTCTCAGAATACACCATGTCTGTGCCGCCACAGTTAGAAATGCACACAGCTCTTTCAGACAGAGTCTGGCTCAGTCCTGACATATTTTTGCTGAGCTATTGAGTCTCCCAGTAACTTTTTTTTTTTTTTAACTAAAAAAATTATTGTAAGCAAAGCCAGGAATGATGGTGAGCTCCTTTAATCCTAGCACAGAGGCAGGAAGGTTCCTGAGTGGAGGCCAGCCTAGGCTACAGAGTTCCAGAACATGCAAGACTACGCAGAGAAACCCTGTCTTGGAAAAACAAATATATAATCTTTTCATTCTCACAAGTGCTTTACATCTAAGCTTACAAACACAGTAAGTTTTGGGAATAATTCATTCTGCTTTTACATTTTAGTTAGATAAGCTACAACTTCAGTGGCCTTATATTTCAACTTTATTAATCGGCCCTGTGTTTATTACATTATCAATGCTGATCCTATGGATGTAAATTCTCTACACAAAACATTTGCATTTTATATTATAAGAATTGTGGCTTGCCGGAGGTGGTGGCTTATGCCTGTAATCCCAGCACTCTGGGAGGCAGAGGCAGGCAGATCTCTGAGTTCAAGGCCAGCCTGGTGTACAAAGCAAGTTCAGGACAGCCAAGGCTACACAGAGAAACCCTGTCTTGAAAAACTAAAACAAAAATAAATAATTGTGGTCTTTGTTCATATTTTAGATGTATCCACACAGGAAAAAAAAATCACATTAAATGAGGACTGATAATTCTTGTCATGGGGGTGCTGGTTTTGTTGTTGTTTGTTGTTTGTTTTTTCTTTTGAAACAGGGTCTCAGAGAACCTAGGCTGGCCCCAAACTCTGTATTCCTAAGGATGACTTTGACCTCTGCATCCACTTCTACACACTGTTGGAATGCTATCACTACATCTGGCTGGCATTTGTTGGTTCTGGGTGTTTGTGTGGTTTTGAGACAGGGCTTCTCTGTGTATCCCTGGTTGTCATAGAACTCAGTCTGTACACCAGCTGGCCTCAATCTCAAAGATCTCTCTGCCTCTGCCCCCTGAGTGCTGGGACTAAAGTTGTGCACCACCAGGCCTGGCCTGCATTTATTAACTCTTAAGATTTTCAAAAATCTGAGAAAATATCCAGATTCTCCTATAAATCATGTTGTCACCTTTTTCCAAATAAATTTTATGAGTATCAGTTACCTGAACCCTAGGTAAGAGGTGGTGGATCCAGTACTGGGAAGATTTGACAGTTGGATTACCAGAGTGTATATTGTTGATGAAGTTGACAAAACTAGATTAGTAGGGATAGAAACCTTGATTTTAAAGGTTTAGGGGCTCTTTTTTGTGCCATCATATCCGTTGGCTGTGTCAAGATGAAGCTGAATATCTCCTCCTTACCCACCTGTTGTCAGAAAGTCATTGAAGTGGATGAGTGAAAACATCATACTTTCTATGGCCACAGAAGTAGCTGTTGACACTCTGGGTGAAGAGTGGAAGGGCTGTGTGTTCAGAATCAGGGATGGGAACAACACGCACGGTTCTTCCTGAAGCGAGGTGTCTTGGCCCGTGGCAGAGTGCACCTGCTCTTTACTAAGGGGCGTTCTTACAGACTAAGGAGGACTGGAGAGAGGAAGGGAAAGACTGTTTGAGGTTGCATTGTCAATGCCAATCTAAGCATTCTCAACTTGGGGGGTGGTTTGGGGAGCAGGACATTCCTGGGCTTGAAGATGTTACTGTGCCCTGAAGATGGAGCCCAAAAGAGAATCTGAAAGCTTTTCAGTGTCTCTAAAGGAGGTGATGTCTGCCAGTGTAAACAAAGAAGGTAAAAAGCCAGGATGAAACAAGGTCCCCAAGATTCGGTGTTAGTTCCTCCACGCGTGGTACAGCACAGACACCCGCATACTGCTCTGAGGAAACAACATGTTATGGAAAACCAGAGGTGGCTGCAGAATAAGCTGAGCTTTTGGCCAAGGAGTGAAGGAAGTTAAACACAGCAGGGACAGATTGCCAAGAGACGTGGGCCGTTGTTACTGAGAGTGTCTGAGAGTTTACTTCTAAGTCTGAGTTCAGTCACAGATCTTTAATTATAACTGATAAATGATAAAAAATGAATAAAAAGTTTATTTGCCAGACATGGTATCACATGTAAAACACCAGCACATGGAATGCAGAAGCAGGAAGATTGAGGATTCAAAGTGGGCCATACCTATGGTGACTCAGACCAAGCTGGGCTGCATAAGACCCTGAATCCAAAAACAGAAACACTGAAAATAAGAAATGTAGGGAGGAATGAGGGAAGGGGAATTGGACACAAGTGGATTATTAAGAAATGATAAATCAGCATGTTAATGGGAAAAGTCTAGAAGAAAGCAGAGACTTTATGATGGGGAGACTTTTAGGAGTATTTTTGAGAACTGGTAAGGTAGGGGCTGTAGAACTGAAAGTGGGTGGTTGGATCTAAAGCATGCAAGATGGTTCATCTTTTACAAATTAGCCTTGCTGGCCATGGTGCTGAGCTCCTAACTGAATCCCAGCACTTGGCGGCAGAGACCAGCGGATCTCTTGAGTTTGAGGCCAGCTTGGTCTGTAGAGCAAGGTCCTGGACAGCTAGGGCTATTCAAGACAGAGAAACCCTGTCTTGAAAAGCCAAAATAAATAAATAAATGAGTAAATAAATGAACGACTATTTAAAAAAAAAAAAAGGGTTCTCCTATGACATTTCTTTTTGTTTTTAGATGGTACCGGGCCCCTGAGTTACTGTTTGGAGCTAGGATGTATGGTGTGGGTGTGGACATGTGGGCTGTTGGCTGTATATTAGCAGAATTGCTTCTAAGGGTAAGTTCTAAATCCATATACACCCTTAAGTATTGTTGATATAGTTCTTGTAATTTTCTAGGAATTATCTTTTTTTAAATTATTTATTTTATTTTATTTTATGTGCATTAGTGTGAAGGTGTCAGATCCCTTGAATTGGAGTTACAGACAGTTGTGAGCTGCCATGTGGGTGCTGGGAATTGAACCTAGGTCCTTTAGAAGAGCAAACAGTGCTCTTAACCACTGAGCCATCTCTCCAGCCCCAGGAATTATCTTTTTATCATAATCCCTGCAGCAAAAACTTGTCAAGCAAAATCAGTTTGTTAACCAACAGTTCCAACAAGTATGAAGTACAATCTTGGCATGTGGGTGATTGAGGCAGGAGGATCACTGTGAGTTCAAGACTATAAGACTATACTGGGTTACATAGTAAAACTCTCTCTCTCTCTCTCTCTCTCTCTCTCTCTCTCTCTCACACACACACACACACACACACACACACACAGAAAAAAAGCCTCAGCTACTTGGGAGGAAGAAGCAGAAAAATTAAGAGTCAGAGGCCAGTTGTATAGTTGTTTGCACATTGCTATGATGAGTTAGCTGACTAAGCATAGTAGGGAGGGGTGGTTTCTTTCGGCTCACAGCCTGAGAGTATGGTCCAGCGCGAGGTGAGGCTCTTGGTCACATCCCACCTGCAGTCAAGAAGCAGAGCGATGAATGCTGGTGCTCAGCTCCCTTCTGAGCCAGGATCTCAGCCCTTATAATGGAGCTGCCCACGGTCTGGGGTATCTGCCTTCTTTAAGTAACAGTTTACAAACTCCCTACCAGTCCTGCTCAGAGGTTTGTTTTCTTGGTGGTTCTAAATTCCATCATGCTCACAGGAAGTTGGTAAGATCCTAACTTTGTTGATAAATGCTCTCTGCATGAACACAAGACATCTCTGAGATCTTTCTATTAGAGCTTGAACCAACTCTGGTCCAGTTAGGAACAAGCCACATGTCATTTTGTTCAGGAACATTCAGGAATAATGCAGGGTGTGATGCTTATAATGCCAGCAAGTGGGAGGCTGAGGCAGGGACAGGCAGCTTGAGTTTGAAGTTCGCCTGTGTCCCAGAGTGGACCGTTCCACACAATCCCCACCCGCTCTCCCTGCTCACAGCTGTCATGTGCTGGGACTAATGGGGATTTTCCAGGAAGTGTCTCAGAGTAGGCAGCAGTCACTATTGCTCACAACTTCAGATCATCCGAAGAATTCCAGGGCTGAAATCTAGACTGTTGAAGGGACGGTGAGGGCTGGATGGCACGTAGTACACGGTGCCCCACAGCCACCTGTAACTCCGCTTGCGGGGAATTTGATACCCTCCTCTAGTGTCTGAGGGTACCTGGCACGAACGTGGTGCACATGCGTACATGTGAGCAATTACACATACATGTGAAATAATGAGATGCATTTCTAAAAACCTGTTTGGAATCTGTTGGAAACATGCTGAGGGAAGGGCTTCAGAAAGTCTGTCTGGATGCACCTGCTAGAGCTTGCCTACATCTGCTTTTTACCAGAGGGCAGGAGGTGAGTTCAGAACTGAAAAGCTGTAAGATGATAAAGGAAATCAGTGCTTTTAACAGTGGGTTTGTTGTTTTTTTCTTTCTTTCTTTTTTTTTTTTTTTTTAATTACAAAGTTTGTAGCATTATTTATGTAACCACTCTCACTAACAACCTTGAAATGTCTATTTCTTACTTTCAGGTTCCTTTTTTGCCTGGAGATTCAGACCTTGATCAGCTAACAAGAATATTTGAGACTTTGGGTACACCAACTGAAGAGCAGTGGCCTGTAAGCCTTTATGCATTCTCTTTGAAATAAGTTACAATCTTATGAAGTTCTGAATGCAGCCGTATGGCTATTGAAGAAATTTATTTATTTTGCAGTGCTAGAGAAAAAACCAAGACCTTTCCCATGCTGGACAAGTGCTCTGCCACTGAACTAATTTTAAAAGTGTGGTGGTGCGTACTTTTAACTGGGAGGCAGGAAGATCTCTGGATTTGAGGCCAGCCTGGTTAACATAGTGAGTCCAGACCAACCTGAGCTGTGTGATGAGCTCCTGTCTCACACACACACACACACACACACACACACACACACACAAAAGAATGAATGAATGAAATTGTCCTTGTTACAAAACTGTAAATGACAAACATCAAAATTGTGATGATACCCACCATCTTATGTGTATATGGTGTATATGGTTCTTCCCTTACTACAGAAGTCTGTTCCATTTTAACCATGGCCTTCAGTTTGATGTAAAGCTGTTTTATCAGTGTGCACTTAACAAACATATGTAAATGAACTGCATTTTCTCTCATTTATTCTTTAAGAAAAAATGAGGGGCTGGGATGTAGCTCAGTGGAGGAGGGTGTGTTGACTCTTAGCATGCTCAAGCCCTGGCTCACTAAGAGCACTGAAAGAAACAATAGGAAGATCGCTTTTTAATCTTTTGTTTTTCCACCAACCTCAATACTTTTGTGTGGTTTTGGTTTTGGTGTTTTTCAAGACACCACCGCCTGGTGCTTTTTTTGTTTCTTTGTTTTCCATGCCCAGCCTAAGCTGTCCTTTTGCCTTGGTGCGTCTATATGCTATAGCACTGTTTTATTGAAAAGACTTGAGAATCCTCCATGCCTTTTCCAAACTGCTTGGGTTCTCTGGGTTCCCTGAGTTCTTCACTAATCCCTGTCTGTCCCTCCCTCAGTACCACACAGTGGGAATTACAGTTGGTCTGTTAGGTCTGAAAATAGGTACATAAAACACTTAATACTTTTTCAAAATTGTTTCAGGTAGCTCTTTACCTCTGCATAAGATTCAGAAAATTTTGTTTAAATATGTAATATGTCAAAATTTTAATCCTGTTTCCTGGAGAATCAGTTCTTTCCTGTGTTGAATCTTTCATGCCATGAACCTATTTCTCATATTTTATGTAGATGCTTATTTCATCAGCATTTTATAGCTTTCAGTATATGAGCCTGTACACATTTTGTTAAATTTCTCAACTAAATATTTCTCTTTTGGGCGTAATTATATTGTCTTTTCTGTTCTGGTGTTCACATATTTGTTGCTATTATGTGGAACAGTGATTTTAAAATATATTTATGTTATGTCTTAGAGCTTTTACATATTACCAGTTCTAATTTGTTTAAATAGTTTTCTTAGGATTTTCTACACAGACTGTCTATCAGGTCACATTTTATTTATTTATTCCATTTCTATGTCTTTGAATCCTTTGCTCACATTTGAATTACCATTTTTTTTTTCAGGACATGTGCAGCCTCCCAGATTATGTGACGTTCAAGAGCTTCCCTGGGATCCCCCTGCAGCACATCTTCATTGCAGCCGGAGATGACCTGCTTGATCTCATCCAGGGCTTGTTCTTATTTAACCCGTGCACCAGAATTACAGCCTCACAGGTAGTAATATTAGGAAACCTAAGGCTCATCTTTTTAGTCTCATTAATGAGACAAGACTCAAATTTCCAAGATTTCTTAATATCCCATAAATACCAGGAAGATATGTGTATCTTTTCTATATATATTTGTGTCCTTTCCCCAAGCTATGGACACTGTCCAGGCTGGTGCTAAATTTTATTACACATACACATAAGAGTTTACACTTGTTTAGGGGTGTGTGTGTTTTCACTCTAACTGCTATATTTCAGGCGAATATTTTCTTTTCTTAGCTTAATTTATGTATATGGATGTTTTGCTTGTATATATGTCTCTATACCATGTATATGCAGTGTCCATAGAGGCCAAAAGAGGACCTCTATGGAGCTGGAGTTACAGAAGGTTGAATCATTATGTAGGTGCTGGAAACCAAACCCAAGTCCTCTGGAAGAACAGCCACTGCTCTTAACTGCTGAGCCCTCTCTCCAGCCCACTTCATTTAAGCTCTTTATTTTTGAGGCAGGACCTTTTATATAGCCCAAGCTGGCCTTGAATTCAGTATGTAGTTGAGAATGGCATCTTCTGTCTGTTCTGGAACTTGCTTTGTAGACTGTTGTGGATATTAATATTTATTATTGATTTATCTAGAGTTAAACAGTGGTTATTCCTAAACCAGCTGTGTACCCAAATCACCACACAGCGACTGGGATTTATTTAATTAACCTAGAGCACAATGCTGGGCAATGATTACTCCATCCTAAACCTCTAAGCCCATATAGTTTCCTATCATTCAGATTTTACCAATTTTACTTGCTTCTAGTCATATCTTAGGTCTGGTTCATCTCTCCACATGGTTCCCATTCCTGTCCTGCCGACCTCTCTGTCCTCCCTCTACTTGCTTCCTTCTTCTCCCCTCTGGACCAGGATGTCCCACCCTAACCTCTCCATTGCTCTCAGCACTGGGGCTGGTTGTTTTTATTGGCAATACAGAGAACAAATGGTAGCATGTTTACACAAACTTGAGACAATGAAATGTCTGGTTTGAAACCAGACTGGTAGAGAAATCAGCATTTGAATGAACAAGGGTACATTCCACAAGAATATTATACCAACAGTAGGCCAAGCTGGACTCAAACCTGCCTGCCTCTGTCTCCTGACTGCTGGGGTTAAAGGTGTGTACTGCCACCACGAATCTCTACCCCCCACCCTCCTCTCGTATCCCCCAGTTTGTCTGTTTTGATTTTTGTGTTTTGGATTTTTGTTTGCTTGCTTCTTGTTTTGAGACAGGATTTCTCCATGTACCCTTGGCTGTCCTAGAACCACTCTGTAGACCAGGCTGGCCTCCTGACTCTGTCTTCTGAGTACTAAGATTAAGGGTGTGTGCTACCACTGCCAGGCTTTTTTAGTTGTTGTTGAGAGAGGGTATGAAAATGGGTGGGTACACGGAGCTGGGGGAAGTTGGGGAAGGAAAAGAATATGATCAAAATATACTTAAAAAATTTTATAAATAAAAATGCCCTGATGTTCTTGACTCCTAGAGAAATATTCTAGAGTAAATAAACTACTGTGGCTATTGACAGTACTGGTATATTATAAACAGGTAGTAGTTGACAAACTTGTCATTTTAAAGGAAACCACTTTAAATTGTAAATTCTGGAACATTATACTCGAGTGGTTAATAGGAACCTTGGGTAGGCCCAAATGAGTTTGCACCCATTTGCATTGGGTTATTGTATTTGTGACTCATTGATTCCGCAGGCTTTGTGGTTGTAGAATTATTAGAAGGGAGTGTGCCCCATCCCGCTAGCACCCCCAAGTAACATCATCGACCCGTTACAGGATAGTGGATATTTGTGTAATTGTTGATGTTAATTCTTTGTTTGGGGCCATAGGGTTATTTACATATTATTTTAAATGCTGTCAACAATTTGGGGTTAGATTTTCCTCCATATAGTACAGGCATTTAAAGCATTACTTTTTGAGTGGTTGTGCATGCCTGTAATCCTAGAACTCAGAAACAAGCAGTTGGATGGCTACTAGTGAGAGGCCAGCCTGACAAACTTGGCAAGTTACAAACCAGCCAGAGTTACCCAGTTAGACTTTGTCTCAAAATAAAAACAAAAGAATAAAACCTTACTTTCAGGGAACTAGAGAGATGGCTCGGCAGGTAAGAGCACTGGCTGCTCTTCCAGAGGACCCAGGTTCAATTCTCAGCACCCACATGGCAGCTCACAACTGTCTTTAACTCCTGTTCCAGAGGCTCTGACACCTTTACACAGACATACTTGCAGTCAAACACCAGTGTACATTAAGTAAAGTAAATAATTTAAAAAATATATTCATTTAAAAAAAAAAAACAACAACCTTACTTTGAGTTTCTTTTCTTTGAAAAGGCGTTGAAGACTAAGTACTTCAGTAATCGTCCCGGGCCAACACCCGGATGCCAGCTTCCAAGACCAAACTGTCCAGTGGAAACATTAAAGGAACAGTCAAATCCAACCATGGCTACAAAACGGAAAAGAACAGAGGCCTTAGAACAAGGTAAAGATCCCCACTGATTAAAAAAAACGAACAGAAACATTAAGTGACATCAGAAAGCTCTAAACAGCTCATGTATAGCTTACAACTGGAAGCCAGTTAAGAAAATGGAGCTGCAGAGCTCCCTATGAAATAATAGAATGTGCTCCTTTCTCTCAACTGAGCACACTTCTGGCGCTTTTGAGTTATACCTGAGAGTTGTAAGAGCTGTCCATATGTACCTTCTGGGTTTTTTTCCTTTTTTTTTTTTTTTTTTTTTGTGGCTCTCTGTGAATGTATGCCATACGTGCATGGAGGCCAGAGGAAGGCTTCTGATCCCCTGGGGCTGATGTTGCAGGTGGCTGTCAGATACTGGACATGCATACCAGAAACCAAACGAGGCTTCTCCAGAAAAGCAGGAGGAAGTCCTCTTAACCACCAAGCAACTTTCTAGCCCTCCCTCCTCTTTTTTCCCCCTTTTCACTATGCATCCCTGACGAGCCTGGAGCTCACTGTTGAGATGAGTCTGGCCTTGAACTTTCAGGATCCACCTGCCTCAGCCTCTGCAGTGCTAAGATTAAACATCTTCAGCACACCCAGCTTCAACAGTTTTTGTTTTTAACTTTATTATCTTTAATCTTTTTATTAGTTTTATGTGTGGGGGTATTTTATTTGCATTTATGTCTGTATACCACATGTGTGCAGTATCCGTGAAGGCCGGAAGAGGGCATCAGATTACTGGGACTTGAGTTACAGATGCTTTGTGGTGCTGTGGTTGTTGGCAGTTGAACCCAGGTCTCCTGGAAGAGCAGTGAAGTGCTCCTAACTGCTAAGTCAGTTCTCCAGCCCTCTGTCCAACAGCTCTTAAGAGTACTGTGTTGATGGTGAACAAGTACCTGCAAGTCAAATCATGGCCTTGGAATGCAGTGAGTGAAAACGTTTTTGTTTTGCTTTCAGGAATATTGCCCAAGAAGCTAATTTTTTAGTTGCAGCAAACAATGGACAGTGTTTCACTCCTGAAAGGAATAATACAAAAGGCAAATAATGGAAAAAAATAGGGAACATTAAATGCTGTAGAAGAGAACTTGTAAATATTTTACACATGTAAAATATGTAAAACTATGGCTTATTTTTATTAAATGTATTTTAAAATAAAATATTTGTGATTTGTGTAGAGCACAAGAATAAGTTCCATTCTCTGGAATGTAACTGACAGCGCACTAACATGTAATTACTGGGTATTCTGCAGCTCTGGATGGTAGACCACCTCAGGATGTTTAGGAATCGTGTTTAAAACAGAAAAATACCGTTAGCAGTTTTGCAGATACTTAACCCCACTATCCAGCTTAATTAGTCTTGAAAAGATAAAACTGCCCCCTCCCCTTACTAGTCCTCACCTTGAACTCACTGCATCTTCCTGCCTTATCCCCTGAGGTGCTTTGATTGTTCCGACATGCACCACGAGGACTAGCCCGTAAGTACTTTTCATCCCGCATCTTTTTTCCCTTCCCAAGGAAACCACAAGGGAAACTTGTGTTTGTCTTTCTGTGGTTTTATACTGGTGTCTTCAAAGACCTCTGTCTCACCTTATGGTAGCCCCATCCTTTGATCCTAGTGCATAAAAGGCAAGTGGCTCTCTGAGAGTTTGGGGCCAGCCTGGTCTACATACTGAGCTCTAAGTGAGCCAGGGTTACATAGTGAGCCCTGTCTCAAAAAGCAGTAATAAACAAAACAAAAACCTCTATCTCATATTATTGGTGTTTTTTAATTTAGAAACTTTCTTTCCATATCAATAGATATTAATCGAGTTGATTTAATTACTATATAATAATGTATTGTGTAAATAATGCTATTTATCTGTGCTTTAATTATGGGTCATTATTTTTCTATTGCTGTATAAAATTTATCATAAAAAAATAGCAGGAATTGCCAGGCATAGTGGTATCTTATCCCTTTAGTCCCAGGAGGCAGAGCCAGGTGGCGCTCTATGAATTTAAGGCCAGGAGAGTCTATAGTTCAGGGCAACAAAGTGAGAACCTTTCTCAAGAAAGAGAGCACAAATTTGGGCGGCATTAGTGCTAGAACATTTTCCTAGCATATGTGAGCCCTTGATTTCAGTACCTGGCGTTGTAAAATAAATAACACAAACCTGTTGGGTAATTGTTCTTAGGTGAGATAACTAGCTAGCATGGCTCAACAAAACAAGGTGTTGGTCGTACGAACTTTTTTTTTAAGTTATTACTATTATGTGCATGTGTGTTTTGTCTACATGTATATTCTGTGTAACGTGCATCCGGTGCTCATGGAGGCCAGAAAAATGTCGTTGGATCCTCTGGAATTGGAATTATGGATGGTTGTAATCCACCATGAGGGTGCTGGAAATCCAACCCAGGTACTCTGGAAGAACAGCCAGTGCCTCATTACTAAGTCATCTCTCCAGCCACACAAACTTTCCACACAAAAAGAGAGCAAAACCTCACTCGAGTTCTGCATCTTCCTTGAGTCCCATGGGGGTTCAGAAGTTAAAACTGATATAAAACTCATAGAGGAAAAACTGTACAAGCTTATTTAATATAAGTTTACATGGGGCCAGGTTTGGCTACTCATGCTTATAATCCCATACTTGTCAGGCTGAGGCTGAACTCTAATTATACCCTCAAAGCAAGCCCCACCCATCTCAAAAAGGAAAACAAAATAACATTTTTGGCATCTGAGCCTCATCACAAAGACATAGAGAACCAGTTAAGAGTCAGCTGCTTACCTGGGCATTGTGGCACACGCCTGTAATCCTAGTACTGTGGGAAGCAGAGGCAGGTGGGTCTCTAAGTTCGAGGCCAGTCTGGTCTACAAAGTGAGTCCAGGACAGCCAAGGCTACACAGAGAGACCCTGTTTGGAAACAAAAAACAAAAAATAGAAGAGTGAGCAACTTAGTTGGCGTGCTAGGCAGAGGCAAGGATATCTCTATGAGTTTGAGGATATCCTGGAAATAGAAGAGTGAGCAACTTAGTTGGCGTGCTAGGCAGAGGCAAGGATATCTCTGAGTTTGAGGATATCCTGGTCTCAATAGCTAGTTCTCAGGCAGCAAGGGATACATCGTGAGACCCTGTCTCACAAATAATAAGGTCAGCTGCTTATTTTATATCAGAAAAGAATAGTAATGAAAAAGTGTAAGGCAGAATGGCTTGATCCAGAGTTAGCTTGAAAGGGAAACATTTAGGAAAATAAAAGATTAACAGAACTGGTTATGCAAGATTCATCAGCTTTCTCATCTGTGATGTTGAAGATGTATCTTTTTTTTTAATCTCTTATTTAAAAAAATATGTGGATGGGTGCTTTGCCTGCTTGTGTATCTGCATCAGGTGTGCGCTGTGGAGGCCAGAAGCGGGTGTATCATCTGAAACTGGAGCTACATAGCTGTGCTCTGCTGTGTGGGTTCTAAGCAAACCTGGGGCATCTGGAAGAGCCACAGGCCTTAACCACCGAGCCATCTCTCCACCTATCATGTCTTTTAAGAAGCACACAGAGATCAGAGTGCTTTTTTACCTTTGGTGTGTCTGGTAGGTGTGCGTATGTGCACTCATGCCACGGCACATGTATAGAGGTCGATGGACAGCCTCATCTTTGCCCGCCACCATTTTTAAGGCAGTATCTCAAGCCACTCTGTCCGTGCCCAGGCTTGCTGGCCTGCAAGCTTTTGGTCACTGTTTTCTCTGTGCTTGAATTTTTTTTTTTTTTTTTTTTTTTTTTTTTGTTTACTCCCTACATACCCCAGGCAGGATATCTCAGGCTGGTCTTGAACTTACCCTCGTACCTCAGCACCCAGAATATTTAGGATGACAGGCATGCTCCATCCCTCTAACTCTTGGTTTTCTGAAGGTAGCTCACGTCTTCTATTGTGAGGCTCACTATCTACAAATTAGCAGTAAGTGCTGTATCCTTGTGCTTCAAGTCTGGTTTTCTCGTGGGCTACTGCTGGGGAGACAGAAACAATGTCTACCCTCTCCTACAGTCCAAAGGACAAACCAGAGTGAGACTCCAGAGTTCTCTGTAAAGCGGTGGGTAAGAGGTCCGAAGCAGGAGCATGGGTACCCTTAAAGTAGCCACAGCCGAAAGCCTGAACCCAGCATGGATGTGACTCCCCTGGGCTCCTACCTAAATACTCTAGCCCATTCCATTGGCCCCCAAGACCACAAGCAATGAGGACAGAATTGCATATAGGGACTGGTGGCTGGATACTGGAGCATCCATCACATGATCCTCCCCAGTTCTTCCAAGAGTCAAACCCAGCTGGACTCCTCAAGATGTCAGTTTGGCATAGAGGATAGTCTTGACCAGCAGCTACTAAGAGAGAGACTCAGAATAAGGAAATGGAAGAAGAGTCTGCAGGCCGGGCTCAGGACAGGTGTGCTTGCTGCTCTTCAAGAGGACTGGAGTTCAGTTCCCAGCACTGACATGGGGCAGCTCACAACTACCAGTAACTCCAGCTCCAGGGAATCTGTTGCCCTCTTCTGGCCTCCTCAGGGACCTGCACTCACATGTGCACACAAACACACACATAAAATAAACCTTTGATATTTTTGAGACAAGGTTTCACTATGTAAACCTAGATGGCCCTGAACTTGCTAGACCTGCCTGCTTTTGCTTCTTCCGCCAGAGCCCTGGGATTAGAGGTGTGCACCACCGTGCAAAGCCAAAATAAATCTTTTCAAAGAAGGAAAGGTACATGACTAGTTAGGTGTGTGGCTTTACTTTCACTTTTAAAAATCTCTTCAGACCAATTTCAGGACTGCATATGCAGTTTATCTAACATGCATACATAGAGTGCATGCATTCTGGGTTAGTGTTGATACTGTTTTTGATGTGTTACCTCCCACGCCAGATAGAGAATTATGTCTTCAATCTGGGAAAAAAAAAGTGATTTTTTTTTTTAATCACCTTGGCATTCCTGTTCCATGATTAAATTTCACAGCACGTGAATATGTCTTGCACATATTGAGGGCTTCAAGAAACCCTGTCTCAAAAAACTAAAAACAAAAAACAAAAAGAAACAAAAAACCATCTATTCCTTTAATAGCCACTCAGATGCCAAGTTGCCCAGCTCATGTGTTTGTGCATTTTCAGGCATGGCTGCCCTGTGTGGCCTAGGTTGCCCTGTCCCCCATGAGCCGCCTGCCGCCTGTTTCCTATGAGCTGTGCCATGCCACAGGTGGATGTGCCCTTCCTGGCTTCTTCCTTGCTGTGTTCTGGGGATTATTACAGCATACAAGTGCGTAGCCTGTGGTATGGTTGTGCTAAACCTCTGTTTTTAGCTTTCTGTTATACTTCCCTGTGTGTGTGTACACGGGCATGCACACTTGCGCGCACATCCTACAGATCGGGTGGCGGTCGGAGGACAGCTTATAGCATCATGTAGGGCAGGAGGCCCAAACTCAGGTAGTCGTGCTCAACAGCACCGTCTCCTGCCGAGCCCGCTCACTGCAAGCAGCTTTTAGTACCTGTTGGGTTGAAACAAGGTCTCTACCATATATAGCCCACGGTGGCCTCAAACTCTGCCTCCCAAGAGGGGTTACAGGCATGCGCTACCACGCCAGGCTACCAATGGGCTTTTATATTGCTAGAGCCTTGATGATGCCGAAGATACCTGTACTAGCCTTAACACATCTGTGTGCAGTTCCTGCCTGTGTGTGGGATAAGATCCTAGCTGGATCAGATGTGAGTTTTTAGCCTTAAAAATAAACCAAAAACCTCCAAACTATAAAACACACATGCCACTTTTGCTTATAGCCATTTTTCTTTGATTTGTAGAATTTTTCTAATAGAGAAATGTAATGCTCAGTCAGTACCCTCTTTCCTTTATGCCCTTCACACTGTGTCACTTCCTGTCAGAGGGGTTGAGTGGGTCATCGCAGTGACTTTCCTTTGTGCTTTACACATGTGCGTGATATGCTAATACATGGATGTCTTCCCTAATAAAAACGACACCGCTTACTGTGGAGCTCATCCTTGGAGGTTTGTACAAGTGTGTCTCATTATTTCTCACCGCTCATAGATGTCATGGATGTGCCTTACTGGTCTGTTCTCCTATGGGTAGGCAGAGATGTAAGCTCTTCCCATGTTTTCACTTTTGCAAACAGTAGCCTGGCCTTTGTGGGACTATTTTTTTCTTTTTGGTTTTTTAAGAAAGGGTTTCTCTGTGTAGCCTTGTCTGTCCTGGACTCACTTTGTAGACCAGGCTGACCTCAAACTCCAGAGATCTGCCTGCCTTTGCCTCCCAGAGTGCTGGGATTCAGGCGTGCGCCACTGCACCCAGTGGGATTTTTACTGAATAAACTCCAAAAAAGTGAGTTCCAAATAAGCACTCCTTTCTCTGTGAAGTAGAGTCTAACAGGTTTTTGCTTGGTTGGTTTTGTTTTTTTGAGACAGGGCTTCTCTGTGTATCCCTGGCTGTTCTGAAACTCACTCTGGAGACCAGGCTGGCCTTGATCAAAGGCATGCACCACCACTGCCTGGCATGCTAATAGTTCTTAAGCAAGACTTAGCAAGTCTTTCTGAATGGAAGTTTTTGTTGCTGTCGTTGTTGTTACTGTTTTTTGGTTTTTCTTTTGCTTGCTTTGTGATAGAGACATACAGTGTAGCCCAGGCTATTCTTGGCAATCTTGCCTCAGTCTCAGAAGAGCTGGGGTCATAGGTATTGAGTCACCTCAGTTTTTTCTTCCTTAAGTAGTTCTTTTCCCATGATTGCACACTGCTGGTTCAAAGTCATGTTGTGATTCTTTCCTTTCCCTTTAATTGTCTAACATGGCTACCAGTGACTTCAAGTAAGATTACATTGTCCATAACCTAAATGGAACAGTGAAAACATCAGTCACTCTAGACATCTAGACTTCATCGGGTAAGCTGTCCACTGGAGTGGCCATGGCGGTTAAAGTATTCTCTTTAAAATTCAATGTTTCATCATGAAGAATTACAAGGGACACGTTCTGAGAAATGCAGTTAAGGGAGTGTCATACAAGCAGTGGACTGTAGTTCAGGCTTCACTAGGCCACTTCCGCTAATGAGACTACTGTATATATTAGCATATAGCGTAATAGCTAGAAAATTAAGGGTTCATCTCATTTTCTAGTGATTTTAATAACTTTAAATATGATGTCTAAGTCTTTTATTTAAATCATTTGGCAGGCAGCTGGGCATGGTGGCCCATGCCTTTTATCCAGCACTCTGGAGACAGGCAGGCAGACTCTGTGAGTTCCAGGCTAGCCTAGTCTACAACAATAGTTCTTATATACTCAGGGCTGTTCCACAGAGAAGCCCTGTCTCAAAATAAAAAACAGAAGCAATCACATGGCAGGCAGAAACCTAGACTTTGTCATAGCTCAGGCAACTTCAGCTGAAACCTTTTCTGGGGCTGTCACATCCACTTCCAGGATGGAGTAAGAAAGAACAGCTAAATAAGCATTATTGAAGTTAAGAAGAAAAGTATTTAAAATTTTTGAATGGTAAATGAAAATTTGTGAAAATGACAGATAAGAGTTTTTCAAAATTAACAGTTGGTCCTAGGTAATATTATATTGAGTTAGCTGACCTAAAACCCATATAGTTAACTAAATAAATACTATTAATCTGTTAGTAAAGGTTTTTAAAAATATACTTTTACTACATTTGTTTGTTTTTTGTTTGTTGAGACAAGGTCTCACTATGTAGACCAGTCTGACCTCAACGGAGACCTGCCGCCTCACTGGTATTGAAGGCATACACAACCATACCTGGCTTTATTAGTGCAGGGGCAAGACTAAGTGGCAGTGAAGTGTGGAGGTCAGGGGGCAGCTCTTGGGAGTTGGTTCTCTCCTCCCGCCTCGTGGATGGAGGCTGGGGATCAAACTTAAGGCATGGTGTTTGGCAGCGGGAGCCTCTATCACAGCCTCTAGTTTTGCTTTTTGAGACAGTTTTTTCACTAGGTAGCACTCTCAGACCTGCAACCCTGAAGGCCCCTGAGTGTTGAGTATAGGGATGTACCACCACACCCAACACAAAAATCACTTCAGAAGTCAGCGTGAGTGTGTTTCTAAGTCAGCCTCTGTGTTGTCCTTTTTTTTTTTTGAGACTCTCTCCCTGGGGTCTGGGGCTCTCCCATTAGGTAGGCTGGCCGGCCTGAAAGCCTTAGGGATCCGCCTGCCCCTGCGTCTCCAGCAGTCACGTTACAGGCTTCACTGTACCTGGCTTTTCCTGTGGCTGCTGAGGATCAAACTCAGTCTCACACTTGCTTGGTAAACACTTCACCAGCTGAACGACCTCCTCAGCTCCAAAAATAATTTTTAAGTTTTCTCAAAGAATATAAGACATAGGCGTTAAAGTCATAAAATAAGGACATAGAGTTTATAGATAAAATGTGAACACAAATGCTAATCCATTTCTTGTAGGATATGTTATGGGTGTGATTCCTTAAGCTGCATCCTAACATTGAAAGAGAGGGATGTGATTGAAACACATACATTATTAACACATACATTGTTAACACACAGATTAAGATAGCTAACGTCGACTTTTAAGTTATTATGCTAATAAACTTTTAAAACACCTTGAACGCACACAAGTTTTTCAAGACAGGGCTTCTCTCTGTAGCCTTGGTAGTCCTGGACTTGCTTTGTAGCAGTGGTGGGATTACAGGCATGTACCACTTTGTACCTTTTTTTTTTTTTTTAATTAACTGATTGATTTATTTTTCATACAACTTAATATTGACATTTATGTAATTCCTTTTCTGTTTTTGGCAACAGTCTTACTGTATCTGGTCAGCCCCCAAACTTAAAATGGTCCTTCTGCCTCAGCCTCCCAAGTGTGCTGGCATTTACAGGTGTGAGCCTCTGTACCCAGGGTTCTTTTTCAAAGTCTTTGCAATGATGAATATAAAACCCAAGGCCTTTTTTTGTTCTGTTCTGTTGTTTTTTGAGACAGGGTTTCCTTAGGTAGCCCTTGTCCTGGAAGTCACTCTGCAGACCAGGCTGGCCTCAAAGTCAAATCTGCTTGCCTCTGCCTCCCAAGTGTCGGGATTAAAGGCATATGCCACCATGGGCCAAATCCAGGCCTTATGCATGCTTACCAAGTGTCCACCTCTGAGCTCCATTTCCACTTCAAAATTGAATTCTAATTTCAACTGGTTTATTTGTAAAATATATTTGATGGCAAAGAACAGGATCTTTTAAGAGTTCTTGAGCAGACTGAATCTTTCTGACAGTGGTGGACAGGACAAATACAGCCCACAGGATCAGAAACACGGACAGTTGAATGTACTGTGTCATGTAAGCCATAGAGTTCTGAGGCTTCCTGCCACACAGTTTTGAATGGGAAATTCTGGCTTGTGGGAATTTTTTCTTTGCTCTTTTTTGAAGCAGTGTCCTTGTCTTCCAGTGCCCGAGCAAGCATGTAACTAACCTTCCTTTGATGGGCCAGAGCTTCTTCCTTGTCATTCAGCTGTAAACACAGAAGTAAAAATGTACCAGGTAGTGAGTCGCAGAAAAAGGAGTACTGCATTTTATTAAAACACTGCATCTTAAATGTTAACAATAGTATTTTAGAATAATCTTGAATCAAATGCCAGGGGACTGAAGAGACATTTTAGGATTTATTTTGTGTTCATGTTTCTGTGTGAGTGCCATGGAATATGTTAGAGCTGGTGGACAGCTTGCAGGAGTCAGTTCTTTCCTTCTGCCACGTGTGTCCTGGAATGGAATTCAAGTTGTCTGGCCTGGCAGCAGGCTCTGTCACCTTCTGAGCCAGCTCAGTGGCTCAACTGCCTCACCACACCTACCCTGGAGACAGGATTGCTCTGGGAAACAGCCCTGGCTGTCCAGAGCTTGGTTTCTAGATCGGCCTGCCTGTCTCCCGGCAGGTGTGCCCCACCGCTGCCCAGCTTGTGCTTTTTTATTTATTTATTTATTTTAATTTCAGGTTTTTATTTATCTCTGTGTATATGTGATGTATGTGCCATGTGTGTGCAGGTACCCAAGAAGGCCACTAGAGGGTATCAGATCACCCAAAACTGGATTTACAGGTGGCTGTGAGCCACTCAGTGCCAGTGCTGGGAACTGAGCTTGGGTCTTCTAGAAGAGAAGTAAGTGCTCTTAACTAAGGAGCCAACCTGAGCCATGTCTCCAGCCCCAGGACTTCCTTTTTTTTTTTCAAGGTGGTGGGGGTGGGGACAGCAGTGAGGAGGCTCATCAAGGAAGGGTACTTGTCTTTCAAGCTTGGTGAACTGAATCCAGTTCTTGAACTCACATAGAAATACCAGACCTGATGCACAGAGCTGACCTCTGACCCCACATGTGCCATGGCATGCATTCCCACACATACATCATACATACATACAACAACAGACGTTTCCTTAAAAGCCCAACAACTTCTTGTTGCTTCTGTTTAATCCTGTAAGTCACCTTGAGATAGGGACAACTGTGTATATGTATGTAATCCCAACATGGATGTATTTCTGAAAGAATACTTAAAGCTGTATCTGATCTTGTTTTTATGTATTTATATACAAATAAATATGTCATCAGAGTCAAAGTGTGTTTGCTCGGAGTACCTGAGTCTGCATCTTGGTTTAGCAGCCACCTATGGAAGGGTAACAGGACTGACTGCAGGTTGTGTTAATGATTTAAAGTACTGTGACTAAGTGCCTGGAATACTTAAATGTGTTGGAATGAGTCGCTGACCCCCCCTCAGATGTGGAACCTGAAGCCTTCACAGAGGCGATCTACATGGAAGAGGAAAGGGTTGGCAGGGAGATGGTGTAGAGTAGGACCCCATGGAGAAGGGGCCCTAAGAGGCAAGCATGGTTTAGAATAGGACCACAGCCCCTGACAAAAGCAAGCAAAGGTACTAACCAAATCTCTTAACATCTTTAAGACCTCTTTCAGGTTGTCCTGGTCCTCAGCCCTCTTGGAACTGTTTTCTGAAGGGAGTATTCCCAGTAGTCTCTGCCCTAACGTCTTCTTTCTCCTTTGTGCTGGATATCCTGAAATTCAGTGGGAGAATTCAGGTGAGAAAGACACACTCACTGATGTTAGTTGCAGTAAAAGAAGTACCTGTGAGGCAAGGCTAATGAACTCCTAAGTCAGGCCAGAGGTCACTCTCACAAAACCACAAGGACTGGTGTCAGGTGGTACAGTGTGATGGCGGCTGTGGACTTCAGGGTAGGAGTGGGAGACTGTGGGGTGGGGGCCATGCTGTTGGGAACTCGGTGCTTGGGCCCCGAGTCATCACAGTCTTCAGGGGCAGCAGAAAGCCAGGGCCCATGTGGGATTCCCTAATTTTAAACGTCTCTGCACAGGCTGACAGAAGTTCTGCTGTCTTGTGCAGCAAGCACCTTTACCTGCTGAGCCGTCTCCAGCCCAAGACTTACTAAACTTCATGTAGTAACAACTACATGAAATAATTCAATTTTATCTCTTTCCTGTGCCTCATAGATTTATTAAATCCCGAAGCAACCACCCCCTCCATTCTTGCCCCTTGCCCCCTACCTACCGTCCTCTTTGAGGTGTTGCCTGTTCGTCCACGTTGCTGCTCTTCTACACTTATCCACGCGTGTCTGTCTCAGGGCCTGGTCGTTTTTCCTCATTAATTGTTGCTCAAAAGCAATTCTGAATGCATCTGCTGTCATGAGCGCCTCTTCCTTGCTCTTCTGCAGAATTTCCATCTGAAAGAGCGTGGGGAGCCATCACAGGTGAAGCTGGAATCACGCTTTGCACAGAAATCTCCTCTGTGTTCCTCTCTGTTCCGTCTAGTTTACCTAAATCAGCACTTGCCTATGCTACCAGCACTCTGGCCAGGATGCCTCGTGTCTGCCAATTCCCTGCCAATCCGGCTCTTGGCCAAGTGTCTGTCCTGCCCACATCCTGGAGGAAGGGCACAGTTGGAAAGGAGAAAAGAAAAAAAAGGGTAAAAACAATGGCTGGGCATGTGGTATATGACCTTAATCCCAGCACTGGGGAGGCAGAGGCAGACAGATCTCTTGAGTTTAATGCCAGCCGGGTCTATAGACCAAGTTCCAGGGCAGCCAGAGTTACACAGAGAAACCCTGTCTTAGAAAGCCAAAAAGAAAGAAAGAAAGAAAAAAGTCGTTTTAGAAGTATGCCAAATCACAACTATCAGTTGATTAAATTCCAGGCATGCTGACACTAAACATGTCTATTTCCTCCACAGTAGTTATTGTCCTGCTAACCTCTGAGACAGTTGAGACTCACCCAGCCCAAAGCCACAGACAGGGAACAGTGGTGTTGCAAGTTCGGGGCCTGATGGTTCCTTCCATTTCAATTAAGCTCTATGTTCTCCCACTAACCAGTGTTCTACTGGTTTTAAGTGTAAATATACCTTTTCCCTCTATAAACTGTGTTTTGGGGGCCAGGT
Organism: Meriones unguiculatus; assembly: GCF_030254825.1. Taxonomy (NCBI): domain Eukaryota; kingdom Metazoa; phylum Chordata; class Mammalia; order Rodentia; family Muridae; genus Meriones; species Meriones unguiculatus. The sequence continues at coordinate 75,459,852 of NC_083354.1, read as the reverse complement.
ATAAATGAGAAAGTGTGACTTTAAAAAATATTAACTTCACGCTTAGTCAAACAACTTTACAAAGCTTCAGCTTTTCATGCATTGTACCATGCGTATTTTGGAACCAGGCAAACGAAAGCTAAGCACATTAACGCTATCACATGAAGCCAAGCCTGGGTTCCACAGTCAGTGACTCCTCAGATGAAGTCATTACCGCAAATATTGCCATTTATTCTACTGCTAACAAGGAAATGGAACGGACGCCCCTGTGGTCGCACTGGTGTTAGCATACCTCATGTCTGAGCTGAAGGACCAGCTTCCGAGTAGATGCTGCCATTCTGGCACATGAGCAGGGGCTCCCATCAGGACCATGACACAAGCAGGCTCCAAGGACTGCAAGCTTGAAACCAGAAGACATTACCTGTTACCAAGGGTCATGCTGCCTTGGCCACACACAAACACCATCCCACAGCCCTGCACATGCCAGTCATGCCTCTGAGCTAAAGAAAGTGGAACGTGTGAAAGTAATTATTTTATGTTTAATTATAAAAATGTGTTTACATATATTATAAATGATATATATAATACATATTTTAAGGAAAGCTGAGATGAGTTTGTGATCTGAGTGGAAATGACCACAAATGAGACATGATTACTTACAACAAAAACTTCAAAGAATTCTGCCTTCCTTCCTTTTCACTCTCAAAACCTTTAATCCTGGCATTCATCCCCAGTAGCTTTGAATGTGCAGCAAGAATTTCGCCTAACCAAGCGTTAATCCTAACGTGTGCTTCCTGTGACAGGCGTGACCCCTATAGCCAGCATTCACTAGGTCTCCCTCCTCCAACAAGACTGCTCAGAATGAACAGGGAATTTTATTTTGCCCCTGGGAAAAGCAATCATACTTTCATTCTTTAAAAAAAAAAAATTACTCTGCAATCATTCCCTATATCTTAAAATATTTCTCAGGCAATGACTGTAGTAAAGCTACCTGTAGCCCTGGCCCATCACAGTGAAGAAACAGGGTCACTCCTGGTTGACCTACCCAGCCTCAGTTGGATGGCTCCCCCTGCAGCCCTTCAGTCAGGATAAAGTGAGAAAGTCCTCAGAAGGAGCCTGCTCCACCCAGCACTGGAGCATGGCTCAAGCACTGTTAAGGTAAGAATGGACCGGAGGCAGGAAACAGCACATTCTGCAGGGTCCGACAGTTGTGCCTCTTGGGCGTGGCACCAACCTGGGCAAATCCCACAGGCCTCTCACACCCTAGCCTGAGTAGCTAAGTCTGTTGCTGTCCTAGAGCAGGAGGGAGGGAAAGCAGGCGGACGACGTCCTGCATCCATCATAGATGCATGGGTACCTCGAGCCCAGACACCTCGGTGAAGCCACTCTCCTGACCCAGGTTCTCCTGAGCCATCTTCTGCTGCTTGATATCCAACATGGCGAGAGCCTCCAAGTACCGCTGAGTCAAAACTAGGAAGGGCCACACATGACAGTTAGCTCTGAGGTCAGAACTTTGTGGGGTTACACCAGTGCCGTACACTCATTTCTTCTAAGTAACACACACCTCAGACATTACCCACAAGATTGGGCTCCATCCAGAAGACCTATCTGAGGAAACCCACCTGATCTGAGTGTCATGGGAGAAAAGAAATCTGTAATAGCTATGTCTTTTCATTTTGTTTTTCTGTGCATTGGTTTTGCCTGCCTGCATGTCTGTGTGAAGGTGTCAGATCCCATGGAACTGGAGTTAGAAACAGTTGTGAGCTGCCATATGGGTGCTGAGAATCGAACTGGGACCTCTGGAGGAGCAGTCAGCGCTCCTAACTGCAGCAGAGCCATGTCTCCAGCTCCGAAAAAGCTACTTTCAGTGGGGAAGCCTCTTTGCCACCCAGGCCTGCCGTTAGTTTGCTCTAAGGAATTTTGTAGAATTTTGGGAGGGGGAGCCAGGGGATTTGAGACAAGGTTTCTTGCTACATAGAGCCCTGGCTGTCCTAGAACTCATTTTATAACCAGGCGGAACTCACAGGCAGGCTCAAGAGATACTGGAGAGAAACTGGTTAATGAACACAGCCTTTGTTCTGGAATATCAGAAAGCTCTGGAAATAGAGCAGTATGTCAACACCACTGAATTCATCACGTTTGCTTATGTAAGAATATTTTTGAAATTTTCAGACAATGCACAATGTAGTTTGATTATACCCACCTCCACTTTTCTCTAACTCCTCCAATTGTTGCTGCTTGTTTGTTTCTTTTCTTGAGACAAGGTCTCCCTATGTAGCCTTTGGCTGTCATCAAATTCACTATATAGACCAGGCTGGCCTCAAACTCATAGAAATCCACCTGCCTCTGCCCCCTGAATGCTAGAATTAAGGTGAGTGCCACCACAGCCCAACTGTTTATTTTTAAATGATTAAGGTTATGTTGTATGGATTTCACCTTGATTTAGGAAATCTAAACAAACAAACTGAAACTATTTAAAAATCTCAATGATGCATCTTTTTATTTTCCTTAAATTATATTACTTCAAAATACTAGCATTTTGCCTGTGTTGACAAGAGTGTTCTTGCTATATTATATTCTGTATGCTCTGTCTTTAGACATATTTTAAAAGAATCATTAAAATACATTACTCACCAGCATTTTCAGACTTGAGCATTTTTATTTCTTCTGTCTTTATTTTCAGATTCTCTCTGAGGACTGCATTGTCACAGTTTAGTCTGGAAAAAAGAAACTTAATAATTAAAGTAGTAATACCTCACAGCAACAATATTTTTATTTCTCCAACTTACTACATTTTGTTTGTGGGAGGCACAGAAATGCGCACGTGATCAAAGGACAACTTGTGGGCGTGGGTTCTCCTAAGTGGGTCTTTGCATCACACTCGGGTCACTGGGCTTGGTGGCAAGTATTTTGTTTTTGTTGTTTTGATTTTGTTTTTTGACAGGGTTTTTCGTTGTAACCTCAGCTGCCCTGGGCTTGCTTTGTAGACCAGGCTGGCCTCGAACTCACAGAGATCTGCCTGCCTCTGCCTCCCTAAATTCTGGGATTACAGGCGTACCACCATGGCGGGCTAGTGGCAAGTGTTCTTATCTACTTAGCCATTTCACCTTCAACTTATACTCTTTATCTTATGTATATGAACACTCTGTTTTCATGCACACCAGAAGAAATCAGATTCTATTTCAGATGGTTGTGAGCCACCATGTGGTTGCTGGGAATTGAACTTAGGACCTCTGGAAGAGCAGTCAGTGCTCTTAAACTAAGCCATTTCTCCAGCCCTCAACTTATACTCCTAAATCTTTTACTTAGTCGAGAACTCAGCAGAGCCCAAATTCACATTTATTCTCCTTCACATTAACACAGTTGTAATTTGACTTAATAACCATTTGGATACTGACTCTGTGCTTAGGCCATCTTAGACAGGTCCTCTTGTAAACTGTGGATGTGGGTTGATGCCGAATCACTGTAGGTCCGTGGATTATATCCAGTGGATTAAACAAGTGGGGATGTTGATGGTGGGAAGCTGTGCTCAGGGAGGGCATATGAGAAATTGCTATACTTCCCACCAGTGTGGCTTCAATCCTTTACAAAAAAAAAAAAAAAAAAAAAAAAAAAAGGCAAAGGCAAACCCAAAGTCCTTCACTGGGGGATGGGGCAAGGGAACACCCACCCATGTTCTCAGCACCATTATTCAAAATAGCTGTAAGGCGGAAGCAAGCCCCCAGCAGCCATCTAGGGTTGAAGGTATAAATGAAGATGATTAGAGATACAGGTCGGAGCCTTCTTCTTGGAAGAAGATTGGAGATCTTGGAAGGAAATTCTGAAAAATGTTACAACATGGGGGAACCTTGCGGGACAACTGAAAAGGACAAATGCAGCAGGATTCTGTAACAGGAAGCACTCAGAGTATTCCAACTCAAAGAGACAAGAGTGTCGGCCAGCAGTGCCTTGGGAGGACCAGTGAAGAGTGGCCGTTTGAGGGGATCCTGGATGAATGGTGGTAATGGCTGTAAAACTGACTCCTCTTCCAGATTTTTGTTTGTCTCGTGTAACTTGGGATGACCTGAACTCTCTAGGTAGCTGAGGACGATTTTGAATTCTCCATCCTCCAGTCAAGCAGTGGTATCCCAGGCAGGTGCCACCATTCCATGCTCGTTTGTTTTGAGACAGTCTTACTGTCTAGCCAAAGCTAACTTGATCCTCCTGGCTTGGGCCTTCCTAGTGTTAGTACAGGCCTGTGCTACCACACCTGGTTTAATGTGACTAGGTTATTTAGTTTTGGAGATAGGATCTTGCAGTGTAGCCCTGGCTGGCCTGACACCACTGCAGTCCAAGTTGGCCTCAAACTCACAGCAGTTATCCTGCCTTGGCCTCTTGAGTATTGGTGTTGCAAGCATGCAACCCTATGCAATCCTATGTGGGACTCAATATCACTGAACTATACTTTTTTTTTTTTTTTTAACAATAGAGGGTCTCTGTGTAGACTTGGCTGTCCTGGAGCTCATTCTGTAGATCAGGCTGGCCTTGAACTCATAGAGATCTACCTGCCTCTGCCTCCTGAGTGCTGGGATTAAAGGTGTGCACTATCACTACCTGGCCTAACTATGTTTTTCAATGGTCAAGATGGTAAATTTTATGTTAGATAATTATGTTCACATAATTAAAAAAAGACAAAGGAGGAGCCAGTGCTGATGCAGCTCAGTGATGGAGCATTTGTGTAGCCTGCACCGAGAGAGAGAGAGAGAGAGAGAGAGAGAGAGAGAGAGAGAGAGAGAGACTCTAATGCCCTCTTCTGGCCCCTGTGAGCATTTACACTCATGTGCACATATCCACATTTAGACATGTATATGTATAAGTAAAAATAATAAAATTAAATCTTAAAAACACAAAAACCAACCCCAGGGATGGAGAGATGGCTCAGCACTTAAGAGCACCGGCTGCTCTTCCAGAGGACCTGAGTTCAATTCCCAGCACCCACAGGGCGGCTCACAACTGTCTATAACGCCAGTTCCATGGGATCTGACATCCTCACACAGATATGCATGCACATAAAGATAAGTCTTAAATGATAAAAAATTTAAAAAGATAATTCAAAAAACAGAAGCCAGAGTTTAAGCTTACAGCCTGAAGACCAGGATTCAATCCCTGGGATCCACACAGTAGAAGAAGAGAACCAACTCTGATGAGCTGCCCTCTGACCTCTATGTATTCACCATCCTGCGTCATGTCCCCCTTAATAATTGTAAAATAAAAATATATACTTATCAAGACATTCATAATGATGTTTATTGAAATTACTCTATGTTCTACTACAGACTGACTTCAAATGATTAAAAAAAAAATGAAAAAACAACCATGAGATGGGTGGTTGGGAGTTTAGCTCAGTTGGTAAATTGCTTGCCTAGAATCCAGGAAACCCCAGATTGAGTGACCAGCGCCATATAAACTGGACATGGCAACACATACCTGAAATCTCACCACTGAGGAAATGGAGGCAGGAAGCTCAGAAGTTCAAGTCATCTCTGACAAACCTGGGATGCACCCGACCCTCTCTCCAAATAAATAAAGAAATATAATCATAATAGTAAGGTTTCTCAGTCAAAAATGAGATATAGTTGCCCTCGGACTTCCTCATGCTCACTGTGGCGTGGGCTGACTTCCCACAGAGATTAATAACTAAATGTAACACAACTTTTTAAGGTAAATACACAAAACTTTTTTAAAAAATTTATTTATTATAGTGTTCTGTCTGCACGTGTGCCTGCAAGCCAGAAGAGGGCACCAGATCTCACTACAGATGGTTATGAGCCACCATGTAGTTGGGAATTGAACTCAGGACCTTTGGAAGAACAGACTGTGCTCTTAACCTCTGAGCCATCTCTCAAAGGTTATTATAAAATATGCTTTAAAAGCACAAAAAAAAATTAAAGGATAAAAAAGAAAGGAAAGAGAAGAGAGTGTAGCCAGGCATGGGGCACACGCCTGTAGTCCCAACACTCAGGGAGGCAGAGGCAGGTGAATCTCTCTAGTTTGAGCCAGCCTGGTCTATAAAGTGAGTCCAGGACAGCCAAGGCTACACAGAGAAACCCTGTCTCAAAAAACAAAAAAAGCAAACAAGATGAAGAAGAAAGAAAAGAAAATGTGAAATAGAATAGGTTTCCTGAGGTTCCAGGAACTGATTTTCACAATGACTTCTCTAATTTTCTCTAATTTCCCCCACAAAGTTAGTGAGTATAAACCCACAGCCTTGCCCATGCTAGAGAAACACCTTCACATATATGTATGTGTGTGTATGTACACACACACATAATAAACAGACATGCACAAATACAGTTTAGCTGGGAATGGCAGTACACTTGGGTAATCCCTCACCTGGGAGGCTGAGGCATGTTGGCCTATGTATTGAGAGCCTTTCCCAAGAATAAGAAAAATGTGGGGTCTGGAGAGATGGCTTAGTGTCAAGAGTCTTTAGAGGAGCCCACTTTGGTTCCCAGCACCCATGTCAGGTGACTTGCAACTGCCTGAAACCCCGGCTCCAGGGGACCTGACACCCTCTTCTGGACCCCTACACATATGCACACAATTACAAAATAACAGAAATTTTAAAATAATGTTTTTTCTTTTTTAGTTTTTTTGAGACAGGGTTTCTCTGCATAGCCTTGGCTGTCCTAGACTTACTTTGTAGACCAGCCTGGCCTCAAACTCACAAAGATCCCCTTCCTCTGCTTCCCTAACTCCCTAAACGCTGGGATTACAGGCGTGCGCCACTGTGCCCAGCAATATTTTCTGAAAACATCAGAAAAAGAAAAAAAATACTTCGATACTGTGCTTTTGTATCTTTGCTGATGTTTGTCTGAGGGAAGGAGGAGAACAGATGTGGCATGCTCGTACAGTGAAATCCCCTTCCACACTGGAAGAGAAACACTCTACAACATGGAGGCGTTTGCAGGACCTTGCTGAGACACAGTCTCGTGTTTACTGCTGCACATAGCAGGCTAGCTGGCCTGTGGGCTTCTGGACAGGCCTGTGTCTCCATGGCCCATCTTGCCATCGGCATGCGGGGATTACAGATAAACGCTCCCCCACGGGTCCTGGGGATCTGAACATCGTGTGCTCACACTTGGGGAGGGAACACTTTAGCGGCTGCACCGTCTCCCCTGGCTGCTCTGTTCGATGTTGCTCTAGCCGGGCCATCAGCACTGAGCAGCATTCGTGCCCCTTTAAAATTTTTATTTCAAGACAATCACACTAAATTGCCTGGAACTTAGAATCCTTTTGCTTCAGTTTCCCCAGCAGCTGACATAGTCGTGGATCACACTGCATATATATCTATATCTGTAGATAAATAGGTATATAAATAGATATATATGAAAATAACAGAAAAATGTGGAAATGGTAAATGGGTAAGCAGTGGGAATTTTATTTATAGCTTGCTCAAAGAAGACTGTCTAAAACTACATTTGAATTACATGCATTTTAAAATTTCCCTTGGGGAAATTCTGGATGATAGTATACATGCCTGGACTAAGGATGTGCCTCAGTTGGAGTGTAGTTGCACAAGGCCCTCGGTGTAATTATCAGTGCCATAAGTATACAAACCTGTCATATTTTTGGGTCCAAGATTCCTCTATGTTTTTAAATCTATCCTTATCAAATTCCATTTCCCAACGCAAGGCATTTATTTCCTACAGAAAGAGAAATATCACCTTCAAATTAAAAAAAAAAAAAAGCATTCATGGAATATTATCAGCATAAATCACTTAGAGACACTAAGAGGGTGAAGGAACTCATTTAATCATACAACTGTTGGTATAATGTTCTTTTAAAATGTATATGCCTTACCCTTGTTAATTCAAATGCTGATTTCCCCACCCCCAAGTCTCTGGTTTCAATCTGGATATTGCATTGTGATACTCACTATAAGCATCCTGTTTCAACTCTTGTGTAAACAGGACACAAATAAAGCAACTAGATACAATGTTGTGCAATGGGAGGAGCCAGAGGACAGGAAAGAGGGGAGGAGCTAGAGAACAGGAAGGGGCGAGAAGGAGGAGGAGCTCGAGGAGAGGAGCACAAGGAGAGCGGAGGGAGAGGAGAGAGCTTGGAGGACTTGGAGCATGAACCAGACCTAAGATTTCACAAAAAGCAAGTATAATGTGGGAAATCTAAATGTTAGGAAACTGAGGGCTTGGAGGTTTAGGAGGGAGTAAATATTGCCCAGCATTGTGTTCTAGGTTAACTAAAAACCCAGTCTCTGTGTGGTGATTTGGTTATACAGCTGCTGAGGATTAACAGCAGTGTTACCAGAAGATAAACCAGTAGTAAATATTAATACCCATATACAACATACAACAGTTAAAAGAGTAAAAATGACGCTTAGAAGAGTCTATGCCATTTGTAAAATACATCAAATGGGCTCTTTTAGCACTTAGACACACTTTGCCAAAGCTCGCTGAACACAAAAAAGAAATTTCAAACTGTTTGAGTTAAAAATTTGCTGTACTGCCTGGTGGTGGTGGTGGTGGTGGTGGCACACTCCTTTAATGCCAGCACTTAAACTCAGAGATCAGGTGGATCTCTGAGTTCCGATCTACAGAATGAGTTCCAGTATAGCCAGAACTACACAGAGAAATTCTGTCTTAAAAACAAAAAAACAAAAAACAAAATGGAGCTGGAGAGATGGATCAGTGGTTAAGAGCCCAGAGTGCTTCCTCCCCCCCGCCCCCCCCAGGTGCTGAGTTCAATTCCCAGCACCCCCACGGGTGGCTCACAATCATCTATAACTGTAGTCCCATGGGATACAATGCCCTCTTCTGGTGAGCAGATACATGCAGACAAAACATCCATATACATAAAAAAAAATAATAATAAATCTTAAAAAAAGTCACTGTACTGAGCACAGATTTCTCAGCGCCCACTTTTGCCCATGGAAACACCAGAAACTAAATTTACACTTGGGAGTCTTAGCCCAAATGGCCCCATCTACAATGATCCTAATTTTTTCTTGTTTTTTTTTTTTTTTTTTTTTTTTTTTGTTTGTTTGTTTCTTTCAAGACAGGGCTTCTCTGTGTAGCCTTGGCTGTCCTGGACTGGCTTGGTAGAGCAGGGTGGCCTTGAATTTACAGAGATCCTCCTGCCTCTGCCTCCGGAGTGCCGGGATTAAAGGAGTGCACCACTATGCCTGGTAATTCTAAATTTCATATATAGTCAGAAGCAGGGTGACCCTGGGGGCAGAGGAAGAAAGACAGAAGGAAAATGAGAAGTGCCAAGCTGGCAAATCCTCTGCTACCCTAAGAGGGAAATAAACTATACTTTACCCACGTGACGATCTGTTTTAAAATGTAAGTGCCCAAACGGAAAGCCATCCAAGATCAAAGTATTCCTTAAGGAGAGCACCACAAATGACTCACCCATTACTGTGACTAGCCTAAGGAAATTATGTTTAAATACCATCAGACTAACAGCTGCAAATACCTTCTCCAAAGATCTCTTTTGTTCTATGGTTTTTTGAAGGACTGTCTGTGTGTGGCTTGTGGCTTTTCCAAGCACTGCCTAAGGAAAAAAATAAATAAAACCAGCATCAGTAAGATCACATTTTAACATTCCTATCTGCACACTACAGCATCTATGCACACATTCCTGTGTGCACATTTTATTTTTTTAAGACTTATGTTATTTTTAATGTGTCTGTATGTTTGTGTGTGCAGGTACCTGAAGAGGCCAGAAGGGGAGTCTCCTGGAGCTGGAGTTGAGGCAGCTGTGAGCTGCCTGATGTAGGTGCTAGGAATCAAACCTGGGCCCTTTGCAAAAGCGGTAACTGATGGACCATCTCTCCAGCCCCACATTTTATTTTATTATTTTAATTTTATTTTCGAGATAGGGTTTCTCTGTGTAGCCTTGGCTGTCCTGGAATCGTTTTGTATATCAGCTGGTGGGCGAAAGATACATAAAACATGTATGGCTATAAAATAGAATATTAGTAATAAAAGAAATTATTGCTGGCCATGGTGGTGCATGTCTTTAATCCCAGCACTCAGGAGGCAGAGGCAGGAGGATCTCTGAGTTTGAGGCCAGCCTAGTCTGCAGAGGGAGTTCCAAGATAGCCAGGGCTACATACAGAAACATACAGAAACCCTGTCTTGAAAAAAACAAAACAAAACAAAAACCAAGCCAGCCAACCAAACAGATCTATTAAAAAAAGATCAGGAAATTATGGTATTAAAATATCTGTATCTTGAGGCTGGAGAGATAGCTCAGAGGTTAAGAGCACTAGCTGTTCTTCCAAAGGTCCAGAGTTCAGTTCCCAGCAATCATATGGTAGTTCACAACCATCTATGTGTGCCCTCTTCTGGCGTGTTGGCACGCAGGCAGAATGATATATAAATAATAAATCTTTAAAAAATAATGAAATCTCTGTATCTCAGATGGGCAGTGGTAGCACACACTTTTAATCCCAGTACACAGGGAGGCAGAGGCAGGCAGATCTCTGTGAGTTTGATGCCAGCCTGGTCTACAAAGTGAGTTCCAGGAAAGCCAAGGCTACACAGAGAACCCCTGTCTTGAAAAGCAAAAATGAAAAAAACAAATCTATATCTCAAAAAAATCCAACAATATTAAGCACCAACACGTTTATTTTACAAGGTAAAAACACCACTCATTACTGTTGGTTGTTTTGGCGTGTGAGTGTGTTCCCAAAACAGGGTCCCAGGAGGCAACCTGGTCTTGAACTCTCCATCCTCCTGCCACTGCCTCCTGAGTGCAGGAATTACAATGCCACTTATTACTGGAATATGTTAAGTGATGAAAATTTCAGAGATAGGGCTAGAGAGATGGCTCAGAGGTTATAAGCACTGGTTGTTTTTCCAGAGGACCCTGGTTCAATTCCCAGCACCCACATGGTAGCTCACAACTGTCTGTAATTTCAGTTCTAGAAGATACAGGCAAAACATCAATGTACATAAAAATAAATAAATCTTTAAATTCTTACCATGCTTTGAAGGATTTTCAGTGCTTCCTCTTTACCTTCAAGTTGTCTCTGAGATGCTTCCAGTTCAGTTTTTAAAATCTCTACTTCCTGAGGACAGAGATGCAGTAAGCCTTTACTTCTGACCCCTGTAACTGACCAGTGGCTAGTCCAGAGTTACTCTTACCAAGACTGAGATGTCAGAGTGAACCAGTCAGGCTACAACTAAGAGCCTCACCATCAAGTTCCAGCTAGAACAAAGGCTTGCCGCTTTTTACCCACACAGGAACATGGAAAATGAGGAAAAAAAAATGTTGGTGTTGTTTTGTTTAACAAAGGGTCTCAAATGGCTTCAAACCGCTTACGCAGTCAAGGACAGCCCTGACCGGTTCATCTTCCTGACCCCACCTCCCAGGTGCTGGGGTGACAGATGTGCACAGCCACACCCACATGAAAAGAAAAATCTTTAGTGCTCCAGGATACCTGATCACACTATGAACCCCAAGATTGTGTCGTTTACTGGAAAAACCTGTTTCTAATTGCAGTGTGACTCAGCCCTAAAACATACATTTAATCTCAGAGCTTTCTGCTTGAGCAGAAAGATTAAACAAAGATTAAATAAAATCAACCATAGTTCAAGAGATGGAGCAAGCAACCAGTTGACAGGGAAGAAATACAGGAAAAAAACCTCAGAGAGTAAGAGGAAGTCAGAAAGATGAACTATGCACAGGAAGTAGGAGGGAGGGACATTCAGTTTGAGAGTTTTTGAGACAGCATGGAGAAAGAGTCTTATATTGGGATATCAGCTGATGAGGAGGTCAGCTGGGTGCTTCCTCTGTCTCTCTGAGAGAGCAGGCTTTCACCCCAGCATCTGGCTCCCAAGTCTTCATTGGTGAAAGCGAATGATTGAGACTTTGTTGAAAACATTACACATAAAATAAGCACATGGCTACCTATCCAACTGTAGCAGCTGCTACGGTCTGAATTCTGACACCTGCTTCCAAGTTTGTTCAGTATCATGAACATGAACTTATCTGGAAAGGGGGCTTAACGTATAAGTTAAGATAAAAACCAAATCAAATAAAAAATACTTCCATCTTCAGACTATAGATTTAACAGAGCCCATCTGAGCCAAGACCACTTCAAAAATGCCTTCCAAGGAGCAGCTGAAGAGCTCCACTCTGTGGAAATGCAGCATTTACAGAACTACACGCCTGAGTGACACTTCCCTTTACTGTGACATAGACACTCGGACAAACTTAGTTTAAGGATATAATGTTTGCAATGATGTTGTATTGGATTAAGGTGGGGCCCAATCTAATGACAAGTGTGCCTGTGAAATAAGAGGCACCGTGGACACAGTCCCATGGAGGACAAGGCCATGAGAGGCAGAGACTGGACGTGTGCACTACAGCCTAGGAATGCCACGGGCTGCCGCCCCTTTCAGAGGCAGCATGGCCATCCAAAACCTTAAGTTCAGACTTTCTCGCTCTGCTGTCTCTCCCTCTTCAGACTGAGCTAATGAGAAGATTCTGCTGTGGCTGGGCAGTCCCTCCCTCCCCCTCCTGTTACAGAAGTTTATGGCCCTACTGAATGCTTGCTTCGATGCCCCTTGGCTTGCAGGCTAGTCGAGGCTAGACCATGTGGTGTGGAGCATCCCCAAGCCCCTGAGAACTCAGGACTTGGAAACTCCCTTTGTTATCTGGAAGGGAAGGCTCCCTCCCTTCAAGACACCATCACATCATCTCATTGCCTCTCTTTTCTAATTTCTAACAACTCTCTAGTCTTCTGACTTTAAGGACATTAAATTAAGACAGACTTTTCGAGCCCCACATAGAAGAAAGGTGTCTACAAGGAAGCATTACTAATCTTCCCCAGTAAGTTTAAAGAGGCCAGACAAAGAAACACTGGGCATGCTTACATAAGGGGACTTTTTAAGAGACAAAAACCAGGGCCAGCAAGATGGCTCAGCAGGTTAAGGAGCTTGCCACCAAGTGTGACAACCTAAGTGAGATCATTGGTACCCACAGATAGATGAGAGAACCAACTCCAGCAAGTTGTTTCCTGATGTCCACAAGTACGCTGTGGCAATACACACAGAGAAGGAAGGGAGGGAGGGAGGAAGGAAGGAATGAGAAAGAAGGAAGGAAGGAAAGAAAGAAGGATGAAATGAAGCCAGGCGTGGTGGTGCATGCCTTTGATCCCAGAACTCAGGGAGGCAGAGGCAAGAAGATCTCTGAGTTCAAGGCCAGCCTGGTCTACAAGTGAGACCAGGACAGGCAAGGCTACACAGAAAAACCCTGTCTTGAAAAAGCAAAAGGAAAAAAAAAGAAGAAAATGAGAGAGACAGACAGACAGACAGACAGTCACAGAGAGAGACACACACACAGGAAGGGAGAGAGAGACTAAGAAACAGAGGAGGCCTGTTGAAAAGTGTGACTTCACAGATGAAGGGAAGAAGGGGATCTGGGGACCAGCTGGGTGTGACGCTCACTTTTAGCATCACACAGGACATACCTCTAAAGCTTCATGAAGACGTTGCCTTAACTGTTCATTTGACAAATCTGAATTAGAATCTATTGGAGGAAAAACATCAAATACTTTCTTTAGTTAAAAACCGGTTATTTAGCTGGGTGTGGTGGCCTGCTTCTTAAATTCTGACACTTAGGAGGCAGAGCCAGAGGCAGGTGGAGCTCTGTGAGTTAGAGACTAGGCTGGTCTACAGAGTAGGTTCCAGGACAGCCAGGGCTATGTAGAAAGACCCTGTTTCAAATGCTCACACCACACTCTGCAAATTACAAGGCATTTCTTTAAAAAATATTAAATACTTCTCTAAATTGCAAAGTGAAAAAAGTTATAACCAATGATAAAAATATGAACCCTAGGGGCTGGAGAGATGTCTCAGCGGTTAAGAGCACTGGCTGCTCTTCCAGAGGTTCTGAGTTCAATTCCCAGCACCCACATGGTGGCTCACAACCATCTATAATGAGACCTGGTGCCCTCTTCTGGTGTGCAGGCAGAAAATTGTATACATAATAAATAAATAAAGCTTTAAAAAAATATGAACCCTAAAATATTCACAAATTAAAAGATATGGGGTTTTGGAAAAAAACAGCTTCTAAAGGACTGTGAAATGAAATTTATGTTAATGAGTTGACTAATTATTAGGCAAATGTGTAGGAAAACATGAATCTTCTTTTTCTTAATAATTTATTTAATTTTATTCTCTGTGCATTGGTATGAAGATGTCAGAATCCATGGAACTGGAGTTACAGACAGCCGTGAGCTGCCATGTGGGTGCTGGGAATTGAACCCTAGTCCTTTGAAAGAGCAGAGAGTACTCTTAACCACAGAGCCATCTCTCCAGCCCAACACGAATCTTCTAAGTCAATTAAGTGGGTTTCAGTATTTAGCTTAAGCTTAATCAATGTAGTAATGATAATACCTCAGAACTAAGCTTTAATTTCTTTCCAAAGGCAATGACCGACTAGACGTCTTCTATAACTTTAATTTCATAACTTGTTCATTTTATTTCCAGAACCTGCACCTGGCACCTGGGGGACCCCCTAAGTGTTGGCTGGGCTAGGGGTAGGCCGGGTATAAAACTGCATCGCACAGCTGGGAGTGGAGGGAAGCAGCTTCTGCGTGTTACAACTGCTGCCGTACTCGGAAACAAAACATCAGTTCCTTTTAACCCCAGATTCTTTCAAGAGAAAGCCAACGAGGCGGACCAGAGGGAAATGTGCCTGCCACCAAGCCCAATGAGAGCGCCATCCCTGGGACTCATGGTGGAAGGAAACTGGCTCCTTCAAGTTGCGGCATTCCTTGGCATGAGCTTGCATCCCCCGACAACCCCCCCCACCCATAAATAGACAAGTTTAACCTAAAAAAAAAAAACTTTTTAAAAAAGATTTATTTATTTTTACGAATGCTCTGCCTGCACGAACACAGGGAAGTTAGTTAGAAGAGGGCATCAGACACCGTTACAGATGGTTGTGAGCCACCATGTGGGTTCTGGGAATTGAACTCAGGACCACTAAGCAGCCAGGGTTCTTAACCGCTGAGCCATCTCTCCAGCTCCCCTAAAAAAACAATCTTAAGGAACTAGTGATGAAAATCGACTATGGTTACTGACTTTCACGTGCTGGGAGAATAAGAGCCCCGATGCTATCCACAGGGGAAGGAAGGTGAGAAGGCCCCGTGTTCTTACCAGCGCTGCTCTGCCGCCGGTAGCCAGACACTCTGCATCCGTGAGTGCACGCATCTCCACAGCCCTTATTCCCGGGATACTGGAAAACGGTTTCGCTTCTTTTTTCCCCCTTTTGTGGAAAGGCAGGAGGGCTCAGGTTCTTTCCCTCTGACCTTCTCCTAGATGTAGTCAAACATGAAACTTCATAAATGCCACCAGGTTTTCTTCCGAGGCCATACCCCAGGTCACCTTCCGTCATGTCATCCTCCTCTGCTCCCCACGCGTCCGACTCGCTCGATGACCTCGACACCTTGCTCATTAGCCAGATGCTGCTTTTATCATACGGGAAAACAGGCTGCCTATAGGTAGGGAAAGCAGTGGTTAAGGAGCAGCCAGCAGATTCAGCACTCCTTCTCCTGTTTTTCTCCCAAAGAACATGAAAACATTTATGTCAAGGCAGTGCCTACCCGTCCGTGGTCACTGTCACTAACTTACAACTGCCAAGTTGTGAATAAAGAAAATACGGTGTGTATACGCACAGAAAGTAATTTACTCAGTATTGAGAAGAAGAGAGAGACTGAAGAGATGGCCCAGCTCTTACTTCAAAGACGGATGTGAACTCCAGGGAAGGTATTAAGTGTGAATGCAGGGCCTACTGATCAGGAAAGAGCAGTCTACCGAGATGACAGACACTTTAAAACGCAAGCTTACAAAAGAAGCAGTTCTGTTTAGACAAGTCTGAGAGGGTACAATTCAGACAAGCTGGAAGAGACGTCCCATGATCACCAGTGTTACAGAAAGACTCAGCCTCCTGCCTCTGTCCCTGTTGCATCCTTTACTTTGGATCTGCGTGGCTTCCAGATAATAGTCCAGAAAGGTACCCCTCTCCTCAGTTTCCTCCTTTTCTTTCCTTCTCAAATTACACTGTCACATTTGTGTTCAAAATCCCCTTCTATTGTGTAACTCCAAGTGCAAACCAAAAGCCTGTGTCACGGCCAAAGGCCCTGCATTCTGTCCATCTCTACTCACTGCCATGCTGGCCACCCCAGGCTCTCTGCGGCTCTTGTGCTCCCCAGACCTGGATATTTGCACACCTGACCCCTCAGCCTCTTTGGGCCATTACTTCAGTGCCAGCCACCTTCTCAGTGGCCTTGCTTGGGACACTAGCTACCTCACAAGGTTGGAGGCACCAGCTTTTGCCCGGTGGCAGAGCGCTTGCCTGGCACACCCCCATCACTGCAAAATAAAATAAACAAGAGCTGGAGAGACGGCTCAGAGGGTAGGAGCACTGCTTGCTCTTCCAGAGGTCCTGAGTTCAAGTCCCGGCAAGCACATGGTGGCTCACAACCATCTATAATAAGATCTGGCTCTCTTCTGGAGTTCAGGTGTACACGAAGGCAGAACACTGTATGCATAATAAATAAATAAATCTTAAAAAACAAAATTACAAGCCACAGAAGCACTTATCTATGAAGTTACAAGTGCACAGGCTTCTAATGTCAGTAAGGAGTCAATTCACACTCAGCCTGGGCTACACAGGAAGAGCTAGCCTTAAAGTAACAAAACTCCCCAGAGTGGGCGGGTACCCAGAGATCTGCCTGCCTGTGCCTCCGGGATGCCGGGATAAAGAGCATGATCCCCATGTCCAGCCTCTCTTCCTGATTCCACTTCACTCCTTCCTTTCTTTCCTCCTCCGCAGTTTACTTATTTCTCAAACTATGCACTAATCCGTCTGATGAGGGGGGGCAGATGAGGAAGCAGCAGGTGACTCGGGCCTCCTCCTGGTGTTTATGTACTAGGCCAGGTCAGTCACCGGCACACTCCCCTCCGCCACAGCCCAAACGCGCTCCGAACAACTCCCCCCCCCCCGCAGAATGCACTCGCCAAGCAGTGTGCCTGCCGCGCTCCACAGTACTCCACAACTCAACCCAGTTTCTGAAGCGCAACTGTGGCTCAATAAAGACTTGTTTACTAAACAAATAGGAAAAGAGGAGAGAATGCACAAATTTGAACACTTGCCTCCAGGGCAAGGACACGCAACGGGCGTGTCCGCAAGTCTCCACGCTAGGCTCCACGGATTGCCCTGTTTTCCAGAGACAGCATCTCAGAGAACACGCCACCCCTGAACCCTTTCAGCCCCCCGCCCCCTAGGGTCACTTACTTGGTCACAGGGAGCAACTACTGCACCGACACTCAGCCTCCTCCCTTCAGTATGGAGCGCAGCGAGTTCAGGCTTTCAACACTGGGCATTTCAAAACAGCGGATCTGCTGCAACTGTGTAGAAATAGTTTACCTTTTTTTTTTTCTTTTTTAAACTATGAGTTAAAAAAAATCTAATGTCAAGCTTCAATTCAATGAGAAGACCTATAATTGATATTAATAATGATAATAATTATACTATTAATACTAATCGTTTTGATCACACTAACAAGCCTCGGGCATATGAAACTGTTAGTCCTGTCTGCTTAAGCAGATGCTTGCCAGCACTTGGAAAGAAACTGAACCAGTTTTGGGCTTTTTGCCGAGATCGCTATTTCATTTTTCACTATTAAAACCATATATCGGTGGTGGCGGCCGAAGTGCACGCCTTTAATCCCAGCAGTCAGAAGGCAGAGGCAGATAGATCTCTGTGAGTTCAAGGCCAGCCTGGTCTACAGAGCAAGTTCCAGGACAGCCAGGGTTACTCAGAAACCCTGTCTCAAAAATAAATTAAACAAACCAACAAACACAGTTACACAAGCCTGCAGACCTGCACACATGTTCTCTCTCACACATAGATAAAGAAATAAAAAAATAAAAAAAAAAAAGAAACTAGAAATAATCCAAGTGTCCAACTCCAGGAGTGACCACAAAACTGAAAATTCAGCAATTCATTTCATCCAACAGCTGTGTATGGTGGGGACGCACTTGTATTGCCAGCATTCAGAAGCAGGGGAGTCAAACATTTTGAGATAGCTTGATACAAGCCTTTTGCTTTCTTTCCTTCCTTCCTTCTCTTCTTTCAAAATGAATTTATTATGTATACATTGTTCTTCCTGCGTATCAGAAGAGGGCACCAAATCTCATTTTAGACGGTTGTGAGCCACCATGTGGTTGCTGGGAATTGAACTCAGGACTCTTGGAAGAGCAGCCAGTGCTCTTAACCTCTGAGCCATCTCTCCTGACCTACAAGCCTTTTTCTAAAAAGCAATCAGGAATAACAAAGTACAGCATAGGGCCTAGGAGGTTAAAGCAGGAGGATCATAAATTTGAGACCAGCATGGGTTACATGGTGAGATCCCGCACAGCCTGGGCTAAATGTCAAGATCCCATCTCCCAAAACCAACCAAGCAAACAAAACCAAAAATACAGCAAAACAGAAACTCTTCAGTGCACCTATTGCATCTGGTGTGCATGCAACAACAGGGGTGAAGGTCACACCTTCCGCTAGCAAAGAGGCAGGTACTATATGAGATCTTGTTAAAAGGAATGCACAGAGACAGTTAGCTGGGCTGGCTAGTTCAGTGGTTGAGCACTCGCCTAGCATGGGTTCAGTACCCAGTATACAAGTAAAAAATGTATTGGTTACCCGATTAGTGGCCAAAGGAACGAACTGGTTTACTCTGAATCATCTAGGTTATAAGAAGGTCAGTGACAGCTAAACAGATTAACAGTTGTCTGGAATGGGAAGGTTGGTCTCAAAGATCACTAAGAAATTTGGGAGTGGTTATAGAATAGTCTCTCTCTCTCTCTTTTTGAGACAGGATCTCTCTATTACATAACCTTGGCTGTCAGGGAACACCTCACTATGTAGACTAGGCTGGCCTTGAACTCACAGAGTTCCACCTGCCACTGCCTCCCAAGGGCTGGGATGAAAGGTGTACATTCCCATGCCCAGCCTGAATAGTTCTATATTTTAGCCAGAGTGGTAATTTGTCAAAACTCAACAATTTGTATATTTTTTTGTACATTTTATTTATTTATTTTTCATTTTATCTGCCCTGGTGTTTTGCCTACATGTATGACTGTGTAAGAGTGTTGGATCCCGGGGACTGGGCAGTTGTGAGCTGCCATGTGGTTGCTGGGAACTGAACGTGGGTCCCCTGGAAGAACAGACAGTACTCTTAACTATGGAGCCATCTTCTCCAGCCCCCACTTCGTATATTTAAAGTGGCATACTTTATTACATGTAAATTTTGTTTAAGTAATATGGCAGCACTTTAAAACATAAAACACACAAAAATTGGACTATGATTTAACAGACGTGTCAATTAATTGGGCTCTCCCAGAAAAAAAAAAAGAAAAAAAAGAATTCTGGACCCATTATATAGCCCAGGCTGGTCTTGAACTCCAGATCCTCCAGCGTTGGCCTCCCAAATACTGGGATTACTAACATGTCACCAGGTCTGAAAGCAGTTTTCAAAAACATGATGTCATCATAAGCGGCATTCGCTGCTTTATGTGGCCTAGGTGCTTTACTCAGATTCCATGATGTCCCCACAAACACCCTGCTGCAAAACAATGCTATTACCATTAAGCTGACAAGAGGTGGGAGAGGGGCTTTGAAGCCTCATGGCTGGTGACAGGTTAATAGTCTTCCACTGTTGAAGATCCTGGGATCACGGTTTACAGTGTCTGGAACTTAAGAGCTGAAAACAAAAACCTGAAGCAGGTGAGCAGAGAAACACTGGAAGCAGATTGCTAGCTTATTCTTTTTCAGTTTTCACAGAGTGACATCCCCTTTCTAAAAAGGCATGGTTATAGCCCGGAGTGGTGGCCCACCCCTGGAATCCCAGCACTCAGGGGGGCAGAGGCAGGCAGACTGCTGAGTTCGAGGCCAGCCTGGTCTACAAGGGGAGTCCAGAACAGCCAAGGTTACACAGAGAAACCCTGTCTCGAAAAATAAAATGAAACAACAACAAAGGCATGGTTATCTCCCTTTAAAGTGCACCTGGGGGATGGGGACTGCGGCTTAGTGGCAGAATGCTTGCACAGCACATGGAAGGCCCTGGGCTGGGCTCCCAGCATTCCATGAAGCTAGTAATCTGCTTCAAGTGGTACATGCCACTCAAGAGGTAGAGGCAGGAGGATGAGAAGTTCCAGGTCATCCTCTGCCACACACAAGTTGGAGATACAGCCCGAGATACATGAAACCTTGGGTTTTGTTTGTTTGTTTTTTTTAAAGTCTATTTTAACTTACTTGTCAAGGTAGATAGGGAATTATTTATGGAACCAAAAAATAATGTGTTGGGAGACTACACAACCCTACTATAGTGTCCTGCTGGATAAACGCGATCTTGGGCTTCACTATAAGAGGTCCACAGATTTATCTAGAATATAGGAAACCCTGGATTCAACCCCCAGAGACCAAAAGGAGAAGAAAGGAAGAGGACGGGAGGAGGACAAGAAAAGCCACCTATCTGCCTGCAAAGGCTCTTTTTCCTCTTCTGCTTCCTTCTGTATAGTTTGCCTTCCACTTTTACCACTCTTGAGCACACATTTCCAGCTGGCTCTGTCTGTAATTCAAATATAACTCAAAACAAGTTCATTACTTCCAGTAATGAACTTCCCTACCTCCAGTCCAGGTCTCTGCCAGAGTTCTCTATTTTCTCAAACCATCAAGTGAAAAACTTAGGAATCAGTTTCTCCTTTTTTTCTCTTTGATCCTCGCATGCCTTCAATAGCTAAGTCTTCAAGTCTTCCAAAGATCTCCCCCAATCAATCTTTTGCATTTTAATTTCTTAGTTGAATTTCTGAGCGCTTCTTCTGGGCCACTCTACACACCGTTGCGTAGTCGATACTTTTAAAAAAGATCTAAGGATGTCCTCTCTTGCCCTAAGACAGTCCACGACTCCCATCCCATCCGTTCAAGGAGTGTCTCATTTGCTCACATCTAACAGCCGCTCCAAGATACTTGTTGAAGAGAATTGAGAGAGGACAAATTTCATCGGGGAAACGTAGGCCAGCTGGATCTACCCTTACTCGCCTGACAACTTTTGTTTTAGCAAACAAGGTGATCAAACAGCTACCTACTTCCTGTCTGGCTTAGGAAAAAACTAACATAACCGCTCCTTAGTGAACCGTGGCCCGCTTCACTTTGCTGTGGGGCTTTCTATAGTAACTTTTAACTTTATAAGAATTTTAAATTTACCATTAGTTGCGAAGATTTAAACCTATACATCCCTCACTGAAATTCCTCTAAGGTTAGCACTAGGGTACATTTATCAAAAATCAAGACAGGTTAAACTAATCCACAGACCCGCGAATTTCCTGTTTTCTCGAGAACTTTGGTTGGTTCCTTTTGTTTCAGGATATTGAAACCAAGACATTGCACAGCGTTTAGTGCGATGCAGCTCTACAGCGCAAAATTAGTAGAAAAATAATATCAAGAAGAAACAGAAACAAGGTTTTTGAAATCGGTATTCCCCCGTGTCAGACGAGGCCATCCATGGCTGGCTGTGCGGCAAGAGCAGCCGGTGTGCAAACCTGACCACCCCCACCCCACCCCGCAGTTCCCACTTCTGCTCCTGGCCCTCCCCACCGCGGGCCTGAAGCGCGCTCTGCCCGTCCGTCCCAAGGATCGAACCTGCCGCCGCGCAGTCCTGGCTTCCTTTCGGTGGCTCGCCCCGCACCGCCGCGCGTCCTCCGGCCGCGTCACCGCACGACCGCAGCCAGGGACCACGGAGGGCCGCCAGGTCCCGGTGGGCCCGCGGCGCCCCAGTCCTCAGCCGCGTCCGGGCCTGCGTGAAACCGGATGTTAGCTGCCCTCCTCCGCCTGCACTTCCAAAGCCGGACGGACAGCCGCACGGACAGCCGACGTGCAAACAAGAGCCCGAGATTTAGAGCAGCCCAGGACGAGGCGAGCGACAGGACGCTCGAAATGAGACGGACTTCAGGAACCCCTCGGGGAAGAGTGCGCCTGAGGTGAGGTTCCGGAGAGGCAGGTCTCGGAACGCAGGCCTCCTGCAGTTAGAGACGGACGGCAGCGGGGGCCAGAGCGAGTGCTGGGGGCAGGGGAGGCAGTGCTGGTGGCTAGACCACCCTGCTCGTTTCCTGCCACAGGTGCTCCTGGCGCTAATCCGGTATGCCGCTCCACGTCATTGCCCTGCTGAAAGGACTCGTGGTCTGCGCCAGCACCCTTCAATAACCGAGGGCTTTGAGGTCGCCAAACGTTTCCCTAGGCTTAAAGATCACCCGGTTTAGAAACAGAGATCAGGTCCTCTTGCAGTAATGAACCTCTCCGTTCCTCTCCAGAGCCAGTCTGTATTGTCCTTAGTTAGAGCAAACCCCGACTTGGAAGAACGGGATCTCCCTTGGCAGACCTTCTGCCTCTGTCATGACCTACGTGGAGTCAGTCTTTCACACAAACCCCATGTAATACCTAGCTTCTGCACTTGACCCCAATACCTGTATGGCAACTCGTGAACTTCCTCCAGGGGTGGCTGTGTGAATTCAGAGCTCCTTAAATGTGTGTTTCTCTGTGTAGCTTTGGCTGTTCTGGACTCACTTTGTAGCCTAGGCTGGCCTCGAACTCAGAGATCTGCCTGCCTCTGCCCCCCCCCCCCGTGCTGGGATTACAGGCGTGCACCAACACGTCCAGATCTATACATGTTTTATAGGCATAAACTCTGTGCAACGGTATACAGAAAACCAGTAACGTTTTCTAAAGAAAGATGACCTGGGGAGAGAGGTGGACTAAAAGGCCAGTAAAACATTTTGTACCTAGTAAGTTCTGTATACAGACCAAGTAACATTTGCCGTGTCCAGCGTAGCTCCAGGGACAGACCTGACTAGGGTGGGCAAGGGACTGATGACATGACACAGGCAGAAAAGCTGTCTGTCAGGTGGACTGGACCCTGTGGCAGAGAAGTCACAGCATCCTACAGCTCAGCTTGTTGGGAGGAGAGTGACTGCATACAGCTAACTAGGAGGTGGTGCTGCAGATAATCAGGATGCCATGTTTATGGTTCACAGGGAGACAGGGTTAGCAAATCTCAGTACGAGTAGTCTCTAGGCTGTGAACACCCAGAGAGGAAAGCTGCAGGGACATTTTCTGCACAGTAGACATGCACACTAACCACAGGAAGGCTTGTCATCCCTGAGCCCTGGGGAGTCAGCTTTTCTATGGGTCTGAGGCTAAGGGGCCCCTGACATGGCTGTGCACACATCAATTGTATACATTCACTCATACTTCATTCATCTGGGCCTTCCTTGGCTCCCCAAAATTGTTAGTCCATTTTTTTTTGGTATGTGTATATTGTATATGTGATGTCAGTCATCTTTCTTGCTCACTCTAGTACCCTCTTGCTGAACCCAGAGCTAGCCAGTCCAGCTGGTCTGGTCAGCCAACTCGTCCCAGGGCTGTGTCCCCAAGGCTGGGTTTACAGGCAAACTTGCCTCATGCCTGTGCTGTAAGCACTTTATTCACTGTGCCATCTCCCCAGTCCGCCAATTATTAAGCCTGCCTAACGCCTGTGTGCGCATGTGGAACTTGACGACCGACTGAAGGGTGAAGTCGGTTCTCTCCTTCCTCCATGAGGGTCCCAGACACTGCATCCAGGTCCCTCAGCCTTATGTCAGTGATGTTACACCTCAGCCATCTCATCAGCCCCCTCTAGTTTTTTCAAAATAAAAAAGGGATAGTGATGGTGTATCTTTAGTTTTCCATTTTTATTTTAAGAGATCACCTACACTTCAATGATCAAATTTATTATCATTTTGAAGACAATGTTCAGGCTCACTCCTTAATAAATGATATTCGTATCTGAGATTGTTTAAGCTTTCTCATGGAGAAGAGAAATCCAGGCAGCAGCTAGAGCTGCAACACAGTTTTCTTCTGCTGAGCCTTGGGTGTTTCTATTGCGTGGACTGAGTGATCTCAACAAGGGTAGCTGTACTGAGGCCAGGCTTTTTTCTTTTTTCCTTTGAAACAGAGTCTTACTACACGGCGCTGGCTGGCCTAGAACTCACTATGTAGACCAGCTGTTGCTCCTAAGATCTGGGATAAAGGTGTATGCCATGGTGGGGCCTGGCTGCCCAGTCTCTAAATTAAGAGTTATGGTCTTTGACCCATTGCTCAATCCACTTTGAGATTTGGTTGATATTATCCTCTAGCTCTTCTGGTTCATTACTGGGCAGCTGATGCACAATTTCTTCTTTGTAAGATGCTATGGCTTCTTCATAAAGAACTTGAAAAATCTCACACTGAATATTGTCTTGTAGTTTCTTCTCATTATAACCCCTAGAAGGCAAAGAGAGGTTAAGTGAACATAATGGCATTAACTATAGCTTTGGGAACTGTAACAGCAAGATCTGGTGCTTTGTATTTGACTGTTAATTAATTTGCTCCCTAAGGTCTGCTTGCTGTCTTTTATGAGCAGACAGGTACTACAAAATATTTGTAGCCTTGCCTAAAAACTTATTCCTGTTAGACCAATAAAAAGCTAACACACCTGGGGCAGGGCAAATGGGGTAGGTGTGGCTATGGTTTGTGGGCTTGAGGATCTTGGGAAGGAGTCAGTAGAGGAGGAGGAAGAAGGAAGAAGCACATGGCCGGCACGGATGGAGGAACTGGCCCAGATGAAGAATAAACAAGTATTTATGGAACTATGGATGGGAGGTAACTTGGGATGGGGCTGGGAGGTAAAAGTACTTTAGAGGGTTAGTATATGCTCTGTTCTGGGTGAAATAAGGCTATTAAAAAATCTAGCAGGTGTCTGTGTCTTCTATTGATTGTGATAGTGAGTTAGCCACTTTTTTGAATATATCAAAAATTATAGAAAACTTTTTTCCTACTCTCTTTGTCTAGAGGAAATAGACTAACATCTATATGACGGGCTTCTTTGACATGAGGGCTAAACTAAGAATTATGAGACTAACATTAGGTTTATCTAAATTCTGTGCTAATTTATTAGCTGCTCAAAAAATTACCACTAATTGGCCAACAAACAAGTACCTACCTCAAGCCAGATTCTTGGCTAAGGGATTAATAAAGGGATCCATAGCAAGGATTTATGATAAAGACAGACAGTATACACAAGAGGAAAGTATTACCATATATCAATTGGATAACTCATCACAATAATGTTATCTGTATTTTACCAATCCCAAAGGTAATAAAAGTAATTCAATTAATGTTTAGGCAGTAGGTAAACTAACAACTAAATTGCCAGTTAAAAAGTTACAGGGCCTGTAGAAGAATTTTAAATCAAAACATGGCTGCTTTGGCAAAAAATCACATCCAAAGACGTTCCAGGTTGTGTGATCTGGCTGGAATACAAACATGCCTTTAGTCCAGGAGACAGAGGCAAGAAGATCTGAGTTCAAGGCCAGCCTGGTATAGAGCAAGTTGCAGGTAAAGAAAAGCTTAGATCCAGGTGTGGTTGTACACACCTTTAATCCCAAACAATGAAAGTAAAGTTAGTTTGTAGAAGGAAGCAGCCATGCTTGAAAGTGATGTCTAATTGAGTGCCAGAAACAGTGATGAATCAGAGAAAGATTTGACAGAATAGGAAATGCCCAACTCTCATGAGAAGAAAGAGGAATGGGAGGCTACTAAAGGGGCAATGAGAGAGGCAGAGGAAGAGGCAAGTTTTACCGGGACAGTAACAGAAAAAGCTAGACTCAGGTGAAGACCAAATGCACCAGAGAATGAGAAAGAACCAGTAGTTTTCCCTCCAAGTTCCCTTTTCTGGTTAAATATGCTTTATATGGGTGGGGCCAATATATATTTTAGTAATTGTGAAATGCTGAATTCTCTTGTTAGTTCCGTCTGTCTGTCTCTCTTTTTGTATACAGTGTTTTGCCGGACAATCAGAGGGAACCAGATTTCGTTATAGATCGTTGTGAGCGACCCTGTGGTTGCTGGGACTTGAACTCAGGACCTCTGGAAGAACAACCAGTGCTCTTAACCTCTGAGCCCATTTCTCCAGCCCTCTTTTTAATTTTTAATTTTTTTTTTCCAATACAGGGTTTCTCTGTGTACCCCTGGCTGTCCTGGAAGTCAATTTGTAAACCAGGCTGGCCTTGAACTCAGAAACCAGTCTTTTTCTAACTACCACGTGCTGGGGTTACAGGTGTGTGCCATCCAGAGCATATTTTGTTAATTTTCATAAGCTTCCCCATTGTTGGTGTAGGGATAATTTGAATGGAGAGTCCTTAAATAAAGAATATTACTGTTTGGCTCTTTTTCTAGGAAAGGCTTGTATAGAGGATAAAACATGATTATGTGGGGGTTTCTATCTGATATATTTTATTAAATCAAATTTTCAGTTGAAACTGGGCAGTGGTGGTGCATGCCTTTAATCCTAGCACTTGGTAGGCAGACACAGGGCTACACAGAGAAACCTGTCTTGAAAAAAAAAATTCAGTTGAGATATTCTGTTACTCAGAGAGTACTCATGTGTACAAATGTCTTTGGTTCAGTATAATCATATCACACCGATTTACTTTACAGAGAATTAAAGCAGCTACTTTTCAAACAAAGTCTTCTCATGGTAGTATCAGCCAACCTCATGACTCAGGATAAAATTCATTTGCTCTAAAAAACAAAATCAATGTATTTCTTTTCCTTACCTTGTTTCAAGTCGTTTGTACAATATACTATTATCTGTTCTCAAGACAAAAACTATATGAAACCAGCGTTCAGGAAAGAAATCACAACCATGGTAATCAACAATAACGCCGCCTTCTCTCATCTGATTCTCTAACTCATCAACAACCTGTAATGAACACATGAACACACAAAAAAGATGAGTGCTCCGAAGGAAACAAAAATTAATTTGCCCATGAAGTTCAACAAATATATTTTCAGTTCAGTCATACTCACTCTGTCTTCATCTAAAATGGGACAACCATATTCTTCGTCATAGCCATCATATAACTGCCCTAGAAGAGATTTATATTAGCTTTTTAGTATTTCCTGATATTTTTCACTGGTTTTTAATTAATTCTAGATTTGAAGAAACACATCAACGGTTCCTTCAGATGCAAGAAAAGGCACAATATGATGGTTGCCATTCGGTCAACAAACAGAAAGAGCAACACTGAGAAACTGGAACTTACCTAGAAGGAAACCTGGGTGGCAACACATCTAAAACTTTGCTTGCTTTGTGCCCTTGAGTCAGTGCCTCACCATGTAGTCCAACCCGGCCTTGAACTAGAAGCTTCTGATCCCAAACTCTGGAGTGCTAGGATTATAGGCATGTGCCACTATGCTTAGCTCATTTGAAACTTACATGTTTAAAAAAATTAAGATTTTTTTATTTTAAATTATGTGTGAGTTTGTGTACTTGAGTGCTGATTTTCGAGGAGAGCAGAAAAAAGTGCTGAACCCCTGAAATTTGTGTTATGGGCTGCTAGCTATAAGCCCTGATTTAGGTGCTAGGAGCTTAACTCTGGTCCTCTGTTATCTCTCTAACACCAAATAGAATTTTTTTTTTTTTCAAGACAGGGCTTCTCTTTGTAGCCCTGACAGTCCTGGAACTCGCTCTGAAGACTGGTTGACCTCCAACTCAAGAGATTTGCCTGCCTCTGCCTACAGAGTGCTGGACTAAAGGCATGATTTACCTCTACCTGGCACAAATACAATTTTTTAAATATAAGATTTATGCCCCCCCCCCTTAAGACAGGGTCTCATTATGCATCTCTAACTAGCCTTGAGCTCAGAGATCCACTTGCCCTATCCTCCCAAATGTTGTGATTAAAGGCCTGAGTCACCATGTCGGGCTAAAAAAATTATTTTTAATTATGTGTATGTGTGTGGCTATGTGCATATGAGGGGTTAGGGTTAGGGTTGGAGTGTGAGTACACACAGAGGCCAGAGCCATTGGGTCTTCCTGGAACTGGAGTCATATGCAGTTTTGAGCCACTTAATGTGGGTGCTAACAATTGAACTTGGCTTCTCTACAAGAGAAGTATGCATTTTAACATCTGAGTCATCTCTGCAGCCTTTTTTTTTTAATTAAAAAAAAAATAACTTTAAGGGGGGTACCCAATATCAAAGTTTATGAGACTATTAATAGAAGAAAATAACACTTTTTGTTGTTATTGATTGGGAGGAAAAGAGAACACATGAACAGACAAATATAAAGACTTTTAGACACATTAAGATGGGGTTCGTTGGCCAGGCATGGTGGCGCATGCCTGTAATCCCAAGGCTCTGGAACACAGAGACAGGTGGATCGCTGAGTTTGCAACCAGCCTAGTCTACATAGCAAGTGCCAGGGCAGCTAGGACTACATAGAGATCATGTCTCAAAAAGCAAAGCAAAACGAAACCAAACCAAACCAAAAACAAACCAAGATTTGGTTCCAGATTAAAGTCAAGAATATAAATTCACTCTAAGCAATCTTAGATTCTTTCTTCTGGAAATAAATCCCAATTCCTGATCACACTTTCATAAGGACTGGGGATGAGTCAATAATCCCTAGAAGCCATTCCTCTCAAGAACTAGATGGTCTTGGACTTGGGGCTGTAGCTCAGTGGTAGAGCACTTGCTTAGCACTCATAAGGCCTTGAGTTCAATCTCACAAATAGTCAACTGAAAACAAACAAACAAAAAACAGCTTTATTTTAAAAGTCAGAGGCTTAAGAGATAGCAAATCAATTAAAGGCACTTGCTGCTCTTTCAGAGACCTGGGTTCAGATCCCAGAGCTCACATGGTGACTCACTATTGTATGACACCTTCTTTTCTAGCTTCTGCTGGGAACCGGGCATACATGTGGTAAACATACATACATACACAAAGGCAAAAAAACTTATACATAAAATTGGGGGGGAAAAACACCTTTAATTCAGTTGGTAGAATGCTTGCCTATTGTACATGAAGCCCTGGGTTTGATTGCCAGCATTAACTAAATCAGGCGTGTTACTACATGCCTATAATCCACTCAGGATAATCAGAGTTCAAGGTCATTCTCAGCTGCAAAGAAAGTTATAGGCCAGCCTGGGACTGAAGAGACCTTGTCTCAAAAACAACCAAAATGAAAGACAAAAATTACAGAGATGACAAGTTAGGGCTGTCAGGAATTGGGCTCAGTGGTAAATGTGTGCCTAATGTGTGCATGGCCCTGTGTTTGGATCCTACCACTGGATTAGGAAAAAAAAAGTGGGGAATTTAAATTTAACATTAGAACTTTCAACAAGTCACAGCTAGTTTCCAGAGAAGTTTTCTCTAAGGAGCTAAAACAGACACTCATCCTCAACTACAATCTAGACTTACCCGCATTTTGACCTTTATAAGCACAGGATATAAAGTCAATTTCTTTCCTATTTCCTCTTACATTTTTTTACAGGTTGAAATTAAGTGGAGAGTGAAGTTACCTCTCTTGCACGTGGTGTGACTCCTGTCTTTGAGATAAATACTCAGCAGAAACGTCAGCCTAAGAAACTGAATTGCCTTAGTGTGGAAGACTGGAGAAACAGCAATGCTGCTTCCATTGCCAAGTACGCTTCTTCCTTGACAAATATGAACTAACTCATAAATCACTGCCAAGTGCTATCAATAAATTAAAAAAAAAAAAGCTGTGAAAGGCAGGGCATCCTTGCTCAGTAAAACCATCCAAGGCCATCAACTATAGCAGCGAAAGTATGTGGTACTTAGGAACTACTTAATCCTTGGTCCATATCGTAGCAATTACCTTTCTCATTGCTGTGACTATTAGTCTCAAACCCGGGACAAATGGCTGAATACCCCGTAACATGTAGAGAATGAGGGATGTTGGGTGAATCTGGAGACCAGGTCCATTTTGGTATGTTAAATAGGTGCCTGACAACAGGAGTCAAGATTTGATAAATGCTTTCAGATGTCAGCCCTTGTGTCAGGGAAGGTATGACCAAGCTGCTTCAGTCCAAGGTGGTGTGAACTTGCAGCTGCCACTACTTCATATGGCGACCAACCCAAGAAGTAGAAGGGACGCAACAGCCGGCAAGGTTAGACCTCAGCACCTCTGCCTGCCAGGCCCTACCTCCTACAAGTCTCACAAACTCCCAGCATCACTAAGTGAGACTAATGGGGCTGAAGAGAAGGCATATTGGTTAAGAGCATGTACTGCTCCTGCACAGGCCCAGAATTGTTACCAGCACCCATATGGGGCATCTTACAGCTGCCTGTAACTCTAACCTCAGGGGATCCAATACCTCTGGCCTCTGTGGGCACCTACACTTACATGCACATACACACATAATTAAAAAAAAAAACAACTATTATTAATTTCAATCTAAAACAGCTGGGTATGGTGACATACATCTTCAAATACAGTACTCAGGAGGCAGAGACAGGTGGCCCCGAGTCTGAGCTAGCCAGGGCTATATAGTAAGACCCTCCCCCCACCCAACCTCAAACAAACTCACAAATATGTATGGAGGGCACTGTGGATTCAAACTGGAACAAATGGAACTTAAGAGGAATCATGCTTAAGTTGTACAGTGACTATCTATGCTCTGCATTTATCTGTAAGCACACAAAGATGGTAAGTGATTGTGCTGTCATAGTCCTCCCTCATTTGTATTTTCCTTCCTTGATGTTAACATTCTTAGCTAGACTAATAGCATCACTAGTGGATGATTTCTCCTTCTTTTATCGTGACATACTTTTTCATCTAGTTCATCTTTGTATTGCACGGAGAGAGTGGACAGTTACCCCAAAAGAATTCAGAACAGTGTTCTCCTGGATCATTCAAGTGTCTTGTCTATCCAAATTATTACCAAATACTACTCCATCCTCTGTAGCACAGAAGCAATGCTGTCTCGTATTTGTTGTTTGTAATCCATTTTCACCTGATTTTTCTGCTATGGCACAAAGCAGATGCCACTCAGAACTGGCATGGTCAGGTAAGTCTTCTCCCCCTCCCCTGAAAGGGTTACTCTGTGTAGCCCTGGCTATCCTTGAACTTGCTCTGTAGTCCATGCTAGCCTTGAACTCACAGAGATCCGCACCACTGATCTACTGACACAGCTTATTTTCTCAGATACGGGCTGTATTAACTTTGAAACTCATAACAAGAAAGACAAGTTTGATAAACAGAAACTGTATGTTCCTATTGACTTTGTCCAAGTCCCTCTCTTGGCCTCCATGGGCACCAGGCATGCACAATAGTGCATAGACTTCACATACAGACAAAACAGACAAACATCTTTTATTTAAAAAAAATTATATGCTGATAAAACAGATATATGTTGTAAAATTAACCTTTAGAATTAGAATACTTACTGTGATGTGTTTTAAAGATTTTTTTTTCTTTAAAGATTCAATGTGTATGTATGTTTCGCCTGGCTGTATGTCTGTGAATCATGTATATCCCTGGTGTCCAGGGGCCAGAAGGTGATGGATCCTCTGGAACTGGAGTTACATTTATGAGCTATGTGAGTCTGGGGACCAAATCTGGGTCCCCAAGACCAGCCAGTGCTCTTAACTGCTGAACATCTCCCCAGGCTTTTTTGATGTAGAAATGAAGGTCTTAAATTTTTTTTTATAATTATGTGTCTATATTATATGTGTAGAATATGTAGGGATCAAAGCATGTGTTAATTCTTCACATTTGTGTGATTTTACCTACTAAGTCATCTCACTGGCTTCCAAAACAGAAGGACTTTTTATTTTTATTTTTCCAAGACAGGGTTTCTCTATGTAGCCTTGACTGGCCTTGAACTCAGAGATCTATCTGCCTGTCTCTGCTTCCAAGTGCTGGGATTAAAGGTGTGCACCACTACCACTTGGCTAATGAAGGATCATGCCAACATATTTTAATGAAACAGTGTAATACACTTTCAAATACTCATTTCAAAAACACAAGTTTACCGAACATGTACTAGTGGTTGAAGGGATGAAGACATACCAGTGAACAGAATATATAAAGACAGATACAGTTCATTCCCTCAAAGAATTTATAATAAACTGAAGATGACAGGTAAGTCTGGAAATTGGCTTGTGTTGCTAGGGGTGGAATTGGGTGGGTACCTAGCATAACCTCAAGATGTTAGGGGAGCTTGAAAGTTCTGTGTGTTGCATGCATAGCAATGTATGTGTGAGTATCTTTGCAGAGATGAGGACACTGGGTGCCTTCCTTTATTGCACTTAGCCTTACTGCCTCAAGACAGGGCTTCTCACTAAATAAAGCTCACTGTTTGGAATAGGTTAGCTAGCCAGCAAGCTCTCAGGACCTGCCTGTCTCCACCTGCCAACAGTGAGCAGCAAGACCCTGCCTTTTACCTTGTGCTTGCAGAGTACTGAGCTATCTCAGAAGCCATATACATAAAAAACTGCGGAAAAATGCCAAAGATTCTTAGGGGCGGGCAGCAGGTGGTGGTGGTAGTGGTGTATGCCTTTAATCCCAGCATTCAGGAGACAGAGGCAGGCGGATCTTGTGGCCAACCTGGTCTACACAGTTCCAGGACAGCTAAGGTTGCTACAGAGTAAAGCACTATCTCAAAACAACAACAAAACCAAGTCCTACCCCCACCCCCAAACACAATGAAAAAATTAGGTTACTGAAAAAGCTAAATCTAAACATTTAAATGAAATATAATTTAGTAATATGAAGAAATCTTGACCAAGTAATTTCTCCAAATAGGTGCCATAGTTATATAAATCAGAGATAATACTCTAAGAGTATTTTCTTAATACACAAAAGAGACTCTAAAATAAGTATCTGATCTGGTGTGGTGGTACATATCTTTAATCCCAGCACTCAGGTGACAGAACCAGGAGGATTCCTGAGAATTCAAGGCCAGCCTGACCAACATGGTGAGTTTGTGGACAGCCAGTACTAGAGAGACCCTGCTGTAAAATAAGATGAACAACTGAAGACATTAGAGGTAGGCAGTACAGGAGATATAATAACAAAGGCCGTCACAATTTCAAGCTGAGGGGGAAACTGTTTCTGAACATAATTGTCAAAGTACCAAGAATCAAACTGATAAATGACAATTTTATTTTTATGCATAAACGTTGATGAAAAAAACATTACTACTTCTATTAAAACTGAACATTTCAATAAAAAAGCATAGTAAGTATACTTATTAAATACCATTTTCTAAAATACAGCTTTAAAACATCTAACATGCTTGTTCAATTTCAATACAACGGATTCAAGACCACGTATACACATTACATGCATCCAGTCTAGATTACAAATTATCATAATCATCATCATCATCATCGTCGTCATCATCGTCATCTTCATGTTTTCTTTTCAATGTATTCGCTGACTCACTGGCTGTATTTTGTGATACCATATTAGTAGTAATAAGAATGTTTTTGGACCCAATTAGCGATGGATTAATAAGAACATTCTGAACTGCTGACGTGGCAGGAATTGAAGCTTTTACAGCAGGGGACTGAGAAGCAGGCATCTGTACTGTAAACCTCTGTCCTGTGAGGGACATTGGAGTGCCCACCTTAGTTGAAACAGACATGGTTTGTGGAGTTGGTGTGCCCAGTGTGGGAGTACTTGGCCTGCTAGAAACTGAACCAACACTTAGCCGTGGCACTGTTATTCTCCCTGCAGGAGCAGCTGCCTTTTTTTGTAAAGACTTAAGCCTATAGTTTGGAGCAGTTAAGCAGTATCTATCAGGTGGCAGCCTGGGACCTGAATATGGCTTGATCAATGGCAAAGGGGTTTGATTTCTTTGTCTTGCAATATCTAACAAAAAATCTCTCGGGGGAGGAGAAGTGAAAGACTGGTCAGCACGGCACTGGATTGCCAATCGCACATCATCTGCATCAACAGTAGCTTTCTTAGCATGACTTGAGTAAATTTTAGCATCATCTAGAATTGTGGTCACATATCGGAAGGCAAACTCCAACATCTGGTTTATAACTCTTGGCTCATATTCTGTAATCCCCATATCCTTCAGGATTTGTGCCATCATCTGTGCATCTTTCGGCATGCTCTTGGGAGACGCCATCTTGCCAGACTCCATGATATCCGGTGATCAGACTTTAGGTCATTTAAAAAAAATATGGAAATTAGATCAAACCGAAATAGTTACTTCAGTAGCAACTGTTAGGAATTTAAAATTTTCAAATGTGTTAAAACTTTTTAAAAAATATATTTAAAACACAAAACATCAATCTTTTTACTTTAAGCACACTTAACCTTCCCTTTGCTCAAATACAGAGTTCCTTCTGTGACTATAAAAAGGATGACACAAATAAATTAAGTAATAAAAGATTAGGGGAAAACAGGGTAAAATAAGTGAAAACATCACTTTAGACTATATGCAATGAGCCTGGGCATGCAACTGTCAAAGTTAAAGTGATTTTAAAAACTAACGTAACACAGTCATGTCATACTGCTCAAATTCAAGATAATCTGTCCTTCCGGAGAGATGAATATACTGTCTCTTACATATGTGTAGAATCACCCAAACCTCTCTGTCTGCTGAACCCACAGCACTTTCCCTCTTCATAACCAGACCTTATCTATCCAGTCTCCCCACAGAACTGTGCCAGTTATTACTGCCCCACAATTTTGAGTTAGAAAAGGGAAAATGTCCAAAATAACTATGTAAAAATACTGGACATATGATGCTCTTTATTTCTTGGATCCCTAGCAGAGTATGTTTTGCTTATTACCAGGACATTTGTTTTTTGGCCCCTCTAGGAATACTTAGCAGTACTAACACTCTACTACTTGAGATAAACACAAAATTCCAATCAAAGTGTTCCTTACCTTCTCGAGCTAAATCACCCACATTAACGTACTTCAATCCTGATCTTGATGCAAGTTCTTTGCCCAGTGTGGTTTTTCCAACACCTGGTGTACCTGTAAAAAAAGCCACAAAAAAAAAAAACCCACTGTTCAAATACTACTTATTAGATGTTAGCCATCTTCTGCCCTTATCGTCACTAATATGAAAAATTTCTTAATTAGCAATCATATCTGAATATATACCAAAATATCTAATAAAAAATTCTCCAGAAAGCCTGGCATGGTGGTATGCACCTTTACTCTGAGCACAAAGGCAGGTGAATTTCTGTGCGTTCAAGGCCAGCCTGTTCTACATAGTTTCAGGACAGCCAGGGATACATAGAGACCCTATCTCAAAACCAAATAAAACCAAAAATTCTCCAGAAATGATTGGCTGTCAGTCTCTGTATCCTAATCTCCAGGGATAGAGCAATTTTACTGCCAATACTGCCAGCCAAGACCATGAAATTTCCCAGCATAAAATTAGCCTCCTTAGGGGCTAGAGAGATGGCTCAGCTATTAAAAACACTGTCTGCTCTTCCAGGACTAGGGTTCAATTCCCAGCACCCACATGGCAGCTCACATTTGCCTATAACTCCAGTCCTAGGACATCTGACACCCTCATACAAACACATATGAAAGCAAAAGACATAAAACAAACTTAAAAAAAAAAAAAAAACAGGTACCTCAAACTACCATCATTTATTGCTTTAATAACAACTTAAAAACATTCAATGAGAAGGATTTAAGTAGTACAAGAGATCTCATTATTACTTTTTACCCCTAATTCTAGTAACTTCCCCAGAAGTAATTATTGTAAACTAGTTTCTCACTTAAATCTCTATTTGTGCTTGTGTATATCTAAGGGGTATAATGTGTTACTTGGTATGTATTTAAAATATGTGTGCATATACACACATCATATATATCCAGCATAGATATCCTTTTGCATAAATGAAACTATACATTGTTCGTTGCTTTTCTCCTTTTATTGCTACTACAATTAGAAGACAATCAAATTCATAATTTCAGCTACTCAAACTTAAAAATAATTGAAATCAACTTGGACATTATAAGTAGCTCTGGTAAATGTCTTCATACTCAGGAAAATGATATTTTCATTGTGATACACCAATCTGAACCCTTGATTCAACATGTGTGAACTCTGTATTCACCATGCTCATTCTATTAGAATCTGCAGGCTTTAGCGTGTCGCTCTAGTTTTGATTTTTTAGATAGGGCGCTGTGCAATCCAGGCTGGCCTTTAACTTCTCATCCTTAGTATTGGGATAACAGACACAAGCCACCCCATCAAGTTTTTGTAGTTCTGGGCATCCAACCCAGGGCTTCATATCTACCAGTAAGAACTCCACCAACTGAGCTACCTACATCACCAGGGTCTCTCTCTGTGGCCTCCTGGCTTCAGTGTCTTCAACCTCAAGACACCGTCTGATCATGCAAATCAGATATTGTCAAATGTTCCTCCTAAGGGTCTTAAAGCCTCACAACCGAGACAGACTCATTAACTGATGAAAACTTGGCTTTCACGCTCTTATTTTTATTTAAAGGACTAACATCTATACCCATTCCATGATGCTGTTAAATGCTACCACTTAGTATTTTCAGTTAACGCTCAGTAGAGCCCCATCCGGATCTTATAATTCCACGGCACAAACGCTCAGAAGCCTCAGCACTGAAAACAACAACAAAGCCCGTGACACGAACGGAAAGAAGTTCACGAGTCACGTCTCTTCACCAGCACCCAGAACCGTCTACCGAATCATTCTGGGAAGTGTTTCTCAGAAGCAAAGGGGGGGTGGGGGGGAGTCACGACCAGGAAGGCCCACGGACGGAACCACGCACAATTACCACGTCTCCTAAAGGCCAGAAACGGTCTCACGACACCTCGACATCAACACCCCAAGCCCGGCCCCGACCACGACGACCCCGAGAAAGGCTCGGCGGCCCGCTCTCCGCGCGAAATACCAGCCTCACGAAGACCAAACCTCCGACGGAGCAGCGGAGCGGGACGCGGCAGGCGCTCTCCTCCTCGGCCCGGCGCGTCTGGCCAAGCAAATCAGCCCCGCCCCCACCCCTCAACGGCCGCGAGCGCCGGGGTCCTGACGCGACACGCCACGCCGCGCCGCGCGGCCTCAGGCGCCCCGGGACCTCGCGGCACTCGGCACCCCCGGCCCGGCCCCGCCGCGCGCCCTAACCGGTGAGCAGGATGTTCGGAAGCTTCATAGTCCTCCTCCACCCGCGGCCCGGCGCCTCGCCTCGCGCGCCCGACGCGGCTCTCCAGGGAGGAGCCGGAAACGGCGGGCGGCCCGGTGCGCCCGCGGCTAGGGTCCCTCGAGGCCCCGCGCGGTGCTCGCGGCGCGCTTAAGCCCCTTTGGCACGCACCAGTGACTCCCCGCGCCGGTGCTGCGCTTCCCCCGAACGGTGGGAACCCGGGCCGCCGCTCTGGCCTGGCTTTCGGGTCAGGCAGTACGCTGGACGCCTACGTCACGTGCTCCGCTGCCGGCCCCGCCCCCTGCGTGCGTCGCAGAAGCGCCGCCAGGCAGGAAGGTCCCCAGGAGGCGGGTCTTCCTGGAAGCCTGCGGCTGGGCTGGGAGGGCTGGGCGGCTGCCGATCCTCAGGGAGTGCGGCCCGGGCTCTTTCGCCTCTTTCCGCCCACGAGGGGACGCAGCTCCCGGAAAGTAAGGACGCCGCGCCTGCGGTTGTATTTCTGAAACGCCCTGGAGGCCTGAGGCCCGCTTCGTTTTCACGCCTACCTGGCCTGTCCTCCCGACCCGCCCTCTCCTGTGGACTAGGATGTGAGGGAGGAGCGCTGGCCTGGAGGTGTCAGCTCTGCTCGCTGTTGCTTGCAGAAACACCTAGGACTGATGCGTGAGCTTTGTGTCCCTGTCCCGTGTGCAGTTTGTGAGGTGGAGGTGGGTCGGCTAGGGATACTCCTGAAGGTCTCGACTATCTCCAGCATATCATCAGAGACAGTTGTTTATTGAAGGAGGTGACTGTCAGTCTTGTTTTCAAAGAGCATCTTTTCTTTCGACAAGTATTTCTTTAGATGTTTTTGTGTCCCTTTGAAACTCAGGCTCTTAAATTATATAAGGGAAGAGGATTTGTTTTATTAGGTGGGAAAGTTTTTCGTGTGTGGTTGTACCTAAAACTCTAAAAAAAGACCGTGCACTTCCAATATAGGGTTATCCAAAGTGAGTAATGAGTCTGACTGTATGGTATTTTTTTCTTTTTCCTTAAATTGTAAACCCTCTGTACTCTGCAGCATGATGTGAAATAAGAGTTTCAGCATTAAAACTGCTCGTATGGGATGAGTTTTTCTTTACAACAAAAGGTAAGTGCACAAATATGTGGTTTTTCTGTTTCATTCATCATTAAATTTATGTGAAGAACTTTTTATATTATACCATAACAGATTGATTGCCTGATAAAACAGTAATTTAAACTAAAATTTGCTTTAGGGTTTTTATGTTTACTCTATTTTCTTTCATTAGTTCTTGAGCCCCTATTACATAATTGATTATGTATTTAAATATGGATTACTGTAATTCTATATTTACAGTTTTTCTTACTTGAGGTATTTGTCTTCTTTCCCCCCAGGTGAATTATACTTCAGTGTACTCCAGATTGTATGCTACTGATGGGAACTATTAAAGTTTATAATGTCAGAAACTTTCCTTAGACCAAAGGTGTCTTCCACAAAGGTATGCTATACATAAAATGGCCATGTAATAGTTGTCTAAAGAGAATGACAAAAGTTTATGTTTGTTCTCAATGCCTTATCCCCATCAAAGTAGTGACAGTCCAATGTCTGTTGCAGTTAGTGCTCTAAAGTCTGGTAATAAGCTTCAAAACAACTGTAACCTTAATTCTGAAAAGCCTTCCTTTTTTCTTTTTTTTTTTAATTTTTCAAAACTGAGTTTCTCTATGTACACCTGGCTGTCTTGGAACCTACTCTGTAGATCAGGCTGGCCTCTGCCTCTGGAGTGTTGGGGTTAAAAGCTTGAACCACTATACACAGCTTTGAAAAAGCATTTGTAATCCCAATTACAAAGAGTGAACACCTTTGAAGAGATGTATAGTGGTTAGTTCACTTAACCACTCTACCTCTTAAAAGTCAGGAAGTTCAGTGTGTCATTTTTCAGTAAGATAGGAATTGTGAGGGGAGTCCAGACAGTATTATACTCATGCAAGGGAGCTGGGAGCTGTTTCCTTAAGGGTGGCTTCAATTTTTTTCTGATTTCAAGTAAATTATATAACTTTGCTGGAAGTAAGAAATAAAACTAAATGAGCTGGGTAGTGGTGGCACATGCCTTTAATAATCCCAACATTTGGGAGGCAGTGGCAGGCTGATCTCTGAGTTCCATGCCAGCCTGGTCTACAGAGGGAGTTCCAGGAGAGCCAAAGCTACACAGAGAAACCCTGTCTCAAAAAAACCAAACAACAGCAGCAACAACCAAAAAAACAACAAACAAACAAAAACCCTCCCCAAACCCAACCAAACAAAAAAACCCAAAATAACTTTTTTTTTTTTTTAAAGATTGATGTATGAGCAGTGGTGTTTTTCCTGTATGTATATCTGTGAGGATTTCAGATCCCATGGGACTGAAGTTACAGTTATGAGCTGCCAGGTAGCTGCTAGGAATTGAACCTAGGTTCTCTGAAAGAACAGCCAGTTCTCCTAACTGCTGAGCCATCTCCCCAGTCCTGATTTGAGTTTTTGAAGCAGGTTCTCACTTACATAACCAGCCTATCCTCACATTTGCTGCCGTCCTCTTTGCTCTGTGTTTTTAGTTTTATTATTTTTTGTGTATGGGTGTTTTGGATGCATGTGTGCTTGGTGTCCACAGAGGCCAGAAGAAGGTAGTGGATCCCCTAGAACTGGAGTTACAGAGAATTGTGAGCTGAACTGTGGGTGCCAGTAATCAAACCTGGGATCATCTGAAAGAGCAGCAAATGCTCTTAACTGCTGAAACATCTCCAGCTTAGTTATACCAAGGCTTTTTGTTTGTTTGTTTGTTTGAGACAGAGTTTCTCTGTGTAGCCCTGGCTTTTCTGAAACTTCCTTTGTAGACCAGGCTGGCCTCAAAATCAGATATCCACCTGCCTCTGCCTTCCAAGTGTTGGGATTAAAGGAATATGCCACCACTGTGTATCTTGTACCAAGACTTTGAAAACAAAATTCTGGGTAGCAAGATGGCTTAATTGCTAAAGGCCCTCGTCATCAAGCTTGATGACCTGAATTTGATCTCCAGAGCTGACATGGTAGAAGAAGAGAACTGACTTACACAGATTGTTTTCTGACCACCACATTCACACTGTGACACACATACAAATAGGTAGATAAATAATTTAAGAGTTAGGGTTGGTGACACAGTTCAGTGGACAAAGGTGATTGCTGCCAATCAGCTTTAGTTCAGTCTCAAGAACAGCCATTAGTAGAGAAGAGAACCACTCCCATAACTTGTTTTTTGTTTCTACATGTATGTTGTATTACGCATATGTGCACATACATATACAATCAATAGACTAATTTAAACTGTAACGAACTCTTTGGGGCTACACAGTGAATCCCTGTTTCAAAAAAATAAAAGTGTTATCTTTAGCTGGGTGTGTTGGAACATACTATAATTCCAGCATTTGTGGGGTCCCCTCCCAATCCCACTGCACTCTGTTTCTTAATAGAAAAAAATTCTGTATTTTACCCAGGAAAGACTACAGTTAATAAAAACAATTAAGTTTATAATCTTGTTCTCTGGCATTCATTATTACCATGATTAAATACACAGTTTTGCAAATTATACATTTGTTCTAAAATAGGGAATTAAGTAGTAATTCACAGAAACAATTTTATTTGGAGAACTAATTGTTGCTAGTACTTGAGAGGTTGTCAGACAGAAAGTTGTCAGGTTTAAGGCTACCACAGATTACACAGCAAGACTGTCAGAAAAGAATGCAAACATTGAAGTGCTGATCGTGGTAGCTGCTTATACTTCTGGTACTTGGGGGTGGGGGTGAGACAGGCGCAGCCGCAGTTGAAGACTCCTGGCCATGTAGTGCTTCCAGGTCAGCTTGAGCATGACCCTGTCCAAAAAACATAGGTAGGTCTTTAAATGTTGTGATCATATTTCCAAAGAAGTTCAGTTGCATAGGGAATAGATATAAAAATTGTAGTAATTATGGTCTTTTTTTTTTTTTTTTTTTTTTCAGGTAACAGACTGGGTAGATCCATCATTTGATGACTTTTCAGCAAGTACTGCCATCACTACTATCACTGCTTCATCTTTAGGTTTGAATCATTTTAGTCACAGAAGAAAAAATTTGCCCTCTACAGTAGAGAGTAACAGATTGCCATCTAGAAAAAGAGGAAAGCTGTGTTTAGAACAGACTTGTGGCCTAGAAACTTCAAAAGAACATCTGTCTGAAAATGAGCCGTGGGTGGATAAATATAAACCAGAAACTCAGGTATGCACTGAATACCATATAAACGTCTATAATTTTAGGACAGATTAGCGTGGATAAGGTGGTTTCAGACTTCTTTTTTTTTTTCGTGACAAAGGTTCTTTATGAAGCTTTGGTTGTCCTGGACTGGCTTTTTAGACCAGGCTGGCCTCAAACTCACAGAGAGCTGCCTACCTCTTCCTCCCTGAGTACTGGGATTACAGGCCCTGCTTGGATTTTTATTTTTAAGAGTCTTTAAGCAAAAACCTCTTCTTCCCTGAATACTGGGATTACAGGCCCTGCTTGGATTTTTATTTTTAAGAGTCTTTAAGCAAAAAGTGTTTAAAGGCTGTGATACTATCAGGTTATTCTGTAGTTGTACCATCTCTTCTCTGTCTTTAATTTTACCCCAGATTAGAATTTACAAATGTAATGCTTTTGTTTCCTCCTCAGAACATATTGCTAGCTTTTTAAAAAGTTTTATAAATAAGAGAAGTACAAAAAATTGGTATCCAGTGTATCAGCATGAGAACAGGGCTTTTTCTTAATAGTATAAAAATTAAGGGGCTGGGGAGATGCCTCAGTTGTTAGGGGCCTCTGGCTGATCTTCTAGAGGACCTCTTCTAGAACACCCAGACTCCATTCCAAGCACCCACAGGATAGCTTATAATCACCTGTAACTACAGTTCCAGAGGATCTGATGCCCTCTGAGTGTACCAGGTGTAGTGTGTTGTTGACATGCATATGTGAGCAAAACACGTGAACATACAAAATGAATAATGGAAGAAAATTGAGCTGAGAAGGGGTACAGACAGGCACATGGTGGAAGGAGAGAACAGACTCCTGCAAGTTGTTGGCAGCCCCCCAAAACAAGTTAATAAGTATAAAACATAATATAAATATTTTCAAAAGGCTCTATTATTATAGCATAATACTGTTTTGCAATTAGTTTTTAATTTATTCATTTTTTTTGTGTGTGTGTGTGTGAGTGTTTTGCCTGCAGGTATCCTACTTGTGTGCAGGTGCCTACAGAGGTAGAAAGTATCAGTTCCCCTGAACTACAGTTAAAGATGGCTGTGAGTCACTGTGTAGGTGCTGGAAATTAACCAGGTCCTCTGGAAGAACAGCAAGTGCTCCTAACTGTTGAGCTAGGTCTTTAGCCCATTTTACAACTTTTTGTTCACTAAAATCTTCTTATCAAAAGGTGCTTACTTGGACTGGAGAGATGGATCAGGGGTTAAGAGCGCTGGCTGGTCTTCCAGAGGTCCTGAGTTCAATTCCCAGAACCACATGGTGGCTCACAACCATTTGTAATAAGATTTGGCCCTCCTCTGGCATTCAGGCATATGTGCCGGCAGAACATTGTATACATAATAAATAAATCCTAAAAAAAAAAAAAAAAAGAAAAAGTGGCTGACAAGCTAAAAATGTTTTGAAATGTTTTTAACCTCAAATTTTTATCTTAGCATGAACTTGCTGTGCATAAAAAGAAAATTGAAGAGGTTGAAACCTGGTTAAAAGTTCAAGTCTTAGAAGTGAAGCCGAAACAGGTAATTAAAATATTTAGCATCATATGTTCTCTAACTTATAAGATGTTTTTCTTTTCTTAATTATTTTTTTCAGACAAAGTCTCACTATGGTCTCAAAATAACAGAGATGGCCAGGATGGTCTCAAAATAACAGAGACCTGCCTCTGCCTTCAGAATGCTAGGATTAAAGATACGCTCACTGCTTACCCCAGGCTTCCCTGGAACTGATTGTGTTACCTAGGGTGAGCTTGAATTTATGATGATTCCTGCCTCATCCATGTTCTGGGATTACAAACATGAGCTACTAAGCCTCATAAGAAGCTAATCTTTTATGATCATTGTTTATATATCTTCATATTACCTTCAACAACATTTCCTCAAACAGAGTTCAGCCTTTAGGTTCCACATGGTAGAAGGACAGATTCAGTTCCACAAGTTGTCCCTTTAATATCATCATGTACCACACTCATGCTTCCCCACACTGAATCAATGAATGTTTTTATTTTAAAAAACTCCAAGACTTGAAGTTTTTCCTTTTATTTGTCCTTTTTCCCCCTTATATCTCAATGGCAGCCTAAGTAAGCTAGTTGGGGTGCTACTGTTTTTAGCACATATTATTATTTAATAGTAAAGCAAGTAGGCAATTTACATAGCAGTGGTTTAAAAAAAAGGCTAACTTTACCTTGAAACAGTCCTCGCTAATGTTAACCGGATGTTTTGTTTCAGTTTCTTTCTCCGCAGTTATTCTTAGCCCCTCCTTCAAAGATAGAATGTTTTCTCCTTCTCTCTATCTGCCTTTTGAAAGCTTGAGACTCTTTAAGCACACAGGAAAATAGAACTATTCATGTCTCCACAATATAGCATTCCTTTTTCTCTTAAGTTCTTTATAGTAAATTAAAACTGACTCTGGGTGGTGGTGGTGTTGCACGCCTTTAATCCTAGCAACCTTGAGGCAGAGGCAGGAGGATCTCTGAGTTTAAGGCCAGCCTGGTCTACAGATTGAGTTCCAGAACAGTCAAGGTTATACACAGAAAACTAAAAAGAAGAAAATATCTATATATGCCATAATATGCATTAAAAACAAACAAACAAACCAAAAAACCCTGACATTTCAGCCAGGTGTGCTGTTACACCCTAATATGGTTTAGACTTACATATTATTACTGTTTTATTAGATGGGTAAAATTGGTCATGTGTATACATTTATAACTACTGAAGAAATGTTTACTTTTATAATAGTGTTGGATATTGAGCCAAAAGCCTTGTGCATGTGTTTGATAAAAGTTTCAACGACACTAAACACTCTTTTAAAAAAGAAAAAAAATTAACTTGTTGATATCTAGATTGATCACGATAACTTTGGCTGTGGGCCTGGCGAGACACTGCTTAGCGGTTGGTTGCATTTTCTGCTGTATCAGAGGGTTCCAGGTTGGTTCCCAGCGCTCAGATGAAGCAGCTTACAAGCTGCCTTAACTCCAGCTCCAGAGGGTCCACTGCCCTCTTAGGTCCTCTGAGGGCACACGTTACAGTGACACTTAAAATCTTGGGGAAAAAGTCTGGTAGTTATTTTAAAATTATTGATTTTTGTTTTTATTTTTTTAGCTTTTTTGTTTGGTTTGGTTTTCTTTCTTTTTTTTTTTTGAGACAGGGTTTTTCTGTGTAGCCCTGGTTGTCCTGAAACTCACTCTAAGGACCAGGCTGGCTGTGTACTCAGAGATTCTGCCTCTGCCTCCTGAGTGCTGGGATTGAAGACAGGTGCTACTACCATCTAGCTAGATTTTAATTTTCATGATCTTTCCTTCAAAAGAGGGTAAAGCAACCAGGCATGGTGGCACAGGCGTTTAATCTCAGGTCTCTCTGAGTCTGAGTCAGCCAGTACTACATGGTGAGACCATGTCTTAACTGAAGTGGGGAAAGCATGGTAAAGCAGTGTTACAATTAGATGATGGAGGAGTTAGTGTTCTGACTTGAGATTCTGGTGCGAAACTACCTGCCTTCTGATTCTCTTAC
Source organism: Meriones unguiculatus (assembly GCF_030254825.1). NCBI lineage: Eukaryota > Metazoa > Chordata > Mammalia > Rodentia > Muridae > Meriones > Meriones unguiculatus. The sequence continues at coordinate 75,415,052 of NC_083354.1, read as the reverse complement.
TGCAAACAAAATTTTTGGAATGTGTCTCTCTACTTAATGTTTTAGAAAATAGACACCAACTATATTTCATGAGAAAAAACACTTATTTCCACTTATTTCTCACACGTGAACATCCTTTTTATTTTAATTGATCTGTTTCTAAGTGGAATCAGTTCTTATTATTCATACTAGCTGTGCTTTGTAAATTGTTAAGTTAGAAAATATCAAATTATTGTCTTGTTAAAAATATGAGTACGTTTCTGTAGGCTTCCTGTCAGAATAGAAGGTCAGCCCCTCATTATCTTTGTTCTTGTTTTGTATTTTTGTATGAGGAGGGCAGAGGAACCAAGGTATTGTACAGTCTAACCAGGTATTCTGTCTACAGTAAGCTTCACACCCCATCCAGTCTGAAAGTACTAGGGCTCGAACTTGGGTCTTCATGCTCGTGTGGCAAACAGTTTTCTGATGGCGCTCTAGCTCCAGCCCCTACAGCTGTATTTTATGAATTGAAATAACCTTTTAAGAATTCTGTTTCAAATCCTGTGCCCTTTGTTTAGCTGAAGTTTGTTTTAATTTAGCTATTAAGTTGTCTTTGAATACAATACAATATAGAGGAATTTTCAGAAGAAAATCCTCTCAATTCTTATGAACTTTAGTTTTGAAATTTATTTATATTAGATATTTAATAGACATTTGTAGAAATAATAGGAACTAAGAAAATTTTATAAAACTTGTGTAGCATTTTAGAAATTTTTTCTAATTAATGTTTGTATTTGGTTTTAGGCTGGATCTATTTTATTGGTAACAGGTCCTCCGGGATGTGGAAAGACAACTACTATAAAAATACTATCAAAGGAGCATGGGATTCAAGTACAAGAATGGGTTAATCCCATTTTACCAGACTTCCAAAAAGATGATTACAAGGAGCTACTTAATTTTGGTAAGTTTGCTGTGAAGGTGCTGGAGGTTGCAAGGAAGGCTTTACTGAATGCAACTTCTGGGTCAAGTGATGAGAGCACATTTTCTCCCGTGCTTGTCAGTTTGAGGAGAAAGTGAAAGATGTCCCAAACACAGAGGAGAATGTGTTCTTAGAAAGCTAAATTTGAACTCTCTCTTTTTAAGGTAACAAGCTGATCATTTTTCATTCATTTTATTGATTGATTGTGTGTGTGTGTGTGTGTGTGTGTGTATACATGTGGATATGCAAACATTTACATGCCATATATTGCATGTGGAAGTCAGTTCTCTCCTTCCACCCTGAGTTCTAGGGACAAAAATCAACACCTTTCCCTTCTGAGCCACCTCTCCTGCCTAGTTTTTGCTGATTTGAGACAGTATTGTAGGTACCCAGGGTTGTCCCAAACTTGTGGTGCTCCTGCTTCCACCTCCTAAGTGGAGGCCTGTGACAGCACACTAGATTAACAGGATCTCAGGTTTTTATTGTTTATGGGAGTTTTACTTAAGGTCTTTCTTAAGTTTCAGTGTAAATCAAGCCTTAGGACGCCCTAAAACTTGCCTCTCAGTAAAGTAGCTTACACCATTAGGTCCTCGCTAGAATAAAATTACTTCAGAACATGGTAGCATGCTTGTCATCCCAGCACGTAGGAGGCCGATCTCTGTGAGTTACTACTCTCGATAGTTCAGACCAGCTAGGGCTACATAATGAGATCGTGTCTCAAAACAGTAGCACCCCTCCAACAAACAACAACAAAAAACAAATCAGAAACATAAGGCAAAGACTGTCTTTGATATTTGGAGGGAATGTTAAATATTAAAGATAAAACATTTACACTATAGTTTTACACATAGACTTATATGTTCTAACACTGTCATTTTATCTTTCATTCTTTACTGATGCTGTAGGTATCTAAACTGGGAATGACCAAAGCCCCTAAGTTGCTTTGGATAGAAGAGAGCTATATAGAAGGACAATATTTATTTTGATACTACTACTCTGGGCTCAGCCAGGGTTGGTGACACACACTTTCAATCCCTGAGGAGGGGCAGGAGGAGCTCAGTGAGCTCAAGACCATTTCTTTATATAGTCAGTTACAGGTCAAGCAGGGCTACATAGAGGGGACCCTATCTCCAAAAACAAACAAGGAACAACAACATTTAAATTTAGTACTGAAGCTGGGCAGGGTTGGACAAACCTTTCAGTAATTACAGAGATAGGAGGATCTTGGTGAAATTGAGGCCAGTCTGGTCTACATAGTGAATTTCAGGATAGCCAGGGCTATGTAGAAAGATACTGTCTGATAAAGCAAAAGAGAAATCCAGTAGCGATATCCTAATCTGAAGTTAGCATTTCACCTCCATTCCTTCCTCCCATCTTCCAGTGATGTTCCTGAGCCTCAGGGGGTGATAAAAATGTTTCTGTTCATGGCTACATTTTCAGCAATCCCTTCATTTTCATTACTTTAACCAGTTATGAGTCTCTGCACTTATTACTGCACACTGTATAAATGAGGGCTTCTCCAACAAGCGGATTGCTGTACTAATCTGTGGGTATAAACATTATTTAGAAGGTAATTTGATGGGCATATCATAGCCCTTTAGCAAAACAACAGCTGTGGCTTCTCCGCTATGGGCTATGACTTCCCCAGCAATGGACTAGCTTTATATTACTTTGTATTATTGTGATAAAGAAGTAATACTTGTTATTCCTTGTGTTGTGTTCAGCAGACCACAAATCCATCTAGGAAGCAGTTAGTATCCCTATAACAGACTCACCACTACTACATTAGTGAGTACTTGTGGTATAGCACAAGGGTCCATGAATGAGACTTGATGATCGTTCTCCCATAGCACATTGCATAGTAACCTCTGGCAATATTATGCAAGCTAGTCTTAGTTTCTGTTTGATTTCTCCATGTTTTGTAATCAAAGCAATAACAGCTTTTGTTTTTGTTTGTTTTATAAAGAGTGAGGGTTTTTTTTTTTTACGTTCTCTCAAAGAGCAGCAAGTGCTTTTAATTGCTGAGCCATTGCTCCAGCCCAATAGCTACTTTTGTTTTTGTTTTGTTTGTTTGAGACAGTTTTCTACGCAGCCCCCCTGGCTGTCCTAGAACTTCCTCTGTAGACCAGGCTGGCCTCAAACTCAGAGGTCCACCTGCTTCTGCCTCCCAAGTCAGTTAACTTTGTGTTACTTTCATTAGTATAGAAAAATTATTATTGTCTATCATGATACTAGTCTTTTAAAATAATATTTTATTTTACATTAAAATCATTTTCTAATTTTAAGATAATCTTCAGTATTATAAATTTATTATATAACTGAATTTGATGTGTACAATATATTTATAATATTAACATATATGATTTGAAAATAAAGTAATAAATGTATTTCCTTTCAGAATCAAACTTCTATACAGTTCCATACCAATCTCAGATAGCAATCTTCAATGACTTTCTGTTAAGAGCCACCAAGTATAGCAAATTGCAGATGCTTGGAGATGATCTGACAAGTGATAAGAAGATAATTCTGGTTGAAGTAAGGACACTTTTACTTATTTATTTATTTACTTATTTATATTTTTAAATTTTTATTTATTTACTTTTTAAAAATTATAGCTGTTGTGTGAATAATTGTGAGATACATTGTGAAAGTAGCTTTGTGATAACAGAGACCTGAGGCTTCTTCAGTAAACACAGGTGTTAGGATAGCATAGGTTAAAGTAGAGCAGCTGTATGATAACATAGTTTTCAATTGCAATGCCATCTGTGTAGAAAAGCAGATATACTTTAAACATGCAATAAGTTATTGGGCTAATATCTGTCCCATATATTCAACAGGATTTACCTAACCAGTTTTATCGGGACTCTCAGGCACTACATGAAATTCTAAGGTAAGCATCAGTGGGGTCCAGTGTTCTAAAACTCCACATTAGGGGTGAGGGTAGTAACAGTGGTAGAACGTGTATAGTGCCTATGTGTTCAGTGTCTAACATGAACATGGTAAATTTCTTGAATTTCAATATTATTTTATTATTTTAGGAAGTATGTGCAGATTGGCCGGTGTCCTCTTGTATTCATAATCTCTGACAGTGTCAGTGGAGATAATAATCAGCGATTACTCTTTCCCAAGAAAATTCAAGAAGAGTGTTCTATTTCAAACATTAGGTAAGAAATTTTTTGTTTGTTTTGAGACAGACAGGGTTTCTCTGTGTAGTCCAGGCTATCCTGGAACTCACTCTATAGACCAGACTGGCCTCAATCTCACAGAGATCCAACTGCCTCTGCCTCCCAAGTCAATTAACTTTATGTGCTTGTATTAAAGTTTTGCTACACCACTGCCTGGCTAAGAAATTTGTTTTTATTGTTTACATAGATTATTTTTAAATTAATCATTTAAGCACTATGGTTTTTTTCTTTTTATAGCTTCAACCCAGTGGCACCAACAATTATGATGAAATTTCTTAATCGAATAGTGACTATAGAAGCTAGTAAGGTGAGTCTAAGTTAAGACTTAAATCGTAGCTGTGGAAAGCACAATTTATATTAAGTATGTAACTTAGAGAAATAGTTGATGGGCTACACTTCAGAGAACACTCTACTGCTATAGAAATATACATCTTATTCTCTGTCTCTTTCTGTGTGTGTACACACAGGGGTGTGTGTGTGTGTAGTTAGAGACGGTAGCTTCATGGTGTAGTCTTTGTCTAGTCTGTGAAAGGCTTCGGTTTTACTCCCCAGTTATATGAAAAAGCTAAACATTGTACACAAAGCCATAGCATTAATGTAATTATTCCTTATTGGGGAAAATATTTGTTAAAATGTTATTACATGTTTATTTATTTTGATTTTTATGTATATTTGTATATGAAGAAGGTGAGTGTACCACAGAACACGTGTTGATTTCCGAGGACAACTTGCAGGAGTTGACTCCCTTCTTCCACCACGTGGGTTCTAGGGATGGAGCCGAGGTCATCAGGCTTGGCAGCAAATAATTTCACATAATGAGCCATCCTACCTCAATAAATAATATTTTAGAAGTTGAAATAGATTTAAAGCTACTAACATAAAAACATTACCTCAGATGGCATTAGGTAAGAAGTTAAACCATTATAATTCTACGTAAAAACACTAACGGCATGTTTGCATACACTTAGAGGTATTGAATATATTTATAGATGCATGCATACAGAAAGTTTGGAAAGATGCTAAATGCTAATTCTATGACAGGATGTTTTGGGAAGACAACTTTTATGAAGATTTTTGAGGGCTTGAGAGATGTCTCAGTGAAGCTCACAACTGTTTGTAACTCCAGTTCCAAGGGATCAGATGCCATTTTATGACTGAGAGCACTGGGCACACGTGCACACATGCAGGCAGACCCACATCTGCCTAAAGCTAAAACCTAAACTAACACTTTGAAGAAGAAATTCTTGAAACACCTTTGGTTAATAAAGATAAATATGTAAAGATTTATGTAGTTCTGATTTTCTATGATAATTAGTTTTTACAAGTTCTATTGTGAGATACACACCTGGGCTGTGGAAGTTTTTAGACATTGAAATTTGAAAAAATCTAATTTGTAAAGTTCTCAAAATGGGTTTTAGTTTGTGTGTATGTACTTGTGTTTTAACAAAAAAGGTTTTAAAAATTTAATTTCTTCATTTTAGAATGGGGGAAAAGTTGTTGCTCCTGATAAAACTTCTCTGGAATTGCTTTGTCAAGGATGTTCTGGTGATATCAGAAGTGCAATAAACAGCCTCCAGTTTTCTTCTTCAAAAGGTAACTTACTCTAGGAGACACATTCATAGAGCAATGATAGGTGACTTTCTCTCTCTCTCTCTCTCTTTATTTCTTTTTTTTGTTTTGTTTTTCAAGAGACATATTTCTCTGTGTTAGCCCTGGCAAGAAGAGGGCATCATATTTCCTGGGTTTGGAGTTACCTATGATTGTAAGCTGCCTTTTGGGTTCCAGAAATCAAACCTGGATTGTCTGGAAGAGTAGCAAGTACTCTTACCACTGAGCTATCTCCCTAGCTCCTACAACAATTTTAAAAGAAAAGATTTTATTTATTATATATACAGTGTTCTGCCTGCATGTACACCTGCATGCCAGAAGAGGGCACAAGGTCTCATTGCAGATGGTTGTGAGCCACCATGTGGGTGCTTGCTGAGAATTGAACTCAGGACCTCTGGAAGAATAGGCAGTGTTCTTAACCTCTGAGCCATCGCTCCAGCCCCAACATTTACTTACTTTTTTGGGTTTTTAGAGACAAGGTCTCTCTGTGTAGCCCTGGCTGCCCTGAAATTCACTCTATAGATGAGGCTGGCCTTGAATCCAGGAGACTCGCCTGCCTCTGTCTCCTGAGTTCTGGATTGAAGGCATGTACCAACACCACCACCTAGTGACATTTTATTACTTTTTAAAAGCAACAGAGAGGACTCTTCAGTAAGATCACATTAAGTTACTATAGAAAACGGTTTTGATTAGAATATTTAGTATATCTGAAATATTACTTTTGGTTTTCATATTTTGATTTTTTTAAAATATCATTTGGCTGTATATTTTTTAGGGGAGAACAATTTATGGTCAAAGAAAAAAAGAATGTCATTGAAGTCGGATGCTGCAATATCAAAATCAAAGCAAAGAAAGAAACATAGTGCTTTGGAAAATCAAGAGATTCAAGCTATTGGTGGAAAAGATGTTTCTCTCTTTCTCTTCAGAGCTTTGGGAAAAATTCTGTACTGTAAAAGTAAGAAACTTATGCATTTTTTCTTTAATATATATCACTCTTAGTACAGAAATAAGATACTGTGTGTTTTGAAATGCCTTGTTTTTTGTTTGTTTGCTATAAGGAGCTAGAGGCCCCACCAGATACTGCGTACCCAGTGCTAAAATGTAGTAGGAGGATGTTTTCACCTCCTGCTTATTTATTTCTAAATTGATTAAACATAAAACCATTTCTTGGCCATATTCGTGTCTGTAAATTCTAGTTTCCTGAGGACATCAGTCCATCTAGACCAGCAGTTCTCAACCTGCGGGTTGTGACCCCTCTGGATGTCGAACAACCCTTTCACAGGGGTTGCAGATCAGATATCCTGTATATCAGATACTTACATAATAAATATGTTTGGTGGTCACCACAACATGAGAAACTATTACAGGGTCACAGCATTGGGAAGATTGAGAACCACTGATCTAGACTTCCAGTGGTAAGAGTTGGAATACTCTTCTTCCCTGTTGTGATACTCAGCTCTAACCACTGGGGTCCTAGGCCAGGTGCCAAGTAGCTTCAGGTTTCTTTGGCTCCTCTTCACTAACTTGCTGTCCTCATAACCACAGGTGTCCATTGCTCTCACCTGCCTTCATTGTTGCTTGTTCCTTCCACCCTTTCTGGCCCTACCCTCCCAAACTTTCCCTCTTTCCAGTAAATCCCAAACTTCTGTTCTCTATATAAATGCTAATATGATTCTGAAAGAAGAGATCGGGGTTTCAAAATAAAAATGTCAAGTAAGGACAGTGAATGGCCACCCAGGTGGTAGTAGAAATACTCATCTGGGACACCTCGCCCTCCAACCTCAGGGTCCATTCTCACCTCACTCCTTTCTTCCACCATTTCTTCCTTCCCAGTTTCATTTCTTTCCTGCTTCTGAAGATGGAACAGTCTCATCATATACAGTAAATGCAACACTTTAGCCTTCTGTATTGAGACAAGGCAAAGGGAGAAAACAACCCAGAGCTGAGAGATGAACTGGTTTTCCATAGTTAGAGACATGACAGAATTTCTTTTTTAAGATTTATTTATTATTTATATAATAGTTTGCCTGCATGTGTGCCTGCACACCAGGAGAGGGCACCAGATCTTATTACAGTTGGTTATGAGCCACCATGTGGTTACTGGGAATTAAACTCAGGACCTCTGGAAGAACAGACATTGCTCTTAACCATCTGTAAACCCAAACTACTTAGGGATTTTTGTTTGTTTGTTTTATTTTGTTTTTTGAGACAGTGTTTCTCTGTGTTGCCTTGGCTGTGCTGGACCTACTCTGTAGGTAAGGCTGGCCTTGAACTCACAGAGATCCGCCTGCCTGTGCCTCCCCATCAGACTCACTTGTTTTCACATTTTAGTTTTTAGTTTTTCACAGCTTCCTTAGTACTTTGACATTGTGTGCCTAAAGGATTGAAAATCAGTATATGGAAGTGCTGTAATGATAAAAATAACATTATCTTTAGTAATTCTAGAAATTCTTTTATAGGGGCCCCTTTAACAGAATTAGACTCACCTCACTTGCCTGCTCACTTGTCAGAGCATGAACGGGATACATTACTTGTTCAGCCTGAGGTAAGCTCTTTTTTAAGGCTTGGGACTTTGCTGAGTATGTGTTATATATGTGCATGAACATCTGCTCACTGCATTTGCAGTAAAATTTATACATTTATGCTCCTTTTCATAGGAAATAGTAGAAATGTCACACATGCCAGGAGACTTTTTTAATTTATACCTTCACCAAAACTACATAGATTTCTTCGTGGAAATAGATGATCTTGTGAGAGCCAGTGAGTTTCTGAGTTTTGCAGATACCATTGGTGGTGACTGGAATGTAAGTCTGTTTGACTTAAATTTTTATCTATATTTTGTGACTCTTCTCATTTATTGAGCTGAATCTGATTATTTAAGCCAGTGTTTATAATAAAATCTCAGGTTATCTGATTTTTTTGGATGACATATAACACTAATTTTTTCTGATGTTTTTAGTTTTATTTATATTTATTTATTTTTTATTTTCTGTGCATGACTGTGTGTATGTATGTATACCATGTGGGTGCTTGGTGCCAGGGGAGGTCAGAAGAGGATGTTGGATCCCCTGGAGCTGGAGAAGTGCATGGTTGTGTAAGGACTCAAACCTGGTTCTTCTACAAGAGCAGCACATACCTCTTTTCTCCAGCCTCTGTTTTCTAATTTTAAAGTTAACATATACTCAGAACATTTTTAACAGATTTATTTTTATTATTTTAAAATATGTATCGATGTGTGTGCACATATATATGTATGCCCTGGAGTTACAGACACTGACTGGCCTGACGTGGGTGCTGGAACCGAATTCAGGTTCTCTAGAGGAAGAGCAACAAGTGTCCTTAAGTGCTTCATCTCTCCAGGCCTGTACTCAGAAAATTTGGCAGTCATTGAAAATTAAAACACTTTTTAAAATATTTTTGAAATACTACACAATATGCATTTGGCTGGAAATGCAGCTCAGTGTTAAAGCACATGGTTAGGGTGCATGGTTAGGGTGTGATCTCTGGACCAACTAGGGATCTGTTTTCAGTTTCTTCCCTAATTAACATGAGGGTGGGTGGGTGACCGCTCCATGGAGTTGGTGCTCTCTTTCTGCTTTTATGTGGGTGCCAGGGGTCAAACTCAGGTCATCCAGTCTACCTGACAAGTGCTTGCGCTCTCCTGCTGAGCATATTCCCCATCCCTTTTAGGCATTTAAGTAGGGCTTTGATTGCTAAGTGCTCAGGTTAGGTTGGCCTTGAACTTAGGGCTCAGGTGAACCTCAGTCCCTAGTATCTCAGATAACAGGCATGCCAGTCAAATCAGCATGTGCCAAATTTCTTAACTATTTTTTTATAATATTTTAATACTATTCTGACCAGTACAACAGCCACTTGATATAAATTTAAAATTCAGTTCCTCAGTCACACAAAACCACATTTCTAGTACTTGATGGCCTCATGTGGCTAGTACCTATAGTCCATCTATAAACATTTTCATTGTTGTAGGAAGGTCAGTTGGACAGCACTGGTCTGATACATTAATTTTCTGGTTATAAATATGTCATTAGCATTAATAATTAAAGTTAAAAGCCAAGCAATGGTGGTACACACTGTTAATCCCAACACTTGAAAGGCAGGGGTAGGTGGATCTCTGAGTTTAGGCCAACCTGGTCAACAGAACCAGCTCCAGGACAGCCAGGGCTACACAGAGAAACCGTGCCTTGAAAAAAAAAAAAATCGATGATGATGATGATGATGATGATGATGATGATGGGCTGGAGAGATGGCTGAGGGCTCAGAGGTTAAGAGCACTGGCTGCTCTTCCAAAGGCCCTAAGAAGTTCAGTTCTTAGCAACCACATAGTGGCTCCTAACCATCTGTAATGAGATCTGATGTCCTCTTCTGGTATGCTGGCACACATGCAGGCAGAACATTATATACATAATAAATAAAATAATAGTAATAAAAAGTTAAGAACGATGTTAAAACATTAATACTCAGTTTTCCTTCACTTAGTTTTTAACTAATGATTATTTATAAAACTTTTTGATTACCACATAATTTTTGCACATATAGGAGGTACAGTGTGATGTTCTGATTCATGGATACATTGGCTATTGACCAACTCAATACCTGGCATATCCATCACCTGATTATCATATCTGGGCATAATTGCTTTTTTATTTTGAAATTTTCAAATATGTAGGTAAATTGAAAAGCAGTACATTGTAAACCTTCATACCTTTAGCCTTCATTTACTTACCTTTTTCTACTTTGCTAGATTTGCCTAATCTCTTATATATTATATACTAGTTTATGGCAGAAAATGGGAAAATAATTGCAAGTATCATATAGGAATAAAGACACCACCGTATTAAAACTACAATAATAGTATCACAGTAAAGTTGCTGCTAATTCAGTTAATATTAATTTAGGTTGGACATAATGGTATAGACTTGTAATTCTGGTACTCATGAAGGTGAGACAGGAGGTATAAGACTAGCCTGGCCTACTTAGGAGATCTTGTCCTAAAAAACAACAAAACAAAAATAGTGTGGTAATATATTATCACTATTTTCTAGTTGCCCTAAAAATGTTGTTTTCCCCAACCCTACCAAAAACTTTACCAACTCCATCAAAGACCATACTCAGAAGTTCACCCGGAGCATTTGGTACCTATGTCTCAGTTGAATTTGTTTTAAATAATTTTGTAGCAATATTTTTAAGGCTTTGATGATGTTGGAAAATATATATGCAAAGTAACTAAATATAAGCAGTCTTATTTGTGTGTTGGTACTACTAACAATATTGTTTTATAATTCTTGTCTCACATCTTGTCTCCCTGGCTAGACACGCTCTTTACTCAGGGAATATAGTACGTCTATAGCTACAAGAGGCGTGATGCATTCCAATAAGTCCCGGGGATTCGCTCATCGCCACGGAGGAGGATCAAGCTTTCGACCCTTGCACAAACCTCAGTGGTTTCTAATACATAAAAAGGTAAAAAGAAAAAAATGTACATTTTGAGCTATAATCTCAGCACTGCTGGCTGAAGTAAGAGGATCATGAGTTCAGGTCTATCTGGGCTAACTACATAGTGATACTCTGTACACTGGGAACTTCATTACGTGTGTATTCGGTCTCAAAGCTGGATTTTGGTGTGTTTGGTTTAATATTTATTTAAGAGGCTTGTGCTGGCAGTCTCCAAACAACTCTTTATCCTTCCACCCTATAGTACCTTACTAAGCTTTTTTTTTTTTAACGAGAAGGAAAAATATAGTTCGTTCTTAGTAAGCTAGTTCCTAAATCCCATAATTTTTCTAGAATTAAGAAATAACATCTAATAAAAGAAAGAAAGAAAAAAAAAAAAGAACGAACAAATGAACAGCCGTGGCTAGAGAGATATCTCAGAAGAGCCCTTCCAAAATTCCTGAGTTCAATTCCCAGTAACTACATGGTTATACATGGTCTCACAACCATCTATAATGAGATCTGGTGCCCTCTTCTGATGTACAGGTGTACATGCAGGCAGAACACTGTGTATGTATGATAAATAAATCTTTGTTTAAAAAAAATATATATATAACCTGATGTTTTAAAAAGTGGCTGGCTCTTTGACCGCCCACCCCAAGGGGGGAGCAGCCTTGCCAGGCTACAGAGCAGGACAATGCAGGCAGTCCTGATGAGACCTGATAAGCTAAATTCAGGTGAAAGGGGAGGAAGAACTCCCCTATCAGTGAACTTCCAGAGGGGCATGGGAAGAGATGAGGGAGGGGGAGGGGGAGGGGGAGGGAATGAAAGGGAATGAAGGAGGGGGCTTCAGCTGGGATACAAAGTGAATACACTAATTAATATAAAAAAATAAAAAATTTAATTAAAAAATAAAATAACAGCAAACTAGCCGGGTATGGTGGCGTGCACCTTTAATCCCAGCACTTGGGGAGGTAGAGGCAGGCAGATTGCTGTGAGTTTGAGGCCAGCCTGGTCTACAAAGCAAGTCCAGGACAAGGTTGCACAGAGACACCCTGTTGTAAAAAAACCAAAACCAAAATAATAAGAATAGGAATAAAAGTACATTTATACATTCAGAAGGTGGAATCAGCAGGATTGTTAAGTTGGAGACCAGCCTGGTTGCATTAAAAAAAAAAAGTGTCCTTATGATGCATAAACTCACAAGACTTCGTAAATAAACTTTATCTGTGAATTCATAACCATTTTTTGTTTTTGTTTGATTTGGGAGTTGGTTAATTTTTTTTTATAAACTTTATTATTTAAAAACTTACTAATAAGTAAAAATATCACACACTAAAATCAACCAGACCCAGAGTAGTCGACTTATACATAGTTAGAATTAGCATTTGTTTGAAATAGGATTGCACTATATAGTCCTGGCTGGCCTGAAACTTGCTATGCAGACTGGGCTTACCTCAAACTTGCAAAGATGTGGCCTACCTCTACCTCCTGAGTACTGGAATTAAAATGTACCACCATGCCATGCATATAACCATCTTTTGAATTCTATTTTCCTTTCGTCTTTTTTTCTGCATACAGTATCGGGAAAATTGCCTGGCAGCAAAAGCACTCTTTTTTGACTTCTGCCTACCAGCTTTGTGTCTTCAGACCCAGCTCTTGCCATATCTTGCTCTGCTGACCATTCCAATGAGAAATAAAGGTAACAGGTTTCCTTTCCTACAGACTGCTAGCTACCTGTTAGTCACAGCATCTACATAGATAGTATTTTAATTTATAGGAGTTGACAGCTGGTTTTCCTTCCTTCTAGGAAATGAATGGCTTTAATTCTCCCTCATTTAGTTTTTGGTATATAATGATAGACTCTGGAGTCTTGCTTTTTCAGTTGTAACTCTTTACTGTCATTTTGAACTCAGAGTGTTCAAATTTGACTAGTTGATACTGCTTCAAGTTGTGTTTTTCACTTCTTTTTATTTTTTTAAATTACGTGTATGTGTGTGCACATGGGTGCAAATGCAAGCAGAGGGCAAAATGGGTGGTGGATTGGATCCTTGGAGCTGGAGTAACAGGTAGTTGTAAGTTGCCTGATGTGGTTGCTGGGAACACAATTTGGGTCATCTGCAATAAGCATTCTTAATAGCTGAGCTGCCTCTATGTCACCTCTGTGTCCTTTCTAAGCATTGTCACCAAAACAAACCTAGGATAATTTGTGTGTATAGCATAGAACATTCAGTTTCTGCCTAGCCCTTCAGAGTTTATTCTATCCTTTGTACTCTCTACATCTCTACCTCCTTTTGTTGTAGTTATTGTTTTGTGAGAGCTGGAGGGCAGGCTTGTTGTTTTTCTTTGGAAGTGTTTAGAATCAAATTTAGGGCCTTCCAGCTAGGCATGGTGGTGCACAACTTTAATCCCAGTACTTGGGAAGCAGGGGGCAGGTGGATCTCTGAGTTCGAAGCCAGCCTGGTCTACAGAACAAATTCCAGGACAGCCAGGGCTGTTATACAGAGAAATTCTGTCTTGAAAAACCAAATTTAGGGCCACCTTTGTGCAAGCTAGGCAAGTGTTATACCACTGAAATAAATTCCAGATGTACCTCTCCTTTTGACAAAGAAATTATTACCATTTTTTGAAATATGTTTGCTTATGTACATGTGTGGTGTGTCCATGTGTACATGTACATGCAGAAGTCAGAAAACAACCTCAGGTATTGTTCCTCAGCTACTGTCCACCATGTCTAATTAGACAGGGTCTCCCACTGGCCTGGAATTTGCCAAATAGGGTAGGTAGCCAGCAAGCCCCTCAAACCTGTCACCACTTCCCCAGGGCTGGGATTACATGTACATAATATGGCATGTTCCTTTTTGAAATGCACATTCTTGGGATTGAACTCAGGTCCTCACTCTTACAAAGCAAGCACATTATCCACTGACTTCTCTCTCCAGCGCTCCTACATATGCGTACTCAGTATATTATATCCATCTTTTTGTTTATATGTGCACTGTTGTAAGTTACGCTTAATATTTACTAATAATTATCTTTTAGCAATTGCTGCTGTTAATCCTAAACAGCTGTGTAACCAAATAACCACACAGAGACTGGGTTTATTTAGTTAACCTAGAACACAATGCTGGGCAATAGTTACTCCCTCCTAAACCTCCAAGCCCTCATAGTTTCCTAACATTTAGATTTAACCCATTATACTTGATTTTAGTAATATCTTAGGTCTGGTTCATTCTCTCCGCGCTGTCCAAGATCTCTCTCCCCCTCTGCTCTCCTCTCTCTCCTCCCACTCATTTCCTGCCCTCTGGCTCCTCCTCTCTTTCCTGTCCTCTGGCTCCTTCCATTGCTCAACATTGTGGCTAGTTGCTTTATTTTGGCCTGTTTACACAAAGTTGAGACAGGATGCTTAGAATAAGTATCACAATGCAATATCCCGATAGAAACAAGAGAGTGGGGTCGGGGGAGAAATCAGTATTTGAATGAACAAGGGTAAGGTATATACATTTCAAAAGAACATTATACCAACAGTGCACACTGATGACACGGGGGTATTCAGCTTGTATCATCAGTAGATACTATTATAAACATGAGTATTCTAACATGCCTTTTACACATTTTTTTCCAGTTACTTTTTTTCTGAGTCAAGGTCTGTCTGTGTGCCCTGGCTGTCCTAGAACTCTGTATAGACTAGGCTGGCCTCAAATTCACAGAGATCTTCCTGCCTCTGTGTGTCCTGGGTTGTGGGAATTAAAGGCATGTACTACCATACCTGGGTACAATTACATTTTTATTTTATTTATTGTGCGTGTGAGGTGTGAGGGCCTACTTTCTGGGGTTGGTTTCCTCCTCCTACCATGTGGGTTCCAGCGATCAAGCTCAGGTCAGCAGGTTTGGTGGGCAGGCACTATAGCTATCTCACCAGCCCACAAACTTCTCTTTTGAGACCCCATTTTGACTTTTTTTTTCCTTTTGGATTTTTGAGACAGGGTTTCTCTGTGTAGCCCTGGCTGTCCTGGAACTCCCTCTGTAGAGCAGGCTGGCCTTGAACTCAGAGATCCTACTGCCTCTGTCTCCCAAGTGCTGGAACTAAAGGCATGTACCACCACCATTTAGAATTTTTTTTTTCTTTTTGGCCATTTTGATTTTTTACACTGTTGCAGAATTTCTGGGTCATAAAATATTTTGAAGACTTGCCTTACAAACTTTAATAACCATCCTATTAGCTGTGTAGTGGTATCTCATTTGTTTGCATGTCCCTAAGGATTAATAATGGTCAGCATCAATGATGGTACTTACTGGCAATTTGTATCTTTTATTTGAAAAAATCTTTTGTTTTGCAAAACATGTGTGAACCTTAAACATATTAAATTAAATGAAAAAGCTCAGGTACAGAGAGAAATATACTGTATAATCTCTTTTGAATGTGGAAAAGGAAAGACAAACTCATACAGTAAAATTTTGTTTACCAGAGACCAAGTAAAGAATTTAAGATGTCAAAGTACATAAAACATTAGACAGAAGAGGCAAGTGTAAAGAGTCTATTGTAGATAATGGTAGCAACTATTACTATACTATTTGAAAAGTACTGAGTATTTTTTTTACACATTTATTTATCTGGTATATTTGTGTGTACATGCATGTGGGTGCCCTACAACATTCACATGAATATTAAAGGACACTTCCTGGAGTCCGTTCTCTCCTGCCTTGTGAGTTCCAAGGATTGAACTCAGTTCATCAGGGTTGGTGGCAGGTACCTTTACCCACTGAGTCACCTTGCTGGCCCACGGGTCTATTTTAAGTGTTCTCACTGAAAAAACAGGTATTATAATACAGTTAAATCTGTCAATTAAAAATACAGTTTTAAATGATGGCATTTAAAACTTTGTTAAAATGTCTTTTCAGCTCAGATTTCTTTTATCCAAGATATTGGAAGACTTCCTTTGAAGCGAAACTTTGGAAGGTAAGCTGATCATCTTAACTCTTCAAGAACTCTTGGCTGGGTAGTTTTGGCATACAGTCAGTAAATGTTGTCCATAAAACACAAACAGTTGGCGGCATGATGGCATGCACCTTTAATTCCAGTACTCAGAAGGTATAGATAGGCAGCTCTCTATGAGTTCAAGACCAGCCTGGTCTACATAGTGAGTTCCAGGACAGATACAGTTATGTAGATAGACCCTGTCTTAAAAATTAATTAATTAATTAAATTAGAAAAGGTGGGCTGGAGAGATGGCTCAAAGAACACGGGCTGTTTTTCCAAAAGTCATGAGTTCAATTCCTAGCAACCACTTCTTGCTGGCACACCTGCAGACAAATCCTAGAAAGGGGGTGGGGGAGGGGGAAGAGAGAGAGAGAGAGAAAGAAAGAAGGAACTAAGGAAGGAAGGAAGGAGAAAGAAAGAAGGAAGGAACGAACGAACGAACGAACTAGGGCAGAAGAGATGGTTCACCCAGTGATGGTTAAAAGTACAGAGGACCTGAGTTTGGTTCCCAGTACCCACACTTGGCAGCTCATATATGTATGTATATAACTCCAGCTGGGGTATCTGACTTCCTAGAGACATAAAACAAAAATTTTAAAAATAATGTATCTTTTTTCCACTTTAGAAGGTAACAATAAGAAGTAAAAGTAAATAAAAGAAAAAATAAGGTAACAAAAGCTTTATTGTTTTGAGGCAGGGTCTCACTACATAGCTGAGGCTAGACTCAAACTTCTCATTCTCTTATGTAGCCCCCAAAGTGCTAGTATTATAGGCTGTACCACCACATCTGGCTGAAGTTCAGTCTTTTAGTTCAGTTTCTTTTTTTGAGACAGGGTCTCTTTATGTAGTTTTGCTGGCCTAGAACTCAGAGGTCCAGTGCCTGCCTTTGTCTCCTGAGTGCTGGGATTAAAGGTGTGAGCACCATGCCAGCTTTAGTTTCTATTTTTAAAATTAAAAATTAGGTTGAGCAATCTGTATAGCCCCTCTCACGTTTCCTGAGATTTCTGTGCTTGTGCTCATTTTTAATGTATATATAAATATTAGTCTGTAGGAACTCTGCTGAAGACATTAACACTTGTAGGCAGTAAGGATTTATTCACAGTTGGTCATTCACCTTGTAATTTGTGTTTGTGTAAGTGAAAAGACCACATAGGTTATAATTTAAAGGAATCTCCTGTTTGGTTACTATTGATGTCTTGTTGTAAATGACTATTAATATTTGCTATTGGTTTATCTTTTATTAATGCTGCTGTTAGTCCTAAACAGCTGTATACCCAAATCACCACACAGAGATTGGGATTTATTTAATTAACCTAGAACACAATGCTGGGTAATAATTACTCAATCTTAAACCTCCGAGCCCTCATAGTTTCCTAACATTTAGAGTCACCCATTATACTTGCTTTTTGTGAAATCTTAGATCCTCCACGTTGTTCCAAGACCTCTGCTCTCCCAGCCTCTGCCCTCTTTCCTCCTCTGCCTCCCACCTTCCTGTCCTCTGGCTCCTCCCTGTCTTCCTGCTTCCTTTCTATTGTGCAACCATGTGGCTGGTTGCTTTATTTTGGCATGTTTACACAAAGTTGAAACAGGTGATGCTTAGAATAAGTATACAATGCAATGGCCTGATTGAAACCAGAGAGTGGGGGAAAGAAATCTGCATTTGAATGAACAAGGGTGAGGTGTATACATTCCAAAAGAACATTATACCAACAATGTCTGCACTGTGAATCTGACAGGTTGAAAATGGAAGCCCTGACTGACAGAGAGCTGGGGCTAATAGACCCCGACACGGAGGACGAATTCTGCCATAATGGAGGACAGCTTGCTCAGGAAGCTCAGGGGGAACCCTGTCAGACTGCTGAGCCAGAAACCTGGTCTCTTCCTTTGAGTCAGAACAGTGGGAGTGACCTGCCTGCCAGCCAGCCTCAGCCCTTTTCCTCCAAAGTGGACATTGAGGAAGAAGAAGAAGAAGAAGTAATAATAGAAGACTATGACAGCGATGAGACATAGAAAGCAGCCTGCCAATCACATTGCTACCTGAGAGATTGATGAGTTTATTCAGTGGTACTTGAACTGCATTAACACCGACAATTTGTTAACTGCTCAGTTCTTTATGGTATTCATCATAAGCAGCTGATGTCTGCCATCGCAGGTCTCAAGAACTCAGTATTTAGTATTTATTTACCCTTGTGTGGTTTCGGGAGGAGAGGTCAAGGTGTGAAGTATGTTTGAATGTTGTGCTAAATATCAGAAAATGTGAAGGAGTAATCCAGAATATACAGACTTTATGGGATGTTGTAAATGTGATTTATAAAAGTTTAGGAGGCAATTATGAGTATAAGTAAACTTTGTGCCTTATTTGCAGTTTGCATCTAGCTTCTCTGATACCGTTTGGTATGTTGTACAGTGGAATATTTTAGATACTTCTGAAAAGTAATTACATAATTTATATCAAAATTAAAATGTTGGATTTCGTCTTGTTTTTCTTATCCTTTAACATCGCCTACCGTGCACTGTTTACCTTGGGTCCAGGCGCAAGTAGAGTAAATGCTTTAAAATGGGAAGGGGCTGGCAGCACTTGCGCTGCCTGCTTTCTAGCAGGGGCTGTTCGCGGTGGCGGGTTGGTGGCCTGGTTACCGCCGGAGCCCGGACAGCCGGGCGGGGCGCTGTGGCTCGGCCACGCCCCAGGAGCTTGATCCCGGTTTCGGTGCCCGGGGCAGCGTGCGCTCTTCCGGCGGCCGCGCAGGTGAGTGGGGCCGGGCAGCGGCCAGGGGACGCCGAGCCCGCGGGGAAGGCCTGTCGCCCCCGGACACACATCCCGGGAGCCGGGTTCGACCCGCGGCCGGGCTGAAACCGAAGCGCGTGGGCGCGCCGGGCGGCGGGGGCGGCGGGGGCGGGGTTCGCTGCCAACAGGTGCGGCCGGCTGGACCGCCGCCGTCCTTCCGGGCGCTGGCTGGCGCCGCCCTTGCCCCTTTCCCGGCTGCCCTGACCCGAGCAACGGCCACCCTGGGGCGGAAGCCGCCGTGGATTTTCCAGCGAAGGCCGGACCCGCACCGGGTGGCGACAGCCGCCGTGCCGAGGCTGGACGGGAGAGCCCGGCTGGTGCTGGGTGCGGGTCTGCCGGGGCCACGCTTCCGCTGCTCCCCTATCCACAAATCACCTAGTCCCTGACTGAGGCAGTCCGCGTTCTGGAGCCGCAAAACTTGGGAGACAGCTGAGGGTCGACTGTGCGCGTGTAAAGGTAACCAGGCTGGTTCCCGGGACGCCCAGGGAACCATTTTTGGGGCCACAGCTGTAGCATTCCTAAGTCCCTGGCTCCAAGCAAACAAAGACCTGCGATCTCAGCGAGCTAGTGGGAGCCCAGGGGGCTCAGGGACAGCCTGCAAGACCCCGGGGTATCTGATAAGATGTGGTCAAATGCCGCCGACCGTTCCTTGCTGGGAGAGCACTGTTTGCGCTTCTACTAGTCTACGAATTTCTGGTTTTTATTTAAATGATAAAGTGATGTAACTCAAACGAGCCGTTTTCCACAGGTGAAGATGACTTGAATCCGTTACAGTGAGTCACGCTTTTAGGAGCTAAACGTACCAGCGAGATGCTCTGTAAACCCACATATACCCTAGCTACCTCAAACCTTGTTCAGTTTATTTGCTGTGCTTTTGCTTCTACTTTATTAGGCACTTGCTGAACGTAAATGCTGTCGTTTTTAGACAACAAAGAGATAAAGACAAAAGGACAAAAATAATTGCTGTTGTGCTGGCTGCTTTTTTGCCAACTTGACAAAAGTTAAGAGTCCTTTAGAAGAGGCAACCCTAGTTGAGAAAATGGTCCCCAATAGATTGACCTGTGTGCAAGCCTGTGGAACATTTTCTTGACTGATGGTTTATGGGCGAGGGCCCAGCTCACTCTGGATGGTGCCCTGGACTGGTGGTCCCAAATGCTGTAAGGAAACAAACTGAGCAAGCCAAGAGGAGAAGACCTCCATGGCCTCTGTGTCAGCTCCTGCCCCCAGGTTCTTGCCCCGACTTTCCTCAGCAATGGAGCATGACTTGAGTGTTGTAATCTGAAATAAACTCTTTCCTTTCCAAGTTATGGCCACGGAGTTTTACCAGAGCAAGAGAAACCCCAACTACGACGGTTGTCATTTAGAGGGCTTCTGGTTTGGTCCTTGCTGGGTTATCACCTTTGGTCCTCCAGACTTGGAGTGGTTCATTAGAGGACCCTGAGATTTCTTTCTGGGCTCCATCTATTGCAGTGGTTCCCACCCTGTGGGTGGAGAGCCCTAAAGGAGGAGTTAACGGGGAGAGGATCAAATGATCCTTCACAGCGGTCTTGGGTAAGACCATCAGAAAGCATAGCTATTTACAGTTCATGACAGTAGCAAATTACAGTTATGAGGTAGCAATGAAAGTGTTATAATTGGGGTCACAACAACGTGAGGAACTGTATTAAGGGGTTGCAGCATTAGGAAGGTTGAGAACCCCTCATCTGTTGGGTGTTTGTGTCTGGTCTAATGGCAGTACCTGCTCCCTGGACAGATTGGAGCTGCTGAAGCTCTGGTGAAATCTGCTATTCCCTGAGTATGGAGAAATGAATGCTGTAAAGTGATCAGACGATGTCAGGCATTTGCTTCTTGTTTTGGAAAAAGCACTTATTTATAATTTTATTTTACGTGGGTGTTTTGCCTGCGTGTATGTCTGCACCGTATTAGGCAGTGCTTATAGAGGCTGAAGAGTGTTAGTTCCTTTGGTTGTGTTACAGTTGGTTGTGAGCCTCAACGTAGGTGCTGGGAATTGAACCCAGGACCTCGGGGAGTGGAGCCATTGTTTTTAGGCACTGAGCAGCCGCTCCAGACCTTTGATGCTTGCTTCATCTCCTGGCAGAGGAGGACTAGGGCAGAAGGAGCAGTGAAACATGAATAGAACTGGTCTTAGAGGAGTAATCATTGAAGCTGACCCGTGGTCCACAGAGGCTCCGAACACTACTCTTTCTGCTTTGGGTTATGTTTAAATTCTTCTGTAACCACATATTTTATGTTCCTTGTATCTAGAATTTAAGGCATCACTGTTTCCATGGCTATCACCATGATCCTTTGGATCATATATCAACAGCCTCCCACTTTTAGCTTTCTTATGAATTGCACTCTAAACACCACATCCAAAGAGATCCTATTAAAACAGATCATGTCACTCCTCAACTCCAAATCCTCTGATGGCCGCTGCCATCGTCTCTTCTGCTTCTCCTCTCTTCCTCCTTCTTGTTTTTTTTTATATCTTTTTTATTTTTTATTAATTACAGTTTATTCACTTTGTATTCCCCCATAAGCCCCTCCTTCCTCCCCTCCCAGCCCCACCCTCCTTCCCCCTTCTTCTCGCTTGCCCCTCCCAAGTTCACTGATAGGGGAGGTCCTCCTCTCCTTCCTTCTGATCTTAGTCTATCAGATCCCATCAGGAATGGCTGCATTGTCATCTTCTGTGGCCTGGTAGGGCTGCTATCCCCTCAGGGGGAGGTGATCAAAGAACAGACCTATCAGATTATGTCAGAGGTAGTCCCTCTTCCCATTACTATGGAACCCACTTGGATACTACGCTGTCGTGGACTACATCTGTGCAGGGGTTCTAGGTTATCTCCATGCATGTTCCTTGGTTGGAATATGAGTCCCTGGGGAGACCCCTGTGTTCAAATTTTCTGGTTCTGTTGCTCTCCTTGTGGGGTTCCTGTCCTCTCCAGATCTTACTATTTTCCACTTCTTACTTAAGATTCCATGCACTTTGCCCATCAGCTGGCCTTAAGTCTCAATGTCTGCTTTGATAGTCTGTAGGGCAGAGCCTTTCAGAGGCCCTCTGTGGCAGGTTCCTAGGTCCTTCTTGTTTTTTTAAGACAAGGTTTCTCTGAGTAGCCTTGGCTGTTCTGGACTTGCTTTGTAGACCAGTCTGGCCTCAAAGTCACAGAGATCAGCCTGCCTCTGTCTCTGAGTGCTGGGATCACAGGCGTGCTCCACCGCGCCTGGTTTCTCTGATGGCCTCTTATGGCCAGTGGATTTAAGGTCAATGGGAATGAATTGGCTTTGGATCTATCCTGTGTCCCATTCTATTGCTGCCTTTCTGAGCAGCTCACTCGTTTGGTATTTCCTTAGCATGTTAGGCACTGTAGCTGTCCCGTTTTCCTAGAGCACTCCTTCCAGACATTGGCTCCGTTTCCTACTTTACCTTTATTCCTGCGTTTGTCACATTCTCCACTCCCCTGGCCATGCTAAAATTATGACACACTGCCTGCGGTGTACTCTTTAAACTCCCGTAAGACGTTGACCGTTAGTGCGTTATGCGGTTCACCTGCCACCCACAGTAGAATTGAAATTCAATAAAAGCAGGGAACATAAATACAACCTCTGTTGTGCCTGATTCGTGGGAGGTTCTCAGTCAACCTTTGTTGACTAATGGGTCTCCATTTTACAAGTAAAATTACGCCTTGGGATTTCCAAGTTGTCCAACACCTTAAGATAAGAGGACCCATTTTAATTAGTCATAATTTCAATGATAGTACCATAGTTGACTGTACAAAAAAAAAAGGCATAAACAGTTGAAGGGAGAAATTCAGCGTGCCTCAAAATGAGCAATACATCAACAAGTGGTTTTTGTTATTGTTTGGTTTTTTGTTTTATTACGTACATATTTAGGTCATTGCTTTTGTCAAGGAAGGCAAAAGACTTAGTCAAAGCACTTTTTAAATAAAATTTTTCAGGTGTATTAAACTAAATTCTAATTATACTAGGATACTTCAGTTGCTCATAGCTACAGCAAATTGCCTTTAGATAATTGCCCTGGGAACAGGGATGTTCAGAGTTAGTGCTGCCGCTGTTTTACACCTCTGGGGGTGCACAGCCCACGGTGTTTTACCTCTGAGAACTCGATTTCTAAAATCTAGTGCCAGCTGTTAAAATTGTAGGAGTAGAGAGAAGCAAGCCCTCTGAGCTAACTTTCACATTTTTCATTTATGATTTTGTGCGTATGGGTGTTTTGTTTGCATGTATTATCAGTGCACCACATGAATGCAGTCCCCTGGAGGCCAGGAGAGGGCGTCACATCCCCTGGGACTGGGGTATACAGCTGTGAGCCAGCCCACACCCTCCACCCCCGTGTGGGGGCTAAGACTCATCCACATCCTCCAGAAGAGCAGCAGATGCTCTTATCCTCTGAGCCATTGTTCTAACCTCTCAGCTAACTTTTGACTAGAAAGGGAAAGGCCTCATGCCTCAGGCTTGCTGTGTTTTAATTCTGCTCTAATTGCTCCTTGGCCATTCCAAAGCAAAAGTGTGACAATGTAAATGAAGAGTATTTTCTGAGCCACCAAATTTTGGTGTGCTCAGACTCTTAAATATTTTGATTTGGATATCTAAATACAAGATTCGTATTTGGGAATATGTTAGCATTCTTTATTGCTCAAGGTTTTTTTGTTGTTTTTGTTTTGTCTGTAGGGTTTCTACATGAATTAGACTTAAATGCTTCATTATATAAAATTCAAAACTAATCTTTAAAATTTTTATTGTACATAAAATGTGATAGAATACTTCAGTATATTTCTGGATAATCTAAATTGTTACATATATTTGGAATGTGCTTATCATTTTATATACAAGAATACTTGGATATAATCAGCCTGATACAGCATGTTATACAGACTTAGTTAATACTCTCTGTAACTAAGTGAATAAAATAACCGGATTTTATTTGTGAAGGATAAAGTATCTAAGCGTAAGTGATAACTTTATTTCTTGGTCACAGGTGTGAAAATCACAAATGTCGTCAAGTGATGGAAGGTCCAGGATTCGGGACAGGGGCTATAGTGAAGTTCCAAGGGACACGCCTTGTCCAGATGGTACCCTAAACACCCTCCAGTCCCTACACAGCAGCGAGCTGGCTGTGAGCGCAGATCCTCTGCCGCCTCCCCCTCTCCCGTTACAGCCACCGTTCGGCCCGAGCTTCTACTCAAGTGACACAGAGGAGCCAGCCGTAGCACCAGACCTCAAGCCGGTGAGGCGCTTCGTGCCCGACTCCTGGAAGAACTTCTTCAGAGGGAGGAAGAAGGACACGGGGTGGGATAAGCCGCTGTCTGATGTCAGATACATCTCGGATGGTGTGGAGTGCTCCCCCCCAGCCTCTCCGGCGAGATCGAACCACCGCCCACCGGACTCCTTCCAGGACCCTTCCAGAGAGTGGCAGCCGGAGGCAGATGCCGCGTTTCCCCGGGACCCCTACGCGTCCCTGGAGCGGCACACGCAGACGGCGCGCACCTACAGCGAGCAGGTGGAGGAGCTCCGCCTGCGCTACGCCTACATGAAGTCGTGGGCAGGCCTGCTGCGGATCCTGGGGGTGGTGGAGCTGCTCCTGGGCGCCGGCGTCTTCGCGTGTGTCACGGCCTACATCCACAAGGACAACGAGTGGTACAACATGTTTGGCTACCCCCAGACCTACGGCGTGGGGGGCCTGGGCAGCCTCGGCAGTGCCTACGGGGGGTATTACTACAGTGGCCCCAAGACCCCTTTCGTGCTCGTGGTGGCCGGGTTGGCTTGGATCGCCACTATCATCGTCCTGGTGCTTGGCATGTCCATGTATTACCGCACCATTCTTCTGGACTCTAACTGGTGGCCCCTGACCGAGTTTGGGATTAACGTCGCCTTGTTTATCCTGTACATGGCCGCGGCCATAGTCTACGTGAACGACACCAACCGAGGCGGACTCTGCTACTATCCATTATTTAACACGCCAATGAATGCCTTGTTCTGCCGGGTGGAAGGAGGTCAGATAGCGGCCATGATCTTCCTGTTCGTCACCATGATGGTTTATCTCGTCAGCGCCTTGGTCTGCCTGAAGCTCTGGAGGCACGAGGCAGCCCGGAAACACAGGGAATACATGGAGCGGCAGGAGGTACGTGGACTTGCCAGTTCCTTGGTTCTGCTCCGCTTTGTTCTCCCGTGCCTGTCAGAAGTACACCTTCCCCAATGCCTTGTCAGAGTCCTTCTGTGTCTGCATCTGTGTATGTGCTTCACCGAGCTGAATCTCAAAAGCCCCTTCACGGTGACTTTGACCTAGGTGACCCACTCTGCTGTTGACCTTGTTCTTTCAGAGAAACACCACATTGCAGTAGCCTGTTAACTGGTGCAAAGAGAAGGCTGTGGCCACTGAGTCTGGGTAAAAGATAATAACATGCTCAGTAGATTAAGTATCTCAGCACCAAAGCAAGTTCAGGAAGAGATTTTTCCTCTTAAGATAAAGTTTAATAAAAACCCATGCAATATTTCACTCACAAGGAGGAAGTACATGTTTAAATGCAACAACTTAGCTCCCCCCACACACACACTCCCCAGTAAAATAATACCAGGTAAGACTAAGGAGCAGGGTATATGGCTTAGTCAAACATGAGGGCCCAAGTAAGAAGTCATTGGGTCTCTGTAAGAAATAAAAAATGTTGGCATGCACCTGTTCTCCAGGGCTGGGAGGTGGGAGGGAGAGACAGGCCCTCAGTGACGAAATTCCAGGCCAAAGGAGACCTCGTCTCAAACAGAAGTGGAAGGCACGTGAGGACTAACACTCTAGGTTGCCCTCTGACCTCCACGTGTTTAATGTATAGGCTTATGAACCAACAAGCGCGTGCACACACACACACACACACACACACACACACACACACTGAGTGTCGCTAGTGGAAATAGAGCCTGTAACCTCTGCCCTTGGGAGGTTGAAACAGGAAGACTGTGAGCTCAAGTCCAGCCTGGGTCAGGCAGTTTGAGGCCAGCCTGAGATTCTTTTCAAGCCCTGTCTCGAAACTCAAAAACAGAAAAGAATATGGTGGGTGTGTTGGCATTAAAAACAAACATTGAGTGACTGAGTTGTGGCCATACAATTTATATACTGGCTTTGATAGTTCAGCTTTATTTTGGAGAGTGTAAATTCCAAAATAAGAGAATATTGCATTTGTTTTTCTTTCTGGGATTCTACTAATTAAAAATGACAATGGAATAATAAGTAATGAGAATAATGTAGAAGAAAAAATGAGTGTGATACCTAATGAATCATGTGAAAAATTCATTTAAAATTATTTGAGTTTGACAGCAGCATATGTTAGGGGTGTTGTGCTGCTTTCAGTATGCTGGAAATAAGTTGATGATTCACTCTCTTCCAGCAGGCTCGGTAGGACCCCCATCCCACCGAAATACCATCATCTGCCTTAAATTTGTTCTTAGTGAAGTTGGCTACATCGTAAAATTTTCCATTCCTACATCCACCAGGTCTTCCTAGATTCTAAAGAATTGCACCGGTATAAATAAGGATCAGCCCCTATCCCTTTATGAGCACCCTATGCTTTTTTATGAATGCGAGGCATGTTTGTTTGTTTGAGACGTGGCTCACTGTGGCGCCCCAGCTGGCCTGCGAGTCGCTGTGTAGACCAGGACCTCACAGAGAGCCGCCTGCCTCTGCTGAAAGGTGTGTTCCACTCCTGGCCCCGCACCACACCTGGTTTTTATAACACTTGATTAACGGGTTAATCAAGAAACTGCCCATGTTCTAGTATGAATCATATTCTGTTCTTACAAAATATATTTGTCTGTCTAGAATTCTCTATGCATTCCAGTTCCTTATAAAAATGTACCTCGGCACGTCAAGCATACATCATAAATTTAAGTCGATGTATAAATTGAAGAACTTTAGATTATTTTCTTTTGGTTTTGTTTTTTGAGACAGCATTTTGCTATGTAGCCCTGACTGGCTTGATGCTCACGGTGTATCAAGCTGGCCTTGAACTCACAAGCTCCTTCTGCCTCAGCCTTTGCAGCGCTGGTGTTTCCGGTGTGTGCTACTATCCTGGCTAAGAACTGAATTCTAATGTGTAAGATCCAAAATAGGAAGACTTATACCCTTATGCCCTTCCTCATAATTTTATGCTAGTTTAATAAGCATTTTAATTACTTAAAGGCCAAAAGTCTACTATATTAACATAATTGCAATTATTATATTTTCCTTCAACAAAAGCTTATTTTATACTGGATGGTGGTATACACCTTTTGTTCCAGCACTCAGGAGGCAGAGGCAGGTAGATCTCTGAGTTTGAGGCCAGCCTGTTCTTTAGAAAGAATTCCAGGATGGCCAGGGCTATACAGATAAAACCTGTCTTGAAAACAATGAACAAAAACCCAACAACATTTTGTCCTGTTTGAGAGGAGGTCTGACTATGTAGCCCAAATTGGATTCAAACTGATTGTATAGCCCAGGATGGCCTACAGCTCATCACAATCCTCTTGCCTTAGCCTCCCAGAGAATTAGAATTACAGGTATAAGCCAGCATGTTCATCTTAAAAACTTTCTGTATAATTTTTGTAAACAGTATTTGATTAAATTTGAATTAAACTTTAATTATTGAAGGTGATATAACAGCCTTCAGGGTTTTAAAAAAGTATTTATATAAAGTAATTATATCAACTTTATGCAGGGTGTTCGCCACGATGGGTCATACCTATAACCCTAACACTCAGGGCAGAAGAAAGAAGATGGCCACAAAATTAAGGCCAGTCTGACCCATGCAGTGAGGTTTAGGCTAGCCTGGGCTATACAGCAAGATCATATCTCTCATAAAACAAAATTAATCCCATCACACAAGATAGATTAACCAGAAATCAATGAAATGTAGGTAATTGAAGCAACTTACCTCACGGCACCCACCATTCCTGTACCTCCAAGTTCTCTCTACACTCTGGTTAACAGGGGACGGCAGTTACCTCTCATCCTCTGGTTCCCACTGGGTTCCCTAACTGGCCCATAGAAGTATGGGAAAACAAGTATGGGGACCAGCTTCTGGAAACTGAGATCAGGCTAAGAGTGCAAAAGGTTGGAGTCATTTGCAAAGCAGTTTCTGTTTTGTGTGCATGTGTGTAGTCTATGTATTGTGCACTTGTGTGTGCAGTACCCAAAGAGGCCAGAAGAGGGCGTGGGATCCCCTGATGCTGGAGCTGCAGGCAGTTGTAGCTCTTAGCAAGGGCAGTGGGTGCTCTAGTCTGCCGAGCCATCCTCCTTGAAATCACTCTTAACCCTTTTGTTGTTGTTATTCCAGATGAATGAACCATCATTGTCATCAAAAAGGAGAATGGTAAGAGTGCCGTTAACTTTAAGTTTTGCTGTATCTGTACACTGCTAAACACTTAATCTCTTGTTGACAATAGAATCATCCATGTGTGAAGCTGTGATTCTCAACTCTGCTGAGGACTTTCAGCTTTTTTTTTTAAATCTATTTGTATGTTATGTATGTTGGTGTTTTGCCTACATGTGTGTCTGTGTGAAGGTGTTAGATCCCCTGGCACTGGAGTTGCAGATAGTTGTGAGCTGCCATGTGGGTACTGGGTATTGAACCGGGGTTCTATGTAACAGCAGCCAGTGTTCTGAACCACAGAGCCATCTCTCCAGCTCTGACTTTCAGCTTTTTTCTGATACTGAAAGGACCAAATTTGGCAGTCTTTCCTAAGGCCCTTTTCATTTTTTGTTTGTTTGTTTCTGTTTTTCGAGACAGGGTTTCTCTGTGTAGTCCTGGCTGTCCTGAACTCACTTTGTAGACCAGGCTGGCCTCTAACTCACAGAGATCTGCCTGCTTCTGCCTCCCTGAGTGCTGGGATTACAGGTGTGCCTCTGGCTCCCCTTTTCATTTTGTTACAGGAATTTTTTTTTTGTAAGTGAACATGGTTGGTCTTCCTCGTGTGCTTGTTTATTTAAGATAAGTTCTTGCTGTGTGTCCCAGGCTGGCTTTTAAAATTCATTGTTTTCCTGCTTCTGCTTCCCTTGCTAAGGGACTCTAGCTTATACTAACTGTGCCTGGCTAATTTTCTTCAATGGAAGTCATTCTTCCTGAGGCTGGGATGTAGCTCAGTCGGTAGAGTACTTGCCTAGCATGCAGGAAGCCCTGTATTCCTTCCCGACACAAACTGGGCAATAGTGGCCCGTGGGTATGATCCCAGCATGTGGAAGGTAAACGACAGAGAGTCACAAGTTCAAGGTTGTTGTCTCAGTTCTCTGTTGCTGTGATAAAACACCATCTTCTGTAAGCAACTTGGGGAGGAAAAGTTTCTTTCACTTAGACATCCACATCACAGTCCGTCATAGAAGAAAGAGGTCCAGGGCAGAAACTTAAGCATAGCAGTGCGTGCGCACGCACATACATGCACATTATAAATGCTAAAACTCATTACAGATAATGTCAAAATCTAGTATCAAAATTATACAGAATGCTAACATTTGGAAGTAAGTTCAAAATATCCTCAAGTACTAGAAATACAGGTTAGTGGTTGAATGCTTGACTGCCTAATGTATTTGAAGCCCCGGGTTCGCTCCCCATCACTGAAGCCTGTTCATTCATCCATTCATCCATCTACCCATCAGTCAACCATCAATCATCTTCGGGGGCATTTAAAGGGGTCCACTTTGCAACTTCCGATTCCCCAGTAATGGGCTGGACAGGACCATCCCACTGGACTGCCGTGTGGCAGTGCTGTGGTAGCAGCAATTGTTCTTAACCAGGGTAGAACAGTTGTGTGGGCTTCCTGGTTATTCCTCCTGAGGCAGGGGATTTACGGATAGAATTCATGAAAAGTAGAGTCAACCTCAAAAGCCAGGAAGATGCTGGAGCAAGCAGCCCTCACCGAGGAGCAGTCAGTGTCCCTGCGTGATGGAGCGTGCAGGTGGGACAGGGCTGTTGAGATGTGCTGGAGAGTCAGACCGTGTCCAGGGTGTGTCTCCAGGCCCTTCATCCTTAGAGGTCCTGGAATAGTTAGGAACAATGGTAGAATGTACAATGACCTTTTTTTTTTTTTTTTTTTTTGGTGGGGGGACAGGGTTTCTCTGTGTAGCCCTGGCTGTCTTGGAACTCACTCTGTAGAGTCAGAGAGTCAGAAGTTCAAGGCTGGCCATGAACTCCACTTGCCTCTGCCTCCCAAGTGCTAGGAAAGGGGTGCACCACTGTGCCTGGCTGGCATGGCTATTCTTGCTTTGGAAATCGCTTGATCTATGGCTTTCCCGGTTGATTTTAAGATACAGAAGCTCATTGCTGCCAAGCCTGAGGACCTGTGTTTGACCCCTAGGACCTACATGGTGGAGGGAGAGAACTGACTAATGCAAGTCACGGCACATGTTCCTATTCCATCCCAAACAACCACATGGAATTTTAAGAAGTGCAGTGGTCCTTAGCAGGCCTGCGTGCAGGCAAGCACCTGCGGATTCGACACCTGAGCAGGTGGAATCAGAATCTCCTCAGGCACTGAGGATGCTGGCGTGGCTTCGGGTCAGGTCCACGCGTACACGCTGGAATGCAGGAACTTGCACAGACATGCGCTAGACCCAGGTCAGCTCTCCACAGCTGTCCACGCAACCCACTATGAGTTTGAAAAGCATAGTAAATTCTGTGGCATCACTCATCTGTCCTGACATTTAATTCCTTTTTCTTGGATCAGAATAGAGCATTTCCAGTATTTGTTAACAGGACAAGTTTCAGTTAAGACACAGGAAAGAGGCCGTGGCAAACCTTGGCTCTGGGACCTTTCTCTCTCCCTCCTCGTACTGTCCCAGGGCAGAAGCCCAATCCAATGCTCTCTTAGGCTTTCTTCTCATATTAACAGGTAAACCTGAGAAGTAGCTATGAGCAAATAATGAGAATGATTGGTGCCTGAGCCAGGCACGGTGGCTCAAACCTGTAATTTCACATTGGCTAAAGTAAGAGGATTGGGGCCAGGCCCAGCTACATGGTAGTTCCTGGCCAGTTTGGGCTAGAGTGAAACCCTGTCTCAAAAACAAGCAAACAAATAAAATAAGTAGTACTTAACCTGAATTTTTTTTAACCTAGAGAAGTAATTGATTAGACTCTGCCATCCAGTGTATCTGCCTGGGCCAAATTCATGCCTTTGACCAGGACATGGAGCTGTATGCTTAAGGGCTGTTGGTGAGTTCCAGATCCGTGCTCTGTGAGTTCCAGGATGGCCAGGGCTACACAGAGAAACCCTGTCTTGAAAAACAAAAAGCAAAACCCACTTCCTCTAATGCTTAACCCATGAGTCATTTTCAAGATTGAGGTATCACTGGGATGAGGAACAACATCCTATCAGAGGGCGCAGCAGAATGAATACGGTCCTCAGAATGCAACCCCCAAGTGTCTCAGTGACTTTTCAACTGCTGTGATGAAGCACCATGGCAACATAAAAAAGGAAGCAGTTAATTTGGGGGTTTGTGGTTGCAGAGGTTTGGAGTCCATGCTATGGAGCAAAGGCATGGGCAGCAGGGACAGCTGAGAGTGAGTAGGGGGCAGAAGGAAACACTGGGAATGGCATGGACGTTTGGAGCTGAAGGCATGCCTCCTCCCTCAAGGCCACACCTCCTAATCCTTCCCAGGCAGTTCCACTAACTGGGAACCAAGTATGGGGACTATTTTCATTCAAAGCACATCAGCCAGACATCCTTGTCCGTTTCCATATTATGCTCTGACTTGTGTTTTCTTGCTTTGGGTCCCAGTGGCCAGTTGGGATGTGATCTCCTCCCATCTAGCTTGTGG
Organism: Meriones unguiculatus; assembly: GCF_030254825.1. Lineage (NCBI taxonomy): Eukaryota > Metazoa > Chordata > Mammalia > Rodentia > Muridae > Meriones > Meriones unguiculatus. Next base: position 75,383,314 of record NC_083354.1, on the reverse strand, counting down.
TCTTGGAGCTTCTCCTTTCTAGATCTCTTTCCGTGGGCTTGTTAACAACTTCCACTAACCAGGCCTATGCTGTTTGGTAAGGTTCTAGCTGGTGGCTTTGACAGTGAGCTAATGTTAAACCAAACCTCAAGACCAGTTCGGAAGCAGGGAAGTGGGAAAACAAAGGATTTTTAAAAGCTCCCATACCAATAGAGGGGCAAGGCTTCATTGTGTTTTTTTGTACTTTTTTTTTTTTTTGTAGGCTTAAGGAATTAGTAGAGCAGGAAGGTGTTTCTGCATCAGAGAACAGCCATGTTTCCAGGCAGGGCCTTATTTTCCTCCATCTGTGCTGGCACTGCCTGCCTCATTCATCAGGCTCATTTCTAGTATGCTTGTAGAACTTTGTGGCTGTTTAGCATGTGAACAATATACATTTAAGTAAACAGGTTTGTGCATTTTGTTCATTTAAATCAGTGTTTCTCAAGGTTCCTAATGCTTCAACCCTTTAACCCCTCATGGTGTGGTGACCCCCTCCCCAGCTATAAAATTACTGTAATTTTGCTACTGTTATGAATCTTAATGTAAATATCTGTGTTTTCTGGTGGTCTTAGATGAAAGAGTCATTTGACAACTTTTATCCCCCAAACACAAATAGGTCAGGACCCACAGGTTGAGAAACACTGATTTAAAGTATCAGGACATTGGTAAAACACTTACCTGGCATGCTCAAGACCTCTAGGTTCAGTCTCAGCATCACAGATACCAAGCACTTACAAAGTTTGTTTTTCTGCTTGGTTGCTGTGTTACCTTTGAGGGTTTGCTTACCCTCTCTGAACCCCTCCTCTGCCATCTGCCCATCCTTGGCTGGTGATTTGGGTGCAGTGCAGTTGGGTGCTGAACTGCCTTTGACTGCCTTTTCTAGATTCCTCTGCATCACCCACTCCTGTGTCCCTTCTGCTGACTGTTCGAAGCCTGTCCCAGCTATTTTCTTTTCTCTTTCCTGAACACGTAATATCGTTATTGAAGGGTGTGGCTGTGGGTCACCATCTTCTGTCTGTAGGCCTTCCTAAGCCCCAATCCCACAGCTTGAGAACACTCACAGTCTGAGTTAAGTCCATTCCCTGTCCTCTGGCTGGTCCGAGCAAGCTCCTTTTAAAGACCTGACTGACAACAGAAAAGCTTTCTTTCCAGAGCACTCTTGTTTTATTGGGGTTTTTATGAGACAGGATCTTGCTGTGTAGCCCAGGATAGCTTCAAGCTGATTCTAGTGCCACAGTCTCTCGTGTGCTGAGACAGGTAAGTGCCACAACACTTTACAGAAAGTTTTTTTTGTTTGTTTGTTTGTTTTTTGTTAAAGATTTATTTAGATGAAAAATTAAAAAAAAATGGAAATAACCCTAAAAAAAAAAGATTTATTTATATATGGCATTCTGCCTGTACACCAGATCTTACTATAGGTGGTTGTGAGCCACCATGTGGTTGCTGGGAATTGAACTCAGGAACTTTGGAAGAGCAGCTGGTACTCTTAACATCTGAGCCCTGCAGAAAGCTTACAACATGGATTCTTTGCTTCCCCTTTTGGATAATGAAGACAGAGTGGCTTGTCCCCTTTCCTCTTCACACTGGCTGCTTCTAGCTGACTCACGTCAGGTCCCCACTGCCGCTCTTTTCCCCTACTTACGTAGACTTGTTATGCTTTTTTGACAGATTTTCTTATTTTTAACTGTTCTTCCCATTCTTGGCCGGGATGTAAATCCTGAAGAAGTCAGAACTTACCTCATTTGTCATTTCATCACCTACTTTTTTCCCCTCTGTGGGAGAAGTCCATGGACGCTGGACAAGCTCAATGCCATTCAGCTGTACCCACAGCCTTCCTTGTCCACTTAAAATAAAAGTACTTTTAGCCAGGCAGTAGTGGCACACACCTTTAATCCCAACACTTGGGAGGCAGAGGCCAGATGGATCTCTGAGTCCGAGCCCAGCCTGGTCTACAGAGTGAAGGCTATGCAAAGAAAGCCTGCCTGAAACAAACAAAAGTACGTATTTTTCCAGTTTTCCTTACATTTATTTACTTGGTGTGTGCACACAGCCTGAGTGTGGCCTTCAGAGGACAACTTGCAGGGTCCCATTCTCTCTTTCCACCTGTGGGTTTCGGGGATCAAATTCAGGTCCCCTGGCTTATCAGCAAGTTCTCCGTATCAGTTACTTTTCTATTGGTGTGATAAAGCGCCATGACTAAGACTCACAAAAGAAAGCATCTAATTAGACTTATGGTTTTGGCAGGTTAAGAGACTGTCTTGGAGCTGGAGAGATGGCTCAGTGATAAGAGCACTGTCTGCTCTCTCAAAGGACCCAGGTTCAATTCCCAACATCCACATGGCATCTAACAACTGTCTGTAATGCCAATTCCAAGGGATCTGACACCTTCACACCAATGCACATAAAATTAAGTAAATTATTTTTTTTTTAAAAAGTAAGGGTCTGTCATAACCAGGCGCATGGCAGGAAGCAGCAGCCATCTTTGCTGCTGCAGCTCACATATTGATCTGAATTCAGGAAGCAGAGAACACAAGGAGAAGGGGATGAGTCTTTTGAAACTTCAAAGCCCACCCTCCATGACACACCTCCTGCAACAAGGCCACACCTCCAAATCCTTCCCAAACAGTTCCACCAACTGGGGACCAAGCGTTCAAACCTATGAGCTATGAGGACCATCTCACTCAAACCACCACACACCCCTACTGGCCAAAACCATCTCACCATCTCTCAGGGTAGCCTTGAACTCACAGCAACCCTCCTGCCTCAGCCTCCCAGGTGCTGGAGTTAGTCGTGAAGCCCCGCAGGGCCTCTCCTCACCTGCTTTTGAAATGTGCTGCTTAGGAGTGGAAGGTGTGATTCCATTCAGTGTGTATAAGACACAGAACAGTGGTCATTGTGTTTCCACTCTCCTTCTTCCTCCTCCCTCTTCACTTTCTCCTCATTTCTTGGGTGCACTCTTTCCCCAATCCCTTGTACACATCGCTTCTTTCTGTCTTTTCCTACAGTGTGAAGTGGCCACCAGTGACAGACAGAGAGACCAAGAAGTGAATTTCAAAGAGTTGAGAACCGCAACAAAAGTGACCCCTGAACTCCTGAGTGGATACATCCCTCCTGGCCACATCCCTAAGCCCATTGTGATGCCTGACTACGTGGCGTGAGTCCATCTCTCGTGGGCCTCCTCTTCCAGTTTGTCCTCCAGTCGTCACTGTGCCTAAAGTCGTTTACGCCAGTGGTTGTTTTAGGAAAAGTTCCCGTGTTTGCCCACTCTGTAGCTAGAACCCCGGGGCCTTGAGCTTGTAAGCCACCACAGACCTCCTGCAGCGTAAAGCTGTCGGTCTGATTTGTGACCTTCCCCCCCGCAGAAAATATCCTGTGATTCAGACGGAAGACGATCGGGAACGCTATAAAGCTGTGTTCCAGGACCAGTTTTCAGAGTACAAAGAGCTGTCTGCGGAAGTGCAGGCCATCCTGAGGAAGTTCGATGAGCTGGATGCAGTGATGAGCAGGCTGCCGCATCATTCTGAAAACCGCCAGGTCGGTGTCCAGCCTGCCGGGAGGAGGGTGAACGCGCATGGTCTTAGGAATCCCCAGCACCTGGAGCCGCTGTCTGGGAAAGGGTCTGAGATCGTGGAGGTGGCTAAGCCGAAAACCCGCTCCTGTCAGTGGAGCAGTGTGTGCAGAAGAGCTAAAACAGGAAAGAAAAGAGGGGGAAAAAGTTCAACAAATTGTATAACTTACTGTCCTTTGCCACGGCTATTGTCTGCCTTTTTTCTCAAGTGCTGGGGACCTAACGCAGGTCTTGTGTGTGGTAAACAGCACAATGCCATCCTCAGTTGTTAAATATTTTTTCTTCTTACTTAGGTAAAATATGAATTTGCCAAAGATATATATACTGTCAGAGTATGGAAGGAGACAAACAGCACACTCAAAGTAGAGCATTCCAGGAGGGGCTGTGGGACAGTGCGGCCCGCCATCCCAGCCCCTAAGGGAAGACACACTGTGGGACTGGCTGGAGCAGAGCTGCCTAGACAGCCACCTCCTCGCCACCACGGGGTTAAAGCAAACAGGAAAGCCTCAGTAGAGGCAACAGCTGTGGGGATGGAAGGAAGTTTCCTCAGAATTGTTCTTTTTAAAATGATGTGAGGTAAACCAGGTGGTGGCGCACGCCTTTAGACCTAGCACTGGGGAGGCAGACGCAGGCAGATCTGAGTTCCAGGCCAGTGAGGACTACACAGTGAGACCCTCTCTCAAAAACCAAGCAACAGAAACAACTGAGCCATCTAGCTGGTCCCTCATGCCACTTAAAAAAAAAAAATGCCAAAAGAATTTACACAACACACACACATGGAGAGAAAGAGAAAGATTTTCTGAGAAGCCACATTAATTGAGGTCTTATTACATTTAAATCACTCTTGGTTATGAGTTATCTAAGATCTATCTATATATATATCTTAATTATATGTATATTCATGTATGTGTATGTGTATAAGTGTAACCTTTCCCCAACTCTGAAGCAATATAATACTATTAACTAAGAAACACCTGTTCCAGGGAACACTGAAATAGTGTGTCAGTTTAGAGAATACTCAAGATCCACAGGTCCAAAAGGGTAACCAAGCTTAGAGGTCTTCGGAGGTATGCGATAAGAGCCATGTGTGGTGGCAGAAGCCTACAGTTTCAGCTGCCTGGGAACTAACCAGGAGAAGGCCCTGAGCTCAGGAGTTCTAGTCAAAGGGAACACCAAAAGTGAGGTCTTGTCTCAAGTTGTGTAGCTGGGTGGGTAGTGGTGGCACATGCCTGTAATCCCAGCACTTGGGAGGCAGAGGCAGCCAGATCTGTGAATTCAAGGCCAGCCTGGTCTACAAAGCAAGTCCAGGACAGCTGGGGCTACATAGAGAAACCCTGTCATGAAGAACAAAAAACCAAATAAACAAAGTTGTGTAAGGAAAAATGAGGCATTCATGAAGAAATGGAAATATTTCTGTAGTCACCTGTCATACTGGAGAGTCAACCTCTTCACAAATTGACCCGTCCCGCAGGGCAAGTCTACCTGAAGGAGAGAACAGGATTGAGAAGGGACAGAGACGTGAGGAATGGAGTCAGGACCGGATTCTGATCAAGACTCATTTATTCAATACTTGGGTAGTATTTTTAAAGCAAAAAGCCACAAGCAGCTTCCTTAAAATGAAAACTTATATCAGTCAGTAACAATTTGCCCAAGAGTTCACTTGCAGAAGACTTAGGAACAGACCGTGGTAAGAGCATCTGTTTCTGCCAGGTCTCTGTGATGCTAACCTCCAGACTCTATGCTAAATACAAGGTCAAGAAGTAAAATTCCATAAGCTGACTCGTTCAACAATCTTACGCTTATTGTTAGCTGATCTCATGAGTTCAGGAGTCCCAGCCTCTTACAACACTTCATTCCCAAGGAGGACCAGCGCCTGGCAGGTGGTGTGCAGATGTTTGTCCAGTCAATTATGTTTTTGTGCATTTTCATTCTAGCTTTGGGCAAAAAATAGGTTTGTTTTTTGAGACAGGGTCTTCCTCTGTATCCCAGACTGACTTTGAATTTACAGTGGTCCTACCAAGTGCCAGAATTATAAGCCTGTACCTCCATGCTTGGCAAAAATAATTTTCTGTTCTAATTCCCAGTGTGCTTTGAGACCTGATTTGAGTAAATGAATGTCTTAACCAAAACAAAAAAAATATATATTATTTTTAGGAACACGAGAGAATTTCAAGAATTCATGAAGAATTTAGGAAAAAAAAGAACGTGAGTAAAGTAATTTTCTTGGTCAGTATGTTCTTGTCTTGTATACTGCAATTTCATTCTTTCTTTCTCTTCTCTCTCTCTCTTTTTTTTGATTTATTTCTTTATTTTATGTATGAGTGCTTTATCTGCACATATACCCTCATGCCAGAAGAGGGCAGCAGATCCCAGTATAGATGGTTGTGAGCCACCATGTGGTTGCTGGGAATTGAACTCAGGACCTCTGGATGAGCAGCCAGTGCTCCTAACCACTGAGCCATCCTTCCGGCCCCTTCCTTTTAAGCTAACTTATCAATTGTCTTTCTATGGAGTCTATTTACTTATGAGACCCCATGAAGTGTGGAGTTGGAAAAAGCATGAGAGACATTTCTTCCTATTTCCTGCACTTAACCTTTTAGTGCATTTTGACTACTCAAGGTGCGGCCTCTGTATACACTCCCCTTGGCTTTGCTGGGACCTAACAGAGGGTGCTTTGTGTTGAGAGTAGAAAGCATGACTGTTGTAGTCACATCAGTTGTATCTCTGGGTGATTCTGCTGTGGCGGGATGTTTTCTTTGTGAGGACGTGTTTGTGTTAATCGTTGGAGAAAGCAGATACTGAATAATGACTTTCTTTCATAGGATCCTTCATTTCTGGAAAAAAAGGAGCGTTGTGATTACCTCAAGAACAAACTTTCCCACATAAAGCAACGAATTCAAGAATATGATAAAGTAATGAACTGGGATACGCAAGGCTATCCTTAGACCCCTTTTGAGACTGTTTTTATACCCAGCTATTTATTCACAGTATGTGCTGGTCTCCAGGAAGCGGGTGCTTCCAGGTTAGCTTCTGCTTGGTTTAACCACGTCCAGGGTTCAACTGTGATCTTACTCAAACATTCAAAACAATTTCAATCCCACGAGGACCTTTACTGAGACAGGAGAGATCAAATATTCGCCTGTGTACAGCTTCATGCTTTCCACACTGACAAGGACTTGAAGCCAAGATCAGCTGTCATACTCAGTGGTCTTGGGGCAAGTAAGTCGATCAATCCTCTGTGCCTGTAAAGTGCCTGTAAATCCTCACTTCTGTAAAGTGGTATCTACCTCATAGGGCAGTTAGGAGACGACACGTGCTCGTATTTCCCAAGCATCCAGAATGGAGCCGGCTGCTATGTAAGCACCACATTCCTGCCGGGAGTACTGTGGACACGTTGGCGAAATGGATGAGCCACTGGGGATGGATTCTTAGTGACCAGGCATCAGCAGCTAGCTAAAGGCCACGTGTCCCTGAATTTCGCCCTGTGCTTTTCACCGTTACCACCTGTAGCCTTAAGCAGCTGTTTCACTGTTGCGATGACCTGTTAGAGCCCCTCACGGCCTCCACATCTGTCACCGTGCATATATCCCCACGTCCCACAGCCTGGCCTGGCCTGTGCGCATGTCCATGGAACCCTTCTGTTTACTTGTATTCCCTCCTGTGACTCATTAGCACAGTTCATCTCACTAAACGTCATCTTGGCTGACATTTTATCCATAGGAAATGTTTTGCTATTTTTTTAATATGAAAAAAATGCATAAGGAATGTTTTTTTGTTTGTTTGTTTGTTTGTTTGTTTTAAAGAAATTCTTGGTAGGTTAGGGATATGGCTTATAGTTGAGGACCTGATCCCTAGCACCAATTAAAAAAAAAAAGAAAGGAAAAAAAGCAGTGCTTTTTGTTTCAATCAGCAGAATCTATCCAGTAATTTCCCTAGTGTGGAATTATGGTTTCTGCTAAAGTAGCTTCTGTTCAAACAATTAGTTAGTTAATGTCCAAAGCATTCTAGAAAGTGTTAAAACTGAAGTAATGAACGGAGCATGCAGAGACCCAGGAAGTTCTAGCTGCCAATGACCCGGCTTGTCGTTGTCAGTGAAACTGGCACTGCTTTTGCAGTCAAGCTTCTACGGTGAGACCTTGTCTCAGACACAAGACTTAAAATAAATTAACTAAATATGGTGGCATTGCACACCATCCTAACGCCCAGGAGCTGAGGCAGGAGATCTCCAGTTCAAAGCCAGCCTGGGCTACAGAGCAAGCTCCCCGCTTTTTTATGTTAATGTAACATTGCCATTTTGTACATGTCAAAAATTTAGGTTAGCATTAAATGTTAAAGACATTTATCTTTGTAAAACTTTATTTTACTACAATTACAAATGTTAATCTTTTACAACCGATGCTGTAGCACTGATTTTTTGGTAACGCTGTATCAATGCATAGGTGTATTAAAATGTCAATGACCTGGTGTGCCCTGCATGTTCTCTATTGGTTTTCAGACATCTGTGTTCCCCGGGAATGTTACTGAAAACACTTTCCCTTAATCAGAAAATAAACTCGAGGGCTGGAGAGCCAGTGGGTAAGAGCACACACTGAGTTTGAGAGGATCTGAGGTCTCATCCCGGTGGCCACAGCTGGTTGCTCACAACCACCTGGAACTCCAAAGGGACCTGCCGCCTCGGCCTCCCCCAGCCCTCATATACCCACACAGCACCCTCACACATACAATAAAACCATAATAAAAATAGTGAGTTCCATAGCCAGAGCTGCGTGGTGAGACCCAGGGCTGTTTGTTATAACAAGAGAGGGTGTTCTGTATAGTCCTGGCTGTCCTGCTGAAACTCAGTAGACCAGGCTGGCCTTATACTCAGATATCTGCCTGCCTCTGCCTCTGCCTACACCTTTAACCCTAGTTAAAGGCCATCACGGCTGCCACCACCACCACCAGGCTAATAAATATTTCCTTGAAAAGAAACTGTAAAGTCATGAATACCTGTAGGTCAGAGTGCTCAGGTGACTTGCTATTTTCTCCTCTCCGGTGTGAAAGAATTTAATAGCAAACCAGGCATGGAAATGCATGCCTGTGCTCCCAGCACCCAGTCAGAGGTAGGAAATCCCAGAAAGTTCCAGACCCACTGGGGCTAAAATCAAAACCAGACAACAGAACAGGCTAGGAGACTCATCAGAAGTGCTTCTAGGTGAGTTCCCAGAGGACTGAGTCATTCCCGCTCTGGAGAGTCAGTCACAGGGAGGTCCCAGCCTGGTGTACTTGGCCAGACCTGGACCAGTTGGAGACTGAAAAAAATCAAGACAAAAAGGTGGCTGAGTGGTGATAGGGCATGCTTTTAATCCCAGGCAGAGGCAGTGGATCTCTATGAGTTTGAGGCCAGCCTGGTCTACAGAGTGAGTGCCAGGACAGCCAGGGCTACACAGAAAAACTCTGTCTCAAAAAAACAAATAAAAAGCCTGCCTGCTGTGGCACATGCCTTTAGTCCTGGAGCTTGGGAGGCAGAGGCAGGCAGCTTTCTGAGTTTGAGACTAGCCTGGTTTACTGAGTTCCAACTGTCTCAAAACACTGAAAATCAAAAACCTAGATTTGTATGATTTTGTGTTTATTTTTGGCTACAGCTAGATCTGGTAAAAACATTTTTTTTTCTGAAATAAACATCTTTGTGCTTATCATTTATTTCATCTTCATGTAATTTCATATATCATATAATTTTGATGTTCATATCAGATGATAGGACAGGAATGAGAATTAGGTCTAAGCGAAGTGGCCTCAAGCAAGTCCATCCGACTGAAGGATGAGATCAGACAGCAGAAGGTACAACATTCGTGTTGTACCGGTAAGAAATTTTCTTGAGCCAAAGAACAGTTCATTGTTAATAGAGGGTGGCACGGTGCCATCAAATGGTCAGGAGCCTGGAGGTTGTGTGTATTTGTTCAGCCTGTTATCTCCACAGTGGCATTCACACACTCAGACTGAAGCCACAGCATATGAGTCACCATGAAAAGAGGAAAGCAGGCTGGGAAACCAGCGATGTTTTCTGGTTAACGGGATGAAGGTTCAGTTTCTTCCTTCTGAGGAAAGGCCACTGTGGAGATGGCCATCAGTAAAGTACTGGCCTCATGAGGATCAGGGTTGGGTCCCAGGAACCCACCTGAATCACCAGGTACGGTGGTGACATGCACGTGTAATCCCAACAATGGCAAAATAGGCATAGACAGGCGATCCCTGGCACTGCCTGGCTGGCTTAGCCTCCTTGGCAAAGTCCAGGCCAGTGAGACCCTGTCTTGAGCAGAAAGTGAAAGCCTGAGGAGCAGCACCCCGGGTCATTCTCTGAACTCCACATCCAGGTGTGCTGGCAAGCAAGGCAAAAAGAGGAACAGGAGAGATGAGGGAGGGAAGTGTGGAAAGAGGATAAATAGGAACAAAGTAAAGTAACGTATTAAATGCCACAGTGAAACCCATTAGTTTGTGTGCTAACTTAAATAATAATTTTCTTTATTTAAATATATATATGTGTATATATGTATATACATATATATATATATACAATTATATATATATGTTTTTTGAGACAGGGTTTTTCTGTGTAACAGCCCTGGCTGGCTGTCCTAGACTCACTTTGTAAGCCAGGCTGGCCATGGACTCACAGAAATCCACCTACCTAATAATAAGTTTAAGTCAGGGTCCTTACTACTTAGACCAGGCTGGCCTCTAACTCACAGTGATCTGCCTGCCTCTGCCTCCCAGGTGTTGTGATTAAAAGTGTATATCACCATGCCCAGTTAAAATAAATAAATAATTTTCTTTTCCAGTCTAAAATTTAGACCTTAGACTTTCTGCTTCTATCTCTGAAGATCCTTGTAAACAGTCTCTGGTGTGTGTATACTTGGAATATAAACACAAGTGATATGGGTAGAACTATATGTGTGAATCTCTTCTGTGTTACCCAAAGTATATTCAATAAGCACTAGTTTGAGCCAGCCATGGTGGTGCATGCTGGTGATCCCAGCACTCAGGAAGGCAGAGGCAGGCAGATCTCCGTGAATTTGAGGTCAGCCTAGTCTACGAATAGAGTCTAGGACAGCCAAGGCTACACAGAGAAACCCTGTCTTGAAAAACCAAAACCAAACTGTTATTGTAAATATAAAAAAGTGAGTGTTAGGCTATAAAATGTTTATTATTAGACCTAAGATTATCATAGCAGTATTATTTAACCTGCTATCACAAATAATAAGACACAGACACCTTTTAGATTTTATCATTGCCTTATGTATCTTGGGCTGGGCAGATATTTTACCTATGCTAGCTCAATAACCTCACCCGGTTCCTATCCAATGCTATCCACCTTAATCCTCCTCATCTGGTCTACTTCCTGTCCATAATCTCATGGCACTTGCTTGTATTCTTCAGCTGGGCCCTTTTATGCCATTGTTGGAGTCCTTCCTCCCAGCCCATGTAGTTTTTCCTCCAAGCTAACTCATCGTGGCTTCTTTCTTCTTCCTCTCTTCCCGACTGTCTGTCTCCCACGATTCTGAACTCAAAGCCCAGGAACCTTAGCCACACCTCCCTCATCCTGCCCTGCCCAGGTATAGGCTGTTTAATCAGCCAATCAGGTATGTCTTAGCCAGGTTTACAAAACATGGATAGATATAACTGGATCTTGAGGGCCAACATCAGGACAACCTCCAACACCAAACCAAAACAACTGAAACCAAACAAAACAGAAAACCAAAAACAAAACACAAAACAAAACAACACTAGTTTACTGAAATATAAAAGGATAAAGGCCCCCAGATATAAGGAACTTTCAGTCACCCCAGCTCCAAGTGTGTACTTTCACACTTGATTTCTTGGCCCTGTAGATGCTGTGGAGGAACTAAGTTACTCTTGACAGGTTAAACAATTTCACAGATTACTCTATCCAGGGCACCCTTTCTGGTAGCAATTGCTGCAGTAATTATCAGTTACAGGGAGACTGGTGTGGGAGGGTTTATAAGTTAAGGACTTTTAAACCCTATTTGTTTTATGAGATTTCATTATGTTGCCCAGGTTAGCTGCCAGCATCAAGGCTCAAGCAGTCCTTACCCGGAAGCCCCTGCGTAGCTTGGACTATAGACAAGCTGGGAAGGCTCGTAGCTCTAATCCACAGAGACTGACGCTGGCTGGCTTAAAGAGAGGGATTTATTCCCATCTACTCAATACCCTGCAGAAAAGATGAAGGTGGAAAAGTGAGGTGAAGGCCAGGCAGAAGGAGCAATGTCCAAAGTCACAATTCTGAGGCACCTGGTGGGAACGCTCTCCTGTGGGTCAAGTGCACCATTAGCCGCCCTCCGTGCTGGACACTTGCTCAACTCAGATACAGGATGTGATGTGGACTGACAGGCCCAGGTCCTGTGCATGCCCTGGCTGCAAGGGGTTTGGTAGCCAGGCCTTCTTTAGCATCAGTAAGCGGGCTGACACCCATCTCCATGCGGGATTCCCCCAAAGCATGGAGTAGTGGTGTGCTGAGGAAGAAAAGAGAACATGGCTGTCCTACTTGCTAGGAATTTATCTTCTTTTTTATACGTCATTATTACACTGATTGATTGATCAGTTGATTGGGTATGTATGTGTGCGTTTCACTGAGTTCTTCTCCCATGAGCAACATGGAAGTCACTCACGGGGCTTTCCTTCCCCATGACCAGCCCTCCAAGGCTGAAAGCAAAGACATGTACAAAACCTTTTAAACGACCAAAAAAAAAAAAAAAAAGTACAGGGTTTCTTTTTGTTTGTTGTTGTTGTTTTGGTTTTTGAAGACAGGATTTCTTTGTGTATCCCTGGCTGTCTTGGAACTTGCTCTGTAGAACAGGCTGGACTCAAACTCCTAGAGATCGGCCTGTCTGCCTGAGCGCTGGGACCAAAGCCATGACCGCCATTCCTGGCACCTTACTTTTTACTTAAGGGAGTACAGATGTTTGCCTAAACGAACGTACAACAATCGCAAGTTTACCCCAAGCTGGAAATAACTTAGATGTCTATCAACAGAGATCAAGAAATGAGAAGCAAGTTGAGCTAAAGTGATGTAACAAAATGAACCGCTCTTACACAGAATGTGTATGTTTGTCTGAGGGGAGTGTGGTCTTAACAAGAGCTAGATGAATGTAGTCTGTGCAATTCACTTTCTTTTTTTTTTTCTGGTTTCTTGAGACAGGGTTTCTCTGTGTAGCCTTGGCTGTCCCAGAATCACTCTGTAGAACGGGCTGGCCTCCAACTCACAGAGATCCCCCTGCGTTGGCCTCCCAGGGCTGGGATCAGAGGTGTGCGCCACCACCAGGCCAGGGTAAGTCTTTATAACAACCTCTTCTAACAAGCATGAAGTCACGAGTGAGGTCTGCAGTCACCTCCGGGCACAGCTCCAGTCACCTCTCTACCCTGCACTGGGGACATTTCTTAACAGTGCCACCACCTTGCCACTGGCACAGTGCACCAAGCGTCCAGCATGAACCATGTCCCCGTGATAAAGCACCTCGAGCAAAGAGCCACTTATGGAAGAGTTTGTTTTAGCTTAGAGTTCCAGAGGAGAGTCTGTGATTGGGGGGGGGGGGGGGAAGAGCAGGTGACTGGAACAGGAAGCGAAGAGATCATAATCCCTGCCACACAGAAAACAAGGAGTGGGCACTAAAAGTGGGTGGAGGCCTGCCCCAGTGACACACTTTCTCTAGGAAGGCTGTCCTGTGAGAGGGCATGTGACGTGATGTTTTGCTGCAGGCTGTCTCGTGCTAGGGGCATGACTTTGGCCAGCTGAAAACCTCCGTGGGTGGCCTCTGCGAAGAGGAGGTACACAGACACCTCGAAGCCCATGGACAACGAGACAGTGCTTTCTGGATTGACATCGATTGGCTGGTCTTTGTTCTTCAACACTTCACAAAGAGGAACACTCTAGAGAACTTCTCGGGGCAATCCAACCGAATCTTGCAGCCTTTGCTGACCTGTTCAGATTCAGTGGAGTCAATGTTTCTGCTGAATCGTGTTGCTGTTTGGTGTTGGCAGTTGGACTGGACTGCTGGTATCCGGACAACAAAGAGTGGACTGGACCAAGGAACTACGTCTAAAATGATCTACAACCCCGTTTTCCTAATAACCTTCTTCCTCCCCTACCTCTGTTCAGTAGGTGGAAGGGAGGTAGAAGCGTTTAAGAACCTTAAATAAAGTAGGTTTGTTGAAAAATCTAAGCCTACAGAATCTGACGTCCTCTTCTGACCTCCTAGGCACTAGCACACATGTGACACACAAGCAGACAAAACAGTCTTACCCATTAATCAAACAAACAAACAAATACATAAATAAAGTTCTAATCCTCCCCCCAAACAGCACCACCAACAGAGGACTGAATGCAGGATGAGCATGGAGGACCATCTGCAGTCCCAGCCTCTATAGGCAGAGACAAGAGGATCCCCAGAACAAGCCAGGAAGCAAGAGTACCACAGAGGTAAGCTCTGGGCTTGTTGAGAAACCCATCAAATGAGAAGAAACGGAGGGAGGACAATTCCCTTCCTGACTGCAAGCTCAGGTCTTCACATGCAAGCACACCTACCCACACAGGGGCACACAGGGGCTCACACAGGCATACATGCATACACATACATAGGCAAAACACACACACACACACACACACACACACACGCACATATGTACCCACAACACATAAACACACAGGCATTGGAAACAAATCTCAAGCTGTAGTTAATGGCCATTGGGGTCAGGGAGTCACATTCTTCAGGGAGGCAGCCACCGCTCAGCTGCGTTCAAGTGAATAAGCCCTACCCTACTTAAGTGCAAAGGAGAAAAGACAAAAATAGGAACATGAAAACAAAATTATGAAAATAGGAGAAGGAGGACCTCTTGATGAGAAGGAGGGGGGGCTTGGAAGGAGGGAGAAGGAGATTATAAAAAGACAATGAGGGGATATGATCAGAGGACAGTGCATGGGATAAAACTGAAAGGACAAATAAGAAACAAGCAAAATGGAAAATTCTAGAAATAAATAATTTACAACTTAAAAAAACAAACAAGTAAAACTAATACCAAGCATGATGGTATATGCCTGGTAATGCCAGCCCTTGGGAGATGGAGATGGAAGATCAGGAGTTCGACATTGTCCTCAGCCACATAGGAAGTTCAAAGCCAGCCTGGGGCTACACAGGACCCTATGTTAACACCCCACACACAATCTGCTTAGTCAGTGGTATAAATTTCAGAATCAGGGCTTCATCAGAGAAGGCTTTGTCTGAGAAGAGGCATTAGGGAATTAAGGAAACTTCTTGTTTGGTTGCTTTGAATACATATTTTTTTCAAAAATTGATTAAGCTGAACATTTAAGATCAGTGCTATTTACTGCACAAGTACTATACCTCACTTTGAGTGTGCATATGTTGTGTGTGTAGGCAGGTATGTCTGTGTGTGCTTGTGCATATGGAAGCCAGAAGTCAAGCATGGGTGAAGCCGGAAATCAAGCATGGGTGTCACTCCTTGGGAGCGATCACTTATTTTAAGCCATCTTTCATTGGCTGCGCTCCACTCTCAGAGGCTGGGTAGGTGAGAGCCACCATTACAGAGGTCTGCAAATTGAACCCAGATCCTCACGTTTGCATCTTGAGCTCTTTACTAAGACCACCAACCACCGCCCCAGCTCTATACCTTAGTTTAATTAACTAATAGATTTTTTTTTTTTTTTTTTTGAGAAGGAGGTTTCTCTGTGTAGCTCTAGCTGTCCTGGAACTCACTCTGTAGACTAGGCTGGCCTTGAACTCACAGAGCTCCGCCTGCCTCTGTCTCCTGAGTGCTGGGCTTAAAGACGTGCACCACCACCACCACCACCCAGCCTACCTTAATTTTTAATAATTATATACATTTGAAGAAAAGCATGTTACCAGGCTTTTGTTTTGTTGTTGGGTTGTTTTGTTTGTTTTTTGAGACAAGGTTTCCCAGGATAGCCCTGGCTATTCTGGAATTCTCTCTACAGACTAGGCTGGCCTTGAACTTAGAGATCTATCTGTTCTGCCTCTGGAGTGCACACATATGGCACACATACATATGTGCAGGCAAAACATTCATATACATAAAGTAAAAATAAATCTTAAAGAAAAGTCAGCCAGGCGGTGGTGGTGGCTGCGGCAGCGCAGCCCTCAGGAGGCAGAGGTAGGTGGATCTCTGAGTTCAAGGCCAGCCTAGTTTGCAGAGTGAATTTCACGATGGCCACAGCTACACAGAGGAGCCCTGTCTCAAAAATAAAACAAGACAGAACAAAAAAATAGAATAATAAAAAGAACAAAGTAAATTTAGAAACAACCATTTTATAAGTTGGAAGCTGCCTCTCGTGTTCTTGTGATTTTATGTAATTACTATTTTGTTTTTAAGTTTGAATATAAAATAATGAACTTCATTATGGTCTGGTGATCTTAGAGAACATTTACTGGTTGCAGCAGCACAGCATAACAATATTGTAATTGTTCATTCCATGAGTCATATCTGAAACTTGCGTGTGTGTGTGTGTGTGTGTGTGTGTGTGTGACTCTGAACCCAGCATAACAACTGAGGTGACAGGTTACAACAATGTTCTCCTTGTCCTGTGAGCATTCCTGAATGAGCAGAAAGTTAGAAAAATGAAGAGACCTGAAGATGATTTATACCTTAACGCTTCTGTCCTAACACACTGACACATATAATTCCTGTGTGTGTGTGAGGCAGAGGACTGAGCGTCAGGTGAGGCAAAGGCTGTTTGTCAACAGTGTGAGATTCTAAGCCCTGTCCTATTTAAACTGTTCTCATGACCTGAAAGCTTGCCAGTGTCGTTAATATTCAAGGGGACTTTTATTGCCCCTTAAATTTTTATTGCCAGAGGGCAAAGCCAAGTTAAGCCGTGGGAATAGCTGTTCAGAACCCCCACCTCCACGCCTGCCTTGTGACTCAGCCACTGGATGCCACCAGGTGGTGGAAACTGCGGGCTTCACAGCTAGTGCTTCTCAGAAACTCTGGATTGGCCCTTGAAGTCAGAGAACACGAAGGACTGCACGCGTGCTGCGGGAACAGCTCAGACCACTGGCCTCAGTGTGTCCTGTGTCCGAGAGCAATCCATGAGCGGCAGCCACGCTGTCTGCTTCACGGTGGGAGGGTTCTATCTTGGTGTCAGCCTTATCCTCAAGATGGGAAGCTGGTCCTGAAGTATAATTTTAAAAGTCTTGCTCCTGGGCTGGGGATGTAACCTAGCCAGGAGCTGGAGAGTCCTTGTCTGATATTCGTGAAGCCCTCTCTTCCATCCCTCATACATGAAGGAAGGAAAGGGGGTGGGGGAGGGAGGCAGGAGCCTGGAAATGGCTCAGTGGGTAAGACTTCTTGGTGTGTAAGCATGAGGAACTGAGTTCGGATCCCCAGTACCTGTGTAAAAAAGCCTCGCATGGCTTTGGCTTCTTTCCTGTGACCCCAGTACTGCAGGGGTTGGGAGGGAAATGGAGACAGAGCGATCACTGAAGCTTGCCAGTGGGCTCCAGGTTCAGTGAGAGGTCAAGAGTGATGGAGGATACTCCATGTTCTCCTCCAGCCTCCATACGCATACAAACAGTGCCTACACCTGCACACACATGTACATGTGACCATACACACACAACATATTTACACACAGAGAAGGAAAAAGATACTACTCTTCCTCTTTGTGGCATTCATTAATAATTCATGAAGGTTCCCATTTCTCCACATCAGGTTTTTTTATTTGTTTGTTTGAGGCATAGTCCCGTGTAGCCAGGGCTGACCTTGAAGTTGATCTGTAGCTAAAAATGACCTTTGACTTCTGAGCTGCCTGCTCCAACCCACTGAGGGCTCCAAATGTTTCCCAACATCTTTCTCTCCCTCTCCTTTCCTCTCTTGCGCTTTCAGTAGCAGTCATCATAGCATGGAATTGCATTTCTCTAAGGATGCTAAACACACACACATCCTCCGTGAACAGATACCTATGTAAGTCTTTTGTGTCTTTTTCAATTAGACTGCTTTTTGGTTACAGAGATTCTTTATTTTAGATTTGATTTAGATATATGTGTTGTTTCTGGTGACGGGAACTGAGCTAGGGCCCTGGGCATGTTCAGTGAGTGCTTTCCACTGACAACCCAAGTTTTGAACTTAGTTAAATCCCTCAGCTTGTTCACCAGAAGATGTGAAAAGAGCCCCTAAAAAATGATCACAATCAGATTCTCTTCAGAAGCAAAAATAACGTAATCTTCTCTGGCTTGGTGGTGTTGCCAGGTGCTACTGCATGACTTCTGGATGTGTTCGCCGGGTTAGTTATAGTCAGCAGGTCACAAAAATTAAAAATAAATAAGAGTTCAAAACCAGGGAGATGACTTGGCGGGTGAAGTTGCTTGCTGCCTAATGGTGCAAGACTGATGATCTAAACTTGATTCTCAGAACTCACGTAAGGTTGGAAGGACAGAAGTGACTCCACAAACTTTTCCCTTGATTTGTACATGCACAGTGTGGCACGTATGTCCTGCTCCCAATAATAATAAATAACTTTTTTTTTTTTTTTTTTTTTTTTTTTTTAGGTATAGAAGTCAAGCAACAAAATTCAAGCTATCCTTTGTACTGGCAGTCATAGTTCCTGAAGCTGCTGCTGGCCTCCTTATTCCAAGCCTGAAAAGCCATGAACCAAGTGGGAAATAGAAGGGACCTGGTTCACAAATGCTTCTTGTATTTTATTTTTGAGACAAGGTCCTTCTGGACATGGTGTCGCACTCCTGTAATCCCAGCACTCTGGGAGGCAGAGGTAGGAGGATCTCTGTGAGTTCTGGGCCAGCGTGGTCTACAAAGTGCATCCAAGACAGCCAGGGCTACACAGAGAAACCCTGTGTTGAAAAGAAAAGAAAAGAAGAAAAGAAAGAGCGAGACAGAGACAAAGACAGAGAGACACACAGAGAGAGAGAGAAAGAGAGAGAGAGAGAGAGAGAGAGAGAGAGAGAGAGAGAGAGAGAGTCTTACTCTGTAGCCTTGGCTTGCTTGGCACTTGCTGTGTAGACCAGGTTGGCCTTGAACTCATAGAGAGCTACCTACGTTTCTCACCACATCCAGTCACAATGGCTTTTGGCTTGCAGTGGGAAAGAGGAAACTCTAGCAAATGATCTAGAGAGCCTCTAGGTCAAAGGGCTTTTAAAGAAGGTGGGATATATCTGTGAGGATGCTGTTAAATTAGGACGGTGGGAGTGGAGATGCCAACATCAAGGGAAGGTTAGGGAAGTGCGTGGTGGAGACGGCTCAGCAGCTAAAGACCCTGGCTGCCTTGTCTCACAACCTGAGTTCCACTGCCACGTGCCACACGGTGGAAGGGGGAAGCACTCCCCAATGTTGTCCCCTGACCTCCACAAGCACATGTTGGTGGCACACCTGCACACACACACACACACACACACACACACACACACACACACACACACACGCACAGGAGAGAGAGAATAAATAAATACAGAAATGTAATGAGTGTCATGTAAAGTACATGCCTGAGACTGGTAACCATTCCGTCGTGCTTTTCTCTCCACAGACAGGTTTGTTGCTGACCTCAGCAACATTGGTTCAGGAAATATTGCCCTAGGCTGAGTTGTTTTAAGCAACTCCAAATATTTACTTCCATGCTTTGACCTTTGCCTGGACTGCAGTCCAGCTTAACGAGGTCTTTAGGCCCAATACAAGAGAGACAAGCTTTGGATTTTTGATATAGTAATATAAACGGCCAAAGTCCATGCTAAGAAAACTTGACCTTTTCAAAACCAACAACATATAGATTGGATATATATACATGCATACATATGTATGTATGCAGCGTAATTTTTTCTTATGTGGAAATGGCTCAGGCATGCTTGCACACACACCTGTAGCTCCAGCTACGTGGGAGGCTGAAGGCATGATAACTTGAGCCTAGAAGTACCAGACCAGTTGGAGCAAAACAGCTACACTTCATCTCAGTAATGACAAACACAAAGAAAGGAAGAAAGGAAGAAAGAAAGAAAGAAAGAAAGAAAGAAGAAAGGAAGGAAGAAAGGACAACACAGTTTTTTTTTTCTTTTATTTTCTTCCTTTCTTTTCTTTTTTTTTGAGACAAGGTTTCTTTTTTTTTATTTTTATTTTTTTTATTTATTTTTTATCAGTTACATTTTATTAACTTTGTATCCCAGCCGTGTGCCGATCCCTCATTCCCTCCCAGTCCCTCCCTCCCTCCCTCATCTCCACCCTGCCCCTTTCCAAGTCCACTGATGGGGGGACCTCCTCCCCATTCATCTGATCCTGTTTTATCAGGTATCTTCAGGACTGGCTGCAAAGCCCTCCTCTGTGGCCTAACAGGACTGCTCCTCCCTTGGGGGATGGGGAGGCCAAAGAGCCAGTCATTGAGTTCCTGTTAGAAATAGTCCCTGTTCCCCTCACTTTGGGAAACCAATTGGTTACTGAGCTACCACAGGCTACATCTGAGTGGAGGTTCTAGGTTATATCCATACATGGTCCTTGGTTGAATGTCAGTCTCAGAAAAGACCCTGTGCCCAGATATATTTGGTCCTTGTGGAGCTCCTATCCTTTCCCCATCTGACTAACTCCCCTTCTTTCTTATGATTCCCTGTACTCTGCCAAAGGTTTGGTCATGAGTCTTTGCTTTGAAAACACTGCTAGTTAGAGTCTTTCAGATGCGCTCAGTAGACTCCTGTCATACGTTCAATGCACATCCCATCTGTCTTTCTAAACAAGGATTGATCATCTTACCCCATGTCCGCTCAATTGATTATCTTTTTTAGGTGTATAGATTTCCTTATGTTTATCATATCTTATAGGTCTATATAAGTGAGTATATCCCATGTTTGTCTTTCTCCTTCTGGGATATTTCATTCAGAATGATCTTTTCTAGATCCCACCATTTGCCTGCAAATTTCATGATTTCCTCCTTTTTGATTGCTGAGTAGTATTCCATTGTATAAAAATACCACAATTTCTGTACCCATTCCACCATTGATGGACATCTGGGTTGTTTCCAGGTTCTGGCTATTACAAATAGAGCTGCTATAAACATGGTTGAGCAAGTGTCCTTTTTGTGTACTTGAACAAACTTTGGGTATATACTTAGCAGTGGTATAGCTGGGTCTGGAGGAAGCACTATTCCTATTTGTCTTAGAAAGCGCCAGATAGCTTTCCAGAGTGGTTGTACCAGTTTACATTCCCACCAGCAGTGGAGGAGGGTTCCCCTTTCTCCACAACCTCTCCAGCATGTGTTGTCGCTTGAGTTTTTCATCTTGGCCATTCTGATGGGTGTAAGGTGATATCTCAGGATCGTTTTGATTTGCATTTCCCTGATGGCTAATGAGGATGAGCATTTCTTTAAGTGTTTTTCTGCGAGACAAGGTTTCTTTGGTAGCCTTAACTGTCTGGGAATTCACTCTGTAAATCAGGCTGGCTTTGGACTCAGAGATCTGCCTGCTTCTGTCTCCTGAGTGTTCAGATAAAAGGCGTGCACTCCTGCCATGCCTGGCTGGGTTTTTTTTTTGTCTTAATCCTTTGCCTGAAGAGGCTAAGAGCTGGAAGAAGGTTGGTAAGTGCATCTTTCTGTCCCCACTTAAATGCCCACTCTACACTGTTATTTTGCCAGCCTTGAAGGTTAGACTCTCCTTTTCCACATGGTTGGCTTCCTGCAAATTAGAAGGCACAGCCAGCCAGTTCAAAAGGGCCAGATGAGTGTTCCTGCCTTTTCTTTACATGTTTAAAAAAACCGTGCACAGCAATAACCAGTTCCCACAGAGAAGGGACAGATATGATACCACAACTCATAGGGACTTTGAGGCAGGAACAGAAAATTTAGAAATGCTTAAGTTCTTTATTATGTTTAATCCTGGAAGGGGGAGGGGTGTCTCAATACTGATCTGTGGCTCTGGATATCTAAGGACCCAAACACTCAGTCACATTGCTTGCCTTCTCTATAAAATCCCTGCCTTACTGACTGACAGCATGAAGAACAGGAATCTGCCCTTTCTTCCTTTAAAAAAAAATTTTTTTTTAATTTACCTTTATTTTATGTGCATTGGTGTGTTGCCTGTATGTATGTCTATGTTGAGGGTGTCAGATCTTGGAGTTACAGACAGTTGTGAGCTGCCATGTGGGTGCCGAGATTTGAATCCTCTAGAAAAGCAGTCAATGCCCTTATTGTCCAAACCATCTCTCCAGCCCCTGCCTTCTCTCTAGCCCACTCCAGGATGTCACTTTCCAGCTGTGATTATCTAAGTCCCACTCAATGCCAAGAGGAGTGTGCAGAGGTTCCAGAAGCACATTTTTCCCTTGAATTGAAAACCTGAGGCTGCAGCTGAGCACAGGAAGTGTAAGGCCGCTCTGGGATCTCTTTTTAAAACAAACAAAATGGAGTAGCTGGAGAGATGGCTCAGCAGTTAAGATCACTGGCTGATCTTCTAGAGGACCCGGTTTCAGTTCCCACCTAGAAGGCAGCTCACAACTGTCTGTAACTCCAGTTCCAGGGGATCTGACACCCTCACACAGACATACATGCAGGCAAAACCAAAGCACATAAAAAAAAAAAAATCGCTAAAACAAACAAACCTGGGGTGGGGTCGAATCTCTGTCCTTCCTGTGTCTAAACTTCAGACTTGTTCTCTGGTGGTGAAGTCTTAAAAATCATGAAGGCCAGGGGAGCCCCACCCAATTGGCTTTCATGATTTAAGACTTCTCCACCAGAGAACAAGTCATCATGTGTCACCCACCAGGTGTGTGGCAGAGGCGGTTCAGTTGCTCATGCACAAGCTATAAAAGGACCAACCTGCCACTTTGTCTCTCTCTTACCTTTCTCTCTTCCTCTCTCTACCTCGCTTTCTTTTCTGGGCCAACACTATGTGTCTCTCTTTAATTTTCCTCTTTCCACCTCCATCCAATATAAAAAATTTCTTTCATATAATATCTGTTATGTGCATGGCATCATTTTAAAATAAATAGTAACACAAATCCTGCCTCGAAAAGCAAAAAAAATAACAATAATAAATAAATAAATAAATAATTATCTCAAAGGCTAGAGAGACTGCTCAGTGGTTCAGAGCACTGGGCACTAGGCACATGTGTGTTCCCAGAACACACATGGTAGTTCACAACCACCTGTAATTCCAGGTCTAGAGGATTTGATGCCCTTTTCTGACCTCTCCAGATTTTAGGAATGCAATGGAAGACAGATATGCAATGATACAAAACATTCATACACATAAAATAAATAAATCTTAAAAAAAAAATCCTCTCAGGTATTCTGTCCCAGTGACAGAGAACTGTCAAGCACCTCCTCTGTGTAGTGGCCCTACGTTACCATGGAAACAGAAGCCAATAAAACCTAGTGGAAGTCTCAGCAGTGTTTACAGTCAACCTGGTGCCTCCTTTTCAAAACAAACCGAACCAACTTAGCCATGTTTGGCCCCAACCCCTCGACACATTTTTCTGCTAACTCTCAACATATTTATGTCTTCCCATTTTACAAATGAAGAGATCCAGAGATCCGAGGGCTGGAATAATGACGTCACACGCCCAAGGTCACAGAGTCAGTGATAGGCTAGAGTCCTGGGAGAGCTCTTTATCATTCAAAACGTGTCCATACTGTCTATTTCGAAGCGAGAGATTTAGAGATTAGCTTGTTGCCCTTACAGAGAAGACGGGCTCGTTCTCCAGCACCTCTGTGGCAGCTCATAACTGCCTGTAACTTCAGGGAATCCAACACCCTTTTCTGGTCTCCGTGAGTACTAGGAACACACATGGCACACAGACATACAAGCACATAAAAATAAACAGGGACTGGATGTAGTGGTGCACACCTTTGATCCCAGTACCTGGGCGATAGAGGCAGGGTGATCTCTGTGAGTTCAAGGTCAGCCTGGTCTACATAGAGGATTTCAAGCCAGCCAGAGTTACATGGTGAAACTCTGTCTCAAAACCAAAACCAAACCATCAAATCTTTTTTAAAAGTATTTTTCTGTTATATAAACAGAAAAATGACAACCTCTGCTGCCAAGCAAATGCACCAAAGGAGGCAAATACTAAGAAAGATAATTGTGGTGGCACAAATACTAAGAAAGATAATTGTGGTGGCACAGAGAATAACATAATAGCTACATAAATCATAACCATGTAGTCAGGAAAGGTCACTTTGCGTGTGTGTCTGTGTGTGCGAGTGCGTGTGTGTGTGTGTGTGTTTTGAGACAGTTTCTCTGTGTAGCCTTAGCTGTCCTGAACTCACTTTGTAGCCCTGGCTGGTCTCAAACTCAGAGATCCTACTGCCTCTGCCTCCCAGAGTGTTGGGATTACAGCCATGTACCATTGTACCCAGCTGGAAAGGCCACTTTTTAAAAAGTCATTTATTTTGGCCTATTTTGGCTGGGCAGTGGTGGTGGCACACGCCTTTAATTCCAGGGCTCAGGAGGCTGAGGCAGGCAGATCTCTGTGAGCTTGAGACCAACCTGATCTGCAAAATGAGTCCAGGACCGCCAAGGCTATGCAGAGAAACCCTGCCTTGAAAAAAAAAAAAAAAGTGGGCACTGGAGAGATGGCTCAGCACTTAAGAACGCTGTCTGCTCTTCCAATTGTCCCGAGTTCAACTCCCAGCACCCACATGGTGGCTCTACTTATGTCTGTGCACCACATGTATGCCTGATGCCCACTGAGGGCAGAGAAAGAAAGCAACAGGTCTCATGGAACCGGATTTCCAGATGGGTTTGAGTTGCCAGGTGGATTCTGGGAGTCAAGCTCAGGTCCTCTGGAATAGCAGCCTTTTACCTGCTGCCTCTTAACCGCTGGACTATCTCTCCACCCCAAGGCAGCGCTTTTGTAAAGCCTCTCTGGGGGACTGGGGAGATGTCTCCATGGCTAAAGTGTGTGCTGTGCAAGCATGCGTGAGTGTGCGTCCCCAGCATCCAGGAAGAGAAACGGGCAGAGAAACACAGGTCTGTCAAAGTAGAGATGGTGGGGGAAGGCAGGGTGGTAGCAGAGACAGGCAGAATTCTGGGATCAGCAGTTAGACAGTCTAATGAAGCAGAGGGCTCAGCATTCTGTGGAGAGACCCTAACTCAAAAGATAAGGCGAGGAAATAATGGAGGGGACATCCCAGCACCAGCCTCTGGACTTCACGCATGTCTTCAAAGACACGCTCGTCTGTACATTTACAGTCACATGTATATACCGCACACAAAATCAAGATTATGCGACTATGTTCTCAACATCATATCAAGACAGGATACTAGCCGGGGGTGGTGGGTGACCCATTCCTGTGATCTCAGCACTTGAGGAGGCAGAGGCAGGTGGATCTCTGTGAGCTCAAGGCCAGCCTGGTCTATAAAGCAAGTTCAGGACAGCCAAGGCTACACAAAGAAGCCCTGTTTCCAAAACAAAACAAAACAAAACACCTACCAAAACAAAAACAAAAACCACGCCCCCCAAAAAACCCATAACACACTATAGAGTAGGAATGTAATAAGTGTGATTTTTAATAAACAATATGAGGTAGACACATTGCTGATACATAGTATCCAATAACTTGCCATGCACTTGATAAAAGAGGAATATGAGTTTATCAAACCATATCCAACTTAAAGGCTAGTTCTTTGAAATTCACCATCAAATATCCTGTAATGCAAATAAACCTCACAAAACTACAGAGAGGGGACAATGGCAGGACTGAGGTGGTTACAATGTCTGTTGCCGCAGCCTGATAATCCGAGTTGCTTCCCAGGATCCACGTGGTGGAAGGAAAAAACTGACTCCGGCAAGTTGTCTTCTGACCTCCACAAGCATTTCATGCCTCTTGTGTGTGCAAGCACGCATGGACATAAGCAAATAAAGAAACAAAAGTTTAAATTTGCTGGCACTGGTGGTGCACACCTTTAATCCCAGCACTCAGGAGGCAGAGACAGAGAGGTCTCTGAATTTGAGGCCAGCCTGGTCTACAGAGTAAGTCCCAAGATACTCAGGGCTTCACAGAGAAACCCTGTTTTGAAAAACCAAACCGACCAAACAAACAAACAAACAAAACAAAACAAAAAAAGAAAAGAAATAAAGAAGAACTTCGGTGTTTTTCCATAGGAACCAAGGAAAGAACCTCCAGCTGGGGATTTGTGGATAGCCTTGGCAGGCACAACCTTCAGAGAACACCCAGGTGAACAGAGAAGAAAGAGGGAGGCTCCCTCCCCTCTGAGAACTGAAGACCTGAGTCTAGGATGTGTCTAGGGGGTGGGAGGAGAGGACAGAAAAAGAGGTTGATGCCAGAGACCCCTCAAAAACATGCAAGTGGCCTACACTGCTGAAAAGCAGAGCTGTGTTTAGCCTGAACGCATACAAAGACCAAGAGATCTCGACACTCCCGAAGTGCTCTTCAGCTTTCAAAGAAAACACTTTTGGCCTGTCAGGATCCCCTCTCCCCCCACCCCCCTCACCTCTAGTTGGGGGTGAACGGTTGCTTAGATTCAAACAACAGTACCAGACAAGTTATCCTTCATGTGTACAGCCTCTGTCAGGCACACCAACAGGACTTATCTAGGGGTTGACACACATCAGCAGCGCCATGCAAATCAGGAAGGAAGAGCCCTGAAGAGGCTGCAAAATTGGCTGCACGACATTTTTGAATAAACGTATAGAGCTGGAGTGGGCTCTACTGACTGAGTGCAGTAGGTCACGTGCCTAAGCCAGTGGGCCAAACCCAGGCTAAAGATCACTAACTTTCTTACAGTTTGACCGTACAGGACCATACGTCCTGTTCTCTCCATCCCCAAGCAGGTTCATCAGTCTTAAGACAGATTCCCTCTACAGCTCCCTTCAAAAGCTCCTTCTGCCGGGCTATCCCAGGAAATCAGTCATCCAGGACTCTCCACTGTGGACCTTGCCCTTCATCTATGTTAGGAAGTGGGGGGCCAGGTAAGGGTGGAAGGGCTGAGCTCTTCAGGTCAGGCAACTAGGGGGTGCAATGTCTGAAGAGCACTTGAATGCTTGCATAAACCTGAAGTCTGGCTTGTCTTTATTTATTTATTTATTTATTTATTTATTTATTTATTTATTTAAATTACCAACACCCAATAGGAGTGCACACAAGGTCAGAATAAGGCGTGAAGAAATTTGGTTTAAGTTCTATGCAATTGTTGCAGTGGTTGGGGAATTTTAATAATAGCCATAGCTCTCAAAGGAAAATACTTTGCTTTCTTATCTTAATAGGTGCTTTACATAAACATTAATCCAGCGAATATTTCAGGACTGGCTGCATCCTGATTCAGCTATAGTCTTTTGGAGAATAAACTTATAAAAAAGGTCTAAATTCCTAGGCTATACATATTACTGAATTTAAGTAGTAGATTCCAAATGGCCAAGGACATGACTGCAACTATAAAGAAAAAAACAGAACGCAATTCTGTCATTTTATGTGGCCCCTAGGAATGTTCATTTCTGTGTAATATTATGTGTATAGTTATTACTATACAATAAACTAGTTAACAAATAGCATATGTCACTGAATTTGAATAATACCTTTAAAACATATTTATTTTTTGTTTCTTAAAAAAAAGGGGGGGGGGATCTCATTACATAGCTCTGAATTCACCGTACAGCGCAGGCTGACTTCAAACTTGCAGTGATCCTTCTGCCTCCTCCTCTTGAGTGATGGGTTATCATCATATCCAGCCTCTTTTTGATCTTGAATTTCTTGTAAGCCTGAGTTAGCCACCCCAGTGATGGGACCACAGGCAGACAGGAAACAGCCAGGTGTAGTGGCAGAGCTATAGAGAGTTGTGGGCAGCCTGAGCTATGTAGCAAGCCCTAAGCCAACTTTGTCATAGAAAAATGATCAGCAGGGCTGGGGATGTGGTTAGGTGGTAGGGCACTTGAGTATCACGAAAGGGACGCCTGGGTTCACTCTCCAGGTGAGTAAAGAGAAAAGATTTTAGCCAACTTTCCTCGGATACAGCATGGACAAGAAAGAAACCGTTGTTGTTGGAGTACACGAAGAGTGGGCAGGTTGCAGCCTTATTATTGGTTTGGCCATTTTGGACATTGTCATAACTGTTTTTCTATTACCACGACAGAACACCATGACCAAGGCAACTTATAAAAGAAAGCATTTAATTTGGGGATCACAGTTCCAGGGTTAGACCATCATGACCGCCATGGTGGGCAGCATGGCAGCAGGCAGGCAGGCATGGTGCTTATCCTGAACAGACAGGATTTTGTCGTGAGGATTTTGGAGTTTTGGTTTCTTTAAAAAGCACAGAAAGACGGTAAGAACATGTTTTTGTTTTAATCCCAGGTGTGGGTATATGGGGCAGCTCCAAAGCAGCTGACTGTGATTTGCCTCGAGCTCTGTCAGGGGTGTGGTTTTGCCAGCTGCAGACAGTCTCTGTGAGTGTGTGACGTTTCGAATTCTGGGGACTTTTCAGAGGATATATAAATGACAGGTGTGGCTGGTTGGTGGTTGGATGATGTTGGTTGTGGTTTGTCAGGTAGGCATGCAAGAGGAGACAAGAAAAAGAAATTAGATATCCTGACAGCTAAGACCAAATTTGCCCCAAGCAACTTGATGCCCCTAATCATCAGGAAGTAGTCTGATAATAACGATGCCCTTTTTCTCCTCTGACCTTTTTCCTCTCCTGTCTAGTGTTAGGGGGTTGAAAGGAAAGAAGCAAAGGGGTGAAGAAGGATGGAAGTGAGAAAGGAACCCACAAAGTAGCAAGCGCTGGCTACAAGATCTTGCTATGTAACACAGATTGGCTGGTATTCTTTTGCCCCAGCCTGTTAGGTGCTGGGATTATGTGTGTGTGCCACTACCTGGCTCTTTCCTTACAAAACTACTATTTCCATCCTTATTACATCAACTGACTCTAAGTACCTCTCAAAAGTCCTACTGTTTTGTTTTGTGATCCCTCTTGAATTTTTTCTACTGAAGCTGAAGCTGCTCTGTCCTCTATTATATCCAGAGCAATGCTGGGTTTTGTGGGGGTTTTGTTTGTTTGTTTTTTTCGAGACAGGGTTTCTCTGTGCAGCCCTGGCTGTCCTGGACTCACTTTGTAGACAAGGCTGGCCTTGAACTCATAGAGATCTGCCTGCCTCTACCTGTCTGTTGAGATTTCAGGCATGCACAAGTAACCAGAGCAATGTTGTTTTTAACAACAGGCATTAAATCTTTTAATTGCTCTGTGGATGAGTTTCTCCTATGCTGACAGGGAATGACTGAATCCAGTCTGATGTCCATGTCAGAGCCTGCGGCAGGAGGCACCCTCTGGTAACACAAAGGGTTACCCTTGCCTATCTCTTGTTGATCTGCATTCACTAGTCCAATGCCAGCCTTTGCCACACCTTCTCCATACTCCAGAAGGCTAGGACCTCTTTTTGGATTATTTCTAGAAAAAACATTGTTTCTAGGAATGTCTTGCCTACAATCCCCTTTCCAATGACCTTGCTTACCACTATTAAAACATCTGCTGTTTTGATTTTTCCTGACTTTTAGAAATTAATTTTCCTATCACATTAGCATCCAATATCGTGTGAAGTCCAATATTGCTGTATAGCTAATTCATTCCTCTATTGATGCTGATCTTGCCTTTAAAAGTCGAATTACCCTTTTGCATTCGGAAGTAGCATTTTTAATAAAAGCCTTAGATTCGGTTAGTAATTTTCTGACTTCTGAATCTGATGACATTGTATTTACAGCTGAAGTCCATCTTTGCAAAAAGTCAGTGAAGGCGTCCTTTGGGCCTTGTATAACTTACAAATGACTCAGACCTCTTTCCTGATTCTTCAACCTTATCCCAAGCATTTAAAGCTGCTAAATGACATAGTGCCAAGGTGTGGTCATCAAATTCAAGCTGCCTTTGTAAATCAGCACATTGATCTTCACCGAGCAACTGATCTTAGGAAATTTCAATACCTCTGGCCTGATTTCATTGTTTAATGGCCCTAGTTTCCTCTTTATACCACAATAACTTTTTATGGCCATAATAACCAAGGACTAGCTTCCAGTATTGCTGCTCCCAAATCTTTCCAGTCTTGGAGGATAATTCTGCTCAGAATTGAACATCTGCTTCACATAGGATGAATGCATACCATAGGAAACAACCTTTTCCCTAAATCTCCTCAAATCTAATATGTCTATAGTTAAATATACATTTAACTTCTCCATAACCTTTGCAATACCTTTCATCTCCTGGTATGTCTTGTATAGTAACTGGATAAACTAAGGTTGGTTTTCGAACAACTTTAGGCCACCCCTTTTCAGTTTCATTATGTGATGGCATGTTAGGCTCTTGTCTAAATTCCTCTGTCTGTGTTTTAGAATTTTCCTTATTCTCATTTATAGGTCTTTCTTAGGCTTGTCCAAATTCCTCTGTCTGTGTCTGAGTATTTTTTTTTTTATCACATTTATAGAACTTCATAAGGCTTGTCTAAATTTCTCTTTCTTTCTTTTCTTTTTTGGTTTTTCAAGACAGGGTTGCTCTGTGTAACAGCCCTGGCTGTTCTGGACTTGCTTTATAGACCAGGCTGGCCTCAAGCTCACAGAGATCTGCCTATCTCTGCCTCCCCAAGTGCTAGGATTACAGGCATGCTTCACCATGCTCAGCTCTCTGTAAGTCTTTCTAAGGCTTGTATCCTATCAATCCACTTTTTGTATTTTTCTTTTTTTTTTGTATCTCTAAAGATTTTTTTTATTTGAGCAGATACAGAAAGCCACTATGCCTATTAAGGATAAAATACCAAAATAATAGTAATCATAATTGGTATTGAGACAATTTCAATTAAACCATTTAGCTTTTCATTTTCTGCTTCTATTTTCAAGCCATCTGGAGTAGCACTATACAGGGGCCTGAAGCCTTCTATTATGGCACTTCTCATCCTTAACTCTCTCCTTCAGGACTTCCCAAATGACTTACCAAATGTGATGGTTTCTCAGGGCTGGAATGAGCCCTGTGTCCATGGGATCCTGTCACAAGCTGGAGTGCCAAAATGTTGGTTTAAAATACAAAATCCTGGGCTGAGAGATGGTTCAGAGGTTAAGAACAATGGCTACTCTTCCCAAGGTCTTGAGTTCAATTTCCAGCAACCACATGGTGGCTCGTAGCCATCTGTAATGAGATCTGGTGCTCTTTTCTGGCCTATAGGCATACATGCAGGCAGAATACTGTATAAATAATAAGTATATTTTTAAATACAAAATCCCAATCATTTGTTTTTTTTCACCCCAGATGCTGGGGTGAAAACCTGCTAGTTCAGAGAGGCAGAGAAAGTAAACAGCTGACCTTCTTACTCAGCCAGCCTCCCAAAAGGAAAAAACAAAAACAAAAACAAACGAACAAACAAACAAACAAAAAACCCTAAACAAAACCCGTTTTACTCAACTAATGATCTCCCAAAGCCCCTTCTCCTAATCCACACTGTCTTAAATTCCCTTCAACTCAATGGCCCTTCTTTCTGTTTACTCCCTGTCAGCTGGTTTCTTGCTCTGCCTCTTGATTTAGGGTTAACCATCTTTAATTCTGTATACAGAAAGGTCTTGGATTAATGTGCGTGCTAGGGCTGAGAGCCACACCACAAGTTCTTGTTTATAGTAAACAAAAGCTCTAGGATCAAAGACTGAGCAATTAGAAACAATTTTTATGGATGGGGGTAGGGTGGAATTTTTATGCCTGTAATCCCAGCACTGGAGAAAGCAGGGGCAGGGGGATATTTGTGAGTTCAAGGCCAACCTGGTCTACAAATTGAGTCCAGGACAGCCAAAGCTACACAAAGTAACACTGTTCTCGAAAAACCAAAAAAGAAAGAAAGGAAAAAAGAAAGAAAGAAGGAAGGAAGAAAGGAAAGAAAAAAGGAAAGAAAGAAGGAAAAAGGTTTTTACAGTCCACAATCTCAGGGTTCACAATGGGATCAAATATCCTGTAACAGTATGGGGCATGGTGGTATGTATCTCAGCACTTGGGAGGTGGAGTCAAGAGAATAAAAAATTCAAGGTCATCCTCAACTGCCTAGAGAGTTTAAGATCAGCCTGAGAGATATTTTTTTACAAAGTCCTTGCACAGAACAAATACTATTTAATGGTCATTTATAATACTCACTATATGAAGATTACTTCAGCTTACTGAAATAGCAAGCCCACTTAAGGTAGCTGAACCCACATAACTGAAGTATGAGCAGGTTCTGCACTTTTTTCTTAAGTTCTTTTCGGTTTTCTCTCCTTTCCCTGTGGATTCAATCCTATCATTGGTTCTCCTGTAGTTGGAGACCAGCAACCCTGAGCAGCATGTTTAGTTGCATGCTGATGGGTGTGGATGTGAGTTCCTGATCTAATCACCAACTTGGGGACTAGGGCCTAGTAGCCAATACATACTACTCCCGGAGCTGTCTGGGAAAAAGGAGTATACCCATAAGCTTAGCATCTGGTATCCTAGAAAGGAGGTATCGGAAACAGGAAGAGATTCAATTCTAGTCAACATTCACGTGCCAAGCTCTGGGGGAGGGTGGTGCAGGGACCACCTTGTAGGAGGCAGCTGCCTAGAAGCCCGGTGCTGTCTCACGGGGATTTGTGGGACAAGGAGATACAGGATTTTGAATCTCAGTGTCACCCATTTCTAAGTGCCAAATTTGGGACAAAACTTCAACAAATATAACTCAGTTTCTTTGTCCACAAGACAAAGACATTTAACTTGGGATGTTGCAAACAGTAACTCTAGAAAACATCTGTGTGACGCGAGGGGTACTCAGTAAAGAGTATCTGCAGTTTATTTTCTCGCAGGGTCCAAAGCCTATGGGACAGAGTGAGGAGGTAACTGATTTACCTCTGGGATCAGACCAGGTTCCTGCAGGAGTCCTAAACAGCTTCCTGATGACAGTGGGGCCATTTGGAATAATACCTTTTATTTTGATTAAGACGCTGTGTTTTTAACTCCTCTAGATTTTCATTAAAAAGAGAAAAAAGCCAAGTGGTTCTGAACACTTTTAAAGCTCAAAGCAGCTTTGATTCTTTCAAGTCCTACGGTGATGACCTAATACCCTGCCAAATTGCTCTTGCACAGAAAGGAACAAATACTTGATATTCATCTTCATTGTTTTCTGTGAGTCGGTTTCCTGTTATTTTTTTCCTTCTGTCTGTGGGAAGGGAGTAAAGGAAACTTCCTGGTTAACCCCCTCCTGTGGGGAACCTGCTTGAAAAAATAAACAGAAGGAAAGGGCAGAGTTTCTCGGCAAAGTATTAGCAGCAGAATTCAGCTCTGGTATCCTTAAGGGTAGCATTAGAGCCCAGAGAGCTATTCACTTACGCAGTTAAAATGACAGCAGCGCAAGGGACAAGGAGAGAAGATCTCAGAGAACACATTTTCTAGGAGGAGGGACCTTCGCACGCTTATATAATTCAGTCAGTATGGCGCTATGAGCAGAATTAAGAGAAGCCACTGTTGAGAGAAGACAAATTAAAGAAGGCTTAAAAAAGAATAGGAGTCAGTACCTGAGCTTGCTCTTGAAGCACTCTTTTAGAATACTAACCTCCAAACACAAAGGTGAAAGGAGAACACTCCGGGTAGAGGAATTCATGTGAGCTTAAGGCAAGTCCTACAGAGGGGCCTATACGCAGCAGCTAACCAGGTCCATGGAAAAAGAAAGCTGTCCTTGGGTCCTGACCTTCCCTCTCTCCCAGCAATTGGATGATAGTGACAATAATGGTGACGATGTAGGCCTCATTTTGGAAGCCTACCTAAGAGAAAAGCCTGCCTTGTTCCCCCCCACCACAATGCTGCTTACCCTCCTGAGTACATACGCTGGTTATTTTTCATCAGTTTGACACAAACTAGAGCGCTCTGGGAAGAAGGACCCTCAACTGAGGAATTGCCTCCATCAGATCAGACTGGCCTGTGGTCATCTCTGGGAGTCCTTTTCCTGATTAAAGATTGATGTAGGGGGCGTGGCCTGTTGTGGGGACTACCCACGGTGGGCATGTGGTCCTGGATTATATAAGAAAGCAGGCTGAGAAGGCCAGACAGGGAAGCAAGCAGCAAGCAGCATCCCTCCGAGGTCTCTGCTTGAGGTCCTGCCTTGGCCTCTCTAATGGACCGTAAACTGTAAGCCAAATAAATCTTTTCCTTATCAAGTTGGTTTTGGTTAAGTTAATAACATATCTTATGTAGGGCAAGGGACTGATTAGTTCATTAAAGGCAAATAGAAGATAGGTCATCAGAAGGAACTTAAGTGGTGAAAAGCACACACACTTATTGACCAGGCATGGTAGTGCATTCCTATAATCCCTGGCCAGTAGAGGCAGGGGAATCAGTACTTCAAGGTCATCTATCCTTGAGTTCAAGGTCATACAAGAATACATAGCAAGTTTAAGGTAGCCTGAGTTCCATGTGACCTTGCCTTAAAAAAAATGTCTTTTCATAGTGGGCATGGTGGCACACGCCTGTAATCCCAGCACTCTGGGAGGCAGAGGGAGGCAGATCTCTTCAAGTTTGAGGCCAACCTGGCCTACAAAATTCAGGACAGCCAAGGCTACACAGAAATCATACCCTGAAAAAACCCCAACCAACCAACCAACCAACCAACCAAACAAACAAACAAACAAAAATGTGTCTTTTTCTTGGCAGTATTGGATATTATTGATAATAATATTTTATAGTTCTAGAGAATTACTGTCACAACCAGTGAAATATCAGAATCCAAAACAGATCAAGAATGGAGAATCAATCAGTGTATTGTCCCAAAGAACACAAAGCAGTCAAAGAGGGAAGGAGAGAGCTGGAAGACACCACCTGAACCGAGCACTCAAATTTATTCCTCAACCCGACTGTACTCTAATACGCTGTCCTAGGAGCTCCATGGCATCATCTGCGCACGTGTCTGGCTGTTGCTTTAATCAAAGCTGCGAGAGGACTAGAACATGCTGTCATGTTTCATACCAGGCCAGGAACGTAAACTGCTCAAAACGTAAGACTGAAGAGTCATGACAAAGAAATGCAAGGGATGGTCTCTGATTGGCCCGTGGAGTTTAGAGCAATCAGGGCAATGTAATGAGATAAGATTTTTATCAGAATGTTTCATTTAGGAGGTGTGTCCTGGTACAGCTGGGCATGTCCACAGTCTTAAGAGAACACTGGACATGCTGAAGTCCTACAGTAGAGCATCAGACCACCTAAAATTACTTTTGGAACCTGGGGATACAACTTAGTGACAGAGCACATTTAGAATGTGAAAGCCCTTGGAGTTTTTCCCCAGTGTGTGTGTGTGTGTGTGTGTGTGTGTGTGTGTGTGTGAGAGAGAGAGAGAGAGAGAGAGAGAGAGAGAGAGAGTGAGCACATTAGTACTTAACAATCAAATGTATGTGTTAGATTAAAAAAATTAGGCATACAAAAGTGTTCCATGGTAGGGCTCATGCCTTTGATCCCAACACTCAGGAAGCAGAGGCAGGTGGATATCTGTGAGTTTTAGGCCAGCTTGGTCTACAAAGTGAGTTCCAGGACAGTTAAGGCTACTCAGAGAAACCCTGTCTTGAAAAACAAACAGCAACAAAAAATTGTTCTCTGTATAAATCTCAGATATATGTATGTGTGAGAAAGTGAAAGTGGTCCAGCTACATTTCCCTATGAACAATTGTCGAAGTTTTGGTAAAGACACCATCACACCATTTTCTTAACTCTTTTACAATTTGAACCTCCTGCTTGTTCCCACTGCTGGGGATGGAGTGCAGAGCTTTGCACATGCTAGGTACACACTATGACACTGAATCCCTAGCCTTTCAACATAATAAGTTAGAAAGAAAATTAAGACATTTCTTTTCTTCCTCTAGTTTTCAGAACTGAGTAAGTGAAACGTGATTAGGGCTGAGGCTCTGACATCTCGCTTCTCTGTCTTTCCTGAGTCCTGGCTCTGGGCCTCTCCTTCACAGGGCCAGCTCCCCTAGTTAACATTCATGTTGTAAGACTCAGGAGTTACCTCTCTGGATGCTATTGACTGGTTTCAGCTCATCTTAGCCCTCTTTCTTCTGTTCAATCTTTTCTATGCAGAAGCTACAAAGTTTAGAGATAAAGTGCTTGCGTTATCTAAAATACTATTTTAAAAATGGAAAAACCTCTTCGCTGGACATTCAAAGCTCCATACAATTCAAATCATAAGTTCCCAGGGGCCTGGACTCAGGGAAAACTAGAATTCTTGGCTCTAACTCTGAAAAGAATTTCAGGATTGCCAGCTTGAGAAGCAGAGTTGGTGATTTCATTAAATAAATATTTTATTTATTTTTATTTCATGTGCATTGGTATTTTCCCTCCACATATGTTTGTGCAAGGGTTCCTGGTCCCTGGAACTGGAGTTACTGACAGTTGGGAGCTGCCATGTGGGTTCTGGGAATTGAACCTGGGTTGTCTGGAAGAGTAGTCAGAGCTCTTAATGGCTGAGCCATCGCTCCAGCCCCTATTAAATATATTTTTGTATAGGCTTAAGCATGAGGGCTAAGAGAAGGAGGCACTCAAAGAGAGTAGAGAAAGTGAGGCATATCCACAAGTGGGTACAGGTTTTTCTAAGGAAAAGTAACCAATTGTCTTAGCATTAGTCATATATGCTCTTTTGGTTGCTAAGGAGACTTTTTCCCCCTTTCCCTTCTGATAAAGAGATACTTTGAGGTGGCTCCTAAGATGCCTTGGGTGGAATTATGATCTGATAAGGTAAAAGCAGATTCCGCTGGTATTGCATACATGTTCAGTACATGTCTTTTCCCTGTAAACAACAATCCTCCTGGGAGATTGCTAAAAACTTGGAAGGTTCATGGCCAGGAAGGGAAAAGGTCTTAGGCAGATGTTAGTTCTGCTGCTGCCAGCAAAGGCTGTAACTGTCTTCCTCCACTTCCATCCCCTTCTTATTTCCCATTCTTTGTTTGTTTGTTTGTTTATAAGACGGGGTCTCACTATGTAGCTCTGGCTGTCCTGGAACTCACTCTGTAAACCAGGCTGCACTTGAACTCACAGAGATCCACCTGCCTGTGCCACCTGAGTGCTGGGATTACAGGCATGCACCACCACCACCTGGATAAAGCTAGAATTTTTATAATAAATTATAAGGTTTCATTACTCTTGCATTTTAAAGTTTAGAGACATAGAAGGCCAACAGCCCTATGAGGACAAAATATTTGCAGTATTTGGTTAATGTTTATTTTATTCTCTTTTGAACTAAAAGTCTCAGGAAGGGCTGGAGAGATCGCTCAGCGGTTATGAGCACTCGCTGGTGCTGGTGCTTCAGAAGACCCGAGTTCGAATCCCACTGCCCACATGGGAACTCAACTGTCTCAAGCTCCAGTTTCAGGGAATCTGATACCATCTGACTTCCATGGGCACCAGGCACAAACGTGGTTCACACAAGCAGTCACACGCACAAAAGATTAAAATAAAATGAAGTTAAAAAAAAAAAAGATTCAGCAAGACTAGGTTCTAAAAGAGCCAGAAGGCTGGTTCTCTACTATAATGGATGACTGACACTTAAGAAGAGATGAAGAGAAAAGTCAATTCATTTCTCTTTCTCTGCATTGTTCATGTATATCCCATCCCATCCCAAACCCATCTGCTTTCTCCTTGGAGGACTGCAGCTTACTCCGATCTTATGAAGTCATTCCTAATACATTTGCACACAGTCACCATTCATCTTCTAACAACGTCACTAAGTCCTATTCTGAGAAAGTTTTCTATCAGCCAGGTATGGCAACATATGCCTGAAACCCCAGCACAGGCAGGCAGAGGCAGGAAGACAGTGAGCTGTCTACAGCTCAAGGCTGGCCTGAGCGATACTGGTCTTTTTTAATTTTATTTTTATTAATTACAGTTTATTCACTTTGTATCCCAGCGATAGATAGCCCCCTCCTCCCCTTCCTCCCTTTTCTTCTCCTATGCCCCTCCCCCAGTCCAATGATAGGGGAGGTCCTCTTTCCCTTCCATCTGACCCTAGTCTATCAGGTCTCATCAGAACTGGCTACACTGTCTTCCTCTGCTCCCACCTCAAGTGGAAGTGATCAAAGAGCCAGCCCATGAGCTCATGTCAGCGATGGCCCCTGTTCCTAGTACTGGGGTACCTACCCTCTTGGACCACTGAGCTGTCATGGGCTACTTCTGTGCAGGGGTTCTAGGTTATCTCTATGCATGGTCCTTGTTTGGAGTATCAGTCTCAGAAAAGACCCCTGTGCCCAGATTTTTTGGTTCTGTTGCTCTTCTTGTTGAGCTCCTGTTCCCTCCAGGTCTTTCTATTTTCCCCTTCTTTCATAAGATTTCCTGCACTCTGCCCAAAGTTTGGCTATGAGTCTCAGTATCTGCTCTGATACCCTGCTGGGTAGAGTCTTTGGAAATCAATCTGGTGCTTTCTCAGACAATTAGGAATAGTGCTAACTCAAGATTCAGCTATACCACTCCTAGGCATATATCCAAAAGATGCTCAAGTATACAACAAGGACATTTGCTCAACCATGTTCATAGCAGTTTTATTTGTAATGGCCAGAAGCTGGAAACAACCCAGATGTTCCTCAAAAGAGGAATGGATACAGAAATTGTGATACATTTACACAATGGAATACTACTCAGCAATTAAAAACAAGGAAATCATGAAATCTGCAGGCAAATGGTGGGATCTAGAAAAGATCATCCTGAGTGAGGTATCCCAGAAGCAGAAAGACACATATGGTATATGGTATATAATCACTTATAAGTGTATGTTAGACATATAATATAGGATAATCATACTAACATCTGTACACCTAAAGAAGCTCATCAAGAAGGAGGACCCTGGGTAAGTTGCTCAATCTTCATTCAAAAAGGCAAACGGATGAACATCGGAAGAGGGAGAAAATAGGGAACAGGACAGGAGCCTATCTCAGAGGGCCACTATACTGGTCTTGTTTATTTATTTTTATTATGTATACAATGTTCTGCCTGCATGTACACCTGAATGCCAGAAGAGGCATCAGATCTCATTATAGGTGGTTGTGAACCACCATGTGATTGCTGGGATTTGAACTCGAGACCTCTGGAAGAGCAATCAGTGCTCTTAACCTCTGAGCTATCTCTCCAGTCCTATACTGGTCTTATAGAAGACCGGAGTTCAATTTCCACTGCCCACATGGGAGTTGTGGGGGAAAAAGATCTTGCAAAATATAAAATTCCTACAAAGGAATGTATGAAACATACCGTTTAATAAACTATTATATGGTAAACAGCCATGTGGGGAAAAAAAGAGCCTACACCCAAGGGAAGAAACAAAATAGTTATCAACCATGGAATATAGCCGGGAGATAATAAGTAGTTCTAAAACACAGTAAGAACATTAATTAGCTCAGGAATCCGGTGGCCTTTGAGTGAGTCCTGGCTTAGCAGATAACTGGGATTAGTGATGAAACCATTCTCAGATTTAGCCTTCCAGTACCTAAAGGAGGGAAACAATAGCAGTCCATAAGGTTTGTGCAGGCCAAACTCCAGAACTCGCATTGCAGAAGGCGCAGTGCTCCGGGACGGCAGCTGTCATTAATTCTCACTGAGGCTCAGGTGCTGACACGCATCCACTTATGTCTCTTTGTTTTGCCAGACTCCCTCCCAGGAGGATCCTGCTGGTGGCTTACTCACACAGCACAGGTATCCTCTGAGAAGCTGCCCCACAATTTCTTCCACAAATGTGTCCAAGGAAACGGCCTTATGAAGACAGGGCGGCTCCCTTCTTGTTGGGCACAACAGAGGCCTTTCAGGCCAGGCTGGCAGCCACTCCAAACTGAGGTGCCCTTAAACAAATGCTAGACATTGAATTCGTTCCCTAGGCTGGCACGGTGGGGTGGAAATGTTTTAGTCTTCCCGTCTTTTTCCTTATACACCCTGGTACTAGTGATTTAAGCCTGGAAGAGGAATGTGCCAGTTTCATGATGGCAGGTGGCTAGCCAAGAGGTAGATAGTGCCAGGCAGGCATCTTGGGTTTGGGAATATTGATTAGACGTTATTCCATAACAGCTTACGAATGTGTGCTCCATGAGAATGCTTTTAGGAAGATGGTGTACAACAATGTCCTGTCAAATTTAGTAAGAGTCGGTTTGTGCCTCAGAATATAGTATGTTTTAGGGGACATGCTTGTCCAAATTACGGTAGGGTACTAATTTTACTTATTTATTTTTCATGCAAGGCTGAGGCCAGAGGGCCTTATGAATATACTAGCTAGCATCCTGTCACTGAGCTATATCCCTAGCCCTACTTTTCCTTTCTGCAAATTATATTTATTTTGTCTATCTGTGTATGCCCACACTCGTGTCTTGGCCTGTGTGGAAGTCGGAGGCCTGCTTGTGGGAGTTGGTTCGCTCCTTTCACTACATGGGTGCCCGGGCTCCATCTCAGGTTGTCAGGCTTGGTGACAAGTGCCTTACCTCAGATACACAGAAAGTTTCAGGCTATTGGGAGCGCCCTGAAACCCTGCTGTATCCCTGATTTTACTTTTTAGAGAGAGGCTCACTCAGTGCCTAGGCAGGCTTTGAACTTGTGATCACCTTGCCTCAGCCTCCTGAGTAGCTGAAGACAGTACTATTTATTATGATTCCAAATGTGGCAAACGTTTTTACAGTTTATTTTTCTTTAATCTAATTCAAATACTAAGTGGCAACGCTAAGGTCTGAACACAGGTTTTTGTTTGTTTTGTTTTGCTTTGTTTTCTGACAGGGTTTCCTCTGTGTCATTCTGACTGTCCTGGAACTTGATCTGTAGACCAGGCTGTCCGCAAACTCAGAGATCCACCTGCCTCTGCCTCCTGAGTGCTGGGACCACAGGCGCACGCCACTGCCTTGGGGCTGAACACAGGTTTCAAACACCATAATCCAATCCGAGTCCTTAACTGCCCTATAAAAAGGTAGAAAAGTTAGTTTTTTTTTTAAATTTATTTATTTATTTATTATTCATACAGTGTTCTGTCTGCATGTGTGCCTGCAGGTCAGAAGAGGGCACCAGAAAGATGGTTGTAAGCCACCATGTGGTTGCTGGGAATTGAACTCAGGAACTTTGGTAGAACAGCCAATGCTCTTAACCTCTGAGCCATCTCTCCAGCCCGAAAAGTTAGTTCTTAAATCCTTTTTCTAAAAACTATCATTTTATTCTCATGTGTTATGAGTGTTTTGCTTGCATATGTGCCTGTGCGCCACAGCCATACCTGGTGCCCAGAGAGACCAGAAAAGGGCACTGGATGCCCTGGAGTTACAAAAGCCATTATGTGGCTGCTGGGAATCCAGCCTTCGGAAAAGCCGCTAGTGTTCCTAAGCATTGAGCCGTCACTCCAGACCTTGTTAAATCTTGATTTGAAAAAATGAATCTACTTATAGATCCTCTAATAAAAACGTTTACTTTGCAGATGAACGTAATTGAATAATGTTCAGGAGTGGATAATACTACAATACTATGGTGAGCTGTCAAAACGATTGTTGGGTTAAAAAAGGGGGGCTTTGCTACAAATTATGATTCTGTAAGTGATTGAATTGAGCATGGCATCCTTTTTCATCCAACCTGTTTTGCTTTAGTATTGAGGACTGATGTGTTTAAGGCTGGGTTTCCCCTCGAGACACTTTCAGTCATTACTCAGTAAGCACAATATAGGCAGCGTTGAAAATACACAGGTCTAGATCTTTCCATAGTGTAATATTGCTTGAAAAAACTAATCTGAATCAAATGAAAACAGTACATGGTATTTTAAAAGAAAGCATACTGTATTTTAACAGAAAGCTTATGAAGCTGACAGTTTTCACAATGAAAAATCATCAACTATAGCCAATTTCATATAGCTCAACTTATTTTCTTAAATTTTACATTTATAATAAATAGTAACTAGAAGGCAAGCTTTATTAAAATAGGGGTTTTGTCACTGCTGTGACCAGAGGAAGCACTTAGAAAATTAGCTGTGGGCTGGAGATGCAGTTGATTGGTACAGCAAATATAAGGAAAGCTCTTGGGTCATTCTCCATCCCTGAAAGATCAACAGTTGGGACAACTGGGAGGAGAAGGAAGGGGAGAGGACGAAGGGAGGGGAAAGAAGAGGATGACGAAGAGGAGGAAGAAGTCTTTGTGAATGAGTGATGTGGACAAGCAAATCGTCAGGAGGGTGTGGTGCCGCCGTAA
The DNA here is from genome assembly GCF_030254825.1 of Meriones unguiculatus. Lineage (NCBI taxonomy): Eukaryota > Metazoa > Chordata > Mammalia > Rodentia > Muridae > Meriones > Meriones unguiculatus. The sequence goes on along the minus strand of NC_083354.1, from coordinate 75,341,578 downwards.
CCAGCACTTGGAAGATGGAGGCAGTAGGACTGTAGATACATTAGAAGAACTAACTTTCCTTCAAACACAAGGTACCTTTTTGTTTAAGTTTATGGTAGAAATAAGAAAAATAATAGTATATGCATAGTATCATCTTGAAAATGACAAAAAAATTTACTTGAAAGCTTAATCAAGAGTTTTGAAAGTTTATGTCCACACTAAAACTTATGCGTGAATTTTCACAAATAGTATATTCTTTGTAATAGTCCAAAAAGCCAGGCGGTGGTGCCTCACGCCTTTAATCTCCAGCCCCCGTTCCCTCGCCCCAACGTCATAGGTTGTAATACCCATTCATATAAACTGTTCAGAATAGGCAAGTCAAAAGAGACAGAAAAGACATCAATAAGGGGCTGGAGAAATGGTTCAGCAGTTAAGAGCACTGTCGGCTCTTAAGAGGCCCTGAGTTCAATTCCCAGCAACCACATGGTGGCTCGAAACTGGGATCTGATGCCCTCTTCTGGCATGCAGTGTACATGCAGACAGAGACTCATACACATAAAACAAAGAAATCTTTAAAAAAAATACATTAATAAGTCAGGCAGTGGTGGCGCATGCCTTTATTCCTAGAATTTCGGAGGCAGAAGCAGTTGGATCTTTGTGAGGCCAGCCTGGTCTATAAAGTGAGTTCCAGGACAGCCAAGGCTACACAGAGAAACTCTGTGGAGATTAGGGGAGGGAGGGTTAGAAAGAAAAAAACACACTAATATTGTCAGGGGCTGGAAAAAGAAAATGACTACTAATATGTATTGGGCTTCTTTTTGACATGCTGAGAAAGTGTTCTGGAATTAGAACATGGTGGTTATACAACTTTATGACTGGTAAAAAATATTAAATGAGGGCTGGAGAAATGGCTCAGAGGATAAGAGCATTGGCTGGTCTTCCAAAGGTCCTGAGTTTGGTTCCCACAACCACACGGTGGCTCAGAACTATCTATAATGAGATCTGGTGCCCTCTTATGGCCTGCTGGCACACATGCAGGCAGAATACTGTATAAATAATAAATAAATCTTTAAAAAATATTAAATGCACACTTTTTTTAAAAAATATTTTAATTCTTTAATTCCAGCACTTGGGAGGCAGAGGCACTCGGATCTCTGTGAATTCGAGGCCAGCCTGGTTTACAGATAGAGTTCCAGGGCAGCCAAGGCTACTCAGAGAAACCCTGTCTTGAAAAACCAAAGAAATTTTTTAATTGAAAAATTTATTTTAAGCGTGAAGGTTAAGCTGCCTGCATGCACATATATGCACCACTTGTGTGCCACCGAGGACAGAAGTGAGTGTCATACCCCCCAGAGCTGGAGTTCCCGCTGTTTGTGAGCCCCCTGTGGTGTTGGAAATGGAAGAAGGGTTGCGCAGAAGAGCAGCTGCTGATTTTAACCTCTGAGCCATCTCTCCAGCCCCTGTGAGTACACTGTGCAAGGGCAAATTTTTGGTATGTGAACTAAGGATGGAACACTCGGGCTTCGGGCAGGGCAGGGGGACGAGACGGACCCCCAGTCAAACTTTATTTATTTATTTTTAAACAGGTAAAACAACAGCAACAAGCTCCCAGGAGGTCTTCCTCAGAACAGGGCAGCATATATTAGAAGATAATAGACAGGTGTTTACAAGCCAGAGTGTGAGGAAATGTTCCCTTGTTTAATTGTAGTCTGAGTTGGAATGTTTGGAAATTTTAGCAATCTGACAGCTAACATTAAGAGGATTAGCCTGGCTTTCCTACCGGTTAATATTATTTAATCTGCATCATTCAAAAACAACAGTGACATTGAAATAATTATAGCAATGACTTCACGAAAAATTACTAATTAGATTAACCATCTATTAAGGCTGTCACCATTTAAAATTTTACTTCCTGAAGTACTGAATTGTGCCTTCAAAAGTAATGCAACGGAGAGCCACACCTTAATCAAAGGCAGAAACGAGCACATGACAGGACAGAAATTTATTAGCAATGCAGACATTCAGGATTGGAACACAAAAGGAAGCAGGACTTACGAAATTTAAACCCTCACCTTCTTTAGTTAACGAGAACTAAAAATCTCTATATCAGAGTACAATTAATTAAAAATATAACACACGGGCACCCACACGCGCAAGTCTCCAAAGTCACAGGCAGAGTATGAGTAAAATAAATATAGCCACCAGCAGCCAGAACTGTTTCTGTTTTGAGCCAGAAAAGAATACTGAAACGGTTTAAAATCCCTTTGGAGTAGACTCAGTCACAACGCACGCGTGGGAGAGGACCCTTTGGCCTGGTGATTCTCTGCGACCCGCGCACCTACAATCACTCCAGAGGACGGTCTTTTCCTCAATCCACCGATTCGGAAGGGGCTAGTAAGTAGCACTTCCGAAAAATCTCCAGTCTGTCGCTGGAACAAGCATCTGGATGCTGCTTTCCAACTAATATGTCATCAAACCTAGCAGGGAGAGGGCTCAGGCTTTCCTATCGGTTCTCCAGGCACCCTTGGACCCTCCTTCGGAGTAACAAAACAGCTCCCTCCAGACCTCACTCTCCCTCCCCCGGAACCAACGCGCCGCAGGGGCCTCGAAGCAGGCAGATCTCCGAGAACCCCCAAGGAGATCTGGGTCACCCCCTGGCCTCCAGGGTCCTGAGACCCTCCTCTCCGCAGGCCCCCGCCCCCTCCAGGCAAAGCCGGGCGCTGTTCCTTTAACTTGCTCCGGGTGGTGAGCCCGGCCCGGTCCTCCGCCTCCTCCTTCGCCGCTCCCTCCCCCTCCCATCGGAGTTTCAGGTGAATGGGTCACGGAGGGAGGAGGCCGGCCCGGGCACACCTTGTCGCTAGTGCCCACCTCCCTCCCCCTCCTTCTTGAGACAACGGCGGTGTTGTTGAGGGAGAGCGGTCCAGCCTCGGGAGCCACCGGCTAGGGACGCAGCAGGTGGGTCTCCAGCGCACCTCCCCGGGCGGCTTCGGCCAGGAATCGGTGCGCATGCCCGGGGGCGGGGGGTGGGGGAGGCGGAGGACGGCGCCGCGGCTCCGCGGCTGGAAGCTGTCGGCTGGCAGCAGGTGCACCGGCCAGGTGAGCGCTCGGCGTTCCGGTGGCCCAGGTGGGTGCGAGGCAGGTGCGGCGCCGGGGGGTCCCTGAGGGCGCCCCGCCGCGGCTGGAAGGCGAGGCGCGGGGAGGACGCGCGGAGCTAGTTTCGGTGGCAGTTTCGCCCTGGACTTGGGGCTCGCGGAAACCGGAGAAGCGCGGGTTGCCTGAGCGCAGCGCGGGAGGGGGATTTGGGGGGCTCTCTCCTCTCTCTCTCCCGGAGCAGCGGGTGAAACCTTTCCCGCCAGAACTGCTTGAGCGACTTTCTGCTGTTACCGAGGCGGGAGCCTCGTGGGCGGACCCGGCGCTCAGCGCTCAGCTGGGGCGCTGGAGAGCTGTGGGCTTCCCGGGGTCTTGGGTCAGAGGGCTGGGGCAGGGCGACGCAGCCCTACCTACGCCCTTGGGGCCCTCATGGTTTCCGCCCCTTTGGGTAGTTCATCCCGGGAGAGGGGGATCCTGGGGGTCCTCTGCAGTGTCCCCAGAGTCCCTTGGCTGTTTGGGGGCGGGCGCTACGCGCGCCCTTGTTGATTTCGGCTCTCGGAGTTCCTTTCGAGTGAGGCTGGATTTCGAGGGAAGCTGCTCGCCCTGTGGATTCTCATCCGTGACCGCGGACCGCGGACCTGCCCCGGGGCAGAGCCTGGCTCGGCTGCCCTGTGCTGGCCCGCCTGGCTGCTCCCGAGCGCGGAGCTGCAGCGGGGCGCGCGCTCGCGGGGACCCGCAGCCTGCCTCGGCGGTCCACTTTGAAGACCTCCCGGGCCAAGCCCGCCCCGTGGGTCGGGCGGCGAGGGGCCCGCATCCGAGGAAGGACGCGGAGACGAGTGGGTGAGGACCAAAATGGCCCCTGCATCTGGGCGCTGGGGCAACCCTGAGCCCCTTTCCTCCCAGGCGGAGTGACCCAGCAGGAGCGGCGGCGTCCTCGGGCCTGCCCGCGGCTCACCGGGCAAAACGCCACCAGGGGAATTACCTGGGGCGGGGAGGAGGCAGCTTTCCAGGCAGGTTAGTAGTGTGTGGCTCTCGGCGCACAGCAGGTGTGTTGTTGAGATCCCGGGAAAAAGAGAAATGCTTCCCAGTAGGGCGCTTTCTGGTGCTGCTTTCTGTAGTTCGTGGGTTGTTCAGCTACGTAGCCCCGAGTTTTAACAGTAGTTCCTTTGCTCTCTACGTATGAATCTTACGTTTCCACTGGTGGTTTTCTCTTTTTTTTGGTTTTGGCTTTACCTAGTTGTCCGTGCTTCCTTTGTTAGCAATGGGATGGCGAGGTTAGCTAGATTTAAGGGGGATGGGGGGGACACTCTACCTTCTGGGCAGCTTCCAGGCCACCTAGGAAATTAGGGACAGTGCCTTACAGTATGAGCTTCTTTGTTAAAGGTAAATCCCACTAGAATTGTGTCTTAAAGGTTAGGGGGTGTGTAGCACGAGGTTGGACTCAGCACGCATTGAAAACAAACAAACCAACCCAAAACTGCTTCAAAAATGTCTGTCAGGCAGGGCCCAGAAAACTTAAGCCCAGCCATAAGAACTAGTTAACTGTAGGGAATTTCAGATAATACCTGCTACTACGGCTAGCTGAGGCACTTTTCAAACCAACACATCTGTACCACTTCCACATTTAGAATGGAGATTTCTGTGTATCATTTCTGAATTGAGCAATTTTGGACGTCGAGGAATTTAGGGCTCTGCTACCTTACAGCTGAGGTATGTACTCCCAACACCCAAGCAAACCTGTGTTTTAGTTTTTAATCTTTCTTAGTTATTGTTTGGAGACTCTAGGGGGATTCTTTTTTTTTTTTTTTCCTTCCCTGAAGTACTTGTAGTTTGGGATGGGGCCCTTTATTCTCTCTCTGACAAGGTCACACTGTACTGTTGTCTTCTTCCCCTTCTTTTATGTCAGAATTGTAAGCATGGGCTTTTGGTTGACCTCAATTTGACACATTTACTGTTAATTTGTGTGGTTTAAGACATCCACTGCTGGGCTGAAGTCCCAACTCAGTAATATAGAGAACCAGCTTTATTAACCAAGTATTGACGGACCATCTCTTTGTGCTAAGAACTAGCAGAGTGACCAGGCAAGCTGATGGTCAAGACATACATGACCACCTGGGGTGGAGATGGTGAAGCCTGAAGTCAGGGGTGGAGGAAACTTACTGAGTGGTCTGGAGAGCAGCCCTGAGATTACGCATGAGCTGTGAACTGAGCTTGGGGACAGGATCCTCGTTGTGGGGGACAGGGCGGGGAGCATAATGTTTCAGATGGACCTCTGTGAGTTTGAGGTCGGTCTGGTCTGCACAGTCTAGCTGGTCCAGAACAGCTAGAGCTACATAATGACATCCTGCCTCAAGAAAACCTAAGTTTTGGAGGCGGGAGAGCTGGCTCAGTGGATTAAGAGAGTATGCTGGGTTCAGTTCTCAGCAACCATGTCTGGCAGCTCACAACTTCTTGTAATTTTGGGATACTGGGAGATGGCTTAGTGGGTAAAAGCACTCGCCAGCAAGTCTGATGACTTGATTTTGATCAGTGAGCCCCACATGAAGAAAGTAGAATGCCAAAAGTTGTCCTCTGACCTCACGCTCCCAAGACATGAGTGTGAATTAATTATTATAAATGAATTATTATAAATAAAAAGATCCTGTTTGGGAGCTGGGATGTAGCTCAACAGTAGAGGGCTTTATTGGCATCTGCAGTGTCCTAGGTTTAATCCTCAGCAGGGCAAAAAAAGATCCTATTTGGGTTTCTTCATTCTAGAGATAAAGTTTTAAAAAATCTGTTCATATTACTTTATGTGTATGAATGTTTTACCTGGATGCATATATGCACATGCACATGTGTGCCTCTTGGAAACTGAAAGCAGGGTTACTGACGGTTGTGAACCGTTCTGTGGGCGCTGGGAATTGAACCCTGATCTGCAAGAGCCACAAGTGATTTTAACGGTGGAGCCATCTCTCCAGCCCCTAGAGAGAGAGAGAGAGAGACTCTTAATATATGTACTTTAGAATTTATTGTTGTTGTTCTTGTTTGTTTTTGCGACAATATCTCTGTTAACAAAGCTCTGGCTGTCCTGGAAGTTGCTGTGTGGACCAGGCTGGTCTCCAGCTCACAGAGATCCACCTACCTCTGGCTTCCAAGTGCTGGGATTTGAAGCGACACGTAGCTTTAAGAATACCCACCCGCTTAGCTGGGAATGCCTCTGTGTGAAACATTCTGTAAGGATCTGTTGGCTACTTTTCCTCCTTCAGCTACTAACATGGCTGTGTGTCTCTGGCTCTGCTACTCTTTCTGCTTGGCTGATGAAAGTGACCAGTGGGCCCCTTAGGCCATATCCTAGAGGCCTTTTTACCCCTCATTCCCCCCCTCCTTCACTTAGCATATACTCAGAGTGGTGCCTGGCCTTGTCTCTTTAGCTCCTGGCAGTAAAGCTTTGTCACAGACTCTGGGATCTTGAAGTACCATCTCTAAAAATACTAAGTAACTCCTTGCCCAAATGGTTATTTGTTATTCCTGGAGGGGGTGGAGTCAGGTCCTAGGGGAAACTTCCCAACATTGAGATGAAATCTGTTGCTGTGGTTTTGGGTGTTTTGTTCTGTTTTTGTTCTTAACTCTTTCTAGTTAAGACAGTTCTTAAAATGTTTCAGGGCTTTTAGAGTAGTCTAAAAGGACATTAAAAGAGGTCTAGTTCTCCAGAACAAGCATTTCCTGTTTTCCAGTTATTTTCTTAAGACATATTTGTTTGTTTTGGTTTTTTTAAGACCCTGCACTGTCTCCCCGGCTCCTGGATCTGTACCTAGGCTGGAACCTGATGTACACATTCAGGCTTTATTTCTTTGGAATCCAGGGTGGCTGAGCCCGAGCCCCAGCCCTTTTTGCAGCGTTCCTAGATATGAACACTGTTTCTGAGTGCTGTCTAAGATTTAGATAGGCTTTGGTAAAACTCTTATCAAAGGAAATGTACTTTTTTTGCAGGGATGGGGAATGCATCTCTAAGAATGTACACCTGCCAGCTCGGATCCCCTTTATCCTGTATTCCCTCATGGATTATTATAAATTAAGCTGTTTACTCATTTTCCCTGTTTCCTCTACCAACCTTCATCTGTCAGTTTTCAGGGAAGCAAGTGGTGCCAAAACCTCTGGGCTTCAGCAGCAGGTTTACTGTCTTCATTTGATTGGTTCTGGTATTGATTGAGCTCAGGGCCTATGACTGATGGCCCCTGAGCGCTGGCCTTCCTCACCTCTCAGGTAACCACTTTAGAGCATGGCTACGTTTGCTTATTTTCTTTGCTTTCCTTGCCCCATCATGGTTGTTTCCCCCTTTGACGGAGAGATTCATCAGTCATGCAAACCCAGAGAATGTGAGATTTTGAGCTAAGAAGTGGGGCTGACGCAACAACCTCATTATTTCAGACTCATTTTGCTCTTGCAGAGACCTTGCTTGTTCTAGGTGAATTTCTAGCCCTTGGGTTATTAGTTATTCTTTCCAGTGTTGGGTCAGCTGCAAACCTGGACAACCTTGTCTGCGGTTACCACAAGAGACCTCACACCAGGTGAACATAAATGCTCCATTCTTTGTGCTCATTAGATGCTGTTATTTAGCTCCTTGAAGATCTGCCCAATCCTTCCAGTTTGAGCTCCAGATTCCCTGGATCCTTTCTCTGTGCTCGGAAACCTTCAGAAGAGAAGCCACGGTGTGGCAAGAGCTGTTAAAATCTGCTTTCTAAAATCATTTCATAATTTGGAAATCCCTGCTACTGGAGAAAGCAGGACAGCCAAATTCTACCTCTAGGAAACAACACTCAGAAAAGGGGTTTTGTTTGAATTTCTGACAACTAAAGCCGACTCTGGGTTAATTTAGTTTTTAATAACCTATTCCAAGCCTAGAATTTGTGGATCATCATCATCACCCTCCTCCTCCTCTTCTTTTTTGAGTCAGGGTCTCACTATGTAAACTTAGCTGCCCTAAAGCTTCCTATGTAGACCAGGCTGGCTTTAAACTCATAGAGAATTCTCCTGGCTCTGCCTCTGAGTGCCAAGATTAAAGGTGTGGGCCACCACATCTAGCTTGCCTTTTGTAGTTAAAGAAAAAAGAAAAGGTTATGTATTGATGTGTCGGGGTGTGTGCCAGGGTATGTTTGTGGGTACCACATGCACAGGCACCTGAAGAAGCTAGAGAGAGTGTTGGCTCCCTGCAGCTAGAGTTACTGGCACTTGCTGCCTGATGTGAGTGTGGGAACCAGTCCCAGGTCCTCTGCAAGAGCAGTAAGCACTCTGAATTGCTGAGCCATCTCTCTAGCCCCTTGCATTGGTTTTAGAGACATTGTCACACAGAAGCCCAGGTTCAACCCAAACTCCAGGCAGTCCTTCTGCCTCAGCCTCCAAGTGCCAGGCTAATGTAGAGCTAACTGTGTGGCCCACACAGGCCTTGAATTCACCTTCCAGAGGCGAGCCACAGTGACTGGCTTTGGGAATAGTCTTGAGTTGTAGGTATAGAAGGTCTGAGATTCCTTAAGGTCAGTGTCTGTCACTGTTTGACACTCAGTCTCAGAAATAAGGTCTTATATTCAATGTTTAAACATCTTCCTTAATATTCTTTTTCTAAATATTATTTAGGAAACCGAACTTGACTTTTGCCTTTCAAAGCCCCGTTTTGCTTTAAATAGCTCATATATGTATTTCAACATGAGGTAAAGAAACTGACAGTGTGCTAGTTACAGGGCCTGTACACTTACGATTTATACGTGTTTATTGTATAGTTGTAAAGTGGTTTAAAAAAAAAACAAGTAACTGGCAGAAGGTACTCTAGTTGCTTTCTGGCCCATTGCCATCTTTCAGTGTACCCCCAAAACCATTCTCATTAAAAAATTGTTGGGAGGTGGTGGAGCGTGTCTTTAATCCCAGTACTCAGGAGGCAGAGGCAGGTAGATCTCTGAGATTAAGGCCAGCCTGGTCTATAGAGTTCCAGGACAGCCAAGGCTACACAGAGAAACCCTGTCTCTGTGTAAGCAAAAACAAGACAAAACAAAAACACCCCAACAACAACAATAAACCACAGAGTGGAGAAGTTATCCTTCCTGTGTTTGGTATTACTTGGATTTCCATTTTTGGGTTTTATCTGATATACAGAGTTTTATTCTGAGATTTGGAATCAACTATTTGGTGATATGAGAGAATTGCTATGTAGTTTGCATATCATGTTTTAAATGTTTAAACTGATGTTTTAAACTGATTTATGGCTCCTAGTGGAGTAACGTACACTTGGACAGAGTTTATTTGAAAGTGAAAGCCAATTTTGCTTTAATAGACTCAGATCATAGACGTTTCTCAAGTGTCACTTGGAGGTAATACTTGGCTAAATTGTTCTGATAGCTTTTCATTACCTTCAACCTGAAAGCGCATGAGGTTTTGCAGGCAGAACTAGCCACAGCCCAGTCTGATTCATGTAAATGTTTCGCTATTATTTGCAAATATTTGCGCAACATTTACACAGCTATGGTGTGCCAGGTGCCGTTTTAATCAGTGGACGACATGCACAAGCTCCTGTCCGTATGGAGTGGACCTAGTGGATCTAAAGTTCTCCTTCTTGCTAATCAATTACTAGTGCTGCCTGGAGAGAACCTACTGATTCTGTTGTGTACTCTACCTAAGTGACGGGCAGAAAGTTCCGAAAGCTGCTGCCTGAATTTCCTTCGTTCCTTGGTTCCTTCCTGCTTTCATTTTCCTTCTGTATGTACACATACTCGTGTGCACACCACAAGGTGAGCGCGGAGGTCAGAGGACCATTAGCAAGCAGGGCTTGTTTTTCTCTCCTTCATGTAGGTCCTCATCCTTGGTGGCAAGTCCCTTTAGCTGCTTAGCCAGGTCGTATACCCTTTCTTGGCTTTTTCTAGCACTGGCTTTTGTAGAATAAACTTCAGATTTGTTTGTTTGCTTTTGAGACAGGGTTTCCCTGGGTAGTCTTGGCTATCCTGCACTCGCTTTGTAGACCAGGCTGGCCTCGAACTCAAAGAGGTCTTTGAGCCTCTGCTGGGATTATAGGTGTGTGCCACCTTGCCCCTGCTTAAACTTCATGTTTTAGTTCTCACTGATGAGTATTTTTCTAGAAGATCTCTTGAGTGCCATGGAGTCGCCTCGGACCAAGGCAGATCAAGTCCAAATTCACTGCTTCGTGGACATTAACGCCAGCTGTCCACTTCAGGAAAGCCAGCATATTCCAAATGAAATTCACGTAAAACCTCTGATAGTGGAAAGGACGGGAGGTGTCGGTCAGGTGAAATCTCAGGGACTCAGTGGCTGAGGGTGTTTGTCCCCAGTCTTCCTGGTCCTTTCTAGGTTTGTAAAGTGGGTTAGCAAGGTGGTTCTGAACTGGAATTCTCTGCAAAGTACCTGGCACAGGGGTAGGTGCCCAGTGCTGTTCCTCCCTTCTGCTCCTAGCTTCTCCGCCCTGTGTCTCCTTCCTTCCTGGGCTTTGTGCCTGCTGCTCCTGGATGCTCTCTTTTCTGTGTTCTTGGTCCTAACTTTCATACTTTCACAGAATCATAACTGGTTTCCTGTTTCTTACCTGAGTGAGATGGGAACCTGTCACCAGACTTCCAAAGCATTTTGTACTCTCCTAATAGTCTCATTTTAGTAGATTAACATGTCTATATATGGTTTCCTCTCCGGCCCGTAAATGAGCCCCAGCCCCATACAGATGGGCCTGAATGCCCATCTATTCTTCCAAGACTCCAGCCAACGCTCTTCATCTTCATGGCTTCCCTGCTTTCCCCTTGCCACGCTCGGTCACATAGTGCAGCCTGCAGTAGCTGCTATTCTGTGTGTGTCTCGTACTTCCACGGGCTCCTCTTTGTAGTGGGCCTCCTTAATAAGTATGTGTTGATTGAATGAAATCGCCTTTCAGGTGTGCAGAGAATTCTAGAACAAAAATCACTGTGCTTTTCTCTCAGGAAAGAACTCTTTAACATGTGTTCCATGTTTTTTCTTTTTTTTGTAAAGATGACATGTTTTGAGAATTAGAAAATGAGATAAGAGACGAGATGGCTGGCAACCGTACCATCTGGGCCTACATTTTATAATCACTTTTAATAAGAGCGTGCTTTCAAGTTAGGTTGTGCTTCCGTCAACTCTGTAGGACTAACAGGTGCTGGACCCTCTTGGTTACATTTGCACTCTCATCTGTCTTCTCACCTTACATGAGTATCTAAAGGTAATGGGAAACTATTTATTATACTTTCAGTCCTGGGGATTGAATCCTGGACCTTCGCAGCAAGTGGTTCAATACAGAGCTACAGTCTTCAGCTTTTTGTTGTTCGTTTTTGAGGAGCATCTTACTGCGTTGCTTCGGTTGGTCTCCAGCTTGAGATCCTTTTGCTCCAGCTTCCTGGGTATCTGAGATTTATGGTGCATACCACTGTACCTAGCATTAAAATTATTAATTTTTTATTTTAAAAATGAAGGGCTGAAGAGCTAAGCCAGATGGCTTGTGGCTAGTAGCACTGGCTGCTCTTTCCGAAGACCCAGGTTCATCTCCCAACACCCACACGGCAGATGGCAGCTCACAACTGTCTGTAATTCCTAGAATCAGACCCCCCCCCCACAGATACACATGCAGACAAAACACCAGTGAACATAAAATAAAAGTAATCTTCCCCCTCCAAGGTGGTGGCGCACACCTTTAGTCCCAGCTCTCAGGAGGCAGAGCCAGGTGGATCTTTGTGAGCTGGAGGCCAGCCTGGTCTGTAGAGTGAGTTCCAGGACAGCCAAGGTTACACAGAGAAACTGTGTCTCACAAAACAACAAAACAAACAAACAAAAATAAATAAGTAAAAACTTAAAAGAATTTTTAAACGTGTGTGTGTGTGTGTGTGTGTGTGTGTGTACATGTGTATGTACGTGTATACCGTGGCACGCGTGTAAAGGTGAGGGAACAGCTGGCAGGAGTTGGTTCTCCCTTTCCAATCCCTGTTCCACGGGTTGAACTCAGGTCATCAGACTTGGTGGCAGACACCCTCACCTATTATGCCCTCTCCCATTTAATCATGTGATTAAATCCTTCCCTCTCCCTTTACGTTTTCTGGGACTAGGTCTCATGCTAACCTCAGATTTCTTTCTTTCTTTTTCTTTGTATGCTTTTGTTCTTAGTATTGGCCATTTGAATTTTTTTTCTTCTGTGTTATAAAATGATGTGAGGTTGTTGTTCCTAACTCAGAATTTCACGTTTAAAGATGCCTGCGTGCCGGGGCCATGTGGAGTGCAGTACTGGTGTCAAGAGGAATGCTAGATATCTGTGCTTAAGGAATTGATGGTGTGCCACAGAGAAGTGGCGGTGAAGTAGAGAAGTAGCTGGAGTGAGTGGGCACTTGGAGGCTTTCAATTTCCTTGTGATGTAAAGTCCTGTGGCCTCAGCAGTAATTCCATTGCCCTACTTTTCTTGTTTAGGTTTGCTTATCTTGGGATCCTTGAAGCCTTGCTCATCATCAAGATCAGGTGACCAGTGACAGCAGCCATGTCTGTGAGGCCTTTTGAAAGTCCACCTCCTTACAGACCTGATGAATTGTAAGTAAATAATTATTCATTTTCTCTTGTCTTACATTTTTGGTTGTGAGCCTAACCTTTAATGGCTGAGCCATCTCTCCAGACCTCTCTTTTCTAATGGGGCCTGTTGCATGTGAAAGAAAGTTCCATCCATTATGTATTCATTAGAAATTAAGCGGGGGCGAGGGAAGGGGTTGGGAGGTTGGAGATGGGATGGGATAGGGCTGTGGCTCACCAACAGAGCCCCAGACCCTTCCCTAGTACTGAACCTCGCCCCCCCTCCCCGACCAGTGACACTACCTAGCACTTCTGGGCCAGGGCATGGCTCAGTTAGTAGCATGCACGAAGAGTCCACCCTGGGTTTGATCTGTAGTACTGCATAAGCCGGCACGGTGGCACTTGCCTTAATCCCATGATCTGGGTGGTAGAGGCAGGATAATCAAAAGTTCAGCTACATAATGAGATTTGAAGCCAGCCAGGGCCACTTGAAATCCTGTCTCAAAACAGTACCAAAACAAACAAACAAACAAACAAACAAACAAAACAAGTCCATTATGGTGGTGCATTTTCCCCCTTTTCTAACTTTTGCCTCTCCACTACCAAGCACAGTACTCCTCATCAGTTTGCCCAGCACCCGCAGCGGTCAGCCTTCAAAGAATAAACAAATGAATGTGCTTTCTGATGCAGAAGAGCGAGGCTGTCAGGAGGACCCTGAATAGGCTGCTGTGGGTGCTGTGTTTAAATGCTCTTACCTTGTGCCACACAGGCAAAAAAAAAAAAAAAAAAAAAAAAAGTTTGAGACCATTGTTTTAAAGCTGCCAGGGCCCCATCCACACACGCTGTGATTTCTCCCAGGGCTGGGAGTGGAGCTCAGAAACTTTGCATTTGCTGGATAATACTCTACCACTGAGTTAATATCCCCAGTTCCAGGATCTGGTGTTTTACATGTTTGCAGATGATCCTCACATGGGGCAAATTTTGGAGACCCTTTACTCCTTAGTGTACTAGAGCAGCCGCTGTCACGTATGCTTCCAAGACCAGCTGTGTCTGCCTCCGCCGGAAACTGGATCAGCTGCAGACATGTTCTCCTACAGAATCGGCAGCCCCTTTACTGTTCATCGGGATGTTTAAAATGGTTTCATCTCCAAGGCTAGTTTTATTCCCATCAGCTTCTAACTGGGTCTTTTTATTTTCCTTTTAGCAAACCCAATCATTATGCACCCAGCAATGACATGTATGGTGGAGAAATGCATGTTCGACCCATGCTCTCTCAGCCGGCATACTCTTTCTATCCAGAAGATGAAATCCTTCACTTCTACAAATGGACGTCACCTCCAGGGGTGATTCGGATCCTGTCCATGCTCATTATTGTGATGTGCATCGCCATATTTGCCTGTGTGGCCTCCACACTTGCTTGGGACAGAGGCTATGGAACAGGCCTCTTTGGAGGTAGCCTAGGCTACCCTTACGGAAGTGGCTTTGGTAGCTATGGAGGTGGCTATGGCTATGGTTATGGCTATGGTTATGGCTATGGCGGGTATACAGACCCAAGGGCTGCCAAAGGTTTCCTGTTGGCCATGGCAGCCTTTTGCTTCATTGCTTCCTTGGTGATATTTATCACCAGCGTTATAAGATCCGGGATGTCCAGAACAAGAAGATATTACTTGACCGTGATCATAGTCAGCGCTATCTTGGGCATCTTGGTGTTTATTGCCACAATCGTGTACATAATGGGAGTCAACCCAACTGCCCAGGCTTCTGGCTCCATGTACGGTTCGCAGATATATGCCATGTGCAGCCAGTTTTATACCGGAGGGACTGGCCTCTACGTGGATCAGTATTTGTATCACTACTGTGTGGTGGACCCCCAGGAGGTAGGCATAGTTTTCTGTTCTTACATCGTCCTTCTCTGCGTGAGATTAGAGGTGCTCAACTAGTATGGGAGCATTAAAAAAAAATTGTCAGCACCCTGCTCTTCATTGTGTCAGAATGGCGGGGGAGGGACTGGATGTCATTATTGAGCTGCAATTAGCATTCCGTATATTTCTATCTATTTAAAGAATACCTCAGTGATTTTTTTTTTTAATGTAGCCACAGACTTGTGTAAACATCACTACAGTTGCGGAACATTTTCCCCGTCTCCCAAAGAAGCTTCTGTGTCCATTAGCAGTTGCTTATCGTTTTCCTAACCCCCTCTGGACAGCCCCTAATCTAACGTTTTTAGGTTTGCCTGTTCTTTGGGTTTTTATAGATTTTATAGTATATGGTCTCTTATGATGTACTTCTTTCATTTAGCATGGTTTTGGAGATTGCCTGTTGGTGGAAAGCTTGTTCATCATGTGCAAGGCTCTGTGTTAGAAATGTCTCGGGGTGGAGATGGTGCAGTGGGTAGAGTGCTTGCTGGTGAGGACTTGAGTTTGGATCCCTGGAACCCGTGCAGAATCCTCAAGCATGGTGGGTGTATGCATGTAACCCCAGTGCTGATGAGACAGAAATTGGCAGCTCCTAGGGTTCACGGGCCAACCTGTCCAGCTCTTGGTTCACTGAGAGACTGTCTCTCAAAAAGATGAGAATGAGGAGTGATAGAGGAAGAATCCTGTTGCCGACCTCTGACCTCCTCTAACAGACAGGCACATGTATAGGCAAGTATGCTCGTGTGTGTGGTACACACAAGGAAGTGCACTCTGGCATGCGACACACACACACACACACACACACACACACAAATTGGTCATAAACGTGAACATTCTTTTGAGTCTCATTTGATTTCATCAATCTATGTTTCTGTCCTTATACAGCAGCGTCTCTTATTTTGACGTACTAAGTTTTGAAATTTTGAAGTACGGATTCTCTAAATATAGTTAAAATTATTTTGGTTAGGTTCTGTGTTTCTTGCATTTCCTTATGCTTTTTAGGGTATCCTTTAGGATAGGCCTTGTGCTTGGTAGGATGTGTTTTAGTTTTTGCAAGCCACTTGTTGGGACCTTGTCCCAAATCTGTAGATCAGAGAAATTTTGTCATCATTGCAATTGAAAATCTTCCAATTGATGAACATAGGACATCTTTCCTTTTTTTTTTTTTTCCCCAACGGATTTGGCAGTTTCCCGAGCATCAGTGCGTTTTTGTCCAGGTGATTCTGAGTGCTGCAGGTGGAGGGGCTGGTTAAAAACCGTACCTTAGGAAACTGTGAGTCATGTTAATTACAGAGAACCACAAATGCTGCTGCTGCTGCTGGCACTTTTTTCTGCTCTTGATTCAGGAATTCTCATTCTTTTTCCTGAATGAGTCACTCTTCTGGGTTAGGCTTTCTCCGCTG
This sequence comes from Meriones unguiculatus, assembly GCF_030254825.1. Classification (NCBI taxonomy): domain Eukaryota; kingdom Metazoa; phylum Chordata; class Mammalia; order Rodentia; family Muridae; genus Meriones; species Meriones unguiculatus. The sequence goes on along the minus strand of NC_083354.1, from coordinate 75,325,659 downwards.
ACTGCCTGTCTTTATTTTGAAGATGGAGTGATTTGCCTGCTGGTGTAGGTTTTCAGGGTGCTTGCCGTTACTGTTCAGACCTGTCTGCGGTGAGGACTAAGAATGGGCGACATTGGTGCTCTGCCTCACCACAGTCCTCTCTCTCTTAATCCTCTGGTTACTTGAAACCTGTATTCTTTGAGGAAGGATGTCACTGTGAGGTAGGCAGTGGGAAGGAGAGCTGCTGCTACCCATGAGTACATAACAGCACTGGCCTCAAGTTCAAGTGCGCCCAGGCCACCGGGGCATGGGATGCATCTGCCAGACACTGGATGAACCGTCAAGAGGAGGCTTCATCGTTACAGGGTCCTTTTTAGTACAGGGTGTTGAAAACAGAGGAACCTGCCGGATCAAAGGAATCATTTGTCCATTTGTGCTGATTTATAGGCTGATTAGATTCATATCTTTATCATTTATGTTAAGACAGGTCCCTGGCGGCCCAAAACTTACATACTGTAAAAAAGAGTTGCCAGGCATGTGTCATGAACATGGTTGTTGATGATTGAGTATCTAAAGCTGCTTCTGAAATTAGTATTTTTTAAAATTTAGAAGATATTGAGCATATTGGGCATATGTCGAATCCTAGCACCTGGGACGTTGGGGAAGGAAGATCAAGAGTTTGAAGTCATTTTCAGCTACATGGGGAGTTTGAGTCTAGCCTGGGCTACATGAGACATTGTTTTGAAAAATAACGGTCAGGAGAGATGGCTTAGTGGTTAAGAGCACTGGCTGCTCTTGCAGAGGACCCGGGTTCAGTTTGCAGCACCTGTATGCCAATTTCCACCTGTATGTAACTCCAGTTCCAGGGCATCTGATCACACACACACACACACACACACACACGCAGGCAAAACAGCAATGAACATAAAAAAACTCTCTCTCTCTCTCTATATATATATACACACACACACACACAAGATTTGATTTTATTAATTTACTGGCTATTTTCACTTATTTATAAAAATATGGCAGCTACTGTGAGCTCCTGGGCACATGTTTCAGAACTTGTTACTTATAGTTCTGAAATGGGGTGATGCTAATTCCTAGCTTTAAGCAGGGGTTGAACACTGAGTCATGGGGTATGTGTCCTTTTCTGTTTCTGTGCACCTAGACACACTCCATGGGTTTTGCTAATTTTAGTCCAGTAGTGTAGGTTAGTTTTAAGATAGAACTAATCTGTAACAATTTACTTTGGTTTTATACTCATTAAACTATAAGTGCTCTCGCTATCTGGTAAGGGTTTTAGCTCCTAGAAGGCAGATTTCAATTAAAGCAATTAAAATTAATTATGTCAATATCTTTCATCCCCTTTTAGGCGATAGCCATTGTCCTGGGGTTCATGATGATTGTGGCTTTTGCTTTAATCATTTTCTTTGCTGTGAAAACCCGAAGAAAGATGGACCGATATGACAAGTCCAATATTTTGTGGGACAAGGAACACATTTATGATGAACAGCCTCCCAATGTGGAGGAGTGGGTAAGTGTCAACAAAATGAAACACTTTTACCTTTTACTAAATTCTCAGCTTCTGTCCCTATTTTTTTGTACTTTGTTAAACTTCATGCTTAGAATTATTTTGTTTCTGTTTGCTTGGTTTTTGTTTGTTTGTTTGTTTTGTTGAGACAGGGTTTCTCTGTGTGTAGCCTTGGCTGTTTTGGAATTCCTTCTGTAGAGCAGGCTGGCCTGGATCTCACAGAGATCCTCCTGCCTCTGAAGTTGTTTTTGCTCAGAATTTTAAAAGGGTGTGTAAATGGAAATTGCTTTATTAAAAATCATTTGTGTTTTCAGGGAGTTGATCCCGGCCCGGAAAGGAATACCCCCAGAGAAAGCTTGGTCTTTGCAGAATGCAAGCAACCCCTCCCGACCCTCTTTTATTTCCTTGCTTAGTGTTTTGGAGGAAACACTGTTGCCCAGGGGGTTGGGGCAGCTGGGGTCAAGATTGGCAGAGGCAGCTTGGGAACGGCCACTGTTGGTAAACTTCTCAACTTTTCACACTGATAGCAGCAAGGTCAGCCACAGTGACTCACTGTATATTTCATTTACCTATCAAATGCTTGAGTGTGACAAAGACAGAGATTACAGAAGTTTCTATTTTAGGAGGGAGGATAACACACTGTAAATCTTATCAGGCTTCCTATATTATTTTCTGAAAGCCTAGGAACGTCTTTAAAAACATCTGAGCAGGGAGTGTTAGACAATTCTTCGGAAGTGTTTGGAAACAAAGTTTGTTTCTGTTGGGATCCTGTGAAAAGCAGCTGTAGACACTTAGTTTCTTTCTTTCTTTTTTTCTTCAGTGCTGGGGACCAAACCCAAGGTCTTATGCACAGGGTCTGCCTGTCACTAGGTTATATCCCGAGGTTCTTGTACTTGCTGCTTTTTATTTTAACCTTTGTGAGTTTGTTTATGGTGAATTATGTGTGGGATGTGTTTGTATGTGTGTGTTCCTGTGAGTGTAGGCATGTGTACTTGCCACCGGCCGTGTGTAACTGTCAGAGGACAACCTTGGTGCTGGTCCTCATCTTCCACCTTGTTTGAGGCAGTCTCTTTGTGAGGCACCTGCCAAGCCAGCTGGCCTCAGGCTTTCTGGGATTCTCCTGTGTTGGCCTCTGTCTTAACCATAGAAGAGCTCTGATTACAGACGTGCTACTGCATCTGGCTTTTGGCCGGGTTCTGGGGATCTACACTTACATTTTCACACTTTCAAGATGAGGACCTTACAGGTTAAGCCATCTCCTCTCGCTCTTGTACTTCCTGTTTTTGGGACAGGCTCTCCTTAAATTGCCCAGGCTGGACCTGAACTCACTCTGTAATCTAAGCAGTCCTCTCTAGTTCCCAGGTCTTTACCACCGGGCCTGGCTCTTGCCACACCTATTTCTTACCATGAAAATTAACCGGAATACTGGAGCCTGACCGACGCTAGGGTAGAGTTGTTTTGACCACTGGGGCCAGGCCGGGGGAGGGGGGGGCGGCGCTTCAGAAGAGCTGCTGATAAACTGAAGTCCTCTTTAGCTCTAGCATTCTAAATGCCTGAGTTTTTAGGAACTCTGCAAGCTTAGATGGAACTATTTCCAGATAGTGAAGGAGGGGAAAAGAAAAAAAGCCTTATAAAGAAAGTCAGAAAGGGCGTGGCTTACCTGCTGAGTGATGGGTGCTGGGCCCCGCCTTCTGCTGGAAGCCACTTCCTCTGAGGTGTGAAGCGTCTAGGGAGTGTTTTCTTTCGACCTTTAGCTCCAGGCCGAGGCCACCTGCAGATAGAGTAGGGCATTCCATTGTGAACCTTGAGGTAAATGTTTTGCTGAGAGTTTCTGGGTGTGTCGGTTTTCACCGGCTGTCGCGATTTGTTTACTTAAGGTTTCGAGAGGCTTTAAAAAAATAAATAAATAAACCAGCTCAAGGGAGACCAGCAGCAGTAATATTAAGAGTCCCAGTGGGGTGGGGGAGGAAAGAGTCCCAGTGGACTTTAGCCTCTCACCTGGTTTACTGTCAGGAAGGTTTAATCAGTTATAAGCGCTTTTGATAACTGGGTAACAGATAGTTATAGTAGCTTGTGGAAGTGGTGAGGAAAGATAGTTCCTTAAAAGGCATTCCTTTTGGCTGGTGGTGTAGTTCAGTGGTAGAGTACTTGCCTAACAAGTAAAAGGCCCTGGGTTCAACCCCTGGCCCAGTATGTACTCACAAAATTATTATTTTCATATGTAGTACCTTATAATAAATGACTTAGGTATTTATAGCCTCAAACAATTTGTTTGTTTGTTTTTTCCTTCTGTTCTTCCTTTGCCTACCCAAGCTCACCCCACTGAACCCAGTCCCACATTTCAACCCTGGATGCAGCATTCTGCTCCAAATTCTCCTCTGTGCCTTTCTCCTCAAGCAGCTTTCACCCTGCCTGCAGGCCGCTGTCCTGGAGAAGTGCAGCAGTGAGAATTCATCCTTTCTGTCTTAACAAAACAGTCTAGAACTATCTAGTAATGCTGATGGATTGATTAGAATCCATTAGGGGGTCTAAGACTTCTCGGGCACTGGTGGACTAAAGTGACGTGTGTTTCTCAGTATGCCCTACGAGTTGGGATAGGTCTAAAAATTATCGCCGTTCTAAATCTCCCCACCTCTTTCATTTAGGATCACTTCGAGCTCCTGAGACCCTTCTGCCCATCTATGAGAACATTTGCAGCTTTCTAAGTTCCCAGTCCTGTGTCTCCTGCATGTTGTTTCTTTGCCCTTTTGAGGAGGGTTTTCTTGGGGGTGGGCTGTCTTTCCTGGCTATGTTGTTTTTTGTAAAGTGAGCCTACATTTGCAAACTGTGTCCTTTATGGTCATTAAGTGGGTACCCAGTGGTGTTCTCTAACCTTCAAAAGGGTTTGTTGTTTTTGTTTTGTTTCCAGAGATTGTAGGGATGGAGCGTGGTCTTTGTGCATGCTGGGAAGGCTCTTTGTGCTGAGCTGCGGCTCCAGCCCTGTAAAGGTGCTTTAGCTACTGCTGCAGAGCTTTAGCTACTGTTCCAGACAGACCTTCATTGAGCCCAAGTTGAGTCCCCAGAACTAACCAGAAGGTGTATCATCTGATTCAAGGACAGAGAAATTTGAAAGTTCTCTTTTTTATACCTGCTTAATGCACTTATTTTGTCATTTTTTCTTAATTGCTTCTAAATCAAAAGTATTATAATATTCTTTATGTAAAATCTTGTCATTTTACATGACTGACTGTTATAGTTTTTTCATTTTTCAAGTGTTTATTTATTTTAAAGATTAATTTGAGTGCTCTATTTGCATATATACTTTGCATGCCAGAAGAAGGTATCAGATGCCAGTATAGATGGTTGTGAGCCACCATGTGGGTGCTGGGAATTGAACTTAGGACCTCTGGAAGTGCAGACAGTGTTCTTAACTGCAGGCCCAGAGGGTGAGAATGGGCTTTTGAAATCTCAAAGCTCCAGTGACCCACTTCCTCAAACTGGGCCGTCCCTATTCCAACAAGATCACCCCCCCATCCTTCTAATCCTTTCAGACAGTTCCATTCCCCTGTAACTTAAGCATTCAAATATATGAGCCTATGGGGGCCATTCTTATAAAAGCCACCACTCTCAGAATAAGTATAAAATTTAGCTGGGCGGTGGTGGTGCACACCTATAATACCAGCATTTGGGAGGCAGAGACAGGTGAATCTCTGTGTTTGAGGCCAGGCTGGTAAACAGAGTAGGTCCCAGGACAGCCAGGTCTACCCAGAGAAACCCTGTCTCGAAAGAGCAAAGCAAAGAAACAAAACCTGTAAGCTTGATGAATTTTTATACATAAATATCTGTCACATGCCATCACAGAGAACTCCCGTCGTTAGTTGGAGGGTTCCACGTGTCCAGGCTCCCTGTGCCTCCTGCTCAGTCTGCAGAGGATGCTAACTCTATGTCTGTCACATCACAGTTTTGCCTATTCTTCAAGAGGCATCATATACCATATACTTTTGTGCTCACTCAGCATACAGTTTGAAAGATCATTTGAATTGTTCTATCTTTTACCATGATGCTTTAAGGAAAAAAAGATTCCTGCATTATGGCTTTTAAGAAGCCATATCTTTTTTTCCTACTTTTTTAATTTTTATTTTGTTTTATTTATTTTTTGTTGTTCATTGACACATGGTTTCTTCTATGTAGTCTTGACCTTCCTGGAACTTACTATGTGAACCAGGCTGGCCTTGAACCCACAAAGATCCATGTGCCTCTGCCTCCAGAGTGCTGGGATTAAAGGCCATCACGCCTGGCCTCTCCCACCTTTTGTCTCCCTAAAGTCCCCTAGTTTTCTTATGGCTTCTTTCATTTAATTATTTTAGGTATTATTTACTTTGTTATTTACTTGCTTGCTTGTTTATTTGTGTGTACATGTGGGCTGGCATGAATGTAGAGGTCAAAAGTCAACTTTTCAGGGATCTGTTCTCTCCTTCTGTCATATAGGTTGCGGGGATCAAATTTGGATTGTCAGGCTTGGTAGCAAGCTCCCTTACCTGCTGAACCATCATCATCTTGCCAGCCCTGTTCTAATTCATAATTTCTTTTTTTTCCAGATAAGGTCTGTAATACAGCCCTGGTTGGCTTTGAACTCTCTATGTGGCCCAGGCTGGCCTTTAACTCTCTTAGTCCACCTGCCTCAACCCCCTAAGCAGCACAAATTGCAGGGGTGTGCGCCATCACATTTTTCTTATTTGTAAAATTAAAGTCCCCTGCCTCCTCACCCCCACCCCAGCTTTCTTTCTCCACCCTGCCTGTTTTACATTATGAGGTATCTTGGTGACTTTTCCTTATTGCTCACAGTTGCCTGATGGTGTGATTATACTGTGGTTTGTTAATGGATAAATTTACCATTCAGTGTTATAAACAGAGATAGAAATAAAAACAACTTAGCCAGGCAGTGGTGGTGCATTCCTTTAATCTTAGCACGTGGGAGGTAGAGACTGGTGGATTTCTGGGTTTGAGACTAGCCAGGTCTATGTAGAGAGTTGTAGGATAGCCAGGGCTACATAGCGAGATTTTGTCTCAAAAAACAAAAACAAAACAAAACAAACAAAATATAATTAAAAACCTCCTTTGTATACCGTGTGCACATGCCTGCAGTTATACAGGGTAGATTCTCAACAGTAGTATTAATAGGCTGAAGGTTATGCACATCAAGCCCTCAGATATGAGGAAAATGTCAATTGATAGCAGTGCCGCTTGTACACTGTATGACTGTTAATGATGTGAGGAATTTTGTTTCCATATACTTTTTTTGTTTTGTAATTTTTAATCAATTATTTAAAAATTAAAATATAAACTGTATCATTTCTCCTTTTCCCTTTCCAGTCTTTCCTGTGTATCCTCCATTCCCACACATTTGCTGATAGCATTCTCTTTGTGGATATCCATTAAGCCAAACTGGATCTATTGTTGGCTATTAAGTTTTGTCAATTTTTGGAATTTAAGTATTGGCTTCTGTTTGTGTCAAAATTTGTGAAAATCTTAGTATAAAAGTAATAAAAAGTTGGGAATGGTGGCTCAAACCTGTAATCCCAGACCTCTGGGAGGCAGAGGCAGGCTGGTCTCTGTGAGTTTGAGGCCAGCCTGGTTTACAAAGAGTCCAGGACAGCCAAGGCTACACAGAGGAAACATGTCTCAAAACAAAACAAAACAAAACAAACAAACACAAAACAAAATAAAAGTAGTAAAAAATTGCCAGGAATGGTGGCACACACCTTTAGTTCCAGCACTGGGGAGGCAGAGGCGGGCAGATCTCATGAATTTGAGGCCAGTCTGGTCTACAGAGTGAGTTACAGGACTGTCAGAACTACATAGTGAGACCCTGTCTCTAACATCCAAAACCAAACAAGCAAATATAGGTGTGCGTGTGTGTTCCTGTGGAGGCTGTAAGAAGGGATTGGATGTGGGTGCTGGAATGAAACTCAGATGCTCTGGAAGGACAGGAAGTGCTCATAACTGCTAAGCCCTCTCTGCAGCCTGGTAGCACATTTTCTTTATTCATTCGCTAGTTGATAGACCCATGAGTTGTTTTATTATGATTTTTTTGTGTGTATGGGTGTTTTGCCTGCATGGATGGCTGTGCATCACATGTGTGCCTGGTGCCTGCAGAGGCCAGAAGAGGGTGTTGGATCCCCCAGTAACTAACTGGATGTGCTGTGTGGGTGCTGGAAATACTGGGTCCTATGGAAGAGTAGCAGTTCTTCACTGCTCAGCCAGATGTGTTCTGAATAGCTAGGACATAGATGTGCAAGTACAGATGTCTGTCTGCAATCTCTGTGTTTCCTGGATCATGCTGCGGCTCTGTTCTTAAGGTCTTAGGAACTTCCATGATGTTGTTTTATGTGACTGTGCTGGTTTATTTTCTACGCAACAGTACAGAGATTCTCCTTATGCCGTATCTGTGCCAGCATTGGTCTCTGAGCAGCTTATTTCCCGGTCACCTTGGTTTTTTGGTTTTAAGAGCTTTGCAATCTGCTAACTGATTACCTGTGAAATTGCTTACTATCTAACACTTTATTCCAAAATGTCATGACAGTTTACCTAGTTCCTGTCATAGGCTTCTGTATTATTAAGAACAGGATTGCTAGACTGGGGCTATATAGCTCAATTTGGAGTGTATGTGCCTAGTGTTCTGGAGGTCCTGGGTGTGATCCACAGCACTGCCACAGAGTAAAACAAAAACGCTGTTGGTATTGATATGAACCTTTCTGACTCGCCTACACTTGTGCAAATTTCTCTTGGATCTGTACCCAAGTGTGGAACTCCTGGAGTGAAGAGTTTATGAGGTTACTTCATTATAAGGTAATGCCAAATTGTTTTCCACAGCTTGCCCGTTTATGATCTCAGCTGCTACTCTTGATGGTGTTAGACTTTACAATATCCGCCTGTCAACAGTAGAAGTGAAGCACTGTCATTGTTGTTTATATATTTTTCTGGTCATTGGCTTGATGTATTTTCTTTCTACTTTGCATTCTAGCCGTTGTCAAGGTAGCAACAACCCAAGCAATGTCTCTGATATCTTGATTCTTGTAGGAGTTTTGATGGGGGCAAAGAGTAACTTTTATGAGGCATGAGATAGTCTAAGTCTCTGCTTGGTGTTTGTGTGTCATGCACAAGTGACTAAGCAATAGAGATATGACAAACCAAAGTGCCTTTTCCCCTCAGTTGTAAGGACATGCCCCTTCTTGACCATTGTCTTGACTTTATAATGAAGTGCTTCTGAGTGTTTATGTTGAGAGTAGAAGCTGCAAACTGGGGGTTGGGTCTCTATCCCAGAATACTTTCCGCCTGCCCGCTGGCCTACCCTTTTCATTGGTTGTTTTTTATTTTGTTTTATTTTTTAATTAACCAGAGTTGCATCTATATAATACACAGGATATTCTCTCCTCAACTTTGGGTGGCAACAAATGAAACCTCATAGAGAGCTGAAACAGCTTTGCCTCAGAGGGCAATGGTGAGGCTGTGCATCAGTGACGACTAGCATCAGGAACTTTCTAAAGGTCCTGAGGACTTGCATGCTTACATTGAGTTCTTCCTTCCTGCGTAGGCTTCACTTCATCTTGGAAGCACAGGCAGAACGCAGACGCTTGGAGTTCTTAAGATTTTTGTAATTTGTTTGTTTGTTTCTTGTTTTCCTTCCTTCCTTCCTTCCTTCCTTCCTTCCTTCCTTCCTTCCTTCCTCTTTCTTTTTTTCTTTTTCAAGGGTGTATATAGCCCAGGTAGCTGAGGATGACCTGGCTGGAGAGGGGCCGGGGCTGTGTTAGGTTGGTTCAGATGGCCTCCTTACAGTAACTTACTTTGGTCACATGGTGTGGCGTTTGTATAGAATGAGGAGGTATAGAATGCTGAGTAGACAATATACACTATAAATACGCGGTTTGAATCAATTGTAATTTTCCCCTTGTTTTTATGTGTGGAGTTATCTGACCAGGCATTAGTTTGGGGTGCAATCTGACTAGCTACTAAGGAGTTTCTGAGTTTGGAATGTGTTTGCTGGCTTCTCTTGAGGCTGCCATGTTACTCTGCTCCCTTTCTGCCTGATAGCACAGGACCTCGTAGAAAAGCAAGCACTATGCTCTAAGGAGATGAGAATGACAGAGGTGGGACTCTTCAGCTGTGGGTGTTAGCGCTGATTTGAGAAGGATTAGCACCCTTTTTCCACAAAGGCAGAGTAATTCATGCTAATTTTTTTCTGTTAGAATCCCTTTACTAACTTGGATACTGAGTCTATGGGCTACATCTGAGCAGGGGTTTTAGGTTCTCTCCAGGTATGGTCCTTGTTTGGGGTATCAGTCTCTGCAGGGGTCCCAAGGCCCAGGTGTTTTTTTTTTTTTTGGCTCTGTTGGTTCCCTTTTAGAGCTCCTGTCTCCTCCAGCTCTGTGGGTTCAAGGGCTGTCTCGTTCATGAACTCAGTGGCAGGCTCTCTGATCACCTCCCCCTAGGGGGTGCAGCCTTGCCAGGCCACAGAGAAGACAATGCAGCCAGTCCTAATGAGACCTGATAGGCTAGGGTCAGATAGAAGGGGAAGAGGACCTCCCCTATCAGTGGACTAGGGAAGGGGTATAGGGGGAGAAGATAAGGGAGGGACTACAGCCGGGATACAAAGTGAATAAATTGTAATAAGCAATAATAGTTAATAAAAAAAAGAGAATCCCTTTATCAAGCCTGCAGTTTTAGAAAGTGGTAACTCTATAGGAAAATGAATATTCATCTTCTAGATAAATGCAACAAGACTGGCTTTGGAAAAGTTTACACCTCTATGGTAAATATTTAAAAGGTGATTGTAAACCTGTGCTTGAGATCATCTTTTTTTTTTTAATAATTTTTTGAGGTGTGTGCCACCACACCTAGCCTTGAGATCAGTTTTTACTGGTATGTTATCTGATGAAGCAGCAATTAAAATTCAGAGTTCCAGTTTCAGGTTCATGTAGTTAGAGCATCTGAGTTGGTTTTTGATTCCTGTGAAGGAAGGTGAAGATCTGAGAAGCAGACATGCTAAGGAGATAAGATGGTGGCTTGTTGTGGTGGCTTGTGGGATTAGACTCTGTTTACTCATGACTCTTACCTACGTAACTTGGGTTTGAACTTTATAACTTAATAATTTTGACAGAAAAGTTAGAAAAAAGAAAAAAAAGCCATGAAAGTGTAGAGTTGGGACAAGCTTGGACCTTGTTACTTGTGACCATTCCAGGACAGTATTTGATGTCCTTGACTTCTGACAAAGGTTAGTGACATGTCTGTGAACAGGGAAAATAAAATTTCCATTCATAGCTAGTGCTGTTGTAACAATTAAAGGCCAACCAACAGAATCATATGCAATGATTTTTTAAAAACAGCTTTATAGAACTATCTTTGGCATCCAATAAACTGTGTTTATGCACTGAAACTCTTTGATTTTGTATGGGGGAGTATATCTTGAGAGAACCATTGTACATCGGCATCATCGTAAGAAACATTGAATTCATCTACACCCAATACGTTTCAGTTAGAACAGTAATTGTGTGTGAGGAATGTTGAGGTCAGCCTTTTGGAGGCCCACAGGGAGTGGCGACTGAAGCATCAGCAGCTCCCTGACTCCCCGAAAGGTCCTGACCCACTGCACACAGTGCTGATCCACTAGGGCCTCCTAGCACACCAGTGAAGTCTCGAAGGCCTCCTGAGGTGACTTTGTCTCCCCTCCCCATCTCCCACATTTCCTTATGGTTGCACCAACCTGAGTGCTTGTTACTGTGCGTGCGACTAGCATGGGATGGGCTGATTGGCCTTCTAGTCATTTCAAGGTCTTTATGCTTGACGATAAAGTTAGATCTGCACTCTGAGTCCAGTCTGGAGCCCGATCCCTGGGATTCTGTGTGGGCTCCGACGCCATTCACACGTACTGTTGATTCCCACAGTGAGCAGTGTGCTTCGAGGTCAGCTTGGGTGAGACCATGGAAGAAATACCATGATACGTAATGCAAATGTGTAAATGTACCGTGCAAGTGTGACTTACTCCTGTCTGCCCTGTGACAACCTTACAGTGAGAACTCGTGTTTTCCTCAAGGCTTCCCATGTCATCTCCCCCAGCATGCACAGGTACACAGTGGGAGACAGATGAGCGTGGCTATGCTGGAGTGACCCGGCAGTATTGCTCATCAGCGTTAGACAACTGAGGAGCCCCGAATAGCCTTTTCAATATCGCCCAGTACCAACATTCTTGCCTACACCATCGGAACGCTGGACTGTGGGAAAGTGGTTGTCTATGGTCTCTGGCGGAACCGAATGTAGCGGAAGTAACAGCCGCTTGGCTGACCTTCTGGACTACCTGGGTAGGGCAGTACAGTAGGCCCTGACTGTTCAGATGCACTGTGAATGGAGAGAGGCTGGAGGACAGACAAAGCTGAGGGCACCCTGAGAGAACCTGTGTTAAAGAGGTCTGATGGGAGGAGAAGTTTGTATTATAGCCGGAGAGTGCAAAACAACCCTGCAATTCCTAGATTTCCAGCACCAAAGGTTAATGTTTCTGAAGTTAGCCGTGTGGATAGGTGTAATGGTCTAAACGAGGCATGACTGTCCGCAGCACAGGGCATTCTGTCCTGCATCAGCGGCTCGCCCTCTTGGCTGCCATCAGAATCCCCCGGAGGCCTCCTTAGAGCAGCTCTCTCTGCCCTGCCCCCTAGTTTCTGATGTTTGGATGGGGTCAAGCAGACTGTGTAGGTGTGCTGTTCTGGGGAGCCGGATTTGAGAGGCCCTGTTCCCTGAGGTCTAGCCACAGCGGTTAACGTAGACGGAAGTCCTTTCTGCACACTTTGTATACCTTAGTAGTAAACTGAAGGTTGTTGGAGGGCGTTAGTAAACTGAAGGGCATTAGGACAGCCGGTGGTGGCTGTCTCAGGGGTGTTTGTCTTTTCAGCTCTCCTGTAGAGGAACCTTAGCCCAAAGTACCAGTGTGTGGAAGTATAGCCTTCCCCAGGATTTCTGTGTCTGCAGCAAGAAGCCATGGATTAGATAACCGATAAGGTTCGCTCAGTGAGAATTGGGTTTCTCCACCTTGCCTGCCCCCAAACTTCTAATAGCTCCTGACTTGCTTCCAAACCTCTGACCCACTGACTTAGAGCTTGTCTTTGTTGATACACTGGACAGTTTCTTTGGGCAACCCGCTGCTTGTCCTGAGCAAAGCTTAGTGCCATTGAGCAACTGAAACCAATCAATTGTTCCAACTTGGTCTGTGACCTCTCCCTTTGTGGGGTTGGTCTACCTGAGAAAATTTCATTCGACCCAAAGTGTTAAAAAAAAAAAAAGCCAGACAATGGTGGTGCATGCCTTTAACCCCATTTACAGGCGTGGGCAGAAGCAGAGGCAGGTGGGTCCTGTGAGTTCGAGGCCAGCCTGGTGTGCATTCTGTGCATTTCTCTGTGAGTTCCAGGAAAGCCAGGGCCACACAGAGAAACCCTGTCTTGAAAAACCAAAACAAACAAACAAAAAATACTTTGAAAAGATATTCTCAGCTTTTGCCAGGGGTGAGCATCTGCAGGTATAAAAACACAAGGAAACGGGAAAAACAAGTTGGAGCACTTACTGTAGAGACGTTGTGCAAGGACAGCAGCTCCTGGAGGTGGGTTGGGCAGAGTGTAAAACTGGAGATGGCACTTTGAGATTAGCCTGCTTCTCCCTGTGCAGGAAAAGGCGCCTCTGGTGGTGGGATTCTACCGTCACCGGTGACGGCAAAGAGTGTAAGCCCATGATAACGGTTTTCTTTGTTTCCAGGCTAGGTGCCGCACTTAGACACAGTGCACAGCTCAAGCTGAGGTTGAATTAGAAGGAACAGCTTGTTGTGAGAGGCGACAAGGCTCAACCGTGTCACCTTCTATTCTACTTCGAATGGGTTAATTAAATTTCCTCAGCAGAAAACACTGATAATCCTATCTACGGGGGTGGTGCTAAATACACATGATTAGACTGCTTGGCACAGGGCAGACACCCAGCAGGTGAAATTCCCTTTCCTTCTCAGATGTTGATGACTTCTGTCACATTGGTAGACTGGCTGGATGAGGGTCCAGCCTGGCTGTCCACATGTGAACGTGTAATGAAGGCAGAGCAGGGTTTCTCTCTGTAGCTCTGGTTGTCCTGGATTCGCTTTGTAGAACAGACTGGCCTCAAAGTCACAGATATTCTCCTGCCTTTGCCTCCCAATTGCTGAGATTAAAGGTGTGTGTGTGGAAAAAAACTGCCCAGCTCATTGCAGTGTTTTACTCACTAAGAATAGCAAGAAATTGATTTTGGTGAGAAAAAGTGTTTTTCCCAACCTTGGAGCTTTTTATTGGCTTTGACTTCAGGTGGTCAGGGTGGAGAAGATGGGGTTCCCATAACCCTGTTGCTCTGCCTTGTTTCTCCCGAGGAAGGCAGAGATTGGGAGCACCTGGCCTGCCCTGTGCTGCTCCTTTCTTTCTATATTCTCAGGGTGCAGAATGTTTCCTTAACTATCTGGGCGTGTGTGTGTGTTGGTGTTAAATGTAGTCACAAGGTTTTCATCCTTTTAATGAGTATAATTAAATATTTAATAAAATTTGTTCTCATCATGATTACTTCTTATATGTTCTTTTGAAATAATATAACACATTTTGACATTTCAGAAAAGGTTTCATTTGTTGGTTTGTCTTTGTTTTTGTAGTTTGTTGTTTTATATTTTATTTTATATATTTTTTTGGCAGGGCTTAGCTATATAGCCCTGGCTCTGTGAGTTCAGGCTGGCCTCGAACTCATAGAGGTCCATCTGTATCCCAAGTACCACTATGCCCAGCTCCAGTTTTTTTTTTTTCTTTTTAATTGGAATATATACGCTGTTTACCCCGCAAAATTAATTATTCTATTCTTTAAACTTGTTTGTGAGATATGTTTTTGAGATAAACTTTTAAATTTAATCTCAAGAGTGAGTCTGTGGCATTCCTTGGTTGGCTGGACTCTGCTGTGTGGATTTCCATTTCCTTTCTCTATCAATTCTTTTCCATGCTTGAAGAACCTGAGTAGGGCTTACCAGAGTTTGGTAAGCAGCAAGCCCAGCATATATGGCCCTGGGAATGATGACTAACTGAGCTTTTCTTCTCCCAAGATCTTATTTTGTGTTTTCGCTCAACTTTGTTTTGCCTCTACTTTCCCAGGAAATCATTTTACAGCAAGCTCTGGGCCTCTTTTTATCAAATTTATTCATTTGTGTTTACGTGTATGAGTGTGTGTGTGTGTGGGGGGGGTTCACCCCTGCGCCACAGCATGTGTGTACTTCAGAGAACAGCCTGTGGGACTTGGTGCCCCCTTCCACCATGTGGGTCCCAGGGACTGAACTCAGGCTGTCAGGTTCCCAACTTATGCAGACACTGGGCCAGGCTTCTGAGCAAGGCTTCCCACGTTAGCATTTTTTATTAGGTCTAGGTCTAGTTATCCAGTCCCCTGAGACACAGCTTCCTCATTTCTGAGAGAGGCGTGTGCCTAGGAAATGATCTGTCACTTGAGCGTGGTTAGCAGCCCAGTGTGGGTTGGAAGCTTGTGAGCTGTCCCCTTGTCCCCAGAAGTTAAGAGATAAGTGAGGGAGCCATTGCTGTGAGCAAGCAATTACATGACCAGGAGTAGGTGCTCTGGCTGGAGGTTTGTAGGGAAGGATGTGGGAGATGAGAGAGGTTTGTACCTCATTCCTGCAGGGACTGGAGTGAAAGGCTCCAGGAGGTGGCTGCGCTTGAACTAAGATTTGGAGCCCAGGGAGGGATTAGCAGGCAAAGAAAGGGGGTAGGGCATTCCAGGCAGCAGGAAGCCAAAAGGACTAGAGCTCTGGTAAAGTTCCTGCTAGAGGGGAAAGGAAGGGGAGTGGTCCTGGAGAAACGTAAAACAGGCTTTTAAGAAAAGGAAGCCTTTCATAGTTCTGATGAGATCTCTAGAATCAGAGCCCGCCTTTGACTTGGCAAAGTGTTTGCCTGAGAGCGTTGTGTTCCCTTGTAAGGAATTCAGCGGGAGCGAGAATGGTTCCCACCCTGGCCCCCTGTGGTGGATTCTAAGTACACTCCCTGGAAACCCACCTGCTGGCTTGGCAGTGGCACTGAATTCCACTTTCAGAGGGAAATGATCCCGTTCCTTCCTAACCGTGAATATAAAACAATCAAGAAAAGCAGAGAACACAAGATAGAAGCTGTACAACTGGATCTAAAGGATTTCCTTGTGTTCAGTATATTATGTTTTACTGTGTTCAGGAGACTTTGCGGTAGGTAGGATTCTCCATGTCCTTTAATCGTTTAACTGTCCTTATGAAGTAATTGTATGCAGATGAGGACACTGAGATCTGCAGGAGTCCAAGCAGCCTGGTGTCATTCCTTTCTTTCTTTCTTTCTTTCTTTCTTTCTTTCTTTCTTTCTTTCTTTCTTTCTTTCTTTCCTCTCTCTTTTTCTCTTTCTCTTTTTCTCTTTCTCTTTTTCTCTTTCTTCTTTCTTTCTTTCTTTCTTTCTTTCTTTCTTTCTCTCTCTCTCTCTTTTTCTCTCTCTCTCTTCTTTATAAAGCAGGCTGGCCTCGAACTCACAGAGATCCGCCTGAGTGCTGGGATTACAGGCGTGCTCCACTACGCTGGCACCATTGTTCATTTTAAAGATTAACTTTTAGGGGCTGGAGCGATGGCTGCTCTTCCAAAGGTCCTGAGTTCAATTCCCAGCAACTACACGGTGGCTCCCAACCTTCTATAATGTTGCCCTCTTCTGGCATGAAAGCACGCAGGCAGAACACTGTATAAATATAATAAATAAGTCTTAAAAAAAAAGATTAACTTTAGTGTGTGTGTGTAAGTATGTAAGTGCACACATTCATGCAGATGCCCACAGAGCATCTGCATGCATGTCTCTGACAGAGGTCAGAAGATAGTGTTCAATCCTTTGGTGGGGAATTAGTAATGGTTGTGAGCTGCCTGGCAAGGGTGTTGGGCACTGAATTCGGTTCCAGAATGAGCTGGTTCTCCTAACATGGATGGGGTGGATGAGTATGAGAAAATTACTGTAGCTAATTATTTCACATTATTTTACATTCTGAGCTAAATAACTATTAGATATTTTACATGTGATAACTTTCCCTGGTATCTTTACTGAATGGAAAAAAAGAATAAAAAAGAAAGGACATGACTGCTCCTAGGTTTGGTGAAAGAGAAGTTTTACTGTCAATATGTGGGGAGACATAGCCAGAGGCCCACACATCTGGGAGAGTCCAGAGTGGTCATGACCCTGAAACCATATAGCGAGAGGGTGTGGAAGAGGGGGAGAGCCAAATACAGCAGCCAGGCGGCCAAAGGTACAAAAGGAGGGGCAGATAACCAAAATGACTGGATAATTTAGGGAAGAGCCCCTGGGGGAACGGCAGCCCAGCCTCTGGGCTGGAGAGTTCAGGGTAGAGGGTGGGGTATACCAGCCGTGCCCTGTAACAGATAGGGACTGAGGGATGCTGGGAGAACCTCAAGGCCAGGTGCACTTTGTTAGTATGTTAAATAGGCATCTCAGCTGCTTGTCCTGGGTTTGAAATTTAACATTTACTCCTTTCCATTATGATTTTTTTTTAAAGGTTAAAAACGTGTCTGCAGGCACACAAGACTTGCCTCCCCCACCATCTGACTATGCGGAAAGAGTTGACAGTCCCGTGGCCTATTCCTCCAATGGCAAAGTGAATGACAAGCGGTTCTACCCAGAGTCTGTCTATAAGTCAACGCCTCTGTAAGTAGCACCTCAGTGAAAAGACTGAGCAGTGCCATTGTTCTTTAGAAAGTTATCTACCAGCACCCGTAAAAGCCGGACACAAATCCTCCTTTCCCGCCACAATGATCCTGGCTTTGCTGGTTGAGGCTACGTGCTGGTTGGAAAAGCAGGATGGGGAGGATGCGATTCCCTTGCATTTGCTAGTTATATTGAAAGGCAAGGTGTTTTCACTAGGAGTGGGGTTCAGTGTGCTGCTCTCATCTCCGTTTGGAAATGAGTGTGGAAGTTAACTGAGCAGAGGTATGTGAGGCTGCCTGTTGTTATTGGGTCTCATGAACAGACAGGAAAGGTTGCCTGTCCATTCAACTAGAAAACACTATTTGAATTCCAGAATTCGGGTTTTCATCTGCTTTTCACCGTTTAACCAACTACCCAAGGCATGTTACCTTTCTAAACCTCACAGGTGTGGAGTTAGGGACAGCACCTGCTTGGCTCTGGTGAGGGCCTCATGTGATGAGACCGTAAGGGCAGACTCACGTGTGAGGACCGGCAGCTGGAGAGGGAGCCACAGCTGTGGAAGCACCTTAATCCTCTCGAAGGGAAATGCTTCTCCTGACCTTAACAACCTCCCAGCAGGCTCCACTGCTTCAAGGCCCGTAGTGCTACCCAGCATCACCATGTTAAGGAGGGGACACTGGAACCACACCCAGACCAAAGCATCTCATCGTGCTTTCCACGTTTGCTGGAACACGAGGAACCTCACAGTTGATGTGTGCTGTTTCCCCACCATACTCACCTGACTCTGTCCTGAGGTAGCTGTAATGTCGTGTATAGCACCCATCTATTAGTTTAATCTTTAAGAAAATAAGATTTATTTTAGGAGTTATGAGAGGAATAGGGAGTGAATATGATCAAAATGTATTGTATGAAACTCTTAAAGAATTGCTACTTCTTTGATAATGTTTTAAAAAGATTTATTTTATTTTAAATTACCTAGGTGTCTGTGTGTGGGTTTGTACACATGAGTGCAGGTGCGGTGGAGGCCAGAAAGGGTCAAACTGCCCGTAGTTGGAGTTGCAAATGGTTGTGAGCTTCCTGATGTGGGTGCTGGGGACTTGACGTTAGTCTTCTGGAAGAGTTCTTGCAGAGCTTAACCGCTGAGCCATCTCTCCAGACCTGGGTGTCATTCCTTCTCCTTCACTGATAGGGTGTCATCAGAAAAGGAGGGTTCCAGTGAATCTGTTTCCAGTCCTATGTTGTCCTGAACACCAGTCTTTTGTACAGTGCTGAGCTGAGTGCTGCTGGGATTACAACTCCATGTTCTCACAGAGGTTGCCAAACAAAGATGGGCAAAATGCACTAGAGTTCCTCTAAGAGCACAGCAGGAGCAGCGAAGGCAGGTGAGGGGAGTGTTGTCAGGAGGAAGTCTGAACTTAGAGAAGGTGACTTTCTACAGGAGACAGAGGGAGGCTGAGAGCACCTGTCTGTGGTGAAGAGGGCCTCTTCCGGGTTGCACATGCTTTGACTTCATAGCACTTGTCTCCCAAAGCAGATGTGGAAGGTGTCAAAAATAGAGTTATGGAACTGTATTT
This sequence comes from Meriones unguiculatus, assembly GCF_030254825.1. Classification (NCBI taxonomy): domain Eukaryota; kingdom Metazoa; phylum Chordata; class Mammalia; order Rodentia; family Muridae; genus Meriones; species Meriones unguiculatus. The sequence continues at coordinate 75,306,838 of NC_083354.1, read as the reverse complement.
TATAACTCCTGACTTGTAAGCACTTTTTATGCTAAGCACTGAGTTTTAAGCTTTATCTAGATCAAATATGTAGTATTTTAATGGGTGTAGGAAAAGGAGAGGTGTCCATTTCATTCAGAAACCTTCCAAGATAAAGATTTGTTTGTTTGTTTATTTTTCAAGACAGGGTTTCTCTGTGTAGGCTTGGCTGTCCTGGACTCACTTTGTGGACCAGGCTGACCTTGAACTCACAGAGATCCACCTGCCTCTGCCTCCCTGAGTGCTGGGATCACAGGTGTGCTCCACCTCACCTGGCTCAAGATAAAAGATTTATAATGACAGTATTTCCTTCCATCTGTTCTTCAGCCTCCTCCATTTTCTGCTGCAGGTCTTAGGGTTCCCATTGCTGTGATGAGATGCCATGACTAAAGCGTCTTGGGCAGGAAGGGTTTATTCTCTTCACAGTTCTTCTCTACAGTGGTTCATTGTCAACAGCAGTGGGGCAGGGACTCAAGCAGGGCAGGAACCTGGAGGCAGGAGCCGATGCGGAGCCGTGGGGGGGATGCTGCTTACTGTTCTGCTTCTGATGACTTGCTCAGCCTGCTCTCTTATAGAACCCACAATGGACTGGGTTCTCCCCTATCAATCACTAATTTAAAAAATGTTTCATCAGGAAACACCATGACCAAAGCAAATTGGGGAGGAAAGGGTTTGTTTCGCTCACATTCCATATCAGAGTTCATCATCAAAAGCAGAGAGGGCAGGAACCTGGAAGCAGGAGCTGATGCAGAGCTCTTTAAATAGGCCAAACCACATTCAAAAGGCTTTATTTTAAGCCTGACATGGTGGCACATACCTATCATACTAGCCCTTGGGGAAATGGAGGCAAGAGGATCAAGAGTTCAAGGTTATCCTCAGCTACATTGTGAATTTGAGGCCTGGGCTACGTGACACCCTGTCTCAAAAACAAACAAATCCCTTCAAAACAAAGAATAATGACAAAGTTTTATTTTACTGCCCCAAAGCAAAGAGCACATATAGGAGCTGGCATTGTGGGTAGAATGTCTAAGAACTTGTTAAGCTTTGATGCTCATGGAAGCATAACACATACAGATAGCTTGGCTGAATTTAGAAGAAATAAATACTGTCCCCTTTAAGCCTCCCTCCCCCTCATTTCCCTAACTACACATCATCCCCTAAAGCTTTAGTAAGAGCTCAAGTGTGGTTAGAGTGCTAAGGTTCTGACAGTAGTGAGAACCAGTGGCCCCAGAAAGCAGTAAACCTGGGAGATAAAACTTAGCTTCTGGATTCTGTAAGTTGGAAGCAATAGAAAGTGGGAGAAAGCTTTGGACACTTAATAGCTGGTTTAAACAGAAAGGCGGTAGCGTAGAAAGCCTCTACCTTTTTCTTTGTTCACATCTGTTCTTACCGTTTACAGAGTGATATAAAACTTTCTGTCACTCAGAAGCAGTGTATGCTTGTCCCAACCTTTACTTTTTTTTTTTGCTGTGTTGGGCTTTGTTTCTGTGCTTATGGCGGGAATATTATATGCAATTTAACGTCTGATGTTAACACGGAATAATTAGAAACAATGTGTTATGGTAAACCTCTTTTTAATTCTACATGGCTTTAAGTTCAACACAGAAAGAGTTAAAAAACACTTAATAAACTCCTTCCTTTGAAAGGTTGAGGGTTTAGGCAGGTCTCTCTGTGCAGCCCACCCGCGATGACACAGAGATTTCTCCTGTGTCAACCTCTTGAATGTTGGAATGACAGGCATTTGTTCCTACACTCAAAACCGTGAAGCAGTTTAGTTTAAATTTTATAGTTTTTCAAACTTCCACCCCTGCCCAAAATGATAATCTGTGTATGGTAACATACAGTTAATGTTGCAAAGAGCCTATCTCTGTTGGATAAGCTGCATTTTTCGTCCCCACGCAGCATTCCCAGGGAATTGAAGGACTTGTAGAAAAGAACTGCTCATTATTTCCCTGACAAGGCTTTTGTAGAGTAAGTCTCAGGCACAGGGCAGATGAACACGTGTTTCTTAGGGCTTTAGTCTGAACTTCCTAAAGGAAGTGTGAGATTCATTCTACTTAGAGCTTCAACATGGCCTCCCCTTCCCAGTAAGAGATTCAGAGCTGCTTGTGTTCGCAGGTTCTGAATTGGTGTCAGACTGAATGCAGGAAGCCAGGCTTGTGCTCAGTGCGCGGGTGGACTCCTCGGATGAGTTCCCTTGGGTGTGGGTGTCTGTCAGTGCTGGTCTTGATGTCCTTTTGGCTGGAGGGTGCTGGCAGAGTCGAAGTGTACTAGCTGGTCTCTGATTAGCGACCTGTGCCTCCACTAGGGTGCCTGAGGTGGCTCAGGAGCTTCCTCTGACTTCACCTGTGGATGACTTCAGGCAGCCTCGGTACAGCAGCAGTGGTAACCTAGAGACACCTTCAAAAAGGGCTCCCACGAAGGGAAGGTCGGGAAAGTCGAGGAGAGCAGACCCGGACCACTACGAAACAGACTACACGACAGGTGGCGAATCCTGCGACGAGCTGGAGGAGGACTGGGTCAGGTAGGATCTTTCTCCTCTGGAGCTCCTGAAGCATTCTGGTTGTCATGGTTGACAGGCCAGGTTTGGGGTGTTGCCTTGGAAACTGGGGTCATGTTGCCATCTTATTTTTTGCTATCCAGGCCTGGAGACAGTTTCAGGGATTGTGTTTCCCTCCCTCCCTCCCTCCCTCCCTCCCTCCCTCCCTCCCTCCCTCCCTCCCTCCCTCCCTCCTTTCCTTCCCTTCCTTCCCTTCCTTCCTTCCTTCCTTCCTGATTTATTTATTATTTATACAGTATGATGCCTGCATGTGTGCGAGCAGACCAGAAGAGGCCACCATATCTCATTACAGATGGTTATTGAGCTACCATGTGAGTGCTGGGAATTGAACTCAGTACTTCTGGAAGAGCAGACGATACTCTGAGCCATCTCTCCAGCTCAGTTATGTTTTTCTTTGGTGCCCTTTTATAAAACAGAAATACAGGCTGTAACCATGTCTCTCTCACACATATTTTTCCCTGAAATGGCTCTTCACCAATAGACACTCAAAGAACGCTTTCAAAGAAATAAAACATGAGGGGCTGGAGAGATGGCTAGGTGGTTAAGAGCACCCGGTTCAATTCCCAGCACTCACATGGTAGCTCACAACTGCCTATAACTCCTGGTCCAGGGGACTCGACCCCCTTACACATGCAGACAAAACACCAATGTACATAAAAAATAAAAAAAAAAATTAAAACAGTATAAAAAAATAAAACATGAGTTTAGGGGAATTGTGGGACCCTGCTGTTGTGTTGGATGATTATAAAGTTTCCAAGTCACACAGACTTTCCTTTGGCCATTACGTTCAAGTTATGCTTTCATGCTAGGCCCAGACTTTCTTTTAAAGTTTAATCCAAAAAACTCTGGCAACAGTTTTGTAAGCAGTTGTGGTAACAGTGTAGTGTTGCAGCCAAGGTTATGGTTAAGGTCTTTGTGTCAGTGACTGGCTTTGGTTGCTGCTGCTGCTCCTCCTCCCTTTTCTCTTCTCTTCCTCCCCCTCTTCTTCTTTTCTTCTTCTTCTTGACAAGGTTCCCTATGTAGCCCTGGCTGTTTGGAACTAGCTCTGTAGACGAGGCTGGCCTCTAACTCAGAGCTTTACCTGCCCCCGCCTCCCAAGTGCTGGGACTAAAGGTGTGCCCCCACCGCCCAGCTCCTCAAAGATTTTTGCTGCACGAATGGTGGTTTATAACCTTTGCTTCTCAAGTTGTTAGGAGATGTGGGTGGGGCATGGATGGCTTGCCATTCCTTACTTACGAACTGCTTTTTTGTTTTCTCCTTTTTCGGGGGTTTTCAAGTCAGGGTTTCTCTGTGAAGTCTTAGCTATCCCGGAACTCACTCTGTAGACCAGGCTGGCTTTGAACCAGAGATCCACCTGCTTCTTCCTCCCCAGGGCTGGGATCAAAGGCGTGTGTCACCTCTGCTGACATCCCTTGCTTATGATTCTTCGACCTTGTGTTCCTTACCCACCAGAGTCTTCCTGTCCTGGCAAACTCATCTATCTGTATCTAACTTGTATAATGGAACATTTAACTGAAAACTCTGAGAAATCCCAAGTTTTTGTTTTCTCTTTTAATCAAAAGAAATTTTTCCCCCTGTAAAATGAAGGCACTTCATTGATTCTCAGAAATAAAATTTAAGCCCCACGTTCCACGGAGCTTCATTGTCCTGTGAAATAATGTCAAGAAATTTCTTAGTGGATGCTTGCATGTGTCAGCCTCATATGCAAGGCACATTCAGAAATGTCTTTTATTTGAGGTGGGGTACTACATGAGTGTGTGTGCCTGTGTGAGAGGGTGTGTGTGTGTGCTCATGTGTGTGTGTGCTCGCGTGCGTGTGCGCGCGCACACGTGCACGCACAGATCAGAGGACAGTCTGAGGGAGTCAGGGTTGCTTTTCTCTTTTTACCATGTGGGTCCTGAAGATCAAACTAATGTTTCTAGATTTGGAGGCTGCACTTCTATTCACTGAGCCATCTCGATGGCCTCGGAATTCCAGCATCAGCTAGTCATACTTTCATGAATTGCCAAATTATTTGCGCAATGAACATGTTTTTATAGGTGTGCTTTTTTTTTTCCAGTGCTGGAGAGTGAACCTAGGGTGTTACACACGCTAAACATGCACATTAGTCCTCAGCGACGCCTCCAGCCTCTGTGTGTACATTTTTAATGCATACTTCTGTAGTGAAGAACAAGATAAGCTCTTCTCACTTGGGAATAATAAGACAAAAATAAATAAATAAGCTAGTCTGAAGATGGTAGGTGGTAGCAGGAAACAGCCACTCCCAGCCAGCTGTTCTGAGGTAATGAAAACAGGCTTTGTGTTCCAGAATTCGTTTTAAGATTTTAAACATAAGTGTTCTAGTACTGTGTAGTATTACTAGTGAGAATCAATGCATTCTTACTCATCTAAACCTTAAATTTAACAACTTTAGCCTTTACTTGTAAAAATGTGAGGGGTATTTATATAAAATGAATGGTAATATAAAAAGTATAAGCATTTGTATGTGAGTGGCATTAGGATTTGAACCCAGAACCTCTTACGTGGTGTAGGAACTGAGCTGTGTCTTCAGGTCTAAAGTTATTCCAGAGACCTTGTCCAGCAGTTTTAGCAAGGGAACACAGCGGTATGACCAAATGGTGCTCCCCTTTGCACAGGGCACCCTTTTTGACAAGCACGTGGCTGTGGGAAGGCTGTGTTTGGAATGGTGAAGGAAGGAGGGAATGTCCACATAGTGAGCCACTTCAGGCGAAGCACCCTGACAGCCAGGGCGACAGGTGCTGATCACCCTTATGTTTTCTCTAATAGTTCTTAGGAGAAATTAACTGCACCCCACCTCTGTCTCAACAGAAAACAAGAGAATATGGCTTTACACTCCCTATCAGTGTGCTGTCTTTGAGGGAAACTGCTGGCTTTTTATATGTGCACAGAGTGCTTGTGTGATCACTTTCTCTTCTGATTCAGGGAATATCCACCCATCACTTCAGATCAACAAAGACAGCTCTACAAGAGAAGTTTTGACACAGGCCTGCAGGAGTACAAGAGTTTACAAGCAGAGCTGGACGAGGTCAATAAAGAGATCTCTCGGCTAGACAGAGAACTGGATGACTACAGAGAAGAAAGTGAAGAGTACATGGCAAGTTCAGACCCAATTTACTTTGTCTGCTTTTCAGTCTTGTGTTTTGTTTTTTAAGACAGGCTCTCACACTCACTATCTGCCTCCCAAGTACCGGGATTTTAGGCATGGACTTGTTTGGCTTCATACCTCCTAAATGTTGAGATTACAAGTTATGTGCCACTGTGCCTGGCTTCAAAACACACACACACACACACACACACACACACACACACACACATACATTTAGAAGTTATAAAGCAATAATCTGGATACATAAATGTATTCTTTCTTATTTAAAAGAAAATGGCCATATTAATTTTTCTGCTCATAAATATAATTCATTTTTATTGTAAAAACCTCAATTCAGGATTGCTCATGTAAAGGTATATCCCTTGGGTGGGGCTTTTGTCACGTGATTTTAATCCCAGCACTTGGGAGACAGGGGCAGCATCTTTGTGAGGTTGAAGGCATTCTAGTCTACATATTGAGTTCTAGGCTAGCCAGGGCTACATGGGGAGTGGGGTGGGAAAATTTTTTCCCCCTTAAATTTCTACCAGAACAACTTTGTTACCAAGCGAGTACCAGGAGTTCAGCTAGGCAGACACAATCTTCAATAAGGATTTGTTTTGAACAGTTAGGAGTACTGGCTTGTCTTCCAGAAGACCGGGGTTAAATTCCTAGAACCCACTTGGCAGCTCACAGTCATCCGTAATCCCAGTTCTGGGTTTCTGATACCCTCTTCTGGCTGACATAAAGACCACACACAAGTGACGCTCAGACTTACCTGCAGGCAGAGCACTGATACACATGGTAGTCCATGGGTTGTCCAAGCCAATCCCATCACTTGGGAGGCAGAGGCACAGTCAGGGGGATGGCTGTGAGTTCGAGGCCAGCCTGGTTTACAAAGAGAGTTCAGCACAGCCAAAGTAGAGGCTGTTACACAGAGAATCCCTGTGTTGAAAAGAAGAGAAGGAGGAGATAAAGAAGAAAAATAAAAAAAAAAAAACATCATTAAACAGGCACTCAAAGCGTTTACCATAAATTGATTGGGGAAGTTGCTTTAGAGGCAGCCAGCTGGAGTTTTGACAGAGTCCCCTTGAGTTAGGCTTTCAAATATGAGAACAAATAACAGCAAGAAGGTAACATCAAATTGGGGGTTTGCAAGCATCCATTGGGAACTGACTGGGAAAGCCTCTTTAAGGCTGTTGTTCCCAACTGAGCATTCTCTTCACCCGTGGACTTCCGTGGCTGGACCTCAGCACAGTGGTTCCCACTGTGGACGTTTTTCTATCTTGAGGTAAACAATAGTAGCCTCTGTTGGAACTGCTCTAGCAGTTATCAAGGTCACAGCGTTGTTATCCTGGCTGTTTCGCTATTCTCTTCCTTCCCTGTCAGAGAGTAGAAGGCGGCTGAGTCCATTCCCACATAAGGGGTTTTGGAGGACCCTTGACATAAGCATGCTTGGGTCTGAAGAGGCAACCCTGCTTCCAAGCCATCTTCTCAGTGAGCTCAAACAGCACGTGACAATTAACCAGTATAACGCACATTATGGTAGCTCACATTGGTCTCGTCTGACCACAGGGATGGCTTTGGTTGCTTCCGATGCACCTTTACCCTCATCTGGTGGGTTCATGTCTCTTTTTGAAAATCATGAGACAAGGTCTCATAGGTTGCTGTGTAGCACAGGTGGACTTGAAGTCGTCTTGCTCAGTGCTAGTATGGGCATGTGTCATCACCCCTGGCTTTCCTACTTTGTTTTTTTTTTTTTTTTCTTTTGCAGACAGACAACATGCTAGGCAAACTCTATACCACTGCTGCTTAAACACCATGATCTAGCACTGCTTATTTCCTACTCCTTTACATAGAAGTGGTTTGTGGCTACATGATGGGCTCTTTTTTTTTTTTTTAATGTTTAAGCATAAAAGTAGCTACAGAATTTTCAATTTTATGGTTGTGCCATAATTTATTGAAGGATATATAATGCTCTGGAACTATGGTAGTACAGCAAGATACTGGCAGGCCTTTCAGCTGTGTATCCTTGTGTGTTTAATGCAGTTAAAACAAATGCCAACATATGAAACTGCTGACCCGGAGGGCATGCCTTTACAACATACATATGAAACTGCTGACCCAGAGGGCATGCCTTTACAACATACATATGAAACTGCTGACCCAGAGGGCATGCCTTTACAACATACATATGAAACTGCTGACCCAGAGGGCATGCCTTTACAACATACATATGAAACTGCTGACCCAGAGGGCATGCCTTTAAAACATACATATGAAACTGCTGACCCAGAGGGCATGCCTTTACAACATACATATGAAACTGCTGACCCAGAGGGCATGCCTTTGCAACATACATATGAAACTGCTGACCCAGAGGGCATGCCTTTACAACACACATATGAAACTGCTGACCCAGAGGGCATGCCTTTACAACACACATATGAAACTGCTGACCCAGAGGGCATGCCTTTACAACACACATATGAAACTGCTGACCCAGAGGGCATGCCTTTACAACACACATATGAAACTGCTGACCCAGAGGGCATGCCTTTACAACATACATATGAAACTGCTGACCCAGAGGGCATGCCTTTAAAACATACATATGAAACTGCTGACCCAGAGGGCATGCCTTTACAACATACATATGAAACTGCTGACCCAGAGGGCATGCCTTTAAAACATTTCAGTTGCGCATCAGGGTTATACCAACTGCATTTTCCCAGTGATGTCCTAGGCGGCTCATTTGATTGCCTTGGGTGCTAGTAAAGAAACATTCCCCATCATTTCGTATGTTTATCGGAGCTTCGCACTGATTGACTGCTTCTTAACAGTTTCCAGTTGAGATGATCTGCTTCTCACTTTTGAAAAATGCAACGCTTCTGTACTTTGGTTTATTTATTGTTTTACAGCTTCTGATATTTTGGTAAACCTTTCCCAGTTCAGTCAACATTTATTAATCAGTTTTCATGTATTTGATTATTTAGAAATGTTAAGGTTAGAAAGATAAAATCATCTCTCTGAGTTTGAGGCCAGCCTCGTCTACAAAGCTAGTCCAGGACAGCCAAGGGTACACAGAGAAAAACTGTCTCAAAGAAAAAACAAAGAAAGAAAGAGAGAGAGAGAAAGAAAAGAAAGAAAGAAAGAAAGAGAAAGAAAATAAGATAAAATCCTGTGTCCCTCTGTGCAGAGAACTCGGATTCTAATCAGGAAACTCGCATCTGAACAGTTTAGACAGCATGACTGACAGCATCCACCGATGTGTAGAAAGGACTGTCTGAGTGAAACACTCAGGAAATTAAGGCAGTCAGAGGCCTGGATGGTTTAGGGAGGCTTCATTGAGCTGTGATGGTATAGAGTGAGAGTGTGGCTTACGCTTGCTCTTTTAGGTACTGGAAGGCCACAATCTCAATGATCGAGCCATCATCTCTCCAGCCCCGAAGAATACCATTCCTGATAGAAAATGCTTCAATAAACATTTTCTTTGTTTTTTTTTTCTTTTCTCATCTATAGGCTGCCGCTGATGAATATAACAGGCTAAAGCAAGTTAAGGGAGTAAGTATCTTTTATTTAATGTTTATAATGACTATGTCTTTCATGGGTGTATATGCTGGTTATAGACAAAGGCCCTGTCATTTACATATGAGCATTATAACTGATAAGCTTAATTTTATTTTTTTATACTGATTTTCTAAGACCTTTTCTGAGCCAGGGTTTTACTGGCTATCCCTGTCTTCTCTGCAGTTCAGTTGTCGACCAAGCTTGCCTTGAACTTCAAGAGAGCCTCCGGCCTTTGCCTATCAAATGCTGGGGTCAAGTGCATGGCTTATCACACCCAGGTCTAAAATCTTCCTTTAAAGTTGAAATGTATCCACAAACAACCACCCCCAGAAAAAGAAACACATTGTTTCATAAGCCTGATAGCTTCCCATTTTTACTCCTTTCCTGTCCTTACACCACCACCAATGTCATGAATTAGTTTTGCCTCTCTTACAGTAAACTGTATAAAAAGAAATCATGGGCCTGGGGAGATGACTCACCCTTTAAGAGCACTTAGTACTCTTGTGGAACACTTGAGTTCAGTTCACAGCACTCACACGGTGGCTCACAACTATCTGTAACTATCTGTTCTAGGGGATCCGATGCTTTTTCTAACTACCTTATTCCTAAATACACGTGGTTCACATATATACAATCAGACACACACACACACACACACACACACACACACACACACACCCCAAAAATGTTTTCTAAAAAAGAAAATCACAATATATATTATATATAATATATTATATATATATATATATATATATATATATATATATATATATACCAGTTCCAGGCTTTTTATGTGTGTGCTGGATATCTTCTCCTACTTTGCATAATGGGCATTTTTCTATCAAGCCACCTCCCCAGCTCAATGAATAATAAAATCTTTAAAATAATATCTAATAAATAGTCTCTTATTCTGTTCAGTTTCCCTTTCTCTAGCTGACTCATACCACCAAATTTCTTGACTGATTCCTTTGAAAACTATTTATTGTGTATATGTATGAGGGTATGTATTATGTATGTATATATGTATGTGCATGAGTGCAGTGGTGCATGTGTGGAGTTCAAAGGGTACTTGTAGGAGTTGATTCTCTTTTCATCATGTGGATTCTGGGAATCAAACCCAGATCATAAGGCTCTGCTGCAGCAAGTACCTTTACCTCCTGAGCCATTTTAATGGCCCTTGATTTTTTTTTTTTTAAGATAATATATAATCCCAGTGGTCAGTAAGTTCTCATGGTGGCCTAACACAGTTTTAGAAATGAACATCTCCTTTGTAAAAATCAATTTAGAAAGTATTATTGAGGAAATGGAACCATCTGCCTGTGTGGTTCATGACAGTGCTCAGCACCTTACACACACTCATTTATGCTCAGCAATTCTTTATCACTGCTTTCACGGGAGAGATTTTTAATTAAAAAATTGTCATACAATTTAGATGTTTTTCCCTTCCGACTCCTCCCAGATTCTCTCTTCCTCTGTATCCACCCACCCAACTCCTTGTGCTCTCTCTCTCTAAAGCAAACATTAAAAACAAAACAAAACAACAAAGGAAAATCAGAACCAAACAGGAAAAAAAAATGCCAAAACAAAACAAGAAGCCGTGGAGTTCTTTGTTGGGAGTTCTTTGCCCTGAGTGTAGCTGACACACCCAGTACTGTTCAGGAGTCTTGTTCTTTACTTTGTTTGCCTTTATGTGATCCGTTTTCTCCCTCTTAGTCTGCAGATTATAAGAGTAAGAGGAATTACTGTAAGCAGTTGAAGAGCAAGTTGTCCCATATCAAGAAGATGGTTGGGGACTATGACAGACGGAAGACTTAGGCAGACTTAGGCGTTCGCTGGAGAAGTGAGGCACGCCTGCCTGCCTGCCTGATGTCTCTGCAGTTCTCTTCAGAGGCCAACTCTCTTTGGACTCCAATCTGGGAAGTCAAAACTTTGTGATCATTACAAAGTTTCCATAGCTTTAATAGCATCAGTTTCACACCATCAGTGTTGAAGCATTTTATAAATGGCTTTTGATAACCGACTGGACTGAATTAAGCATTTTCCATTTTCAACATTGATTCTTGTATTAAGAATGAAATGTTGTTTGCGGTTTTAAACATAAAGAAAAGTCTGGTGTGACCTGTGTCGTGAACAATCCCATGCAGACAATGATGTCGTAATACCCAAGTGTGTTCGTCCAGGTAGACCATCTCATTAATCTTCACAGCAGCCCTTCAAGTGACCATTATTTATAATCTTGTTGCTTTTGGTTTTCTGAGACAGGGTTTCTCTGTGTAGTCTTCTACTGTCCTAGACCTCACTCTGTAGATCAGGCTGGCCTCAAACTCGGAGACATCTGCCTGCCTCTGCTTCCTGAGTGCTGGGATTAAAGACTCCCACCAAACTGTTCCTGCAGTGACATCTCAATTGAAACTTCTTGCTTTCCAAAAGCAGTTTTGACCAAGTCTGTTTTATGACTCTCAAATTACAGCGTTTCTGCCTCTGGTGTCTCCGCTATTGTGTACAATTCATTCAGCCACCTTTCCTACTGGTGTTTTTCTTACAGGGACTTTAACATAAATGATTAGGAATATTTTTGTGTTTGCTTTTTTCCTAATACTTAAGATCATGTAAAATTAGCAAATGTGTGAAATTTAATACTTGTAAATATATATTTACTTTTGAAAGATCATTTTAAATCTGGGGTTAGAGTTTTGTGCATTTTTTTAAAGTGCCCTTTATCTTTTATAGTTTACATGCTTTTATTTTATTTTTTTGATAACCCACTAGACTTTTTCACTGTATCAGAGTATCCAATTGCATTCGTAATTATGACTTGAATTGTATCTCACAGGAATGCTCAAGTTCTGTACATATTTTGTAAGGTATTGAACTGGATATGCTCTTTCTATAATGTTTGACGTCATGAGAGCTGTTATATTCAGTTGTATAAGACTCAAGAGTTGCAGTTGTGTGACTATCTTGGGTGCTGTGCGAGTTGGTAATTCCCCAGTCCTTGGGCAGTGAACAAACGAATACGTCTGGAAATGGGATAAAGTTCATAGATCAGCACAGTGCTTCAGTGTCTGTAAATCTCATGATGTTCTCTAAAAATTAAATTTTTTTTTAGTGGAATTAGTTAGTAAAATTAGTTGATAATACTGTATAAACCAAATTGACTGTGTACATTTAGCCCAATTTGGTCTGTTTTAGCTGAAAATGTTTTATATACCTTTCAGACATATAAGTATATGTTTTTGTTTCTACAATTTTGAAATATTTTCCAACGATGAAATTTTAAATAATGTTTTTTGTAACACAGGTTCAATTTTTTTCAAATTGGGGAAATTTTTTATTTTCTATATGCTGAACACAGAGCAAAAAGTCTTTTCATAGCTTTTGGATTGATGCCAAGTAGAAGGGATTGTCTGCAGCCCTCCACTGGCATTCATGTTAATTCGCCCTCTGTTCTTGGACATCGTTGTGCTTTTGTGTTGTTTTGTTTTGTTTTTGACAGAGTTTCACGAGGTAGCTCGAGCCTTGACGTGATGGTTGGTTCAGACTGACCGCCACTTTGCAGGTGGTAGGGTTATAGGTTCTATTCCATGCCTGGCTCATACTTAGGTTATGAGGCCAGCTTGCTGCTGTCCTCACAAAGCAATTGAGTGAAGAAAAGGAAGTGGTAGGAATCATAAAACTGTGCCATAAAGTTAGATGTTGGGAGAAATAATTCCTTTTCATGCGGTGCTACCACTGCAGGCCTGCGCTTAGTACCAGGGTATGCGTCTGTTGGTGCTGGAATTAACTAGCTGACCTAACCCAGAGAAGCTGTTTAGGCAGTTCCTTAATGTAAGCTAAGGGGTTAGATTCAACTTCAGAGGCTTCTTACATTCTGACCTTACCTGCTTTCTGCTAGTAAACTATCCTGAGGGCCCGTTTGTGAAAATGTAACCCTTCTTAGGAAAGTTTCCTGCATACAACGATGCCTTATGTGTATGTGTTTGTGTGTTTAAATTATAAGTAGATAGGATCAATGTTTTCCATTTTGAAAAGTTGAAAATATTAGTATGAACATATCTGAACTCACCCATCCCCCCAGGAAGAAGAAGCAATGGATGATGTTTTGTTGTATGTGCTTTCTGTTTTTGAAATAAAGTCTAGTACTTACAGTGCATACTATTTGCAGTTACAGTTGTGTGTGCAGATGTATGCGATATCTCATTTAATGCTCATTAACAGTCTCTTGGCATGTCACCGTTCCTTATTCTCATCTCATGGATAAAGACATTAATGATTTGATACTCTGGTTGGCTCAGTCACATACTAGTGAATTTAGGTGATGGTGGAGTCTGAGCCTTTGGGCTAGGAGATTCTGCTCTGTTCTCCTAGCCTGACTGCTAAGTGCTGCATTGTGTAATGTAGGGCTGCTCTGTCCAGAGCATCTTGTTTTAGTTTTGAATGTGATTGAAGTACTTTAATGTGAAATACTTCATCTGAAATCTGTGGACTCTATAAAGACCTGAAAGGATCAAGAACGGTTTAGGCAGAAGCCTGCTCTCACTTAGAATATGGGAATTCTTCATAAAATGACAGATCTCTGCTTCAGCCTCAAGATAGAAGTTTCTTTTGTCTGAACTTTTTCAAAATTTTATATGAAGAAACAAGAATTAGAATTCATTCTTGATCTCCTGTCTGATTCTACTACCCTATAATTTCTTACCTGAAAGTATAAATTAAGTAGGCAGCATTTGTTTATTTATTGAGAGATAAGGTCTCATTTTGTAGCTCAGGCTGGCCTTGAACTTCCCAAAGTGGGAGGATTACAGGTATGTGTCACCACACCCAGCTATCCTCAAGTGTTTTATATTAACATTTCTCATAATGGGAAGAAATGAGCAAATGTAATTAAGTCTTTTGAAAATACCTTGCCAGAGAATTGTAATAATGCCTCTTTGGAGCTAAGAAAAATTAGTGAATGATTTTATGTGCTGGGACAAGATATGGAAGGGTGTGCTATCCTGGATGCCACAGGACCTGTGCCCTGCTGTTGCCTGTGTGTGTCTCACTTGTGATGTGCTTCTCTATCTAGCAAATTGCCTAACTCTCCTATACTTCTATACCTCAGGCTTTTGGTATCTCTGAAAGATACCTGAGTGCCACGTGTGTTAATGTTACTCCTATAATCCTGTCACTTGCCGAGGCAGGAGGATTACTTTGAGTTTGAGGCCAACCTGGATTACATGATGAAATTCTCAAAATGGGTATGGGGGTGGGGTGAGGGCTGTTGGAGCAATGGCTCAGTGGTTATAAGTGCTTCCTCATCTTCCAGACTACCCAAGTTAGATTCTTAATACCCACAAAGGGTGGCTCAGAACTGCCTGTAACTAGCCCTTCTGGCCTCCAATACACTCTTCTGGCTCCTGCTAGCACTCCACTCACATGCACAAACCCACACACAGACACATATACACACAATTAATAATAAAAAATTTAAATGATTTTTATAGGTTAGAGATATAACACAATGCTAGAATGCTTGCCTATCTTATACACAGTTCAATGTCCTGTCTGTAGAAATGTAAAGATATTTGTAATCTTATTACAGAAATAATGTGTGATTTAGGACAGACCTTGTCAAATGTGAAATAATAAATACATTCAGCTAACCTGTCTTCCAAAGTAAGAAAGTGAAACCTTAACAAAAAATTTTTAAAGGAAATTGTATTTCCTTTAAAAAATATTGTATTACTGGGGTGGAGAGATGGTTCGGCGGTTAAGAACATTGGCTGCTCTTCCAGAAGGCATAGATTCAATTCCCAATACCCACATGGCAGCTCACAACTGTCTGTAGCTCCAGTTCCAGGGGATCTGACACCTTCACACAAACATACATGCAGGCAAAACACCAATGCATGTAACAATAAGTTATTGAACTATTGTATTACATTTATTTGTGTGTGTGGACTCATGGGTGCCACTGCTTGGTTGTAGAGGTCAGAGGACGACTTGCAGGGGTTGATTTTCTTCCTTCCACCTTGTGGGTCTTAGGGACCAAACAGACTTTTCCTGCTTGGCAGCAAGCACCTTTGCCTGCTGAGCCATCCTTCCTGCTCACAAATTGTGTTTTAAAAGTATGTGTAGGGGCCAATGAAATGATTAAAGGATGAAGACAGTAGGATTATTATAGCAGAACCTTTACGTGTCTTGCAAACTGTAGTGCTTTGTGTGTGTGTGTGTATGTATGTATGTTTGTGTGGTGCCAGGGATGAAACCCAGGTGTCACACATGTCTGCACCCTAGGTATAGAAGATAAAAGTGAGTGTTTTGCTATAATGATTTGGTTTCAACTTAGAGGTGTTGGGATGGGGACTGGAGAGATGGCTCTCTGTTTACGAACTCTGGCTGCTCAGGACCTCCAGAGGTCCTGAGCTCAATTCCCAGCATCCACATGGTGGCTCATAACTGTCTATAATGGGATATGATGTCTTATTCCGGTCTTCAGGTATACATGCAGATAGGGCACTCATATAAATAAATAAATCTTTTTAATCCCAGCAGAGGAACAGTAGGCTGATCTCTGAGAGTTTGAGGCCAGCCTGGTCTACAGAGCAAGTTCCAGGACAGTCAGGACTGTACAGAGAAACCCCGTGTCAACGAACAACAAAACAAATAAAAAACTACCAAACCAAACCAACAGCAACAAAAAAGAGGTGTTGGGATGGGAAGGTTCACTTCTCACAGTCTTTCAAGTTAAACACTTTGTACTGCAGTTACATTGCATTAGCCAAGCTGTTCATAAATTTTCTAACTACATTGCCATCCATGAGCAAACACCACCATCACACAGACACACACAGACACACACACACACACACGTAAAAGTGTGTGTATGTATGTAAAAGTGTGTGTGTGTGTTTGGACTTAAAGTCCAGGCCAATCTTGAATTTGTAATCCTTTAGCCTCCGGCTAGTTCTGGGATATGTACTGCCACAGTCAGTTCCATTTCAGTTCTTCACAGTTCTTAGTTTTATGGACTGAAAAAATATTTCACTATGTAAGATAATTTCATTATTACTTTGTATGTGATTGGAATGTTAGTCATACTGGGATTGCTATGATTTTGTGCACATTTGTTTTGCTTTAGTACTCTTGTCAATAAAGTTTTAGTGCAAAAGTCTGTGTTCCAAGAATCCCAGCAGACTGTCTTTGGCCACTGGTATAAGTTTGCCAAAGAGACAAATAATGATGAATGGCATGGAAAGATTTTTATTAAAGTGACCACGATGAGAAAAACAGATAAAGGGGTTTGCTGACACCAAGTTTGTCTTCAAGGGGCTGAGAGTAATGTTGAGATTTTATAGAAAAGGGAAATGGAGGCTTGACATTTGCAAAGGTGACAGCACAGGTGATCTGGTCACGGCATGGGTCTGATTGCTTATGCTAGTCAGTTCTGGTTTTGCAAGGGCTCCCAGGGAACTTGTTATTGATGTCATCTGTTTAGCGTGAGGTGGTTACCCCAGTGCCAGCGTTGAGCCTCACATCCTAAGTAATTGGCCCCCTTTGGGAGGAGGTATGTCTCGCCAGGCTTGCTCTTGCTTGGAGTCGTTTTGGTTTCTAGTCATAAAGGTGTTTACAGATCAGTCTTGTCGTTCCTGGGATCCAAGAGAAGAGAGTGACTTAGTGGGGAAAATGTTTAAAAAAATGAAAGAGAAAAGCCAGAGAGGGCTTATGTTCAGTGACTGCTGCCTCTCATCTTCCTAGCTTAGTCTTAAACTCTTAAAATTTTAAGAGTTTAAGTCTTAGTCTTAAAATTTGTTCAGAGCCAAAGTTATGACTGGGAAAAGTCTGGATGTGTCCTACCTCTTCACAGATAGGCTTTAAATGTATTTAAAATTTATTGGGCGAATCCTTTTATTCTTGGTTTAAAGAGCGTGAGCTGCGACGTGGTGGTGGTGGGGTGTTATTCAGGGAGCAGGGCTGGAGACATGGCTCAGCAGTCAAGAGCATTTGCTGCTATCTCAGAGGGCCGGGATTTGATTCCCATCGTTCACATGGTAGATAGCAAATGTCTGTAACTCTAGTTCCAGGGTATCATATGCCATCTTCTGTCCCCACCCTAACTAGACACATGGTGCACAGACATGAATGCAGGCAAAACCATCCAGACATATTTAAAAAAATCCCCCTAAGTTGACATATAACATATCCAGAACTTGTTGTTTTGGCTGTTTGGCCTGCAGAAGTTCACCCCATTGTAGAAATCTTGAAGTCATCTCTAATTTGTCATTTATACACAGATCCTGTCCAGTCACAAGTTCAGCTGTCCCACGCTCACTCTGGCCGTACCCCAACCATACCAATATGCTTCTGCCTTAGAGATTGCAATTGCAGTTTTCTTTACCCGGAGAGTTTTCGCCCAGCTGCCAGCAGTGGTTAAACGTTCCTGTTCTGGGTGATTCCTCAGCTGTCACTCCAAACTGTGTTCGCTCAGAGCTGAAGAGGCGGAAGGGAAAGTTAAGCTCTTGGCCACGGCTCCCCCTTCTGGCAGCAGTTTTCCGCAGCCCCGGAACACTTCTTTGCGTGGCTCCAGTGCGCTGCGGAGATATTTTGGCGATGCTCACTGACTGCCGGCACTTCCGGTGATGGTCGTGTCTTTAAGAGCCGGTGAGTCTACGGGTGGAGGCTCGCGCGGCCCCGAGGTTGTGGAGGGTGAGTGCGAGGTGGACGGGAGGAGCCTAGAGTAGAGGACCGAAGTGCGATGCCCGGGCTGGCCTCGGGGGACCTGGAAGACGGCGGGAGGGGCGTGTGCAGGGAGACCGGCAGCTTCCGCCTGCCGAGTCGGGGGACCGTTGTTTCTCCTCGGCTCGGCCTCCTGTTGGCCTCATATCTCTAGCTGTGTGACCTGAAGCGAGATTGCAGCACCAGAACTGTCCATTTCCGAAAAACAGGCACGGTAATCGCCCTTGTCAGTCGTCCTCGGGCCAGGCAAGGGTAGGGTGAGGCAGAGCCCCCCGGTCGCCGCGCGCGCTGCGGCTCTCGTGTTGGCTGATGGCATTCCCAGCTCTTTGACGGGAAGCACGCTGTGGACTGACTTTCAGCCTCTCGCGGGTGGATGGGTGTGATGGCTGAAATTCTAAGAGGTGGACTAGTGTATCTGCAGTCTGGGGATTCCTTCCTGTCAGACCCTCCATTTAAAAGCAGTTTTAATTAAGATGCCCCGTATACGATGAGCCAAAAGTTGTACAGTTTTATTCATTGTTTCTCATCTTCTCTGAACTTAAGAGAATAATAAAAGAGTAACATGTAAAATATATATTGATGTGGTGGAACCTATTTTGAAAGTTTAAATGCAGTATATGTGCACGGGCACACACTTGTGCTGTGATTCTGCTCATTTTAGCAGAATTTAATTTTTTTTTTTTTTTTTTTTTGTTTTACTGGGACAGGGTTTCTCTGTGTAGCCCTGGGTGTCCTGGACTCACTTTGTAGACCAGGCTGGCCTCGAACTCACAGAGATCCACCTGCCTCTGCCACCCAGAGTGCTGGGATTAAAAGGGTGTGCCACGGCCATCCAGCTTCCTAAGGGGCTTTTTATGAAATCTGCTACGCTTGTATACTTCTCACTGAATTAAGAAATCCCTCATCATTTGTCTCAGAAAACTTGATAATTTGCCTTTAACGGATAGAAAAATATCTCAGAGGCAGAGGCAGGCAGACCTCTGTGCGTTCAAAGCCAGCCAGGTCTACAAAGTGAGTCCAGGACAGCCAGGGCTGCACACAGAGAAACCCTGTCTTGAAAAATAAAAAACAAAACAGAAAAACCTCAGCACACTACCATGACATACCCATTTCTCCCTCTACTGCCCCCGTATTTGTGTATGTGTTGTGTATCTGTGGTATATGTGTGTACCCTAGAAACTGATGTCTGGTGTCTTTGTATTCTCTCCTTTTTTTGATAGGGTCTCTTCTTGAGCCTGGAGCATACTGATTGGCTAGACTGGCTGGCCACCAAGTTCTTCCTTCTTCCCCCAATCCTGCCTCTAGGTTTGGGATTACAGCTGTGTTTGTGTGTGAATGCCGGAGGAGGGGGGGGGGGTTGGCTCAGGTCTTTGATACTCAGCCAAACATTGGGTGAAGCATTGGGAGCCTTGTGGAAAAGTGAAAGGAAGGCTAGAAGGACCTGGAGGTGGCAGGAGCTTCACAAGAAGACCAACAGAGCCAGCTAACCAGGGCAGAAACTGAAGAACCAACCGAGGACCATGTGTAGATTGGACCTAGGCCACAGATATAGCCAATGGGCATCTCAGGCTTCATGTGTGTACCCTAGTAAGTGGAGCAGGGTCTGTCTCTGACATGGACTCTCTGCTTTTTGATCATTCCACCTTGGCAGGACTGCCTCACTAGGCCATGGAGGAAGAGGATGTGCTCAGCCTTGATGTGACTTGATGAGCTTGGGTGTATGTGGGTGAGGCTTCTCCTTTTCTGAGGAGTAGGAGAGGGAGGATGGGAGAAGAGAGGATGGGACCAGGAGGAGAGGAGGGAGGGGGCTATGGTTATGATGTAAATTGAATAAATTAATTAATTAAAAAAAAACAACTCAGGTGTTATGCCTTCAGAAACCCTCTCTCCCTTGAGACAGGGTCTCATGTCTCTTAGGCTGGCCTTGAACTCACAGAGATTCACCTGCTTCTGTCTTCCAAGAACTGGGATAAAAGGAGTTCACCACTGCCTGACCCCATCCTTGAACTTCTTATCCTCCTGCCTCCACTGAGTGCTGGGATTACAAGTTTGTGCTGTCTTTCTCGTTATGTGGTTCTGGAGATCATTCTGAGGGCTTTGTGCATTCTAGACAAGCACTCTTTCAATTGAGCTACATCCGGGCCCATTTCAGTTTTTCTATAGAAACAGTGTTACAGAAGGAGGATAAAGTATTGCTTATAGTCTTTATAACCCCCCCCCCACTCAGAAAAAAAGGTATCTTTGTCCCTGCCAATGTTAGAGGATATGCTTTTGTCCATAGTGTCTTGGCATTTAAGAGTCCTTATGGGAGAAGAAACCGAGCATGTGGTGGTGGTGTTGTTGGGGGGAACAAATCCAATGCCAAATTTTCACCCACCCTTCCTTCCTTCCTTCCTTCCTTCCTTCCTTCCTTCCTTCCTTCCTTCCTTCCTTTCTTTCTTTCTTTCTTTCTTTTTGTTTTTGAGATAGAGTCTCATTTTCTATCCCAGCCTAGCCTGGAGCTCACTGTGTAGACCACTCTGGTCTCAGACTTGCTGCATTTCTCCAGCTGGAATTTAACCTGTGAGCTGTCATCTCCAGAAATTTTGTCCCTAATTATTAAAGAAGTAGATATTATATTAATATATATAAGATAATTAAAAGCAGAAAACTCCAATTAATCTTAATCCTATCTTACAGATGAAACCATTTATAATACTTGTTATGTAGACCAGGCTGGCCCATACTCAGGGATCTGCCTGTGGAGTGAAGTGCTGGCATTAAAGGCACCACCGCTCCCAACTGTGATACTTAAAACACGCAACATTTCCTTTTATCTTTTTTTCCTTTAATAGTTAAGGTCATATTGCGTATGCAGTTTTGTATCTTGTTGAATTATGAGCTGTAGCATTTACCTGTTTATAAATTATAAATTTTATTTTTTAAAATGTGATTATGAGAAAATTCAAACCTATACACAGGAGAGAGCAATGAATTGCTTTGTATTGATCACTCAGCTACAATGGTTGGTTATGTTTAGTCTCATATGTTCTTTCTCAGATTTTTATGGCCTTGTTCAGTGACATATCCATGAAAGAACCTTGTTTTCTTACAAATTACAAAAAAACATGCTTATTTTTGTTGGTGCCAGGTTTGTCTGTAAATAGTCATAACATTTATTGGGATTAGGAAACAGTTTTATGAGACATTTGTATTTTGTTTTTTGAGACAGGGTTTCTCGGTGTAGCCTTGGCTTTCCTAGAACTCCCTCTGTAGACCAGGCTGGTCTCAAACTCACAGAGATCCACCTGCCTCTGCCTCCCAAGTGTTGGGATTAAAGGTGTATGCCACCACTGCCTGGCTGATATTTTTTTATTTTCATAGAATAGGTCCTGAATAAACTACAAGAATAAAATGACCTTGCATTCTGATATTTTAAACTTTGTCCTTAACTATCAAGTAATTAGAATAATTTTGTAACAACCATCTTTGGAAAACTTGTGATTTTTTTTTTTATTTACAGTGTTGAATAAGTATATATCATAAAAAAATGGATGAAGAACCTGAAAGAACTAAGCGGTGGGAAGGAGGCTATGAGAGGACATGGTAAGTAGAATATAATTGTCCCATGTTGTAGATATTGTCTCTTTCTTCTTAACTTCAGTTTTTAAAGTGTGTTTTATATGTGTTAAAATTCATAAATGTCAATTTAAAATCCAATGAATTTTTTTGAGTAAAATTTACTATTTTTATATAGCTCTTGCCATAAACTACTTTTAGAACATTTTAATCATGATGATAAGGTCCTTTATACTCATTTTATTTCTACCACCTGCAGATAACAAGTTATAATCTATAGATTCACCTTTCTTGTACATCTTATATAATTTTCAAAGCTCATTCATGTTGTATGTTTCTTTGTAATTGCTAGATAGTATATATATACTGTTATACTACATTTTTGTTTATTCATTCAGCATGTGACGAACATTTATATCAGTTCTAATTTTCTTGCCATTATGGATTGTGCTGCTGTGAACATTCATATACAAATCTTCTCATGTTTTCATTTTTATTTGGGTTAGTATTTTTATCATATTAAAACAAATAACTTGTTTCCAGGGAAATTCTTAAAGAAGATGAAACTGGATCACTTAAAGCTACAATAGAAGACATTCTCTTCAAGGCAAAGAGGAAAAGGTATGAATTACTTCTGAGAGTTACAAAAGAAAATGCATTCTTGAAGCCTTTCTGTCCCACTGTAGCCATCCGTAGCACTTCTTTTTAACTGCATGCTGAGGGAAGCTCAACCACCATTGTCTGACTGGGGTAAAGAACTAGCAATATCCCTGCACCCCACGAAAGTGGTCTTCAGAGACTATCCATGATGCCTGTCGTTATATGTATTCCAAAGGTTAATAGTTCACTAAAAATACAGATTGTTTTATTGATTTTTTTTGGTAGCAATTAAAGTATTTTTGTAATTTTAACAGAGTGTTTGAGCACCATGGACAAGTTCGACTTGGGATGGTATGTTACGATTCTTTCCTTTTACTTGTGCAGAACTAGTTGGATCAGAGAAATATTCTGACTTGGCAGAATAAACAGTAAAACAACAGTTTTTAAAAGAATATATTTAAAATGTGTGTTTAGGATATTTGAGTATTAAATGATATTTTTGCTTCTTATTCAAAAATATACTTAGAAATTGTCTTCCTCATTTGTTTTTGGTAGATGCGCCACCTTTATGTGGTGGTGGATGGATCGAGAACAATGGAGGATCAAGATTTAAAGCCCAATAGACTGACATGTACTTTGAAGGTATAGTAAACGCATGTATGTCTGTGCTAATGCGGGACATTTTGTTTTGATTTGTTTTTGCAATTAATAACAAATGTTATAAGTAGAAATGCTGCAAGATTTTTTTTTCATTTATTTATCTTCTATTTATTTGTTTGTTTGTTTATTTATGACAAGTACTCTACGTACATGACAGAAGAGGACACCAGATCCCAGTATAGATGGTTGTGAGCCACCATCTGGTTGCTGGGAATTGAACTCAGGACCTCTGGAAGAACAGCCATCTAGGGGGCTGGAGAGATGGCTCAGCAATTAAGAGCACTGGCTGCTCTTCCAGAGGTCCTAAGTTCAATTCCCAGCAACCACAGGGTGGCTTACAACCATCTATACTGGGATCTGGTGCCCTCTTCTGTCATGAAGGCACACATGCAAACAGAGTACTCATACACATAAATAAATACATAAAAAAAAAAAAGAACACCCATCTCTCCAGTCCCGCAAGATCATTTTCTAAAGCAACTTTTTATTCCAAGAACTAGTCCGTAAATATATTTTGAGTTAATCCTACAGTATCTTTAAAAAAAAAAAAGGGCCAGCAAAACTGACAATCTAAGCTTCCAGCACCCATATTGCGGTTTATAACTGGCTATAACTCCTGTTTCAGGAAATGCAATGCTCTTTTCTGGCTTCCACAGGCACCAGGCACTTATGTGGTGCACAGATATACATACAGGCAAAACATCCATACACATAAAATAAATAAATCTAAAAAGAAAAAATGGTGAAAGGAGAAAAACCTGCTAACTCTAGAAAGTTGTCCTCTGACCTCTACAAGTGTCCTATGGTGCATATTCTCACACATAGAACCTGATAATAAAAATAAAGTGTTTAAAAAAAGGACTTGAGGCTGGGTAGTGGTGGCACATGACTTTAATTCTAGCACTCTGGAGATAGAGGCAGGTGGATCTTTGTGAGTTTGAGGTCAGCCTGGGTTACAGTTCCAGGACAGTCTGGGCTACAGCAAAGAAACCTTGTCTGGAAAAACAAAACAGAACAAAACAACAACCTGAATAAGTGGTTGTTTGGTTTATTATTTCTGTAAATCAGTGGTTCTTAACCTTTCAAATGCTGTGACCCTTTAACAGAGTTCCTCGTGTTGTTATGATTCCCAACCATAAAATTTTTTCGTTCTACAACTGTATTTTGCTACTGATAAGAATCATGTTTATTTGTGTTTTCCAATGATCTTAGTTGACCCCTGTGAAAGGGTCGTTTGATCCCCAAAGAAGTCACATCCTACTGAGAATCTCTGTTCTCGAGGCTAGTTTCTGCCCCCTCAACTGAGTTTTCATTCTCCTTTGACTTTTTGAATCTGTATTTTCAACTTAACACATTAATGATATTCCAACTTACTTATTTTGAGATAGAGTCTCTGTGTAGTCCTGGCTGTCCTAGAACTAACTGTACACCAGAGACTCAGGGACTGCCTTCCTCTGCCAGCACTGCCTCCCGAGTGCTGGGACTAAAGATGTGTACACTGCACCTTGCTAACATTCTGATTTACTAGGACCTGTTCTTGATTTTGTTCTTACCTCTGTCTTTGTTGGATCTTTCTCTTATTTACATTTTTTTAGACAAGTTCAATACTTTTTATTTTTTGGTTTTGAATTTCAAGATCAGACCTTGCTGTGTTTCCTCAGCTGACCCCAAACTCCTTGCATTAGGAGACCCTCCTGTTTCAGCTTCCCATAGTAGGGGCAGCAGATACCTGTGCTTGACATAGCTTCATCTTCAAACTGGGCTGTGTCTGTCTTACTACCCATTTCACCTGCAGATTTTCACTATGCTTTTACAACTAACATTTTCAAAATGTGTTTGAAATTTATGATAAGCTGAGAGTGGTGGTGTTACCTACCTAAAATCCAGCGCTCAGGAGGCAGGGAAAGGAGCATTACTCAGAGTTCAGTGTCAGCCTAGGAGTGAGATGAGGCTAGCCAGGGATGCATACTGAGACACTCTTTCAAATGATACCCTTGTCTGCCCCCCCAAAGGTCATGAGAAGTGCTGCTTAATAATCGGTTCTACAGAATATTGGCATGTTTATTGTTGCTCTTTTGCCTTTATATAATGCTTTCTTAATTTTCTTTCAACAGTTATTGGAATACTTTGTAGAAGAATATTTTGATCAAAATCCTATCAGTCAGGTATGTAGATAAAATGGTAGAATTCAGAACTAGATTCCTATTTTGCTGTCAAATATAGTTTAATCTTTTAAATGGGGCATATATTCTTTGAAGTATTAAGGGAACCAGATTATGTACCTATATTTAGTATATAGGTATATATACTATATAGATATACTTAATAGTGAAGAACAAAATAACTCTAAAAGTTAAACATGTACTGAGTTTCAAAAATGTATAGTCAGTCATACCTAGATTTTTAAAAAACACCATGAGAAAAGATTTCATGTGTTTCTTTTTTTTTTCTGCAGTTACTAATTGATAGTACATGGATTTTTATGAAATAATTTGTTATATTAAAATCATTATTTTTGTTTTTATTTTGAGATTGGAATAATTGTAACTAAGAGCAAAAGAGCTGAAAAACTCACTGAACTCTCAGGTATGCATGAAAGTATCTTATAAGACTCAAGGACTTTGCTTACCTAGCTCTGATCTTGTCTATGTGGCTGCCTGGTATGTAAAGTGAAACTTTCTTCTGTGCATTTTAGGTGAAACAACTTACTGACTCTCTATTGAACTTTTGAGACCTACTATTAATTGTTTCAAACTGAAGTGTGGATATATTGCACTGGAAGTAAATATGTTTATTCAAATATATATTCTTATCCTAAAAATATAAGATAGCCTAATTGCTAACTATTCATAAATTCAATTAATTTTCAAATTAAAAAAATATCTAATTTAAAAAGCAAAAGGTATGAAAGTTGAATTGGGCTATTTATGAATGGCTCATTGCACTTGTTCTTGCAGAGGACCTGAGTTTGGTTCTCAGCACTCATACATGGGCTCATGACTGTCTGTTACTCCAGTTCCAGGGGATCTGACACCCTTTTTTGACCACATACATGCAGGCAAAACAGTCATACACATAAAGTAAAGAAATTAAAAATGAAACGATTCTAACAGCAATTTCTTTTGCCTTTATTATATATGCTGTTACAAATTTCAGCACTCTTTTTTTTTTGTAAAACATACTATCCCTTAAAATATACTATTCCTTAAATTAGGTTCTCAATCTTTTCTACTACTACACATAAGGGAGATGACATAGTTGTTGATTCTGAAATCAAATATACATTTGCTAAAAGTGTGCCAAGAAATCAGTTGACAGTAATCCCCCTGTCTTAGGGTTTTATTGCTGTGAAGAGACATTATGGAACCTTTTATTTGTTTTCTTTTCTTTTGTTTTTTGAGACAGGGTTTCTCTGTGTAGCCTTGGCTGTCCTGGACTCACCTTGTAGATCAGGCCTGTTTGAAACTCAGAGATCCATCTGCTTCTGCCTCTAAGTGGGATTAAAGGTATACTTCACCACACCTGGCTTAACCATGGCAACTCTTAAAAAAAGACAGCGTTTAATTGGCTCTGGCATACAGTTTCAGTGGCTTACCATCATGGTCAGAAGCACGGGAGCATACAGGCTGGCATGGTACTAGAGACAGAATTGACGGTTCTATGACTTGATCTGAGGGGAGCCGGAGACTGGCCCAGTGGGTGTGGCTTGAGCATCTGAGAGCTCAAAGCCTGCTTGTACAATGATACACTTCCTCCAGCAAGGTCACACCTTCTAATAGTGCCACTCCCTATGAGCTCTGGGGGCCAATTACATTAAACTATCACACCCTTCAAATAGTCTTAGGGAAGGCTAGTGCCCTGGGTTTGATAACCAGTACCAAAAGAAACGAAACTAGGGCTGAAGAGATGGCTCAATAGCAAAGAGCCAACTGGCTCCAAATTCAATTGCTAGCACCCACATGTCACTCTATAATTATTTGTAACCCCACTTCAGCAGGTATAATACCATCGTCTGGTCTCTAGGGACACCAGACACATGCAGGGTGCACAGACATACATGCAGCTAAAACAACCATTTACAAAAAAAAAAAAAAAAAAAAAAAAAAAAAAAAAAAAAAAAAAAAAAAAATTGAAAAAAAGGAAATTGGGATATATTTAGAGGCAGGCTAATTTTTCATGTACCTGTTTCTAGGGATCTCTGTTTTTTCTAACTTCATTTCAACAGCCAGGGAGATGAAATATTTTGTTGGTTGGCTCAGATTACATGCTGTGCCCATAGCAGAATGGAAGGATGTCAGCCCCACAGACTAACTAGGATTGTCATGTGATTGAGGAAGAAGAGTCAACTCTTTTCTCTGCTGGCCTCAAATTCAAAGCAGTTTTGTATAGATGCCAGTGAATTCATATGTTGAAAAGAACTGTCCTTTAGGGATTCTGATAAGCCTCTTGGACAGTTTCTCTCCTGACAATCAGACCATTGCTGTAAGCCACACTGAGGCTGAGGTAAAGTGCATTTCTCCTGTTTCCCCCACACAGTGGATTTGTAAATGTTTTGGTGGGATGGTAGTAGGGAAGTAGGTAGAGAACCAGGAGGTTGAGGTTTGGGTGTTAGTACTCCTACTGTTAGGTGGGTCTGTGTCATTTCACTTGTTTGGGTTTGTTAGAAAATGGAAATAGACAGTTCATGCCAGAAAAGACCAAAACCTACTTAACAAACAAAGCAGGTGTTACGGGAACCTGTGTTTCCGGCACTGTTGAGGCAAGATAATTGTAAGTTCCAGGCCATCCTGGGCTAGTGAATTTGAAGTTATAAGACCCAGTCTCAGACTTCCAGACACAGCATAGCAAAACAGAAGAAGGCGGGAAAGCCTAGCAGTTAGTCATGAGTTATTTATAGCAGGGTAGTGCTGATGTCTGTCAACTGTTTTCGAAGCATTGACAGGCACAGGCAGGCTCGTAAAAAGGCTTTTAATCCTCAAAGATGTTGCAAAAGTAACACATCTGCTTATTTGTTAGAATCATCCTGTTTTAGGTCTTTGTGAATGCTTGTTTTCTTCCCCTATGAAAAATAAGGAATCGTGACATTTTTTATGAATATTTACTTCACTAATAAAATTTTATATGTCACTGCTTTTTTCTTTGTTCACCTACATAAAAAATTAATCATTTATATTAATAATCTTTCTAGGAACTTTTCACTTTTTTTTGACACTATGTAGCTCAGGCAGGCCTAGAACTTGAAATTTTTCTGTTTCAGGAATGCTAAAATATGAAAATACTGAACTTACAAATGGTGATATATACAGATATATCTCATCTTTACTTCTTAAGAATAAAAATTATTCATTCTAGATTAATATTAATTTTAAATGTATATTCCTGGATACAGATTTTATATCTATCTATCTATATATATTTTATTTCCAGTAAGACTGTTGTGCCAAGGTGGTGGTGCACGACTTTAATCCCAGCACTCAAGAGGCAGAGGCAGGTGGATCTCTTGAGTTTAAGGCCAGTCTGGTCTACATAGTGAGTTCCAGGACAGCCAGGGCTACTTAGTGAGACTGTCTTGAAAAACAATAAAACAAAACAAACAAATATAAGAAATGAGACTTTTTACTAAACATTGCTGATAAAAATGCAAATTGATAAAAATAGAAATTAAAGCCATTCTGTTCTTTAAAAATCATAGATTTGTACAGTTTGGAAACAACATGCTTTTCTATATTTATATATAGTGTTTTATTAAAAGTTTTTTCGTTCTACTGTAGGAAACCCAAGGAAACACATAACATCTTTGAAGAAAGCTGTGGATATGACCTGCAATGGAGAACCATCACTCTATAATTCCTTAAGTATGGCTATGCAAACCCTGAAGTTAGTATCTTTAAATTTATTTATTTATTTTACTTTTAATTATGCGTCTCTGTGTATATATGTGTATGTGTACATGAATAGAGCAGGCCAAAGAGTGTCAGATCACTTGGAGCTATACCAGAAGTTATGAACTGCCAAATGTGGGTGCTGAGAATTGAACTCTGGCCTCTGTAGGAACAGTATGTGCTCTTACCTGCTGTTTGTCCAGGCCCCATTTCCTTCCTTCCTTCCTTCCTTCCTTCCTTCCTTCCTTCCTTCCTTCCTTCCCCTTCCTCCTTCCCCTTCCTCTTCTCCTTCTTCTTTCCTTCAAGACAGTGTTTTCCCATGTTGCTCAGGCTGCCCCTCAGCTTGCTGTGTAACTGAGGATGTCCTGGACTCCTGATTCTTCCATCTCCATCTCCCAAATGCTGAGAGTACAGGCATGCATAGCCATAACCAGTTTATATTATTATTTATAATTGTTTCATAAGTTTTTTCTGTGCATTGTGTTGAAACTACATTAACATATAGTTTCATGAAGCTTATAGCAAAAGGGTTAAGTAGGAAAAAAAAATCTAAAATGTCATACATGATGTTTATTTTGGTGTTGGTTATTTTTAATTTATATTTTATCAGTTAAAGTATATCTGTAATGGGTTTAGAAAAATACAACAAAATCTGTAGCTGTGCACAAGAGTTATAAAAAAGTTTTTAATTGAGATGAAATTGAATGGCTAGGCATGTATGGTGAGGTAGTAATCCAGCACTCCAGACACTAAGGCGGAGGCTCATGAGGCTGGGTCAACCTGAGTTATTTACAGTAATATCCTATTGCGAGATCTGTGAGTGGACTATAACCTTGTTAACATTTATTGCCTCACTTTGTAGCTTCAATGTATAAACCATGTGTACAGTCCCTTTTGGATAAATTCTTAGCTAGTGTAATTTATCTGACCTATTGGAATGTATCTTCACCTTTGTAGACATATGCCTGGACATACAAGTAGAGAAGTCCTAATCATCTTCAGCAGCCTTACAACTTGTGATCCATCTAATATTTATGATCTCGTCAAGGTAGGACCAAAGCTGAAGTTAGGCGCTAAAGAAAATTCTGCAATAAATTTATCACTAGTTGTCAAGGTTATTATTCGTAAATATTTTTCTTTTTCTCCTGAAATATTTCATGTTTTTGCATCTTATGAAGACCCTGAAGACAGCTAAAATTAGAGTGTCTGTTATTGGATTGTCTGCGGAGGTTCGAGTTTGTACTGTACTTGCTCGTGAAACTGGTGGTAAATTTCTTTTGTCTTCGGTAATTATAATTACGTAAGAAATAATTTGTTAATTAAGTAGGATGTTTTACACCATTGAACGTAAACCATTTTATGTCTGTAGACCAAAATGTAGCTGTAATCTTAAACATCATTGATTTTCTGAGCAAGCATTTAAAATGCAAGGAATTCTCAATAGGTCAGTGTTTTAGAGTTTCAAACACTTAGTAATTTCACTATATGTAATAATTTGTAAAGATTATGTAGCTTGGATTTAATTTTAGTTGCTATTATGCCTAGAGAAGCTGATTGAGAGATTTAAATTAAATTGTTTTTAAGTAATAATTTACTTTAAATGGTTATGAAATTATATATTTTCATCTGATGAAATGTTCATAGAGTTACACGGAAGTGCTTGTCTTTAAGATTGTTGTGTTTTGCTTTTGCTTGTTAGGCACATACCATGTTATCTTAGATGAAACCCATTACAAAGAGTTGTTAGCACATCACGTGAGCCCTCCTCCTGCCAGCTCAAGCTCTGAATGCTCACTTATTCGAATGGGTACGTGTCTCTTCTGTGTTTCTTTAAATGTGTGCCTTTGATTTAAACTAGGCATTCTATTTTTATTTGTATAAGTTATTATTTTAACATTTAAGAATCTTCCTTACTTAAATCCTTTATAATTAAAATAATAATGCATGTTTATAAAGAGAATTTTAAAGCTACCCACAATCCTGTCTATTGTATAAAAATACTTTTGGCTTTGTGGTTAAGCCAGAAAGATATGAAGATATTGTATTTAATGAAAAATACTTGTGGTAAGAAATTTTTCTCTTCTCTGTCTCTCTCTTTTTTTTTTTTTTTTTGGTGTTTTTGAGACAGGGTTTCTTTGTTGGCTATCCTGGACTTGCGATCTTCTTGCCTCTGCCTTCCTGAGTGCTGGGATTAAAGGTGTGCAGCATCACGCCTGGCTGAAATTTCTTAAATAAGCTACAAAATCTTTTTTTTCCTTATTTATTTATTTACTCATTTATTAATTTATTCATTTACTTATTTATTTATTTATTTATTTATTTTTACCGAGACAGGGTTTCTCTGTGTCTTGGAACACACTTTGTAGACCAGGCTGGCCTCGATCTCACTGAGATCCACCTGCCTTTACCTTCCAACTGCTAGGAATAAATGTTTGAGTCACTATACCTGGCATTTAAAATAATTTTGGTTTTTCTTTATTTTCTAAAAAAATTATAACAAACACATACTATATTGATGTGCTTAGAAGGTATAACTTTTTCTTTTAAAACATTTAAAAATCATCTTGCTTTTTAAAATGCCAGTGAAATGAAATGCTTTTCTATGTTTGTTTTGGCCATTTTTGAACTAGTAACTCTTCTTCCTGTGTTTTTGTTACTGATTTTGTAAACTATGTTAGTATATACTTGTGTGTTGGGAAGATTGAGTTAATATAAATGAAGTATTTAGAATAATTCTTTTTTTCTTTTTTCTAGACAGGGTTTCTTTGTCTAGCCTTGGTTGTAGACCAGGCTTGCCTTGAACTTACAGAAATCCACCTGCCTCTGTCTCTCAAGGTGTGCACCACCACTGCCTGCCATATTTTGATAATATTTATGCCCTATTTCTTTCTCTAATCCCTCCCATATCTACCCCCTCAAATTTTAAAATTTTAAACAGAAATATGTGCTTAGATAAAGAAAAACTAATTCATGTAGTCCGTATTTGGACTGCATAAAATATGTGAACTGTTTCTTTTTCAGTGCAGTATTATTAAATTAAAAATATATGTATACATTTTGGATGTGAGGTCAAATGTGTAGATAGATTCTTCCCCCTTTCCTCTAGTTTTTCTTATACCTTGGAATTAGTTTCATCATACTGTGTTAGGCACATATCTACCTGAAAGTGAAGAAAAAGCTTTTATCAACTTTGTTGACGTTCTGGTAGGGATAGTTTAGATTCATAGTCCTAAAATTCTGTTCTTTGCCTATAAAAAGAAATTAATGCTTTAATTTTTTTTAATCTATTAAGGATTCCCTCAGCATACCATTGCTTCTTTGTCCGATCAGGATGCAAAACCATCCTTCAGCATGGCGTAAGTAAAGAATAACTGTCAGTGGTAATCTTTTAACATTTAAAATCATTTCTCTAAGTTTTAACTTAAATTGAAGGTCTTAAAGTATAAGGATGTTTATAAACTAATACCATCTACATAGCCATTAAATGAAATGACCCTCTTTATATATGTCCATGCTGTGATTGTCAGAATATATTACTAAATAAAATGGCAAGGAGCAAGTGCATAGCATATTACCAGTCATCTAAGTTAAAAGTGTGTGTTAAGGTATGAACCAGCACACCTGTCCTCACCTATAATTCCGGGGCTCAGGAGACTACGGCAACGTGATAGTTTTAAGTTTGAGGTCACTTTGGGTTATAGGATATATTTATAAAAGTTACAAATAGATAAACTAAAAATGCAGATATTAGCAGATGATTAGTAGATATATACATGTTTATTAGTAGATATATATGTTTATTCTAGTAATAAAAAATAATGGGATATAAATAAAAAAAGAAAAAATCGACCTTGCTGGGTGCTTGGGTAGCTTAGTAAGACTCTTGTAGAATAAAAAGGGAAAGCAGGGCCAGGCATAGAGCTGAGTGGAAAGTACTTAACTCTCTGCATAAGGTTCATAAATAAATAAAGTTCATTTCTCAGTTGCACAAAAGACATTTGATAGAACCTATAATAATGGGGCCAGTTAGGTTAGTGGTTGATCTAGACCAGACTAATGATGCTTAGAAGAAATTTTGAATAGATAATAAGTTACTTTATTCTAAAACAAAGCTGTGAATATTTATGGAGAAAAAATTAGCACCTAGAACAACATTATTTTTAATATCTGACAGCAAGCTTGTGCTGTCAACACATGCCAGCACTTCGGGAAGAGAAGGGAGGATCATAGCAAATTTAAGGCTGGTTTGGGTTATATAGAGACAGTGGGAAGAGAGGGAGGCAGGGAAGGAGAGAGGGAGGAAAGGAAAAAAGGAGATAGGGGAAGGAGGGTTGGAGAAGGGGGTTATAGAGAAAATATGAAAAAATGAGAATAACAAAGAGGAAAAACTACAGAAGGAAAGCTGCTGGAAAACACTTGCTAGAGTTAGTAGATGACAATATTAAAATACTATATAAGTCTGTAAGTGAAGGAGAACTTGAAAACAATTCAGAAGGATTCATCTCAAACCATGATGTATGAGATGAGAAGTACGCTGGAGGGGCTGAAGATATGGCTCAGTTAAGATTATATAATGTTCCACAGGACCAAAATTTGGTTCCTAGCAGCTACACTGGACTCACAGCTGTCTGTAACTTTAGGTCCAGGGGATCTAACACCTCTGTATCTAAGGTTACTTCTATTCATGTGGACATACTCTGGCCCCTCCCCAGAATTAAAAATAAAATGAATCTGAAAAGAAAAGAAAAACACACTGGATGAGACCAGGAGATTAGTCACCAAAAAAGAAAAAATAGTGAATTCAAAGACAGTAAGGGAAACTTTAGAAGTAAAGACAGAAAAAACAAAAAACAAAACAAGACATACATGTTTTCCAATAAAATTTTATTTATTTTATTTTGTTTTATGTCTTGTCTTTTGAGACAGGGTCTTACTATGTAGCCCTGGCTGGACCTCACTATTAGACAAGGCTGGCCTTAAACTCACAGCGATCTGCCTCTGTGAGTACTGGGATTGAGTTACATACTTTTTTTTTTTTGTTTTCGAGACAGGATTTCTCTGTGTAACAGAGCCCTGACTGTCCTGGACTCAATTTGTAGACCAGGCTGGCTTTGAACTCATAGAGGTTTGCCTGCCTCTGCCTCCTGAGTGAATGCTACCATGCCCGGCATTACAGACTTTCATTAGCTCTTTTCACCTTTTAAAAATAACTTTCTTCTTCCACAGGCATTTGGATAATAGCACTGAGCCAGGGCTTACATTGGGAGGCTATTTCTGTCCACAGTGTCGGGCAAAGTATTGTGAGCTTCCTGTTGAATGTAAAATATGTGGTAAGAACCCTATTCTTCTTTATTGAATAAATTAGCATTAAATAACTCCCTATCTGTATAGCTGCTGAAATAAGCACAAATATAAGTTTCTTTTTTCATTGAGGGCCCAGGAATCCATTTCTAAGAATAAACAGCATTATAGAAGTTTTCTGATTCTCTTTCTGATAAATGTTATCTTTAAAAGCACTATAATAGATTTAATAGACATTTTTGGCTCTTACCTTTATAGAATCATTATATATGAGGAATTAATATAATTCTAAGATCTTCTTTCATTTATAAATAAGCAAATTGTTTTCTAAGTGGTCATGCATTTAGTGACAAAGTAAATTCTATCCTGAAATCTCTTTTTATGGCTATAGGTAAAAAACACTCAGGGTCCTAAAAATGCTTGGGTGCTGGATATGTAGCATGGTGGCAGTTTTTCTAGTGTGTGTGAGGCCCTGGATTTGATCCCCTCACTAGAATAGACATGAAAACACCTCAAAGTATTTTTTCTAAGTATATTATTTGACTTTTTAGCCATTGTCTTTGTGAAGTTAGGCTTATTAATATTTCTGTCTATTCATTAGGTCTTACTTTGGTGTCTGCTCCTCATTTGGCACGATCTTATCATCATTTATTTCCTTTGGATGCTTTTCAAGAAATCCCCCTAGAAGAATATAAAGGAGAAAGGTATATGAATTTTGATAAATTTATATGTTACAGTGATAAACTAATGATTGAAATAGTTATCACTTTAAAGTCATATTAATTTGTAAAATTTCTAATCTAGAAAATGAGATATGGAATACTCTGTGTTTCTAGCAATCTGTTTATTTCTCTAAATTCACATACTTGAATTTAAGAGTGATGGTATATTGGTTTGGTGTGGGGGGGGGTAGGGGCTAGAAAGGTGGCTTAGTGGTTAGGAGTGTTTTCAGCTGTCAGTAGTTTAACAACCAACCCCAAAATTTCTGAATGCCTAACAGCTGTCCCTCTTGAACATCACTGAAGAGAAGAGGCTAGCTTAACATAATCTAGTGATTGTTTTCTTAATAATCTGTGATTATTTTCTTGATGTTATTTGTGTGACATGTCCAGTAGTAAAACCTGAAGAAATAGGCAGTTGATTTTAGATTTTTTAGGAAATAAATCTTTACTATTTCCAAGAGCATCAGCATATAGGAACCTTTGACCACCAAATAATTATGTATCTGTTCATCATTTTTCCCACTTAAAGATAGTGTAGAGGAAATAGATGCTGATGGAGAGATGGCTCAGTGGGTAAGGATATGTACCATGCAAGCGTGAAGATTTGCCTTTGGATATCCAGCACCCACATAAAAAAATGCTGGACGGAGCCTTCTATTCTTGTAATTTCAGTGTTGGAAGGCAGAGTCAGGAGAATCCCAGGGGTTCACTAGCCAGCTACCCTAGCCATTCAGTGAGCTCCAGGTTCAATGAGAGACACTGTTTATTTGTTTGTTTCATTCTTTCTAAGATTTATTTATTGTGTATACAGTGTTCTGTCTGCACATACACCTGCATGCCAGAAGAGGGCACCAGATCTCATTATAGATGGTTGTGAGCCACTGTATGGTTGCTGGGTATTGAACTCAGACTCTCTGGAAGGGCAGCCAGGACTCTTAACCTTTGAGCCATCTCTCCAGCCCCGAGAGATAAAATAGAGAATAAATAATTAATTAGAGAATGATTGAGGAAGCCATCCTATATCAACCTCTGGCCTCTGCATGAATGCACACACATATACTACATAAGCAAAAGAAGTAATTTCAAACAATCATGTCTAGATTAGCCTTGTTTTTCAAATTGCATCATATTTCAAGGATGTATTATTATGGCTTGCCTAACTAGTTTTCTCCTATTGAATATTTAAGATTATTTCTTTGCTGTTATAAGTATCTCTTAATACTTGTGCAAGAATATGCATGACAAATTCTCAGGTAGAATTGCTGAGTCAGAAGTTATATGAGTTTTGGTAGAGGTTGAAAAGTTGTTCTTTAGAGAAGCTTCATATATTATTTATCCATACTTCACTGATACTAGATATGAAAGTTTTTTTTTTTTTTATATTGGTTCAAACTGACAAGTTAAAACCAAAGTTGCATTGTTTCAGGTTGCATATAAGTGTGAAGTTAATGAAAAACCCAGTAGATAGATTAGAAGATAGAGTTGAAGAAATATGCTAGAAAGTAGAATAAAAGGTGTAATGAGGAGTAAATAGGGGAGTTAAAGATGAAACAGATGAATATTTATAGAATTGATATAGAAGGCCCACTGTGAGAATAACATGATAAAGAAAGATACATTGTAGGGTAGGAAATCGTTGAATAGTTCAAGGAAAATATTTTTCTTTTATAAAACATAATTTTCTACACAATTGTGAAAGTTCAAAATACGCAGCAAAATGCTAACACTGTTAGCCACACTAGTGCTAACCAGAACGTTTGCCCTTAGATTTGGAGGGAAAAGTATAATTGACTTAAATTGTATCCCCAGGTAAGCTGTCGGTTTTGTTCATGAAGACATAAAGATGTTTTCAGACTTGTGAAGTCTCAGAAAGGCTCTTCTGGGGGAGGGCTGGTTTAGTTCATAAAGCACCTGCCACCAAGCCTGATAACCTGAGTTCCGTCCTGAGGACCACATGGTAGAAAGAGGGAACTGACTCTCACAAGTTGTCCATATGCATGGCATAGCACACAAGTGTCCACACACATACACACAGAGATAAATATTATAAGAATTGTGTAACAAAAAAAGAGACACTTTAGTAGAAGTTCTGGAAGAAGTAGGACAGAGAAGAACATAGGATCTGAGGATGTGCCTCCAACTTCTTTCTAAAAGGAGAAAATGAGGCGCTAAGGAGATGGGCCCAGTTGGTCCCATGTTTCCTGTTCCCCAGCACTCAGGTGAAATAAATGCTGGGCCTACATTGTGTTCCTATAGTCTTAGCACTGGGATTGCAGGGATACAGAGGATTCCTGGGGCTTGCTGGCCAACTAGTAGCCAATCAGTAGCTCTAGGTTTAATAAGAAACGTTATCTCAAAATTAAGTTTAAATTGGGTAAAACAAATCAACAATAATATGGAGACTAATAAAAAAAGAAGTCAGGGTATTGACTTCAGGCTTCCACATGTGCCTGCACATGCACTGTTACATGCACATTCCACACACATGGACATGTATTCGTACACAGAAAGAAAGGAGAAGTTACAGCATATGACTTGTCATAGCTGAAATATTTATATGTGTAATAAACTAAACAGTGAATGTTGTTTTGTACAAGTTGATTTAATTATATAGAAATACGAAAGCTGGGCTGTGTTAGCACACAGCAGGTGGCTGTCTCTGAGTTCAAGCCCATCCTGGTCTACCCAGTGAGTTCTACGTCAGTCAAGGTGACACAGAAAAAATCCTGTCTCAAAGAACCAAACCAAAACCAAAACAACAACAACAGAAAGAAAGTAAAGAAGAAATAGTGATATTACTTTTATACATATACACATTGTTAGGTCAAGAAGGTTAAAAGAGAAATTCGTCCGTAGTTGGAGGTTCACAGCTAGTGCTTATAAAGAGTTAAAACTGCACACATACAAGTGTGTCCACTAATTTTTTAAAAATGATTTTGTTATTGTCTCCTATGTGTATGTGTGTGGACATATGCATGTGAGGACAGGTGTGGTGGAGGCTAGAGGTGTTGGAACTTCTTGGAGCTGGAGGTTGTGAGCCGTCTGATGGGTACTGGGAATGGCAGCAAGTGCTTTTATCTGCTGAGCCTTTTTTTTTTTTTCCTCTGTTAAAAATTTTGAAGGTACTTCAGGGGAGGTAGAAATGAAGTGAAAAGAATAAGATAAAGATTGCTGGTGTTTTTTGTTTTGTTTGTTTTTGTTATCCCTGTCCCCACACCCTCTCCCTCAGACAAGGTTTTTCTATGTAGCTCTGGTTGTCCTAGAACTCACTCTATAGATCAGACTGGCCTCATACTCAGAGATCCCCTGCCTCTTCTGGGACTAAAGGCGTGCTGAGATTGCTGTTTTATAATAAGTTCTGAGGATCTTTGGGCAGGGATGTTGCTATACATTGAATTGATTTAATATATTTATATTTTATATATTATGTATTTATATTATCTATTTAGATAGAATTTATTTGTATATTAATATTAATATGTGTGTATTAATTTATAATGAAAATAAGAACTAAATTTTGGGCTATATAATAACCTGAGACATATTATATAATTTTTCCTGTTGCTCTTAAGAATTATAAATAGGGTTTATTGGGGATAGTGCAAGGGACAACAGACTGGGCAATAACAAGAGTACTGTAGCCTATACTGTACGAGTAAAAAAACTATTGACTTATGTAAATAGTTACTTAATAAATGATTCTAGGTACTAATATTTTGATGAATTATTTTAATGAGTGAACACTATGAAAATGATTCTCAAATTTTCTTTTTCAGATTTTGCTATGGATGTCAGGGGGAATTGAAAGACCAACATGTAAGTTCATTGCCTTTATCAACATTCATTAAGTTATACATAAGAAATATTGAGACAGTGACACCATAATAAGTTTAAGTAGATTGTTGTAGGCTAGG
This sequence comes from Meriones unguiculatus, assembly GCF_030254825.1. NCBI lineage: Eukaryota > Metazoa > Chordata > Mammalia > Rodentia > Muridae > Meriones > Meriones unguiculatus. The sequence continues at coordinate 75,268,232 of NC_083354.1, read as the reverse complement.
TTTATATCTGGTTGTTCCCTATAAAGACAAGGTAGATAGAGGTAAAATGGGAACAACGTAATATAACTTAAATAGTTTTTTTGGCAGGGTGTGGTGGTGTACAGCTGTAATCCCAGCCCTCAGGGAGGCAGAGGCAGGTGGATATCTGTGAGTTTGAGGCCAGCCTGGTCTACAAAGCGAGTCCAGGACAGCCACGGCTACATGGAGACACCTTATTCCCACTCCCATCCTTATCCCCCGCCAAAGTTTTGTTTTTCTCATTCTTATTTCACTACAGAGAGATATTAATACTTTCTGTTCACTTTTTCAAGCTGAATTGCATTTAGTTTAGAAATACTAAAAGTATTATAGTATTATACTTTAGAATCTGTTATAACTCATTTTGAAATTAGCACAGTGGCTTCATAAGACGGAGCCAGGTGCAGTGGCATGCGCCTATAATCTCAGCTACTGCGATGTAATGCAAAGAAAATACTTGAACCTAGGATTTCAAAGCCAGCGGGGCAGCTTCATGAGCTCTCATCTTAAGACAGCAGAGTTTAGAACTGGACATGGTGGCAGCCCGAGTACTGAGATCACAGGTCTGGGCTACCATGTCCTGCTTGCTTTCACAAATAAAGCAGTTTTATTAAGGTAGGTACAAGAGCAGGTATATAATGACCCAGTAGTTAGGAGGCTAAGGCAGGAGGATCTTAGGTTCAGGACTAGTCTGGCCAGTGTCCCACCTCTCAAAAATAAGTAAGTAAATAAATAAGTATATAAAATAAATAGAGAATTTTTTTAATTTCAATTAAATTTTATATTCCTTGGACTGATGGGATATGTCAGAGGTAGAGCCCCTACTTAATATGCATGAAGCCCTGGATTTGAGTCCCTGCACTGAGCAAAAGTCTTGCATTTTTCTTTGTCATTAGTAACTTCATCCTAACCAAAACCACTTTAAAAGTCATTTGGGAGTATTAAAATGTATTATTAGTGTGTTTGAGAGTAGAATGTGCATGCGAGAGTGTGAGCACACGAATGCCACAGTGCATGTGTGGCGGTCAGAGAACAGCTTTTGGAAAAGGCTTTTCTCCTTCAACCGTTATATGAGTTCTGGGGATCAAACTCAGGTTTGCATGGTAAAGTGCTTCATCTTCTCAGCTCTCTCTCTCTTTATTCATCCATCCCTAAATATACAAGCAAAATCTGCTCTGTCTGTATAATGCTATGTATGTATGTTTTTAGATCTGACCATTGATACTGGATAAGCCATTGGGAAGACTTAATTCTGTCAGCATTCTGTGGTTGCGTGTAGTTCTGTGTAGGGTTGAGGCCCCATGGGATTTCCCATATCCATGTTAGCATGTTGTCCTTGTTCAGTTCATGTTTAGGTAGTTACAAAATCAGACATCAGGAGTATAGCTTCTCTAACATTCCTAGGACACAATCTTACAACATACTCCCTGTTTCTCTGACTTTTACAATCTTTACCTACTCTGTTGTAATGATCCCTGAGCCTTAGGTGCTGGAGTTGTATTTTAAATGTATCAGTTGGGACTGGGATCCACAACTCTACATTTTGATTGGTTGTGGTTTTCTATTATGGTTGCCATCTGTTGCAAAGGGAAGTTTCCTTGATGAGAGATGAGGACTACACTTTTGTCTGTGTATAAGGACAAACATTTAGAATGTAGTTAAGTGTTTTCTCTGGTTTTGTAAAGTCATGGATATAGTTTCTCCTCCAAGATCTATGATTTTACCAGCTCTGGGTAGTTGGCTAGGTTTCTAAGCAGGCTTGATTTCCCTCCTGTTGGCTGGACGTTAAGTCCAATTGGAGAGCTGTTGATTACCACTGCAGCATGCATGCTGTGTGTGTGCCCTTAGGGTTGTTGTGCCGTGCTGCCATTGCCGTGGTGCCATAGGGGTAGGACTGTTCGTTGCTTTCCTCCTTTGCAAGCATGAATGGATCCTTCTGGTAACATGAAAGCTAGTCCAGGGAGGAAGCTTTCCGGTCATTTCCGGAGGACTAGCTTTCATGTTACCAGAAGGCTTCATTTGTCAGTTTTTTTTTTTTAACATTTTTTTTAAATTTTTTTTTTTATCAGTTACATTTTATTAACTCTGTATCCCAGCCGTGTCCTGATCCCTCATTCCCTCCCCGTCCTTCCCTCCCTCCCTCATCTCCACCGTGCCCCTTTCCAAGTCCACTGATGGGGGGGACCTCCTCCCCATTCATCTGATCCTGTTTTATCAGGTATCTTCAGGACTGGCTGCAAAGCCCTCCTCTGTGGCCTAACAGGACTGCTCCTCCCTTGGGGGGGTGGGGAGACCAAAGAGCCAGTCATTGAGTTCCTGTTAGAAATAGTCCTTGTTCCCCTCACTTTGGGAAACCAATTGGTTACTGAGCTACCACAGGCTACATCTGAGTGGAGGTTCTTGGTTATATCCATGCATGGTCCTTGGTTGAATGTCAGTCTCAGAAAAGACCCTGTGCCCAGATATATTTGGTCCTTGTGGACATTTGTCAGTTTTAAAGAACGCATCTTTACATGTTTGAAACACAGTGATTTTTGAATCCATATGTTGTTGCCCTAGAATCTTAGCTCAAAGCACAAGGACCCATGTATGTAATACTGATTAATTTTTTTACTTTTATATATCTTATGTTTGTCATCTGACACAGTGTTGTATTGGTTGTTGTTGTTTTTTTTTTTTCTTTTTTTTTGCTTTTTTGTTTTGTTTTTTAAGATAGGTTCTTGTTGTCTAGGCTGGTCTGGATGACTTTTAATTTGTGATCCTCTTGCCTGCACTAGAATTATAGGTTTGTATTCTTTAAAGGTTTAATAGGGAAATGTAGCTTTTGCAATTGAGAGGTCTTTTTCTAAGAGTTACTCTTTATTCCTAAGGGCCAACTTCAGAGGAATGAAATGTGTTAGGTTTGAGAAAATTGTGTTAGATTTAGAATATTGGAAGTAATAAGGTATGTAGTTGGGTAGGGAAAATTGGTAAGAATGTAGAAAGCACCTGGACTGTCTTTTGGCTGTGCTGTGTGTAACTTCTGTAAGCTACTTTTGCTTATTCCTTTCTCCTTTCCATTGCAGGTCTATGTCTGCACAGTGTGCCAGAATGTTTTCTGTGTGGACTGCGATGTTTTTGTTCACGACTCTCTGCACTCTTGTCCTGGCTGTATCCATAAGGTCCCAGCTCCTTCAGGTATTTGATTTCAGCATGTGGGACACACGTTGAGTGGGTTAAAAAATCCAAAACTTGTAACTGTAAATAAAATGATGCTTTCAATAAACTCTCTAAAACACGAAAGAACTTTGAAGGAAGAATCTAATTTAAGAAACTTATGAAAATAGAGTATTTTTATTTGTGTCCTATCACAGATATACATAAAAATGTAATTTTGTTTTCTATTATTTTGAGTCATTTTCAGTCTAATTCATTATTATAAATAATTACTTATAATGATTGCATTGATATCAAAATCTTAATTTTTTTGGTTTTAGATTTTTATTTACATGCATGTGTGTGTGTGTACATGAGTTTATGTTCACCCTAAGTGCAGGTATCCATAGGAGTCAGAAGAGGGCATCAGATTTCTTGGACCTGCAGCTAAAAGGCAGTTCTAAACTGCCATGTGTGGGGGCTGGGAACTGAACCAGGTCCTGTGTAAGAGCAGTAAGTACTCTTAATCCCTGAACCATCTTTTCAGCTCCAAAATATGCTCTTTAAGGAAAAAAAGTGCACACACACACACACACACACACACACACACACACACACACTAAAGTGACTAGAGTCCAATGTACTAAAATAATAGATGCTTATCTCAGGATTCACGTTCATTTAGTGCTGTTTTTTTTTTTTTAATTTTTGTTATTAAAAAAACACTGCAAAAAAAAAAAATTCATACCCAAGTTAACCAGACCCAAAGACTCTACAACTCAGTGAACTTCTTTACAAATTGAGTAGCTAGTTGGAACAGAAGCTATAAAGCTATAAAGCCCCACTTAGACTTTATATTTAACTATTGAATGTCTTTTTTATGCACTTATCCACTACCCAAAGTGAAAAGTCCATGAGAACTAGAAAGGCAGTTAATTAGCTTTGTGTCCTTTCACACCTTGATCTATTATGCGTTTTCAGTCCTTCCTCATCCTCTGGTACTTAGGTTCTTGTGCTCTTTTTTGCATGTTACACTGTCCCTACTGCACATCTGTTTATAAGTATGCATATATTACTGACTAGATTCTGCATCCTTTTGCCGAATCTAGAAGAACATGCATCGTTTTCTTTCTGAGATTGTGTGACCTCACTTCATATTATACATTCTAAGTCCATCTATTTTTCTGCAAAGGTTGTAATCACTTTTTTTTTTTGAGACAGGTTTTCTCTGTGTAGTCATGGTTGTCCTGGAACTCACTCTGCAGACTAGGCTGGCCTCAAACCCATAGATCCACCTGCCTCTGCCTCCTGAGTGCTGGGATTAAAGTCATATGCCACCTCTGCCCATTGCCATCACATTTTTCTTTAGAGCTAAATAATAGTCCATTGTATGTATATCACATTTTCATCCATATGTTGATGGACAATGGAGTTGATTCTAATTCTTTGCTCTAGTGAATGAAGCAACAGTAAACATGAGGGTGCAAATATCTCTATGTTAAGGTATTAAGTTCTCTGAGTATATGTAAGGATTAAAATAATGGAATTACACAGCAATTCTATTTTTAATTTTTTTTTTTTTGAGACAGGGTTTCTTTGTGTAACAGTCCTAGCTGTACTGGAACTCACTCACTTTGTAGATCAGGTTGTCCTCAACTTCACAGAGATCTGTCTACCTTTGCCTCCTGAGTGCTAGGACTAAAGGTATGTACCACCATGCCAGGCTTCTATTTTTAAGTTTTGAGGACTATCCAAACTTATTTCCATAGTGGCTGTATTAATTTGCATGCTTGCCAGCAGTGACTAAGGGTTTTTTTCTCTTAACATCCTTTTAAGCATTTATTGTCAGGTTTATTGATGATAGCCCTACTGAGGTTAGGTGTACCTTGGAGTAGTTTTAATTTATGTTTTCCTGATGGTTAGGGATATTGAAAACTTTGTAATAAAAATAATTAATGGTTGTGGTTGGGTATTCAACAGAAAAGACTGCTCAGACATGGGCTTAAGGTAAGAGTCTTTATTAGCTAGCTGGGTACAAGTGGGTGTTCGGGATCCCAGTGTAGCTCAGCGCCTTTCTCAGGGTGAGCTTTTAATCACAAAAACCATGTTGTGGTTGCTATATTTCAGTTAACAAGAACAGTTAGCTAGAAGCAGAACTACAGAAGCTAAAGAGTTAGTACATTTTGAGACTCTCCCAGAACTATTTAGACTCTGATGGACTAGATCTTTGTTTTAGTTTGGACAGATGGTGCTTTCTGTGTGCTGAGTTTCATGGTCTGAATAGCACTTCCATCATGGAGTCAGTTGTGCTAAGGTCCTAGGACCTACTAAGGTCTGCAGCCCTGTTACAATGGCCACTTTGTTTTTGTTTTTGTTTTAAACTGTCTTTTCAGTTTATTTGCCTTTGTGTTGACTGGGTGCTCTTTTCTGCAATTATTTATAAAGTTGTGAAATTTGCCCCTTGTATGAAGTGTAGCTGGTAAAAATTTTTCCCGTCCTGTGGGCTGTCATTTTGCTCAACTGATTGTTTTCATTGCTGTATAGAGGTTTTCTGTGTGGAACCAATTTCAGTTACAGGTAACCTGCTAACTGCTGTCTTTTTTTCTTGGCAACAGAGATGTTAGTAACTTTTAAGACACGCTCTAGCACTGTCAAGTATTCTTTATCTCCTACTCCTGCCATGCTTAGAAGAAAGGCCTTGAATGTCTCCCCTTGAAAAGTCACCAGAGCCTGGCTGTGGTGACCCACACACAGCGCATGGGAGGCAGAGGCATGTGAATCTCTGTGAGTTTCAGGACAGCCTGGTCTACAGAGTGAGTTCTAAGACAGTCAAACACAGATAAACCTTATCTCAAGAAACCAAAAAAAAAAAAAAAAAAAAAAAAAAAAAAACGAAAGAAAAAAATTCAAAAGAATATATAAGACTGTGGTAACTAATTATTTTATCTATATCTATCTATCTATCTATCTATCTATCTATCTGACATTCTTTCCTCAGTTTCCCCTCCTCCTCTCCTACTAGTCCTTCCCCTGACCTCCCCCCTCCCCCATCCACTCCTCCTCTGTTTCTATTCAGAAAAGAGCAGTCCTTCCTTGGATGTCAACCAAATATGTTATGTCAAGTTGCAGTAAGACTAGGCACCTCCAATTGTCACCTTACTAAAACCTAGAATCACTTCAGAAGGGAGCCTCAGTTGAGGAATTCTAGTTCAGGTTGCCCTGTGATCTCATGTGTATGTGGAATGATCTTGTTAATTGATATAGGAAGACTTAGCCCATTGTGGGTGAACCATTTTTGGGGCAAGGAGATCTAAATAAGAAAGCTAGAAGAGCATAGCAGCAAGCAAGCAGGCAGCTCGGTGCATTGCTGGGACCAGCTGTCTCAGCGTCTGTCTTGTGCCTTCCTTACTGTTACAGACTGTAACCTGGAATTTTAGCCAGATCCTTTCCTCTTCTATGTTGCTTCCTGTAGGAACATCGCATCACAGCAACAGAAGTGAAATCAGAACCAAGATTTAAACTCATTATCTGATAAGAAGGGATAGCTCCAGTTTTGGATTTCATTTCCATGTTTAATAAGATTAAGATGAATATTGTGGTTCTGTTTAAAAAGGAATATGCTTTTTCACAATCATTGATTAATTTGATATACTTTTATTAAATATGTATTTTTGGGGGTAAGAGCCAAGTACTAGGGACCAGAGCCTTATTCATGTGAAATGTATATATTTCCCCTTCTGGAACTGCGGTTTAAACACAGCTCCCAGCATGCTAGACAAGCACTCTATCCTGAGTTACCACTAACCCTTCATTTCTTGTAATTAAGTCTGACCATTTTTATCTTTTAATTAAGGCACTTAGTCCATTTACACTTAATGTGTAGATTAAACTAATATGTAGTACAATACTTAGTACCCTTATATTTTAAGTGTGTGTGTAGCCACTGATACTCTGGGGATCAAAATATACCATCTTTGTGCTGTTTATTTAAACCTTTGCATCTTCTAAATTGGTCTTTAACCTTTCTGAATTTTTCCCGACTAGTTAGAAACTTACACTGTTTTTATTCTTTTAGTGAAATTTCTAAACTTGAGTTCCCTAGAAATGAGCATAAGGAAAATATGAAAGTATCGTTACTTCTCTTGAGAGGCACCAATCAGGGGAGCAATGGTGAGGAAAAGGGAACATGCTAGGGAAATAGCATGTGATGCAGAATGTTAACACAGTGGCCAGGCTTCTTGACAAGCGGAGTAGATGCAGGCACCTCCCAGCGAGTGTGCCTACGAGGAGTGTGCAGTTATCAAGAGGGCCACAGTGAAACACCTCTGAGCAGTGCACAGGAGGGAGATAAAAAGTATTTACCTAAGTATTTATTTACAGTGTGTGTGTGTGGAGACAGGGTGGGGAGATACAAGATTGCTTTTCCTTGCATGTTGGAGGTGAGAAAACAATAGCCGTCAGTTTTCAATCTCCACCATGTAGTCCAGGGGTCCTCTCCCATTCTCTTAGCAGAAGTCCAGCATGCTTGGGGTCATCACCTTTACAACATGGTGGCAACCCCTGAGGGAAGCTCCCAGGCACCTTTTAAGGCCAGAAAGGGGAATTTCTGCTGTGGATATGTGACCTGGATTGGGATTGGCTGGTGCCCATGGATGCTGGTCAGGACTTAGGTGCTTTTCAAACCAGTAGTTAAGCAACCTTATCTCCCCCAGGCCAGATGTCTTGGCTGTTTCTGTTTGGTTGCCCTTTTTCTGCGTGTGCATGTGTGTATATGTGTGTGTGTGTCTTTATTTCCTTGCAACTCTTTGGCCTGTTCTGTCTGGCAAGGAATTGAAGCCTGTCAAAGAGTTGGTCAAACTTATTTAGTTTTCTCAATGGAATTCAGGTTGTCAGGTTTGGCAACAGGCTGCTTTCCCTGAGCCATCCCCTTTGGTCTGACTTTCACCTCCCAAGTGCTGAGATTAGAGGTGTGAGCCACCATAGCTAGTTTTATGTGATTCTGGGAATGAAACTCAGGTTGTGTACTTGTGAAGAAAGCACTCTACCTACTGGATTACATGCCCAGTTCTCATTTTGGTACTGCGGCACTGCATACAACTCTGAAAGAACAGGGACGACTCTGGACGGGTAGGCTTGGTGACTTCAGTTTGGTCTCCAGCCAGCCAAGGAAACTGAGCAAGGGCTGGAGAAGAAGGGAAGCAACAACTCTGAAAGGAAAGGATCCAAGGGAATCTGAGAAAGCATCAGGATTTGTGTCTGATATCACGAAGTATAAACCTTTAACTTTAATATGGCCCTTACTCTCCCCATAGATAATAAAGGGACCAAAAAAACCTTAATTCATCTGATTCCTTCCTCAGATATTATTATTTCATTTCTTTCTGTGTCACAAGACATTAATGTTTTAATCAGTTACCATTTATTAATATGTAATAAAAAATTTACCACTCTCTTGGCTCTTCATTTCTTCTTTCATCTCAGCATTACTTAGGATCATTTTGCTTTTACTTTAATTACATTTTTTAGAATATAGAAACATTCGAAGTGTAGTATATGTTGTATAGATTTTTTGAGTGAGTAGAAATATAATCAAAAGGAAATACTGGGAACTAGTAGAAATCATTAAGTCCAAATATAAGATCAACAAAATTCATATTTTTTTTTAACTTTTAACTTTATTTATTTAGTTGTTTACTTTATATCCCAATCATAGTCCCCATCCTTCTCATATCCCCTACTCCTTTTCTTTCCTCCTCCCCCTCCCTTGCCCCTCAAGAAAGAGGGGCCTCCGACTTATGCACCCCACCACTTCAAGTCGCATCAGGACTGAGCACATCCTTTTCCATTGTGGCCTGGCAAGGCAGCCCCACCAGGGGAAGTGACTGAAAAGCATGCAACAGAGTCCCTGTCAGAAAATTTATAAATCTTGAAGTAGATTAATCAGTAAAACAAGAAACAGGATTTTACAGTTCATACTCTCATGGTTCACAATGGGATCAAATATCCTGCAACAATGAGTGGGTTCTGGTAACTGAACCCTGGTCTTCTGCAAAAGCAGTACATATTTTAAATTTCCGAGCCATCTCTCCAGCCTCAACACATGAAGTTATAATAAAACCTTGCCAAAGGAGCATCTTTCAACTTGTTGTTTTTAAAGCCAGAATCATGACTTAGAACAGTATACTGTATTGTCATTGTGGGCTGCAGCACAATCATCAATGCAGCTACTCAAGAGATTTCAGTTTGTTATTCCATTCTAAGCTGTAAATATTAATCTTTTGTTTGCTAGTTAAAAGATAATAAAATGAGCTAAAGATTTGACTACCAAGAAAGATAAATGAAAAACCAAGAAGCCACTAAATACACACAAAACATGTTTCGTGTTTAGTTTTGTCAACACAAGCCCAAACATCAAGAGTATTCTCAATTGAGGAATTGTCTCCATCAGATTAGCCTGTGGGCGTGCCTGTGGGGCATTTTCTTGGTTGGTAATTGACCTGGGAAGGCCCAGCGCATTGTGAGTGGTACCATCCATGGTCAGGTGGGCCTGGAGCATATAAGAAAGGTAGCTGAGCAAGCCAAGGGAAGCAAACCAGTAATTGACCTTTCTCCATGGTCTGTGTTTCAGATCTTGCCTCTAGGCACCTGCTTTGAGTTCTTCCCTTGGCTTTCCTCAGTGATGGACTGTTAGATATAAGCCGAAAGAGCCCTTCCCTCCTGAAGCTGGTTATACTCCTGTGTTTTCACAAGAACAGAAAGCAAACTAGGACAGTGTGCATACCTTATAATGGTGAAATTTAACAGTGTTGTTTTTCATTTATACACATTTTAAGAAAGTGTTGTTGAAAAAACATCACTCTGAAACTCAAGGCAGGACAGGGTCTTTGGCTATAGATTTGCAGAATTCAGCATGGGACTAGGTCCTTGGTACCCTTGGTTCACTTTAGGACCAAGCTGGGAGATAGCAAAGGCCTGGATGCCCTTTGTGACTCTCAGATTAAAGTGAGTTGAGGTCTCTGTGACCTCACAGGGTACATCACTGCCACAGGAACAGTTGTGGTCTTAGCCTGAGGACAACTCAGAGTCTACCAAGAAGGGCTGAGATTCACAGCAAGCCCACCAAGGAGGGCTGAGATTCAAAGCAAGCCCCTGTGTCTGCATAGCTGTGGGGTTTTTCCTAGGATGGACACCACCTGAAATTCAACAGGTGAGTTACTCTCTCAGTGTGAGCCACTTCTTCACTGGGGTCTTTGTGAGGTGAGGAGACTAAATATGGTGTGGGACATGAATGAATAGGGACATGATCATGAGGGACAATTCTCAGCATAGGAAGAGCAGGAAACAGCAGGCATCAGAAGTCTCATAGCAGTGGGAATGTCCTCTAAAGACCACAGGGAGAGGAACCACTTGACTCAGCAGAAAGAGAGGCCTCGGAATGATGCCACACAGGTGTATCTGGATTGGGACTCAATCCTCTAGCCCAGGTGAGGAAGAATAATATACTGAGATTGTCATGTCCACATCTGTCCAGCACACATTGTTTGTCCAGGAAAAATAAAGTACTCCTAGTACTGAACTGTGATACTTCAGTCCTGGCCAGTAGCAAACTTTTCATTTCTATTCAGATACCTGATACAATATAGAAATAACCATCACTGTCAGTATCACAGGAAATGCCATGACAATCCTCTCCCCTCTCATTCTGTACTTAATAGACATATTTTCACTTTGTATGTGTGCTCATGGCTGCAGGTCCATATCCATATGTGTGAAAGTATATCGATTTCACATAACTTCCTCTACAAATATTCACATGGTTACATGAGAGAGTAATCTATGTTCAGGCTGTGTTAATAAGATGAGGACCTCACCACAGGTACAGCCTCCCACTGTACTGTGTGCTCAGCACAGTGTGGGAGAGCATGGTCGTTCCTCACACTACACTCAGACACATAGGAAGAGGTAGGAGAGAGTTGTGGTCAGGCCTCTGTTGCCTCATACTAGCGCTCATTGCCAAGATAAAGGCTGTGGTGTTGGTGTGAGGGAACTCTGTCTACAATGTGGGCTGAAATTCAGAATGAATTGCAGGTGTACAAGAAAGTTTGGGGTGTATGATGGGACAAATACATACAGATTCCTGGGATGAAGTCCTGATTTAACCTCAGTGTGCTCTAGTGGGGAGTGGAGGGTGATAGTGTATGAGGCCCAATGTCCCAAAGTGACAGTTAACTGCACCTGTGCCATAGCTGTAGCTATGTTCAGTGTGTGTCAGTGAGTGTGCCAAGGAACTTGCCATACAAAGACTTGGACATGACACAACTCACCAGAGAATGAGCTCAAGCAATGACCACACCCAGATGACCACAGACAGGTGCAGGATGAAGCTCTGCTGTTGTGCCCCAAGACAGGGGCAACTGTCAGCTCTGGCAGCCATAGTGTACAGGGCAGGTGGGAGATGCTCCACAGAGTCCTCCTGTCTGGGGTTCTGGAGGGAGTTAGCTTCTTCCCAGCAGGACTCTTGTATTTGCACCGAGTTGTTCCCAGCATGACTGAAGGCAGGCACTCTATAGGACTCTGCACTCTACCTAACTCTGTACATTGTATACATTTCATTTCTTGTTTGTTTTCCAAGATAAGTTTTCTCTGTGTAGCCATGGCTGCCCTGGAACTCTCTTTGTGCCCTAGATTGTGCTTATGCTCAGAGATCAACCTGCTCCTGCCTCTCAAGTGCTGTATTTGAAGGTGTGTACAATCACTGACTACCAACACTCTCCCAAACCCTGTAAACTATGAGCAGTCAACATAAGCCAGCACACTCTATACATTTCCATTTAAGTTGTACATTACTTACTGTGCATATATCTAGGTGCAATTGTGTGTGTGTGTGTGTGCATGTGTGGGCCTTCAGGTACATAGGCACGCTAGGAATAGTAGGAGGAAAGACCAGAAAGGCTGTGACTCGGGCTCAAGTTGTTAAGGTGTTCCTTATGTAACACAACAAGAGAACTATAAGAATCTGAAACGTCAGTCGGCACAAGCAAGTCTGCAGAGTGCCATGAATATACTGTCTTGTGGTGAGGCCACCATACACAATCCAGGAGAGTCCTCTGGAAGAAACTGACAAGTGAGTACCTGGTCTAAGACTCAAGGCTGGAGCCCACAGAAAGTTCAAGACCAACTACTTCCACCACCCACCCACAGCCAACACCTGCAGCTCAAGGTGGGAGGGGAGTGCTTCCCAGGACCTTCTCCCAGGCTGTCCTACACATGAACTTTCCTGGAAACAGCCATCTTGACATTTACCTACCCTGCACAGCCACAGACACTGATTTCGCTCTCTCTTCATCTAACTTCATCCTCATAACTTCATTAGGAAACAAGCATTAATGTATTTGTGGATGAGTCTGTGTGTCCATGTGTGGGAGAGAAATTGTGTCAGGTGTGTTTTTCTAGTAGTCTCCACCTGTACTTGTGAGAATAGGTGACAGCAGCTGAGACAGAGCCAGCATCTATCACAGGACTCCAGTTCCCAAAGTGGGACAGGATGAAGCTCTCTGTCATGCTGTTCTCCAGGGAATGACATCCTCAGAAGTCACAGACTACCTCTGTAGGGTCAGGGAGGGAAACTTCATGACATCCTGCTACCTGGGCAAGCCTACTTCAAGCTGTGTTAATGGTGGTGAATGGACAGTGTGCAGACCAAATTTTCAATCATTTTGGTACCCAGAATGCTGCAGATAGTACACTTCATGTCTCCTGACAAGAGAAAGTTGCTGATAAACTGAAGAGCAGAAATGACAGATCAAGTCTTAAGTGTTGCTCACTAGAGTAAGGATGACCCATCCCTCTGAACTTGCTCGACCCAAAAGTAAAGTTCCTAGGAGGAACAAGAGGACTGGGTGTGAGTCTGTTAATAGGAAATGATCACAAGAGAAGCCTTCAGCTATTGCCCCAAATACCAGTCCAAAAGACACTGTGTGCCTGGACAGCCTTTCAGTATTCCCAAACAGAGAGAGCCTTGGCCTCTGTGACCTCACATGAAAGTCATTGTCATGATTGTGGGTGTGTCCCAGGTCTGTAAGCATCAGAGCCTAATCGAGTGGGCTAGGGCTAGGAGTGAAACCAGGACAAGGTCTGCAGGGATGCCTTTCAGGTAAGTCAGTGCAGAAAATTCTGTGGGTGAAGAAGTGACTCAAATCAGTGTATGAACTTGTCAAACATCTTTAAAGAAGGGTGAGAACAGCATAGTTCAAGGTCTGAGGGTTTCTAATATACAGGACAGATGTGAACCTGAGAAGAGGGTCAGTAGCAAGGAAGACAGGGACTCCCTCCCAGAGCGTGGCCACTCATCATTGGAGAGATAGGACAGCATCCCCACAGAGCAGAAAGAGGTCATGTGAAGGTGGACACAGCCTCCAGTTCTTTAGCAAGGCATCCTCTAGACATTGGAGGACTAACATGTTTCTCTAACTAGCTGTGAAATTCCATTATGGGATCTCATCATAGAAGGAAGGAAATGCCTCATGGTGCTGCCTTGTGGAGACTCTCTTGTGGGTCTCACAACTTAGAATCATCAGTCTTTACTGATGTGCTCCAGGGCCCAACCATCCCATGTACAGTCACATGAGGAATGAGAGGATCTTTCCCAACTTTCTCTCCCCTAAATATTGGATGTATGACTTTTTTCTTCTGGACTCTCAGTAGTAAGTGTCTGTGATGCTCTGAGAACATTTGAGATGCCAGAAAAGGACAGCCAAGATTTTCCTGTATACACAGCCACAGGTCTAAATGTAGTGGAATGCCACCTGTGGTGCTCTTTCTTAAAACTCTACTTTATTTGGTTTGTTAGGCTTCTTCCTTCCTTCTATCAACCACCCAAACTTAAGTAGGAGAGAGAAATGGTTCGTGTGGAGAGGAGGCCTAGACTCCTTATTTTCTCTCAGCTATTTAGGGTAAAGGGGTTCATTAAGGGTTATGTACCAATCTCTGCCAACTGCAGGCACAGCAGTCCTCTTCATGCTGCTGCACCCTGAAGGGTTTCTTTCTCTCTCTCTCTCTGCTTCAAACTGCCACAGCATGTCTGGTCTCCAGTTTCTGGTTTCACCAAACTGCTACACTGCACACACCAACACTCAATGCCACACAATGCCACACCCTGTGTTTCTCTGCTGCATATTTATACTCCCAGAGTTCTAGACCTTTAAGCCTTACCGTTAACATGGCTTTTTTTTTTCTGTGAAATTTTGAAGCTTCTGTTACATTTCCTATTAGTAACTGGTCAATTTCTTCATTTCCTTGTGCTAATGGACCTGGCAAACCTGTGGAAGACCAAATATGAGTAATCAATATTGGATAGTTTCTGCTTCTGATGGCTTGTGGCAATTGCATAAATAACAAAGTTAACTCTGAGTTAGCAGGAACAAATTCATCCGTTTCTATATGCAAAACAACCCTTTCTGCATATTGAGAGTCAGTAATTATATTAAGAGGTTTAGGAAAATCTAGTAATACCATTATATTACATACAGTTCTGATTATTTTGAACTGAAGAATATGGGATTGTGATTACCTTTCTTATTTTGTTTGATTTATAACTGCCATTCCTATCTTGTTTGCATCAGTATAGAATGTTGGTGGCTCCGGAATTGGTGTTCCCTTTACAATACATGGAAGAATCCAATTAGTTGTTTTCAAAGACTGTATATGTTTGCTTTTAGGATATTTGTTATTAATTTCGAACACCTTTACAATATATGGAAGAATCCAATTAGTTGTTTTTATAAACTGTGTATGTTTGCTTTTAAGCTTCGAGCCGATAGGCCCCTCTGTCTGTTTAATGGTGGCAGGACGGATGACCTTCTGAATCCCATTTAGATATACACTCATTACTCCAGTGCTTTCCATTCTTACAATGCCAACATATTCTGCAACTCTGGGCATTGAACATTGCAGCCAGAAGCAGCTTGTTTGCTCTGTGTTAAAACTCTTGCTTTTTTGAGCTTTGAATCTTTTAGCCTCATAATTTTCTTGGAACTTAACCAAATTTACCACAATTAAAGTACCTGGCATTTTGATCTTTGAGACTTTTAGGTTCAGCTTCTCCTGTGATATTGGCCTGATGTTCCTGAGAGGCAATGCCAGTGGTCTCTTATCCATTTGTCTATTTGGGCTCCTCATGCTTTTAATGGTCTAAGTACTCAATTACATTTAGTATTTGCATTCTCATAAGCAATGATCTTGTCAACACCTGTCTTTTCTCAGCATCTGGCATGCTTAATTCAGAGCTGAACCCAATCTCTGTAAGAAGTTGGTGAAGGCTTCTGCAGGGCCTTGAATTACCTTAGTAAATGAAGTGGTTCTTTTACCAGGTTCCTCATCCATATCTCATGCTCTTAACGCTGCAACACAACAGTGTTCAATCACTACATCATCAAATGGGATTTGGTCTCATAAGTCAGCATAACGCCCTTCACCAAACAGTTGGTCTTTACCAACATTTATCCCCCTTGCTCTGTTTTGTTGCTCTATTTTATGGCTTCTTTCCTCCACCACTGCTGACCAGCTTCTAACACAGCTGACACCAACCTTTTCCAGTCTTGGGGAATAAGTTTATATTTAGTAGTCTAGTTATTTAACATTTGTTTAACCAAATCGAATGCATTCCATACCATATGATAGACTTTTTAAATTGCTTTCGATCTAGCATTTCTACTGGACTCCATGTCATCTCATAGTCAGCCTTAACACCATCATTAGTAGGCATATGTTGCACAAAGACTGGCAAAGCTGATGTTGCCTGTGTAGCCTCAGGAAGTTCCTGTAGTGGAGTACTTGGCTCCAGAGCTCTTTTGGCCTGTTGGGCTCCCTTTCCTCCCTGCCCCCTTGGAGTACTCAGAACACCTGGCTCATGGAGTATGGCAAGGCAGCAAGAGAGGATAAACTCCCATTTTTCAGTGGAGCTTTTTGCTTTCCAAGAGCTTCAATTTCTACCCATAAGCTTTCCCGTTGAACTACCAACTCTGTAATCCTTTCCAGAACTAAAGAATTGAGTGACACCTCTGGTCTTCCTATCTCATCCATCATTCTTAAAACTTAAGAATATAGGAAGAAAGCAAAGCAAAACATAAAATTCTGTCTGGGAACATTTTAGGAGAGAACCTGGCAGCAGCTGATGCTATAACCCTTTTAGTGACATCTTGAAACGTCACATTCACTCTTTCAGAACTTGCCGTCTCCTATGTAGAGCTCCTAAAACCAAGTTCCCCATCATTGTTAAGCCATGTCTGGGTGTCACTTGTTAGCCCTTTTTATCCTAAACAATGTTGATCACCACGTGTAGCAGAATGCCACCTGTAGCAGTCTTTTCAAAATTCTACTTTATTTGGGGTGCTTAGGCCTCCCTTCCACCAATCCCCCAAACCCATGTACGAAGATTAAGTTAGTGTTGAGTGGGGATCCAGACCCCTTTTACTCCTTCCTGATAGTTAGGGTCAAGGGGTTCTTTTAGGCCACTCCATGAATCTTTGTCACCTGCAGACACAGCTAGCAGGCTCCTCCATGCCCCTGTGCTCTGAAGCATTCCTCTGTCTATCTCCTCCACACTGTGAAACTCTCTCTGGTCTCTCCAAATTGCTACACACCTCATGCCAACAATGAATGTCACACTGTCTCTTTTTTGACCTCGTTTATACTCAGAGTCTTAGAACACACCAGTGTCTGTGCCCCATAAGGAAAGCTATTACCAGCTGGCAAAGATCATGCCCCACATATGACAATTAACAGGTGTGGACAAAGTATAGCCCAATGGAAATCTCACACTTCCAATCAAAACAAAAGCATAGTTACATAACATACAAGGAAAACAAAGCTTCTGATCATCTAATGTCCCTTTCTTTTCTTTTTTCCCCAAAATATAGACAATACATGAAGGTGAAATATGTTTACATCTATGAGGACTCTCAAGGATTAAGTACCTCAATCATTAGGAAAAACAAGTACTCTGGCTGAAAGGATGACAGGATGCAAAAATACAAATGTAAGGTGCTACATGGGCGCCTCTATGTAAAGACACGAGTTAGGAAAATTTAGAAAAGGGCATGCCTGAAAAAATTTGTGACTTTAAAAAGTGAAGAGAAAAAAAAAACATGGGCATGAAATTATCCACAAAGCTGAAAAACACAGGGCCCAACCAAAAAGAGACGTGGGCTTGGTTTTATCAATAATACTAATGAGGCATGGGCCAAGAAGGAAAGATGTGGGCCTGGGCCTTTCCCTAACCCTGAAGAGGCCTGGGCCCAAAGGAGAAGAGAGGTGGGCTTGGGCCTATCCCTAACCCTGAAGAGGCCTGGGCCCAAAGGAGAAGAGCAGTGGGCCTGGGCCTATCCCTAACCCTGAAGAGGCTTGGGCCCAAAAGAATAGTGACAAGGGCCTGGGCCTATCCCTAACCCTGAAGAGGCCTGGGCTCAAAAGAGAAGAGACCAGGGCCTGGGCCTATCCCTAACCCTGAAGAGGCCTTGACCCAAAAGAGAAGAGACAAGGGCCTGGGCCTCTCCCTAACCCTGAAGAGGCCTGGGCCCAAAGGAGAATAGAGAAGGGCCTGGGCTTATTCCCAACCCTGAAGAGGCCTGGGCCCAAAAGAGAAGAGAAGTAGGCCTGGGCCTCTCCCTATCCCTGAAGAGGCCTGGGCCCAAAAGAGAAGAGAAGTGGGCCTGGGCCTCTCCCTAACCCTGAAGAGGCCTGGGCTCATAAGAAATGAGAAGTGGGCCTGGGCCTATCCCTATCCCTTAAGAGGCCTGGGCTCAAAGGACAAGAGACAAGGGCCTGGGCCCAAAGGGGAAGACAAATGGGCCTGGGCCTATCCCTAACCTGGAAATGGCTTGGGCCAAAAAAAGAATTGGTATGGCCCTCGGCCTCTCTGTTACTCTGAAGAACCATGGGCTCATACTTGGTCTTCTTCCAATGAACTGACATCTGGGAACATTTTATTCTCCAAGAAGCACACTTTCATAATGACCTGAATATGAACACTTATATTGTACCCTGCGTGACCTCCCAAGAAACCTGGCAGCTCCTTGAACCCCAAGTAGCCTTGGTCTATATTGTCAACAAAGGGTGTGTGGGCCTCACCCTCTCTATCCTACCCAGGATGCATTTCACCACCAAGGAGCCAGGCCTTAAAGAAACCACCCTCATCTGAATGACCAGTTGAAATGGACAAAACCATGACCCTGACCTGGTGTAAAGCCAGGCATTATCTTTATGTTAATTGATTTTCTTAAACCAACCACAGCCTAATTAGTGACCAATTTCATGCAATGTTAACAGAAATCTGGACTCACCATTGATGAGTGCCATCAGACCATGGCCATGAACGCCAATCATTAGTAACCTAGACGATCCTTTTGGTACAGTGTGGTTTGTGGGCTGTACCTGCCATTCTAACAACACAGACAAATTTTCACCTCAAGTGTGTCAAGACAACAGCATGGCTTTTAAGTAATCTGGAGCACACATAAACATCACAGAGCTTGGGCACACTGTGGGAGCAAGGGTGTGTGGGCCGCACCCAGGGAACCCTGTGTGTCCTGGTATTATCTGGAACACTACAAATGAAGGACAACAAATTGATCTCAACTTTGACTAAGGTAACACACCACTCCAGAGAGGATGGACACACTTTAACACCATGAGGTGGATGTCTGAAGAATGACACAATGACAAAGGCCATAAAGTGACATCAAATGTGTCCTGCCAACTCCTTGTTTACTGAGTCCACAGGGTCCAGCTTAACTTCAAGGGTTCTCTTCATCCAACCCACGAGTTTTGCTCCAGTTTAGAACCAAAACCAGAATACATGGCCTTCATCATGTCTGGACCACAGCAGAGAAAACATCTGGGCAAATTTGGCATGCTGTGTGTGTGGACCCCACCCAGATATGTTACAGGCTCCAGCGGTTTTCAAGAGATCCAAGACAAGAGATCTCTGTGTTAGTGAACAGCAAGATCTCAAAGGAAATTGTAGACAGAAAAAACAATTCTGGTGTCTGGTATGTGACATCACCCTCACATACCAGACTATGGTTTAAACCCTCATGTCCTCACACTTTGGGTACTCATTGTTGACTTTGGTCCTCACCCTGACCTGACCAGAAACACCAAGTCATGTGTGGATTAACAATGTGATGACCCAGACACAACTTCAGTGCAGATGTGTAATGAACAAACCTGAAATCCCCCTCTGAAGCCATGCTTGTGGACATGCTCACTGACAGAATTGCCAAAGATTCTTTAAGCCCTTGCAGGGCCTACCTAGAAGTGTACAAATTTATATATATCGATTTCTATGTCACTCTTAAAATTTCTGAAGACTTGTAATCTTATATCATTCTTTCTTGGAAATGTCCTAACACTGTGTATACAATATAAATGTAAGTTTCATATGATAACATGATCATCCTGAAATGTTTAATTCGGCTCTTTCCCTATGTTTATAAATGATCCTTTCAATCTTTGAATTACTTAAGAACAGGCTGAGATGGTTGCTCACTAATATAGGAGGCTCCACGTGTGAGACAAATATCTGTATGCTCAGACCTCATTCTCAAGATCAATGTATCTGTTTGGGGATTTTATCTTTGCCATTCTTAAGAAACAACAACAACCAATAGTGCAATGGGTGAAATAGGCAGGAACCCTCATCTACTCTTACATTCACTGAGATAAGATTTCCTTGTTGGATGGGCTGCTATCTACCCCTTCCAGTGCCGATATCAGATAAGCAGCAACTGTTAAAGAATGGTGATGAATGGCTTTGGGAGTAGAGTAGGAACTGAAGGTTCAGTGCAGGTCATAGGGCTTTCCACTCCTGGAAAGCAGCTTGCAGACCCTGAATGCAGTGCACTTGGACCAGCATTAGAGGGCTGTTGTTTTAAAAACAAGAGTCCCAATCATTAGATTCTACCCCTAAAGACTCAGGAGCCAGATGCTGAGGTAAACACCAACTAGCCCTATGAAAGCACCCTGCTGACCTTCCTGACTAGTTGATATCCCAGAAGGAAGAAGACTTTCTGCTCAGCTCATGTTCCAGAGGAAAAATCCAAAAGCCAAAATCACCTCTTCCACCTTCTTCTCCATACTGCTTTAAACAGCCTTGAACTCAAAAGTCCCTCTTTTCTGTTAGTCCATGTCAGCTGGTTACTGGCATCGAAATTTTGGTTCCTTTGGAATCTCATATTTTTGTTTTAATTAAATATGTGGGATTTTAGTTGGGTCGTAGTTTGTGTTTGTGTTGTGACCCTAGCTAAGACCCTTAGCAATAAAGAAATGGGACCTTTAATGGCCATCTTCTGTAACCACACAAGACTTCCAGTAGGGGGAAACCTATCCACGATTTGTCCTGCCTGTTAGATGTGCAGGGGTAAATATAGAGCAGAAACTGAGGGAATGGCCAAGCTTGCGACCCATGCTATGAGAGAGAGCCCACCACTGGCACTATTAATGATATTTGACTGTATTTACAGACAGGTACCTAGCATATCTGTTTGAGTCTTCACTCAGCAACTGATGCAAATAGATGCAATGACTCACAGCCAAACATTAGGCTGAGCTTGGGGAATGCTTAGGAAGAGGAGGAGGAAGGATTGAAGAAGCCAAAGGGCTCATTGGCACTACAAGAAAACCTACAGAATCAACTAACCTGGGTCATAGGGGCTCACAGAGACTGAATCACCAAACAGAGAGTATGCATGGGACAGACCTAGACCCTCTGCACATATGTAGCAGTTATGCAGCTGGGTCTTCATGTGGGATTCCTAACAGCACAAGGAGGGGCTGTCTCTGACTGTTGCCTGCCTTTGGATCCCTTTTCCCTAACAGGGTTGCTTTCTTTAGCCACAATTGGAGAAGATGTCCTAGTCCTACTGTAACTTGATATTCCAAGGCTGGTTGATATCCATGTGAAGCCTCCTGTTTTTCTTAGAAAAAGGGAGGATGGGAGGATGGGTGAGAGGTTTGGTGAGGAGGAGGTACTTGGTAGAAAGGAGGGAAGGAAAGCCTCGAATATGATGTAAAAATAATAAAAATAAATGGTTCTGTTGCTCTCCTCTTGGAGCTCTTGTCTGTCCTTTTCCCACTTCTTTCATAACAATCACTGCACTCTGCCCAAAGTTTGGCTATAGGTCTCAGCATCTGCTTTGATACCCTTCAGGGTAGAGACCTTCAGAGGCCCTTTGTGGTAGGCTCTTGTCCTGTTCCCTGTTTTCTCCTCTTCTGATGTCCATCCTCTTTGCCTTTCTGAATGAAGATTGAGCATCTTACCCAGATGCTCCTTGTTGATTAGGTACCTCCTCCTTCAGTAGTTTCTGTAGTTTTAAAGATTTTATTATGTTTATCCTATATGTCTACTATGCACTTATGAGTATATACCCTGTTTGTCTTTCTGCTTCTTGGATACCTCAGGCAGGATGATCTTTTACAGTTCCCACCATTTGCCTGTAGATTTCATGATTTCCTTGTTTTTAATTGCTGCATAAGGAGAGCAACAGAACAAAAAAATCTGGCACAGGGTTTTTTTTTTCTGAGACTGATACCCCAAACAAGTACCATTGATGGAGGTAATCTTGATCCCCTGCACTGATGTATCCCATGGTGGTTTGGTGTCCCAGTGGGTTCCATAGATATGGGGACAGTGAATGTCTCTGACATGAACTGATTGGCCTGCTCTTTGATCACCTACTCCTCAGCTGGGTGCAGCCTTACCAGGCCACAGAGGAAGACAATGCAGCCACTCCTGATGATATCTGATAGACTGGGATCAGAAGAAAGGGGAGGAAGCCCTCTCCTGTTAGTGGACTGGGGAAGGGGTATGGGTGGGATAGAGGGATGTAGGGAGCTACAGGTGGGATACAAAGTGTATAAAATATAATCAATAAAACATTCTTATTCATAAGAAATAAAATACTGAATTTATGCTCTAAAAAGGAACATATTATATAATGTTCAAATGTTAGTGTATCCCATCAAACATTTTTCATTTTTTTAAGTCAAACATTCCCAATGCACTTTAAACAAGTTCTGCATAGTTTATAATTAATAAAACCTGGAGTCATCTTGGAAGATAGATCCTCAATTGAGAAATTGCCTCAATGTCTATAGACATGCCTGAAGCAGTACGTTCTTACTTGATGATTGATGTGGGAGGGCACAGCACACTGTGGGTGGTGCCACCACTAGGAAATGGCCCTGCGTTGTAGAAAAAAGCAAGCTGAGCAAGCCAGTGTGTGGAGAGCCAGGGTTTGGTCGCCATGGCACTGGCTTCCACCCTCAAAACTGGTAAACAAGTCCTAGAGCACATGACCGTTCGGCAATAGCGCGCCAAGTCATGAGCCCAGCCCGGGGCGTCATATGGGGTGATGGGTGAGCAGCCAATCAGGGGATGATACGTCATCTCACACCATGGGTGAGCAGCTAATCAGGGAATGATACGTCATCTCACACCACTCTGGTTCGAGCAGGGCTTATATAAACAGCGCCACTTCGGGGCTCGGGGTCTTCCTCTTTTCATTGTAATAAAGTTTGCTGCAGAAGGATCCTGTTGTCTGTGTCCATTCTTGCTGGCGAGACGATTACGCGGGTCGTAACATCTGGTGCCGAAACCCGGGATGCCGGGAGCCTGCCATTGCCGGTGCCGAGGAGACCCCCGTTCGCGGGGAGGATTCAGAACTGTAGCATCGAGGTAAGTTCTGAGAGGTATGTTTGGGCTTGATTTATCTCATCTTTCACCTCAGCTAGCAGGAGCCCTTATTGCTTTCCCTGTTGTGACTGTTGCCCTCGTCCTTTTTCTTTTGGTTTTGTACAAGCTTGAGGGCGATCTCGAAAGGGAAGAGATTAACGGAAAGCTAAGAGCAGGTACTAGATCACTGTGGCTTTTGGTTAAATCTTGCTTGGAAGATGAAAACTGTCGTTCCTCTATTAAGGCTGGTCAGGAAGTGTTGGAGGAGATACAAGACAGCATGTCAGAAACAGAACGGGATAAAAGGTTAAGAGCTCTTACAAAAAAGGAAAAGGATGTCTCTAAAGATGTCCCTAAGGATAAAGACTCTTCCACGGACGGTAAAGCCGCGGGAGCGAAAGGCAAGGGAAAGGACACCCTGGGAGAGAAACATAAGGAGAAGAAAAAAATCTAAAAAGGAGCCTCTCTATCCGACAAAAGAACTAGAGGCTTTAGAAATTGGCAATTCTGAGTCGGAGGAGTTAAGTCCCTCTGAGGAGTCAGATCTAGAGGAGGAAGCAGCCTGCTATGAGGAAGAACGATACCACCTGGATGAGCGGCTACTACTGAGAAACAGGAAGCGTGCACTTTCTCGGTCGGCCGCTCCTGTTGTCCCTAGTGCTCCTCCTCCTCCCTACATCGGGAGGTACTGCCCTGACTCCTTCTTTTCAACAAAAGATAGACATAAAAATTTTCAGACTTTTCCAGTATTTGAAGACGTGGAGGGAGGCCGTGTCTATGCACCTATAGACTACCCCCTAGTCAAAGAACTGGCAGAATCAGTTAACAAGTATGGGGTGGATGCTAATTTTACTACAATCATGCAGCTTGAGAGGCTGGGCTCTACAGCAATGACCCCAAATGATTGGCAGACTGTAGTAAAAGCTGCCCTCCCCAATATGGGAGTGTATTTGGAATGGAAAGCTTTATGGCATGATGCCTGTCAGTCCCAGGCTAGGGCTAATGTTAATGCAGAGGACAATCAATGAAATTGGACCTTTGACCTACTAACAGGACAAGGTCCACATGTTTAGCGACAGACAAATTATGATTGGGGAGCATACGGCCAGATTTCTGCTGCTGCAATTAAAGCATGGAAGGCCCTTTCAAAGAAGGATGGGATCGAAAGCCATTTAACAAAAATTATCCAGGGTCCTCAGGAGTCATTCCCAGAATTTGTGGCCAGAATGACAGACGCAGCAGGAGACCCGGAAAGGGTCCGACTAATGATAGAGCAACTGGTGTATGAGAATGCTTCGCCAGAATGCAAGGCAGTCATTATCCCCAGAAGGAACAAAGGACAGATTGGATAAAAGTTTGCCGAGGACTCGGAGGCCCGCTTACCAACGCCGGCCTGGTGGCAGCCATATTACAAAGCAAGAACCGCCCAAGTTCTGTAAACAATAAAGTTTGTTTTAATTGTGGCAAAATGGGTCATTTAAAAAGAGACTGTCGTATGTCTGCGCAAAAGAAAATTCCTGGACTTTGCCCTAAATGTAGAAAAGGCAATCACTGGGCTAATGAATGCCGCTCAGTCAGAGATATTCAGGGAAAACTTATACAGCATGACACCCCCTCTGAGGAGAGGGATAAAAACGTTCCAAAAAACGGGCATCAGGGCCCCAGGTCTCAGGGCCCCAAAAGATATGGGACACAGGTAGGCAACAGGAGCGTTTATCCAGCTGTAGAGCAACAAGAGGATCAGCAGGGTTGGACCTCCGTTCTACCTCACAATTCTTATTAATGCCACACATGGGGGTGCGACCTGTCCCAGTGGAGTTTGAAGGCCTTCTGCCTGAAGGATGTGTCGGTCTTATTTTGGGTCGCTCCTCTCTCACTCTAAAAGGACTTATGGTCCATCCTGGAGTATTAGATCAAGATTTTACGGGACAGCTCCAGGTGCTTTGTTCCTGCCCTCAAGGCATATTTTCTATTTCTCCTGGAGATAGGATTGCTCAATTGGTCCTCCTCCCAAGCCTTCATGACTGTTTTCCATCTACCGAAACACCAAGGGGTGCAAGAGGGCTTGGTTCCACAGGAACAGATTTTTCTCATCTGGTAGTTGATCTTAAAACTAGACCTACCCTACAACTACAAATAGAAGGGAAAAGTTTTACTGGTATTTTGGACACAGGGGCTGATAAAAGCATTATCTCTTCCACCTGGTGGCCTAAGGTGTGGCCTGTTACACAATCATCCCACTCCTTACAAGGGTTGGGATATGAGGCCGGCCCTGTGGTTAGTTCATGTTCTTTGATGTGGCAGGCATCAGAAGGTCAAACAGGAAGCTTCATACCATATGTTCTTCCTCTCCCTGTCAATCTCTGGGGAAGAGATATTTTGCAGGATTTAGGATTGGCATTGACCAATGAGTATTCTCAACAAGCGGTTGATATTATGAAAAGGATGGGGTATAAGGAAGGAAAAGGTCTTGGCAAGAAAGAACAAGGGAGAATAGACCCAATTTCACAAGAAAATAATAAAGGAAGACAGGGCTTGAGTTTTCATTAGATGCCATTGAGGGTTCTATGCCCATATCCTGGCTCACAGAGAAGGCCGTATGGGTTCCTCAATGGCCCCTTTCCTCTGAAAAGTTGAAGGCTGCCACTCAATTAGTGGAAGAACAAACTCAGCTTGGTCATTTGGAGCCCTCTGCCTCTCCATGGAATACACCCATTTTTTTTATAAAAAAGAAATCAGAAAAATGGAGACTTCTCCATGATTTGAGGGCTATTAATGCACAGATGTGATTATTTGGAACAGCGCAATGAGGCTTGCCTCTGCTTTCAGCCCTGCCTAAGCAATGGAGAATTATAATAATAGATATCAGGGATTGTTTTTTCTCCATTCCATTGTGCCCACAAGACAGACAAAGATTTGCCTTTACATTACCCTCTGGTAATCATCATAAACCAGATAAAAGATATCAATGGAGGGTTTTAGCTCAAGGCATGGCTAATAGCCCCACCATGTGTCAATTGTATGTGCAGATGGCTCTTGAACCAGTTAGACAGCAATTTCTTTCCTTGTTGCTAATTCATTATATGGATGATATTCTCTTGTGCCATGAGGAGTTAGCCATTTTGCAAGATGCGTATCCTTTGTTGCAAAAAACCCTGCAGCAATGGGGATTGCATATTGCCACTGAAAAGGTCTAGATTTCAGAGGTAGGTTCCTTTTTGGGAACGGTCATTTACCTGGAGAAAATAGTTCCTCAAAAAATAGAAATTTGCAGGGACCATTTTCATACCTTAAATGATTTTAAAAAATTATTAGGTGATATAAATTGGCTTAGGCCATTTTTAAAGATTCCTTCTGCTGAATTAAAACCCCTATTTGATATTTTGGAAGGGGATGCTCATATTTCTTCACCCAGAGCCTTAACACTGGCTGCAAGCTGCGCCCTGTAGAGCCTGATAGGCCTAAGGAAATGGTCAAATGGAAGGATGTCTTGACTGGTTAATGGAAAGGCCCGGATCCTATCTTAATAAGATCCAGGGGAGCTGTCTATGTTTTCCCACAGGAAGAAAACAATCCATTCTGGGTACCGGAGCACCTCACATGAAAGCTCGCGGCAGCTGAAGATGATCTTTCAATGAATATACCTGCAACTAATTCCAGTTCTTGCTTGGATCCTTCTAAATCTGGTTCCTAGTATTGTGGGGGTACAACGTTGGGCCATTTTGTCTGCATTCCCAAAGCCTATGCTGGTCAGACATAATTCATAATTTTTTCTCGTCCAATAAAGATTTAGGCCTGCCTTATTTGACAGTAAATCAATTGTCGGCAGGTGTGGCTGAAGCCATAAACCTTCATGCATCTGCTAGCACACAATTAAAAGGCAGATTGATGGTTCTTAACCAGCGTCTGGATCTTGTGGAAGAAAGAATAGATATTTTATCTCAATTGGCTCAATTAGGGTGTGAAAGAAAAATAGGAGCACTTCGTATTACCAGTGTACAATATGAAGATCTTACCCGAGCTGCTAAGTTGTCCAGGAAATTGTCCCTATATCTTGCAGGAAATTGGTAAGAAGGATTTGAAGAAACGCTTGAAGAGCTAAGGGCGGCGGTGGTGACCATTAATTCTACTCGAGTGGATTTATCGCTCACAGAACGCTTATTATCCTGGGTTTCTTCCGCCTTTTCTTATTTTAAGGAATGGGTGGGCGTTGGGATGTTTGGCGCTGCCCTGTGCTGTGGTTTAATATTTGTCCTCTGGTTGTTCTGCAAACTCAAAACCCAACAAAAATGTGACAAGGTGGTGATCGCACAGGCGCTAGCCGCTCTGGAGCAAGCCACCTCCCCCAATATTTGGTTATCCATGCTGAAAAATTAATGTTTGACAAGGTTGCTTCTGTCTTTGCAGGCACATGCCACAATCTGGATTTACAGCCCTTGCACTCCCTGGGGATCTGTTTCCCATTGCACGGGGATGGGTGTAAATCATAATTTTTCTCTTGCCAAAAGATCTGGAAAGTCAGTGACGGAAGAGTGCAAATAAGTCTTCACCAACCTAAGACAGGACAGCCTCACAGTGAGGAGGTTGCTCCAATGACGGGCAACGGCTGAGACCACCAGGCTCAGACGTTGGCTTTCTGGCATAATGCTGTATTGACAGTAGGAAGCTTACTGTTCAAACAAAATAAAAAAGGGGGAGATGTGGAGAGCCGGGGTTTGGTCGCCATGGCACTGGCTTCCGCCCTCAAAACTGGTAAACAAGTCCTAGAGTGCATGACCGTTAGGCAATAGCACGCCAAGTCATGAGCCCAGCCTGGGGCGTCATATGGGGTGATGGGTGAGCAGCCAATCAGGGGATGATACGTCATCTCACACCATGGGTGAGCAGCCAATCAGGGAATGATACGTCATCTCACACCACTCTGGTGCGAGCAGGGCTTATATAAACAGTGCCACTTCGGGGCTCGGGATCTTCCTCTTTTCATTGTAATAAAGTTTGCTGCAGAAGGATCCTGTTGTCCGTGTGCGTTCTTGCTGGCAAGACGATTACGCGGGTCGTAACACCAGTGTGCCACTTTCCTCCATGGTTCCTGCCTTTGCTCCTGCTGGAGTCCCTGCACTGGATTCTCTCACTGGTGGATGATGTTCTGAAAATTGTAAGGTAGAATAAACCCTTTCTACACCTAAATTGGTTTTGATCTGTCTTTTGTAAAAACAACATCAAGTAAACCAGTCCAAAATCTTTAAAGAAAATGACCAGGTCATTATGTATAGCAATTGCACAGAGCTAGAGATACAAAAACTCCTAACCTTAACCTAGGACATTTACCACCCTTTCCCTCCAGATGTGTCCTTTAGTATTCATTAGCTTGATTTAAAGGCCTTGTTAAAACAGATTGCTAGACTTACTCCTTCGTGATTCTGATTCACTAGGTCTGAAGTAGAGCCAAGATTCCCATTTACAAAAAAAGTTCCCATTTGATTCTGAGGTTGCAGCTACACAGGCCCCACTGTAATGTGGGATTTTAGTATCTCCAAAAGGAATAAAGAAATAAGGAAAGGAAAGAGGGAGGGAAGGAAGAAAGGAAGGAATGAGGGGAAAAAAAGGAAGGAAAAGGAACCTAGAGGCTAGAATAAAAGGTGGTGAATGTTTATAAACATGTACTCCTAACATCCCATTTCAGCATCCTGTTTCATGGTTGCCTCAGCATACAAGGGAGCTGATCAAAGTGTAGATATCATGCTAGGTTTTAGGCAGCACAGAAGCAGGGATGGCACCAGCTTTTCTCCTAGATAACAACTCTATGCAGAATAGTGTGAACTAGTCAAGCCTCCTACATGAATTAGACACAGAACATCTAAGTGCAGAGTTTTCTCAAGTCAACTTTTGAATGTAATGATAATCATTTTTTTCAGGGGGTTATGTGATCCTTTGCTTGTAAATAGGCTAACCAATCCTGTCATCCTCCTCCTCCTCTTCCTGCCCCTCTGTCCTTCCTGTGGTTCCTTGTGGGAGTCTCCACACAGGGTAACCAGAAGGCATACCTAACCCTTTATGCCATGTCCAGGTATAGGCTGTTCAATTAGCCCATCAGGAATAATGACTTAGGCAGGTTGACACAGAGGGCCAGTAACTAGCATCAGACCAATCTCCAAAACCTGGGGGTCCCCCCAACCCTGCCCTACATGGTAACCAGAAGCTGACCAGGGGAGGCTAGGAGCTCTGTGCTGTATCTTGTGCTCAGAGTTTTCAGGGAACTGAGTGGAAGGGGGTCTACCTTGAGACATACGAAGTCTGTGACAGTTGGTGAAGGGATCCAAATGCTAGCTGGACAAATACCAGTGGAGTCACAGAAGTTCCTCTCACCTGGAAACAAGGGCTGCAAGTTGAGTTTGGAGGTCAGGCCAGGGTCCCATCTGACTTTCACCAAGGTCTTCACCATGCTGAATCTTTCTTCTTCTTTAGAATCAGGACCCTTCAGGTGTAGGGATAGGCCCAAGCCCACAGCTCTTCTTTGGGCCCAAGCCACTTTATGGTTGGGATTATCCCAGGACCACATCTCTTTCTTTAGGCATAGGCACTTCGGTTTAGGGAATGGCCGAGGCCCAAATCTCTACCCATCCTGTCATCCTCCTCCTCCTCCTCTTCCTGTCCCTCTGTCCTTCCTGTGATTCCTTGTGGGAGTCTCCAAACAGGAAACTCAGCCATGCCTAACCCTTTATGCCATGCCCAGGTATAGGCTGTTTAATTAGCCCAACAGGAATAATGACTTCAGCAGGTTGACACAGAGGGTCAGTAATTAGCATCAGGCCAATCTCCAACTCCTGGGGGTCCCCCCAACCCTGCCCTACATGGTAACCAGAAGCTGACCAGGGGAGGCTAGGAGCTCTGTGCTGCATCTTGTGCTCAGAGTTTTCAGGGAACTGAGTGGAAGGGGGTCTACCTTGAGACATACTGAGTCGTCCTGGCTCTGTCCTGGGCTGTTTGCAGACACTCTTTCTCTGCAACTTTCCTAATAACTGTCATCCTGTTAAGTGAGAGCCGTTTCAGGCTCTGCTTTCTGGAAGCCTCATTGTGTTGGACAAGGTCTCTGGAGAGTAGGACCCAAGCTCTTGTCCACAGAAGATGGCTAGGTCTGTGTGATACTGGTCCCCCATGGGTCTTCAGTGAGCAACTGTCTCCGGGTTCATAGGTCATATGTGTGACAGTTGGAGAAGGGTTCCAAATGCTTGCTGGGTAAGCCCCAGTGGAGGCACAGAAGTTCCTCTCACCTGGAAACAAGGGCTGCAAGTTGAGTTTGGAGGTCAGGCCAGGCACCCATATGACTCTATGTCTTTTGCCTAGGTCTTTACCATTCTGAACCTTTCTTCTTCTTTAGGCTTGGGATCCTGCAGGTGTAGGGATAGGCCCAGGCCCAAATCTCTTCTTAGTATCCAGGCCTATTCCGTGTTAGGGATAGACCCAGGCCAACATCTCTACTTTTTAGGCCCAGGCCTCTTGAGGGGTGGTGATAGGCCCAGTCCCACAACTCTTCTCCTTTGGGCCCAGGCCTTTTCAGTGTTAGGATAGGTCCAGGTCCAGGTCCACACCTCTTCTACTTTGGGCCTAGGCCACTTTACGGTTAGGGATAGTCCCAGGACCACATCTTTTTTTCTTTAGGCCCTGGCTCCTTGGTTTAGGGAGAGGCCAAGGCCCGAATCTCTTCTTTGCGGCCAGGCCTCTTCAGTATTAGGGATAGGCCCAGGCCAGTACCTCTTGTTTTTCCCCAGGCCTCTTCATGGTTAGTGATAGGCCTAGGACTACATCACCTTTTTTCTCTCATACTTCTTCAAGGATAGGATAGGCCCAGGCATATATCTCTCTTTTGTGCACAGTCTTCTTCAGGTTTAAGGACATGCCTACGTACCCATTTTTCTTTGGGCCCAGGCATCTTCAGTGATAGAATAGGCCTAGGCCCACGTGTCTTCTTTGGGCACATGCCTCCTTATTCTTAGAGGTAGACGTAGGCCTACATCTCTTCTTGTTTAGGCTCAATCCTCTTCACATCTCTTCAAGATGAGGCCTGGGCCCCTTAAGGTTATGAACAGGCCCAGGCCCTCATCCATTCTTATGGCTCAGTCCTATTCAGTGTTAAGGATAGGCCTGGCCCACATCACTTCTTCTTTGGGTCCAGGCCTGTTCAGGGTAAGAAATAGGCCCAGGTCCACATCTCTTCTTCTTTGGGCCTAGGGTTCTTCATGGTTATTTATTGGTCATGGCCAACTATTCCTCTTCTTTGGGCCCAGGCTACCTCAGGGTCTGGAACAGGCCCAGACACTCATCTCTTCTTTGGCCCCGGCCTGTTTAGGGTTAAGGATAGGCCCAGGCCCACACATATTCTTATTTGGTTATAGGCATCTTTAGGGTTAGGGGTAGGCCAAGGCCCATATCTCCTCTTCCTAGGACACAGGTTTTTTCAGGGTTAAGGATTGGCCCAAGCCCACACCTCTTTGGGCCCAGGCCACTTTGTGGTTAGTGGTAGGCTGAGACACAAACCTCTTCATTTATGGACCCAGGCCTCTTCAGGTTTAGTGACAGGCCCAGGCCCACACTTCTTCTTTGGGCCCATGACTTTTCACGGTTAGGGATTGGCCTAGACCCACATCTCTTCTTCCTTAGGTCCGGGTCTCTTCAGGGTCAAGGACTGGCCCAGGCCCACATCTCTTCTTCCTTTGGTCCGGGTCTCTTCAGGGTTAGGGATTGGCCCAAGGCCTCACCACTTCTTCTTTGGTGCCAGGCCTCCTCAGTGTTGGGGATAGGCCACTTCAGGGTTAGGTATAGGCCCTTGCCAAAACTCTTCTTTTTTGGGCACAGGCGTCTTCACATTTAGAGACAGTCCAAGGCACACATCCTTTCTTCCTTGGGCCCATGCTAGGAAAAAAAAAAAAAAGAAAAAGAAAAACAGTAGATGTAATGGAAGTTTTGTTGTCTTTGTATGTTATGTTACTATGATTTTGTTTTAATCTGAAGTGTGAGATTTCAGTTGGGCTATAGTTTGTCCATACCTTTTACTTGTCATGCGTGGGGCATCATCTTTGCCAGTTGCTAATAGCCTTCATTGTGGGGCACAGACAGGAATGTGGTCTAGGACTCTGAGTATAAATGAGGTCAAAAAAGAGACAGTGTAGCAGGACATTCTCCCCAAGCATGGTTGGCTACCATAAAAAGCTAAAATGTTACGCTCAGGATGCAAGGCTAAGCACTGCACTCAGGGTCAGCCGCTTTGGACCCAGAGAAGAGCATGTCTGATTGCATGCGGGTTGATGCCCCAGGTCCCGCCTCTGAGAAAAAGGTATCAGACAGGTCTGATGCTCTTTGGGTGGATGACACCAAAATGAACATCGGTACAAAGTCCCAATTTATTTCTAATATGAGAGATCAGACCTCTACTCTTGCCTGATGCGTCTAAAACAAAAATGGGGAACTGTAGAGAGCTACTGAATGCTATGCCTTAAAGATGGAGCTGGTTTCCGCCTTCCACCTTCCCGCTGGTGAGTGCTCTCTGTCACGAACAATTCCACATTTGGCTAAGGCTGAGGATCTGGCTTGCTTCCATGTATGTGGACCTATCTGCATTGCCCACGTGGCACGCCTGGGTTGGCTACCCAGAGGCTATTTAAGCTGTGGGCTGGCTTTCCCCAGGGTCCGAGGATTGTTCAAGGTTCCTGAATAAACTGCATTGAAAAAAAACAAAACAAAAAAATGTAACTGATAAGAAAAAATAAAATTTAATAACTGTAAAGTAACAAAAAAAAAAAAAAAGAGACAGTGTGATGTTTGGTATTGGCATGTTGCTTGTCGCCATTTGGTAAGACAAGAGACCAGAGACGTGTCACAGTTTGGAGCAGACAGACTGATAGAAATGCTTTGGGGTCCAGCAGCATGGAGGACACTGCTACCTGTGTCTGCAGGTGACAAAGATATCTATAGAGCCCTAAAACAACCCCTTGACTCTAACTATCAGGGAGAAGTAAAGGGGTCCTCTGGAACCCCTCTCCCCACTCACCTCTTTTCTCTCTTACATAGAGTTGGGGGGTTAGTGGAAGGGAGGTAGAGGTCTAAGCACCCAATTAAAGTAGAGTTTTGAAAAGAAAGACTGCTACAGGTGGCATTCTGCCACAGGTGATGCCCAACATGGTTTAGGATAAAAAGGGCTAACAAGTGACACCCAGACATGGCTTAAAAGTAATGGGGAAGTTGGTTTTGGAGCTTTACACAGGAGACAACAAGTTGTGAAAGAGTGAATGCGATGTTTTACGATGTCACTAAATGGTTTATAGCAGTGGCTGCTTTGAGGTTCTCTCCTAAAATGCCCCCAGACAGAATTTTCTGTTGTTGATTTGTTTTCTTCCTATGTTCTGTTTTTTATTTTTCTTTTTGTTTTTCTTTTTAGTTACATTTTGTTAACTCTGTGTCCCAGCTGTATCCCACTCCCTCATTCCCTCCCCAACCCCACACTCCCTCCCTCCTTGGTCTCCTCCCTGTCTCTTTCCAAGTCCACTGATAGGGGAGGACCTCCTCCCCTTTCATTTGACCCTGTTTTATCAGGTATCTTCAGGGCTGGGTGTAGAGTCCTCCTCTGTGGCCTAACAGGACTGCTCCTCCCCTGGGGGGGGTAGTCAAGGAGCCTGACCTTGAGATACTGTTAGAAATAGTCCTTGTTCCCTTTACTTTGAAAAACTACTTGGTTACTGAGCTACCATGGGCCACATCCGAGCAGAAGTTCTAGGTTATATCCATAGTTGGTCCTTGGTTGAGTGTCAGTCTCAACCAAGACCCTGTGCCCGGATTTATTTGGTCCTTGTAGAGCTCCTATCCTTTCCATATCATACTAACTCCCCTTTTTCATGATTCCCTGCACTCTGCCGAGGGTTTAGTTATGAGTCTTAGTGTCTGCTTTGAAACACTGCTAGGTAGAGTCTTTCAGATGCCTTTTGCGGTAGACTCCTGTCATACCTTCAATGCAGATCCCACTTGTCTTTCTAAATGAGGATTGATCATCTTTGCCACTTTCTTGATTATCTTCTTTAGGTGTGTAGATTTCATTATGTTTATCATATTTTGTAGGTCTATATAAGCGAGTATATACCATGTTTGTCTTTCTCCTTCTGGGATACTTCACTCAGAATGATCTTTTCTAGATCCCACCACTTGCCTGCAAATTTCATGATTTCCTCCTTTTTGATTGCTGAGTAGTATTCCATTGTGTAAAAATACCACAATTTCTGTATCCATTCCTCTGCTGATGGACATCTGGATTGTTTCCAAGATCTGGCTATTACAAATAAAGCTGCTACAAACATGGTTGAACAAATGTCCTTGTTGTGTACTTGAGCAAATTTTGGGTATATACCTAGGAGTGGTATAGCTAGGTCTTGAGGTAGCACTACTCCTAATTGTCTGAGAAAGCGCCAGATTGACTTCCAAAGTGGTTGTACCAGTTTACATTCCCACCAGCAATGGAGGAGGGTTCCCCTTTCTCCACAACCTCTGCAGCATGTGTTATCACTTGAGTTGTTCATCTAGGCCATTGTGATGGGTGTAAGGTGAAATCTCAGGGTCGTTTTGATTTGCATTTCCCTAATGGCTAATGAGGTTGAGCATTTCTTTAAGTGTTTCTCTGCCATTCGATGTTTATTTTTTAACCGGATTACTTGGTTTGTTGCTTTTCTGCTTCTTTATTCTTTATATAAACTGGATATTAGCCCTGTGTCAGATATAGGGTTGGTGAAGATCTTTTCCCAATCTGTAGGCTGTCATTTTGTTTTGATGACAGTGTCTTTTGCTTTACAGAAGCTTTTCAGTTTCATGAGGTCCCATTTATTGATTGTTGCTCTTAGAGCCTGTGCTGTTGGTGTTCTGTTCAGGAAGTTGTCTCCTGTGCCAATGAGTTCTAGGCTGTTCCCCACTTTTTTTTCCAACTGATTTAGAGTATCTGCTTTTATGTTGAGGTCCTTGATCCACTTTGACTTTAATTTTGTGCAGGGTAGTAAATATGGATCTATTTTCATTTTTCTGCATGTAGACATCCAGTTGGTCCAGCACCATTTGTTGAAGATGCTGTCTTTTTTCCATTGAATGGATTTGGCTTCTTTGTCAAATATTGAGTATTCATAGGTGTGTGGGTTTATTTCTGGGTCTTCTATGCGGTTCCGTTGATCCTCCTTTCTGTTTCTATGCCAATACCATGCAGTTTTTGTTACTGTTGCCCTGTAGTACAGCTTGAGATCGGGGATGGAGATACCTCCAGATGATCTGTTGTTGTACAGGATCGTTTTGGAGATTCTGAGTTTTTTGTTTCTCCATATGAAGCTGAGAATCTTTTTTTCAAGGTCTGTAAAGAATTGAGTTGGTATTTTGATAGGAATTGCATTGAATCTGTAGATTGCTTTTGGCAGGATGGCCATTTTCACAATGTTAATCCTACAAATCCATGAGCACGGGAGATCTTTCCATCTTCTGAGATTTTCTTCGATTTCTTTCTTCAGAGACTTGAAGTTTTTCTGAAACAGGTTTCTCACTTGCTTGGTTAGAGTCACACCAAGGTACTTTATGTTATTAGTGGCTATTGTGAAGGGTGTTGTTTCCTTAATTGCTTTTTTAAATTTTTTATTATTTATTTATTTATTTATTTATTTCTTCTCAATGCAGTTTATTCAGGAACCTTGAACAATCTTCTGACCCTGGGGAAAGCCAGCCCACAGCTGAAATAGCCTCTGGGTAGCCAACCTCAGCATGCCTCGTGGGCAATGCAGATAGGTCCACATATACAGAAGCAAGCCAGATCCTCAGCCTTAGCCAAATATGGAGTTGTTTGTGACAGAGAGCACTCACCATCGGGAGGGTGGAAGGCGGAAACCAGCTCCATCTTTAAGGCATAGCATTCAGTAGCTCTCTACAGTTCCGCCTTTTTGTTTTAAACACATCAGGTAAGAGTAGAGGTCTGATCTCTGATATTAGAAATAAATTGGGACTTTGTACCAATGTTCATTTAGGTGTCATCTACCCAAAGAGCATCAGACCTGTCTGATACCTTTTTCTCAGAGGCGGGACCTGGGGCATAAACCCGCATGCAATCAGACATGCTCTTCTCTGGGTCCAAAGCGGCTGACCCTGAGTGCTGTGCTTAGCCTTGCATCCTGAGCGTAACATTTTAGCTTTTTATGGTAGCCAACCATGCTTGGGGAGAATGTCCTGCTTCAATGGCTGTAAAGGCCTGAATGATCATGGCTGCATTACGCTGTTGTGAGACTCTAATCTTGCATATACACCACAGGCAAACGAAGGAGACCAACACCCAAAGGCCTGCTAACGCTCCCATGCCCGCCCATTCCTTCAGATGATTCATGGCTGCAGCAATCCATGATGATAATCCTGTGGCTAGTCCTGCGTCCACTCTGGTAGAATTTGCCGTAACAATGGCCACTCTCAGCTGCTCCATCATAGTATTGAATTCTTCAGTCCAATTACCTAAAATATAGCTAGACAATTGTTTAGACAGATTTGCAGCATGGGAAAAATTCTCATATTGTATGCTAGTGACACAAAGTCTAGCATACTTTCATTGACAGCCAGGTTGAGCGATTTGCCATAGGGTATCAATTTGCTCCTGCACGAGGTCAATCCTCTGACTGGACACCATCAAGTCTCCTTTTAGTTGAGCATTAATTCCTTTTTGTATATCTAAAGCATGAGCTACATTGGCTAAAAGATTATTTAGGGTCTGAGCAGTCTGCATAGTATGACTCCTGGCTAATGCCGCGGTGGTAGCTCCAACAGCCGCCAATGAAATGGCAGTAACAATGGTGGCTGTAATTCCAAGATCCCTTTTCTGTCTGAAGAGAGTCATAGCGTGAGGGGCATCAACGGGCACAGGCACCCAGCGAGGCATGCGAGTAACTAGGGCATACCTAAATTCAATAGCATTCCGGCATTGGGCAAAAAAGCAAGTATCATTACCACAATTACTTGGCTCTATCTGGCTAACAATGAATAAAAATGGGGGTTATAAACAAACAGGTGTGGACTTATAGGAAATATTATGAGAAGCCTTAACCCCCTTGTTGGAACTTCCTGCATCAGTTCTAGAACTAGCAGTGGTGGTGTCCAAGGTCTGAGTAGGTTCAGGAGACCATTGCCCCCAGGGGTGAGACGTGCTCCATGCCAATTGACTAACTCCATGTTTTCCTCCACTTTTGAAAGTCATTTAAGGTTCTTAAATTATCTTTTCTTTTTTTTTTCTTTTTTTTTTAATTTTTCATCAATTACACTTTATTCATTCTGCATCCCCCCATAAGCCCCTCCCTCCTCCCCTCCCGATCCCACCCTCCCTCTCCTTTCTGCTTGCATGCCACTCCCCAAGTCCACTGATAAGGGGAGGTTCTCCTCTCCTTTCTGATCTTTGTCCATCAGTTCACATCAAAAGTGGCTGCATTGTCCTCTACTATGGCCTGGTAATGCTGCTCCCCCCCAGGGGGAGGTGATCAAAGAGCAGGCCAGTCAGATTATGTCAGAGGCAGTCCCTCTTCACATTACTAAATAACCCACTTGGAGACTGAGCTGCCGTGGGCTACATCTGTGCAGGGGTTCTAGGTTATCTCCATGAATAGTCCTTGGTTGGAGTATGAGTCTCTGGGAAGTTCCCTGTTCAAATTTTCTTGTTCTGTTGTTCTCTTTGTGGAGGCCCTGTCCTCTCCAGCTCTTACTATTTCTCACTTCTTACATAAAATTCCATTCACTCTGCCCAACAGTTGCCCATCAGGCTCAGGATCTGCTTTGATAGTCTGAAGGGCAGAGGCTTTCAGAGGCCCTCTGTGGTAGGTTCCTAGGTTGTTTCCTGTTTTCTTCTTTTTCTGATGTTCATCCTCTTTGCCTTTCAGGATGGGGATTGACCGTTTTAGGTAGGGTCCTCTCTCTTGCTTAGTTTCTTTAGATGCACAGATTTTAGTGGGTTTGTCCTATGTTGTATGTCTATATGAGTGAGTATATACTGTGTGTGTCTTTTTGCTTCTGTGTTAAAACTCTTGCTTTTTTGAGCTTTGAATCTTTTAGCCTCATAATTTTCTTGGAACTTAACCAAATTTACCACAATTAAAGTACCTGGCATTTTGATCTTTGAGGTTTTAGGTTCAGCTTCTCCTGTGATATTGGCCTGATGTTCCTGAGAGGCAATGCCAGTGGTCTCTTATCCATTTGTTTATTTGGGCTCCTCATGCTTCTAATGGTCTAAGTACTCAATTACATTTAGTATTTGCATTCTCATAAGCAATGATCTTGTCAACACCTGTCTGTTCTCAGCATCTTGTATGCTCAATTCAGAGCTGAACCCAATCTCTGTAAGAAGTTGGTGAAGGCTTCTGCAGGGCCTTGGATTACCTTAGTAAATGAAGTGGTTCTTTTACCAGGTTCCTCATCCATATCTCATGCTCTTAACGCTGCAACACAACATTGTTCAATCACTACCTCATCAAATGGGATTTGGTCTCATAAGTCAGCATAACGCTCTTCACCAAACAGTTGGTCTTTACCAACATTTATCCCCCTTGCTCTGTTTTGTTGCTCTATTTTATGGCTTCTTTCCTCCACCACTGCTGACCAGCTTCTAACACAGCTGACACCAACCTTTTCCAGTCTTGGGGAATAAGTTTATATTTAGTAGTCTAGTTATTTAACATTTGTTTAACCAAATCAAATGCATTCTATACCATATGACTTTTTAAATTGTTTTTGATCTAGCATTTCTACTGGACTCCATGTCACCTCATAGTCAGCCTTAACACCATCATTAGTAGACATATGTTGCACAAAGACTGGGAAAGCTGATGTTGCCTGTGTAGCCTCAGGAAGTTCCTGTAGTGGAGTACTTGGCTCCAGAGCTCTTTTGGCCTGTTGGGCTCCCTTTCCTCCCTGCCCCCTTGGAGTACTCAGAACACCTGGCTCATGGAGTATGGCAAGGCAGCAAGAGAGGATAAACTCCCATTTTTCAGTGGAGCTTTTTGCTTTCCAAGAGCTTCAATTTCTACCCATAAGCTTTCCCGTTGAACTACCAACTCTGTAATCCTTTCCAGAACTAAAGAATTGAGTGACACCTCTGGTCTTCCTATCTCATCCATCATTCTTAAAACTTAAGAATATAGGAAGAAAGCAAAGCAAAACATAAAATTCTGTCTGGGAACATTTCAGGAGAGAACCTGGCAGCAGCTGATGCTATAACCCTTTTAGTGACATCTTGAAACGTCACATTCACTCTTTCAGAACTTGCCGTCTCCTATGTAGAGCTCCTAAAACCAAGTTCCCCATCATTGTTAAGCCATGTCTGGGTGTCATTGTTAGCCCTTTTTATCCTAAACAATGTTGATCACCACGTGTAGCAGAATGCCACCTGTAGCAGTCTTTTCAAAACTCTACTTTATTTGGGGTGCTTAGGCCTCTCTTCCACCAATCCCCCAAACCCCATGTACGAAGATTAAGTTAGTGTTGAGTGGGGATCCAGACCCCTTTTACTCCTTCCTGATAGTTAGGGTCAAGGGGTTCTTTTAGGCCACTCCATGAATCTTTGTCACCTTCAGACACAGCTAGCAGGCTCCTCCATGCCCCTGTGCTCTGAAGCATTCCTCTGTCTATCTCCTCCACACTGTGAAACTCTCTCTGGTCTCTCCAAATTGCTACACACCTCATGCCAACAATGAATGTCACACTGTCTCTTTTTTGACCTCGTTTATACTCAGAGTCTTAGAACACACCAGTGTCTGTGCCCCATAAGGAAAGCTATTACCAGCTGGCAAAGATCATGCCCCACATATGACAATTAACAGGTGTGGACAAACTATAGTCTAACGGAAATCTCACACTTCCAATTAAAACAAAAGCATAGTTACACAACATACAAGGAAAACAAAGCTTCTGATCATCTAATGTCCCTTTCTTTTCTTTTTTCCCCAAAATATAGACAATACATGAAGGTGAAATATGTTTACATCTATGAGGATTCTCAAGGATTAAGTACCTCAATCATTAGGAAAAACAAGTACTCTGGCTGAAAGGATGACAGGATTCAAAAATAAAAATATAAGGTGCTACATGGGTGCCTCTATGTAAAGACATGAGTTAGGAATATTTAGAAAAGGGCATGCCTGGAAAATTTGTGACTTTAAAAAGTGAAGAGAAAAAAAATGTGGGCATGAAATTATCCACAAAGCTGAAAAACACAGGGCCCAACCAAAAAGAGACGTGGGCTTGGTTTTATCAATAATACTAATGAGGCATGGGGTAAGAAGGAAAGATGTAGGCCTGGGCCTTTCCCTAACCCGGAAGAGGCCTGGGCCCAAAGGAGAAGAGAGGTGGGCCTGGGCCTATCCCTAACCCTGAAGAGGCCTGGGCCCAAAAGAATAGTGACAAAGGCCTGGGCCTCTCCCTAACCCTGAAGAGGCCTGGGCCCAAAAGAGAAGAGACCTGGGCCTGGGCCTATCCCTAACCC
The DNA here is from genome assembly GCF_030254825.1 of Meriones unguiculatus. Taxonomy (NCBI): domain Eukaryota; kingdom Metazoa; phylum Chordata; class Mammalia; order Rodentia; family Muridae; genus Meriones; species Meriones unguiculatus. The sequence goes on along the minus strand of NC_083354.1, from coordinate 75,227,835 downwards.
TGAAGGGGCCTGGGCCCAAAAGTATAGTGACAAGGGCCTGGGCCTATCCCTAACCCTGAAGAGGCCTGGGCCCAAAAGAAAATTGACAAGGGCGTGGGCCTATTCCTAACCCTGAAGAGGCCTGGGCCCAAAAGAAAATTGACAAGGGCGTGGGCCTATCCCTAACCCTGAAGAGGCCTGGGCCCAAAAGAGAAGAGACAAGGGCCTGGGCCTATCCCTAACCCTGAAGTGGCCTGGGCCCAAAAGAGAAGATAGGTGGGCCTGGGCCTCTCCCTAACCCTGAAGAGGCCTGGGCCCAAAAGAGAAGAGAAGTGGGCCTGGGCCTCTCCCTAACCCTGAAGAGGCCTGGGTGGGCCCAAAAGAGAAGTCACTGGGCCTGGGCCTATCCCTAACGCTGAAGAGGCCTGGGCCCAAAGGACAAGAGACAAGGGCCTGTGCCTATCCCTAAACTGGAAATGGCTTGGGCCAAAATAAGAATTGGTATGGCCCTTGGCCTCTTTGTAACTCTGAAGAACCATGGGCTCATACTTGGTCTTGTTCCAATGAACTGACATCTGGAAACATTTTATCCTCCAAGAAGCACACTTTCATAATGACCTGAATATGAACACTTGTATTGTACCCTCTGTGATATCCCAGGAAACCTGGCAGCTCCTTGAACCCCAAGTAGCCTTGGTCTATATTGTCAACATAGGGTATGTAAGCCTCACCCTCTCTATCCTACCCAGGATGCATTTCACCACCAAGGAGCCAGGCCTTAAAGGGACCACCCTCATCTGAATGACCAGTTGAAATGGACAAAACCATGACCCTGACCTGGTGTAAAGCCAGGCATTATCTTTATGTTAATTGATTTTCTTAAACCAACCACAGCCTAATTAGTGACCAATTTCATGCAATGTTAACAGAAATCTGGACTCACCATTGATGAGTGCCATCAGACCATGGCCACGAACGCCAATCATTAGTAACCTAGACGATCCTTTTGGTACAGTGTGGTTTGTGGGCTGTACCTGCCATTCTAACAACACAGACAAATTTTCACCTCAAGTGTGTCAAGACAACAGCATGGCTTTTAAGTAATCTGGAGCACACATAAACATCACAGAGCTTGGGCACACTGTGGGAGCAAGGGTGTGTGGGCCGTACCCAGGGAACCCTGTGTGTCTTGGTATTATCTGGAACACTACAAATGAAGGACAACAAATCGATCTCAACTCTGACTTAGGTAACACACCACTCCAGAGAGGATGGACACACTTTAACACCATGAGGTGGATGTCTGAAGAATGACACAAAGACAAAGGCCGTAAAGTGACATCAAATGACTCCTGCCAACTCCTTGTTTACCAAGTCCACAGGGTCCAGCTTAACTTCAAGGGTTCTCTTCATCCAACCCAGGAGTTGTGCTCCAGTTTAGAACCACAAGCAGAATACATGGCCTTCATCATGTCTGGACCACAGCAGAGAAAACATCTGGGCAAATTTGGCATGCTGTGTGTGTGGACCCCACCCAGATATGTTACAGGCTCCAGCTGTTTTCAAGAGATCCAAGACAAGAGATCTTCTCTGTGTTAGTGAACAGCAAGATCTCAAAGGAAACTGTAGACAGAAAAAACAATTCTGGTGTCTGGTATGTGACGTCACCCTCACATACCAGACTATGGTTTAAACCCTCATGTCCTCACACTTTGGGTACTCATTGTTGACTTTGGTCCTCACCCTGACCTGACCAGAAACATCAAGTCATCTGTGGATTAACAATGTGATGACCCAGACACAACTTCAGTGCAGATGTGTAATGAACAAACCTGAAATCCCCCTCTGAAGCCATGCTTGTGGACATGCTCACTTACAGAATTGCCAAAGATTCCTTAAGCCTTTGCAGGGCCTACCTAGAAGTGTACAAATTTATATATATAGATTTCTATGTCACTCTTAAAATTTCTGAAGACTTGTAATCTTATATCATTCTTTCTTGGAAATGTCTTAGCACTGTGTATATAATATAAGTTTCATATGCTAATGATCATCCTGAAATGTTTAATTCGGCTCTTTTCCTATGTTTCTAAATGATCCTTTCAATCTTTGAATTACTTAAGAACAGGCTGAGATGGTTGCTCACAAATATAGGAGGCTCCACGAGTAAGACAAATATCTGTATGCTCATAGCTCACTCTCAAGATTAATGTATCTGTTTGGGGGTTTTATCTTTGCCATTCTTAAGAAACAACAACAACCAATAGTGCAATGGGTGAAGTAGGCAGGAACCCTCATCTACTCTTACATTCACTGAGATAAGATTTCCTTGTTGGATGGGCTGCGAGCTACCCCTTCCAGTGCTGATATCAGATGAGCACCAACTTTCAGAGAATGCTGATGAAGGGCTTGGGGAGTAGAGTAGGAACTGAAGGTTCAGTGCAGGTCACAGGGCACTGCCTCCATGCCTGGAAAGCAGCTTGCAGACCATGAATGCAATGTACTTGTCCCAGCATGTGAGGGCTGTTGTTTTAAAAACAAGAGTCCCCATCATTAGATTCTACCCCTAAAGACTCAGGAGCCAGATGCTGAGGTAAAAGCCAACTAGCCCTATGAAAGCACCATGCTGTCCTTCCTGACTAGTCAATATTCCAGAAGGAAGAAGCCTTTCTACTCAGCTTGAGGAAAAATCCAAAAGCAAAAAGCACCCACTTTCTTCTCCATACTGCTTTAAACAGCCTTGAAATCAAAAGTCCCTCTTTTCTGTTAGTCTATGACAGCTGGTTACTGGAATGGAAATTTTGGTTGCTTTGAAATCTCATATTTTTGTTTTAATTAAATGTGTGGGATTTTAGTTAGGCCATAGTTTGTCCACACTATTAGTTGTCAAGTGCAGGGTGTGGTGTTTGCCAGCTGCTAAGGGCCTTCAATTGCTGCACGGAGAGGGGAGTGTTCTAGGACTCAGTATAAATATGAGGCTATGAAAGAGAAGAAGTGCTGTTTTTGGTGGCAGTCAGTCTGGGCATTTGGCATGAAGCAGTGTGGAGACACCAGAGGCCAGAGATGGTGTGCTGGTTTGGATCAGAAAGAAAGAAACTCTCCAGGGCACAGCAGCATGGAGGTGACTGCTAGCTGTGTCTGTAGTTGACAGAGATAGGTATAGAGCCCTAAAAGAACCCCTTGACCCTAAATTTCTGGGAGAAGTAAGGTTGTCTGGGCCCCCTACACCCACTAACACTTTCTCTCTCCTACTTAATTTTGGGGTGTTGGTGGAAGAAAGGTAGAGGCCTAAATACCCCAAATAAAGTAGAGTTTTAAAAAGATCTCTACAGGTGGCCTTCTGCTACAGGTGAATTGCTCCAGAGTTAACTTTCTTTAATCCTGCTTACAGAAAGGTTTTGGATTAAAGGTACATGATAGGGCTGAACCACACCACAGCCATCTGTTCACAATAAACAGAAAGTTCTTATATTAAAGGTGGGTGCTATGGCTGAACCACTCCACACCTGAAAAAAAAGGTTTTCACAGTTCACAATGGAATCCTATAATCCTGAAGCCTCCTCTAGAAGCAGCCAAACTGTCAACAGCTTTTCACTTTGGGGTGTGGTCAGTGAGACCCTTTCTATAGTCACTGCCTTGATCTCAGAGTGAGTTTCTGAGTTCAGTACTGCAGATACAGGAGACACTGCTTTATTCTAAACTCTCTGACCTCTGGATCTTAAAATCATTCTACCTCTCTTCCAGATGGTCTCTGAGACTCATGGATGGTGAAAAATAATCTCACATATATTCCTGGGGTATATGAGTTGGTTCCTTGAGAAAATCAGAAGAATGACAAACCAGTACGCAGTTTCACTAAAAGGGTGAGATTCAGGATCAAAACTAACAAAATTGGAGTTGAGAATGGGCACATAACCACAGACAGCATGGAAACCCAGAGAATCCTAAGACGTGCTTTTAAAACCTTTCACCAAATTAGAGAATCTAAAAAGAAATCATTTTCTGGATAAATAGCACTTAAAGTAAAATAAAGGCCAGTTAAACAGTTGAAATAGACCAATAACTTTTTAGGAAATACAAGCAGTAACTAAATTTCTCAAAACCTCTCTGAACTCAATTCCATGCAGGTGTACAATTTGATTCCAGGGCAACACAAATCTAGGCAGAAAAACCCTATCTTGAAAAATAGGTTTCTAAACAACAATAACAAAAATTCCAGAAAAGTTTATTTTGACACAAAAGTCTACTATCCTTTCAAATTGATCATGGTAACACTCCTCAATATATCCCAGAATTAGAAACAGAAGGAACACTGTGCAATTCCTTTCATGAGGCCAAGGTATCAATTTACCCAAACCACAAATATTTCGAACAAAGTAAATTACAAAATAATTTCCCGTATGAACATAGATGCAAAAGACTCAACATACCTGTCAACTACATCAGAGAATGCATAAAATGATCATCCACTATGATCAAGAAGGCTTCATCCCTGAGATTAAGGATAGCTCAATAAACAAAAATCAAAACATGGAATCTACTATGTAAGCAAACTGAAAGAAGGAAAACACGTGATCATCTCATCACATTAGATGCAGAAAAGGCCATTTGACCAAATCCAGCACCTATTCAGGGAATAAGAATTGGGAATTTTAGGGATAAGAGGGATATACCTCAGCACAATAAACCTTCCCACATGTGTGCACATACACCCCTGTCAAACTCCCCACACGTGTGCACATTCACAGTAAACCCCACACTTTTGCACATACACCACATGCACATCACAAACCAAACTCAACTTTTAAATTAGAAAATGTACAACCTGAAGATGTAGTCAGTTGTGTTTACCTGCCATGCATGAGGCTTCAGTTTAATCCTCAACACTGTCAACCTGCGCATAAAACAGAAATATTACAAATGTTGCCTTCTGGGATGATTTGATGACTGGATGAAATGGAGCAGAGGTTTCCTTTTGACATTAAGATGTTTTAAGTCTTAGAACTTTCAGTTTCAAAACCCTAACCTAAACCCAAAGACCAATCAATGATTTTAATAAGATCCTCACACTGAACATTTAAAAATTTCCTTAGCCTACAATGCTTTTTCTTCTTACATCTTTAAAAAAGCACGACTTTATTGTGCTTCTCCCATGAAGCATGATGTCTTTCCTCCCCCTCCTTGTCATATCTCATGCCTCCTTTCCCAGTGATCTTACTGACTTACTGAGGTGAATTGCAGGCCTCTCAACTCAGAGACTGCCCTCTTGACAGTCAACACATATGCCTCCCTGTGCACTGAAATTCAAGACAAGACATGACTTCAATAGATGATTTTCCACTACTTACTAATATACCATTTTAAAACACATGACTGAGGACTACAATTTGCATCACAAAAAATTATTGTGATTTCAGAGGGATAAATGACCAAAACAATATGGGGAAAGTCACATTTTGGGCAAGCCTAACCTAAATGAAATTAAACCAGCTTTTCTCCTGTGGAACTTTTGAGCACCTTCCCTTTCTGATGCTCAGTCTCAAATCAGCATTCATTATTTCACGTTTAACCAAATGTTTCTGTGCTGTGCATTCCAAGGCACTAGTGTTCATCAAAACACACTGCAGAAACATTGGTCTAATTCTTTATGTAATGAAGACACATTCAATGTCATATTCTTGTTCCATTAATTATACAACCTTGCTTTAAGCCTATCTTCAGTATCCTTTGTAACAAATCCACTAAACTTACCTTCTTCTACACAAAAACAGCCAAAGGGATAAATGGCTTGAGTATGTGCCTATATATCTTTTAAGTATTTTCACTGACACCTAAAACTTTTACATATTTATAGATGTGGTGTTTTGAAATAAACACACATTGTATACACTCCATTGCATTGATTGCTGGTATCCAATATGTATAAAGAACTCAAGGAACTAAACATGGACACACCAAGTAACCAAATTAAAAATGAGGTACGTATCTAAACATGGAATTAAACAGAGGAATCTCTAATGGCTGAGAAGCAGTTATTGAAATGTTTAATATCCTTAGTCATTGGGAAAATGCAAATTATAGTAACTGAGATTGCATGTTAAACCCTTCAGAATGGCTAAGATCAAGAACTCAAGCCCCATCTCATGCTGGTGGGGATGTGGAACACTGGGAACACTCTCCCATTGCTGGTGGGAGTGCAAAATTGTACAATCCCTTTGAAAATAAATCAGGTAGTGTTTTAGAAATGGTAACAGTTCCATCTCACAACGCAGTTCTACCACTCCTGGACATATACCCAAAGGATGCTCCACCAAACCTTAAGGACACTTACTCAACTATGTTCAGAGCAGCTTTACTTGTAATAGCCCCTAACTGGAAACAAACTAGAAGTTCCTCAACCGAAGCATGAATAAAGAAAAGGTGGTGCATTTACACAATGAATGATATTCACCTATTAAAAACAAAAACCTCATGGAATTTGCAGATAATGAATAGAACTAGAAAAGATGATCCCGAGTGAGGTAATCCAGACCCACAAAGACAACAGGCAATATGCTCATAAGTAGATATTAGCCATCAAATATAGGATAACCATGCTACAATTGAGAGGCCAACAAACCTAACTAAGTAAGAGGACCCAAGGGGGAAGCTTGAATCTCACTCAGAAGAGGAAATAGAATCGACATCAGGAGTAGATAAAGGGGGAAGACTGGGTAGGAAAGGGTTGGGGAGGAGAGCAGGAGGAATTAGGTTTGGGGAGGACAGAGGAAAAGAGTACTGGGTAAGAGAAGTGGAACCAGTTGGGCGGCATCTATGGGACAAGCTAGAAAACTGGGACAATGAAAGCACCTTGGAATCTGTGAGGGTGACCCTACCTAAGACTCCTAGCAATATGGATATGGAATCTGAAATGTCCATCTTCTGTAACCATACAAGACTTCCAGTAGGGGAAAACCTATCCATAATTTGTCCCACCTGTTATATGTGCAGGGGTAAATATGGAGCAGAATCTGGGGGAATGGCCAAATTTGAGACTGATGATATGAGAAAGAGCCCACCCCTTTCACTATTAATGATATTTGACTGTATTTATAGGCAGGCACCTAGCATATCTGTTTTATAAGAGGCTTCACTCAGCAACTGATGGAAACAGATGCAATGACCCACAGCCAAACATTAGGCTGAGCTTGGGGAATCCTTAGGAAGAGGAGGAGGAAGGATTGAAGAAGCCAAAGCGCTCAAGGGCACTACAAGAAAACCTACAGAATCAACTAACCTGGGCTCATCGGGGCTCACAGGGACTGAACCACCAACAGAGAGCATGGGCCAGACCTAGACCCTCTGCAACATTTATGCAGCTGGGTCTTCATGTGGGACTCCTAAGAGCTCAAGGAGGGTCTGTCTTTGACTGTTGCCTGCCTTGGATCCCTTTCCCCTAACAGGGTTGCTTTCTTTAGCCACAATTGGAGAAGATGTCCTAGTCCTACTGTAACTTGATATTCCAAGGCTGGTTGATATCCATGTGAAGCCTCCTGTTTTTCTTGGAAAAAGGGAGGATGGGTGAGAATTTTGGTGAGAATGAGGTACTTGGAAGAAAGGAGGGAAGAAAATTTTGATTATGATGTAAAAATAATAAAAATAAATAAATGGTTCTGTTGTTCTCCTCTTGGAGCTCCTGTCCTTTTCCCACTTCTTTCATAAGATTCCCTGCACTCTGCCCAAAGTTTGGTCATAGGTCTCAGCATCTGCTTTGATACCCTTCAGGGTAGAGACCTTCAGAGGCCCTCTGCGGTAGGCTCCTGTTCTGTTCCCTGTTTTCTCCTCTTCTGATGTCCATCCTTTCGCCTTTCTGAATGAGGATTGATCATCTTACCCAGGTGCTCCTTTTTGATTAGATACCTCCTTTTTGAGTAGTTTCTCTAGTTTTAAAGATTTTAGTATGTTTATCCTATGTTATATGTCTAATATCCACTTATGAGTGAGTATATACCATGTGTGTTTTCCTGTTTCTGGGATACCTCACACAGGATGATCTTTTCCAGTTCCCACCATTTGCCTGCAGATTTCATGATTTCCTTGTTTTTAATTGCTGCATAAGGAGAGCAACAGAACCAAAAAATCTGGGCACAGGGTTTTTTTTTCTGAGACTGATACCCCAAACAAGGACCATTCATGGAAGTAATCTTGATCCCCTGCACTGATGTATCCCATGGCAGTTTGGTGACCAAGTGGGTTCCATAGATATGGGGACAGTGAATGTCTCTGACATGAACTGATTGGCCAGCTCTTTGATCACCTCCCCTTCAGGTGGGTTCAGCCTTACCAGGCCACAGAGGAAGATAATGCAGCCACTCCTGATATCTGATAGACTGGGATCAGAAGAAAGGGGAGGAAGCCCTCTCCTGTTAGTGGACTGGGGAAGGGGTATGGGTGGGATAGAGGGATGTAGGGAGCTACAGGTGGGATACAAAGTGTATAAAATATAATCAATAAAAAAGAAAATAAAAATAAAACTAAGCTTACATATTTAAAAAATAAATAAATGAAGGCAAAAGAAATAAAACAGTGAATTTATGCTTTAAAAAGGAACATATTGTATAATGTTTAAATGAAAGTGTATCCCATCAAACATTTATTATTTTTTTCAGCAAAAGTTCCCAATGCACTTTAAACAAGTTCTGCATAGTTTATAATTAATAAAACCTACAGTCATCTGGGAAGAAAGATCCTCAATTGAGAACTTGCCTCAATGCCTATAGACATGCCTGAAGCAGTACTTTCTTAGTTGATGATTGATGTGGGAGGGCACAGCACACTGTCGTTTGTGAAACCCCTATGAAATGGCCCTGGGTTGTAGAAAAAAGCAAGCTGAGCAAGCCAGTGTGCCACTTTCCTCCATGGTTCCTGTCTCTGCCATGTCCAGGTATAGGTTGTTTAATTAGCCCAACAGGAATAATGACTTAGACAGGTTGACAGAGAAGGCCAGTAACTAACATCAGGCCAATCTCCAACTCCTGGGGGTCCCCCCAACCCTGCCCTACATGGTAACCAGAAGCTGACCAGGGGAGGCTAGGAGCTCTGTGCTGTATCTTGTGCTGAGAGTTTGCAGGGAACTGAGTGGAAGGGGGTCTACCTTGAGACATACTGAGTCGTCCTGGCTCTGTCCTGGGCTGTTTGCAGACACTCTCTTTCTCTGCAACTTTCCTAATAACTGTCATCCTGTTAAGTGAGAGCCGTTTCAGGCTCTGCTTTCTGGAAGCCTCATTGTGTTGGACAAGGTCTCTGGAGAGTAGGACCCAAGCTCTTGTCCACAGAAGATGGCTAGGTCTATGTGATACTGGTCCCCCATGGGTCTTCAGTGAGCAACTGTCTCCGGGTTCATAGGTCGTATGTGTGACAGTTGGAGAAGGGTTCCAAATGCTTGCTGGGTAAGCCCCAGTGGAGGCACAGAAGTTCCTCTCACCTGGAAACAAGGGCTGCAAGTTGAGTTTGGAGGTCAGGCCAGGCACCCATATGACTCTATGTCTTTCGCCTAGGTCTTTACCATTCTGAACCTTTCTTCTTCTTTAGGCTTGGGATCCTGCAGGTGTAGGGATAGGCCCAGGCCCAAATCTCTTCTTAGTATCCAGGCCTATTCCGTGTTAGGGATAGACCCAGGCCAACATCTCTACTTTTTAGGCCCAGGCCTCTTGAGGGGTGGTGATAGGCCCAGTCCCACAACTCTTCTCCTTTGGGCCCAGGCCTTTTCAGTGTTAGGATAGGTCCAGGTCCAGGTCCACACCTCTTCTACTTTGGGCCTAGGCCACTTTACGGTTAGGGATAGTCCCAGGACCACATCTTTTTTTCTTTAGGCCCTGGCTCCTTGGTTTAGGGAGAGGCCAAGGCCCGAATCTCTTCTTTGCGGCCAGGCCTCTTCAGTATTAGGGATAGGCCCAGGCCAATACCTCTTGTTTGGCCCCAGGCCTCTTCATGGTTAGTGATAGGCCTAGGACTACATCACCTTTTTTCTCTCATACTTCTTCAAGGATAAGATAGGCCTAGGTATATATATTTCTTTTGGGCACAGACTTCTTCAGGTTTAGGGACAGGTCTAGCGACCCATCTCTTCTTTGAGCCCAGGCCTCTTCATTCTTAGAGATAGACCTAGGCCCACATCTCTTCTTCCTTAGGCACAAGCCTCTCCAGGGATAGGGACAGGCCCAGGCCCAGGCCCAGATCTCTTCAACTTGAGGCCTGGCCCCCTTCAGGTAGTGAGAGGCCCAGGCTCTCATCTCTTCTGAGTGTCCAGGCCTGTTTAGTGTTAGGGATAGGCCTGGCCCACATCACTTCTTCTTTCGGCCTGTTCAGGGTATGAAATAGGCCCAGGTCCACACACATTCTTTTTTGGTTCCAAGCGTCTTTACAGTTAGGGTTAGGCCAAAGCTAACATCTCATCTTACTAGGGCCCAGTTCTCTTCAGGATTATGGATTGGCCCAAGCACACAGTTCTACTTTGGGCCCAGGCTTCTTCAGTGTTAAGGATTAGCCCAGTCCCATACCTCTTAATCTTGGGCCCAGGCCAATTTGTGGTTAGGGGTAGGCCCAGGCCCACACCTCTTCTTCTTTGGGCCCAGGCCTCTTCAGGTTTAGGGATAGGCCGGGGCACACATCTCTTATTCCAGAGGCCCAGGCTTCTTCACAGTTACAGATAGGCCCAGGCCCACAACAGTTCTTTGTTATGTCCGGGCCCATTCAGGTTTAGGGACAGCCCAAGTTCACCATTGCTTTTTTGTGCCCAGGACTCTTCAGGGTTAGTGATGGGCCCAGGCCCACAGTTCTTCTTTGTGCCTAGGCCTATACAGTGTTATGATAGGCCCAGGCACACATACCTTCTTCCTTGGGCCCATGACTCTTCAGGGTTATGAATTGGCCCAACGTACACCTCTTACTCTTTGGGCCCAGTCCACTTTACAGCTAGGGGTAGGCCCAATACCACATCTCTACTTCCTTGGGCCCTGCTCTCTTCAAGGATAGGATAAGCCCAGGAATTTATCTCTCTTTTGGGCACATATTACTTCACGTTTAGGGATATGCCCAGGCCCCCATGCATTCTTTGGGCCCAGGTCTCAACATAGTTAGGAATTGGCTCAGTTCCACAACTCTTCTTTTTTAGGTCCAGGCCTCTTCAGGTTTAGGAATTGGTCTAGGGCCACATCTCTTCTTCCTTAGGTCCAGGTCTCTTCAGGGATAGGGACAGGCCCAGAACCTCACCACTTCTTCTTTGGTCGCAGGCTTCCTCAGTTGGGGATAGGCCCCTTCAGGTTTAGGGATAGGCTCTTGACAAAACTCTTCTTTTTTGGGCACAGGCCTCTTCAGGGTTAGGGATAGTCCAAGGCACACATCCTTTCTTCCTTGGGCCCAGGTTTTGTATAAAAAGAAAAAGAGAGAAACAGTAGATGTAATGGAAGTTTTGGTGTCTTTGTATGTTATGTTACTATGCTTTTGTTTTAATCTGAAGTGTGAGATTTCATTTGGGCTATAGTTTGTCCATACCTTTTTATTGTCATCTGTAGGGCATTATCTTTGGCAGTTGCTAATAGCCTTCCTTGTGGGGCATAGAGAGGGGCATGGTCTAGGACTCTGAGTATAAATGAGGCCAAAAAAAAAAAAAAAGAAGGCAGTTTGACATTTACTATTGGCATGTGGCTTGTAGCCATTTGGTTCGACAAGAGACCAGAGATGGTGTCACAGTTTGGAGCAGACAGACTGAGAGAAATGCTTCGGGGCACAGCAGCATGGAGGAGCCTGTAGCTGTGTCTACAGTTGACAAAGATTTCTACAGAGCCCTAAAAGAACTCCTTGACTCTATCAGGGAGAAGTAAACAGGTCTGGACCCCCACTCCTCACTAACCTCTTCTCTCTTTTACATAGAGTTGGGGATTTAGTGGAAGGGAGGTAGAGGTCTAAGCACCCAAAATAAAGTAGAGTTTTGAAAAGACTGCTACAGGTGGCATTCTGCTACAAGTGGTGCCCAACATCAATTAGGATACAAAAGGCTAACAAGTGACACCCAGACATGGCTTGAGAATAATGGGGAACTTGGTTTTGGAGCTGTACACAGGAGATGGCAAGTTCTGAAAGAGTGAATGTAATGTTTCAAGATGTCACTAAAAGTTTTATAGCAGGGGCTGATGCCAGGTTCTCTCTTGAAATGTTCCCAGGCGAAATTTTCTGTTGTTGCTTTATTTTCTTCCTATATTCTGTTTTTTAGAAGATTAATAAATGACGGATGAGATAGGAAGAACAAAGGTGTCACTCAGTTCTCTTGTTCTGGAAAGGATTACAGACTTGGTGGTTCAATAGGAAAATTTATGGGTAGAGTCTGAAGCTTTTGGAAAGCAAAACGTGCTACTGAAAAACGGGAGTTTACCCTCAATTGCTGCTCTGCCATGCTCCATGAGCCAGGTATTCAGAGTACTGCAAGGGGGAAGTGAAGAACTGGAAGCCCAGCAGGCCAAAAGAGCTCTGGAGCCAAGGGCTCCATTGCAGGAACTACCTGTGGCTACAGAGGCAGCATGAGCTTTCCCAGTCTTTGTGCAACATATGCCTGATAATGATGGTGGTAAGGCTGACAATGAGATGACGTAGAGTCCAGTAGAAATGTTAGATGAAAAGAAACTTTACAAGTCTATCATATGGTATGGAATGCATTCAAATTTGGTTAAATAAATGTTAAATAACTAGACTATGAAAAATAGACTTATTCCCCAAAAGTGGAAAGGGTTGGTTTTAGCTCTATTAAAAGCTGGTCCGTAGATAAAATCATAATTGTGGTGAAGGAATGAAGCCACAAAAATAGAACAACAAAATATTAGAGAGGAGACAGGTTTTGGTAAAGATCAACTGTTTGTTGAAGGGCATTATGCTGACTTATGAAAACAAATCAAATCTGAAGATGTAGTGATTGAACAATGTCATTTTGCAGCAGTAAGAGCATGGGATATGGTAGAGGAGCCTGACAAAAGAATCTCCTCATTATTAAGGTAATTCAAGGCCCTGCAGAAGCCTTCACCAAGTTCTTACAGAGATTGGGTTCAGCTTGAAATTGAGCCAAACCAGACCCTGAGACCAGATAGGTGTTGACACAGATCATGGTTGATGAGAATGCAAATACTAAATGTAACAGAGAACTTTAGACCATTAAAAGAATGAGGGGCCCAAAGAGACAGATGTTAAGAGAGACCACTGGCATTGCCTCTCAGGAGCATCATGCTATAGGTCAAGCCATAGCTAAAAGTCTCAAAAATCAAAATGACTGGTGCTTTAATTGTGGTGAATTTGGTGACTTTGCAAAGAAATCATGAGGCTAGAAGCTTCACTCATAAGGGGAAGAAGCTGCTTCTGGCTACAACGTGCAATGGCCAGATTCGCTGGAATTTGTAGGTATTGTCAGAAGGGAAAGCATTGGAGTAATGAGTGTATATCTAAATGGGATTCAGAAGGTCACCACTTGCCATCATTAAACAGTCAGAGGGGCCTGTCAGCTCGAGGCCCCACAGCAAAATATAGGAGCTGTCCTGCTTTGGTCAGCCAGGAGATGACAAGCAGGAGGAAGATCAAAATGGAAAATTGCTGATCTCACTCATGCTGAATCCAGCAGGGCTTTGGATCTGAGTACAAATACCCTTCTTACCCTTTCAGCAAGATTTGCATGTTACAAAATAACCATTGGTGTTTATGGTCCTTTTCCTTCAGGGACAGAAAGGATGATCTTGGGAAGAAGTGGATTAACTTCTCAAGGATTTATTGTGCATCCAGTTATTGTAGATGGGGAGTGTAAGGAAGAATATATAATCATGACATATGTAAAACAGGAGGTGCCAATTAATGCAGGGGGTAGAATTGCTCAGCTGTTACTATATCTTTACGTCATGGGCAAAGTTGTTCCCATAGAAAGAACAGGCACCTTTGGGAATACTAAAAAACATGTGCTCTGGCATCAGTGGTTAATGGTACAAATGAATGATGTTGAGATGTAAGGTTTGATAGATACAAGAGCTGACATCAATAGTCTTGGAAACAAGAATGGCCACTTCAGAAGATTTCTACACCAGGAATTGGTAAATTGTCTCAAGTAAGACAAAGTGTTGTACAGTACATTAAATGTGTGAGACCAGAATGGCAACCGGGGAATTGAGATCTTATGTGGCTGACATACCCATAAATTTGTGGGGAAGAGATCTTTTACAAGAATGGGGTACTCAAATTAATATGCCTGTAATCCCAGAGACAGCCAATGCTCAAATAAGGGGTGAAATGGTAGAGGCTTCTGTGGAAGGTATTGATATGTGTAATCAAGAACAATCACAAGCTGTGCCCACTGTCCAAGCACAGGACATCACAGGGATTGAGTTTCCAAATTTATAAGAGGGTCCACTGCTGAAATACCAACAGCCTTGCCCCCAAAGTGGTTATCAAACAGACCAGTGTGGCTAGAGCAGTGGCCCATAATGAAAGAAAAGTTACAGGTTTTGCCCCCATCTTTGTTTAGGGCTACCAGCTATGTTTAGTTCCCTGATTAGTGCTAACTGCAACTTTTGTCCTTCAAGCTTTTTGATGTTCAGTTTTAATGCAATATGGTAGGATGAACAAAATTAGCTAGGCTTTTTATGAACTGTGTCTAATTTTGCTTTGATTTTAGTTCAGAAAGAACAGATTTAAAGTTATGCTAGGGACTGCAGTTGAGTACAAGATTGAGCTTTACCTAGTCTCATTGGTTGTGGTTTTTTAAGGTTAAGCCTAGGGTGGGTAACTATCAAGTTTGCTTATGTATATATACTTGAAATATAGTCCTAAAACATGCAGCTAATAAATATGCCAGAATTAGAGATTTTAGGATTCTGTTTTATAGGATACAATCTAGAGCAGATGATAAAGATAGACAAAGAGTAACTCAAATATGCTGGCCCTCAAGCTTGTCAGAGATCTGATGAATATGACACCTTAATATGTTTAAGTTTATTGTGACAGAAGATCCCAAAATCCAGGCAGAAGCTTCCCCACGGTCTCTGAGAAGATTTGAGCACAATGACCGATGACTGCGACTCTGGATTGTGGTATGCCAACCACTGGACAAGACTTCCCCAACCAGCCCACTGCTAGGGCCCAGCCTAAACTGTGGACAAATCTGTGGACACCTGGAGATTCATTGTTTCTCTTTTCTGAGGACGAGGTGTGGTCAATCTCTTACTCCAGACAAATAGTCTCTCATCTTCTGCCCTGATGGCTGGACTGCCTCTGCTCATGGTGCCATGAGACCATGGGATGGACTAACTAGTCATCTCTGTCATTTTGGTTGGTACATGGATTGGTATTTTATTTAGCTTATAATTTATTCTTCTCAAGTCTCTGATCAAACTGTTGGTAAGCTAACCTAATGGTAGCTTTGCAGCTGAAGAACAATTAGATCCACTGTTAGTTCATTAGTCAGTTCATTAGCTAGTTAGTATGAGTAGGTACTAGATCATTTATTTAGAAAGGCAAACTCGTTTGCCTTGCTCACAGGCTTCATGTTAGTTGTCTGTGTCTTATGGTGAATAGCTGGATAGAAAGATATGGAATCCATGTAGGGTCTGAGGATATAGGAATTTCAGATGTGAGAATCTAGAGAGTGTTGTCTGATGGTCTGGAAGAATGGTTTCAAGTTGGTAAATGCAAGAAAGATTGGTAGGCCTAGGTAAGTGTCTTAAAGGTATGTGAATGTTAGTTGTAATCATATAGAAAAATGATTTATGACACATTAAAAATGGGAGATATTTAAGATTTCTCCCTCCTCTCTGCTATTGTTCTGCTTGTGTTGCTGTAAGACTTCAAAAGTTCAGAGTTTTCACACTGATCAACAGCGTTCTGATAAGTTGTTGGAACTTATTCTCCAGTCATAAGCTTGAGATTTTCATTTCCTTTGGTTGTCCTCTGAGATAGACTTAAAGGTGCATCTCATCATGCTAAAAACATCTCTCTAATGCGTCTTTCTGACCCAAAAGGCATACTGTTTACTATGGTATTTCTCATATCTGACATTTCTGAGGTCGACTTTGACATAATATTTAGGAATATCTTAAGCCTATTATTTCTAGTTGCTTTGTTAAGTCCAAGCATCCAGGGTTTAGCATCAAAACCATTAATGTATTTTTGCCTAACTTTCCAGTATGACATTGGAATTGGGGGCTAAAAGTAGATGCTGAGTGTACAAAAAGTGGCTGAGCTCCATTGGTGGCTGATTACCAACATCTGTGCCCACAGAAAAAGTGTTAGTTTCAGACCATGGATACACTTTGTTTATAAAGGTTACAAAACAAATAGCTAAGAAGAACTGACACTCATTCTGTTGGATCCAGTATTTCCTCTTACTCTCAGAATGTTGTTATATTAGATTTGCTGATTTAGATTAGATTTGTTACTTTTCTGAGGTTTTTACAAATATTTCTTTTGTAAACTAAAAATTCACATGAGTCTTGGAAATAAAAAAGTCATGAGACCTGGATCTGCCATATTTCAAATGTACCACAGATGAGTCTTCCCCTTGGTCTTGGGATTCCTCACTTTTCCCATTTAATAGGAAAAAAAAAATTAACTTCTGACTCTAATCTGAATTTCTCCCAGCAGATTTTTATCTGATTGACTCTACTCCAGGATCAGCAACTGACTGCCAGCTGAAAACTGAACTTGCTGGAAGCTGAAGTAATCCATTCCAGCCAATGTGATGGCTCCATGTCTCTTCATATGGATCAACTAACCATATGCTTCTGAGGACTGCTCCATTGCCCAGCCTTTGACTGGTATTTCAGCTGTCCTAGCCCCTGATGGCCATCCTATTATCAGCACTGAAGCAACTTCAGAAGAACAGTCTTCAGTCCAAAATCCCACCTAACAGACTGAAATGCAAAGTCAAAAGGGGTTCCCTGGCATTAGCTATTATCTTGGGAACCTGCTTAGCTGGAGCAGGAACTAGTATTGCAGCCTGGAGAGACACTAGAGAGAAAAGATTCCAGAGGATGGTTTAAATCCTGGCATAAGAGTTCTCCTTGGCTTCCTTCCTCTATATCCACCCTGAAGGGACCTCCTACTCATTTTGATTTTTATCTTTGGGCCTTGCATTTTAAATCACTTGAAGGCTTTAATAAAGTAATGTTTGGGAGTAATGCAGTAATGGTACTGAGATCCCATTGTGGAAAGGTAAATCTGAAGGACTCCAGGGGTCATATCTGGAAGATGGAAGATTGGGTCTTCAAATGATCATGGGGAGGGGAGAATGAGAGACCAGAGAAGTAAGAATCAATGGGTATTGTTTTAAAGTTTAAAGTTCCAGCCACCTGGGTAAAACAAAAACAAAACCAACTAGATTTAATGCATTTTCCCCCACCCACTAATTATCCAGTTGCTAGGAAAACAGGCTATGAAACCAAGCCAGAACTGCTTGTGGTCTTGCAGCCTTAGTGGACCAATCATTTCAAAAGTCAATTTCCCTTAGCCAATCATGTAATGCCAAAGCATGTAAGTACTTGCATGTTGTTTTGCCCTATAAAAATCTTGTTCCCCTAGATCATGGTGCCACATTTCTAACCTGTTTCCACAGGGGGTTTGTGTCCTGTGTTAGAACACATATACAATTAAAAATCCTCATGTATTTCAGTGGAGGCTATTCCTGTTGTCTGTGGGTTTAGGTTTAATAACTGGGCACAACATGCTTACCTCCTGGGAATTACCCACCATCCAAACAACTGTGACTTTCTGCTCCCAACCTCACACTGTGGCTGACAGGTAGGGCTCAGGGAAGGGTTGTCATCCAGTCATCCATAATGTCCTCCCCAAGCCAGAGCTCAGGCTGAGCCAGGCCTGAAACCCCTGTGATACTCACAAAAACTGAACTGGGTCAACAGAGGCTGGGCTACAGCTGCTGAGTCCTCTGTGGAAACAGAGGAAGAGGAGGATGGACTCTGCTGTCACCTTCTGGTTAGGCCATGTGAAAAGAACACACCAACCCTGCCTAGTGCACTCCTCACCCCTCACCCTAATGCCAAGCACCGAAGACAATAGCCCAGAGTGACTTCCCACTCATGACCCACCTTAGTTAATGACAGGAGGGTTGGATCCATACCCTACATGCTAATGAGTTAATGTTGTGTCTGTAGGTGTCACCACCTGACATCAAGGTGCTGTCAAGCACTTGCACTAGAGATGTGGCCAGTGACAGGCCTCACCCTAGGGCAAGGATGTAGGTGAGGCTGTGCTCTGAATTTGAATCAATTATGTATGACTTGTTCATTCTCACCACATCTCTGTGAGGACAGAGAGCAGGATCTGTGAGGGGTACAGTCAAAAGAGTTGTGACTGGCCATTGGAGATGGCCCACCTTGGAGGCTAATCCCCTGAATCAAATCTTGGTGGCCAACTGTTGTGGGCTGAAACAAGTTTTTGAGTTGATCCCACGAGTGGGATATGGGACTGCTTCCAACTGTCCACCGAAGCAAACTATTTGTCTGGTGCAGGTTGAGAGGGCTCTTTGCCAGCTGCAGACAGTTTAAATCTGAGGACTGTGGAAATGGAATTAATGCCAGGGCCCATTGAGAGAAGAGTGCCCCGAGAAAGAAGAAGGCTGCTGGTGCTCCCCCTGCTGCTCCTGGTTGCTGTGGATGCAGCTGTATGAGATAAGTTGAAGAAATCCTGAAACAAAAATTGGAATGCCCTAAGGAACCCAGTGACCCTAACCGGCAGGAATAGCTAACTAGAACCCCACCCCCTCTCCCCATTATTGTTCCTTTTCTTTTACCTCGTTTTGGGGTGTTGGAAGAGATTGGGGTGAAGGGAGGAAGAGGCATAAGAAACCAAAATAAAATAGTATAAAAAGTTATGCTAAAACCCCACCTCTTGGATGCAAGTGAGAATCACCTCAAAGCTTCTGAGCAGGTCCTGTCCAGTTTGGGCAGAAGCTGCGATCTGTTTTCTAGACCCAAACAGCAGTGACTATCTGGTCAAGGAGGCCTGCGCTAACTCTGCTGTTGCTTGTGATCTGCTTCCTGTAGTCTTTGGCTACTGTGCCACTTTAAAAACAGGTACATCTAGCTATGCAGGGCCTTTAATCCCAGCACTATGGATGCAGGTAGATCTATGTGAGTTTGAGGCCAGACTGCTCTACAAAGAAAGTCCAGAGCAGCCAGTGATAACCAAGTTCATGTGACCTTGAATAAAAGCAACTGTTGAAGAGAACATTTATTTGAGACACATTTTTTTTTTTTTAATGTCAAGGGTCCCCAGGAACATCCAACCTGGACGTCCACTCATGTGCACTCCTGTGTAGCCATGATGTGTGTTGTGTCTGGTAGGGTTCCCCCCCCTGCTCGTACCAACTCCAATTTGCGAGGACCAGAGGCCTTAAGCACCCATTATGGATCCAGGGAGTCACCCAACAACCTAACTCAACCTAGCTAACCCATGTGTACTCTCCCCTTGCACACAATCTCCTACCCCCCCCCCCCACAACCTCCAGCATTTGTTTCATCAGCCTGTTGACAACTGTCCTCTGGAGAGCTGGTATCACAGCCCTGTGCTGTACTCAATAGGGGGTGAAGAAGAAATGACAGCCTCTTGCCCTCATGGAGCTCACAGTCTAGTTGGGGACTCAAGGTGCACATGAGTACACAAAGCACATATACACACACATACAGAAGAGACAAGCAGAGGAGTAAAGAGCACATAACAATCTAGGGAGACACTGTGTGTTAACTTAGGTACTCCTACAAAGGAGCCTGGGCCTGGAGTCTAGCCCTGGTGAATAAGGGAGGGTTGAGGGTGGGGAAGAACATTTCAGAGCAGTACAGGGGAAGGCATGGTCCAGTAGGGAAGAGACAAGCTGCACAATTATCTGAGGGCCATGGTAAGGGATTCGGTAAGTTAGCCAAGGAAAGGAGGAGCATGGAAACTCGTGGGGATAGGGAGCGCCTCCCCTTTCTCAGATCTCTTTGAGTACTCGCTGACCTCAGAATAAGGCATAGGGATTCAGTAAGAATCAATAACCCCAACTGCATGGGGGATACAGACAGTAAGACCCCAAGCAGGCATCCACAGGTTCCTACCAAGCCCAGGTAGGGAAGAGCACTCTCTATTCCTAACCAGAGTTTCACTTGAGGGAAGGGGGAAAACATTAGTGAGCTCCCAAATGACTGGCTCACATGTGAAGATATGAGTCCTTGATCAGCAATGGGCCTAGACCCACACCCCTACTTGTACCCCTGCTCATTTAGGGACACACACAACTCCTCTGCTGTCATCTCCCACTGCCTAGACCTACAGGCACCATGTGCTGGGCTCTGTTGCCTCTCTCCCCTCACTGTCCCTGTGACACCTGCCTGGAGCTGATCACCTGGCCAGCATGTGGCTAGTGGAAGCAGGATTATTTCTCCCTGGCATAGACAGAGCAAATGATTTCCCATCCCTTCAGCAGTCCAACCTCCCCTTGAGACTCCACAGTGAAGTAGCGCCATGACTAAGCTGAGGGCTCCATCACAAAAAGGAAAACAGGAACCAAGCGCAGGAGCCTTGGAAATGTCTGGGGAAGAAAGCCAGGTTCCACAAATCAGGTGTACCTTTAAGACTGCGAAGAAGGGATGGATGGACTAAAAGGGGCCCAGCCTCAGCATTCTTTATCACAAACAAGAGGAGACCAGGAGGAGAAAGACACACTTGTATGGAATAAGGACAGGATGGCACATGAAATCCCAGGGCTGAGGTCTTTAATCTGGAGTCCGGAGGCTCCTGAAACTGCTTGGCATTATGAAAGCTACATGGGTATGTGTTCTAGGAGAAGGTCCATAGCCTCCATCAGGTTGTAAAGGGACACTTGCCCCTCAAGTATTAACTTTTCTAGTTCAGAAAGGGCATGGTGCCCTGGCTCTGGGGAGAGTGTGGGAGAACCAGACTTAGGTTTTTCTCACCTGGGTAGACCTTGTCTCCACAGAACCCATGGAGCTAGCTAGCCAAACAATGTTAAGACTTAGGCAAAGCCACAGCACTTAGTGGAACATGGGTGCCCTCTGCCTCTGAATGCTGCCCTGCTAGGCTCAGGATTGGGAGAGGTGAGCCAGGTCTCCTCTCTGAAGAGTCCTTCACGTGCCCCATGTACTCGTGTGCTTGACTTCAGATAATTCTTTTTATTCTTTTGTTTTTATTTTCTCTTTTTGAGTGTTTTGCCTCCATGTGTGGATGTGACCTTTGAAAAAGCCTGGGGCTTACAGAAGCAGGAGAGGTTGCTGGATCCCCTGGAACTGGAACTATGACAGTTGCAAGGCTCTCTTAACTACTGAGCCAGCCTTCCAGTCCCAAGTTCAGATGCCTTTTACAATGAAAGCCTAAGCAGAAAACTGGGGTATGAATGACACTTCTCTCTACCTGAGACTGTGGCTGAGTGTGGAGACCAGAGCAGTTCCTGTGCACTAACACACACAAGAAACAGTTTGCAGGGAAAGTCAGGCCTGATGTCTATAAATCTTCCATATTATACCTTTAAATTTTAAGATGATAGTGGCTATTATGTTGAGTAAGGTAGTGGCTTTGAACCAAGAGAAGAAATCTCCCCTTTTAGATGCAAACCATGTTCTAGTCTCTTATTTTTTAAATTTATTTATAATTTTATAAATTACAGTTTATTCACTTTGTATCCCTCCTGTAGCCACCTCCCTCTTCTCTTCCCATGCCCATCTCCAAGTCCACTGATAGGGGAGGTCCTCCTCCCCTTCCTTCTGACCCTATCCTATCAAGTCTTATCAGTAATGGCTGCACTGTCATCCTCTGTGGCCTGGTAAGGCTACTTCCTCATCAGGGGTAGGTGATCAAAGAGTCAGCCACTGAGTTCATGTCAAAGAGAGTTCCTATTCCCATCACTAGGGAACCCACTTGGAGACTGAGCTGCCATTGACTACATCTGTGCAGATGTTATCTCCATTCATGGTCCTAGGTTGGATTATCAGTCTCAGAAAAGACCCCCGTGCCCAGAATATTTTTGATCTTTTGCTCTCCTTGTAGAGCTCCAGTCCCCTCAAGATCTTCCTATCTTCCTGTTCTTTCATAAGATTTCCTGAACTCTGCCCAAAGTTTGGCTATGAGTCTCTGCAAACTTAAGTGAGAACATATTTTGGAGAGGATGTGGAGAAAAAGGAACCCTCCTTCATTGCTGGTGGGGATGTAAACTTGTACAACCACTTTGGAAATCAATCTGGTGCTTTCTTAGACAATTAGGAATTCTGCTTCTGAAAGATCCAGCACCATGTGCTCACCAGGTTTAAAGCCCTGAAAATCTTCTATGCTCCCCTTAGGCACTCCTCTTCCCCCGTCCCCAGCCCACAGCTGATCCTTTTTTCTGTTTTCATAGTTTTGTCCTTTACAAGCTCAGGACTTGAAGTCCAAAAAATCCTGCCCTAGAAAGCCCCACCCCTGAATGAATCCTATACAAAGGCTATGTCTGCCCAGTTCCTTTCTGCCTTCTCACAGGAGCAAAGGCAGCCACTGCTGGTCTCATCCCTCCAATAAATTTCTTTTAAGAAAGGTGCTGCTGTGACTGTCTTGTTGGAAGAAGAGAAGAAAAAAGAATCAGAAAAGGAGCAGCACTCAGGCTCCAAAACTCCTCAGTTCACAAAGGGTTGGGGCAACTCTCTCCTGGGAGCTGCAGTGTCTCTGCTGAGGAGTCCTCCTCTCAGAGAGGTTCCTGTGCTCCTGTGCCTCAGGATGCCCTTGGGATACTGTCCTACCTCAGAGGTGGGATACCTTCCCGAGGCCTCTTAGTTGTGAGTGTCCTGGACACCCCTCCATTTGAGTACTGTCAAGGCTGGCGACCACTACCACCACCACCATCAGCACTTTTCCCTCTAATACCCAGGGTCCTGGACATGCCAGGTAATGAATAGCTAATAACCCACAGCCTAACTCAAGTTGAGATTAACGGTGTGAAGAGGTGAGGTAAGAAACAAGATATGGTTACCTTTGGAGTCAGATACAAGGGGGAGATGATGGCATCCTGCAGGCTAAGGGGCAGCAATAAACCACAATGGCAACAGAGAATCTGAGATGGTGAGGCAGAGTGTGAGGTTCAGACATTTGAGCTGAAGAAGAAGCATGTCCACCCTGTTCCTCCTCTCAAGGATGAATGTGCCTATGGGAAGATGGGGGTGGAGTGGGGCTGACAGGAGATACATGATTCCTGGGAGGTGTCTCTGAGAAACACTTCTAGCTACTGTGTCTAATGATGCTTGTAACAGGCTGGTAGGCAACAAGGCTGGACCAAGCTGGGAGTTAGCAGAGGCCTGGATGCCCTTTGTGATTCTCAGAATGAAGTGAGTTGAGGTCTCTGTGACCTCACAGGGTACAACCCTGCCACAGGAAGAGTTGTGGTCTTAGCCTGAGGACAACTCAGAGTCCACCAAGGAGGGCTGAGATTCACAGCAAGCCCCTGTTTCTGCATAGCTGTGGGCTTTTTCCTAGGATGGACACTACCTGAAATTCATCACGTGAGTTACTCTCTCAGTACGAGCCTCTTCTTCACTGGGGTCTTTGTGAGGTGAGGAGACTAAACATGGTGAGGGACATGAATAAATAGGGACATGATTGTGAGGGAACTGAATCGTAAGGGATGATTCTCAGCATAGGAAGAGCAGGAAACAGCTGGGATCAGAAGTTCCATTGCAGTGGACTGGCCTCTAAAGACCACAGGGAGAGGAATCCTTTGATTCCTCTCTGAAAAAGAGAGACCTCAGAATGATGCCACACAGGTGTATCTGGACTGTGACTCAATCCTCTAGCCTAGGTGAGGAAGAATAATATACTGAGGTTGTCATGTCCACATCTGTCCAGCACACATTGCTTGTCCAGGGAAAAATAAACCAAGTACCACTAGCACTGAACTGTGATACTTCAGTCCTGGCCAGTAGCAAACTTTTCATTTCTATTCAGATACCTGACACAAAATGTAAATAAACAGCACTCTCAGTAATCACAGGAAATACCGTGGCAATCCTCTCCCCTCTCATTCTGTACTTACAGACATATTTTCACATTGTATGTGTGCTCATGGCTGCAGGTCCATGTCCATATGTGTGAAAATACATCGATGTCACATAACTTCCTCTACAAATATTCACATGGTTACATGAGAGAGTAATCTATGTTCAGGCTGTGTTAATAAGGTGAGGACCTCATCACCACAGGTACATCCTCCCACTGTGCTGTGTGCTCAGCAGAGTGTGGGAAAGCATGGTCATTCCACACACTACACTCAGGCACATAGGAAGAAGCAGGAGAGAGGTGTGTTCAGGCCTCTGTTGCCTCATGCATAGCTCATTGGCAAGGTAAAGGCTGTGGTGTTGGTGTGAAGGAACTCTGTGTACAAATGTGGGCTGAAATTCAGAAGGATTTGCAGGTGTACAAGAAAGTTTGTGGTGTATAATGGGACAAATACATGCAGATTCCTGGGATGAAGTCCTGATTTAACCTCAGTGTGCAGTTATGGGGAGTGGAGGGTGATAGTGTATGAGGCCCAATGTCCCAAAACGACATTTAACTGCACCTGTGCTATAGCTGTAAACATCTTCAGTGAGTGTCAGTGAGTGTGCCAAGGAACTTGCCAAACAAAGCCTTGGACATGACACAACTCACCAGAGAATGAGCCCAAGCGATGACCACACCCAGGTGACCACAGACGGGTAGAGGATGAAGCTCAGCTCTTGTGTGCCAAGACAGGGGCAACTGTCAGCTCTGGCAGCCATAGTGTACAGGGCAGGTGGGAGATGCTCCACAGAGTCCTCCTGTCTGGGGTTCTGGAGGGAGTTAGCTTCTTCCCAGCAGGACTCTTGTATTTGCACCCTGAGTTGTTCCCAGCATGACTGATGGCAGGCACTCTATAGGACTCTGCACTCTAGCACTCTACCTAACTCTGTACATTGTATACATTTCATTTCTTGTCTGTTTTACAAGATAAGTTTTCTCTGTGTAGCCATGGCTGCCCTGGAACTCTCTTTGTGCCCTAGATTGTGCTTATGCTCAGAGATCAACCTGCTCCTGCCTCTCAAGTGCTGTATTTGAAGGTGTGTACAATCACTGACTACCTACACTCTCCCAAACCCTATACACAATGAGCAGTCGACCTAAGCTAGCACACTCTACACATTTCCATTTAAGTTGTACGTCACTTACTGTGCATATATCTAGGTGCAATTGTGTGTGTGTGTGTGTGTGAGTGTGTGCATGTGTGTGTGTGCATTCAGTTATATAAGCACGCTAGGAATAGTAGGAGCAAAGACCAGAAAGGCTGTGACTTGGACTCAAGGAAGTTGTTAAGGTGTTCCTTATGTAACACAACAAGAGAAGTAGGAAGAAGCTGAAACTTCAGTGGGCACAAGCAAGTCTGCAGAGTGCCATGAATATACTGTCTTGTGGTGAGGCCACCATGCACAATCCAGGAGAGTCCTCTGGAAGAAACTGTCAAGTGAATACCTGGTCTAAGACTCAAGGCTGGAGCTCACAGAAAGTTCAAGACCAACTACTTCCACCACCCACCCTCAGCCAAAAACTGCAGCTCAAGGTGGGAGGGGAGTGCTTCCCAGGACCTTCTCCCAGGCTGCCCTACACATGAACTTTCCTGGAAACAGCCATCTTGACATTCAGCTCACAGACCCTACCCTGCACAGCCACAGACACTGATTTCGCTCTCTCTTCATCTAACTTCATCCTCATAACTTCATTAGGAAACAAGCATTAATGTATTTGTGGATGAACCTGTGTGTTCATGTGTGGGAGAGAAATTGTGTCAGGTGTGTTTTTCTAGTAGTCTCCACCTGTACTTGTGAGAATAGGTGACAGCAGCTGAGACAGAGCCAGCATCTATCACAGGACTCCAGTTCCCAAAGTGGGACAGGATGAAGCTCTCTGTCATGCTGTTCTCCAGGGAATGACATCCTCAGAAGTCACAGACTACCTCTGTAGGGTCAGGGAGGGAAACTTCATGACATCCTGCTACCTGGGCAAGCCTACTTCAATCCTGTGTTTAATGGTCATGAATGGAGAGTATGCAGGCCAGTTTTTCTTTTTTTTTTTTCAGTTACATTTTATTAACTCTGTATCCCAGCCGTGTCCCGATCCCTCATTCCCTCCCAGTCCCTCCCTCCCTCCCTCATCTCCACCGTGCCCCTTTCCAAGTCCACTGATGGGGGGGACCTCCTCCCCATTCATCTGATCCTGTTTTATCAGGTATCTTCAGGACTGGCTGCAAAGCCCTCCTCTGTGGCCTAACAGGACTGCTCCTCCCTTCGGGGGTGGGGAGACCAA
The DNA here is from genome assembly GCF_030254825.1 of Meriones unguiculatus. Classification (NCBI taxonomy): domain Eukaryota; kingdom Metazoa; phylum Chordata; class Mammalia; order Rodentia; family Muridae; genus Meriones; species Meriones unguiculatus. The sequence goes on along the minus strand of NC_083354.1, from coordinate 75,201,510 downwards.
AGAGCCAGTCATTGAGTTCCTGTTAGAAATAGTCCCTGTTCCCCTCACTTTGGGAAACCAATTGGTTACTGAGCTACCACAGGCTACATCTGAGTGGAGGTTCTAGGTTATATCCATACATGGTCCTTGGTTGAATGTCAGTCTCAGAAAAGACCCTGTGCAGGCCAGTTTTTCAATCATCTTGGTACCCAGAATGCTGCAAATAGTACACTTCATGTCTCCTGACAAGAGAAAGTTGCTGATAAACTGAAGAGCAGAAATGACAGATCAAGTCTTAAGTGTTGCTCACTAGAGTGAGGATGACCCATCCCTCTGACCTTGCTCGACCCAAAAGTAAAGTTCCTAGGAGGAACAAGAGGACTGGGTGTGAGTCTCTTAATAGGAAATTATCATAAGAGAAGCCTTCAGCCTTTGTCCCCAAATACCAGTCCAAAAGACACTTTGTGCCTGGACAGCCTTTCAGCATTCCCAAACAGAGAAAGCCTTGGCCTCTGTGACCTCACATGAAAGTCATTGTCATGATTGTGGGTGTGTCCCAGGTCCGTAAGCATCAGAGCTTAGTAGAGTGGGCTAGGGCTAGGAGTGAAACCAGGACAAGGTCGGCAGGGATGCCTTTCAGGTAAGTCAGTGCAGAAAATTCTGTGGGTGAAGAAGTGACTCAAATCAGTGTATGAACTTGTCAAACATCTTTAAAGAAGGGTGAGAACAGCATAGTTCAAGGTCTGAGGGTTTCTAATATACAGGACAGATGTGAACCTGAGAAGAGTGTCAGTAGCAAGGAAGACAGGGACTCCCTCCCAGAGCATGGCCTCGCATAACTGAAGAGATGGGACAGCTTCCCACACAGCAGAAAGAGGTCATGTGAAGATGGACACAGCCTCCAGTTCTTTAGCAAGGCATCCTCTAGACATTGGAGGACTAACATGTATTGTTTCTCTAACTAGCTGTGATATTCCATTATGGGATCTCACCACAGAAGGAAGGAAATGCCTCATGGTGCTGCCTTGTGGAAACTCTCTTGTGGGTCTCACAACTTAGAATCATCAGTCTTTACTGATGTGCTCCAGGGCCCAACCATCCCATGTACAGTCACATGAGGAATGAGAGGATCTTTCCCAACTTTCTCTCCCCTAAATATTGGATGTATGACTTGTTTCATCTGGACTCTCAGTAGTAAGTGTCTGTGATGCTCTGAGAACATTTGAGATGCCAGAAAAGGACAGCCAAGGTTTTCCTGTATACACAGCCACAGGTCTAAATGTAGTGGAATGCCACCTGTGGTGCTCTTTATTAAAACTCTACGTTATTTGGGTTGTTAAGCTTCTTCCTTCCTTCTATCAACCACCCAAACTTAAGTAGGAGAGAGAAATGGTTGGTGTGGAGAGGAGGCCTAGACTCCTTATTTTCTCTCAGCTATTTAGGGTAAAGGGGTTCATTAAGGGTTATGTACCAATCTCTGCCAACTGCAGGCACAGCAGTCCTCTTCATGCTGCTGCACCCTGAAGGGTTTCTCTCTCTCTCTCTCTGCTTCAAACCACCACAGCATGTCTGGTCTCCAGTTTCTGGTTTCCACTCTCTGGTCTCTCCAAACTGCTACACTGCACACACCAACACTCAATGCCACACAATGCCACACCCTGTGTTTCTCTGCTGCATATTTATACTCCCAGAGTTCTAGACCTTTAAGCCTTACCGTTAACATGGCTTTTTTTTTTCCGTGAAATTTTGAAGCTTCTGTTACATTTCCTATCAGTAACTGGTCAATTTCTTCATTTCCTTGTGCTAATGGACCTGGCAAACCTGTGGAAGACCAAATATGAGTAATCAATATTGGATAGTTTCTGCTTCTGATGGCTTGGGGCAATTGCATAAATAACAAAGTTAACTCTGAGTTAGCAGGAACAAATTCATCCGTTTCTATATGCAAAACAACCCTTTCTGCATATTGAGAGTCAGTAATTATATTAAGAGGTTAAGGAAAATCTAATAATACCATTATATTACATACAATTCTAAATTTTGAACTGAAGAATATGGGATTGTGATTATCTTGCTTATTTTGTTTGATTTATAACCTTCCATTCGTATCTTGTTTGCATCAGTATAGAATGTTGGTGGCTCTGGAATTGGTGTTCCCTTTACAATACATGGAAGAATCCAATTAGTTGTTTTCAAAGACTGTATATGTTTGCTTTTAGGATATTTGTTATTAATTTCGAACACCTTTACAATATATGGAAGAATCCAATTAGTTGTTTTTATAAACTGTGTATGTTTGCTTTTAGGCTTCGAGCTGACAGGACCTTCTGTCTGTTTAATGGTGGCAATTGGGAAGACTTTCTGAATCCCATTTAAATATACACTCATTACTCCAGTGCTTTCCATTCTTACAATGCCAACATATTCTGCAACTCTTGGCATTGAACATTGCAGCCAGAAGCAGCTTGTTTGCTCTGTGTTAAAACTCTTGCTTTTTTGAGCTTTGAATCTTTTAGCCTCATAATTTTCTTGGAACTTAACCAAATTTACCACAATTAAAGTACCAGGCATTTTGATCTTTGAGGTTTTAGGTTCAGCTTCTCCTGTGATATTGGCCTGATGTTCCTGAGAGGCAATGCCAGTGGTCTCTTATCCATTTGTCTATTTGGGCTCCTCATGCTTTTAATGGTCTAAGTACTCAATTACATTTAGTATTTGCATTCTCATAAGCAATGATCTTGTCAACACCTGTCTGTTCTCAGCATCTGGTATGCTCAATTCAGAGCTGAACCCAATCTCTGTAAGAAGTTGGTGAAGGCTTCTGCAGGGCCTTGAATTACCTTAGTAAATGAAGTGGTTCTTTTACCAGGTTCCTCATCCATATCTCATGCTCTTAACGCTGCAACACAACATTGTTCAATCACTACCTCATCAGATGGGATTTGGTCTCATAAGTCAGCATAACGCTCTTCACCAAACAGTTGGTCTTTACCAACATTTATCCCCCTTGCTCTGTTTTGTTGCTCTATTTTATGGCTTCTTTCCTCCACCACTGCTGACCAGCTTCTAACACAGCTGACACCAACCTTTTCCAGTCTTGGGGAATAAGTTTATATTTAGTATTCTAGTTATTTAACATTTGTTTAACCAAATCGAATGCATTCCATACCATATGATAGACTTTTTAAATTGCTTTCGATCTAGCATTTCTACTGGACTCCATGTCATCTCATTGTCAGCCTCACCACCGTCATTAGCAGGCATATGTTGCACAAAGACTGGGAAAGCTGATGTTGCCTGTGTAGCCTCAGGAAGTTCCTGTAGTGGAGTACTTGGCTCCAGAGCTCTTTTGGCCTGTTGGGCTCCCTTTCCTCCCTGCCCCCTTGGAGTACTCAGAACACCTGGCTCATGGAGTATGGCAAGGCAGCAAGAGAGGATAAACTCCCATTTTTCAGTGGAGCGTTTTGCTTTCCAAGAGCTTCAATTTCTACCCATAAGCTTTCCCGTTGAACTATCAACTCTGTAATCCTTTCCAGAACTACAGAATTGAGTGACACCTCTGGTCTTTCTATCTCATCCATCATTCTTAAAACTTAAAAAAAAAAAGAATATAGGAAGAAAGCAAAGCAAAACATAAAATTCTGTCTGGGAACATTTCAGGAGAGAACCTGGCAGCAGCTGATGCTATAACCCTTTTAGTGACATCTTGAAACGTCACATTCACTCTTTCAGAACTTGCCGTCTCCTATATAGAGCTCCTAAAACCAAGTTCCCCATCATTGTTAAGCCATGTCTGGGTGTCATTGTTAGCCCTTTTTATCCTAAACAATGTTGGTCACCACCTGTAGCAGAATGCCACCTGTAGCAGTCTTTTCAAAACTCTACTTTATTTGGGGTGCTTAGGCCTCCCTTCCACCAATCTCCCAAACCCCATTTAAGAAGATTAGGTTAGTGGGGAGTGGGGATCCAGTCCCCTTTTACTCCCTCCTGATAGTTAGGGTCAAGGGGTTCTATTAAGCCACTCCATGAAACTTTGTCACCTGCAAACACAGCTAGCAGGCTCCTCCATGCCCCTGTGTTTTGCAGCATTCCTCTGTCTATCTCTTCCAAACTGTGAAACTCTCTCTGGTCTCTCCAAGTTGCTACATACCTCATGCCAACAATGAATGTCACACTGTCTCTCTTTTGGCCTTGTTTATACTCAGAGTTTTAGAACACACCAGTGTCTGTGCCCCATAAGGAAAGCTATTACCAGCTGGCAAAGATCATGCCCCACAGATGACAATTAACAGGTGTGGACAAACTATAGCCCAACAGAAATCTCACACTTCCAATTAAAATAAAAGCATAGTTACACAACATACAAGGAAAACAAAGCTTCTGATCATCTAATGTCTCTTTCTTTTCTTTTTTCCCCAAAATATAGACAATACATGAAGGTGAAATATGTTTACATCTATGAGGACTCTCAAGAATTAAGTACCTCAATCATTAGGAAAAACAAGTACTCTGGCTGAAAGGATGAAAGGATGCAAAAATACAAATATAAGGGGCTACATGAGTGCCTCTATGTAAAGACACGAGTTAGGAATATTTAGAAAAGGGCATGCCTGGAAAAATTTGTGACTAAAAAGTGAAGAGAAAAAAAAATGTGGGCATGAAATTATCCACAAAGCTGAAAAACACAGGGCCCAACCAAAAAGAGATGTGGGCTTGGTTTTATCAATAATACTAATGAGGCATGGGCTAAGAAGGAAAGTTGTGTCCTGAGCCTTTTCCTAACCCGGAAGAGGCCTGGGCCCAAAGGAGAAGAGAAGTGGGCCTGGGCCTATCCCTAACCCTGAAGAGGCCTGGGCCCAAAAGAGAAGAGACAAGGGCCTGGGCCTATCCCTAACCCTGAAGAGGCCTGGGCCCAAAGGAGAAGAGAAATGGGCCTGGGCCTATCCCTAACCCTGAAGAGGCCTGGGCCCAAAAGAGAAAAGACAAGGGCCTGGGCCTATCCCTAACCCTGAAGAGGCCTGGGCCCAAAGGAAAAGAGACAAGGGCCTGGGCCTATCCCTAACCCTGAAGAGGCCTGGGCCCAAAGGAGAAGAGAAGTGGGCCTGGGCCTATCCCTAACCCTGAAGAGGCCTGGGCCCAAAAGAGAAAAGACAAGGGCCTGGGCCTATCCCTAACCCTGAAGAGGCCTGGGCCCAAAGGAGAAGAGAAGTGGGCCTGGGCCTATCCCTAACCCTGAAAAGGCCTGGGCCGAAAGGGGAAGAGAAGTGGGCCTGGGCCTATCCCTAACCCTGAAGAGGCCTGGGTCCAAAAGAGAAGAGACAAGGACCTGGGCCTATCCCTAACCCTGAAAAGGCCTGGGCCCAAAGGGGAAGAGAAATCAGCCTGGGCCTATCCCTAACATGGAAATGGCTTGGGCCAAAGTACGAATTGGTATGGCCCTTGCCCTCTCTGTAGGTCTGAAGAACCATGGGCTCATACTTGGTCTTGTTTTCATGAACTGACATCTGGAAAAATTTTATCCTCCAAGAAGCACACTTTCATAGTGGCCTGAATATGAACACTTGTATTGTACCATTTGTGACCTCCCAAGAAACCTGGCAGGTCCTTGCACCCCAAGTAGCCTTGGTCTCTATTGTCAACAAAGGGTGTGTAGGCCTCACCCTCTCTATCCTACCCAGGATGCATTTCACCACCAAGGAGCCAGGCCTTAAAGGGACCACCCTCATCTGAATGACCAGTTGAAATGGACAAAACCATGACCCTGACCTGGTGTAAAGCCAGGCATTATCTTTATGTTAATTGATTTTCTTAAACCAACCACAGCCTAATTAGTGACCAATTTCATGCAATGTTAACAGAAATCTGGACTCACCATTGATGAGTGCCATCAGACCATGGCCATGAACGCCAATCATTAGTAACCTAGACGATCCTTTTGGTACAGTGTGGTTTGTGGGCTGTACCTGCCATTCTAACAACACAGACAAATTTTCACCTCAAGTGTGTCAAGACAACAGCATGGCTTTTAAGTAATCTGGAGCACACATAAACATCACAGAGCTTGGGCACACTGTGGGAGCAAGGGTGTGTGGGCCGCACCCAGGGAACCCTGTGTGTCTTGGTATTATCTGGAACACTACAAATGAAGGACAATAAATTGATCTCAACTTTGACTAAGGTAACACACCACTCCAGAGAGGATGGACACACTTTAACACCATGAGGTGGATGTCTGAAGAATGACACAAAGACAAAGGCCATAAAGTGACATCAAATGAGTCCTGCCAACTCCTTGTTTACCAAGTCCACAGGGTCCAGCTTAACTTCAAGGGTTCTCTTCATCCAACCCAGGAGTTGTGCTCCAGTTTAGAACCACAAGCAGAATACATGGCCTTCATCATGTCTGGACCACAGCAGATAAACCATCTGGGCAAACTTTGGCATGCTGGGTGTGTGGACCCCACCCAGATATGTTATAGGCTCCAGCTGTTTTCAAGAGATCCAAGACAAGAGATCTTCTCTGTGTTAGTGAACAGCAAGATCTCAAAGGAAACTGTAGACAGAAAAAAACAATTCTGGTGTCTGGTATGTGACATCACCCTCACAGACTTCCAGACTATGGTTTAAACCCTCATGTCCTGTCACCTTGGGTACTCATTTTTGACTCTGGTCCTCAACCTGACCTGACCAGAAACATTAAGTCATCTGTGGATTAACAATGTGATGACTCAGACACAACTTTAGTGCAGATGTGTAATGAACAAACCGGAAATCCTCCTCTGAAGCCATGTTTGTGGACATGCTCACTGACAGAATTGCCAAAGATTCCTTAAGCCCTTGCAGGGCCTACCTAGAAGTGTCCAAATTTATATAGATTTCTATGCCAGTCTTAAAATTTCTGAAGACTTGTAATCTTATATCATTCTTTCTTGGAAATGTCCTAGCACTGTGTATGCAATATAAATATAAGTTTCATATGCTAACATGATCATCCTGAAATGTTTAATTTGGCTCTTTTCCTATGTTTCTAAATGATCCTTTCAATCTTTGAATTACTTAACAGGCTATGATGGTTGCTCAATAATATAGGAGGCTCCACGTGTGAGACAAATATCTGTATGCTCATAGCTCACTCTCAAGATCAATGTATCTGTTTGGGGGTTTTATCTTTGCCATTCTTAAGAAATAACCAATAGTGCAATGGGTGAAGTAGGCAGGAACCCTCATCTACTCTTACATTTACCGAGATAAGATTTCCTTGTTGGATGGGCTGCTATCTACCCCTTCCAGTGCTGATATCAGATGAGCACCAACTGTTAAAGAATGCTGATGAATGGTTTGGGGAGTAGAGTAGGAGCAGAAGGTTCAGTGCAGGTCACAGGGCACTGCCTCCATGCCTGCAAAGCAGCTTGCAGACCCTGAATGCAGTGCACTTAGTCCAGCATCAGAGGGCTGTTGTTTTAAAAACAAGAGTCCCAATCATTAGATTCTACCCCTAAAGAGTCAGGAGCCAGATGCTGAGGTCAAAGCCAACTAGCCCTATGAAAGCACCCTGCTGTCCTTCCTGACTAGTCGATATCCCAGAAGGAAGAAGACTTTCTGCTCAGCTCATATGAGTTCCAGAGGAAAAATCCAACAGCCAAAATCACCTCTTCCACCTTCTTCTCCATACTGCTTTAAACAGCCTTGAACTCAAAAGTCCCTCTTTTCTGTTAGTCCATGTCAGCTGGTTACTGGAATGGAAATTTTGGTTCCTTTGGAATCTCATATTTTTGTTTTAATAAAATATGTGGGATTTTAGTTGGGTCATAGTTTGTGTTTGTGTTGTGACCCTAGCTAAGACTCCTAGCAATAAGGAAATGGAACCTTTAATGGCCATCTTCTGTAACCACACAAGACTTCCAGTAGGGGGAAACCTATCCACGATTTGTCCTGCCTGCTAGATGTGCAGGGGTAAATATGGAGCAGAAACTGAGGGAATGGCCAAGCTTGCGACCCATGCTATTAGAGAGAGCCCACCTCTGGCACTATTAATATTTGACTGTATTTACAGACAGATACCTAGCATATCTGTTTTATAAGAGTCTTCACTCAGTAACTGATGAAAATAGATGCAATGACTCACAGCCAAACATTAGGCTGAGCTTGGGGAATGCTTAGGAAGTGGAGGAGGAAGGATTGAAGAAGCCAAAGGGCTCATTGGCACTACAAGAAAACCTACAGAATCAACTAATCTGGGCTCATAGAGTCTTGCAGAGACTGAACTACCAAACAGAGAGCATGCATGGGACAGACCTAGGCCCTCTGCACATATGTAACAATCATGTAGCTGGGTCTTCATGTGGGATTCCTAAAAGCACAAGGAGGGGCTGTCTCTGACTGTTGCCTGCCTTTGGATCCCTTTCCCCTAACAGGGTTGCTTTGTTTAGCCACAATTGGAGAAGATGTCCGAGTCCTACTGTAACTTGATATGCCAAGGCTGGTTGATATCCATGTGAAGCCTCCTCTTTTTCTTGGATAAAGGGAGGATGGGAGGATGGGTGAGAGGTTTGGTGAGAAGGAGGTACTTGGTAGAAAGGAGGGAAGGAAAGCCTCGATTATGTTGTAAAAATAATAAAAATAAATAAATGGTTCTGTTGCTCTCCTCTTGGAGCTCCTGTCCTTTTCCCACTTCTTTCATAAGATTCCCTGCACTCTGCCCAAAGTTTGGTCATAGGTCTCAGCATCTGCTTTGATACCCTTCAGGGTAGAGACCTTCAGAGGCCCTCTGCGGTAGGCTCCTGTTCTGTTCCCTGTTTTCTCCTCTTCTGATGTCCATCCTCTTCGCCTTTCTGAATGAGGACTGAGCATCTTACCCAGATGCTCCTTGTTGATTAGGTACCTCCTTCTTCAGTAGTTTCTGTAGTTTTAAAGATTTTAGTATGTTTATCCTATATTATATGTCTACTATGCACTTATGAGTGAGTATATACCTTGTTTGTCTTTCTGTTTCTTGGATACCTCAGGCAGGATGATCTTTTACAGTTCCCACCATTTGCCTGCAGATTTCATGATTTCCTTGTTTTTAATTGCTGCATAAGGAAAGCAACAGAACCAAAAAATCTGGGCACAGGGTTTTTTTTTTTTTTCTCAGACTGATACCCCAAACAAGGACCATTGATGGAGGTAATCTTGATCCCCTGCACTGATGTATCCCATGGTGGTTTGGTGTCCCAGTGGGTTCCATAGATATGGGGACAGTGAAGGTCTCTGACATGAACTGATTGGCCAGCTCTTTGATCACCTACTCCTCAGCGGGGTGCAGAGGAAGACAATGCAGCCACTCCTGATATCTGATAGACTGGGATCAGAAGAAAGGGGAGGAAGCCCTCTCCTGTTAGTGGACTGGGGAAGGGGTATGGGTGGGATAGAGGGATAGCTACAGGTTGGATAAAAATTGAATGAAATATAATTAATAAAAAAGAAAATAAAAATAAAACTAAGCTTACATATTTAAAAAATAAATAAATGAAGGCATAAGAAATAAAATGCTGAATTTATGCTCTAAAAAGGAACATATTGTATAATGTTCAAATGTAAGTGTATCCCATCAAACATTATCATTTTTTTTAAGTCAAATCTTCCCAATGCATTTTAAACAAGTTCTGCATAGTTTATAATTAATAAAACCTGGAGTCATCTGGGAAGATAGATCCTCAATTGAGAAATTGCCTCAATGTCTATAGACATGCCTGAAGCAGTACGTTCTTACTTGATGATTGATGTGGGAGGGCACAGCACACTGTGCGTGGTGCCACCACTGAGAAATGGCCCTGGGTTGTAGAGAAAAGCAAGCTGAGCAAGCCAGGGTGCCAGTTTCCTCCATGGTTCCTGCCTCTGCTCCTGCTGGAGTCCCTGTGCTGGATTCTCTCACTGGTTGATGATGTTCTGAAAATTTTAAGGTAAAAATTCCTTTCTACACCTTAATTGGTTTTGATCTGTCTTTTGTCAAAACAAGAGAAAGCAAACGAGGCCAAAATCTTTAAAGAAAATGACCAGGTCATCATGTATAGCAATTGCACAGAGCTAGAGATACAAGAACTCCTAACCTTAACCTAGGACAGTCACCACCTTTTCCCTCCAGATGTGTCCTTTAGTATTCATTAGCTTGATTTAAAGGCCTTGATAAACAGATTGCTAGACTCACTTCCCAGTGATTCTGATTCACTAGGTCTGAAGTAGAGCCAAGATTCCCATTTACAACAAGTTCCCATCTGACTCTGAGGTTGCAGCTACAGGAGCCCCACTGTAATGTGGGATTTTAGTATCTCTAAAAGGAATAAAGAAATAAGGAAAGGAAAGAGGGAGGGAAGAAAGGAAGGAAGAGAGGAAGGAATGAGGGAAAAAAGGAAGGAAAAGGAACCTAGAGGCTAGAATAAAAGGTCGTGAATGTTTATAGACATGTACTCCTAACTTCCCATTTCAGCATCCTGTTTCATGGTTGCCTCAGCATACAAGGGAGCTGATCAAAGTGTAGACATCATGCTAGGTTTTAGGCAGCACGGAAGCAGGGATGGCACCAGCTTTTCTCCCAGATAACAACTCTATGCAGAAGAGTGTGAACTAGTCAAGCCGCCTACATAAATTAGACACAGAACATCTAAGTGCAGAGTTTTCACAAGTCAACTTTTGAATGTAATGATATTCATTTTTTTTCAGGGGGTTTGATATGTGATCCTTTGCTTGTAAATAGGCTAACCCATCCTGTCATCCTCCTCCTCCTCCTTCTCCTGTCCCTCTGTCCTTCCTGTGATTCCTTGTGGGAGTCTCCAAACAGGGGAAACTCAGCCATGCCTAACCCTTTATGCCATGCCCAGGTATAGGCTGTTTAATTAGCCCAACAGGAATAATGACTTTAGCAGGTTGACACAGAGGGTCAGTAATTAGCATCAGGCCAATCTCCAACTCCTGGGGGTCCCCCCAACCCTGCCCTACATGGTAACCAGAAGCTGACCAGGGGAGGCTAGGAGCTCTGTGCTGCATCTTGTGCTCAGAGTTTTCAGGGAACTGAGTGGAAGGGGGTCTACCTTGAGACATACTGAGTCGTCCTGGCTCTGTCCTGGGCTGTTTGCAGACACACTCTCTCTCTCTGCAACCTTCCTAACAACTGTCATCTTGTCAAGTGAGAGCCATTTCAGGCTCTGCTTTCTGGAAGCCTCATTGTGTGGGAAAAGGTCTCTGTAGAGTAGGACCCAAGCTCTTGTCCACAGAAGATGGCTAGGTCTGTGTGATGCTTATCACCCATGGGTCTTCAGTGATCACCGGGTTCATAGATCATATGTGTGACAGTTGGTGAAGGGATCCAAATGCACGCTAGGTGACCCCCAGTGGAGGCACAGAAGTTCCTCTCACCTGGAAACAAGGGCTGAAATTTGAGCTTGGAGGTCAGGCCAGGCTCCCATATGACTGTATTTCTTTCACCTAGGTCTTTACCATTCTGAACCTTTCTTTTTCTTTAGGCTTGGGATCCTGCAGGTGTAGGGATATGCCCAGGCCCACATCTCTTCTTTGTATCCAGGCCTAGTCCATGTTAGGGATAGATCCAGGCCAACATCTCTACTTTTTAGGCCTAGGCCTCTTCAGGGCTGGCGATAGGCCTAGTCCCACAACTGTTCTTTTTTAGGCCAAGGCCTTTTCAGTGTTAGGGATAGGTCCAAGACCATACCTCTTCTTCTTTGGGCCCAGGCCACTTTATGGTTAGGGATAGTCCCGGGACCACATCTCTTTTTCTTTAGGCCTGGGCTCCTTGTTTTAGGGAGAGGCCGAGGCCCATATCTCTTCTTTGAGACCAGGCCTCTTCAGTATTAAGGATAGGCCCAGGCCAATACCTCTTGTTTGGCCCCAGGCCTCTTCATGGTTAGTGCTAAGCCTAGGACTACATCAATTTTTTTCTCCCAGACTTCTTCAAGGATAGGATAGGCCCTGGCATATATTTCTCTCTTGTGCACAGACTTCTTCAGGTTCAGGGACAGGCCTAGTCACCCATCTCTTCTGTGGGCCCAGGCCTCTTCATTCTTAGAGATAGAATAGGCCTACATCTCTTCTTCTGTAGGCGCAAGCCTCTCCAGGGATAGGGAAAGGCCCAGGCCCACATCACTTCAATGTGAGGCCTGGTCCCCTTCAGGTTAGTTATAGGCCCAGGCTTCCATCCCTTCTTAGGGCCCAGGCCTATTCAGTGTTAGGGATAGGCCTGACCCACATCACTTCTTCATTGGGCCCAGGCCTGTTCAGGGTAAGAAATAGGCCCAGGTCCACACACATTCTTCTTTGGTTCCAGGGATCTTTAGAGTTTGGGGTAGGCCAAGGCCCACATCTCCTCTTCCTAGGGCCCAGGTCTGTTCAGGGTTAAGGATTTCCCCAAGCCCACACTTCTTTGGGCCCTGTCTTCTTCAGTGTGAGGGATTGCCCCAGTCCCATACCTCTTCATCTCTGAGCCCAGGCCACTTTGTGGTTAGGGGTAGCCCCAGGCCTCCTCAGGTTTCGGGATAGGCCAGGGACCACATCTTTTATTCCAAAAGCCCAGGCTTCTTCACAGTTAGAGATAGGCCCAGGCCCACATCACTTCTTCTTTATGCCTGGGCCCATTCAGGTTTAGGGACAGCCCAAGTTCACCATTGCTTTTTTTGTGCCCAGGATTGTTCAGGGGTAGAGATTGGCCCATACCCACACCTCTTAATCTTTGGGTCCAGGCATATATCTCTCTTTTGTGCACATATTTCTTCAGGTTTAGGACATGCCCATGGCCTTCTTTGGGCCCATGTCTCAACATAGGGATTGGCTCAGTTCCACACCTCTTCTTATTTGGGCCCAGGCCTCTTCTGGTTTAGGGATTTGCCCAGGCCCACATCTCTTCTTCCTTAGTTCCGGGTCACTTCAGGGTTAGGGATTGGCCCAAGGCCTCACCACTTCTTCTTTGGTGCCAGGCCTCCTCAGTGTTGGGGATAGGCCACTTCAGGGTTAGGGATAGGCCCTTGCCAAAACTCTCCTTTTTTGGGTTCAGGCCTCTTCAGGGTTAGGGATAGTCCAAGGCACACATCCTTTCTTCCTGGGGCCCAGGTTTTGGAAAATGAGAGAAACAGTAGATGTAATGGAAGTTTTGGTGTCTTTGTATGTTATGTTATTATGCTTTTGTTTTAGTCTGAGGTGTGAGATTTCAGTTGGGCCATCCCATTTTATTTTCATCTGTAGGGCATAATCTTTGGCAGTTGCTAATAGCCTTCCTTGTGGGGCACAGACAGGAGTGTGGTCTAGGAGTCTGAGTATAAATGAGGCTAAAAAAGAGACAGTGTGACATTTAGTATTGGCATGTGGCTTATAGCCATTTGGTGAGACAAGAGACCAGAGATGGTGTCCCAGTTTGGAGCAGACAGACTGAGAGAAATGCTTCAGGGCACAGCAGCATGGAGGAGCCTGTAGCTCTGCCTACAGTTGACAAAGATTTCTACAGAGCCCTAAAAGAACCCCTTGACTCAATCAGGGAGAAGTAAATGGATCTGTACCCCTGCTCCCCACTAAACTCTTTTCTCTCTTACATAGAGTTGGGGTGTTGGTGGAAGGAAAGTCTAAGCACCTCACATAGAGTAGAGTTTTGAAAAGACTGCTACAGGGGGCATTCTGCCACAGGTGGTCTCCAACACGGTTTAAGATAAAAAGGGCTAATTAGTGACACCTAGACATGGCTTAAGAATAATGGTGAATTTGGTTTTGGAGCTGTACACAGGAGATGGCAAGTTCTGAAAGAGTGAATGGGATGTTTCAAGATGTCACTAAAATGTTTATAGCGGGAACTGCTGCCAGGTTCTCTCCTGAATTGTTGCAGACAGAATTTTCTGTTGCTGCTTTGTTTTCTTCCTTTGTTCTGTTTTTCACAAGATTTAAAGAATGATGGATGAGATTGAAGGACCAGAGGTGTCACTCAGTTCTGTTGTTCTGGAAAGGATTATAGACTTGGTAGTTCAATAGCAAAGTTTATGGGTAAGGACTGAAGCTCTTGGAAAGCAAAACGCGCTACTGACAAACAGGAGTTTACCCTCTCTTGCTGCTCTGCACTGCTCCATGAGCCAGGTGTTCAGAGTACTTGCAAGGGGGCAAGAGTCCCATAAGAACTGGAAGCCCAGCAGGCCAGAAGAGCTCTGGAGCCAAGGGCTCCACCAGCGGAAGTGCCTGTGACTATACAGGCAGCATGAGCTTTCCCAGGCTTTGTGCAACATATGCATGATAAAGATTGTGGTGAGGTTACAATGAGATGACATGGAGTCCAGTAGAAATGCTAGATCGAAAGCAATTTAAAAAGTCTATCATATGGTATGGAATGCATTCTGTTTGGTTAAACAAACATTAAGTAACTAGACTATGAAATATAAACTTATTCCCCAAGACTGGAAAGGGTTGGTGTCAGCTGTGTTAGAAGCTGGTCAGCAATTAAATCATTATTGTGGTGAAAGAATGATGCCATGAAAATAGAACAACAAAATATAACAAGGGGGATAAATGTTGGCAAAGACCAACAGCTTGGTGAAGGGCATTATGTTGACTTGTGAGAACAAATCACATCTGATGATATAGTGATTGAACAATGTTGTGTTGCAGCATGAAGAGCATGGCATTTGGTTGAGGAGCCTGGTAAAAGAGCCACCTCATTTACTAAGGTAATTCAAGGCCCTGCAGAAACCTTCACCAACTTCTTAAAGAGACTGGTTTCAGCCCTGAATTGAGCATACCAGATGCTGAGACCAGACAGGTGTTGACAAGATCATTGCTTAAGAGAATGCAAATACTAAATGTAACAGAGTACTTAGACCATTAAAAGCATAAGGAGCCCAAATAGAAAGGAAAAAGCACCACTGAAAAATGGGAGTTTATCCTCTTTTCCTGTTTTGCCCTGCTCCATGAGTCAGGTGTTCAGAGTCCTGCAAGGGGGCAGGGAAGAATGAGAAGCCAGCCGGCCAGAAGAGCTCTGGAGCCAAAGGCTCCTCTACAGGACCTGCCTGTGACTACACAGGCAGCATCAGCTTTCCCAGTCTTTGTGCAACATATGCCTGATAATGATGGTCGTGAGGCTGACATGATATGACATGGAGTCCAGTAGAAATGCTAGATCTAAAGAAACTTTAAAAGTCTATCATATGGTATAGAATGCATTCAAAATTGGTTAAACAAAAGTTAAATAACTAGACTATGAAAAATAGACTTATTCACCAAAAGTGGAAAGGGTTGGTTTTAGCTCTATTAAAAGCTGGTCAGTAGATAAAGTCATAATTGTGGTGAAGGAATGAAGCCACAGAAATAGAACAAGAAAATGTAAGAAAGGGGACAAATGTTGGTAAAGATCAACTGTGTGTCGAAGGGCATTATGCTGACTTAGGAAAACAATCAAATCTCAAGATGGAGTGATTGAACAATGTCATTTTGCAGCCGTAAGAGCATGGGATATGCTAGAGGAGCCTGGCAAAAGAACCTCCTCATTTACTAAGGTAATTCAAGGCCCTGAAGAGCCTTCACCAACTTCTCACAGAGATTGGGTTCAGCTCTAAACTGAGCGAAACCAGACCCTGAGACCAGACAGGTGTTGACCCAGATCATGGCTTGCGAGAATGCAAATACTAAATGTAACAGAGAACTTAGACCATTAAAAGCATGAGGGGCCCAAAGAGACAAATGGATAAGAGAGACCACTGGCATTGCCTCTCAGGAACATCATGCCAGTATCATAGGACAAGTCTTAGCTAAAAGTCTCCAAAATCAAAATGCCTGGTGCTTTAATTTTGGTGAATTTGGTGACTTTCCAAAGAAATCATAAGGCTAGAAGCTTCAATTATAAGGTGAAATAGCTGCTTCTGGCTACAATGTTCAATTGCCAGATTTGCTGGAATTTGTAGGCATTGTAAGAAGGGAATAATGAGTGTATATCTAAAAGGGATTCAGAAGGTCACCTCTTGCCACCATTAAACAGGCAGAGGGGCCTGTCAGCTCCAGGCCCCACGATAAAAAGTAGGAGCTGTCCTGCTCTGGTCAGCCAGGAAATGACAAGCAGGAGGAAGAGCAAAATGAAAAATTGCTGATCTTACAAATGCTGAATCCAGCAGAGCTTTGGATCTGGCCACAAATACCATTCTTACCCTTTCAGCAAGATTTGGATGTTACAAAATAAGCATTGCTGTTTTATGGTCCTTTTCCTTCAGGGACAGAAAGGATGATCTTGGGAAGAAGTGGATTAACTTCTCAAGGATTTATTGTGCATCCAGGTATTGTAGATGGGGAGTGTAAGGATAAATATAAAATCAAGACATATGTAACACATGAGATGCCAATTAATTCAGGGGGTAGAATTGCTCAGCTGTTACTATATCTTCACGTCAAGGGCAAAGTTGATCCCATAGAAAGAACAGGTGCCTTTGGGAATACTAAAAATCATGTGTTCCAGCAACAGTGGTTAATGGTACAAATGAATGATGTTGAGATGTAAGGTTTGATAGATACAAGAGCTGACATCAAAAGTCTTGGAAACAAGAATGGCCACTTCAGAAGATTTCTACACCATTTATAGGAATTGGTAAATTGTCTTAAGTAAGACAAAGTGTTGTACAGTAGATTAAAAGTGTGGGACCAGAATGGCAACCAGAGAATTGAAACCTTATGTGGCTGACATACCCATACTTTTGTGGGGAAGAGATCTTTTACAACAATTGGGTACTCAAATTAATATGCCTGCAATCCTAGAGACAGCCAATGATGAAATTAGGGGTGAAATGGTAGAGGCTTCTGTGGAAGGTATTGTTATGTGTAATCAAGAACAATCACAAGCTGTGCCCACTGTCCAAGCACAGGACATCACAGGGATTGAGTTTCCAAATTTATAACAGGGGCCTCTACTGAAATACCACAGCTTTGCACCCAAAGTGGTTTTCAAACAGACTGGTGTGGCAAGAGCAGTGGCTCATAATGAAAGAAAAATTACAGGTTTTGCCGCCATCTTTTTTTAGGGCTACCAGCTATGTTCAGTTCCCTGATTGGTGCTAACTGCAACTTTTGTCCTTCAAGCTTTTTGATATTCAGTTTTAATGCAATATGGTAGGATCAACAAGATTTGCTAGCCCTTTTATGAACT